>NC_071335.1:7630714-8902500 GCF_027744825.2 Synchiropus splendidus
GGAGGGTTTGGATTTGCAGCGCTGTGTTCCCTCTCACTCAGAAGTCATGCCCGATTTGCGATGCGCGATGCCCTCGCCCCTGGAGCTCGACTTCTCCCCTGAGGAGTGACCATCCCACCATCACGCAGTGGAATGGTGTCTACACTATCGGCAACCAGCTCATAGCGCTTGCAGACATCATTGTGGTCTTTATGAGCTCCGTGGACAGGCTCATCCATTCCAGAACCTCTGTCACTCCACCAGAGATTTTGGAGATCCAACAGTCCGTCGGTGTGGTGCTCTGCTCGCGGCGCCTCCTCCACAGACAGCCGCCGCCCGAGTCGAACACCATCGCTGGTTGAAGGGGCGCGGAGAGCCCAGCTGTCTGGATCATAGCCGCACAGATCATCGCTGCTCCTCTTGGAGAGACCAGTTGGCTGCTCTCACCTCTGCTCCCTCCAAAAGTGTACGAAGAAAACTTTGTATCTAAAAGTATGCATCTAAACCAAAGTCTAAGTTGAATAAAATATAAGATGGATTACTTTGGTATCGGGTCTGTTTCCTCTCTGCCCAAAATTACAGTTTCTCACTGGACAAGTTCTCTTCCGGTTCCAGTCAGTGCGAACTCTGGCTTCAAAAATTTGTTTTTGTCAGATCAAAGTACACTGCAAGTTTGGGGGCCCTGCTTCCACTCACAGCTCAACTGACAAAAGCAAGTCTGTTTTTGAAGAACCACCGGAGTTGAAGTGCCCTGAGGAGTGGGCGCTGAGAACGATGACCCTTCTATCCTAGATCCGCTCCGGAGGCCTGGTGCTCTCCTGTGCTCAGGTCGCCTGTCTTGACAGAGTATCTTCCGAATTGAAAGTGCCTGTCTCCTCACCTGCCCATATAGATCAAGAAGATACTCCGTCATTGACACGTCCTTCAGTTTCACAGTCAACCCCGAGATTCTGCGACACCACGTGGACCTGGGTGAACTCATAGAACGCTGGTTCTATGACTGACTTCGCACCTAAATGTCTCTCTTCTTCTACACAGGTCAGCACCTTATCAGTAAAGGCTTTCTGACCTCCTCCACATTCAGACGAGGAGCATGACAGTTTACACAAAATGTGTCCGGTTAGAAAGCTAAAAGCTTAATTGGATCGAGTCCCACCCTTCAGAAAGTCGGACACTCTGTGGATGGCTCTCCCTGGTGGAAAGAAGCGGCAGGCACTGTCCCCTCACAGGTTGTAAAATTGGCTTAGAATTTCCATCATGAAAGCCTATGAGAAAACCGGAATCCCTGGAAACAGCTGTTGCTGCTTTCAAGAGAGTATCTCTTAAAGAAAACTGCCAGGCAGCTTCTTGATCATCAATGTCTACTTTTGCTGACCACTATGTGTCTAATGTGTCTGCATCCTCCTTCCTTCATGTCAATCTGTCTTCAGGAGCAGCCGAACCCTGCGACCAGTAGGCCCTCATTCACAGCACTAGCTTTGGGACACTGGTATCAGCTTCATTTCAGTGCAGTGGAGTGTGCAGCGTCCCAAGATCCACCGTATTCCTACATAACTGTCTATTCATTTGCGAATAAACTCCCTCTTCCTTGCTCAGCTCAGACTAGAACCCTGGCTGTAGCTGCTCAGTAAATGTTTTCTCTATAGGTGGGGAGGATTGTTAATGCCACTTTCTATTTCAGTCATATAGTGGTTAAAAGTGGACAACGCAGTTCCTGCTGATCCACAGTGTAGGGTACACACCATATATGAGGGGTTGTTAACGCCACCTTCTATATCAGCTTACGGTGGCAAAGGCGAGGCCTGCCACCCAGAGTGTAAAATTACACTCTACGTATGAGGGGTTGTTAATGCTACATCTTCGCAACCCATTCATCAATTCATTCAGGCTGGATAGACCCCGGGCGTGGCGGTGGCATAGGAAGTCTCATCGGCCGGTCCCGTATGAGGCCCTGGCCATCCGAGATAGCGACAGGACACTGGGCATACCACCTTCCGTCATACCAAAGCAACATCGCCGGTGACATTGCAGGTGTTTTAGTGCTGTAAAACGTGCATCTCCTTGACGACCGTCTTGCAAAGGAGGCAGCGGTGCAAGTCAGACGTCCGGTATGGGCGGCCATGGTAATTGCCCGTGGTTCTCAGGTCAGGCCACATTGCAAGGCTGGGGGTTAAGCTTTGTGATCAAGATGACCTCATAGGTGTTCCAGAGTCCCGGGAGGTGTTCTGGACTGAGCAACTCTGCCACCTGTGCTCACACATACACTCACACAAGGGTGTGCTGCAACCTGTTCAAGTCCTGCAAAAAGTCCTGCAGCAGGGGGCAGAAATTATGAGGGGACCGCCTATCCTGGGGCATCCCCTCAATGCATGGATACTTCAAGGCTAGCAGGTGGTCCTCTGCCCACCGAGGTAGAGTTAACTATTCGAAATGCAAAATCACCGGTAACACTCAAAGCATATAATGCTAAATGGGTGTGGACTGCTGTCCGTTGGGTAAACATCCACTGCTAGTCCAGTTCATGCAGGGATTTCGAAGACTCAGACCTCCAGACGCATCTGCCCCTATGGGGATCTACAATTGGTATTAAAGTCTCTCTGTGAAGCTCCCTTCGAGCCACTTGGTCAGGCTCCTTTGGAGCTGGTGGCTTAGAGAGCAGCTGTCCTCCTGGTCCTGGCCTCCATCAGGAGGGTTTGGAGAACTATGTGCCAGCTGGGTCCCGCGAGGTTCCTGGAGGTGGTGCATCCTTCGCCATGTGGTCTCCTCTTCTACACGGTCAAGTTCTTGGTCCGTGGGAGAGACCAGCAGGCGAAGCGATGGCTTTGTCTCCTGATCTCAACTTTCCTCCCATTTCTGCTACAGTCGGATTATGGTCAAAGATTGATGGAAATAAGGAACGATTGAAATCTCTCACGATAGGTCATAGGTAGGGGACCGGTGGCGGTATATCCATCACCATCATATCATCCGTCAACATAATGTTTTCTGTCGGAAATCCAATTTCTCTCACTCTTATCAAACGTTTTCTACACTGTTCACTCAGTGACCAGAAAAGTCTCAGAACTTGAAAATGTCAAACCATAGCAGAAAGACTCATTCTAATGAATTCAGGACTAAATCTATATTTCTGAACTTTTTTCAGAGTTGTTAACATTTTCATGATTTGGTTCCGAAACCCATAAAAATGCGTTTTCTGCACGCTGCCACAACTTCTCAGGGAAACTTCAAAAAAATGAAATTTTCTTCTCCCACTATAGCAGAAAGGGTCTTACTAATAGTTGCACATCAAATCTAAGCTGTCTGAAGTGTTTTTTTAAAGTTAACAACATTTTTATGTTTGGCGTTTCGAAACCCACCTTATCTCAGGCTGAAAACGCGTTTTCTGCATTCGGCCACAACTTCTCCGCGAAGCTTCAGAACATGAAATTTTCACCTCTCACTATAGCATAAAGGATCTTTCTAGTAGTCAAAGCACAAATCTAAGCTGTCTGACTTGTTTTTCAAAGGTTATCAACATTTTAATGTTTGCCGTTCCAAAACCCACCTTATCTCAGGCTGAAAAAGTGTTTTCTGCATTGTGCCATAACTTCTCAGGGAAGCTTCAGAACATGAAATTTTCACCTCCCACTTAAGCAGAAAGGGTCTTTCTAGTAGTTGCAGAACAAATCTAAGCTGTCTGAACCGTTTTTAGAGGGTTATCAACAATTGTATTTTTGTCGGTCCAAAACCCACTTTCTCTTTGGACGAAAACAAGTTTTACGGACAGTTCACTCACTGCTCAGCGATGCCCCAGAAGATGAAGTTTTCACCTGCCACTATAGCAGAAAAGGTATTTCTACAAGGTGCAGAACTAACTCAACTTGTCTAAAGTGATTTAAGAGAGTTATCAACATTTTTATTTGTGTCGATCTGTAAACTATCTTTCCTTTGGCTGAAAACGCGTTTTATGCAGTTTACTCACTGCTCAGCGATTCCTGAGAACAAGAAAATTTCTCGTGCAACTATAGGAGAAACAGTCTTTCTAGGATAATAAACACTAAACCTACATTCGTGAACTGTATTTCAGGGGGTTATCAACTTTTTTTTTTTTTTTCCTGGACAGAAACTCAGCTTATCTCGGGCTGAAAACGTGTTTTCTGCACTGTTCACTCACTGCTTAGTGATGCCTCAGAACATAAAAGTTTCTCCTGAATTTACAGCAGAAGCGGTCTTTCTAGCAGCTGCAGAACTAATTCAACATGTCTGACGTGATTTCAGAGTGATAACAACATTTTTATGTTTGTCGATTCTGAAAACCACTGTCACTCGGGCTGAAAACGCGATTTCTGCACTGTTCACTCACTGCTCATCGATGCCTTAGAACATGAAAATTTCTCCTGCAAGTAAAGGAAGAACACTCTTTGTAGTATAATAAACATTAGGCCTACCTTTAGGAAATGTATTTCAGGAGGTTATCAGCTGCTTCTTTTTTTCCTGTTTAGAAACCGAGTTTCTCTTCGGCTGAAAACTAGTTTTCTGCACTGTTCACTCACTGATCAGAATAGTTTCAGATCCTGAAAATATTACCTGCAACTATAGGAAAAATAGTCTTTCTAATATATTCAAGACCAAACCTACATTTCTGAACTGTTTTTGCAGGGTTATCAACAATTTTTTTTTCGTCTGTCCAAAACCCACTTTGTCTTAGGCCAAACACACTTTTTATACACTGCTCACTCACTGCTCAGAGATTCCACAGAAGATGAAAATTTCACCTGCCACAATAGCAGAAAAGGTCTTTCTCATAGGTGCAGAAATAATTCAACGTCTCTGAAGTGGCTTCAGAGAGTTAACATTTTTATGTTGGTCTGAAAACCACAGTGCCTCGGGCTGAATACGCGTTTTATTATGGACAGAATACCCTCTGAACATTAAATTATCATCTACAATTATAGGAAAACACTCTCTAGTATATACAGCACTCAATCTACCTTTCTGAACTGTATTCCAGCGCGTTAGCGACGATTTGATTAATTATTATTATTATTTTTTTTTTTTTTCTGGTATGAAAACCACAATCACTCAGGCTGAAAACGCGTTTTCTGCACTGTTCATTCACTGCTCAGTGATGCCTCACAACATGAAAATTTCACCAGCAACTATAGGAAAAGCACTCTTTCTAGTATATTGAACACTAAACGTACATTTCAGATTTTTTTTTTTTTTTACTTTTTCTCAGCGATGCCTCAGAACATGAAAATTTCACCTATACTATAGCAGAATCTGATAAAGTCTTTCTAGTAGCTGCAGAACTAATTCAACCTCTCTGAAGTGGTTTCAATGAGTCATCAACATTTTAATGTTTGTTGGTCTGAAAACCACAGTCCTTCGGTAGAAAACGCGTTTTCTGCACTGTTCACTGACTGATCAGAACAGCCTCAGAACAATGAAAATATCAAGTGTAAATATAGCAAAAAGACTATTTCTAGTATATTCAGCACTAAATACAACTTTCTGAACTGTTTTCAAAGCGACAATTTTATATTTTATTTTATGCGTTCACTGCTGTTCACACAGTGCTTAGGCGTGATTGAGAACATGAAAATTTCAACTGCAACAATAGGAAAAACACTCTTTCTCGTATATTCAGCACTAAATGTACCTTTCTGAACTGTTTATCAGGGGGTTATCAACTTCTTTTTTCCTGGTCAAAAACCGAGCGTCTCTCAGCCTGAAAACGTGTTTTATGCACTGTTCACTCACTGCTCAGGGATGCCTCAGAACATGAACATTTCACCTGCCAATATAGTAGCAGGAGTGTTTTTAGTAAGTGCCGAACTAATTCAACTTGTTTGAAGTGGTTTCAGAGAGGTAACAACATTTTCATGTCTATCTGTCTCAAAACCACAGTCCCTCGGGCTGAAAACGCGTTTTCTGCAGTGTTCACTCACTGCTCAGCGAAGGCCACAGAACATGACAATTTTACCTGCCAATATCAGCAGAAAAGGTGTTTTTAGAGGGTGCAGAACTAATTCAACCTGTCTAAGGTGGTTTCAGAGAGTTTTATTAAGATTAAGATTTTTATTTTTGTCGGTCTGAAAACCACCTTTTCTTGAGCTGAATACGCGTTTTCTGCTCTCTTCACTCACTGCTCAGGCATTACTCACAACATGAAAATTTCACCTGCAACGATAGGATAAACACTCTTTCTCATATATTCAACATTAAACCTACATTTCTGAACGGTATTTCAGGTGTTTAACTTTTTTTTTCTGGTCTGAATACCTGCTTTTGACGGGCTGAAAAGGCGTTTTCTGCACTGTTCACTGACTGAATGGAAAAGCTTCTGAACATGAAAATATCACATACAACTATAGGAAAAACAGCCTTTCTAGTGTGACGCCCACTTATGTGTGGTCACAGAGTGTGTGTTAGATGTCATTTAATTGTTCAGCATGGAGTTGATTAACCGGCAGGTATATGATTAGGTCAGTAGAGGGCAGGATAGGACAGAGGTTGGGCATTGAAGATGCGTGGGTAAATAGGAAGTGACATTTTTTCATTACTTTTCTCACCATCGAAAAATGTGGAAGCCTCACGTGAATCTGTCCACATTTTGTTTCAGGTTAGTTGATTATATGGTTGTCATTGCATTGTACAGTAGTTTTGTCGACCAAAGTGGCTTCAGGAGAGTGCAAGGACCGTGTTTTGTTCCATGAAAGCGAATAATTACATTGCACTGAGGTCCTGGTTCAACCGTTCAAACGAGAAAATCGAATGTATCATCTATATAAATACTCATCACATCTGTGACACTGAGTTTCAAACAAGATAAATATGATTTTACTGGATGTAAGGCAGTAAAATGATTATTTTGCAAAATGTTTAAAAGAGTAATTTACAATCATAAGAATCAAGTGTTTACATTGTACAAAAACTTTATCATTTAAATGTAAAATCAGAGCGAAATACATGTCATGTTCTACTTTTATTTGAATTGTTTGATAAAAACAGATGGAAATGTGAAGTGCAAACGTCATTGACATGATTCAGAACGACAGCTTGTTAAGCAGATGTGATCTGCAGCAGCAGGGTCATTAGCACGTCTTGTTTACTTCTCACTCGGTCTACAGCAGCATTTCCTGCCTATAGGACTGTGGATTTCCTGTCAGCAGACCCCACGCCCAACACAAATGAAGCTCCATCCATCAACATGTAGAAACGCCGGAGGGAAAAAAGTGCAGATGAAAACTGCTCCCACAAACTACTGCTTCATGTTTTCCATTGCCAATATGCAAACGTCACTGTGATGCAAGCTTGGTCGGCTGCGTCAGGGGCCTCATCACCGGGGGCCCAAAAACGCAGTTTATCTCCATGCTGCCTCCCAAGTCATCAGACTAGAGACGCTTAAAAGGGCCAATATGCAGCAGCCGGTAAATGATGTGTTTCATGGGTGGTTTTTGAAGAGTTGATTAACCGGCAGGTATATAATTCGGTCAGTAGAGGGAAGGGTAGGACAGAGGTTGGGCATTGAAGATGTGTGGGTAAATAGGAGGTGACACTTTTTTTCATTGCTTTTCTTACCATCGACAAATGTGGAAGCCTCGTATGACTCTGTCCACATTCTGTTTCAGGTTAGTCAAATCCATTTTTTTATAATGTTTGTTCCACTTGGGATTGACTGATTCTGAGTCTGAGTGTGAGGATGGTGATTCAGTTTTTAAGTATACTGTTTTTCCTTCGTACGTTGAGTTCGCTCTGTGTAGATGTGGCGCTTGTAAGCTAATACTGACAACCGACGTTGACATGGCACGGGTGATTGAGTTGTGTGGAGTTCAGTTTGCTTGTGGTGAATAACGGTGTTTGGTAAAAAGTAAGGTTTTATTATTTCTCAACACTAGCCAAAAGGTTTAATGGCAGAATTATACATTCAGATGAAAAGCAATTGTGCATGTGGTTCATGATGTCTGACAGTTGTTGTATGACAAAGTGAGATGTTTGTGAGTGATGTTTCAGAAAGACATTTAATTGTGGTGTGGGTTACCACAATAAAAAAACATAATCCCTTGGAATACTTTTCTCACCATCGACAAATGTGGAAGCCGTGTGTGACAGTCCGCATTTTGTTTCAGACGGCATTCTACTGACCACATTAAGACACCACTTTTTAACTGTGGACAAGGTCACAGTATTCAGACCTGTTACAGATGCATAGTTTTAGATAGAAGTTTTCTTCCTACGCTTTTAGATGGAGCAGAGGTGAGAGCAGTCGACTGGTCTCTCCAAGATGAGCAGCAATGATCAGCACGGCTATGATTTGGACAGCTAGGATAACCCCGCCCCTTCGACAAGCGACGGTGTTCCCCCCCCCCGGGGCAGCGGCTGTGTGAGGAGGAGGCGCCACGAGCGGAGAACCACGGCGACGGACTGTTGAACCTCAAAATCTCTGTAGAGTGAGAAAGGATCTGTGATGGATGAGCCGGTCCACGGAGCACAAAAAGAGCGCAATGATGTTCTCAAGCGCTGTGAGCTGGTTGCCGACGGCGTAAACACCATTCCACTGCGCAATGGAGACTCTGTCAGCGGTGGGTGGGATGGTCACCCCTCAGGGGGGAGGTCGAGCTCCCGGGGCGAACGCATCAGGCATGGCGCATGACGGCTGAGTGAGCGGGAACGGTGAGCCGCCAATCCAAACCCTCCACCAGGCAGTAAGCTCCGTACCTGACCAAGTGCGGTCCTAGTGGGAGTGGAGTGTAAGGACCGTGCCGGGAATAGTCCGGATTTCTTCCAGTTGTGGGCAGACAACATGCGGTCCTGCCCTTGGTGTAGTCTCGCCATCCAACGCCAGCTGGCCGTTAGTGAAGTGGTATGATTCTTGAGCTGCCGGTGGAGAGAGAGCACAACTTTGATACGACGGAGGCGGATGACATGAGGCGCAGGAGAAGATCAAGCGGGAACGTGCTTGATTCCACCACACGGAACTCATCCAACTCTGGGAAGTCTCCAGACGCACCTCATAGAAGCGCCTGGCTCTCGTCAAACTCATCCCATGGCTTGGAAGCAGGAAATGTGGATGGAATGAAAACGGTTTGGCTGCTTGTAGCCCAGTCGCAGCACCCTATTCGTAGAGGTTTAGTGTTGAATATACGAGAAAGTTTTTTTTTCCTATAGTTGCAGGTGAAACTTTCATGTTCTGAGGCATCGCTGAGCAGTGAGTGAACAGTGCAGAAAACGCGTTTTCAGCCCGAGGGATTGTGTATTTTTGTCCGACAAACATAAAAATGTTGATAACTCTGTGAAACTACTTCAGACAGGTTGAATTCGTCCTCAGCTACGACAAAGACGCCTTCTGCTATAGTTGCAGGTGATGTTTTCATGTTCTGAGGCTTTTCTGATCAGTGAGTGACCAGTACAGAATATGCATTTTTAGCCTGAGAGAAGCTGGGTTTCGGACTGTCAAAAATACAATAGTTGATAACCCTCTAAAAACAGTTCAGAAATGTAGGTTTAGTGTTGAATATGCTAGAGAGAGTGTTTTCCCTATAGTTGCAGGAGAAAAAACGTTTTGCCTATAGTTGCAGGTGATATTTTCATCTTCTGAGTCCCGCCTAAGCAGAGCAGAAAACACGTATTCAGCCCACGAAAAGGTGGTTTTCAGACCAACAAGGATTAAAATGTTGATTACTTTCTGAAACCACACAGAGAGGTTTAATTAGTTCTGCTGCTACAAGAAATAACGCTTCTGCTATACAGTCAGGTGAAATTTTCATGTTCTGAGGCATCGCTGAGCAGTGACTGAACTGTGCAGAAAACGCGTTTTCAGCCCGAGAGAGGCTTGGTTTCTGACGAGGAAAAAAAAATATTGTTGATTACACCATGAAAATAGTCCAGAAACGTGGATTTAGTGCCGAATATACTCGAAAGAGCCTTTTTCCAACAGTCGCAGCTGATATTTTCATGTTCTGGCACTATTCTGAGCAGTGAATGAACAGTGCAGAAAACGGGTTTTCACCTGAGTGAGGATGGTTTTCAGAATCGACAAACATAAAAATGTTATCACTCTGCAACCACTTCAGAAATGTTGAATTAGTTCAGCACCTGCTAGTATGACCACTCTAGCTATAGTGCCAGGTGAAATTTTTATGTTCTGAGTCAGCCCTGAGCAGAGAGTAAACAGTGCATAAAACGCGTTTTCAGCCCGTGGGACCTGTACCTTTCAGACCAACAAACATAAAAATGTTGATAACTCTCTGAAACCACTTCGGAGACATTGAATTTGTTCTGCAGCTACGAGACAGACCCCTTCTGCTAAGCTGGTGTGCGCTCATGACTCCTGTTTGGACTCTGGCTAGAATCAAAAAGGAGTCCAAGTACGTCAGAATCCGCAGACCCTGTCTCCTTAGTGGTTTGAGCCACTCCTCCACGCACTTGGCAAAAAAACGAGGCACTCGACACTAGAGACCGTGTTGTGGAAGTAGGCCTCTGCAAGATCTATGGAGGTCATCCACTCTCACACTCTGACACACTCCAGGAGTCTCCTGGTAGTCCGGAACCGCTGTCTGGTCATGAATTGGTTGAGGAGACTGAGATCCAGAACAGGTGTCCACTCTCCTGTCTTCTGGGGTTCCAGAAAGTACCCGGAGTAAAACCCAGTGTAGGAGGATCGCTTAGGAACTAACTCGATTATTCCCATTGTCAGGAGAGCGCGGTCCTCCTCCATCAGACATGACAGCTGGTTCTCTGAGTTCATTCAGGTCCATGTGGTGACGCAGAACCTGGGGGTTGACTGTGAAACTGAAGGACGTGTCAATGACCGTGTATTTTCTCGATCCATATGGGCAGGTGAGGAGACAGGCGCTTTCAGTTCGGAAGATATTCTGTCAAGACACGTGCCCAGAGCACAAGAACAGACCCGGCCTCCGGGGCGGGTCTAGGACGAAAGGGTCGTCGGTGCACAGCGCCCTCTCCTCTGGGGACTTCAAGTCCCGCTGGTTCTTCAAAAACAGACTCGCTTTTGTCAGCTGAGCCGTCAGAGGAATTCGGTTCCCCAAACTTGCAGTGTACCTTGATCTGACACTGCAATTCTCCTAAGATGTACACCCGAGGGACTGGCCCAATCATCCTCAGAAAGAGATGACTCTGTAGATGACGATGTCCTACCTGCCTCTGAGAGGTTTGCAGGGCTGCAGAGAACAGAATCACAGACACACATCCTATCGGACGTTGCACGAGGGAGCTGAGAACCGAGCATGTCTGGCACGCTGCGCCTACTCAGTGTTCCTCTGAAGTGGTGACTTTCGCGGCCCTGTGGCGACCCCTGCTAAAAACTGGCTAGTCTGAGGAATAAGAAGAGTTAATGGCAGAATTGAAACTCCCCTGACTTTTGGCTGGTACCAGGATTTTTTGAGAGACGGGAAAGAGTTATTTGATGTCTGTGCTTCATATTGTGGCGAATCTGAGGAAAAACATAACGTCTTGGCTCCAGAAACTTCCCCAGGGACAGTTCTGGCGTCAGGTATAAGGAGGCAGAGAGCCTGTTACTATACTGCTCGGTCTCCTGAGACGATGTCAAACAAAAACTAATTTTTGAAGCCGGAGTTCGGACTGACTGGAGCCGGAAGAGAATTTGGCGAGTGAGAAACCTTTATTTTGGGCATAGAAGAAACAGACCCGATACCAAAGTAATGCATCTTTTTTTCCAAGTTCGACTTTGGTTTAGATGCATACTTTTAGATACAAAGTTCTTCCTATGCTTTTGGAGGGAGCAGAGGTGAGAGCAGCCGACTGGTCTCTCCAAGAGGAGCGGCGATGATCAGCGCGGCTATTATACGGCTGTTCCCCAAAGCCGGCGGCTGTGTGTGGAGGAGGCCCCGCGAGCAGAGCACCACGGCGGCGGACTGTTATGTCTCCAAAATCTCTGGTGGACTCCATGGAGCTCTTAAAGAGCGCGATGATGTTCTCAAGCGCTATGAGCCGTTTGACGACAGCTTAGACACAATTCTACTGAGCGATGGTGGCTCTGTCAGCGCCGGGTGGGATGGTCACTCCTCATGGGGGAGGTCAAGTTCCAGGGGCGAGGGCATCGCGCATTACGGCTGAGTGAGAGGGAACGCTGCGCTGCAAATCCAAGCCCTCCACCTATTAAGCTCCGTACCTGAACACGTGCGGTCCTTCTGTGGAGTGTCAGAACTGCGCTGGGAATAGTCCGGATTGAATTGGACTAGAAGCGGATGTTTACCTAACAGACGGCAGTTCACATCCATTTGGCATTATATGCTTTGAGTGTTGCGGGTGCTTTAGCATTTCGAATAGTGAACTGCACTTAGGGGGCAGAGGACTGCCTGCTAGCCTTGAAGTAGTCATGCCCCAGGATCAGAGTTCTTAATAGAGTAATTTCTGCCCCGTGTTACAGGACTGTTTGGGAGGCAGGCAGGCTCCAGGGACAGCTGGACACAAACATATTCCAGGGATATTACACCAGCCTTTCTACTTCACTGGAAGTGCCAGGGCACTCCGCAAAATGTGATTGTGAAATTACAGAGGCGTGAGTGACTGACTCTGTCATTGTGAAATTACAGCCGGAGCCGGCGCATCTGCCACAACAAGAGAAGAAGCTTGAGACTTGAAGAGGTGCGGAGCGGCTCATCTGGACCACGGAAACTTCAGGCAGGACTGAGGTCTCGTCGCAGTCACGGGAGAGACTTGTCTCATCACCACAGCAGTGGATTTAACCGCAGGAGACTCGGTGCTTGTGGAGCTCCGTACGTGGACATCGGGACTTCGGCAGCTTCCCCCGGGGCAGTCGGCTGACCGGAGGAAATTTCTGTTTGTGCGGAAATTTGTTTTAAATAAAAGCATTGCTTGGAGCATAGTATTTCCGTTTTTTTTTTTTTTTTTTATTATTATTATTCATATTGAATTCGCTCCTTCCAGTGCCTCGGCCTCGAGCGCTCCACTGGGCCTGGTAGCCTGGGGCCCTGTCCGTGAACCTGGCGACACTGCACAATGATGGTCCGGACATTTGATTCGTTCTCCCAAGTGGGTTGAAGAGACACGCCCTGTGGTAGCCAAAGCTGAAAGGAATACACACAGGATGTATCAACACAGCAGGTTTTATGCACGGTTCCAACTTCCAACAAACCGGATGGTGACACGGCAACATAACAAGAGCGCCCCCAAGTTGTGACCCCAAATAATCCCATGACACGTCATAACATCTCGTCTCCCTCAAAATGTTCACGTCTTCCAACTTCACTCCCAAAACTCTTGTCCCCAAATAAGTCTAAAACTTAAGTCTAAAATAAAATAATAAAATAGTCATAAAATAGTGTGGAACTTAAACGACGAAACCAAAACAAAACAAAACAAAAACATGCCTATTTATGCTAAAGAATAAGAAAATAGCAACCAACTTGGCCTAAAGGCCTTTTATCTATTGATCAGCACCTACAAGTCTGAGGCCATGGTTCTTCACCGGAATAAGGTGGTTTGCTCTCTCCAGGTCGGTGGAGAGTTCTTGCCCCAAGTGGCGGAGTTTAAGTATCTCAGGGTCTTGTTCTCGAGTGAGGGAAAAGGGGAGCGTGAGATTGATAGACGGGTTGGTGCAGCTGCAGCAGTGATGCGGTCGCTGTATTGGACCGGCGTGGTGAAGAGGGAGCTCAGTCACAAGACGAAGCTCTCGATTTACCCATCTACGTTCCCACCCTCACCTATGGTCACGAGCTTTGGGTAATGACCGAATGGATGAGATCGCGGATACAAGCGGCTGAGATGAGTTTCCTCCGCAGGGTGGCTGGGCGCACCCTTCGAGATAGGGTGAGGAGTTCGGTCATCCGGGAGGAGCTCGGGGTGGAGCCGCTGCTCCTCCACATCGAGAGGAACCAGTTGAGGTGGCTCGGGCATCTGATCCGGATGCCCCCTGGACGCCTCCCTGGGGAGGTGTTCCGGAAATGTCCTACCGGGAGGAGACCCCGGGGAAGACCCAGGACTCGCTGGAGAGATTATGTCTCCGGTCTGGCCTGGGAACGCCTCGGGATCCCCAGGGATGAGCTGGAGGAGGTTTGTGCGGACCGGGAAGTTTGGGCTTCCGTGCTCTGAATAGTGCCTCCGCGACCCGACCCCGGATAAGCGGTAGAAGAAGGTGAAGGTGAAGGTAAGGTGACGTTACAGAAATCGTCAGGAAGGACATAACGAATAAAGCGCTGGTGTCTGAAGTCGTGAGGCTCCTAAAACTACAAGGACCTGGTGGTAACAGACGTCGTGGACTGACCTGACTGAAGTTCAACCACAGTAAGGTCCATTTGGAGCCTGAATTTTTAAAAGCACCGTGGGTGATTGTGTTTTGAGGTTGCTGTTTTGTTTATTGATTATTTTAAATTATTATTTTATTGTTATTATTATTAAATTGTGGCCAACCATGATGGTTTTCCTTCTGGTTCTGACCCTGAATCCACCCACAACCAGGACACTACACCACACCTCATTGACCAGAGTGCTTCACCGACACGCATGTTTCTGTCTGGCTTGTTTGACGGCATGTCTGAGGAGGATGTAGAGCTGGTCTATGATCCGAGTATAAATGAAAACATGGAGTCCATTTATTTTTTCGCTGAGAGAGAGGATAATCGTATTTTAAATATTGTTCCTGCATCATCTCGGGAAGGTAGGGCTGATACCTCTTTAGACAATGGCGATTGGTAAGAAAGGTTTGTTGATAATCAACAGACGGCTGATTCAGGGACACCAGCTCTTGACCCTCTGATAGATGTGTCCGGCTCCAGCTGTAGCGATGACAATGTTGATGATGACGGTGATTCGGTTCAGGAAGGATGCTGTGTAAGAGGTACCGGTATTGAATCAGAAGTCATAGAGCCTTTTAACACCGATAGGATGAGAAGGGTGCTAACACGTCCTGCTGTACCCGACACTCCTGATTTAGCAACTTTCTACAGAGGTTTGATGCAACAGGTCAGAGAGTTGGCAGATGAAACGCAGAGACTAGCACATCGAGAGGATGTGGTTCAGCTTGAAGTGGTTGGTGAAGATGTTCAAGAACATGTTAATGTTGTGGTTGAAGGTGACGGGGAAAATATCTACCCTGCTTTTGAGGCCCTCCTGAGCAACACCATGCAATCTGACAGAGTCATAGTTATGGGTAAGATAATTGAATTAACGGTCCAAATTGTGCATAACCCTCGAGGTGGCGCTAAACGCAAACTCAAGAAGACACTGGATGCCAAAATTATTGGTAAAAAATGATGACATCTCTACAGTCTCTAGTTGGTAGTGATGGAACTGATCAGCTTTGCTTTGCAATCAGCCTTTCTTGTCTCCTTAATCCTTACCGTACGTATCAAGATTGTGTTGAGTTGGGGAGGGAATTACAAAACAAAGCTGGTTTAGATTCTCAAACACCTATCACATTCACAGATATACCCCTGTTTGAATGGATAGTGAGGCGTAAAATTGTTGTGTTTCATAAAACAACAGCAAACCAACCATTAGCGCATTATGCCACAGGTTTTGCTGATGGTTCGGATCCTTCATACTTGTTTCTACTTCAGGGACACTATTGCGGGGTAAAAAACCCAAAGGGTTTTTTAGGAAGACGTCACTTTTGCGTCAGCTGTCATAAGGGGTATGAAGATAAATCACAACACATCTGCAAAGGTCACCGTAGCGTTTGTCACAATCCTGTTTGCCCTACAGAGGTCCCAAAGCCTGTAACTTGTGGCGATGGTTGCCGGGTTTGTAGAACACCTTCCTGCATTGTGAGACACAAAGAGATTGGCGCTAATGGGAGCAGTCTCTGCCAGATATACAAAAAATGTGAAAAATGCGGAAGGTGCCGGTATATCCCATTAAAACAGGCTAAACCTAACAGTTGTTGCGGTGTGCTTAAATGTAAAATCTGCAATGTAGAATTATCATCGACAAACGAGGTCCACCAGTGCTACATTCAGCCCATTGCCAGGAAGACTGAGCATCCTGATCTGTTTTGTTGTGATTTTGAAACGTTTACAGACGACCAAGGTAGACATGTCCCTTCTTTAGTGTGTGTAAAGACGCAGAGAGGTGAAGAATAGATGTTTAATGGTCTCGAATGTGTTTGAGCGTTTCTTTTATATTTCAGAAAGAATTGGTTTAGAGTTGTGTTTTTGTTGCACATAATGCCAGGGGCTTTGACAGCGTCATTGTCTTGAGAGGTATGCTTGACGAAGGGTTAATACGTAAGAGGATAATCATGACCGGTAGTAAGATATTTGTCTTGAGGATCCTCACTACAAGCTAAAATTTATCGACTCTCTCTCATTCCTAGCCATGCGACTCAGCTTCATGCATAAAGCTCTAGGTTTCACCGAGCAGTGCAAGGGTTTTTTTTCCACACAAGTTGAGCTTGAAAGATCGTCTGCATTACATAGGGGTGTATCCTCCTCCATCAGACTACGGCTTCGAGGGCATGTCAGACCCTGAACAGAAAGATTTTTAAAGCTGGTATGATACTGTGCGTGATAATTCTTTCAATTTCAGGAGTGAAGCTATTCACTATTGTAAAAATGATTCATTCTGGCCAGAGGATGCATGATATTTAGAGAGGAGTTTTTTAAAGAAACATGTGTTGCACTCTCGTCCATAACAATCACCTCTGCGTGTATGGCTGTTTTCAGGACCAACTTTTTAAAACCAGACACATTAGCAATACCATGTCCCAACAATTATGTAATAAAAGGTAACAAGAGGTTCTCACATGCTTCCATCCATTGGTAGCTATGGGAATCACACAGACAGGGCATTTTGATACAACATGCCTTGAACCGTGGGGAGATGGTGTTTGGCCAGTATTTTGTTGACGGTTATGCTAAAGTTGACGGTGTTAAGCAGGTCTGGGAGTTTTATGGATGTTTCTCCCACGGTTGTCCTTCATGTGTCGACCCACATGCAGTCTTTCTGTTAAGAGGTAGACCATATGGTGAATTCTACTCTGCTACGATGGAGAGAGAGCAGGCGTTAAAGTCTGATCATGAGGTGCATCTTATTACCATCTGGGAACACGAATGGCGTTCACTTCGACAATCGTGTGATAATCTCAGAGATTTTCTCTTAGATTTTGACACCCCTGAGCCTCTCAACCCTCGTAATGCCCTCTACGGCGGTAGAACCAGCGCTTTAAAGCTGCGTTACACGGCCAACCTGGTGAAAAAGTTGATTACGCTGATGTCACCTCTGTATCCTTACGTCAACAGCACGTGTTCCTAGGTCACCCCCGAAAAATTCACAAGGACTTTGGGGATCCCAGACAGTACTTTGGTCTTATCAAGGCGGTTGTCTATCCTCCTCGGGTTTTATATTACCCGTTTTACCCTACAGAGGACCAGGCGGTAAATTACACTTCACGTTATGCAGTATCTGTTCAAGTCGTATTGTCCAAGACAGTGGCTGTACGCATAATGATGATGAGCGTGCTTCGACAGGGGTCTGGGTCACGGTTGAGTTCAACAAGGCTCTGGACAAGGGATACAAGGTGGCCAAGATTATCGAAGTATGGCATTTTGATAGATCTAGCGATTGTATTTTCACAGGTTACATCCGTACATTCCTGAAGGGCAAGCAGGAGGCTTCTGGTTACCCTGCTGAGGCCGTTGATCAGGAAAGCCACGACAAATACATTTAGGATTATCAAGCACATCGGGGGATTTTGCTTTGTGCTGATAAGATTTGTCACAACCCTGCAAAGAGACAGGTGGCTAAGGCTTTGGTTAATAGCCTTTGAGGCAAGTTCTGTCAGAAAGAGAACATGTCTCAGGTTTCTGTAGTGTCAGACCCCAACGAGTTTTTCAGTTTCTTGCTTTCAGGGAAATACGAGGTCAGCTACTTTAACATGCTGGATGAGAAAAAAGTTGTGATCCAGTGGCGTTACAAGGGTCTCTACCCTCCTGGTAAAAGCACCAATGTTTTTATGGGAGCTTTTACTTGCAGAAGGATGTTCTCTATGTTGACACAGACAGCTTGATATATGTGGTGAAAGACAGCAAGACGCCTTTAAAATTAGGTAACTATCTCAGTGATCTGACTGATGAACTCGACGGGGATAGCATCGAGGACTTCGCTTCGGCGGGTCCTAAGACATATGGTTATAGGACCAAAGGACAGAAGAAGGTTGTGATGAAAGTTAAAGGTATCATGCAAACAAAAGAGTCTTTTCAGCAGATAAACTTTGACTCCGTCAGAGATCGTGTAGAGGGCTATTTACAGAATTCACCTGATGGGGTGCTTGAGAACCATCAACACAATATTGTGAGGGATAAAAAGAACATCACTTTAAAAAACAGATCAGTTCCTACAAAACTCGATAAGAGACATGTGCGATAAGAGACGATTTTTTTTGTACGGCACAACCAAACCTTTTGGGTTCTGAGTTTTGAGTGGATGACTGGGTCATTATGGAAGAAATTCATTTTGATCCGCGCTTGAAAACATCATTTTCATGTCTAGTGGTGGGACCATCAGGGTTAGGAAAGACCCATGTATACTTGTGATGGATGATGTCAATTGTAAATAAAGATTGTATGTATGTATACGTCTTTTGAACCTATGTACAGTGAATTGCAAAAGATGAATAAAAATATCAAATTCATTGAAGGTTTACCTAAATCTTTTGAAAATGAAGATGTATTTCCTTCTGATAGTAAACATTTGACAGACATCATAAAAATATGAGTGTTATAATGGTGACGCAAAACTTATTTCATCGTAGTAAATATAGTTGTATCCTCGCAATAAAACGCAGATAAAAGTTCTTGCTCAACAAGTTTACCCGTCTCAAAGAGTTTTCTTTCAAGAAAGCTTTGAAGATGCTACAGCTGGCGCTCACGGGTACTTAATTGTTGATCTAACACCCTCATGTCCAGAACGCTACAGACTAAGGACTGGGATACTTCCTCATCAACGTCACACTGTGTCCATACCAAAAACGTCTGCTTAAGTCATGTCAGCACATATAAAAAGAAACGCAGGTTTACTTAAGGAACTATACCATGCTCCTTAAATGAAACGTAAAGACATTTTGATGCATAGTTCTCGGGACTTTATTCAAGCTCTCGATGAGATCGCCCTGAACGTTTTGAAGGGGAATGTACTGTTGTCGCAGGCTCAGTTAAAAAAAACTGAAAAAACAGAAGAAAAACATCTGTCACGGGTCAAGGACGTGGAGCGGGACCCAAGCGCAGTGGTGAAAGTCACAAAAGGCAGGACCGAGTCAAAAACAATATTTTAATAATTAAACAACAAAATCACGACAGAAAGCGTCACCGAACCGGGAGACACAAGATAAAGTCTAAATGTCCAAAACAGAGTAACCAAACGAGCCGAAGTCCATATACAAGAATAAGAGACCAAACAGAAAGCGTCACCAAACTGGGAGAATCAAACCAACTTAAATTTGGGAACGGAGAGACGAAAGTACAATGAACAGAGATAGAGACAAAAGAAACCAGGAAAGGCGGAAACAGGAAGAAACCGAACACTAACTCAGGCACCAGGGTTTAAGACAAAGAAATCCAAAATAAGCTAACTAGCGCACAGAACAAGAGAACGAACAAGGAGAGCCAAGAGAACGAGGAGTTACCACAGGGAACAAAGGAGAGCGTCACAGAAACTAGAGAAGAAATCACAGGGAACAAAGGACTCCATCTGCAGGAACTAGAGGAGTCGATCACAGGGAATAATAGGGGACGATCTGGCACACGGTGCTGGAGTCCAGGTGCTCTAATACTCAGGTGATCTGGGGTTGATTGGCTCCAGCCATGTGCCACACAAACAGGAAGAACGGAGGAAGAAAACAAAACAAGACTCGCATGACAAAATAAAAGCGGAATCATGAGAACATCAGACTCTTGGCTAATAAAAAGGCGTGCGTGAAGCGTAGATGAAGGATTCTTATAAAGCAATCGGGAGGATTCCTGTTGCCGTTGCTAGCGGCTGCCGTTCCAATCATTGGAAATCTAATAGGAGGACTTGTAAAGAAGTAAAACACGATGAAGACTGTCCAGAAAATGTATCTGGTCTCTCCTCAGCAAATTAACCAGTTATCAAGTCCAACCTCCGACATCTGTGAAACTGCCAAAGATGAATTGAATGAGAAGATGAGGACCATTCTGAATGATTCTCAGTTAAACTCGTATGAGAAGATTAAAAAGTATGATGCTCTATTGCAGAGATATTTAACCTTTACAAAACAGGATCAGAGAGACCAAAGGAGAGTAACTCTGACTTTACAACGAGACAGAGTCAGCGATCACCCCCACGACTCTGACAGTCGTGTCGAAAGTGTTCTAAAAACACCCTTTGTAACAGATGACTTGGGTCAGGATATTCTAAATATCCTTCCGTCAAAAGCTCGAAGAAATGCTGAATACATTATCCAGAGGATATCCAAAAATGGTGATGGTTGGAATATGAATGGCAAATTTATGTATGAAGGAAATGCTGTAAAAGGCTCTCATGTGATTGATATATTCAAGTACCTTTCCCTACCGCATAATAAAAGAAGTTCTCCATTACCTGCGGGATGGTCCTAGTTTCTCGTCACATTATTAAAGCTAAACATCCCTCTCACACTGCTGTCCAATCCTGAAGCGAGGGCTCAATATCAGAGACTTAAATCGAATTCTATCTTGCGAAAGAAAAGTATAGCTGAAAGCTGGTCTCCTGATTACAGATTTTTTTTAACACACGAACAAACAAAATAGGATTAGTCACAATAGTCTTTAAAATACAGAAGAGAACAGAGTATGTTGTTTCCACGGACAGTGTGCACATCTTTTTAGACATTGTTGATGTCCTTTCACAAAGTTGTATACCATGAGGTCATATTTTAAGGTATCGTCACTGTATAGACTTAATACTTCTTGGATACACAGCCCTCTAGCACGATGACGGAGGTAGAAGATGCAATGATGACTGTGATTGCAAACTCCAATAGTTTGCTACCTCTATTGTTGTGAACGACGTTAGTTTCTGACTTGTTCCTCCTTTGCCCCGAATGTTTCCATTTTCATCGTTCTCACCAGTACATCCGTACGAATATATTTTCCCCGAGCTTCTCCTGGACGGGAATCAAAAAAACATAAAAAACTAACTGAAGCTTGTGCCGTGGAACTTGATCCTCCTTTATTGAAAGTAATGGTCTCAGGAACATCCAAAAATCCAAACTTAACAGTCAAAACCTATATGTCCATGTTGTTCTTAACAACCCAACACAAATCAACCACGAGCTTACCTTGCGCATCCGCCGTTTTTTTCAAAAGACAAAAGTGGCCTTCAAATTAAAACCCACATATATTTATGTAAAGCACTGAACCACAAAACGACTACCTAACAGTGTAAACAATATCAAGTGAAACTTACTTTGGCACTTACAATGACCACATACAAACGATAGAGGGTTCTGTAGTAGACCATTGTTGTACTTGATGTTGCCTGAATGTTTCTTGAGAAACTTTAAAATACTTTCAGGGTAATGTGCAAAGTAGGGCCCCATTCCAAATGAGTCAAAGAAAGTTGTTCTACCGTCTTCTTCGAGAGTTAAACTCTGCCAGTGCTCTCCTGGTTTATGTGCCGGATGTGTGTTGACGATTAAATATTCAGGCGGTCTGAGGGGGTTGTGTAAATTGAGGCAACTTATCCGACGGCCATACACCGTAAAATGTGTCGCTCAAGAGACCTCTCAGCAGCCTCTGTAACTGGAGACTGTCCATAACTTTTTAATAATAGTCCACCAGCACTTGTCTTTTCGCATCAATCTCCAGAATGGAATCATAACAAGCGTACACAATCAGTATTACGGTGTTTGGTAAGGGTACTATGAATCTCATCTCCAGTCTTAAATTCCCATTTGAGACAGGGGAGAGAGCGTCGTTGTCGTCGGCTGGATTGAGATTAAACGCAAACAGTGAATAACCGCTGTTAAAACCTTCGCAGTCAATGCTTAGAGGTAGATCCTTCAAATGTCTTCCTGTAGCTAAAATCATGGTATAAAACTCACTGACTGAAATACCGTGATTAAACTGAGGTTGAAAAGCTTTAGCGGGGATCTGTTGGCCGTCCTGACAGAGGGCGAGATATTCAGTGTTGTAATGATGAAAATTGAACGGGGAGAGATCTCTCATACCGGTAAATGCCTCATGATGCACCATCCCTAAAACCACGTATTTAGGTATTGAACCCAGAAATAAATTATCCTGGGTACATATTAATGAGTTTTCTGGAATGGAGTATGTTTTTACATTGACTCGTGAGAGTGGGCAGAGAGCATTTCCTTTAAAGAAACGCTCTGCATGACCTATTCTCACAGCTGGCGAAACAGTGACTTTGTAACGTTGATTTAAGCAGGTGACTCAAACGCAGATTGGAATCAGAAGATGGGTATTTAATTGTGCAGAACAGGAAAAGTCTTCTGATGCCGTGGTGGAGATCCCAGACAAGTGGCTGGTGAGGGTCCAGGAGTCCAGCTGGCTGCGCTATGGCAATGAAGGAGGTGAAGGTTGTGGAGTAGAGGTGCAGGCAGGCTGAAGTTCTAAGGCAGAAAAGACCGACTGAAATAACTCAGATAATGCAATATCCAGGCAGTGGCAAATAGCGGAATATCTCGCTTGAAGACAAACCATGAAGGGTTGACGAACAGGCGAGGACTGGCAGGTTGGTCGGGTCTTTATACCTTCAGGAGATTGGAGGCAGGTATGGATGTGACTAGGTGGGTTGGGCGGTGACATCAGCGGAAGAGGTTGTGACAGACTGTCTTCACAAACAGAGAGGCGCCAAGGATTTTCAGACGAAAGGTGGAGTCGCGGGGTCCGGTCAGGCAGAAGGCATCATTTGCCCTAGTGAGTTTAATAACAGTGTCTCACAGAAAAATATGTCGCCGTGGAGAGGACCAAGAAGATGTTCTTCTCTGGATCTGCTCGTGAACTCTGCCCGTTTATTCAGGCCTGCGTTGGGACCGTTTACAGTCAACCAACACAGGTGTGTCTTGGTAAAAAAGACCGGCGCTAAACTGTGTTTTAAGAGTGTCGCCTGAAAAGTTGAGAAGTGTTTTGATCATAGCTCTGTACGGGTGAGTGGAACTGGACTGCAAAATCCTCCGATCCCCCAGGACCACATCACACTGGTCAAAGATGGTGTTTAGAGGATAATTCATGAGACCGACTGTTGCGTCGTTAGCCAGCGGTGTGCTATCAGTGTTAGTAATTCTTGCACGCACGTGTAGAAGGGTGTCGTTTAGGTCTAGATACTTTTCACCGTCTCCTGCTATAAAAAAAACTCAATCGGTCCTCCTTCGCTGATAGCGGCTACTGGAGCAATTTCAGTGTAAACTGGAAAGCTGCGTAATTGGCGGCGTGAATAAATCCAGTTCTGCCAATGTGCATTCAGCAGATTTCTGGTGTAGGAGTGCCATGTTACTGTATATAAGGTTTTTTAAAATATATCAGAGCTCCCTCTGGACTTCCTCTTGGCCCGTTTGCTTCTGTCAACTGACTTCTTTCTTTTTTTGTTTGGACGTTTATTTGAGCTCTGTCTTGCACGTCGTCCTGGAGGGCGTCTCTTTGTCCTTCGTGATAAGACGGCTATACCGCCTGACTCTTCCTGTCTCTATTGATCGCTCATTCCTCTCACGATATGGGTGAACATATCCAAGGCTATGTTACCCACGTCTTATTTGAGATGGGGTTTCGCTTTGACAATTCCTGATGATCCATGATACAAACCAAAACATTTTTGAGAAGAGGGAACGGATGCCTCGTCCGTACATAACCGGGTCACCGTAGAAACCGGGTAGATCTCCGCCCACCTGTTTTTCATAATATTGTACAAATCTGTGCGGGTCGTCTCTTAAGCCTGTGTGGACCATTGTGTTTGTTTATGACTTGGTCTGCAAAGGCTGGTTATCTCTCTGGTGTTGTGATGATGAATGGATTTCTAGACGACGATTAAAGGGTTATATAATATCCTCTCAAGTAACAGGTCTAAAGTGTAGAGTCACCACCACCTTTCCAAAGGTAAAATTGACTGGTTTGTTAAGATCTGATTTAATTTGTAACTGAATATTTTCAATATGGTTCTTGGCAACCGGTAAATAGTAAGCAGGGTTAAAATGCTGTGTGATTATATCTGAGTAACTACCCTTGATTTCCACCATTCTTAAGAGCGGTGCATACGCATCCCCTACAAGCTGCGGTCTTACAGCGTCGCTGTAACAGTAGCGATGGTAAAACCCCGCTTTTAAATCAGGATGGGGCGCTCTGAACTCACTTAAAAAGCATTAGGTTCTGACCGTCTCCTTGAAGATCAATTTTTTGCCGTGCACCGTCAAACAGGAAGCGTATATCGTCATTGGTTTTTTTAAAGGTTTGCTCCAACTCGGTTGAAATCTGATTAATAGAGTTTTAATATCCACCCTTGAACTTCAGTTTGGAAATATCTCTTCCCGCCATTTTGAAATGTCAATCAACCACTCGCGATTCGTCTTTTGTCCTCTGAGCTGAGGCGCTGGCGTCTCATGGCTCTGTGAAATTCATCTTTATAGCGCCGCAACCTGTTAGCATCTGATTCTGATCCCCTCGGGGGAGTCGTGTTTGTGTTGGAATCAGGTCCTCTAGGGTTCGGTTTCCAGTAAAATGATGCCGCATCCTCCGGAATATTATTCCATGTGTGAGGGTATGTAATCTCCGTCAAAGCAACCTCCCATTTTCCGTTTAAATCGATATGTTGTGCTAAATCAACGCGGAAAGTACCAATCGAGTTGTCTTTAAAAACTTTTGCACTGGCCTTTGATGGTAAAGTCACATAGAAGCGTGCGTTCTTTGAGCCGTACATGATGATATGATGCCTGTTGTAAAGGAGGATCGTCTTATATATTTTTTATACCTGAAGCTTTTACCCACCTTTTGAATTTTTCAGGCCAGTTCTTCCACTGGACAAAGACCTGTCTTTCTCCTTTAACGACGCGTTCCTTGAGAATCTTTTCAGCGTGAAATACTTCCTTAACCAGTTGCACTCTTTGTAATTCTTGATCATAAAATGATCGCTGGATGGGTTCACCGTCGAAATCTTTCAATTTATGTACAGGCGGGTTGCGGTGGATACATTCAGTTATCGTGAATATCTCTTCTGTAAAACTCTGCTCATACTTTTTGTGAAATACACTTCATAGTTTTGATATCCTAACATGATCGCCCTCCTTAAGTTTTGGCTTCTGCCGACCTTTCGACGGTCTAATGTAAAGATTGTCAAACACTTGCAGACTATTTTCTTTAGTTACTTCCATCGGTGTCATTTTTATACTACTGTGATAGCTGTGATTATAACTCTTTACTAGATCCTGTAAAACCTCGATGTAATGTAATCTTTTTAGCTGTAAAATATCTCCACATCCAATTTTTAAGAGTGCAGTTAAATCTCTCAACCACAGAGGCCTTAAAGTCACTCGCTGTTGAAAAATGAATAATTCTCTTCCTTTCCATCAAAGCCCGGAAACTCTTGCTAAAAAATGCTTTCCCATCATCCGTCTGTAGCTTTGCAGGCGTCCCGCTCTCATCCAGCACTGATTCAAACGCCTTCATTGTCTCAATCGCAGTTTTTCTTTTTAAAATGCGTAAATAGGCCTTCTTTGAAAATACATCTATAACGGTCAATAAGTAATTTTGATCGTCGTTATATCTAGCCAATGCCTGCATGTCCCATCGGTCGGCCTGGAATTGTTGAAGAGGCCTGTGAACAAATACTCTGCTTCTCGGCTGGTTTACGCACGGTGTAAGCATCCTGTTTTGATGAAAAATCTTCAATAGATTTAGAACTGACTGGTTTTCCAGTCTCATCCTGCACCCCTGGACGAAGGCGACTCACACCTCCAGAGGTCCCGGGGTGAAGAGGATTGTAATAAACTCTTTTAATGATGTGTTTCACCGTCATGTTAAACGAGAAATGAATGAGCTGAGATCCAAATATACTTCTTAATGTTTTTTATTCCGCAGGTTATGTAAGGATTCAAACGTAATGTTATACAAAGAGAGTAAAAGAGTAAAAAAAAATAAAAAAAGTATCACATACGAGGGAATCTCGTGTTTGTGACATCGACCAGGACCGGCGTTCTATTCCAGATTCTTCTTGCTGAATCCAGACGTTCAATTAGAGGATCCTCATGCTCATGTTTGATGTATTCATTCCAGACACTTGATTTTGGAGACCTCATTTCGAGCAAGACTGTCTCAGCCGTAGCCTTGGTTCTCATTTTCTCCGGTTGTACGTCATTCAGGGTCAAGTAGTGTTGTATAGCAGACAGAAAGTTCTTGTTACAGAGTCTCTTCATCAACGGGTGGAAGTTAAGACTGTATAAATCATCCTCCATCTCTTCAAGGCAGCTGTGTTGTAGTTGGCTGGGATGGTCTACTTGGCAACCGTAGCAGATCTCCCTCCAATACCTGCGCATGGTTTTACCTGGTAGATGAAATACAACTGTCTTTAAAGCTTTCAAGAAGAAACCGCTTATCCATCCATCCGTGTCATCATTAGCTGCTGGTTCTTGGTCTTGAGAAGCTGAAGATGAAGCAGGCGGATGCACGCCGACAGTTTCGTTCTTGGGGTAGGAGGTTGGTGCTCTCCCTACAGGTTCCTCCTCATCATCCACATCTTCCATTTCAGTTATATCAAAGTCGTCTGTGTCGTCTTTGATGGTCGCTGAAGGACAGGCTCCATCTGTCGTGTTGTTGTTAGAACCATCGTACTCATGACCATCACCAGTTACGTGTTCTACCACAGGAAATAGAGGGCTCGTCGAGGAGTTGTTCATTCCGTACCCAGTGCCGCCTGTAGCAGCTCCGAGGAAGATAGTGCCAATACCTCTCTTCCCTTCGGTCCTCATCGTTGTCTTAGTTGCTCTTGTTTCGACAGGTACGTCTGCAGGGTGTCGCTCTGGAAAAAATCCTCTTTATAGCAGCCATCAGTGAGTAGGCGGTCCAAAGGGGGCAGGACTAAAAGGTCAGTGCCTCTTTCGGCACAAGGGCATCATTCCATCAGCGGCTATGCTAGAAGAGGCCGTCGATTTTCGGAGAAACTCCTGAATTTTCTTACTCTAAGCATCCATTGGTGTGGTTAACAGAGTACGAAATACACCGCAATCAGAATTAAAATACTCCAGTACGAAATCTTGTTCTTGTTCACCCGTGACTCCTGTCGATACTTTATGGATGGCCATGAAGGACCATCGTCCTGATCCTGAGATTTTAGCCAGCCATATAGCCACGAAGGACGGCTTCCTCTCCATTCGATCAGGTTTGTTAGACACGGCTCCAGCCTTCTGACGTTGTTGTTGTTGTTCTTCTTCTTCTTCTTCAGCCCTTGGAAAATTTTCTGGCTTCACCTCTATTAGCACACCACAGTCGTTAGACTGATAACACAGCCATCTCCGTAGGTTTTGTCATCATCCAGCTGATAAATGTACAATTCAGTTTTCAGGTTTGACATTTTGGTGTATTCTTCTTCTCTCTGACGAGGCAGCAAAAGAAGTGTCAAGATGCAAAATAGCCATTTTGTCACCTATGGTGACATTAGAACCCTCAGTCACACCTGAAGACATAATCTTGATCCAAGAAAATGCAGATGAAAATGAAAAGGTTTTGTGGAAACAAAAAGGAGCTACTGTGGACAATCAGGGTCTCTGGCGATCACATGAAGGCAAGCTCGTAGCTCCAACTGCACTTTTGACCATCTTGATTTCGGAGGTGCACAGTGATCTGCACTGCACGCAAGGGGGGGAAGTGGTGAAGAAAATCAGACAGCAGGGATATTGGTCCCCATTTTTGCAGACAACAACAGATGAAGTGCTGAATCAATGTGAGATTTGTGAAGAAAACAACGAAAAAACATCAAGATACCAATAGGTCATATTCCAGTCCCAGAAGGTCCATTTAAACATCTTGTGATCGATTACGTTGACATGATAAAAACGGTTCAAGGGAGACGCAACATGTTGGTGGTAATTGATCGGTTAAGCTGCTGGGTTGAAGCAGCACCATCTAAAGACTTGAGTGCTGAAACAGTAATCAAATTCCTGACCAGATAAATCATTCCTCGAGTTGGCATTCCGTCAGAAATAAGCTCAGACAACGGTGCTGCATTTGTACAAAAGGTTGTGAAGGGCATCTTGCAGCAACTTCGAATCAAACAACGATTGGGTGACGTTTATCACCCCCAGAGTCAGGGAATGGTTGAGGGGATAAATGGAACCCTGAAAGCGAAACTGAATGAGATCTGTGCTAGCACGAAGCTAAACTGGGTTGATGCGTTACCATTAGCACTGATGAGTTATCGCATGCAAACTCATCAAAGCACGCATTTGACACCACACGAGATGTTGACGGGATGGTCGATGCCGGCACCACACTTGAGGGGACCCTACAAGGGGCCTCCACTTGAGCAACTACAATCTGAACTTAGAAGTTATACGAAGCAACTAACTTCTATCCATAAGACTATCTATCTGCAGGAGAGAAAACGGGAGCTTGAGGCCGATCGTGAGGCCGGGCATTTGGTGGTTCCCGGCGACCAGGAGTATATCAAGGTCTTCCGAAGGAAGTGGCACCAGCCGAGATGTGAAGGTCCATACACCGTGGTCCGAGCAACACCAACAGCTGTCCAAGTCGAAGGCAGCGCCACTTGGTACCATCTGAGCCATTGCACAAAGGCCCAAGGCCATCACAACCAAAGAGGTAATAAAACAGGCAGTGAAGTCAATGATTTAGATAGTCAAAATGTTGATGACAAGGCTTGCTGTGATAATAAGTTGTCTGGTTTGGTTGTCACCAGGAGACGAGCTCGCGCAGCTTGCGAGACCGCAGCAGCCGACCAAAGTCCAGACCGTGACACCCTAAGTTCCAGCTAAAAAACTCGAGCATAACAGGGACTCAGTTAAGTACGATGCGATCACCCGTTGTGTGAAAAATGCCCAGAAACACAAAACGTTAAGCGTATTGGTGCAGGACAGGCGGAGTAAAAGTGGGATCCATGTCAGAGGTCAGGGAGCTCTAGGTAAAACACTGTCTGCCAAACTTGGAACCACACCACAGTCAAAAAAAAGGAAATGAAGATGACCGTCCAGTTTTGACCACCACTAGTCCTCTCTGTAATAAAACCACATTATTCGATTAATTATATTTACTATTTACACAAACCATACCTATGAAATATTTAAACTACTGGGAGAACAACTGCATGAAACTGGTAAAATGGTGTTACGAAATCGTCAGGTGTTAGATTGGTTGGTGTGTGTCACATGTTTGCAGATCAGTGTTGCACTTACATTCCAACAACACCGCGCCTGATGGAACATTTGCCATTGCAATGGATAAACTTAGAGATTCAAAAAATGAGATAAAAGAGCATGCAGGAGCTATAAGTTGGGCCTGGGATTGGTTAGATGGACACCGAAGAAAATGTGGAGCATTTTTTGCAGAAGTGGGGATGACTACTGCAATCACACTCATCGTCATTTTTCTTCTGGCATGTTGCATCGTACCCATGATGAGGAAACTGTGTCTGCGAATGACTGAGAAGCAGTTAGCGGTCACGACGGGACTTTGGAACGCACAGATGCTGAACATGATGCCTGCTGAACAACTGGCTCTCGTGGTGACTGAGAGACCACATCTGTAGCCATCACCTGATTAATTGGAGGACTCTGATCATACTCCAGAGGTGACTGAAGAATGAGGTGTTGTTATGATTACATGACAAATGTGTTTAAATCATGATCCTATGTTTCTTTGCCAGTATAATTACTTGATTATTGTTTCACTAAAAAAAAAAAAAAAAAAAAAAAGAAAATTTCACCTATGACGAAAAGTGACAACAAAAAACAATTGGGGAAAACTTTTGATGCTTCCGGAAACGAACTGACTAACATTTTCCTGCGACGCGGTTGAGATTTTTATTTAACCAGACAGCAGTAAACATATTGAACTAACTACAGCTATATGAATCATTTAGTTAACATTTTCTACATACTTATATCCAGTATATTGTCACTGCTCTGTTACAGTACGAAATAATCTTCAATAAAATAAAATGGGATAGTTTGCTAAATTCGGTGTGTGGGTCTGAGACCCACAAAGGGGAGATATGTTGTGGAATAATTTGACCTGTGTCATTAGGGTTACAATGATAACTTGTTTTTCAGTACCAATGGAATGTTGAACAGATATCCACCCACTCTGTATTCCAAATACGCCAGAGATGGTACCCTTGAAGTGAAAACAGGAATGTATGTTTTCTCTGGAGCTGCCAGAAGCTCTTGTTTTTGTGATTCAGCCAGGAGGCCAAAGGTGGACATGCATGTTTGTGACAATGTGTATCTGGTACAAGGAACGCCCTTGATCCAGCCCCTACCTAATGTGTTTGTACTTTGAACAATTTGATACTGAGCGATGTCAAGCGATGAAATTATGTTACGCTGATGTGGAATAAAACAAAGCTTGTATCCCACTACTTCTGTGGTTTCTTCTGCTCCCGACTCGACGCCCTGAGAAGTGTACCCCGCTGGCCGGACTACACTAACAATTCTCTCATTTATTGGCCAGAGCTGCTGGAAGCACCTGAAGACAGGACAAAGTGAGGCAAAGAAGAAGCAGCTACTTCAGATAAATAGAATTCTGCAAAAGTTGAGACGGAAGCCCAGGAGGCAGCGTGGCAGATTTCTGCCAAAGAAACTCCTCTGAAGGCTGCTATGGATGTTGCCCCATTTTACCACCTGCCAGTGCCACCCACAGCTTCTCTGTTTTCCTGAAGGCCTTGACTGCATTTAGATAAGCTCTCAGTGCCCTCACAGGAATACATGAAATACAGTCAGGACTAATCGAGAAGGCACATAGTTCTCCAAACCCTCCTGATGGAGGCCAGAGCCAGGAGAAGAGCTGTTTTGTAAGCCACCAGCTCCAAAGGAGTCTGATCAAGTGGCTCCAAGAGAGCTTCAGAGTCAGACTTAATACCAATTGAAGATCCCAATAGGGGCAGATGCGAGGTGGGTCTTTGTCTTGTCTCCCTGCTTTAACTGGACTAGCAGTGGATGTTTACCCAACAGACAGCAGTCCACACCCGTTCAGCATTAAACGGGTGTGGACCCCTCATAATTTCTACTACCTGCTGCAGGCTCACATCTGCGACATCTCTGGGTACCAGATCGAGCTGGGGTTATCTGCCGCCAATAGAATCACTCTCACCTTCTGAATCCTCCTCATCAACTGAAGGAGGAGGCGAGGTGGAGGGAAGGTGTGAAGGAGGCCCTCCGGCAACAAACACTGTTGGCAAAGAGGTCCGCCAGTGGGAGCCCAAACTTGGCCCAAATCATGTCCACCATGTCCTATGACAAACCCCACTCGTCACAAGGAATATTACACCAGCCTTTCTACTTCACTGGAAGTGCCAGGGCACTCTGCAAAATATGATTGTGAAATTAGAGAGGAGTGAGTCAGTGACTCTGTAATTGTGAAATTACAATTGTGAAATTACAGCTGGAGCCGGCACATCTGGCACATGAAGCGAAGAATCTTGAGATCTGAAGACGAGCGGAGCGCCTCCTCTGGACCACGGAAACGTCAGGCAGGACTGAGGTGTCATCACACTCAGGGGAGAAGGATTGCCGTGGGCCCTGACGCGCCAGTCATTCATAGCTAGTGATGCCATCATCCTTCTAGTTACGGGAGCAACGCCGTTTAGCTTCTGCCGACCACCAAAGCATGTAGTCATGATCTGGTAAACTGCAGGGTCGCCGTATGTCAAGAACCCATCTGGAATTCTGAATCACCCATGAAGTCATCTTGAGCACATGGCTTTGCGGACTGACCAGGAATCCATGGGACAAAACCATGGCCATCCTTAACCGGCGTCCTGACTGGCAGCGCTGTCTTCTTTGCCGGATGGCCGTCAAGGTAATGCGCATTTTATTGCACCTAATCCGCTTCCAATTATATGCGAAGGCACCAGCAGTATATGAAACTGGATAACACTGCGACCAACAAACCCCTCGCATGAACAGGTTGCAGCACACCCTCGTGTGAGTGTGTGCACAGGTGGCAGATTCGCGCAGTCCGGAACACCTCGCCCGTGGTCTATTCAGCCTGAATGAATGAATGGGTTGTGAAGATGTAGCATTAACAGCCCCTCATACATAGAGTGTTCCTCAGAAGATGCAAATTTCACCTGCCACTATAGCAGAAAGGGTCTTTGTACTGGGTGCAGAACTAATTCAACCTGTCTAAAGTGATTTAACAGAGTTATGAACACTTATTTTCGACGATCTGTAAACCACCTTTTCTTTGGCTGACAATGCGTTTTATGCACTGTTCACTCACTGCTCATGTATGCTTGAGATAATGAAATTTTTTTCCTGCAACTAAAGGAAAAACACTCTTTCTAGTATAATTAACACCACCACCAACACCAAGATTTCTGAACTGTATTTCAGGGGGTTATAAAGTTTTTTTTTTTCCTGCTCAGCCTCTCTCGGGCTGAAAACGCGTTTTCTGCCCTGTTCACCCACTGCTCAGAATAGTCTCAGAACATGAAAATATCACCTGCAACTATAGGAAAAACATTCTTCCTGGTATATTCAACAGTAAACCTACATTTCTGACATGTTTTTAGAGGGTTATCAAAAATTTAATTTTTGCCGGTCCGAAAACGCATTTTACGCACTGTTCACTCACTGCTGAGCGATTCCTCAGAAGATGAAAATTTGACCTGCCACTTTAGCAGAAAAGGTATTTCTCCTGGGTGCAGAACTAATTCAACCTGTCTGAAGTGATTGAAGAGAGCAATCAACATTTTTATTTGTGTCGGTCTTTAAACCACCTTTTTTTGGCCGAAAACGCGTTTTACGCACCGTTCACTCACTGCTCACGGATGCCTGAGATCATGAAAATTTCTCCTGCAACTATAGGAAAAACTCTCTATCTAGTATAATTAACACGAATCCTACATTTCTGAACAAAATTTCAGGGGGTTATCAACTTTTTTTTTTTTTTTTCCTGGTCAGAAACCGAGCTTCTCTCGGTCTGAAAAGGCTTTTTCTGCTCTGTTCACTCTCATCGATGCCAAAGAACATGAAAACTTCACCTGACTCTATAGCAGAAGGCGTCTTTCTTGGAGCTGCAGAACTAATTCAACCACTCAGAGTGGTTTCAGAGAGTTATCAACATTTTTATCGTTGTTGGTCTGAAAACCACAATCACTCGGGCTGAGAACGCGTTTTCTGCACCGTGCACTCACTTATCAGAATAGACTCCGAACATAAAAATGTCTCCTGCAACTGTTACTGATTTCACTCTTTCGAGTATATTCAACACTAAACCTACATTTTGAACTGTTTTTAGAGGGTTATTAACATTTTTATCTTTGACTGTCCGAAACCCACTTTTTCTTTGGCTGACAACGCATTTGTGACAGTGAGTGAACACACTGTTCACTCACTGCCCAGCGATTTCTCAGAAGATTAAAATTTCACCTGCCACTACAGCAGAAAAGGTATTTCTACTGGTTGCAGAACTAATTCAACCTGTCTAAAGTGATTTAAGAGAGTTATCAAGATTATTTATATTAATTGTTTTATTATTTAAGTCGGTCTGAAAACCAGCTTCACTCAGGCTGAAAACGTTTTCTGCACTGTTCACTCACTGATCAAAAGTGCCTCAGAACATGAAAATATCACCAGCAACTATAGGAAAAAATTTCTTTCTAGTATATACAACACTAAACGTGTGTTTTTTGAGGGTAATCAACAATTTTATTTTTGCCAGTCCGAAACCCACTTTCTTTCTTGCTGAAAACTCTATATTATTATATTATATATATTATATTCTGTACTGTTCAGTCACTGCTCAGGGAAGCCTGAGAACATGAAAATTTATCCTGACTTCACAGCAGAAGCCTTCATTCTAGTAGCTGCAGGACTAATTCAACCTCAGAACTAATTCAAGTGGTTTCAGAGAGTTATCAAGATTTCTATTTTTGTTGGTCTGAAAACCACAGTCCCTCCGGCTGAAAACATGTTTTCTGCGCTGTTCACTCACTGCTTAGAGGGGTGACTTAGAATATGAGAATTTCACCTACAGCTATAGGAGAAACACTCTTTCTAGTATATTCAACACTAAACCTCGACGAATAGGGCGCTGCGACTGGCCTACAAGCAGCTGAACCGTTCCACATTTCCTGCTTCCAAGCCATGGGATGAGTTTGACGAGAGCCAGCCGCTGCTATGAGGTTGATCTGGAGACTCTGTTCCCAGAGTTAGCTGAGTTCCGTGTGGTGGAGTCAAGCACATCCGCTGCCCGTCGTATCGAAGTTGAGCTCTCTCTCCACCGCCATCTCAAGAATCATCCCACTTCACTAACGGCCCGCTGGCGTTGAATGGCGAGACTACACACAGGGCACGACCGCGTGTTGTCTGCCCATAACTGCAGGTAAGAGGTAATGCTGACAAGATGGCGCCGACGAAGGCTGACCTGGAATTATCGTGCATGTTATTTTGTTTATTTTTGTGTTTTGATGGAGCATCTGCGTGTTTTTACACACGAGATCAGTTGATGAACATCAGGGCTCTGACTCCGTCTGACTTACTACCAGTATTTGTGGTGTCAGTTACGGAGTTAGTTCATCTTTTGGCTGGGCGGAAGAAACTGAGGAGGAGAGGGAAACGTGCCGGTGCACTCGTTCGCCTTCGTCGAAGAGGATCGCGCACTCCGCTTCCCGGGATAATCCTCTCCAACGTCCGGTCGCTCAGCAATAAGATGGATGAACTGGCGCTGATGTTGAGACGGAACAGAGACTTCTCCTCCTCTTGTGTTTTGTGTTTCACGGAGACGTGGTTGAGCGATCTCATCCCGGACACTGCGCTTCATCTGGAGGGTTTCCAGCTTCACCGCGCGGACCGGGTTCAGGAGCTGGTGTACGGACGTGACGGTGATCTTTCAGCACTGCTCTCCCTCTCTGGAATGTCTGATCGTGAACTGTAAGCCGTTTTACTCCCCACGTGAGTTCGCTTCATTCATTCTGGCTCCCATATATATCCCGCCCAGCGCGAATGTACGTGAGGCTCAGAGTGCGCTCGCGGATCAGGTTCTGCATGTGGAGCGAACTTTCCCGGACTCTCCTGTGATTGTGCTTGGTGACTTCAACAAGGCGACTCTGAGTGAGGAGCTTCCCAGGTACAGGCAGGTTGTAAAATGTTCCACCAGAGAGCAGAGCGTGCTGGATCACTGTTACTCATCGCTCCGCAACTCTTATACCGCCCTCCCTCGAGCTGCACTGGGTCTCTCTGAACACTTGATGGTTCATCTTGTTCCTACATACAAGCAGAAGCTGAAGCTGGCAAAGCCTGTTGTGAGGAGCATGAAGATCTGGACAAGTGAAGCTAAAGAGGAGCTGCAGTCTTGCATGGAGACCACAGACTGGGAAGTGTTCAGGGCTGCCACCAACAATCTGGATGAGTATACAGACACTGTGACTTCATGGATCAGCTACTGTGAAGAGTGCATAGTTCCAACCTGCACCAAGGTGAGTTATGCAAATGACAAACCTTGGTTCACAACTAAACTCAACCAGATCAGACAGGAGAAGGTGGCAGCTCGCAAGAGTGGGGGCAGGAACTGCTACAAAGAGATGAAGTATCGGTTTCAGAGGGAGCTGAAGAAAGCTAAGGCCGCATACTCTGACAAACTAACGCAGCAGTTCTCAGCCAATGACTCGGCTGTGGTGTGGAGAGGGCTCAAGGTGCCCACTAACTACAAGCCACGTGCCCCCCACAGTCTGGACAACCTCGCTCTTGCACAGGACTTGAACAACTTCTATTGTCGCTTTGAGCAGCCCTTTTGCACCAACACCTCTGTGGTCTCTCCAGCCCCATGTTCCACTTTACAACAAAGGACTATGCTGTCTCTTAGTGACACAACTAAGATGAACGATGTCACTGAGACAGCAAAGTCGATCACAGACACTTTTGATGAGCCACCCCCTCACCTCCCCCCTCTTCCTCTTTCTCTTGACATCATGGAGCAGGACGTGCGCACTCAGGTTCAGGAGCCTGAACCTACAGAAGGCGGCGGGTCCGGACAGAGTTTCCCCTGCCATCCTGAGGCATTGTGCTGCTGAGCTGGCTCCAGTGTTCACGGACATCTTCAATGCTTCCTTGGTGTCCTGTCATGTACCTGCCTGCTTTAAGTCCACCACTATCATCCCTGTTCCCAAGAAGGCCAGGATCACAGGACTGAATGACTACAGACCGGTGGCACTGACGTCTGTGGTCATGAAGTCCTTTGAGCCATCTGGATCGTAGCTGCACTGATCCTCGCAGCTCCTCTTGGATAGACCAGTCGGCTGCTCTCACCTCCGCTCCCTCCAAAAGCCTACAAAAAATCATTGTATGTAAAATAAAAAATAAGCTGCATTACATTGGTATCGGGTCTGTTTCCTGTCTGCCCAAAATTAGGGCTTATCACCGCCAAGTTCACCTCCGGTTCCAGTCAGTGCGAACTCCGGCTTCAAAAATGTGTTTTTGTTTGACGTTGTCTCAGGAGACGGGGAGGTTTCAGGAGCCAAGAAGTTATGTTTTTCCTTCGCTTCTCCACAATTAGAAGCATAGGTGTCAAATAACTCTTTCCACTCTCTCACGTTTCGTTCTAGCCAAAAGTCAGGGGAGTTTCAATTCTGCCATTAACTCTTCTTATTCCTCAGACTCGCCAGTTTTTAGCAGGGGTCGCCACAGGACTGTGAAAGCCACCACTTGAGAGGCTCTCACAGTAGGCGCTGCGTGCCAGACCTGCTCTGTTCTCAGCTCCCTCACGCGATGTCTGATGCGATGTCTGTCTGTGATTCTGTTCTCTGCAGCCCTCCAAACCTCTCAGAGGCAAGCAGGACATCGTCCTGCCTAGTCATCTCTTTCTGAGATTGGGCCGGTCCCTCAGGTGTCCATCTCAGAAGAATTGCTGTGTCAGATCAAGGTACAATACAAGTTTGTTGGCCCTACTTCCTCTGATGGCTCAGCTGAAAAAAGCAAGTCTGTTTTTGAACAACCAGCGGGACTTGAAGTGCCCAGGGGAGTGGGCGCTGTGCACCGACGACCCTGTCATCCTGGACCCTACCCGGAGTCCTCTCCTGTGGTCAGGTCGCCAGTCTTGAAAGAGTATCTTCTGAATTGAAAGCGCCTGTCTCCTCACCTGCCCATATGGATCGAGAAGATATTCAGTCATTGACACGTCTTTCAGATTCACAGTCAACCCCGAGGTTCTGCGACACCACGTGGACCTGGGTGAACTCAGAGAACCAGCTGTCGTGTCTGATGGAGGAGGACCGCACTCTCCTGTCAAAGGAAGTAATTGTACGAGTGGCAAAGCGATCCAGATACGCTGGGTTTTACTCCAGGTACTTTCTAGGACCCAAAAAGACACAGTGGAGACATGTTCTGCACCTCAGTCTCCTCAACCAATTCATGACCAGATAGCGGTTCCGGACCAGCAGGAGACTCCTGGAGTGCGTCAGAGTGTGAGAGTGGAAGACTTCCATAGATCTTGCATACGCCTACTTCCACAACACAGTTTCTAGTGTCTTGTGCCTCGCACCTTCGCCAAGTGCATGAAGGCGGGGCTCGAACCACTAAGGAGACAGGGTGTGCGGATTCTGACGTACTTGGACTACTGGTTGATTCTAGCCAGGTCCAAACAGGAGTCATGAGCACACACCAGATTGGTGTTGGACCACATCGCGCGATTGAGGCAGGGGCCCACGCCTTGGTCTGCTCAACATGCGAGGTCTTCAGAAGTGGTTTCGCGGTCTGCACCCTCACCCGACTCCAGACTACATCAACCGTCAGGGTGGCGTGAGGTCGCCTGTTTCACACAACCTCGCCACAAAGATTTTTTCTCTGGGCTGATGTACATTTAGCCTCATTGAGGGCTCTGCCAGATTAATGGAGTTTATCTCAGGAGATGGCAAACATGATCAGCGAGTTTTTCGGCCACCCAGTGGCTGATGTCTTTGCCAGCAGATAGAGCTTCAAATGTCCTCTCTGGTTCTCTCCCCGTAGATCTGATGACCTTCCACTGGATGTGGACGCCCTGGCTCATCCAAGGTGGCCAAAAGGCCTCCTGTATGCCTTTCCCCCTCCTTCCCTTAATCCAAACAGCCCCAGCTCCAGCTGGTATCCGGAGATGTGTCATATGCGGATCAAAGGCCACTGGGGGTTCCCTCCATCGAGGTCAGCGCTTCTGCAAACATCAGGAACCCTGAGGTCTAGAACCACCCCGCAAGGTTTGGCTTCTCCAGGGTTAACAATCAGTCACTTGCCCCCTGATGTCCAATTGACTTTTCAGAACGTTTAAGCTCTGCCAACCCTCAGAGTATACATTGCTAATTGGACATGTTTCCCCGGTGGTGTGGAACCCAGTCAGCCTGCCCATTATCGGCAACTATTTCTCTCATCCTCTTGTTTCTGCAGCATCTGGTTAACCAAGGTCGGAGCAGCCCTACATTACGGGTTTATGTAGCAGCCCTTTCCATGCTACACAATGGTCTGGACGGCCACCCCTTCGGCAAGCATCGTCAAGTGAGCCGTTTCATGAGATGAGTGAAAAGGCTTAGACCAACCTCAAGACCTTTATGTCATTACTGGGACCTGCAGCTGGTACTCAATTCACTCTCCGAAGCCCCTTTTGAGCCACTTGATCAGGCCTCCAAGGAGCTAGTAGCTCTTTTTCGATCAGCCCTGATTGCATCTCTTTTGGTGTCGATGACTCGGCGGTATCACTTAGACCCAACCCTGCCATCGCACCTAAATGTCTCTCTTCTTCTTCACAGGTCAGCACCTTATCAGTAAAGACTTTCTGCCCTCCTCCCCATTCATACGAGCAGCGCTAAAAGCTTAACTGGATCGAGTCCAACCCTTCGGAAAGACGGACAGTCTGTGGGTGGCTCTCCCTGGTGGTAAGAAGGGGCAGGCGCTGTCCACTCACAGGTTTTCACATTGGCTTAGAATTGCCATCATGAAAGCCTATGAGACTGCGAAAAAACGGGCACCGGAATCCCTGAGAGCACACTTGACGAGATGCCTGGCAACATCTGTGGCTGCTTTCAAGGGAGTATCTCATGTCTCATGTCATTCTGTCTTCAGGAGCAGCCGAACCCTGCAAACCTTCGGCCCTCATTCACAGCACTGGCTCTGGGACACCAGTATCTGCTTCATTACAGTGCTGTGCAGAGTGCAGCGTCCCGAGATCCACCGGATTCCTGCATGACTGTTTATTCATTTGTGAATAAACTCCCTCTTTCTTGCTCAGCTCAGACTAGAACCCTGACTGTAGCTGCTCAGTAAATGTTTTCCCTATAGGTTTGGAGGACTGTTAATGCCACTTTCTATTTCAGCCGCAGAGTGGCTAAATGAGGGCAACGCAGTTCCTGCTGATCCACAGTGTAGGGTACACACCATATATGAGGGGTTGTAAACGCCACCTTCTATATCAGCTTAAGGTGACAAAGATGAGGCGGCAGCTCCTGCCACCCAGAGTGTAAAATTACACTCTATGTATGAGGGGTTGTTAATGCTACATCTTCACAACCCATTCATTAATTCATTCACGCTGGATAGACCCTGGGCGTGGCGGTTGCATAAGAAGTCTCATAGGCCGGTCCCGTGTGAGGCCCTGGCCATCAGAGATATTGACAGGACCATGGGCACACCACCTTCCGTCATACCAAAGCAACATCGCCGGTGACATTACAGGCGGTTCAGTGCAGTAAAACGTGCATCTCCTTGAAGGCTGTCTGCAAAGGAGCCAGCGGTGCCAGTCAGACGTCCGGTATGGATGGCCATGGTAATTGCTCATGGTTCTCAGGTCAGGCCACATTGCAAGGCTGGGGTTTAAGCTTTGTGGTCAAGATGACCTCATAGGTGTTCCAGAGTCCCGGGAGGTGTTCTGGACTGCGTAACTCTGCCACCTGTGCTCACACACACACTCACACAAGGGTGTGCTGCAACCAGTTCATGTCCTGCAAACAGTCCTGCAGCAGGGGGCTACTTCAAGGCTAGCAGGTGGTCCTAAATGCTAAATCACCCTCAACACTCAAAGCATGTAATGCTAAATGGGTGTGGACTGTTGTCCGTTGCTAGTCCAGTTCATGCAGGGATCTCGAAGACTCAGACCTATCTCCAGACGCATCTGCCCCTATTGGGATCTTCAATTGGTATATAATACTCTCTCTGAAGCTCCCTTCAAGCCCCTTGATCAGGCTCCTTTGGAGCAGCTCTCCTCCTGGGCCTGACCTCCATCAGGAGGGTTTGGAGAACTATGTGCCTTCTCGATTAGTCTTTTTTCACAAATTTCTTTGTGCCAAGGTCAGCAATTTTTCAGTGAAGGCTTTCTGTCTTACCCGCCACCCGGATGAGAATCACTGGCGCTTGCAGTGAGAGCCTTCAGGAAAACAGATAAGCTGTGGGTGGCTCTGGCAGGTGGTAAAAAGGGACAACATCCATAGCTGCCATCAGAGGAGTTTCCTTGGCAGAAACCTGCCAAGCAGCCTCCTCGGCTTCTGCCTCATCTTTTGCAGATTTCTATTTGTCTGACGGAGCACCTTCTTCTTTGCCTCACGTTGTCCTGTTTACAGGTGCTTCCAGCAGCTCTGGACAATAGATGAGAGAATCGCTCTCTTTGGCAGCGCTTTGTCATGGGCCAAACGTGTCTCCACTGGCGAGTTCTCCCTCCAAATGTGGACGGTTATTAGTGCCTAGTTCTTCCACGTTGGGCTCAAACTAGTGCTGTGGCCATGGGATGGCGTCAGGTTCCCCTGTGTAGTCGCCGGAGCAGGGAAGTACCTGGTTTGGCAACAAGAGGGCCCCAGGGGGACACCCATACCCGCTGTATGGAGGGTTACTCGTGAAACTTCACTACATTCGGACTAACAACATTTTGCGCGACCTTGGGGGTGAGGTCATTGCCGTAAGACATCGAGTAGGCCGGACTGGCGTGAGACCTGGCGTTTGGAGATAGCAGCAGGTCTCTTGACACGCCACCCCTCTGTGATTAGAGACAGGCCACCGGTGAATCTTCACCTAATTTGGTGACGCTTCTCCTGCGCACTTATCCGCAGTGTTGCTCCCCACACAAGGTCCAGCTCCAATCATTAAGGCGTCTGGACGTTGTAGTTCTTTCCTGTTTGCACTCCGCATTGTTTATCTCAGGACAGTCTATGTGGTGAGGATTCTCTCTCCACCTAGTCAAGTTGACCTGCGTGGCGAACCTGGAGTTACGGGCGGAGCCCCGACTAGCGCATCTCCACATTAGCCAAAGGTTCTCCCATCTCTGCTACACCCGGACTTCGGTCATTGATGGATGGGAGAAGCGACGGAGCAATCCAGCTGGGTCACACAAGGTTCCTGGTGGGGGTGCATCCATCGCCATGTGGTCTCCTCTTCTGCACGGTCAAGTTCTTGGCCAGAGGGAGAGACCAGCAGGCGAAGCAAGGGCTTTGCCTCCTGATCTCAATATTCCTTCCATTTCTCCTACACTCGGACTACGGTCAAAGAGAGATGGAAATAAGGAACGATTGAAAGCAGATAAAGAGAAGATAAAGGGCAGATAAAGGTGCTTGGCGTTCCGAAACCAACCTTATCTCAGACTGAAAAAGCATTTTCTGCATTGTGCCATAACGTCTCAGGGAAGCTTCAGAACATGACATTTTGACCTCCCAGTATAGCAGAATGGGTCTTTCTAGTAGTTGCACATCAAATCTAAGCTGTTTGAAGTGTTTTTCGAAAGTTATCAACATTTTAGGTTTGGCGTTCCGAAACCCACCTTATCTCAGACTGAAAACGCGTTTTCTGCATTGTGCCACAACTTCTGAGGGAAGCTTCAGAAGATTAAATTTTCACCTCCCACGACAGCAGAAAGGGTCTTTTTTGTAGTTGCAGCAGAAATCTACGCTGTCTGAACTGTTTTTAGAGGGTTATCAACAATTTTATTTTTGCCGGTCCCAAACCCACATTCTCTTCAGACGAAAACGCGTTTTACGCACTGTTCACTCACTGCAGAGCGATGCCCCAGAAAATGAAATTTTCACCTGCCACTATAGCAGAAACGGTATTACTACAAGGTGCAGAACTAACTCAACCTGTCTGAAGTGTTTTAAGAGTGTTAACATTTTTATTTTTGTCGGTCTGTAAACCACGTTTTCTTTGGGTGAAAACGCATTTTATGCACTGTTCACTCACTGCTCAGGGATGCCAGATAACATGAAAATTTCTCGAGCAGCTATAGGAGAAACACTCTTTCTCGTAAAATAAACACTGAACCTACATTTCTGAACTGTATTTCAGGGGGTTATCAACTTTTTTTTTTCCTGTTTTAGAAACCGAGCTTCTCTCGAGCTGAAAACGTGTTTTCTTGCACTGTTCACTCACTGATCAGAATATTTTAAGAACCTGAAAATATTACCTGCAAAAACAGTCTTTCTAATATATTCAACACTAAACCTACATTTTTGAACTGTTTTTAGAGGGTTATCAACAATTTTATTTTTGCCGTTCCGAAACCTACATTCTCTTTGGCCGGAAACGCATTTTACGCACTGTTCACTCACTGCTCAGCGATTCCCCAGAAGATGAAAATTTCACCTGCCACTATAGCAGAAAAGGTATTTCGACAAGGTGCAGAACTAACTCAACCTGTCTAAAGTGATTTAAGAGAGTTATCAACATTTTTACTTCTATCTCTATTACTATTATTCCTTTGGCTGAAAACACGTTTTATGCACTGTTTACTCACTGCTCAGGGATGCCTCACAACATGAAAATTTCACTTGCCACTATAGGAAAGGCACTCTTTCTAGTATATTCAACACTAAACGTACATTTCAGAACTTTTTTTAGACTTTTTCTCAGCGATGCCTCAGAACATGAAAATTTCAACTAATACTATAGCAGAATCTGCTATAGTCTTTCTAGTAGCTGCAGAACTAATTCAACCTCTCTGAAGTGGTTTCAATGAGTTATCAACATTTTAATAATTGTCGGTCTGAAAACCACTGTCCCTCGGGAGAAAAAGCATTTTCGGCACTCTTCACTGACTAATCAGAATAGCCTGAGAGCAGTGAAAATATCAAGTGTAAATATAGCAAAAAGACTATTTCTAGTATATTCAGCACTCACACATTCAAAGCGATTTTATATTTTGAAAATGGCGTTCACTGCACTGTTCAAACACTGCTCAGTCGTGACTCAGAACATGAAAACTTCAACTGCAACAATAGGAAAAACTCTCTTTCTAGTATATTCAGCACTAAATGTACCTTTCTGAACTGTTTATCAGTGTGTTATCAACTTCTTTTTTCCTGGTCAGAAACCGAGCTTCTCTCAGCCTGAAAACATGCTTTATGCACTGTTCACTCACTGCACAGGGATGCCTCAGAACATAAACATTTCACGTGCCAATATAAGCAGAAGGAGTGTTTTTAGTAAGTGCCAAACTAATTCAACTTGTCTGAAGTGGTTTCAGAGAGGTTACAACATTTTCATGTCTATCTGTCTCAAAACCACAGTCCCTCGGGCTGAAAAAGCGTTTTCTGCAATGTTCAGTCACTGCTCAGCGAAGGCCTCAGAGCATGACAATTTGATGACAAAAAACTGCCTTTCTAGTGTGACGGCCATTTATGTGTGGTCACAGAGTATGTGTTAGATGTCATTTAATTATTTTAATTAAATAATTTAATGGAGTTGATTAACCGGCAGGTATATAATTAGGTCAGTAGAGGGCAGGAAAGGACAGAGGTTAGGCATTGAAGATGTGTGGGTAAATAGGAAGTGACACTTTTTTTTATTACTTTTCTCACCATCGACAAATGTGGAAGCCAAGTGTGACTCTGTCCTCATTTAGTTTCAGGTTAGTCAAATCCATTTGTTTATAATGTTTGTTCCACTTGGGATTGATTGATTGGGGGTCTGAGTGTGTGGATGGTGACATGGTTTTTAAGTATACTGTTTTTCCTTCGTACTTTGAGTTCGCTCTGTGTGGATGTGGCACTTGTAAGCTCATACTGACAACCTACGCTGACATGGCACGGGTGATTGAGTTGTGTGGAGTTCGGTTTCCTTGTGGTGAATAACGGTGAAAAGTAAAGTTTTATTATTTCCCAACACTAGCCAAAAGGTTTAATGGCAGAGTTATACATTCAGATGAAAATAAATTATGCATGTGGTTCATGATGTATGACAGTTGTTGTATGACAAAGTGAGATGTTTGGGAGTGATGTTTCAGAAAGACATCTAATTGTGGTGTGGGTTACCACAAAGAAAAAACAGAATCCCTTGGATTACTTTTCTCACCATCGACAAAGCTTTGTGTGGCTCTGTCCGCATTTTGTTTCAGACGGCGTTCTACTGACCACATTGAGACGCCACGTTTGAACTGAAGACAAGGTCACAGTATTCAGACCTGTTACAGATGCATAGTTTCAGATACAAAGTTTTCTTCACGCTTTTGGAGGGAGCAGAGGTGAGAGCAGCGGACTGCTGCTCTCACCTCTGCGTGAGAGCATACATCGCAGTGAGAGAGGATCTGCGATGTATGAGCCTGTCCACGGAGCTCATAAAGAGCGCGTGATGTTCTCAAGCGGTATGAGCTGGTTGCCGACGGTGTAAACATGGGTGGGATGGTCACTCCTCCCGGGGCGAACGCATCATGCATAGTGCATGACGGCTGAATGAGCGGGAACGCCGCGGTGGGAATCCAAACCCTCCACCAGGCAGTAAGCTCCGTACCTGACCAAGTGCGGTCCTAGTGCCAGTGGAGTGTAAGAACCGCGCCGGGAATAGTCCAGATTTCTTCCAGTTGCGGTCAGACAACATGCGGTCGTGCCCTTGGTGTAGTCTCGCCATCCAACGCCAGCAGGCCGTTAGTGAAGTGGGATGATTCTTGAGCTGGCGGCGGAGAGAGAGCTCAACTTCAATACGACGGCGGCGGATGACATGAGGCGCAGGAGAAGATCAAGCGGGAACGTACTTGACTCCACCACACGGAACTCAGCCAACTCTGGGAACAGAGTCTCCAGATCCACCTCATAGCAGCACCTGGCTCTCGTCAAACTCATCCCATGGCTTGGAAGCAGGAAATGTGGAACGGCTGCTTGTAGGCCAGTCGCAGCGCCCTATTCGTATGGGATTAGTGTTGAATATAGTCGAAAGAGTGTTTTTTCTGTAGTTGCAGGCGAAACTTTCATGTTCTGAGGCATCGCTGAGCAGTGAGTGAACAGTGCAGAAAACGCGTTTTCAGCCCGAGGGATTGTGTTTTTTTGTCCGACAAACATAAAAATGTTGATAACTCTTCTGACAGGTTGAATTCGTTCTGCAGCTATGAGAAAGACCCCTTCTGGAATAGAGGCAGGTGATATTTTTATGTTCTGAGATTATTCTGATCAGTCAGTGAACAGTGCAGAATATGCATTTTCAGCCTGAGAGAAGCTTGGTTTCAGACTGTCAAAAATACAATAGTTGATAACCCTCTAAAAACGTTTTGCCTATAGTTGCAGGTGATATTGTCAATTTCCGAGGCTTTTCTGATCAGTGAGTGAACAGCGCAAAAAATGCGTTTTCTGCCCGAGAGAAGCTGCGTTTCACACCGAAAAAGATAAAGATTTTGTTCCATCTTTGAAACCACTTCTGACTGTCACGGGTCAAGACGTGGAGCAGGACCCAAGTGCAGTGGTGAAAGTCACAGGAGGCAGGAACGAGTCAACATTTTAACATGTTGAATTAGATCGGCACCTACTAATAAGACCCCGGTCTGCTTTAGTAGCAGGTGAAATTTTTATGTTCTGAGTCAGTCCTTAGCAGTGAGTGAACAGTGCAGAAAACGCATTTTCAGCGCAAGTGACTGTGGTAATTACATTTTTACAAACATAAAAATGTACTTACCTCTGAAACCACTTCAGACATCGTGATTAAATTCTGCAACTACTAGAAATACCACTTCTGCTATAGTTTGAGGTGACATTTTCATGTTCTGAGTCCCGCCTAAGCAGTAAGTGAACCGAGCAGAAAACACGTATTCAGGCCACGAAAAGGTGGTTTTCAGACGAACAAGCATTAAAATCCTGATAACTCTCTGAAACCACACAGAGAGGTTGAATTAGTTCTGCTGCTGCTAGAAAGACAGCTTCTGCTACAGTGTCAGGTGAAATTTTCATGTTCTGAGGCATCGCTGAGCAGTGAGTGAACAGTGCAAAAATGCGTTTTCAGCCTGAGAGAGGTTCGGTTTCTGACCAGGAAGAATAAAAATTGTTGATTCCACCCTGAAAATAGTCCAAAAACGTGGATTTAGTGCCGAATATACTCGAAAGACTCTTTTTCCAACAGTTGCAGCTGATATTTTCATGTTCTGGCACTATTCTGAGCAGTGAGTGAACTGTTCAGAAAAACAGGTTTTCACCCGAGTGACGGTGGTTTTCAGAATTGACAAACATAAAAATGTTATCACTCTGCAACCACTTCAGAAATGTTGAATTAGTTCAGCACCTACTAGAATGACCGCTTCAGCTATCGTGCCAGGCGAAATTTTCATGTTCTGAGACAGCCCTGAGCAGAGATTAAACAGTGCAGAAAACGTGTTTTCAGTCCGCGGGACCTGTACCTTTCAGACCAACAAACATAAAAATGTTGATAACTCTCTGAAACCCCTTCGGAGACATTGAATTTGTTCTGCAGCGACGAGAAACACCCCTTAAGCTAAGCTGGTGGGCGCTCATGAATCCTGTTTGGACTCAATCAACCAGTAGTCCAAGTACGTCAGAATCCGCAGAACCTGTCTTCTTAGTGGTTCGAGCCACTCCTCCACGCACTTGGTGAAAAAACGAGGCACTAGACACTAGAGACCGTGTTGTGGAAGTAGGCCTCTGCAAGATCTATGGAGGTCATCCACTCTCACACTCCAGGAGTCTGCTGGTAGTCCGGAACCGCTGTCTGGTCATGAATTGGTTGAGGAGACTGAGATTCAGAACAGGTCTCCACTCTCCAGTCTTCTTGGGTTCCAGAAAGTATCTGGAGTAAAATCCAGTGTAGGAGGATTGCTTTGGCAGTAGCTCAATTATTTGCTTTGTCAGGAGAGCGCTGTCCTCCTCCATCAGACATGACCGCTGGTTCTCTGAGTTCACTCAGGTCCATGTGGTGACGCAGAACCTGGGGGTTGACTGTGTAACTGAAGGCCGTTTCAATGACCGCGTATTTTCTCGATCCATCTGGGCAGGTGAGGAGACAGGCTCTTTCAATTCGGAAGATACTCTTTCAAGATAGGAGCCTTGAGCACAGGAGCGGACCCGGACTCCGGGGCGGGTCTAGGACGAAAGGGTCATCGGTGCACAGTGCCCACTCCTCTGGGAACTTCAAGTCCCTCTGGTTCTTCAAAAACACACTCGCTTTTGTCAGCTGAGCCGTCAGAGGAATTCGGTTCCCCAAACTTGCAGTGTACAAAGATCAAGATCTGATCAAGATTCTCCTAAGATGGAGACCCGAGGGACCGGCCCAATCAGCCTCAGAAAGAGATGACTCTGTAGATGACGATGTCCTGCTTGCCTCTGAACAGAATCACAGACAGACATCGCTTCAGACATCACACGAGGGAGCTGAGAAAAGAGCAGGTCTGGCACGCAGTTCCTACTGAGTGATCCTCTGAAGTGGTGGCTTTCGCGGTCCTGTGGCGACCCCTGCTAAAAACTGGCGAGTCTGAGTAATCAGAAGAGTTAATGGCAGAATTGAAACTCCCCTGACTTTTGGCTGGAACCGGGATCTGTTGAGAGACGGCAAAGAGTTATTTGACGCCTATGCTTCTTATTGTGGCGAAACTGAGGAAAAACATAACGTCTTGGCTCCATAAACTTCCCCAGGGACAGTTCTGGCATCAGGTATAAGGAGGCAGAGACCGTTACTATACTGCTCGGTCTCCTGAGACGATGTCAAACAAAAAAAAAAAATTTGAAGCCGGAGTTCGGACTGACTGGAACCGGAAGAGAACTTGGCGGATGATAAACCCTAATTTTGGGCATAGAAGAAACAGACCCGATACCAAAGTAATGCATCTTATTTTTTTTCCAAGTTAGACTAGGTTTAGATGCATACTTTTAGATACAAAGTTCTTCCTACGCTTTTGGAGGGAGCAGAGGCGAGAGCAGACGACTGGTCTCTCCAAGAGGAGTGGCGATGATCAGCTCGGCTATTATACGGCTGTTCCCCCCAGGCGGCGGCTGTGTGTGGAGGAGGCGCCGCGAGCAGAGCACCACGGATTATTGTGTCTCCAAAATCTCTGTGGGAGTCCACGGAGCTCATAAAGAGCGCAATGATGTTCTCAAGCGCTATGAGCCGGTTGCCGACAGTGCAGACACCATTCTACTGCGCGATGGCGGCTCTGTCAGCGCCGGGTGGGATGGTCACTCCTCAAGGGGGAGGTCAAGCTCCAGGTGCGAGGGCATCGCGCATGACCGCTGAGTGAGAGGGAACGCTGCGCCACAAATCCAAACCCTCCACCTATTAAGCTCCGTACCTGACCACGTGCGGTCCTCGTGCCAGTAGAGTGTCAGAACTGCGCCGGGAAATAGTCCGGATTGAATGAGACTAGCAGTGGATGTTTACCCAACAGACGGCAGTCCACACCCATTTGGCATTATTTGCTTTGAGTGTTGCGGGTGCTTTAGCATTTCGAATAGTGAACTGCACTTAGGGGGGCAGAGGACTGCCTGCTAGCCTTGAAGTAGCCATGCTTTGGGGGGACGCCCCAGGATTGGAGGTCCGCTCAAAATTTCTGCCCCGTGCTAAAGGACTGTTTGCGAGGGAGGCAGGCTCCACGGACAGCTGGACACAAACATATTCCAGGAATATTACACCAGCCTTTCTACTTCACTGGAAGTGCCAGGGCACTCCGCAAAATGTGATTGTGAAATTACAGAGGCGTGAATGAGTGACTCTGTAATTGTGAAATTACAGCTGGAGCCGGCGCATCTGGCACATCAAGAGAAGAAGCTTGAGACTTGAAGGGGTGTGGAGCGGCTCATCTGGACCACGGAAACTTCAGGCAGGACTGAGGTCTCATCGCAGTGACGGCAGAGACTTGTCGCATCACCGCAGGAGTGGATTTAACAGCAGGAGACTCAGCGCTTGTGCCGCTCTGTGCGTGGACGATCATCGGCAGCAGCTTCTCCCGGGGTAGTTGGCTGACTTTTTTTTTATTATTATTCGTATTGAATTCGCTCCTTCCAGCGCCTCGGCCTCGAGCGCTCTTCCGGGCCTGGTCGCCTATTCTGAAAACTTCTGAACCGAGCATGTTGATCATGCTGAACTTTCTGGTTTGACTGTTTCAGTTCCACTTTCTTCTTCAAATTTGGGTGTAGCAGATCCAACATGCACCTCAACTTCCTCCCCATCAACATTTCTGCAGGAGACAGTCCTGTTGTTGACTATGAAGTTATCCGATAACTGAATAAAACTCTACTGTCGAAACAGGGTAGACCTCCAACCACTTTGAATGTGCATCAATCACCACCAAGAACATCTTTCCCATGAACGGCCCAGCATAATCAACATAAAGTCGTCGCACAGGCCGACGCGTTCTGGTGTTCCTGACAAGTGGAACACGATTTGACCGAACTTTCAATATCACTGTCTATATTAGGCCACCACATATAGCTACGAGCCAAACCCTTCATTTAACTCATTTCAGGGTGCAATTGATGCTGCTTCCACGTAAGACCACATCCTTTTTCCCGAATCACCACACGGCACACCCACAGTACACACCCATCTTGTACACTCAGCTCCTGTTGCTTCATAGTGTATGGACTGAAAGCAACATCCAGGTTACAGGGCCACCCTCTGAGTATGTATTTATTCTCTCGGGCGAGTACGGGGTCTTTACTGGTCCACCTACAAAGCTCTTCCGAGTTGACCACTGAACTCTGATCCTGCTCTACCAATAATACCTGGTCTTCTGAGTCTGGATGCCCAAGTTTCTCTGGAAGTGGAAGTCTACTGAGAGCATCTGCGTTTGCATTGTCCTGTCCACGTCGGTACACCATGGCATATTCATATGCTCTTAACAGAATAGCCCATCTCATGATCCTCTGAGAACTCATGCATCACACACACTCACAGCAGCAGAAAAAAACTATTCGCAGTTGGATAAAGAGGGCTTAGCAGTTATTTTTGGGGTGCAGTACTTTCACAAATATTTGTGTGGACTTAAATTTGTGATTTGTACACAGACCATAAGCCCTTATTCAGTCTGTTTCATGAAGGAAAAGCTGTGCCTCCCATGACTTTTCTGCTCCCCCTTCCAGTCTGTGTGTCAAGACTGCCCCCACCCCATAAGGTGAGGTATCACATGACAGTACCAGTTGTTTTTGTTCATCGTAATGAACCAACACTTGACTGCTTTGTAGTAACTTCTTTGCCTGCTTAAAAGCCTCTTCTTGCTCAACCGCCCACCTCCATTTCTCATCTTTCCTCAGTAACTTGTGTAATGGAGAGAGCACAGTAGACAAGTTCGGCAAGAATTTGTTATAAAAGTTTAGCAAACCTAGAAAAGCTTTAACCCTCGTATTATGCTTAGGGTCAATTTGACCCATATCCGTTTTTGTGTTCATAAAAGTAGTGGTTATCCTGACTTTTTCTTCATGAAATTTTGTGACTTTTCCTCATTAAGGGTCATGAACAGATGTGTAAAATCTGGACAATTTGATGTCAAGTGAAGTGTCTGTACAGAGTTGGTACACAAAGATGATGTTGCAGGTCATTTTGACCCGGATTCTTTAATGTGGGTAAGTGGCTGTTCAGACCCAAAATAAACATGTCTCTCTGATATACCTATTTAGACTGCCCAGCTATGTGTATTTTGATTGATTTGATTGTCTGAATAGCCATTCAGACCCAGCTGTGTGTAGAGGGGAAACTTTCTCTCCCTTGTTCTTGTCAGTGTTCTCATGTAGTCTCTTTGACAAACACACCAAAAATGAGCTCCAGAAGGTTTACAGTACATGCCTAACAAGCCCGCCAAGTATGGCATCAAAATATGGGTGGCCTGTGAAGCAAAATCTAGCTATGCCGGGAATATGCACGTATACAGTGGAAAGCTACCTGGAGGAGCAGCCGAGAAGAATCAGGGGATGCGTGTGGTGCTGGAGATGAATAAAGGGCTGCAATGTCATAAAATCACGTGACGTCACATTTACATTTACATCCTATCGCCTTGGAGATGAACTGCAGAATAGAAAGCTGAACAGTGGGAACAGTCAGAAAAAATAAGCCAGAACTTCCCAAGGAAATTCTGAAGGTGCAGGGCAGACCTCTGCATTGCTCAATATTTGCTCAAACGGAACCGACGTCGGCTTTTCCTGGAAGAACTTGGCAAAGCACTTGTCACTCCCAAGCTGCAGAGTCGAGCCAGGCCACCTCGATGCCCAGCAACTGCCGTCATTGAAAAGGTCAAGCTCACATCACCCAACCAATCTGCAATGGATGCATTGGATACAATTGTGAAGAAACGGAAAAGATGCCAGATCTGACAGTAAAACAAGTACCTGTTTTGTGAAATGCAAGAATAACATCTGTTACATTCTGTCCATTATGTGGAGAGCATTGAACAAGATGAACATTGAAAAATGGGGCAGATATGGTACCAGAGCATCCTGGACTGCTTTGACCTTCGCTGACATTGGATGCAGGCCTGTCCTGTCCACTTGATTACTCAAGAATGTTACTTTGTTTTCCATGAACTGACGCTTGCTCCGTTTCAACCACAGCCCTTTATCCTCCAACCTCTGCAGCACTTTGTTTGCAGATGCTGTCATCTCTTCCTCTCAATATAATGTCCTCTAAATACACTGCCACATTTGCCATACCTTGAAGTACATTCTCCATGGTGCGTTGGAAAATAGCAGGACTGGAGTTTACTCCAAAAGGCAGACGTGTATATGTAAAAAGACCTTTGTGAGTGCTGACACTCACAAACTTCCTTGATTCCTCTTCAAGGACTATTTGCTGATATGCATGGCTCATATTGAGTTTTGTGAACTTCTGTCCCCCTGCCAGGCTTGACATCATATCCTCCATTCTTGGAATCGGATGCTGTTCGGTCGTGGAGACTTTGAAGTTCCATTTCCACTTTTCTTTTAATGGCAAATGAAACCGACCTGGGTTTGTAAAATAAGGGTGTGAGAGAGTAGAAGCATACACCAAAATGTCAAACCTGTATTGCTTTATGGTCCCCCGGAGGTAATAAAACCCCTCCCGCCCCTTTTTTATATAAAAAAGAAATTAAAATAACAACCCCTCCCCGTTTTTATATCAAAAAGTAATTAAAATAATACCCCTCTCCCTTTTTTATATCAAAAGGAAATTAAAATAGTAACCACCCCGCTTGTTTTATGACAGGAAGGGGAATAATTAACCCTATCCTACCTTGTTTTATAACTGGAAGGAAAATAACGAAGGGAGGGGTTTGGACAGCTGTATAAATATCACCCTGTGTGTATAAATATATATATATATATATATATATATATATATATATATATATATATATATATACGTCGGCTTTTCCTGGAAGAACTTGGCAAAGCACTTGTCACTACCAAGCTGCAGAGTCGAGCCAGGCCACCTCGATGCCCAGCAACTGCCGTCATTGAAAAGGTCAAGCTCACATCACCCAACCAATCTGCAATGGATGCATTGGATACAGTTGTGAAGAAACGGAAAAGATGCCAGATCTGACAGTAAAACAAGTACCTGTTTTGTGAAATGCAAGAATATATATATATATATATATATATATATATATATTTTTTTTTTTTTTTTTTTATGTGTATATATGTATATATATTTAATATCTTTTTATATCTTATATCTTCGTATAGCATTACGTTCAAATGCTGACATAACCTGTTGAATAAAAAACATTAAGAAGCATATTCGGATCTCAGCTCATTCATTTCTCGTTTAACATGTCGGTGAAACACATCATTAAAAGAGTTTATTACAATCCTCTTCACCCCGGGAGCTATGGAGGGGTGGATCGCCTTCGCCTCCCGGTAGGACATGCCCCGAACACCTCCCCAGGGAAGCGTCCAGGATCAGATGCCCGAGCCACCTCAACTGGTTCCTCTCGATGTGGAGGAGCAGCGGCTCCACCCCGAGCTCCTCCCGGATGACCGAACTCCTCACCCTATCTCTAAGGGTGCGCCCAGCCACCGGGCGGAGGAAACTCATTTCAGCCGGTTGTATCCGCGATCTCATCCTTTCGGTCATTACCCAAAGCTCGTGACCATAGGTGAGGGTGGGAACGTAGATCGATCGGTAAATCGAGAGCTTCCTCTTGCGACTCAGCTCCCTCTTCACCACGACGGTCCGATACAGCGACCGCATCACTGCTGCCGCTGCACCGACCCGTTTATCAATCTCACGCTCCCCTTTTGCCTCACTCGAGAACAAGACCCCGAGATACTTAAATTCCACCACTTGGGGCAAGAACTCTCCACCGACCCGGAGAAAGCAAACCACCTTATTCCGGTCGAGAACCATGGCCTCAGACTTGGAGGTGCTGATCCTCATCCCGGCCGCTTCACACTCGGCTGCAAACCCCCCCAGTGCATGCTGAAGGTCCCGGTCCGATGAGGCCAGCAGAACAACATCGTCCGCAAATAGCAGAGATGAAATTCTGTGGTTCCCGAACCGGATCCCCTCCAACCCCTGGCTACGCCTAGAAATTCTGTCCATAAAAGTGATGAACAGAAGACATGCAGGCATTGGCTAGATATAACGACGATCAAAATTACTTGTTGACCGTTATCGATGTATTTTCAAAAAAGGCCTATGTACGCGCTTTAAAAAGAAAGACTGCGATTGAGACAGTGAAGGCGTTCGAATCAGTGCTGGAGGAGAGCGAGACGCCTGCAAAGCTACAGACGGATGACGGTAAATAATTTTTTTAAGAAGAGTTTCCGGGCTTTGATGGAAATTTTTCAACAGCGAGTGACGTTAAGGCCCCTGTGGTAAAGAGATTTAACCGCACTCTTGAAAATCTGATGTGGAGATATTTTACAGCTAAAAACATTACATTACACAAACGTTACATCGAGGTTTTACAGGATCTAGTAAAGAGTTATAATCACAGCTATCACAGTCGTATAAAAATGACACCGATGGAAGTAAGTAAATAAATTTTGCCTCCTGTCGAAATTTCTTTAGATTGGTGTTTGACAATCTTTACATTAGACCGTCAAAAGGTCGGCAGAAGCCAAATTTATGGAGGGCGATCATGTTAGGATATCAAAACTACGAGGTGTATTTGACAAAAAGTACGAGCAGAGTTTTACAGATGAGATATTTACAATAACTGAATGTATTCATCGCAACCCGCCTGTGTATAAATTGAAAGATTTCGATGGCAAACCCATCCAGGGGTCATTTTATGATCAAGAATTACAAAAAGTACAACTCGTAAAGGATAACGTATTTCACGTTGAAAAGATTCTCAAGGAACGCGCCGTTAAAGGAGAGAGACAAGTCTTTGTCCAGTGGAAGAACTGGCCTGAAAAATTCAACAGCTGGGTAAAAGCTTCAGATGTAAAATATATATAAGACGATCCTCCTTGACACCAGGCATCATATCATCATGTAGGGCTCAAAGAATGGGGCTTCTATGTGACTTTACCATCAAACGCCAGTGCAAAAATTTCAACAACTCAATTGGTACTTTCCGCATTTAGCACAACATATCGATTTAAACGGAAAATGGGAGGTTGCTTTGACGGAGATTACATACCCTCACACGTGGCATAATATTCCAGAGGATACGTCGTCATTTTACTGGAAACCAAACCATAGAGGAGCTGACTCCAACACCAACACGGCTGCTCCGAGAGGATCAGATTCAGATGGTAACACGTCGCGGCTTCATAAAGATGAATTTCATAGAGCCATGGCGAGACTTTGGGCTCCGGATCCTGACGCCAGTGCCTCAGCTCAGAGGAAAAAAGACGGTTGGATATTACAGCTCACTTAATCAGATTACAACCGAGATGGAGCAAACTTAAAAAAAAAAACAATGAGAATATACGCTTCCTGTTTGACCGTGCACGGCAAAACATTGATCTTCAAGGAGACAGTCAGAACCTAGTGCTTTTTAACTCGCCTTTGGCTTACATGTTAGGTGTAGATCCTGCTAATTGCATCTTTTATTGCGAGTTCAGAGCGCCCCATCCTGTTGATTTAAAAGTGGGGTTTTACCATCTCTACTGACGTTGTAAGACCGCAGCTTGTAGAGGATGCATATGCACCGCTTTTAAGAACTGTGGAAATCAAGGGTAGCTACTCAGATATAATCACACAGCATTTTAACCCTGCTTACTATTTACCGGTTGCCAAGAACCATATTGAAAATATTCAGACACAAATTAAACCAGATCTTAACAAACCAGTCAATTTTACATTTGGAAAGGTGGTGTTGACTCTACACTTTAGACCTGTTACTTGAGAGGATATTATATAGCCCTTGCATCGACGTCTGGAAATTCATTGATCACCACAACACCAAAGGGATAACCAGCCTTTGCAGACCAAGTCAAAAACAAACACAATTGTTCATGCAGGCTTAAGAGACGACCCGCACAGAGTTGTACAATATTATGAAAAACAGGTGGGCGGAGAGCTACCCGGTTTTGACGGTGCCCCGGTTATGTACGGACGAGGCATCGGTTCCCTCTTCTCAAAAATGTTTCGGTTTATATCACCTTTGTTGAAAAGAGGTATCGCCATAGCGAAACCCCATCTCAAATCAGCAGTGGGTAACATAGCCACAGATATGTTCACCTGTACCATGAGAGGAATGAGCGATCAACAGAGACAGGAAGGGTCAGGAGGTATAGCTGTCTTATCACGAAGAACAAAGAGACGCCCTCCAGGACGACATGTAACACAGAGCTCTAATAAACGTACAAACAAAAAAAGAAAGAAGTCAGTTGACAGAAGCAAACGGGCCAAGAGGAAGTCCAGAGGGAGCTCTGATATACTTTAAAAAACCTTATATCCAGTAACATGGCACTCCTACACCAGAAATCTGCTGAATGCACATTGGCAGAACTGGATTTATTCACGCCGCCGATGACACGGCTTTCCATCGAGGACAAAATTTACACTGAAATTGCACCAGTAGCCGCGATCAGCGATTGAGTTTTTTATACCAGGAGACGGCGAAAAGTATCTAGACCTAAACGACACCCTTCTACTCGTGCGTGCAAGAATTACTAACGCCGATGGCACACCGCTGGCTAACGACGCAGCAGTCGGTCTCATCAATTATCCTCTAAACACAATCTTTGACCAGTGCGATGTGGTTCTGGGGGATCGGATGATTTCGCAGTCCAGTTCCACTCACCCGTACAGAGCTATGATCGAAACACTTCTCAACTTTTCAGGCGACACTCTTAAAACACAGTTTAGCGCCGGCCTTTTTTACCAAGACACACCTGGGTCGGTTGACTCGATCATCACTGTAAACGGTCCCAACGCAGGCCTTAATAAACGGGCTGAGTTCACGAGCAGGTCCAGAGAAGTACATCTTCTCAGACCTCTGCACAGCGACATATTTTTCTGTGAGAGACTGTTATTAAACTCTGTCGATTTAAGAATTAAACTCACCAGGGCGAATGATGCCTTCTGCCTGACCGGACCTCGCAACTCCACCTTTCGTCTGAAAATCCTTGGCACCTCTCTGTTTGTGAAGAAAGTCACTGTTTCGCCAGCTGTGAGAATACGTCATGCAGCGGGTTTGTTAAAAGGAAATGCTCTCTACCCCCTCTCACGAGTCAACGTAAAAACATACTCCATTCCAGAGAACTCGAGAATATGTACCCAGGAGAGTTTATTTCTGGGTTCAAGACCTAAATCCGTGGTTTTAGGGATGGTGCGTCATGAGGCATTTTCCGGTAGGAAAGATCTCTGCCCGTTCAACATGAATATCTAGCCCTCTGTCAGGACGGTCGACAGATCCCCGCTAAAGCTTTTCAACCTCAGTTTAACAACGGTATGGCGGTCAAAGAGTTTTATAACATGATTCTAGCTACAGGAAGACATTTGAAGTATCTAAGCATTGACCGCGAAGGTTTTAACAGCGGATATTCGCTGTTTGCATTTAATCTCAATCCAGCCGATGACAACGACGCTCTCTCAGCTGTCTCAAAAGGGAATTTAAGACTGGAGATGAGATTCAGAGTTGCTTCACCAAACACCCTAACACTGATTGTGTACGCTTGTTATGATTCCATTCTGGAGATTGATGCAAAAAGACAAGTGCTGGTGGACTATTATTATAAAAGTTATGGATAGTCTCCAGTTACAGAGGCTGCTGAGAGGTCTCATGGGCGACACATTTTACGGTGTGTGGCCGTCGGATAAGTTGCCTCAATTGACACAACCCCTCAGACTGCCTGCATATTTCATCGTCAACACACATCCGGCACATAAACCAGAAGTGCACTGGCTGGCTTTAACTCTCAAAGAAGACGGGAGAACAACTTTCTTTGACTCGTTTGGAATGGGGCCCTACTTTGCACATTACCCTGAAAATATTTTAAAGTTCCTCAAGAAACATTCAGAGGTCATCAAGTACAACAATGGTCAACTACAGCACCCTCTATCGTTTGTATGTGGTCATCATTGCGTCTTCTACCTCTGTCATCGTGCTAGAGGGCTGTCTATGGAAGAAGTATTAAGTCTATACAGTGACGATAACTTAAAAAACGACCTCATGCTATACAACTTTGTGAAAGGACATCAACAATGTCTAAAAAGATGTGCACACTGTCCATGGAAACAACAAAACTGTTCTCTTCTGTATTTTAAAGACTATTGTAACGTGTGACTAATCTTATTGTGCGTGTGTGTATTTAAAAAAAATCTGTAATCTCATAGTAATTCAATAAAACATTTCTTTGATGAAAAGACAATAACTGTGTACAAGACAATTATTCAGGAAACCCATCGAGGTGTTAGAGACAATTTCTTCCCTTTGGTCACTACACGCGTCAAGCGTCGTTGAGGTGTCACTTTAGGGTCCTTTGGGTCGGGAGACCAGCTCTCAGCTATACTTTTCTTTCGTAAGATAGAATTCGATTTAAGTCTCTGATATTGAGCCCTCGATTCAGGATTGGACAGCAGTGTGAGAGGCATTTTAGGTTTAATAATGTGACGAGAAACTCAGACCATCCCTCAGGTAACGAAGAACTTGTTTTCTTATACGGTAGGGAAAGGTACTTGAATATATCGATCACATGAGAGCCTTTTACAGCACTTCCTTCATACATAAATTCACCATTCATATTCCAACCACCACCGTCTTTGGATATCCTCTGGATAATGTATTCAGCATTTCTTCGAGCTTTTGACGGAAGGCTATTTAGAATATCCTTACCCAAGTCATCTGTTACAGTGGGTGTTTTTAGAACACTTTCGACACGACTGTCAGAGTCGTGGGGATGATCGCTGACTCCATCTAATTGTAAAGTCAGAGTTACTCTCCTTTGGTCTCTCTGATCCTCTTTAGTAAAGGTTAAATATCTCTGCAATAGAGCATTACACTTTTTTATCTTCTCATACGAGTTAGACTGAGAATCATTTAGAATGGTCCTCATCTTCTCATTCAATTCATCTTTGGCAGTTTCACGGATGTCGGTGGTTGGACGTCATAACTGGATAATTTGCTGAGGAAAGACGAGATACATTTTCTGGACAGTCTTCATCGTGTTTTACTTCTTTACAAGTCGTCCTATTAGATTTCCAATGATTGGAACAGCTGCCGATAGCAACGGCAACAGCTTTTTAAGAATCCTTCACGCTTCACGCACACTTTTTTATTAGCCAAGAGTCTGATGTTTTTCTTCTGTTTTTTCAGTTTTTTGAACTGAGCCTGCGACAATGGTACAGTCCCCTTCAAAACATTCAGGGCGATCTCACCGAGAGCTTGAATAAAGTCCCAAGAACTATGCATCAAAATGTCTTTACGTTTCTTTGAAGGAGCATGCTATAGTTCCTTAAGTAAACCCGCGTTTCTTTTTATACGCACTGACATAACTTAAGCAGACGTTTTTGGTATGGACACAGTGTGACGTTGATGAGGAAGTATCCCAGTCCTTAGTCTGTAGCGTTCTGGACATGAGGGTGTTAGATCAACAATTAAGTACCCATGAGCGTCGGTTGTAGCATCTTCAAAGCTTTCTCGAAAGAAAGCTCTTTGAGACGGGTAAATCTGTTGAGCAAGAACTTTTATCTACATTTTATCGCGAGGATTCTTAAACAATACAAAGTAATTGATATTCAGACTAATAGTACGACTATATTTACCACGATTAAATAAGTTTTGCGTAAACATTATAACACTCATATTTTTATGATGTCTCTACTGTGTAAAAATGCCTCAGGGTTTTCAGAAGTTTCAAAAATAACATTGTCAAGAATAATCAAATGTTTTCTATCAGAAGGAAATAGATCTTCATTTTCAAAAGATTCAGGTAAACCTTCAATGAATTTGATATTTTTATTCATCTTTTGCAATTCACTGTACAAAGGTTGAAAAGAAGTATAAATCCGTACAATATTTACATTGACATCATCCATTACATTTTTTTCAAGTCCACACAATTTTCAAGTATACATTTTACAAAATGGGTCTTTCCTGACCCTGATGGTCCCACCACTAGACATGAAAATGGTGTTTTCAAATGTGGATCGAAATTAATTTCTTCGATAATGACCCCTCATCCACCCAAAACTCAGAACCCGAAAGGTTTGGTTGTCCCATCCGAAAATAATCGCCTCTTTTTTTAATAACTGATCTGTTTTTTACTGCGATGTTCTTTTTATCCCTCTCAATGTTGTGTTGGCAGGTCTCAAGCACCCCATCAGGTGAATTCTGCAAATAGCCCTCTACAGACGGAGTCAAGGTTTATCCGCTCACAAGATTCTTTTGTTTGCGTGATACCTTTAATTTTAATCACAACCTTCTTCTGTCCTTTGTTCCTATAAGCTTACGACCTAGGACCCGCCGAAACAAAGTCCTTGATGCTATCCCCGTCGAGTTCATCAGTCAGATCACCGAGATAGTAACCTAATTTTAAAGGCGTCTTGCCGTCTTTCACCACATATATCAAGCTGTCTGTGTCAACATAGAGAACATTCTCCTGCAATTTCTCCATGTAACTGTACAACGTCAGACGAGCATAAGTAGTGGTAAAAGCTCTGATAAAAACATTGCTGCATTTACCGGGAGGGTAGAGACCCTTGAAACGCCACTGGATCACAACTTTTTTTGTCATCCAGCACGTTAAAGTAGCTGACCTCGTATTTCCCTGAAAACAAGAAACTGAAAAACTCGTTGGGGTCTGACACTACAGAAACCTGAGACATGTTCTCTTTCTGATAAAACTTGCCCCACAGGCTATTAATTCAAGCCTTAGCCACCTGTCTCTTTGCTGGGTTGTGACAAATCTTATCAGCGCAAAGCAAAATCCCCTGATGTGCTTGATAATCCTCAATGTATTTGTCACGGCTTTCCTGATCAACGGCCTCAGCAGGGTAACCAGAAGCCTCCTGCTTGTCCTTCAGGAATGTACGGATGTAACCTGCGAAAATACAATTGCTAGATCTATCAAAATGCCATACTTCGATAATCTTGGCCACCTTGTATCCCTTGTCCAGAGCCTTGTTGAACTGAACCGTGACCCAGACCCCTGTCAAAACAAGTTCGTCATCATTATGCGTACAGTCACTGCCTTGAACATTACGACTTGAACAGATACTGCATAACGTGAAGTGTAATTTACCCCCGGTCCTCTGTAGGGTAAAACAGGTACATATAAACCCCGAGGAGGATAGACAACCGCCTTGATAAGACCGAAGTACTGTCTGGGATCCCCGAAGTCTTCGTGAATTATTCGGGGGTGACCTAGGAGGTAGGAGCACGTGCTGTTGACGTAAGGATACAGAGAGGTGACATCAGCGTAATAAACTTTTTCATCAGGCTTGGCCATGTAACGCAGCTTTAAAGCGCTGGTTCTATCGCCGTAGAGGGCATTACGAGGGTTGAGAGGCTCAGGGGTGTCAAAATCTAAGAGAAAATCTCTGAGATCATCAAACGACTGTCGAAGCGAATGCCATTCGTGTTCCCAGATGGTAAAAAGACGCACCCCATGATCAGACTTTAACGCCTGCTCTCTCTCCATCGTAGCAGAGTAGTATTCACCGTATGGTTTACCTCTTAACGGAAAAACTGCATGAGGGTCAACACATGAAGGACAACCGTGGAATAAACATCCGTAAAACTCCCAGACCTGCGTAACACCATCAACTTCAGGATAACCGTCAACAAAATACTGGCCAAACACCATCTCCCCACGGTTCAAGGCATGTTGTATGAAAATGCCCTGTCTGTGTGATTGTGCAGCCACTGGATGGAAGCATCTGAGAACCTCTTGTTACCGCTCGTTACATAATTGTTGGGACATGGCTAATGTGTCTGGTTTTAAAAAGTTGGTCCTGACAACAGCCATACACGCAGAGGCGATTGTTATGGACGAGAGTGCATCAACACCTGTTTCTTTTTTGGATATCCTCCGGATAATGTGTTCAGCATTTCTTCGAGCTTTTGACGGAAGGCTATTTAGAATATCCTTACCCAGGTCATCTGTTACAGAGGGTGATTTTAGAACGCTTTCGACACGTCTGTCAGAGTCGAGGGGATGATCGCTGACTCCGTCTCGTTGTAAAGTCAGAGTTACTCTCCTTTGGTCTCTCTGATCCTGTTTAGTAAAGGTTAAATATCTCTGCAATAGAGCATCGTAGTTTTTAATCTTCTCATACGAGTTTAACTGAGAATCATTTAGAATGGTCCTCATCTTCTCATTCAATTCATCTTTGGCAGTTTCACGGATGTCAGAGGTTGGACGTGATAACTGGTTAATTTGTCGAGGAGAGACGAGATACACTTTCTGGACAGTCTTCATAGCGTTTTACTTCTTTACAAGTCCTCATATTAGATTTCCAATTATTGGAACGGCAGCCGCTAGCAACGGCAACAGGAATCCACCCGATTGCTTTTTAAGAATCCTTTGTTTACGCTTCAAGCACGCTTTTTTATTAGCCAAGAGTCTGATGTTTTTCTTCTGTTTTTTCAGTTTTTTTAACTGAGCCTGCGACAATGGTACATTCCCCTTCAAAACATTCAGGGCGATCTCACCGAGAGCTTGAATGAAGTCCCGGGAACTACGTGTCAAAATGTCTTTACTCGTTTCTTGGTACGGAGCATGGTATAGTTCCTTAAGTAAACCAGCGTTTCTTTTTATACGCGCTGACATAACTCAAGCAGACGTTTTTGGTGTGTACACAGTGTGACGCTGATGAGGTAGTATCCCAGTCCTTAGTCTGCAGCGTTCTGGACAGGAGGGTGTTAGATCAACGATTAAGTACCCGTGAACGTCAGCTGTAGCATCTTCAAAGCTTTCTAGAAAGAAAGCTCTTTGAGACGGGTAAACAATACAGAGTAATTGCTATTCAGACTAATAGCACGACTATATTTACCGCGATGAAATAAGTTTTGCGTCAGCAATATAACACTCATATTTTTATGATGTCTATACTGCGTAAAAATGCGAACAACCTCTGGGCTTTCAGACGCTTCAAAAATCGTCGTCAAGAATAATCAAATGTTTTCTATCAGAAGGAAATACATCTTCATTTTCAAAAGATTCAGGTAAACCTCCAATGAATTTGATATTTTTATTCATCTTTTGCAATTCACTGTACATAGGTTGAAAAGAAGTATAAATCCATACAATATTTATATTGACATCATCCATAACATGTTCACAATTTTCAAGTATACATTTTACAAAATGGGTCTTTCCCGACCCCGACGGTCCCACCACTAGACATGAAAATGGTGTTTTCAAACGCGGATCGAAATTAATTCCTTCCATAATGACCCCTCATCCACTCAAAAATCAGAACCCGAAAGGTTTGGTTGTGCCGTCCGAAAACAATCGCCTCTTATCGTACACGACTCGGAGTTTTTTAATAACTGATCTGTTTTTTACTGCGATGTTCTTTTTATCCCTCACAATGTTGCATTGCCGGGTCTCAAGCACCCCATCAGGTGAATTCTGCAAATAGCCCTCTACAAGATCTCTGACGGAGTCAAAGTTTATCCGCTGACAAGATTCTTTTTTTGCGTGATACCTTTAACTTTCATCACAACCATCTTCTGTCCTTTGGTCCTATAAGCATACGTCTTAGGACCCGCCGAAACAATGTCCTCGATGCTATCCCCATCGAGTTCATCAGTCAGATCACCGAGATAGTTACCTAATTTTAAAGGCGTCTTGCCGTCTTTCACAACATATATCAAGCTGTCTGGGTCAACGTAGAGAACATTCTCCTGCAATTTCTCCATGTAACTGTACAACTTCAGACGAGCATAAGCAGTGGTAAAAGCTCCGATAAAAACATTGCTGCTTTTACCAGGAGGGTAGAGACCATTGTAACGCCACTGGGTCACAACTTTTTTCTCATCCAGCACGTTAAAGTAGCTGACCTCGTATTTCCCTGAAAACATGAAACTGAAAAACTTGTTGGGGTCTGACACTACAGAAACCTGAGACATGTTCACTCTCTGACAAAACTTTCCCCAAAGGCTATTAAGACAAGCCTTAGCCACCTGTCTCTTTGCTGGGTTGTGACAAACCCTGCGACAGTCGTCACAAGTTACCGGGTCTGGGACCTCTGTAGGGCAAACAGGATCGTGACAAACGCTACAGTGAGCTTTGCATATGTGTTTTGATTTATCTTCATACCCCTTATGACAGCTGACGCAAAAGTAACGTGTTCCTAACAAACCTTTAGGGTTCTTCACCCCGTAATAGTGTCCCTGAAGTAGAAACAAGAATAAGGGCTCCGAACCATCAGCAAAACCGGTGGCATAATGCGCTAATGGCTGGTTTGCTGTCGTTTTATTAAACACAACAATTTTACGCCTCACTATCCGTTCAAACAGGGGTATATCTGTGAATATGATAGGTGTTTGAGAATCTAAACCAGCTTTGTTTAATAATTCCCTCCCCAACTCAACACAATCTTGATACGCACGGTTAGGATTAAGGAGACAAGAAAGGCTGATTGCGACGCAAAGCTGCTTGGTTCCATCACCACCAACTACATAGAGATGTCGTCTTTTTTTAACAAAAATTTCGGCATCCAGCGTCTTCTCGAGCTTGCGTTTCGCGCCTCCTCGAGGGATATGTACAATTTGGACCGTTAATTCAATTCTCTTACCCATAGCGATGACTCTGTCAGATTGCACTGTGTTGCTAAGGAGGTCCTCAAAAGCAGGGTAGATATTTCCACCGTCGCCTTCAACCACAACATTAACGTGTTCTTGAACATCTTCACCTACCACTTCAAGCTGAACCACATCCTCTCGATCTGCCAGTCTCTGCGCTTCATCAGCCAACTCCCTGACCTGTTGCATCCAACCTCTGTAGAAAGTAGCTAAATCAGGAGTGTCCGGTACAGCAGGACGTGTTAGCACCCTTCTTATCCTATCGGTGTTAAAAGGCTCTATGACTTCTGATTCAATACCGGTACCTCTAATACAACATCCTTCCTGAAGCGAATCACCGTCATCATCAACATTGTCATCGCTACAGTTAGAGTCAGACACATCTACCAGAGGGTCAAGAGCAGTTGTCCCTGAATCAGTCGTCTGCAGATTATCAACAAACCTTTCTAACCAATCGCCATTGTCTAAAGAGGTATCAGCCCTACCCTCACGAGATGATGCAGGAACCATATTTAAAATTCGGTTATCCTCTCTCTCGCCGAAAAAAATTGACTCCATGTTTTCATTTATACTCGGATCATAGACCTGCACTACATCCTCCTCAGACACGTTGTCAAACAAGTGAGACAGAAACATATGTGTTGGTGAAGCACTCTGGTCAATGAGGTGTGGTGTAGTGTCCTGGTTGTGTGTGGATTCAGGGTCAGAACCGGAAGGAAAACCATCATGGTTGGCCATAGCGTAATAACAATAATAACAATAACAATAAAATAATAATTAAAAAACATTTAATAAACAAAACAACAGTCTCAAAACACAATCACCCGCGATGCAACAGCGACCTCAAAACACAATCACCCGCAGTGCAACAGCAACCTCAAACCGTAATCACCCAGCACTGCTTTTAAATAATGAGGATCCAAATGGACCTTACTGGGGTCGAACTTCAGTCAGATCAGTCCACGACGTCTGTTACCACCAGGTCCTTGTTGTTTTAGAAGTCTCAGAACTTCAGACACCAGCGCTTTATTCGTGACATCCTTAACGATGAGTTCTGTAACGATTATCATAATATTTAAGACATATGCATCCCTGCTGATTACTCGTTGAAATGGTTGTTAATCTTACCTTCACGTATATTTCTCGCCGAACGGCGGTATTTACGTGCTTGACGCGCTTGACGTGCTAGACGCGCTTGACGTGCTAGACGACGACTCTGTATTTCACTCTGATGAAGACGACGTTCAAGCGTACGTACTCTGAATTCAAGCTGTTGTTTTACAGCCGTTGCATCATGGAACGCTAATAGGGTCGGCGACACTGGAGCGTGGGGTCTGTCTTGGGTAGCTGTGACAGAGCGCTCGGGGGCAGGGGGTAGAGGCAGGGTTTGGTCAGGGGGTGATGCGGCGCAAGTCGACGTTGGTGTCCGGGGTGCTATCCGCGGGTTGTCTGTGGTTGCTGGCGGTGCTGATGGTGGCGGCGACGGTGGCTGTGGAGGTGCGGATTGCCCAGATGCCGACGTCGAGTCTTCAGTAGGGAACGATCCGGATAGTAGATCCAGAGGTACTGCGGAAACCAGCGTCGATGTCTCCCACAAAGGCCAAGACCCAGGAGGGAGAGCTGAAACAGAATTTCGACAACAATACAAATGTAAATACAATCTAGAAGCAAGACCTCGGATAGCAGTTAATATGATATTAATATAAACAGAGTAGTATGAAAATAACCCTAGTACAATATGAAAAAATACGACCTGCGGAAAAACAAAATTACGTAATCATATAACCGGTGTTGAGCCGTGTTGTTTTCTAGCGATGGCTATAATAAAACAACAACACGTGTAGCATACATATCAATACTCATGGACAAAACCATCATCACAACAGAAGCAAATCCTAAAGAGCGTTAAAAATAAATAAATAAAAAACTCAATGTATGGACCTACTCAGGACCGTCATTTAAAGCATAAAAACAAATAGCAAATCACGAATCATTAGTGTATAAGAATACTATATATATATATATATATATATATATATATATATATATATATATATATATATATATATATATATATATATAGTATATAGTATAATACATAGTGTATATGTATTAAAGCACATTACAATTACCTCGAGTGGTCATCATCGTTAAAGCACAGTGTAAATAGCAATCGCGACCTCTAGTGACCGCCGTCGTTAAAGCATAGTGTTAATAGTAATTGCGACCTCTAGCGACCGGTGACGTTAAAGCATAGTGCAAATAGTAATCGTGACCTCTAGTGGTCATCGTCGTTAAAGCATAGTGTAAATAGTAATCACGACCTCTAGTGGCCGCAGTCATTAAAGCATAGTGTTAATAGTAATTGCGACCTCTAGCGACCAGTGACGTTAAAGCATAGTGCAAATAGTAATCGTGACCTCTAGTGGCCGGCGCCGTTAAAGCATAGTAGTAAAATCACAATGTTGTTTAGCAGTAACAGTTACCCAAACACCTTCAATAATAAAATTACGCTATCTAAAAGCATAAAGCCGGAACATAGATGAACCACATTACAGATAACAGGCACCTTGATGCTCTAACACAACGAATTGCAGACACATCATTAAACCACACACACACACACACACACACACACACACACACACACACACACACACACACACACACTCACACACACACACACACACACACACACACACACACACATAATAGCGAACATACAGCCATTCAGCTGATACTGAACGGTAGAGATGTGTTGAAAAAAAATTGGAGATTTACATCTTACCAAACGGTGGTGGTGGCGTTGAAGCGACAGGCAGAAGGTGTGGCGTGCTCGTTGCCTTTGTATCTGTTTTCATGTGAAAAAATAAATAAATAAATACAGCAGTGAAACGTAAACTATCACTCCAAAATGTTTTTTCCCACCTCCTATCAGCTGAGGCGTCTGGTGAGTTAAAGAATCCACGAGCGGGCGCCCTACTCCTTCGACCTCTGACTGGCTGTCTGTTTTCATACGCACAGGTGTTGAATAAAACAAAAACATAGGTAGTTAAATATAAAACACATCAACAGAATGTGGTTAAAATACTTTTTTTGTTTTGCTCTCACCGTCGAACAGTTGGAGCGACCCGTCCAATGAATGATCAGCATCCACAGGGTCCGGATGACTTCCCGGTTGTGTCTGATTTCCGGATTCCGGGTGATCTTTTCATGCACACACACACACACACACACACACACACACACACACACACACACACACACACACATACACACACACACACACACACACACACACGCACACACACACATACGCATGTATATACACTTAATAAATACCGCTGTTCTTTACCTAGTTATCGTAATTATGATTAGAATCGCTGTCTCCTTCTCACCAATGACTCGCGCCGGTCCTGTCTTCCGTGCCGAATTATACCGTCGCTTACGGCTCAGAGAGCGTTGGTTACTCCCCTTCGGTCGATTTCCAGTACTCGGCCCGGAACGAACTCGTCCTCGCTGTCGATTATTATAATACACGGCGTGTTCTGAGCCTCGGTGCCGCTGTCTTGAAGACTCGCTCTCGGATTCACAGCCGACAGATCCGCACGGGCATCTCCGTCTTCAAAAGTTACACGCATTAACCGCTCAAGCTCCTCAGCGCCGATCAGCGTCTCCGGGAAGTTATTCGCGGAGGCGATAATATCTGAAAAATAGAAGTGCGGCTGTTGTAACACATAATAGAGATATTAACAACGAATTATAAAATAATTCAATATTTTTACCAGTATCACTCTGCGTGAAATGAACGTCACACAGATGAGTGACGACGTCTGTCAATGAAAAGAGACATGGTACGTGATAAACATGGCGTAACGTTTTTATTATACTTATATATGTAAATGTAAATACATAGATACACATATATGTATATACTTATATGTATACTGTATAGATGTAGATAGATGGATAGATAAACAGATAAATATTCACCTACGACGTGCAGAGGAAGAGGCATCCATGGGTAGTCTGGAGTCCTTTTGGAAAGGAGGATGAAGTTCTGGAAGGTCTGGTCAGCAGTGAAGGTTACCCCGGAACTGATGTAAAATGTGGTCTGAATCGGGTCACCTAAATGCTCCGTCCGTGTGGGTAGGTCCTCAGTGACGTCTTTGTTGATTTGGATCGGGTCACCCACTCTGCCATTGTCACCAATTAAAGACAGATGTATAAATATTCTAAAGGTGTTTCCAGATGTGGTGGAGACAGCACAAGATCTGGAATTTGACCCATGACGACCTGGACCATAAGAAGACCAGGATCAATGTCTGCTAGGTAGCTCAGAGGTATGAACCGCGGCGACGTAAAACAAATAATCAGATGGAGAACGGACATGGTGACAGAAGCAGGATGCCAAAAAAAGAATGGCTTGGGTCATCCGCTCTGCCATTGTCGCCAATTAAAGACAGATGTATGAATATTCTAAAGGTGTTTCCAGATGTGGTGGAGACGGCACAAGATCTGGAATTTGACCCATGACGACCTGGACCGTAAGAAGACCAGGATCAATCAGTGGAGACTGCACCCCCAAAATGAACTGAAATGTGTAATAAAAGGGGTCAGGGCCTGAGATAGTCTTTGTCACTCTACACCATCGGAGCTGAGGCAAAGCCAGGTGTAGTTGCGGGCCCAGAGCTCTGTTAGGGTAATTAGACGCCTCTGTCAGGGTGTAAATTCTTTTGGATTTTAAGTTGGGGTGTTTTTGGTTGTCATTCTCACGAGAAAACGAACACGTGGAAGGTACAGAAGTGTATTTCCTACAGCCTAAACAATGTTGTCTGAAGACAATGAGGTCCGCCTTCAGACTGTCTCTTTTGAAGATTCAACCGTCCAGGAAAGAACTCGCGTCTCCGCAGCAAATTAACTGGTTATCATAGACTCTAAAAATGCATCGTTTCAAACTCACACAGGGTGTAAAATTAAATAGACTGATTCAACAGAAACTCATGTGAGTTGAATAGCTGTGTCATTAGAACTAATGCTGAAAACTAAAGTATTTCTTTCTTTTTTGTTTCATCATTGTTCACTCAACCTTATTTTCTGAAAACTAAAAGTATTTCTTTCTTTTGTTCTATTCTGAAAACTAAAAGTATTTCTCAAACAAGTTCAAATCATCTGTTTAAAAGCATTTTGAAAAAATGGTGCATGAGTTGGGTAGCTGTGTCGTTTGAACTATTAGTGAAGACTAAAAAGTGTTTTCTTTCTACTGTTTTATCTTGAAGAAATATTTCAAGAATGAAAAAGTTCTTCATAAGATGTTAAATAACTTCTAAAATGTTTAAACCCAAAATAATATTGTAGCTACTAACGTGTTTTGATTATTTAGCCTACAATGCAGAAACAGTTCAAACATTGACTAATGCTGAAAACGAAAAGTATTTCTTTCTTTTTGTTTTGGTATCCGGGGCGATGTCCGCGGCTTGTCTGTGGTTGCTGGCGGTGCTGATGGTGTCGGCGACGGTGGCTGTGGAGGTGCGGATAGCCCAGATGCCGACGTCGAGTCTTCAGCAGGGAACGGTCCGGATAGTAGATCCAGAGGTACTGAGGAAACCGGCGTCGATGTCTCCCACAAAGGCCAAGACCCAGAGGGGAGAGCTGAAACAGAATACCGACAAAAGCACAAATGTAAATACAATCTAGAAGCAAGACCTCGGATAGCAGTTAATATGATATTAATATAAACAGAGTGTAAATGTAGGGATCTACTAAGGATCAACATTTAAAGCGTAAAAACAAATAGTAAATCACTAGTGTATACTCTCATTAAACCACTTTACAATAAGTAAAATCACGACCTCTAGTGTATACTGTCATTAAACCACATTACAATTAGTAAAATCACGACCTCTAGTGGACGCCGTCGTTTAACCACATTACAGTTAGTAAAATCACGACCTCTAGTGGACGCCGTCGTTAAACCACATTACAGTTAGTAAAATCACGACCTCTAGTGGCCGCCGTCGTTAAAGCACATTACAGTTAGTAAAATCACGACCTCTAGTGGCCGCCGTCGTTAAAGCACATTACAGTTAGTAAAATCACGACCTCTAGTGGCCGCCGTCGTTAAAGCACATTACAATTAGTAAAATCACGACCTCTGGTGGCCGCCGTCGTTAAAGCACATAACAGTTAGTAAAATCGCGACCTCTAGTGGCCGCCGTCGTTAAAGCACATTACAATTAGTAAAATCACGACCTCTAGTGGCCGCCGTCTTTAAAGCACATTACAATTAGTAAAATCACGACCTCTAGTGGCCGCCGTCGTTAAAGCACATTACAATTAGTAAAATCACGACCTCTAGTGGACGCCGTCGTTAAACCACATTTCAATTAGTAAAATCACGACCTCTAGTGGCCGCCGTCCTTAAAGCACATTACAATTAGTAAAATCACGACCTCTAGCGGCCGCCGTCGTTAAACCACATTACAGTTAGTAAAATCACGACCTCTAGTGGCCGCCGTCGTTAAAGCACATTACAGTTAGTAAAATCACGACCTCTAGTGGCCGCCGTGGTTAAAGCACATTACAGTTAGTAAAATCACGACCTCTAGTGGCCGCCGTCGTTAAAGCACATTACAATTAGTAAAATCACGACCTCTAGCGGCCGCCGTCGTTAAAGCAAATTGCAGTTAGTAAAATCACGACCTCTAGTGGCCGCCGTCTTTAAAGCATAGTGTAAAATAGTAATCCCGACCTCTAGTGGTCGCCGTCGTTAAGGCACAGTGTGAAATAGTAATCGCGACCTCTAGTGTCCGTCGTCGTTAAAGCATAGTAGTAAAATCACAATGACGCTTAGCAGCAACAGTTACTCAAACACCTTCAATAGTAAAATGACACCGTCTAAAAGCACATAGCCGGAACATACACAAACCGCATTACAGATAAAACACACACACACGCACACACACACACACGCACGCACGCACGCACGTACGGACGTACGCGCACACACACACACACACACACACACACAATAGCGAACATACAACCATTCAACTGATACTGAACGGTAGAGATGTGTTGAAAAAAATTGAGATTCGTATCTTACCAAACGTTGGTGTTGGTGTTGGTGTTGAAGCGACAGGTAGAAGGTGTGGCGTGCTCGTTGTCTTTGTATCTGTTTTCATGTGAAAAAATAAATAAATAAATACAGCAGTGAAACGTAAACTATCACTCCAAAATGTTTTTTCCCACCTCCTATCAGCTGAGGCGTCTGGTGAGTTAAAGAATCAACGAGTGGGTGCCCTACTCCTTCGACCTCTGACTGATCGTCTGTTTTCATACGCACAGGCGTTGAATAAAACAAAAAACATAGGTAGTTAAATATAAAATACATCGACAGACTGTGGTTAAAATACTTTTTTTTCATTGAACTGAATGTTTTGCTCTCACCGTTGAACAGTTGGAGCGACCCGTTCAATGAATGATCAGCATCCACAGGGTCCGGATGAGTTCCCGGTCGTGTCTGATTTCCGGGTTCCGGGTGATCTTTTCATGCACACACACACACACACACACAAGTATTTCTTTCTTTTTGTTTTGGTATCCGGGGCGATGTCCGCGGCTTGTCTGTGGTTGCTGGCTGTGCTGATGGTGTCGGCGACGGTGGCTGTGGAGGTGCGTATAGCCCAGATGCCGACGTCGAGTCTTCAGCAGGGAACGGTCCGGATAGTAGATCCAGAGGTACTGAGGAAACCGGCGTCGATGTCTCCCACAAAGGCCAAGACCCAGAGGGGAGAGCTGAAACAGAATACCGACAACAATACAAATGTAAATACAATCTAGAAGCAAGACCTCGGATAGCAGTTAATATGATATTAATATAAACAGAGTGTAAATGTAGGGATCTACTAAGGATCAACATTTAAAACGTAAAAATAAATAGTAAATCACTAGTGTATACTGTCATTAAACCACATTACAATTAGTAAAATCACGACCTCTAGTGGACGCCGTCGTTTAACCACATTACAGTTAGTAAAATCACGACCTCTAGTGGACGCCGTCGTTAAAGCACATTACAGTTAGTAAAATCACGACCTCTAGTGGCCGCCGTCGTTAAAGCACATTACAATTAGTAAAATCACGACCTCTAGCGGCCGCCGTCGTTAAACCACATAACAGTTAGTAAAATCACGACCTCTAGTGGCCGCCGTCGTTAAAGCACATTACAATTAGTAAAATTACGACCTCTAGCGGCCGCCGTCGTTAAAGCACATTACAATTAGTAAAATCACGACCTCTACTGGCCGCCGTCATTAAAGCACATTACAGTTAGTAAAATCACGACCTCTAGTGGCCGCCGTCGTTAAAGCACATTACAGTTAGTAAAATCCCGACCTCTAGTGGCCGCCGTCGTAAAAGCACATTAAAATTTGTAAAAACACGACCTCTAGCGGCCGCCGCCGTTAAAGCACATTGCAGTTAGTAAAATCACGACCTCTAGCGGCCGGCGTCGTTAAAGCACATTACAGTTAGTAAAATCACGACCTCTAGCGGCCGCCGTCGTTAAAGCACATTACAATTAGTAAAATCACGACCTCTAGTGGCCGCCGTCGTTAAAGCAAATTACAATTAGTAAAATCACGACCTCTAGGGGCCGCCGTCGTTAAAGCATAGTGTAAATTAGTAATCCCGACCTCTAGTGGTCGCCATCGTTAAAGCATAGTGTGAAATAGAAATCTCGACCTCACGTGGCCGCCGTCGTTAAAGCATAGTGTGAAATAGTAATCGCGACCTCTAGTGTCCGTCGTCGTTAAAGCATAGTAGTAAAATCACAATGACGCTTAGCAGCAACAGTTACACAAACACCTCCAATAGTAAAATGACACCGTCTAAAAGCACATAGCCGGAACATAGACAAACCGCATTACAGATAAAACACACACACACGCACACACACACGCACGCACGCACGTACGCGCACACACACACACACACACACACAAGTATTTCTTTCTTTTTGTTTTGGTATCCGGGGCGATGTCCGCGCCTTGTCTGTGGTTGCTGGCTGTGCTGATGGTGTCGGCGACGGTGGCTGTGGAGGTGCGGATAGCCCAGATGCCGACGTCGAGTCTTCAGCAGGGAACGGTCCGGATAGTAGATCCAGAGGTACTGAGGAAACCGGCGTCGATGTGTCCCACAAAGGCCAAGACCCAGAGGGGAGAGCTGAAACAGAATACCGACAACAATACAAATGTAAATACAATCTAGAAGCAAGACCTCGGATAGCAGTTAATATGATATTAATATAAACAGAGTGTAAATGTAGGGATCAACTAAGGATCAACATTTAAAGCGTAAAAACAAATAGTAAATCACTAGTGTATACTCTCATCAAACCACTTTACAATAAGTAAAATCACGACCTCTAGTGGACGACGTCGTTAAACCACATTACAGTTAGTAAAATCACGACCTCTAGCGGCCGCCGTCGTTAAACCACATTACAGTTAGTAAAATCACGACCTCTAGTGGACGCCGTCGTTAAACCACATTACAATTAGTAAAATCACGACCTCTAGTGGCCGCCGCCGTTAAAGCACATTACAGTTAGTAAAATCACGACCTCTAGTGGCCGCCGTCGTTAAAGCACATTACAATTAGTAAAATCACGACCTCTAGCGGCCGCCGTCGTTAAACCACATTACAGTTAGTAAAATCACGACCTCTAGTGGACGCCGTCGTTAAACCACATTACAATTAGTAAAATCACGACCTCTAGTGGCCGCCGTCGTTAAAGCACATTACAGTTAGTAAAATCACGACCTCTAGTGGCCTTCGTCGTTAAAGCACATAACAGTTAGTAAAATCGCGTCCTCTAGTGGCCGCCGTCGTTAAAGCACATTACAATTAGTAAAATCACGACCTCTAGCGGCCGCCGTCGTTAAAGCACATTGCAGTTAGTAAAATCACGACCTCTAGTGGCCGCCGTCGTTAAAGCACATTACAATTAGTAAAATCACGACCTCTAGCGGCCGCCGTCGTTAAACCACATTACAATTAGTAAAATCACGACCTCTTGTGGCCGCCGTCGTTAAAGCATAGTGTAAAATAGTAATCCCGACCTCTAGTGGTCGCCGTCGTTAAGGCACAGTGTGAAATAGTAATCGCGACCTCTAGTGTCCGTCGTCGTTAAAGCATAGTAGTAAAATCACAATGACGCTTAGCAGCAACAGTTACTCAAACACCTTCAATGGTAAAATGACACCGTCTAAAAGCACATAGCCGGAACATAGACAAACCGCATTACAGATAAAACACACACACACGCACACACACACACACGCACGCACGCACGCACGTACTCGCACACACACACACACACACACACAATAGCGAACATACAACCATTCAACTGATACTGAACGGTCGAGATGTGTTGAAAAAAATTGAGATTCGTATCTTACCAAACGTTGGTGTTGGTGTTGGTGTTGAAGCGACAGGTAGAAGGTGTGGCGTGCTCGTTGTCTTTGTATCTGTTTTCATGTGAAAAAATAAATAAATAAATACAGCAGTGAAACGTAAACTATCACTCCAAAATGTTTTTTTCCCACCTCCTATCAGCTGAGGCGTCTGGTGAGTTAAAGAATCAACGAGCGGGTGCCCTACTCCTTCGACCTCTGACTGATCGTCTGTTTTCATACGCACAGGCGTTGAATAAAACAAAAAACATAGGTAGTTAAATATAAAATACATCGACAGACTGTGGTTAAAATACTTTTTGTTTATTGAACTGAATGTTTTGCTCTCACCGTTGAACAGTTGGAGCGACCTGTTCAATGAATGATCAGCATCCACAGGGTCCGGATGAGTTCCCGGTCGTGTCTGATTTCCGGGTTCCGGGTGATCTTTTCATGCACACACACACACACACACACAAGTATTTCTTTCTTTTTGTTTTGGTATCCGGGGCGATGTCTGCGGCTTGTCTGTGGTTGCTGGCTGTGCTGATGGTGTCGGCGACGGTGGCTGTGGAGGTGCGGATAGCCCAGATGCCGACGTCGAGTCTTCAGCAGGGAACGGTCCGGATAGTAGATCCAGAGGTACTGAGGAAACCGGCGTCGATGTCTCCCACAAAGGCCAAAACCCAGAGGGGAGAGCTGAAACAGAATACCGACAACAATACAAATGTAAATACAATCTAGAAGCAAGACCTCGGATAGCAGTTAATATGATATTAATATAAACAGAGTGTAAATGTAGGGATCTACTAAGGATCAACATTTAAAACGTAAAAATAAATAGTAAATCACTAGTGTATACTGTCATTAAAGCACATTACAATTAGTAAAATCACGACCTCTAGTGGACGCCGTCGTTTAACCACATTACAGTTAGTAAAATCACGACCTCTAGTGGCCGCCGTCGTTAAAGCACATTACAATTAGTAAAATCACGACCTCTAGTGGACGCCGTCGTTAAACCACATTACAGTTAGTAAAACCACGACCTCTAGTGGCCGCCGTCGTTAAAGCACATTACAATTAGTAAAATCACGACCTCTAGTGGCCGCCGTCGTTAAACCACATTACAGTTAGTAAAACCACGACCTCTAGTGGCCGCCGTCGTTAAAGCACATTACAATTAGTAAAATCACGACCTCTAGTGGACGCCGTCGTTAAACCACATTACAATTAGTAAAATCACGACCTCTAGCGGCCGCCGTCGTTAAAGCACATTACAGTTAGTAAAATCACGACCTCTAGTGGACGCCGTCGTTTAACCACATTACAGTTAGTAAAATCACGACCTCTAGTGGACGCCGTCGTTAAAGCACATTACAATTAGTAAAATCACGACCTCTAGTGGACGCTGTCGTTAAACCACATTACAGTTAGTAAAACCACGACCTCTAGTGGCCGCCGTCGTTAAAGCACATTACAATTAGTAAAATCACGACCTCTAGTGGCCGCCGTCGTTAAACCACATTACAGTTAGTAAAATCACGACCTCTAGTGGACGCCGTCGTTAAACCACATTACAATTAGTAAAATCACGACCTCTAGCGGCCGCCGTCGTTAAACCACATTACAGTTAGTAAAATCACGACCTCTAGTGGACGCCGTCGTTAAACCACATTACAGTTAGTAAAATCACAACCTCTAGTGGCCGCCGTCGTTAAAGCACATTACAGTTAGTAAAAACACGTCCTCTAGTGGCCGCCGTCATTAAAGCACATTACAGTTAGTAAAATCACGACCTCTAGTGGCCGCCGTCGTTAAAGCACATTACAGTTAGTAAAATCACGACCTCTAGTGGCCGCCGTCGTTAAAGCACATTACAGTTAGTAAAATCACGACCTCTAGCGGCCGACGTCGTTAAAGCACATTACAGTTAGTAAAATCACGACCTCTAGCGGCCGCCGTCGTTAAAGCACATTACAGTTAGTAAAATCACGACCTCTAGTGGCCGCCGTCGTTAAAGCATAGTGTGAAATAGTAATCCCGACCTCTAGTGGTCGCCGTCGTTAAGGCACAGTGTGAAATAGTAATCGCGACCTCTAGTGTCCGTCGTCGTTAAAGCATAGTAGTAAAATCACAATGACGCTTAGCAGCAACAGTCACTCAAACACCTTCAATAGTAAAATGACACCGTCTAAAAGCACATAGCCGGAACATAGACAAACCGCATTACAGATAAAACACACACACACGCACACACACACACACGCACGCACGCACGCACGTACGCACGTACGCGCACACACACACACACACACACACACACACACAATAGCGAACATACAACCATTCAACTGATACTGACCGGTAGAGATGTGTTGAAAAAAATTGAGATTCGTATCTTACCAAACGTTGGTGTTGGTGTTGAAGCGACAGGTAGAAGGTGTGGCGTGCTCGTTGTCTTTGTATCTGTTTTCATGTGAAAAAATAAATAAATAAATACAGCAGTGAAACGTAAACTATCACTCCAAAATGTTTTTTCCCACCCCCTATCAGCTGAGGCGTCTGGTGAGTTAAAGAATCAACAAGCGGGTGCCCTACTCCTTCGACCTCTGACTGATTGTCTGTTTTCATACGCACAGGCGTTGAATAAAACAAAAAACATAGGTAGTTAAATATAAAATACATCGACAGACTGTGGTTAAAATACTTTTTTTTCATTGAACTGAATGTTTTGCTCTCACCGTTGAACAGTTGGAGCGACCCGTTCAATGAATGATCAGCATCCACAGGGTCCGGATGAGTTCCCGGTCGTGTCTGATTTCCGGGTTCCGGGTGATCTTTTCATGCACACACACACACACACACACAAGTATTTCTTTCTTTTTGTTTTGGTATCCGGGGCGATGTCCGCGGCTTGTCTGTGGTTGCTGGCTGTGCTGATGGTGTCGGCGACGGTGGCTGTGGAGGTGCGGATAGCCCAGATGCCGACGTCGAGTCTTCAGCAGGGAACGGTCCGGATAGTAGATCCAGAGGTACTGAGGAAACCGGCGTCGATGTCTCCCACAAAGGCCAAGACCCAGAGGGGAGAGCTGAAACAGAATACCGACAACAATACAAATGTAAATACAATCTAGAAGCAAGACCTCGGATAGCAGTTAATATGATATTAATATAAACAGAGTGTAAATGTAGGGATCAACTAAGGATCAACATTTAAAGCGTAAAAACAAATAGTAAATCACTAGTGTATACTCTCATCAAACCACTTTACAATAAGTAAAATCACGACCTCTAGTGGACGACGACGTTAAACCACATTACAGTTAGTAAAATCACGACCTCTAGCGGCCGCCGTCGTTAAACCACATTACAGTTAGTAAAATCACGACCTCTAGTGGACGCCGTCGTTAAACCACATTACAATTAGTAAAATCACGACCTCTAGTGGCCGCCGTCGTTAAAGCACATTACAGTTAGTAAAATCCCGACCTCTAGTGGCCGCCGTCGTAAAAGCACATTAAAATTTGTAAAAACACGACCTCTAGCGGCCGCCGCCGTTAAAGCACATTGCAGTTAGTAAAATCACGACCTCTAGCGGCCGGCGTCGTTAAAGCACATTACAGTTAGTAAAATCACGACCTCTAGCGGCCGCCGTCGTTAAAGCACATTACAATTAGTAAAATCACGACCTCTAGTGGCCGCCATCGTTAAAGCAAATTACAATTAGTAAAATCACGACCTCTAGGGGCCGCCGTCGTTAAAGCATAGTGTGAAATAGAAATCTCGACCTCACGTGGCCGCCGTCGTTAAAGCATAGTGTGAAATAGTAATCGCGACCTCTAGTGTCCGTCGTCGTTAAAGCATAGTAGTAAAATCACAATGACGCTTAGCAGCAACAGTTACACAAACACCTCCAATAGCAAAATGACACCGTCTAAAAGCACATAGCCGGAACATAGACAAACCGCATTACAGATAAAACACACACACACGCACACACACACGCACGCACGCACGTACGCGCACACACACACACACACACACACAAGTATTTCTTTCTTTTTGTTTTGGTATCCGGGGCGATGTCCGCGCCTTGTCTGTGGTTGCTGGCTGTGCTGATGGTGTCGGCGACGGTGGCTGTGGAGGTGCGGATAGCCCAGATGCCGACGTCGAGTCTTCAGCAGGGAACGGTCCGGATAGTAGATCCAGAGGTACTGAGGAAACCGGCATCGATGTCTCCCACAAAGGCCAAGACCCAGAGGGGAGAGCTGAAACAGAATACCGACAACAATACAAATGTAAATACAATCTAGAAGCAAGACCTCGGATAGCAGTTAATATGATATTAATATAAACAGAGTGTAAATGTAGGGATCAACTAAGGATCAACATTTAAAGCGTAAAAACAAATAGTAAATCACTAGTGTATACTCTCATCAAACCACTTTACAATAAGTAAAATCACGACCTCTAGTGGACGACGTCGTTAAACCACATTACAGTTAGTAAAATCACGACCTCTAGCGGCCGCCGTCGTTAAACCACATTACAGTTAGTAAAATCACGACCTCTAGTGGACGCCGTCGTTAAACCACATTACAATTAGTAAAATCACGACCTCTAGTGGCCGCCGTCGTTAAAGCACATTACAGTTAGTAAAATCACGACCTCTAGTGGCCGCCGTCGTTAAAGCACATTACAATTAGTAAAATCACGCCCTCTAGCGGCCGCCGTCGTTAAACCACATTACAGTTAGTAAAATCACGACCTCTAGTGGACGCCGTCGTTAAACCACATTACAATTAGTAAAATCACGACCTCTAGTGGCCGCCGACGTTAAAGCACATTACAGTTAGTAAAATCACGACCTCTAGTGGCCGTCGTCGTTAAAGCACATAACAGTTAGTAAAATCGCGTCCTCTAGTGGCCGCCGTCGTTAAAGCACATTACAATTAGTAAAATCACGACCTCTAGCGGCCGCCGTCGTTAAAGCACATTGCAGTTAGTAAAATCACGACCTCTAGTGGCCGCCGTCGTTAAAGCACATTACAATTAGTAAAATCACGACCTCTAGCGGCCGCCGTCGTTAAACCACATTACAATTAGTAAAATCACGACCTCTAGTGGCCGCCGTCGTTAAAGCATAGTGTAAAATAGTAATCCCGACCTCTAGTGGTCGCCGTCGTTAAGGCACAGTGTGAAATAGTAATCGCGACCTCTAGTGTCCGTCGTCGTTAAAGCATAGTAGTAAAATCACAATGACGCTTAGCAGCAACAGTTACTCAAACACCTTCAATGGTAAAATGACACCGTCTAAAAGCACATAGCCGGAACATAGACAAACCGCATTACAGATAAAACACACACACACGCACACACACACACACGCACGCACGCACGCACGTACGCGCACACACACACACACACACACACAATAGCGAACATACAACCATTCAACTGATACTGAACGGTCGAGATGTGTTGAAAAAAATTGAGATTCGTATCTTACCAAACGTTGGTGTTGGTGTTGGTGTTGGTGTTGAAGCGACAGGTAGAAGGTGTGGCGTGCTCGTTGTCTTTGTATCTGTTTTCATGTGAAAAAAAAAAAAAATAAATACAGCAGTGAAACGTAAACTATCACTCCAAAATGTTTTTTCCCACCTCCTATCAGCTGAGGCGTCTGGTGAGTTAAAGAATCAACGAGCGGGTGCCCTACTCCTTCAACCTCTGACTGATCGTCTGTTTTCATACGCACAGGCGTTGAATAAAACAAAAAACATAGGTAGTTAAATATAAAATACATCGACAGACTGTGGTTAAAATACTTTTTGTTTATTGAACTGAATGTTTTGCTCTCACCGTTGAACAGTTGGAGCGACCTGTTCAATGAATGATCAGCATCCACAGGGTCCGGATGAGTTCCCGGTCGTGTCTGATTTCCGGGTTCCGGGTGATCTTTTCATGCACACACACACACACACACACAAGTATTTCTTTCTTTTTGTTTTGGTATCCGGGGCGATGTCTGCGGCTTGTCTGTGGTTGCTGGCTGTGCTGATGGTGTCGGCGACGGTGGCTGTGGAGGTGCGGATAGCCCAGATGCCGACGTCGAGTCTTCAGCAGGGAACGGTCCGGATAGTAGATCCAGAGGTACTGAGGAAACCGGCGTCGATGTCTCCCACAAAGGCCAAAACCCAGAGGGGAGAGCTGAAACAGAATACCGACAACAATACAAATGTAAATACAATCTAGAAGCAAGACCTCGGATAGCAGTTAATATGATATTAATATAAACAGAGTGTAAATGTAGGGATCTACTAAGGATCAACATTTAAAACGTAAAAATAAATAGTAAATCACTAGTGTATACTGTCATTAAAGCACATTACAATTAGTAAAATCACGACCTCTAGTGGACGCCGTCGTTTAACCACATTACAGTTAGTAAAATCACGACCTCTAGTGGACGCCGTCGTTAAAGCACATTACAGTTAGTAAAATCACGACCTCTAGTGGCCGCCGTCGTTAAAGCACATTACAATTAGTAAAATCACGACCTCTAGTGGACGCCGTCGTTAAACCACATTACAGTTAGTAAAACCACGACCTCTAGTGGCCGCCGTCGTTAAAGCACATTACAATTAGTAAAATCACGACCTCTAGTGGCCGCCGTCGTTAAACCACATTACAGTTAGTAAAATCACGACCTCTAGTGGACGCCGTCGTTAAACCACATTACAATTAGTAAAATCACGACCTCTAGCGGCCGCCGTCGTTAAACCACATTACAGTTAGTGAAATCACGACCTCTAGTGGACGCCGTCGTTAAACCACATTACAGTTAGTAAAATCACGACCTCTAGTGGCCGCCGTCGTTAAAGCACATTACAGTTAGTAAAAACACGTCCTCTAGTGGCCGCCGTCATTAAAGCACATTACAGTTAGTAAAATCACGACCTCTAGTGGCCGCCGTCGTTAAAGCACATTACAGTTAGTAAAATCACGACCTCTAGTGGCCGCCGTCGTTAAAGCATAGTGTAAAATAGTAATCCCGACCTCTAGTGGTCGCCGTCGTTAAGGCACAGTGTGAAATAGTAATCGCGACCTCTAGTGTCCGTCGTCGTTAAAGCATAGTAGTAAAATCACAATGACGCTTAGCAGCAACAGTTACTCAAACACCTTCAATAGTAAAATGACACCGTCTAAAAGCACATAGCCGGAACATAGACAAACCGCATTACAGATAAAACACACACACACGCACACACACACACACGCACGCACGCACGCACGTACGCACGTACGCGCACACACACACACACACACAATAGCGAACATACAACCATTCAACTGATACTGACCGGTAGAGATGTGTTGAAAAAAATTGAGATTCGTATCTTACCAAACGTTGGTGTTGGTGTTGAAGCGACAGGTAGAAGGTGTGGCGTGCTCGTTGTCTTTGTATCTGTTTTCATGTGAAAAAATAAATAAATAAATACAGCAGTGAAACGTAAACTATCACTCCAAAATGTTTTTTCCCACCCCCTATCAGCTGAGGCGTCTGGTGAGTTAAAGAATCAACGAGTGGGTGCCCTACTCCTTCGACCTCTGACTGATCGTCTGTTTTCATACGCACAGGCGTTGAATAAAACAAAAAACATAGGTAGTTAAATATAAAATACATCGACAGACTGTGGTTAAAATACTTTTTTTTCATTGAACTGAATGTTTTGCTCTCACCGTTGAAGAGTTGGAGCGACCCGTTCAATGAATGATCAGCATCCACAGGGTCCGGATGAGTTCCCGGTCGTGTCTGATTTCCGGGTTCCGGGTGATCTTTTCATGCACACACACACACACACACACACAAGTATTTCTTTCTTTTTGTTTTGGTATCCGGGGCGATGTCCGCGGCTTGTCTGTGGTTGCTGGCTGTGCTGATGGTGTCGGCGACGGTGGCTGTGGAGGTGCGGATAGCCCAGATGCCGACGTCGAGTCTTCAGCAGGGAACGGTCCGGATAGTAGATCCAGAGGTACTGAGGAAACCGGCGTCGATGTCTCCCACAAAGGCCAAGACCCAGAGGGGAGAGCTGAAACAGAATACCGACAACAATACAAATGTAAATACAATCTAGAAGCAAGACCTCGGATAGCAGTTAATATGATATTAATATAAACAGAGTGTAAATGTAGGGATCAACTAAGGATCAACATTTAAAGCGTAAAAACAAATAGTAAATCACTAGTGTATACTCTCATCAAACCACTTTACAATAAGTAAAATCACGACCTCTAGTGGACGACGTCGTTAAACCACATTACAGTTAGTAAAATCACGACCTCTAGCGGCCGCCGTCGTTAAACCACATTACAGTTAGTAAAATCACGACCTCTAGTGGACGCCGTCGTTAAACCACATTACAATTAGTAAAATCACGACCTCTAGTGGCCGACGTCGTTAAAGCACATTACAGTTAGTAAAATCACGACCTCTAGTGGCCGCCGTCGTTAAAGCACATTACAATTAGTAAAATCACGACCTCTAGTGGCCGCCGTCGTTAAAGCACATAACAGTTAGTAAAATCGCGACCTCTAGCGGCCGCCGTCGTTAAAGCACATTAAAGTTAGTAAAATCACAACCTCTAGTGGCCGCCGTCGTTAAAGCATAGTGTAAAATAGTAATCCCGACCTCTAGTGGTCGCCGTCGTTAAGGCACAGTGTGAAATAGTAATCGCGACCTCTAGTGTCCGTCGTCGTTAAAGCATAGTAGTAAAATCACAATGACGCTTAGCAGCAACAGTTACTCAAACACCTTCAATAGTAAAATGACACCGTCTAAAAGCACATAGCCGGAACATAGACAAACCGCATTACAGATAAAACACACACACACACGCACACACACACACGCACGCACGCACGCACGTACGCGCACACACACACACACACACACACAATAGCGAACATACAACCATTCAACTGATACTGAACGGTCGAGATGTGTTGAAAAAAATTGAGATTCGTATCTTACCAAACGTTGGTGTTGGTGTTGGTGTTGAAGCGACAGGTAGAAGGTGTGGCGTGCTCGTTGTCTTTGTATCTGTTTTCATGTGAAAAAATAAATAAATAAATACAGCAGTGAAACGTAAACTATCACTCCAAAATGTTTTTTCCCACCTCCTATCAGCTGAGGCGTCTGGTGAGTTAAAGAATCAACGAGCGGGGGCCCTACTCCTTCGACCTCTGACTGATCGTCTGTTTTCATACGCACAGGCGTTGAATAAAACAAAAAACATAGGTAGTTAAATATAAAATACATCGACAGACTGTGGTTAAAATACTTTTTTTTTATTGAACTGAATGTTTTGCTCTCACCGTTGAACAGTTGGAGCGACCCGTTCAATGAATGATCAGCATCCACAGGGTCCGGATGAGTTCCCGGTCGTGTCTGATTTCCGGGTTCCGGGTGATCTTTTCATGCACACACACACACACACAAGTATTTCTTTCTTTTTGTTTTGGTATCCGGGGCGATGTCCGCGGCTTGTCTGTGGTTGCTGGCTGTGCTGATGGTGTCGGCGACGGTGGCTGTGGAGGTGCGGATAGCCCAGATGCCGACGTCGAGTCTTCAGCAGGGAACGGTCCGGATAGTAGATCCAGAGGTACTGAGGAAACCGGCGTCGATGTCTCCCACAAAGGCCAAGACCCAGAGGGGAGAGCTGAAACAGAATACCGACAACAATACAAATGTAAATACAATCTAGAAGCAAGACCTCGGATAGCAGTTAATATGATATTAATATAAACAGAGTGTAAATGTAGGGATCTACTAAGGATCAACATTTAAAACGTAAAAATAAATAGTAAATCACTAGTGTATACTGTCATTAAACCACATTACAATTAGTAAAATCACGACCTCTAGTGGCCGCCGTCGTTAAAGCACATTACAATTAGTAAAATCACGACCTCTAGCGGCCGCCGTCGTTAAACCACATAACAGTTAGTAAAATCACGACCTCTAGCGGCCGCCATCGTTAAAGCACATTACAATTAGTAAAATCACGACCTCTAGTGGCCGCCCTCGTTAAAGCACATTACAGTTAGTAAAATAACGACCTCTAGTGGCCGCCGTCGTTAAAGCACATTACAGTTAGTAAAATCACGTCTTCTAGTGGCCGCCGTCGTAAAAGCATAGTGTAAAATAGTAATCCCGACCTCTAGTGGTCGCCGTCGTTAAGGCACAGTGTGAAATAGTAATCGCGACCTCTAGTGTCCGTCGTCGTTAAAGCATAGTAGTAAAATCACAATGACGCTTAGCAGCAACAGTTACTCAAACACCTTCAATAGTAAAATGACACCGTCTAAAAGCACATAGCCGGAACATAGACAAACCGCATTACAGATAAAACACACACACACGCACACACACACACACACGCGCACACACACACACACACACACACAATAGCGAACATACAACCATTCAACTGATACTGAACGGTAGAGATGTGTTGAAAAAAATTGAGATTCGTATCTTACCAAACGTTGGTGTTGATGTTGGTGTTGAAGCGACAGGTAGAAGGTGTGGCGTGCTCGTTGTCTTTGTATCTGTTTTCATGTGAAAAAATAAATAAATAAATACAGCAGTGAAACATAAACTATCACTCCAAAATGTTTTTTCCCACCTCCTATCAGCTGAGGCGTCTGTTGAGTTAAAGAATCAACGAGCGGGTGCCCTACTCCTTCGACCTCTGACTGATCGTCTGTTTTCATACGCACAGGCGTTGAATAAAACAAAAAACATAGGTAGTTAAATATAAAATACATCGACAGACTGTGGTTAAAATACTTTTTTTTTATTGAACTGAATGTTTTGCTCTCACCGTTGAACAGTTGGAGCGACCCGTTCAATGAATGATCAGCATCCACAGGGTCCGGATGACTTCCCGGTCGTGTCTGATTTCCGGGTTCCGGGTGATCTTTTCATGCACACACACACACACACACACACAAGTATTTCTTTCTTTTTGTTTTGGTATCCGGGGCGATGTCCGCGGCTTGTCTGTGGTTGCTGGCTGTGCTGATGGTGTCGGCGACGGTGGCTGTGGAGGTGCGGATAGCCCAGATGCCGACGTCGAGTCTTCAGCAGGGAACGGTCCGGATAGTAGATCCAGAGGTACTGAGGAAACCGGCGTCGATGTCTCCCACAAAGGCCAAGACCCAGAGGGGAGAGCTGAAACAGAATACCGACAACAATACAAATGTAAATACAATCTAGACGCAAGACCTCGGATAGCAGTTAATATGATATTAATATAAACAGAGTGTAAATGTAGGGATCTACTAAGGATCAACATTTAAAACGTAAAAATAAATAGTAAATCACTAGTGTATACTGTCATTAAACCACATTACAATTAATAAAATCACGACCTCTAGCGGCCGCCGTCGTTAAACCACATAACAGTTAGTAAAATCACGACCTCTAGTGGCCGCCGTAGTTAAAGCACATTACAATTAGTAAAATTCCGACCTCTAGTGGCCGCCGTCGTTAAAGCACATTACAGTTAGTAAAATCACGACCTCTAGCGGCCGCCGTCGTTAAAGCACATTACAGTTAGTAAAATCACCACCTCTAGCGGCCGCTGTCGTTAAAGCACATTACAATTAGTAAAATCACGACCTCTAGTGGCCGCCGTCATTAAAGCACATTACAGTTAGTAAAATCACGACCTCTAGTGGCCGCCGTCGTTAAAGCACATTACAGTTAGTAAAATCACGACCTCTAGTGGCCGCCGTCGTTAAAGCACATTACAATTAGTAAAATCACGACCTCTAGCGGCCGCCGTCGTTAAAGCACATTGCAGTTAGTAAAATCACGACCTCTAGCGGCCGGCGTCGTTAAAGCACATTACAGTTAGTAAAATCACGACCTCTAGCGGCCGCCGTCGTTAAAGCACATTACAGTTAGTAAAATCACGACCTCTAGCGGCCGCTGTCGTTAAAGCACATTACAGTTAGTAAAATCACGACCTCTAGCGGCCGCCGTCGTTAAAGCACATTACAATTAGTAAAATCACGACCTCTAGTGGCCGCCGTCGTTAAAGCACATTAAAGTTAGTAAAATCACAACCTCTAGTGGCCGCCGTCGTTAAAGCATAGTGTAAAATAGTAATCCCGACCTCTAGTGGTCGCCGTCGTTAAGGCACAGTGTGAAATAGTAATCGCGACCTCTAGTGTCCGTCGTCGTTAAAGCATAGTAGTAAAATCACAATGACGCTTAGCAGCAACAGTTACTCAAACACCTTCAATAGTAAAATGACACCGTCTAAAAGCACATAGCCGGAACATAGACAAACCGCATTACAGATAAAACACACGCACACACACACACACACACGCACGCACGCACGTACGCACGTACGCGCACACACACACACACACACACAATAGCGAACATACAACCATTCAACTGATACTGAACGGTCGAGATGTGTTGAAAAAAATTGAGATTCGTATCTTACCAAACGTTGGTGTTGGTGTTGGTGTTGAAGCGACAGGTAGAAGGTGTGGCGTGCTCGTTGTCTTTGTATCTGTTTTCATGTGAAAAAATAAATAAATAAATACAGCAGTGAAACGTAAACTATCACTCCAAAATGTTTTTTCCCACCTCCTATCAGCTGAGGCGTCTGGTGAGTTAAAGAATCAACGAGCGGGTGCCCTACTCCTTCGACCTCTGACTGATCGTCTGTTTTCATACGCACAGGCGTTGAATAAAACAAAAAACATAGGTAGTTAAATATAAAATACATCGACAGACTGTGGTTAAAATACTTTTTTTTTATTGAACTGAATGTTTTGCTCTCACCGTTGAACAGTTGGAGCGACCCGTTCAATGAATGATCAGCATCCACAGGGTCCGGATGAGTTCCCGGTCGTGTCTGATTTCCGGGTTCCGGGTGATCTTTTCATGCACACACACACACACAAGTATTTCTTTCTTTTTGTTTTGGTATCCGGGGCGATGTCCGCGGCTTGTCTGTGGTTGCTGGCGGTGCTGATGGTGTCGGCGACGGTGGCTGTGGAGGTGCGGATAGCCCAGATGCCGACGTCGAGTCTTCAGCAGGGAACGGTCCGGATAGTAGATCCAGAGGTACTGAGGAAACCGGCGTCGATGTCTTCCACAAAGGCCAAGACCCAGAGGGGAGAGCTGAAACAGAATACCGACAACAACACAAATGTAAATACAATCTTGAAGCAAGACCTCGGATAGCACTTAATATGATATTAATATAAACAGAGTGTAAATGTAGGGATTAAACCACTTTACAATAAGTAAAATCACGACCTCTAGTGGACGCCGTCGTTAAACCACATTACAGTTAGTAAAATCACGACCTCTAGTGGACGCCGTCGTTAAACCACATTACAATTAGTGAAATCACGACCTCTAGTGGCCACCTTCGTTAAAGCACATTACAGTTAGTAAAATCACGACCTCTAGTGGCCGCCGTCGTTAAAGCACATAACAGTTAGTAAAATCGCGACCTCTAGTGGCCGCCGTCGTTAAAGCACATTACAATTAGTAAAATCGCGACCTCTAGTGGCCGCGGTCGTTAAAGCACATTACAATTAGAAAAAACGCGACCTCTAGTGGCCGCCGTCGTTAAAGCACATTACAATTAGTAAAATCACGACCTCTAGTGGCCGCCGTCGTTAAAGCACATTACAGTTAGTAAAACCACAACCTCTAGTGGCCGCCGTCGTTAAAGCATAGTGTAAAATAGTAATCCCGACCTCTAGTGGTCGCCGTCGTTAAGGCACAGTGTGAAATAGTAATCGCGACCTCTAGTGTCCGTCGTCGTTAAAGCATAGTAGTAAAATCACAATGACGCTTAGCAGCAACAGTTACTCAAACACCTTCAATAGTAAAATGACACCGTCTAAAAGCACATAGCCGGAACATAGACAAACCGCATTACAGATAAAACACACACACACGCACACACACACACACGCACGCACGCACGCACGTACGCACGTACGCGCGCACACACACACACACACACACACAATAGCGAACATACAACCATTCAACTGATACTGAACGGTCGAGATGTGTTGAAAAAAATTGAGATTCGTATCTTACCAAACGTTGGTGTTGGTGTTGGTGTTGAAGCGACAGGTAGAAGGTGTGGCGTGCTCGTTGTCTTTGTATCTGTTTTCATGTGAAAAAATAAATAAATAAATACAGCAGTGAAACGTAAACTATCACTCCAAAATGTTTTTTCCCACCTCCTATCAGCTGAGGCGTCTGGTGAGTTCAACGAGAATCAACGAGCGGGTGCCCTACTCCTTCGACCTCTGACTGATCGTCTGTTTTCATACGCACAGGCGTTGAATAAAACAAAAAACATAGGTAGTTAAATATAAAATACATCGACAGACTGTGGTTAAAATACTTTTTTTTTATTGAACTGAATGTTTTGCTCTCACCGTTGAACAGTTGGAGCGACCCGTTCAATGAATGATCAGCATCCACAGGGTCCGGATGACTTCCCGGTCGTGTCTGATTTCCGGGTTCCGGGTGATCTTTTCATGCACACACACACACACACACACACACACACACACACACACACGCACACACACACATACGCATGTATATACACTTAATAAATACCGCTATTCTTTACCTAGTAAAGGGAATAGATTGATTATATTGTGTGATACTAATGAAGTACAGGGGACACATGGTGCATGTGTCTCTGCAACGTAAGTATGTCTTAATCAAACATTTGCAGCATGTGCAGAATTATTTACAGATTTGCAGAAGTTGACCAATCGATGGAAAGACAGACGTCTGCACTCAGGATGACCCACTGACTAGACCAAAAAGGAGAACAGCAACCGCCAACACCCAAGTGGAAAGTTACTGAAGACAACACCTTGAATAGTATAAGAAGGAGAAGTGGTCATCTCGATGTGTGCTTCTACTGGTGTCGGACCTGTAAGTCACGACTCTCGTTGTGCTGCAGACTCTACCCAGAGAAGAGCCCGGATCGATCTGTATTTTGCCTTGGCTGATTGTTTGCTACGCTGAGAATAAACCAGACTGATTATTGGTATGTTGAAGTTTCTTTATTGACAACCACCTGGAACAACGGACACAATTGGTAGGAAGAGTTAACGGCGAAGACATCGAACTATTTCCTACAGTTTTCTTGGTGACCTTCCGACGTGATCCAGGGAAAAAGGTTGTCGGATGCTGAAAACGAACAAGCGACTTGAGAAGAAGACAGAAAGGAGTCCGACATAAGGCGGACACACCCCACGGGAACCCGGAAAACGGTAAGCAGAACCAGGGTTTCTACCAAATCTGCATTGACAAATCTAAATTATAAGGGTGTGTTGGTGTTATGAGTGGACGTCCTCACTGAGTGTTCAGAGTAAAACTTGGAAAACAGGTTTGGAACCTGAGACTCTGGGAGTCTAAGTGCGTGTTACAGGTTTGGAACCTGAGACTCTGGGAGTCTGGTGTGTGTTTCCTGTCGTGGCTGACGATACTACAGACGTGTAGTTGACCTGCTTGGTTTTGAGTGACGTTGTCCAGGGGGAGATCGGAGCCCTCAAATAACGTACCTGGTTTGCGCTGTTTGGCCAGAGGTTTGGAACCTAAAAACAGAATAAGTCAGGACAAGTTTGCCTAAAATTTTGTGTGGTTGTCCCGAGGAAATGGCGACAGCAGGAAAAAGGGAGTCCGACACAGGAGGAGAGAGGGACGATCGTTCAGATGATGAAGGAGAGAAAATGCAGGAGATGTATGTGAAACTAGAAGGACAGATTGTAAGTGGGATTGAGAAAAAGAACAGAGAGAAAGCGAAGAAAAAGTTGCAAAAAGTGTGGAAAGATCTGAATATGAGAAAGGTGAGGACCTTCACCAAGCTGTGTGAGAAATTGGCTAAAAAGGAAAATCAGACAAAAAACCAGATAAAGGAAGAGACTGAGAGGTCAGAGAAGGGAGGATGGATGGAGAGAAAGAAGGCAAGGGATAAGTTACAAGAGTTGGAGGAACGCCAGCTGCAGGCTCACCGCCTGACGGTGGCAGCGGCAGCGCTGGCCAAAGTTCGAGAAGCGGATCCGCTATTCCAAAAAGAGAAGCAAGGCGCTCCAGAAGAGACAGGATGTCTCTATCCAAGTCTATCATCGGTAAGTGCACCGCCGCCTTATAATGATTATCAGCCACAAATACAGGCACCAGTCGTCAACGTGACGGGACGAGTCCTCTGCCACATTCCTGGAGTGGACCCTCCGATGTCTCAGTTGACCGAGGATTTCATAGCTTCAACCCAACGAAAGTTGGAAAGAGACATGACCCAGTCCCAATCCTCCTCTGTGGAACCACCACCCTCAGAGGAGATGGAAGGAGACGACGAAGAGGAAGAAGAGGAGTCAGAGCAAGGAGCCACAGGAGGACGCGACCAAAAAAGGGAGTATGGGTTGAGGTCCAGGAGGGTTGCGGTAAGAACCCCACGGGAAAAACCTCCCCGGAAATCACACAGGTCACACACACCCGTGACCGAATACGTGCCGCCGACAACATCCACTGTTGAAAAATTGAGCTCAATGCTGAAATCAGTGGACAGAGAAATAAAAGCCCTGGAGCACCCTGAGGGCAGCATACTGCGTACTAGTACACCACACGTTCCATCATATCATGTCATCAAACAATGGCAGGATACAGAAGCATATTCAAACCCCTACCAGGATCCACAGGAAGCCCTGTATCGACCTCCGTTACAATATCCTAAAAAACAGGTGAAGGATGTAGAGGAAGCTGATCATCTCAAAGACCATATGTATCCCCTGATACCGATCGGGGATCAAGCAGTGGGGTATGTTCCCCTCCCCTTAGGAGATGTGCAAGCAGCCGCTTCAAAAATGCCCCGTTTAAATAGCGGTGGAGACAGGTGGATCACCACATTTCTTACATTGTTTAAAGGAATGGAATTGGCCATGGGGGATGCCAGGGCTGTCCTGGCAGTAACAGCCTCTCCATTGGAATGCACCATGGTAGAAACCAGGGCTATGACCCCGTTGATCCCGAATGCTACTCCTTTTCGGACGCACCACAGGGCCTATTTTAGGGCAATTAGGGACCTTCACCCGCCCCCGGTGCAGGCAGCACCCACTGTTTTCCCGTACAAATCAGGGGACCCAGATACATACTACGGGGATTGTTTGACCTCATGGATAGATGCCACAGGACGAGCCCCAGATGCTGATATGGCAGCCCAAGTAATGTTCAGGACGGCTGTCATGAAGGGGCTTCCGAAAGAGACTCAGTCAGTCTTACAAAATGATCCTGACCTTATGACCTCTGACTCTGCACGGTTTCGTCGACACCTGCTTCATCATTTGAAACTATACAATGACCGCAAAGGTGAGGATGAGGATGAAGTCGAGTCATTAAAAACTCGTTTGCTTAAATTACAGCTGGCTGAGGCTCAACGAGCCGCGGGGGAGGCGAAAAAAGAGACAAAGGACAAGAAGCCAACCCCAAATACACCCAACCCACCGGAGGCGGAGATGCTTCTGCTCAACGCCCTGTGAATGGGGGCACAACATCACCCGCCCCAAACTCAGATGCCCCTTTTACCAGCCCTGGTCTCTAAATTAGCCCCAGCGCTGATGGCACCATTTGTGGATCAAGGTCAGTGGGGTCATGGTGGGCGAGGTGGGAGGGGCCGCGGTCGTGGACTGGGGCGACGGGGCGGACCTCCGCGCCCGGCTCAGGGATGTTTCATCTGTGGGGACCCAGGACACTGGGCACGTGACTGCCCCGACAATTATATGCCTCAGCAGCAGGCATACAGAGGAAGGGGTCGGGGTGTCGCTGATGGGCGTGGTCCACCCCGAGGTCCACCACATGGCGGCCCAGGACCATATCCTCCTCCTCCCACACCACCATGGGGAGGATACGACCAAGGACAATATTAGGGATGTCTGGGGAGCCAAGGACCATCGGAAGACTCAGGTGCCATGGTCCCGTTTCTGGTGAATGGAGTGGAAGCCATGGGTCTCATCGACACCGGGGCGACAAGCTCATCAATAAACTGCGAGCTGTCATCTGATCTACTGACCACCCACTCTCGAACTTTCGTTGGCTTCTCTGGCAAACCTCAGCACCTGTACCAAACTGTTCCGCTCCCTGTCCAACTGGCAGGACAGACTTTTAATCATGTTTTTACACACTCTCCTCAGACTCCCGTTAACCTTCTTGGGAGGGACCTCCTCATAAAGACTCAAGCGACCATTCTCTGTTCACCGTTGGGAATTGAGGTTCGTTTCCAAAATGGGCACACCATGACGTGCTGTGACTCTGTGTCAACGCCAGGACATTTCTTAATGTCCGAACTTCCAGTTGTCGACCAGATGGCCGACATCTATTGGGCTTTGTTACATCCTGAATCCTTTGACGAGCCAGGTCTGTTTTCGGCGTTCCAGCTCTGGCGTCCGTGGATCCTCTCCCTCCGACCCTACCTACCCCCGCCTGACCCCCTTCACTGTACTCTGTTGTACGATCGAGATGGAACTGAGATAGCGTACGCAGAGAAATTCAGAGGAATTGAGGGAAATCAGTGGAAACTATCTTCATCCTCTATTATTGTTGGTCCAGAAGGGGTCGCAGGGACCTGCGATCTGACTCCTGACCAACAGATCTGGTATCAAATGGCGGCGTCAGCCGCGCCACACATTTCTCTTGCCCTGTCTCCAGGACATGCTGCCAAAGAATTGGGACCCATGATGAAACGGGCGTCGACCGTGACCGACTGGCAACTCACACAACTACCTACCGTTTGGTTTTCCCCACACACTGAGTTGTATAAAATAGACCTTGAAATCACTTCAAACTCATCTATATTGGAACATGTTTTTATTGACAGGCAACACGGACGGGAACATACGGACCACGAGGAAGCTGCCTCCATGCTCACCTCATTGCCACAATCCTTGTGGTCCGCCGGTCCTTTTGACGTGGGACATTGTACATCCACGGCTGCTGTACAGATCAAGGTGGTCCCCGATTCACATGTGCGTCGACACCAGTACAGATGGACCCCCGACGCAGATGAAGGTATGGAAAATACCTTGACAGGACTGTGGCACTCGGGAGTCCTCGAGCTTTCGGACTCTGACTGGTGTACTCCCCTAAGGCCGGTCCTGAAGGCAGACGGTAAGTCCTACCGTATGGCCCATGATCTCCGAGCCGTTAATGACGTCACCACCACACCTGTGCTTCCCGTTCCTGACCCACACAGTATGTTAGCTTCCATCTCCCCGCATTGCCAGTGGTTTTCGGCTATCGACCTAGCTAATGCTTTTTTCTGCATTCCTCTACATCCTGAAAGTAGAAAATATTTTGCATTTCGCTATAAGGGTGTTAATTTGCAATACACCCGCCTCCCTCAAGGATTTAAAAATTCTCCAGGGATATTTAACCAAGCTCTTAAAGCTCTTTTGTCTGATTTAGTTCTTCCTCAGTCATGTTCATTAATGATGTATGTGGATGATCTCCTTGTCTCCGCCCCCAGCTCAGAAGCATGTCTACAGACCACTGAGTTGGTACTCCGCCGGCTGGCCGAGCTGGGCTTCAAAGTTTCTCGACAGAAACTACAGTGTTGCCGAAAGCCGGTCACATTCCTGGGACGATTGGTGTCCGCCCAGGGTTTGTCTATGTCATCCGAACACCGTCTCACCATTCTTCAGCACAAGCGACCTGAAACAGTTCGCGAAATGCTGCAGTTTCTGGGTTTGTGTGGTTACAGTCGTAATTACATTCCCTGTTTTACAGACCGGACCACCCCCCTACGAGCCTTGGCTAAGGCAGTGGGGCTCTCCAACCTTTCGGCGTCATCAACTTGGACCCCGGAAGAAGACGCGCTGTACACCGCTTTGGTCAGGGACCTGGCCACTGCTGCTGCACTAGCAACACCTGACTACTCTCAACCATTTAAGCTGGACGTGAGTATGTCTCAAACTACAGCTAATGCTGTCCTTTTCCAGACTATACAGGGCCAACGCCGTGTACTGATGTACTGTAGTGTTCCGCTTGACTCCATTGAGGCTCGCCAGCCCCTGTGTACACGTTTTGCAGCAGGACTGGCGAAAGTCATCCAGAAGACTGCACACTTAGTCATGAGTCACCCTTTGACCATCACAACGGACCATTCAGTGACAGCTTATGTCTCCTCACAATCTTTCACGATGTCCTCATTGCGCCAGAATCGCCTCCTAAAGGTTTTAACAGCTCCGAATCTCCAGTATGTGCACGAGGGCATCAACATGGCAGAAACAATGCAGCTGGATCCACACAACTGCTCTGTGGCGGTGGGTAAGGATCTCCGACCCCGCCCAGACACACATACCACTCCACTGAAAACAGGCATACACCTCTACACTGACGGATGTTGCTTCAGGGGTGCTTCTGGAGAATTATTCGCAGCGGCTGCTGTGATACGGGACAGAGGGACCGCGTTTGATGTATACACCACACAAGTTTTGCGTGACCGACCTTCAGCGCAAGCGGCTGAGGTCCTTGCCATCGTATTGGCACTGGAGGCATTCCCAGATCAACCCGTCACTGTTTACTCTGATTCAGCCTATGCCGTTTCAGCCGCGCTCCTTGATCTCGCTTGCTGGAAGCGGAACGGCTGGCTGACGGCCAAGGGCACTGTAATCGCTCACAAACCGCTAATGGAGCGTTTAAACTACGCTCTCACGCTTCCATCACAACTGGCAATCGTCAAAATCCCTGGTCACTGCAAGTCTGGCTCGCGCATGGCCCAGGGCAATGCAGCTGCTGATCTTGCAGCCAAAGAGGCGGCTGGGTATCACCCCCATTCTGCCATCATGGTGAGTATCCCGACCACGGCTAACCCGCCTCCTGGTCTCTTGCCATGGCCTGATATGTCTCAACTGAGTCACATGCAGCACGCAGCCTCGCCAGAACAGAAGTCTGTGTGGCTTGCAGGAGGGGCCCGCCGCACCTCAGATAATCTCTGGGTGGGCCCACAAGGAACTCCTGTACTTCCAGGGGACATAATGACCGCTGTTTTAACAGAAGCACATTCCCCTGCACATGTTGGCTCCTCAGCCATGATGTCTCGACTCACTATGTGGTGGCATCCCCACCTTCGAGATATGTGTTCTACTTTTGTTTCACAGTGTTCCACTTGTCAGGACTTTAATGTCCGACCAACTCTTCGCCCGACGCCGGGGGCCTTCCCAACCCCAACCTGGCCTGGGGAGGAAATTGTCATTGATTACACGGACATGCTCACACCTGTGAGAGGTAAGCGCTACCTCCTCGTTTTTGTAGACTCTTTTTCAGGATGGCCTGAGGCGTATCCGTGCGTCAAGGAAGATGCTGTGTCAGTGGTCAAAGCGCTCATCAACCACTATATTCCGACCCATGGGTTTCCAGCTAGGATCAGGTCTGACAATGGCACACACTTCAGCAACAAACACCTGAGATTGGTAGAACAGACCTTGGGTCTCTCCCACAGCTTTGGTTGTGTTTACCATCCTTCTTCACAGGGCTCTGTGGAGAGAATGAACCGCACTCTAAAGGAAAAACTTGCAAAAATTTGCCCCTCTAACCCACGCTCGCTTCTCCAGTATTGGAAACTGGTGCATGCTTTGTCTGCCGCTTATTGTGCACAGGTCAAGGACGCTTCTGGTCGTCCCACCCCTCCACCTGCTGACCTACCTGAGTGGACGCACGTCTACTTGAAGCGCTTCTCCCGCCGGTGGCACGAACCACGGTGGTCCGGTCCATTTCGCGTCACTGCACGCACACACACTGCCGTCCGGCTGGACGGTAAAGGGACGAAATGGTTCCACTTCTCGATGATCCGCCCTCACGAGCCATGACGGGCTTGGAGGACTACGGCTTCAATCGTCTTGTTCCACGGACGTGGATCAAGTCGAAGAGAGGGAGAAGGATATGTATACTTCTTTTTTGTTTATTTTTGATTTCCATACCTGTTGCTATAATATGTACACATGCATGGTTAGATAGTGTTAACGCACCTACACCGACTCCGAATAAACCCACACACACTCCACAAACGGATCTGTATAACTCCACAGTTAGGACCATTACCACTCAACTCACACAGATCAGACCCAAAAGACAGACACTGGAAACTACACCAACCCCACCTCCACACATACCATGGATTGCTAACTGGACTTATTACAACTCAATACGTGTCACTGTACCCCGGAACAGTACGGCACAAGTGAGAGTACCCATAACAGCTCTGAAAGGCTTCAAACAAACTTACCCGGTCACAGGAGGAAACTATCCTCAGTATTGGTGGTATTTAACGGCACATATACTGGATCTTAGTTGGAATTCTCTGATTACAACACAAGATGGCGCATATTGGTCTCCAGGACAAAGCGAAGAAGCTAAATATTACAATGACAAAGTAACCGTGAAGAAGGATCAGGAAAATCTCATATTTACTTTCATTATGGGAAATCAGACCATGGCTCCACCAGAGAAACAGGTATCTATTCTTAATACGACCTGTTGGCCTTTTGTAGTATGGGCATGGTCTCATGGGCCAGACCCTTACTTTCCAATCATAATGTGTGAAAACCAGACTATGACACAGGAATCTCTTCCTATACTCAGCCCCTATACAAAGAAAAGTAAAGTAAAAGTGGACCTAGTCCACACAGTGGATGATTGGTTCTTAGTAACCACTGGCATAACCGCCTCCACTAATAATTGGCTCTTAATGGCAGAGAGGGCAGCCAATGATTCTAACTCTGACTGTGTGGTTTGTCTACAAGCACGGATAGTGCTGAAGATAGTACCAGCACCCATCGCCCCAAACTGTGTACTAGACATGTTTTTGAATTCAACTATTTACCAACAGAATTGTACTTTCTTGAGTGACATCTTCCCAGTGACACCCACAACAAAGGGAAAACCTATATTTGACAGTTCAGTACCTCAACAGAACTTTACTTGTCTGAACATGACTGGGAACGGTCAAAAGGTGGGACAGATATTAACTGACTGGTGTCTACGCATTATACCAACCCCAATTAAATTTAAACCACTCTCAAGGGCTGACGTTTGGCTGTGGTGTGGAGGAGATAGGCTATATGATAGGTTGCCAAATAATGCGTCAGGAATGTGTGCACCTATCACTCTCTTGCTTCCCACCACAGTTATCCCCGTAGGAGAGGAAGATATTTTGACGAACACCGATCTCCAAAAGGTGGTTCTAGGATCCGCAGAGCGCAGGAAAAGAAGTGCCCAGCACAAACCTGTATGGCTAAGGGAAAATGATGAAACCTACATCGATGCAATAGGAATTCCGCGAGGAGTGCCAGATAAGTATAAAATGGCCGACCAGATTAAGACAGGGTTTGAGAGTATCTTTATCTGGGTAACTCCTAACAAAAATTTGGACCGCATTAATTATGTGCACTACAACATTCAGCGGTTAGGGAATTGGACTGTGGAAGGATTTGAAGCCGTACATGAACAGCTCAAGGCCACCTCTATGATGGCCTTCCAAAATCGTGTGGCATTAGACATGCTCCTGGCTGAAAAAGGAGGGGTATGTGCGCATTTCCAAGGGTGGTGTTGCACCCTGATCCCAAACAATACGGCACCAGGAGGAAGATTAACTAGGGCCATTGATGGGCTACGGGCGCTAACTAAAAAGATGAAGGAACACTCCGGGGTAGACACCAGTGTATGGACTAGTTGGTTGGATAAATTTGGATCATGGAAAGGAGTCGTACAATCCATTGTGACTACGATTGGAATCTTCCTGTGTGTAGTGATTGTCATTGCCTGCTGTTGTATCCCGTGTTTTAAAACCATTCTCACCAAGTTGGTTTCAGTCATGATTGACCAAGCCGGAGGACGAAGGGGACAATATGCACTCGTACCCCTCGACCCGGAACCGGACCCTCCAGGAGATGATGTTGCATTGGAAGAAGGCCTGTGAGGAAGTTGCTAAAGTGACTTACGGGTTGAAGATTGTGAACATCATGCCCTGGGGAGAAGGTTTTTCCATATCACGCTGAATGGTTTTTTAACCCTGCCTTGGTGTATGGTGAGGGACTTCGAAAATGTGTTGAAATCACTGGGAGAATTGATTATGTGGCCTCTGTTTACAGAGGCCAAGAGAGGGAATAAAGGGAATAGATTGATTATATTGTGTGATACTAATGAAGTACAGGGGACACATGGTGCATGTGTCTCTGCAACGTAAGTATGTCTTAATCAAACATTTGCAGCATGTGCAGAATTATTTACAGATTTGCAGAAGTTGACCAATCGATGGAAAGACAGACATCTGCACTCAGGATGACCCACTGACTAGACCAAAAAGGAGAACAGCAACCGCCACCTCGAAACCGCCAACACCCAAGTGGAAAGTTACTGAAGACAACACCTTGAATAGTATAAGAAGGAGAAGTGGTCATCTCGATGTGTGCTTCTACTGGTGTCTGACCTGTAAGTCACGACTCTCGTTGTGCTGCAGACTCTACCCAGAGAAGAGCCCGGATCGATCTGTATTTTGCCTTGGCTGATTGTTTGCTACGCTGAGAATAAACCAGACTGATTATTGGTATGTTGAAGTTTCTTTATTGACAACCACCTGGAACAACGGACACAATTGGTAGGAAGAGTTAACGGCGAAGACATCGAACTATTTCCTACACTAGTTATCGTAATTATGATTAGAATCGCTGTCTCCTTCTCACCAATGACTCGCGCCGGTCCTGTCTTCCGTGCCGAATTATACCGTCGCTTACGGCTCAGAGAGCGTTGGTTACTCCCCTTCGCTCGATTTCCTGTACTCGGCCCCGGACGAACTCGTCCTCGCTGTCGATTATTATAATACACGGCGTGTTCTGAGCCTCGGTGCCGCTGTCTTGAAGACTCGCTCTCGGAGTCACAGCCGACAGATCCGCACGGGCATCTCCGTCTTCAAAAGTTACACGCATTAACCGCTCAAGCTCCTCAGCGCCGATCAGCGTCTCCGGGAAGTTATTCGCGGAGGCGATAATATCTGAAAAATAGAAGTGCGGCTGTTGTAACACATAATAGAGATATTAACAACGAATTATAAAAGAATTCAATATTTTTACCAGTATCACTCTGCGTTAAATAAACGTCACACAGATGAGTGACGACGTCTGTCAATGAAAAGAGACATGGTACGTGATAAACATGGTACGTAACGTTTTTATTATACTTATATATGTAAATGTAAATACATAGATACACATATATGTATATACTTATATGTATACTGTATAGATATAGATAGATGGATAGATAGACAGATAAATATTCACCTACGACGTGCAGAGGAAGAGGCATCCATGGGTAGTCTGGAGTCCTTTTGGAAAGGAGGATGAAGTTCTGGAAGGTCTGGTCAGCAGCGAAGGTTACCCCGGAACTGATGTAAAATGTGGTCTGAATCGGGTCACCTAAATACTCCGTCCGTGTGGGTAGGTCCTAGGTGACGTCTTTGTTGATTTGGATCGGGTCACCCACTCTGCCATTGTCGCCAATTAAAGACAGATGTATAAATATTCTAAAGGTGTTTCCAGATGTGGTGGAGACAGCACAAGATCTGGAATTTGACCCATGACGACCTGGACCATAAGAAGACCAGGATCAATGTCTGCTAGGTAGCTCAGAGGTATGAACCGCGGCGACGTAAAACAAATAATCAGATGGAGAACGGACATGGTGACAGAAGCAGGATGCCAAAAAAAGAATGGCTTGGGTCATCCGCTCTGCCATTGTCGCCAATTAAAGACAGATGTATAAATATTCTAAAGGTGTTTCTAGATGTGGTGGAGACGGCACAAGATCTGGAATTTGACCCATGACGACCTGAACTGTAAGAAGACCAGGATCAATCAGTGGAGACTGCAACTCCAAAATGAACTGAAATGTGTAATAAAAGGGGTCAGGGCCTGAGATAGTCTTTGTCACTCTACACCATCGGAGCTGAGGCAAAGCCAGGTGTAGTTGCGGGCCCAGAGCTCTGTTAGGGTAATTAGACGCCTCTGTCAGGGTGTAAATTCTTTTGGATTTTAAGTTGGGGTGTTTTTGGTTGTCATTCTCACGAGAAAACGAACACGTGGAAGGTACAGAAGTGTATTTCCTACAGCCTAAACAATGTTGTCTGAAGACAATGAGGTCCGCCTTCAGACTGTCTCTTTTGAAGATTCAACCGTCCAGGAAAGAACTCGCGTCTCCGCAGCAAATTAACTGGTTATCACAGACTCTAAAAATGCATCGTTTCAAACTCACACAGGGTGTAAAATTAAATAGACTGATTCAACAGAAACTCATGTGAGTTGAATAGCTGTGTCATTTGAACTAATGCTGAAAACTAAAGTATTTCTTTCTTTTTTGTTTCATCATTGTTCACTCAACCTTATTTTCTGAAAACTAAAAGTATTTCTTTCTTTTGTTCTATTCTGAAAACTAAAAGTATTTCTCAAACAAGTTCAAATTATCTGTTTAAAAGCATTTTGAAAAAATGGTGCATGAGTTGGGTAGCTGTGTCGTTTGAACTATTAGTGAAGACTAAAAAGTGTTTTCTTTCTACTGTTTTATCTTGAAGAAATATTTCAAGAATGAAAAAGTTCTTCATAAGATGTTAAATAACTTCTAAAATGTTTAAACCCGAAATAATATTGTAGCTACTAACGTGTTTTGATTATTTAGCCTACAATGCAGAAACAGTTCAAACATTGACTAATGCTGAAAACGAAAAGTATTTCTTTCTTTTTGTTTTGGTATCCGGGGCGATGTCCGCGGCTTGTCTGTGGTTGCTGGCGGTGCTGATGGTGTCGGCGACGGTGGCTGTGGAGGTGCGGATAGCCCATATGCCGACGTCGAGTCTTCAGCAGGGAACGGTCCGGATAGTAGATCCAGAGGTACTGAGGAAACCGGCGTCGATGTCTCCCACAAAGACCAAGACCCAGAGGGGAGAGCTGAAACAGAATACCGACAACAACACAAATGTAAATACAATCTAGAAGCAAGACCTCGGATAGCAGTTAATATGATATTAATATAAACAGAGTGTAAATGTAGGGATCTACTAAGGATCAACATTTAAAGCGTAAAAACAAATAGTAAATCACTAGTGTATACTCTCATTAAACCACTTTACAATAAGTAAAATCACGACCTCTAGTGGACGCCGTCGTTAAACCACATTACAGTTAGTAAAATCACGACCTCTAGTGGCCGCCGTCGTTAAAGCACATTACAATTAGTAAAATCACGACCTCTAGCGGCCGCCGTCGTTAAACCACATTACAGTTAGTAAAATCACGACCTCTAGTGGACGCCGTCGTTAAACCACATTACAATTAGTAAAATCACGACCTCTAGTGGCCGCCGTCGTTAAAGCACATTACAGTTAGTAAAATCACGACCTCTAGTGGCCGCCGTCGTTAAAGCACATAACAGTTAGTAAAATCGCGACCTCTAGTGGCCGCCGTCGTTAAAGCACATTACAATTAGTAAAATCACGACCTCTAGTGGCCGCCGTCGTTAAAGCACATTACAATTAGTAAAATCACGACCTCCAGTGGCCGCCGTCGTTAAAGCACATTACAATTAGTAAAATCACGACCTCTAGTGGACGCCGTCGTTAAACCACATTTCAATTAGTAAAATCACGACCTCTAGTGGCCGCCGTCGTTAAAGCACATTACAATCAGTAAAATCACGACCTCTAGCGGCCGCCGTCGTTAAACCACATTACAGTTAGTGAAATCACGACCTCTAGTGGACGCCGTCGTTAAACCACATTACAGTTAGTAAAATTACGACCTCTAGTGGCCGCCGTCGTTAAAGCACATTACAGTTAGTAAAATCCCGACCTCTAGTGGCCGCCGTCATTAAAGCACATTACAGTTAGTAAAATCACGACCTCTAGTGGCCGCCGTCGTTAAAGCACATTACAGTTAGTAAAATCACGACCTCTAGTGGCCGCCGTCGTTAAAGCACATTACAATTAGTAAAATCACGACCACTAGCGGCCGCCGTCGTTAAAGCACATTGCAGTTAGTAAAATCACGACCTCTAGCGGCCGACGTCGTTAAAGCACATTACAGTTAGTAAAATCACGACCTCTAGCGGCCGCCGTCGTTAAAGCACATTACAATTAGTAAAATCACGACCTCTAGTGGCCGCCGTCGTTAAAGCACATTACAGTTAGTAAAATCCCGACCTCTAGTGGTCGCCGTCGTTAAGGCACAGTGTGAAATAGTAATCGCGACCTCTAGTGTCCGTCGTCGTTAAAGCATAGTAGTAAAATCACAATGACGCTTAGCAGCAACAGTTACTCAAACACCTTCAATAGTAAAATGACACCGTCTAAAAGCACATAGCCGGAACATAGACAAACCGCATTACAGATAAAACACACACACACGCACACACACGCACGCACGCACGCACGTACGCGCACACACACACACACACACACACACACACACACACAATAGCGAACATACAACCATTCAACTGATACTGAACGGTAGAGATGTGTTGAAAAAAATTGAGATTCGTATCTTACCAAACGTTGGTGTTGGTGTTGGTGTTGAAGCGACAGGTAGAAGGTGTGGCGTGCTCGTTGTCTTTGTATCTGTTTTCATGTGAAAAAATAAATAAATAAATACAGCAGTGAAACGTAAACTATCACTCCAAAATGTTTTTTCCCACCTCCTATCAGCTGAGGCGTCTGGTGAGTTAAAGAATCAACGAGCGGGTGCCCTACTCCTTCGACCTCTGACTGATCGTCTGTTTTCATAGGCACGGGCGTTGAATAAAACAAAAAACATAGGTAGTTAAATATAAAATACATCGACAGACTGTGGTTAAAATACTTTTTTTTTTATTGAACTGAATGTTTTGCTCTCACCGTTGAACAGTTGGAGCGACCCGTTCAATGAATGATCAGCATCCACAGGGTCCGGATGACTTCCCGGTCGTGTCTGATTTCCGGGTTCCGGGTGATCTTTTCATGCACACACACACACACACACACACACACACACACACACACACACACACACACACACACACACACACACATACGCATGTATATACACTTAATAAATACCGCTATTCTTTACCTAGTTATCGTAATTATGATTAGAATCGCTGTCTCCTTCTCACCAATGACTCGCGCCGGTCCTGTCTTCCGTGCCGAATTAGCCGTCGCTTACGGCTCAGAGAGCGTTGGTTACTCCCATTCGATCGATTTCCTGTACTCGGCCCCGGACGAACTCGTCCTCGCTGTCGATTATTATAATACACGGCGTGTTCTGAGCCTCGGTGCCGCTGTCTTGAAGACTCGCTCTCGGAGTCACAGCCGACAGATCCGCACGGGCATCTCCGTCTTCAAAAGTTACACGCATTAACCGCTCAAGCTCCTCAGCGCCGATCAGCGTCTCCGGGAAGTTATTCGCGGAGGCAATAATATCTGAAAAATAGAAGTGCGGCTGTTGGAACACATAATAGAGATATTAACAACGAATTATAAAATAATTCAATATTTTTACCAGTATCACTCTGCGTTAAATGAACGTCACACAGATGAGTGACGACGTCTGTCAATGAAAAGAGACATGGTACGTGATAAACATGGCGTAACGCTTTTATTATACTTATATATGTAAATGTAAATACATAGATACACATATATGTATATACTTATATGTATACTGTATAGATATAGATAGATGGATAGATAGATAAATATTCACCTACGAAGTGCAGAGGAAGAGGCATCCATGGGTAGTCTGGAGTCCTTTTGGAAAGGAGGATGAAGTTCTGGAAGGTCTGGTCAACAGCGAAGGTTACCCCGGAACTGATGTAAAATGGTATGTTTCGGTGTCTGAGAAAGAGTCAGGCATAATGCCTGTTGTCACACCGCTGTTTACCCCTTTTTTAAGTATTTCCTGAGTAAGTAAAATTGCATCGTTTAAAACTCACACAGGGTGTAAAATTAAATAGACTGATTCAACAGAAACTCATATGAGTTGAATAGCTGTGTTATTTGAACTAATGCTGAAAACTAAAGTATTTCTTTCTTTTGTTTTATCCTTGTTCACTCAACCTTATTTTCTGAAAACTAAAAGTATTTCTTTCTTTTGTTTTATCCTTGTTCACTCAACCTTATTTTCTGAAAACTAAAAGTATTTCTTTCTTTTGTTCTATTCTGAAAACTAAAAGTATTTCTCAAACAAGTACAAATTATCTGTTTAAACGCATTTTGAAAAATGGTGCATGAGTTGGGTAGCTGCGTCGTTTGAACTATTAGTGAAGACTAAGAAGTGTTTTCTTTCTACTGTTTTATCTTTAAGAAATATTTCAAGAATGAAAAACTTCTTCATAAGATGTTAAATAACTTCTAAAATGTTTAAACCCGAAATAATATTGTAGCTACTAATGTGTTTTGATTATTTAGCCTGCAATGCAGAAACAGTTCAAACATTGACTAATGCTGAAAACTAAAAGTACTTCTTTCTTTTTGTTTTACCCCTTTTTTTTTTACCCACACCCCTAAGGTAATCCTCCCGGTGTCTCATCACACACCCACCCTCCCGCTGACCCTGCCTGACCCTTGCGTCTGTGAGGATGTGGCTGACCCCCACCCCCTGCATCACACAAGGGTGAAGCTACCCCTTGGACCTTCATTATTTTAATTTCCTGTTGATATAAAAATGGGGAGGGTAATTATTTTAATTTCTTTTTGATATAAAAAGGGGTGGGGTTTATTACTTCCGGAAGGGGAGGGTTTTATTACTCCCGGGGGCCATCAATCATACAGATTTGACATATAGTGGTCTCCTTCATCTCTCTGTCTATTTATAGAATCCCAAATCAAAAAATGCAGAGGAAAACATGAACTCAGCGGCAGATGGTTCCTGTGTGCATGTTTACAAATCAGGTTTCAGCACAGTCTGAGGTGCAAGAGAGACAAGGTTTCCCACCTCCCTGCCTGTTACCATCTGCAGCTCTCTGTACTCTCTGGGCACCGAGCGAGCAACACGCGCCAAAACTGCACACATTAAAAACGCAGCTCAAGATTGCATGACGCTTATTGACTCAGTGCTTGAAACAGACCCAACTCAAAGGAGGTTTCAGAACACAGTGATGGGCCCTGGTATGTTGTGTTTCATTTGAACGAAACAGTAAATAGAGCCGTGCTTGTTGTTCAGTATAAAATAAGGAAAGACAGTCCCCACGAAGTGGATTCAAGATCGTTGCCATTGCAATCACACACACAGTCAAAGAGCCTCTGGGAGGAGGAAATGCTTTTCTGCGAGATTTCACTAAATAGCTTCACGATTGCTTTCATTGCTACTTCCTGCCACTGCATATGTTTGATTTCCCTTAAGTTTCTCAGATAAATGTCTCATAAATGTCACAAGATGCAGATCAGTCAATTCAGTCAATAGAAGCTGTGAAATCCTACAGTATATTAACTTCCTGTCCACTTTTCCATGACCACCTGAACTTACTCCCAGGTTGTCCCACGACTTTTGACTTCCATACTTAGCAAAGATGACCACACAAAAATGCTACGCTGATTCGACATTAGCATCATGAATAATAACCGTTTTATAGCACAGTACCCTTGTAATGCTCTTTCGTGGCAACAGCTCTTACACTTCTGTGTTCTCATAACTACGATCTACATATGTCTGTTATTAGCATTATCATTAGCATATTATAAACAGAATGTATAAACAAGGAAACCAAAGGGAAAATGTAAATTATGCACTAATAAAACATGTTTTTTGATTATACATTATTTAATTTTAAGTACATTATAACGGGTGATTCTTAATGTTCTGTACGTTATAAATATTGGAGGGTCTTCATAAGAGGTATTATGGAAACCACTTGGGCATTAAGTCTTTAGCAGAGTCACACAGAGCTCATCTCTAGGGTTTAAAGGCATCATGCATAACAATAGTGAATTATTATTCATGTTTTCAGGATATAGGGTCAAAAATGAGAAAAGCATATGTCATCCAATTAAAAGGGGTAGGCTTCAAGAACCTGCACTTTGATTTAAAGAATCTTGTTTTAAATCTCTCTGCGTTCATGTGGCTGCACATTTCAATCCTTGATATGTAATGCATATGGCAGAATTGACAATAAATCTACCTTTACCTTCACGCACGACTCTAGTCAAATCTGACCTTCAGAGGTGGAGAAATTTAAAAAGAAAAAAAAAAAATCATTGATAAACTACAGCAAGTGATTTTGTTTGGAGTGGGAAGTCTCCTCGGGTCAGCAGATCGTTACTCCATAAGTGTAAATTCAAAACAGTTTTATTATTGAGCCTCTTATATTCATAAAATCTGCTGTCTTACTGATGTTTACCTTAGTCCAAACTGGAAATGTTTTCATGCTCATCCTCTATTAATGCTCCGGTATATTCCTCACTGCCTATGAAAAGACCTACCAATGTCAAGAATCCCAAGGTTACGTTCCATGCTATTAAAGTTTGCTCCCAATTTCAGAAGCGCTGTAAATATAATTCAGCCACTTGCTTAATTTTCTCAGGAATATTTACTCAGAATTCTGGCCCAAAAAGAGAATCGTGTGTTTCCTCCCTCTTACTTGGAGAAATGCTTGTCACGCTCGTACAATAGTCTCTCAAAACAATATCAAATCATATATTTTGTCTAAAATAAATAAAAAAATAAAAACTTTCACAGGTTTCCTTCTCTACCTCCTGACTCAGCAACAATCTACTCAGCCCTAGAAGAGAATTGTTTCTGAAATATATTAATGAGATTGAGGTCAAAAACGAGAGGAGCATACAACAGGGAATCAGGTTTTCAAATAGATGAAAGTTGGTGGGAGAAAACGGTCACTGAATTTCAGTAAGTTACATCATGCGCATGCCCGATCCTTATTCATTTCAAGGTCATATGTGGGGTCCCCTTCAGCAAAGATAAAAATAAACATTTCAATATTACTATTAATAGCTATGGGAGAAGGAAAACACGCCTAAAATTTCCCTTTATGCCTTTACCATCAATAAAATTTGTCAAACGCCTTGTTTTTCTGCGCTTAAATTGGCCGCAGATACAAAGATGGTGACGTGTGATCCAGTTACACCTGATTCAGCTGGACACTGGCAGTGCATCTCCATTCACAGAAACACTGCTGTGACATCAAATATGAGCTGGACAGTGAGGCAGCTGCCAGGACAGCAACTCCAGCTGGACGAGTGAGATGTTTCTCCAAGGAAGTTATCGCTAAATTATTAATTATCCTGGCTCAGCATCGACCAAATGACCTGCTGATGATTGTCTAAATGCATCCACCAGTGCGGATGTTGGATGCGTTTATTCAGCAAGCTACAGTCAAGTTTAAAGGGCGTTTCTTTTCTCTTGTTTTTATTAAATGCAGTAATTTCAAGTGACGGTGCAAGCAAGCCGAGGTCAAGCACCAGCATGTGAGTGACGTGCAGGTGCAAAAGACGATGTGATTCAAATGTTAGGATCAGGACGTTGGTCCTTCAGGGCCATCCATAAAGTATCAACAGGAGTCACAGGTGAAGAAGAAGAAGATTTCGTCCTGGAGTATATTAATTCCGATTGTGGTGTTTTTCGTACTCTGTTAACCATACCGATGGATGCTTGGAGTGAGACAATCCAGGAGATTTCTCCAAAAATCGACGGTCTCTTCTACCATAGCCGCTTATGGAATGATGCCCTTGTGTTGAAAAAAGCACTGGCCTTTTAGGACCGCCCCACCCTGGACCGCCTACTTGTTGATGGCTGTTATAAAGAGGATTTTTTCCAGAGCAACACCATGCAGACGTACCTGTTGGAACAAGACCGTCCAAGACAACGATGAGGCCAGAAGGTGTTCCGAGACATATCGTCACTACCTTCCTCGGAGCTGCTACAGGCGGCCCCGGGTACGGGATGAACAACTCCTCGCCGTCACCTCTACTTCCTGCGGTAGAACACGTTGCGGCTGACGGTCATAAGTACGAGGGTTCTAACAACGACACGACAGACGGAGCCCGTCCTTCATTGGACGTCAAAGACGACACAGACGACTCTGTTGCAACTGAAATGCAAGATGTGGATGACGAGGAGGAACCTGTAGGGAAGGCAGCAACCGCCTGCCCCGGGAACGAAACTGTCGACGTGCATCCGCCTGCTTTATCCACTGCTTCTCAAGACCAAGAACCAGCAGCTAATGATGACACGGATGGATGGATAAGCGGTTTCTTCTTGAAAGCTTTAAAGACAGTTGTATTTCATCTACTAGGTAAAACCATACGCAGGTATTGGAGGGAGATCTGCTACGGTTGCCAAGTAGACCATCCCAGCCAACTACAACACAGCTGTCTTGAAGAGATGGAGGATGATTTCTACCGCCTTAATTTCCACCCGTTGATGAAGAGACTCTGTAACTAGAACTTTCTGCCTGCTGTACAACACTACTTGACCCTGAATGACGTACAACCGGGGAAAATGAGAACGAAGGCTACGGCTGAGACAGTCTTGCTCGAAATGAGGTGTCGAAAATCAACTGTCTGGAATGAATACATCAAACATGAGCCTGAGGATCTTCTAATTGAACGTCTGGAATCAGCAAGTAGAATCTGGAATAGAACTCCGGTCCTGGGCGACGTCACAAACACGAGATTCCCTCGTATGTGATGTTTATTTTTTTTTACTCTTTTACTGTCTTTGTATAACATTACGTTTGAATCCTTACATAACCTGTGGAATAAAAAACATTAAGAAGTATATTTGGATCTCAGCTCATTCATTTCTCGTTTAACATGACGGTGAAACACATCATTAAAAGAGTTTATTACAATCCTCTTCACCCCGGGATATCTGGAGGTGTGAGTCGCCTTCGTCCAGGGGTGCAGGTTGAGACTGGAAAACCAGTCAGTTCTAAATCTATTAAAGATTTTTTTTATCAAAACAGGATGCCTACACCCTGCATAAACCAGCCAGAGTACACTTTCCGAGATACAGAGTATTTGTTCACAGGCCTCTTCAACAATTCCAGGCCGACCTATGCGACATGCAGGCATTGGCTAGATATAACGACGATCAAAATTACTTGTTGACCGTTATAGATGTATTTTCAAAGAAGGCCTATGTACGCGTTTTAAAAAGAAAGACTCCGATCGAGAGAATGAAGGCGTTCAAAACAGTGCTGGAGGAGTGCGGGACGCCTGCAAAGCTACAGACGGATGATGGGAAAGATTTTTTTAACAAGACTTTCAGGGCTTTTACGGAAAGGAAGGGTATTAATCATTTTTCAACAGCGAGTGACGTTAAGGCCTCTGTGGTTGAGAGATTTAACCTCACTCTTAAAAGTCGGATGTGGAGATATTTCACGGCTAAAAACACATTACGTTACATCGAGGTTTTACAGGATCTAGTAAAGAGTTATAATCACAGCTATCACAGTAGTATAAAAATGACACCGATGGAAGTAACTAAAGAAAATACTCTGCAATCTTTACATTAGACCATCGAAAGATCTGCAGAAGGCAAAATTTAAGGAGGGCGATCATGTTAGGATATCAAAACTACGAGGTGTATTTGACAAAAAGTATGAGCAGAGTTTTACAGATGAGATATTTACGATAACTGAATGTATTCACCGCAACCCGCCTGTGTATAAATTGAAAGATTTCGACGGTGAGCCCATCCAGGGGTCATTTTATGATCAAGAATTACAAAAAGTACAACTCGTAAAGGATAAAGTATTTCACGTGGAAAAGATTCTCAAGGAACGCCGCGTTAAAGGAGAGAGACAAGTCTTTGTCCAGTGGAAAAACTGGCCTGAAAAATTCAACAGCTGGGTAAAAGCTTCAGATATAAAAAATATATAAGACGATCCTCCTTTACACAGGGAATCATATCATCATGTGCAGCTCAAACAACGCAGGCTTCTATGTGACTTTACCATCAAACGCCAGTGCAAAAGTTTTTAAAGACAACTCGATTGGTACTTTACGCGTTGATTTAGCACAACATATCGATTTAAACGGAAAATGGGAGGTTTCTTTGACGGAGATTACATACCCTCACACGTGGCATAATATTCCGGAGGATGCGGCGTCATTTTACTGGAAACCGAACCCTAGAGGACCTGATTCCAGCGCAAACACGGCTCCCTCGAGAGGATCAGATACAGATGCTAACATGCCGCGACGGCATAAAGATGAATTTCATAGAGCCATGGCGAGACTTAGGGCTCCGGATCCTGACGCTGGCTCCTCAACTCTGAGGAAAAAAGACGAACCGCGAGGGGTTGATCGACATTTCAAAACCGCGGGGACAGATATTTCCAAACTGAAGTTCAAGGGTGGATATTACAACTCTATTAATCAGATTACCACTGAGTTGGCGCAAACCTTTAAAAAAACCAATAACGATATACGCTTCCTGTTTGACAGTGCACGGCAAAAAATTGATCTTCAAGGAGACGGTCAGAGCCTAGTGCTTTTTAACTCGCCTTTGGCTTACATGTTAGGTGTAGAGCCTGGTAATTGGATCAATTTTTGCGACTACAGAGCGCCCCATCCAGTTGATTTAAAAGCGGGGTTTTACCATCTCTACTGTTACAGCGACGTTGTAAGACCGCAGCTTGTAGGGCATGCATATGCACCGCTTTTAAGAACGGTGGAAATCAAGGGTAGTTACTCAGATATAATCACACAGCATTTTAACCCTGCTTACTATTTACCGGTTGCCAAGAACCATATTGAAAATATTCAGATCCAAATTAAATCAGATCTTAACAAACCAGTCAATTTTACCTTTGGAAAGGTGGTGTTGACTCTACACTTTAGACCTGTTACTTGAGAGGATATTATATAGCCCTTGCATCATCGTCTGGAAATTCATTCATCACCACCACACCAGAGAGATAACCAGCCTTTGCAGACCGAGGCATAAACAAGCACAATGGTTCACGCAGGCTTAAGAGACGACCCGCACAGATTTGTACAATATTATGAAAAACAGGTGGGTGGAGATCTACCTGGTTTCTACGGTGCCCCGGTTATGTTCGGACGAGGCATCGGTTCCCTCTTCTCAAAAATGTTTCGGTTTGTATCACCTCTGTTGAAAAGAGGTATTGCCATAGCGAAACCCCATCTCAAATCAGCGGTGGGTAACATAGCCGCGGATATGTTCACCCGTACCGTGAGAGGAATGACCGATCAACAGAGACAGGAAGGGTCTGGCGGTATAGCCGTCTTATCACGAAGGACAAAGAGACGCCCTCCAGGTCGCCGTGTAACACAGAGCTCTAATAAACGCGCAAACAAAAAAAGAAAGAAGTCAGTTGACAGAAGCAAACGGGCCAAGAGGAAGTCCAGAGGGAGCTCTGATATATTTTAAAAAACCTTATATACAGTAACATGGCGCTCCTACATCAGAAATCTGCAGAATGCACATTGGCAGAACTGGATTTATTCACGCCGGCAATGACGCAGCTTTCCATCGAGGACAAAATTTACACTGAAATTGCTCCAGTAGCCGCTATCAGGGAAGGAGGCCCGATTGAGTTTTTTATACCGGGAGATGGCGAAAAGTATCTAGACCTAAACGACACCCTTCTACACGTGCGTGCAAGAATTACTAACGCCGATGGCACCCCGCTGGCTAACGACGCCGCTGTCGGTCTCATCAATTATTCTCTAAACACAATCTTTGATCAGTGCGATGTGGTTCTGGGGGATCGGATGATTTCGCAGTCCAGTTCCACACACCCGTACAGAGCTATGATCGAAACACTTCTCAACTTTTCAGGCGACACTCTTAAAACACAGTTTAGCGCCGGTCTTTTTTACCGAGACACACCTGGGTCAGTTGACTCGATCGTCACTGTAAACGGTCCTAACGCAGGCCTTAACAAAAGGGCCGAGTTCACGAGCAGATCCAGAGAAGTACATCTTCTCAGTCCTCTCCACAGCGACATATTTTTCTGCGAGAGACTGTTATTAAACTCGGTCGATTTAAGAATTAAACTCACCAGGGCGAATGACGCCTTCTGCCTGACCGGACCCCGCGACTCCACCTTTCGTCTGAAAATCCTCCGCGCCTCTCTGTTTGTGAAGAAAGTCACTGTTTCGCCAGCTGTGAGAATAGGTCATGCAGCGGGTTTGTTAAAAGGAAATGCTCTCTACCCACTCTCACGAATCAATGTAAAAACATACTCCATTCCAGAAAACTCAAGAATATGTACCCAGGAGAATTTATTTCTGGGTTCAATACCTAAATACGTGGTTTTAGGGTTGGTACATCATGAGGCATTTACCGGTAGGAGAGATCTCTCCCCGTTCAATTTTCATCATTACAACACCGAATATCTTGCCCTCTGTCAGGATGGTCGACAGATCCCCGCTAAAGCTTTTCAACCTCAGTTTAATAACGGTATGGCGGTCAGAGAGTTTTATAACATGATTCTAGCTACAGGAAGACATTTGAAGGACCTACCTCTAAGCATTGACCGCGAAGGTTTTAACAGCGGTTATTCGTTGTTTGCATTTAATCTCAATCCAGCCAACGACAACGACGCTCTCTCCCCTGTCTCAAATGGGAATTTAAGACTGGAGATGAGATTCAGAGTACCCTTACCAAACACCGTAACACTGATTGTGTACGCTTGTTATGATTCCATTCTGGAGATTGATGCGAAAAGACAAGTGCTGGTGGACTATTATTAAAAAGTTATGGATAGTCTCCAGTTACAGAGGCTGCTGAGAGGTCTCTTGGGCGACACATTTTACGGTGTATGGCCGTCGGATAAGTTGCCTCAATTGACACAACCCCTCAGACCGCCTGCATATTTCATCGTCAACACACATCCAGCACATAAACCAGGAGAGCACTGGTTGGCTTTAACTCTCGAAGAAGACGGTAGAACAACTTTCTTTGACTCATTTGGAATGGGGCCCTACTTTACACATTACCCTGAAAATATTTTAAAGTTTCTCAAGAAACATTCAGGCAACATCGAGTACAACAATGGCCAACTACAGAACCCTCTATCATTTGTATGCGGACATCATTGCGTCTTCTACCTCTGTCATCGCCCTAGAGGGCTGTCTATGGAAGAAGTATTAAGTCTATACAGTGACGATACCTTAAAAAATGACCTAATGGTATACAACTTTGTGAAAGGACATCAGCAATGTCTAAAAAGATGTGCACACTGTCCGTGGAAACAACAAAACTGTTCTCTTCTGTATTTTAAAGACTATTGTAACGCGTGACTAATCTTATTTTGTTTGTGCGTGTGTTTTAAAAAAAAATCTGTAATCTCATAGTAATTCAATAAAACATTTTATTGATGAAAAGACAATAACTGTGTACAAGACAATTATTCAGGAAACCCATCGAGGCGTTAGAGACAATTTCTTCCCTTTGGTCACTACATGCGTCAAGCGTCGTCGAGGCGTCACTTTAGGGTCCTTTGGGTCGGGAGACCAGCTCTCAGCTATACTTTTCTTTCGCGAGATAGAATTCGATTTAAGTCTCTGATATTGAGCCCGTGCTTCAGGATTGGACAGCAGGGTGAGAGGGATGTTTAGCTTTAATAATGTGACGAGAAACTCGGACCATCCCTCAGGTAATGAAGAACTTGTTTTCTTATACGGTAGAGAAAGGTACTTGAATATATCGATCACATGAGAGCCTTTTACAGCATTTCCTTCATACATAAATTCGCCGTTCTATTCCAACCGTCGCCGTTTTTGGATATCCTCCGGATAATGTATTCAGCATTTCTTCGAGCTTTTGGCGGAAGGCTATTTAGAATATCCTTACCCAGGTCATCTGTTACAGAGGGTGTTTTTAGAACACTTTCGACACGTCTGTCAGAGTCGAGGGGATGATCGCTGACCCCGTCTCGTTGTAAAGTCAGAGTTACTCTCTTCTGGTCTCTCTGATCCTGTTTAGTAAAGGTTAAATATCTCTGCAATAGAGCATCATACTTTTTAATCTTCTCATACGAGTTTAACTGAGAATCATTTAGAATGGTCCTCATCTTCTCATTCAATTCATCTTCGGCAGTTTCACGGATGTCAGAGGTTGGACGTGATAACTGGTTAATTTGCCGAGGAGAGACGAGATACATTTTCTGGACAGTCTTCATAGCGTTTTACTTCTTTACAAGTCCTCATATTAGATTTCCAATGATTGGAACGGCAGCCGCTAGCAATGGCAACAGGAATCCACCCGATTGCTTTTTAAGAATCCTTCGTTTACGCTTCAAGCACGCTTTTTTATTAGCCAAGAGTCTGATGTTTTTCTTCTGTTTTTTCAGTTTTTTGAACTGAGCCTGCGAGAATGGTACATTCCCCTTCAAAACATTCAGGGCGATCTCACCGAGAGCTTGAATAAAGTCCCGGGAATTACGTGTCAAAATGTCTTTACGTTTCTTTGACGGAGCTTGGTATAGTTCCTTAAGTAAACCAGCGTTTCTTTTTATACGCGCTGACATAACTCAAGCAGACATTTTTGGTATGTACACAGTGTGACGCTGATGAGGTAGTATCCCAGTCCTTAGTCTGTAGCGTTCTGGACAGGAGGGTGTTAGATCAACGATTAAGTACCCGTGAACGCCAGCTGTAGCATCTTCAAAGCTTTCTAGAAAGAAAGCTCTTTGAGACGGGTAAACCTGTTGAGCAAGAACTTTTATCTGCATTTTATCACGAGGATTCTTAAACAATACAAAGTAATTGCTGTTCAGACTAATAGTACGACTATATTTACCGCGATGAAATAAGTTTTGCGTCAGCATTATAACACTCATATTTTTATGATGCCTGTACTGCGTAAAAATGCGAACAACCTCTGGGTTTTCAGAAGCTTCAAAAATAACGTCGTCAAGAATAATCAAATGTTTTCTATCAGAAGGAAATACATCTTCATTTTCAAAAGATTCAGGTAAACCTTCAATGAATTTGATATTTTTATTCATCTTTTGCAATTCACTGTACATAGGTTGAAAAGAAGTATAAATCCATACAATATTTACATTGACATCATCCATAACATGTTCACAATTTTCAAGTATACATTTTACAAAATGGGTCTTTCCTGACCCTGATGGTCCCACCACTAGACATGAAAATGGTGTTTTCAAACAAGCGCCTCTTATCGTACACGACCCGGAGTTTTTTCGTAACTGATCTGTTTTTTAAAGTGATGTTCTTTTTATCCCTGACAATGTTGCGTTGCTGGGTCTCAAGCACCCCATCAGGTGAATTCTGCATATAGCCCTCTACAAGATCTCTGACGGAGTCAAAGTTTATCCGCTGACAAGATTCTTTTGTTTGCGTGATACCTTTAACTTTCATCACAACCTTCTTCTGTCCTTTGGTCCTATAAGCATACGTCTTAGGACCCGCCGAAACAAAGTCCTCGATGCTATCCCCATCGAGTTCATCAGTCAGATCACCGAGATAGTTACCTAATTTTAAAGGTGTCTCGCCGTCTTTCACCACATATATCAAGCTGTCTGTGTCAACATCGAGAACACTCTCCTGCAATTTCTCCATGTAACTGTACAACTTCAGACGAGCATAAGCAGTGGTGAAAGCTCCGATAAAAACATTGCTGCTTTTACCTGGAGGGTAGAAACCCTTGTAACGCCACTGGATCACAACTTTTTTCTCATCCAACACGTTAAAGTAGCTGACCTCGTATTTCCCTGAAAACAAGAAACTGAAAAACTCGTTGGGGTCTGACACTACAGAAACCTGAGACATGTTCTCCCTCTGACAGAACTTGCCACACAGGCTGTTAAGACAAGCCTTAGCCACCTGTCTCTTTGCTGGGTTGTGACAAACCTTATCAGCACAAAGCAAAATCCCCTGATGGGCTTGATAATCCCGAATGTATTTGTCGCGGCTTTCCTGATCAATGGCCTCGGCAGGGTAACCAGAAGCCTCCTGCTTGCCCTTCAGGAATGTACGGATGTAACCTGCGAAAATACAATCGCTAGATCTATCAAAATGCCATACTTCGATAATCTTGGCCACCTTGTATCCCTTGTCCAGAGCCTTGTTGAACTCAACCGAGACCCAGACCCCCATCAAAGCACGCTCGTCATCGCTATGCGTACAGTCACTGTCTTGAGCATTACGACTTGAACAGATACTGCATAACGTGAAGTGTAATTTACCCCCTGGTCCTCTATAGGGTAAAACAGGTACATATAAACCTCTAGGAGGATAGACAACCGCCTTGATCAGACCAAAGTACTGTCTGGGATCGCCAAAGTCCTTGTGGATTATGCGGGGGTGACCTAGGGGGTACGAACACGTGCTGTTGACGTAAGGATACAGAGAGGTGACATCGGCGTAAAAAACTTTTTCACCAGGCTTTGTCGTGTAACGCAACTTTAAAGCACTGGTTCTACCTCCGTAGAGGGCATTACGAGGGTTGAGAGGCTCAGGGGTGTCAAAATCTAAGAGAAAATCTCTGAGATCATCACACGATTGTCGAAGAGAACGCCATTCGTGTTCCCAGATGGTAATAAGACGCAGCTCGTGATTAGACTTTAACGTCTGCTCTCTCTCCATTGTAGCAGAGTAGAATTCGCCATATGGTCTACCTCTTAATGGGCAGACGGCTTGAGGGTCAACACATGAAGGACAGCTGTGGAAGAAACAGCCGTAAAACTCCCAGACCTGCTTAACACCGTCAACTTCAGCATAACCGTCAACAAAACACTGGCCAAACGCCATCTCCCCATGGTTCAAGGCATGTTGTATGAAAATGCCCTGTCTGTGTGATTCCCATTGCAACCACTGGATGGAAGCATCTGAGAACCTCTTGTTACCGCTTGTTACATAATTGTTGGGACAGGGTATGGCTAATGTGTCTGGTTTTAAAAAGTTGGTCCTGAAAACAGCCATACACGCAGAGGCGATTGTTACGGATGAGAGCGCATCAACACCTGTTTCTTTAAAAAACTCCTCTCTAAATATCATGCATCCTCTGGCCAGAATGTCAACATCGTTTTTGCAATAGTGAATAGCTTCACTCCTGAAATTGAAAGAATTCCTACACACAGATTCATACCAGCTGTAAAAATCTCTCTGTTCAGGGTCTGACATGTCCTCAACGCCGTAGTCTGAGAGAGGAGGACAGGTCCCTATGTAATGCAGATGATCTTTTGAGCTAAACTTGTGTGGAAAAAAACCCTTGCATTGGTCGGTGAAACCGAGAGCTTTAGGCATGGAGCTGAGTCGCATGGTTAGGAATGAGCGAGAGTCGATGAATTTTAGCTTGTAGTGAGGATCCTCAAGACAAAGTATCTTACTACCAGTCATGATTATCCTCTTAGGTATTAACCCTTCATCAAGCATACCTCTCAAGACAATGACGCTGTCAAAACCCCTGGCGTTATGCGCAACAAAAACACAGACTCTAAACCGGTTCTTTCTGAAATATAAAAGAAACGCTCTAACACAGTCGAGACCATAAAACACCCGTTCTTCACCTCTCTGCGTCTTTACACACACTAAAAAAGGGACATGTCTACCTTGGTCGTCTGTAAACGTTTCAAAATCATAAAAAACCAGATCAGGATGCTCAGTCTTCCTGGCGACGGTTTGAATGTAGCACTGATGGACCTCGTTAGTCGACGATAATTTTACACCGCAGATGTTACATTTAAGCACAACGCAGCAATGGGATATACCGGCACCTTCCGCATTTTTCACATTTTTTGTATCTCTGGCAGAGACTCGAGCCGTTAGCGCCGATCTCTTTGTGTCTCGCAACGCAGGAAGGTGTTCTACAAACCCTGCGACAGTCGTCACAAGTTACAGGGTCTGGGACCTCTGTAGGGCAAACAGGATCGTGACAAACGCTACAGTGACCTTTGCATATGTGTTTTGATTTATCTTCATACCCTTTATGACAGCTGACACAAAAGTAATGTGTTCCTAAAAAACCTTTTGGGTTCTTCACCCCATAATAGTGTCCCTGAAGTAGAAACAAGTATAAGGGCTCCGAACCATCAGCAAAACCGGTGGCATAATGCGCTAATGGCTGGTTTGCTGTCGTTTTATGAAACACAACAATTTTACGCCTCACTATCCGTTCAAACAGTGGTATATCTGTGAATGTGATAGGTGTTTGAGAATCTAAACCAGCTTTGTTTTGTAATTTCCTCCCCAACTCAACACAATCTTGATACGCACGGTTAGGATTAAGGAGACAAGAAAGGCTGATTGCGAAGCAAAGCTGCTCGGTTCCGTCACCACCAACTACATAGAGATGTCGTCTTTTTTTACCAATAATTTCGGCATCCAGCGTCTTCTCGAGCTTGCGTTTAGCGCCTCCTCGAGGGTTATGTACAATTTGGACCGTTAATTCAATTCTCTTACCCATAGCGATGACTCTGTCAGATTGCACTGTGTTGCTAAGGAGGTCCTCAAAATCAGGGAAGATATTCCCGCCGTCGCCTTCAACCACAACATTAACGTGTTCTTGAACATCTTCGCCTACCACTTCAAGCTGAACCACATCCTCTCGATCTGCCAGTCTCTGCGCTTCATCAGCCAACTCCCTGACCTGTTGCATCAAACCTCTGTAGAAAGTAGCTAAATCAGGAGTGTCCGGTACAACAGGTCGTTTTAGCACCCTTCTTATCCTATCGGTGTTAAAAGGCTCTATGACTTCGGATTCAATACCGGTACCTCCAACACAACTTCCTTCCTGAACCGAATCACCGCCATCATCAACATTGTCATCGCTACAGTTAGAGTCAGACACATCTACCAGAGGGTCAAGAGCAGGTGTCCCTGAATCAGTCGTCTGCAGATTATCAACAAACCTTTCTAACCAATCCTCGTTGTCTAAAGAGGTATCGGCTCTACCCTCGCGGGATGATGCAGGAACCATATTTAAAATTCGGTTACCCTCTCTCTCACCGAAAAAAATTGACTCCATGTTTTCGTTTATACACGGATCATAGACCTGCACTACATCCTCCTCAGACATGTCGTCAAACAAGTCAGACAGAAACATACGTGTTGACGAGGCACTCTGGTCAATGAGGTGTGGTGTAGTGTGCTGGTTATAAAATAATAATTAAAAAAATTTAATAAACAAAACAACAGTCTCAAAACACAAACCCCGTGGTGTAACAACAATCTCAAAACACAATCACCCACGGTGCAACAGCAACCTCAAACCCCAATCACCCAGCACTGCTTTTAAATAATGAGGCTCCAAATGGACCTTACTGTGGTTGAACTTCAGTCTGATCAGTCCACGACGTCTCTTACCACCAGGTCCTTGACATTTTAGGAGCCTCAGAACTTCAGACACCAGAGCTTTATTTGTGACGTCCTTAACGATGAGTTCTGTAACAACGGTAATAATATATAAGACATATGCACCCCAGCTGATAACTCATTGAAATAGTTGTTAATCTTACCTTCACGTAGATTTCTCACCAAACGACGGTATCTACGTGCTTGACAAGCTTGCCGGGCTAGACGACGACTCTGTATTTCACTCTGATGAAGACGTCGTTCAAGCGTACGTACTCTGCATTCGAGCTGTTGTTTTACAGCCGTTGCATCATAGAACGCTAATAGGGTCGGCGACGCTGGAGAGCGGGGTCTGTCTTGGGTAGCTGCGACAGAGCACTCGGGGGCTGGGGGTAGAGGCGGGGTTTGGTCAGGGGGTGATGCGGGGCAAGTCGACGTTGGTATCCGGGGCGATGTCCGCGGCTTGTCTGTGGTTGCTGGCGGTGCTGATGGTGTCGGCGACGGTGGCTGTGGAGGTGCGGATAGCCCAGATGCCGACGTCGAGTCTTCAGCAGGGAACGGTCCGGATAGTAGATCCAGAGGTACTGAGGAAACCGGCGTCGATGTCTCCCACAAAGGCCAAGACCCAGAGGGGAGAGCTGAAACAGAATACCGACAACAATACAAATGTAAATACAATCTAGAAGCAAGACCTCGGATAGCAGTTAATATGATATTAATATAAACAGAGTAGTATGAAAATAACCCTAGTACAATACGAAAAAATACGACCTGCGGAAAAACAAAATTACGTAATCATATAACCGGTGTAGAGCCGTGTTGTTTTCTAGCGATGGCTATAATAAGACAACAACACGTGTAGCATCCATATCGATACTCATGGGCAGAACCATCATCACAACAGAAGCAAATAGTGAAGAGCAGTAAAAAAAAAAAAAAAAAAAATAATAATTAAAAAAAAAAAAATTAAAAATAGTAAATAAATAAATAATAATAATAAAATAAAATAATAAATAAATTAATAAATAAATGTAGGGATCTACTAAGGATCAACATTTAAAGCGTAAAAACAAATAGTAAATCACTAGTGTATACTGTCATTAAACCACATTACAATTAGTAAAATCACGACCTCTAGTGGACGCCGTCGTTAAAGCACATTACAGTTAGTAAAATCACGACCTCTAGTGGCCGCCGTCGTTAAAGCACATTACAATTAGTAAAATCACGACCTCTAGTGGCCGCCGTCGTTAAAGCACATTACAATTAGTAAAATCACGACCTCTAGTGGCCGCCGTCGTTAAAGCACATTACAGTTAGTAAAATCACGACCTCTAGTGGCCGCCGACGTTAAAGCACATTGCAGTTAGTAAAATCACGACCTCTAGTGGCCGCCGTCGTTAAAGCACATTACAGTTAGTAAAATCACGAACTCTAGTGGCCGCCGTCGTTAAAGCACATTACAGTTAGTAAAATCCCGACCTCTAGTGGCCGCCGTCGTTAAAGCACATTACAGTTAGTAAAATCACGACCTCTAGTGGTCGCCGTCGTTAAACCACATTACAGTTAGTAAAATCACGACCTCTAGTGGCTGCCGTCGTTAAAGCACATTACAGTTAGTAAAATCACGACCTCTAGTGGCCGCCGTCGTTAAACCACATTACAGTTAGTAAAATCACGACCTCTAGTGGCCGCCTTCGTTAAAGCATAGTGTAAAATAGTAATCACGACCTCTAGTGGTCGCCGTTGTTAAAGCATAGTGTGAAATAGTAATCGCGACCTCTAGTGTCCGTCGTCGTTAAAGCATAGTAGTAAAATCACAATGACGCTTAGCAGCAACAGTTACTCAAACACCTTCAATAGTAAAATGACACCGTCTAAAAGCACATAGCCGGAACATAGACAAACCGCATTACAGATAAAACACACACACACGCACACACACACACACACACGCACGCACGCACGCACGTACGCACACACACACACACACACAATAGCGAACATACAACCATTCAACTGATACTGAACGTTATAGATGTGTTGAAAAAAATTGAGATTCGTATCTTACCAAACGTTGGTGTTGGTGTTGGTGTTGAATCGACAGGTAGAAGGTGTGGCGTGTTCGTTGTCTTTGTATCTGTTTTCATGTGAAAAAATAAATAAATAAATACAGCAGTGAAACGTAAACTATCACTCCAAAATGTTTTTTCCCACCTCCTATCAACTGAGGCGTCTGGTGAGTTAAAGAATCAACGAGCGGGTGCCCTACTCCTTCGACCTCTGACTGATCGCCTGTTTTCATACGCACAGGCGTTGAATAAAACAAAAAACATAGGTAGTTAAATATAAAATACATCGACAGACTGTGGTTAAAATACTTTCTTTTTATTGAACTGAATGTTTTGCTCTCACCGTTGAACAGTTGGAGCGACCCGTTCAATGAATGATCAGCATCCACAGGGTCCGGATGACTTCCCGGTCGTGTCTGATTTCCGGGTTCCGGGTGATCTTTTCATGCACACACACACACACACACACAAGTATTTCTTTCTTTTTGTTTTGGTATCCGGGGCGATGTCCGCGGCTTGTCTGTGGTTGCTGGCTGTGCTGATGGTGTCGGCGACGGTGGCTGTGGAGGTGCGGATAGCCCAGATGCCGACGTCGAGTCTTCAGCAGGGAACGGTCCGGATAGTAGATCCAGAGGTACTGAGGAAACCGGCGTCGATGTCTCCCACAAAGGCCAAGACCCAGAGGGGAGAGCTGAAACAGAATACCGACAACAATACAAATGTAAATACAATCTAGAAGCAAGACCTCGGATAGCAGTTAATATGATATTAATATAAACAGAGTGTAAATGTAGGGATCTACTAAGGATCAACATTTAAAGCGTAAAAAGAAATAGTAAATCACTAGTGTATACTGTCATTAAACCACATTACAATTAGTAAAATCACGACCTCTAGTGGACGCCGTCGTTTAACCACATTACAGTTAGTAAAATCACGACCTCTAGTGGACGCCGTCGTTAAAGCACATTACAGTTAGTAAAATCACGACCTCTAGTGGCCGCCGTCGTTAAAGCACATTACAATTAGTAAAATCACGACCTCTAGCGGCCGCCGTCGTTAAACCACATAACAGTTAGTAAAATCACGACCTCTAGTGGCCGCCGTCGTTAAAGCACATTACAATTAGTAAAATCACGACCTCTAGTGGCCGCCGTCGTTAAAGCACATTACAGTTAGTAAAATCACGACCTCTAGCGGCCGCCGTCGTTAAAGCACATTACAGTTAGTAAAATCACGACCTCTAACGGCCGCCGTCGTTAAAGCACATTACAATTATTAAAATCACGACCTCTAGTGGCCGCCGTCGTTAAAGCATAGTGTAAAATAGTAATCACGACCTCTAGTGGCCGCCGTCGTTAAAGCATAGTGTGAAATAGTAATCACGACCTCACGTGGCCGCCGTCGTTAAAGCATAGTGTGAAATAGTAATCGTTACCTCTAGTGTCCGTCGTCGTTAAAGCATAGTAGTAAAATCCCAATGACGCTTAGCAGCAACAGTTACTCAAACACCTTCAATAGTAAAATGACACCGTCTAAAAGCACACAGCCGGAACATAGACAAACCGCATTACAGATAAAACACACACACACGCACACGCACGCACGCACGTACGCACACACACACACACACACACAATAGCGAACATACAACCATTCAACTGATACTGAACGGTAGAGATGTGTTGAAAAAAATTGAGATTCGTATCTTCCCAAACGTTGGTGTTGGTGTTGGTGTTGAAGCGACAGGTAGAAGGTGTGGCGTGCTCGTTGTCTTTGTATCTGTTTTCATGTGAAAAAATAAATAAATAAATACAGCAGTGAAACGTAAACTATCACTCCAAAATGTTTTTTCCCACCTCCTATCAGCTGAGGCGTCTGGTGAGTTAAAGAATCAACGAGCGGGTGCCCTACTCCTTCGACCTCTGACTGATCGTCTGTTTTCATACGCACAGGCGTTGAATAAAACAAAAAACATAGGTAGTTAAATATAAAATACATCGACAGACTGTGGTTAAAATACTTTTTTTTTATTGAACTGAATGTTTTGCTCTCACCGTTGAACAGTTGGAGCGACCCGTTCAATGAATGATCAGCATCCACAGGGTCTGGATGACTTCCCGGTCGTGTCTGATTTCCGGGTACCGGGTGATCTGTTCATGCACACACACACACACACACACACACACACACGCACACACACACACACATACGCATGTATATACACTTAATAAATACCGCTATTCTTTACCTAGTTATCGTAATTATGATTAGAATCGCTGTCTCCTTCTCACGAATATTTCGCGCCGGTCCTGTCTTCCGTGCCGAATTATACCGTCGCTTATGGCTCAGAGAGCGTTGGTTACTCCCCTTCGGTCGATTTCCTGTACTCGGCCCCGGACGAACTCGTCCTCGCTGTCGATTATTATAATACACGGCGTGTTCTGAGCCTCGGTGCCGCTGTCTTGAAGACTCGCTCTCGGATTCACAGCCGACAGATCCGCACGGGCATCTCCGTCTTCAAAAGTTACACGCATTAACCGCTCAAGCTCCTCAGCGCCGATCAGCGTCGGCGATAATATCTGAAAAATAGAAGTGCGGCTGTTGTAACACATCATAGAGATATTAACAACGAATTATAAAATAATTCAATATTTTTACCAGTATCACTCTGCGTTAAATGAACGTCACACAGATGAGTGACGACGTCTGTCAATGAAAAGAGACATGGTACGTGATAAACATGGCGTAACGTTTTTATTATACTTATATATGTAAATGTAAATACATAGATACACATATATGTATATACTTATATGTATACTGTATAGATATAGATAGATGGATAGATAGACAGATAAATATTCACCTACGACTTGCAGAGGAAGAGGCATCCATGGGTAGTCTGGAGTCCTTTTGGAAAGGAGGATGAAGTTCTGGAAGGTCTGGTCAACAGCAAAGGTTACCCCGGAACTGATGTAAAATGTGGTCTGAATCAGGTCACCTAAATACTCCGTCCGTGTGGGTAGGTCCTAGGTGACGTCTTTGTTGATTTGGATCGGGTCACCCACTCTGCCATTGTCGCCAATTAAAGACAGATGTATAAATATTCTAAAGGTGTTTCCTGATGTGGTGGAGACGGCACAAGATCTGGAATTTGACCCATGACGACCTGGACCGTAAGAAGACCAGGATCAATCAGTGGAGACTGCACCCCCAAAATGAACTGAAATGTGTAATAAAAGGGGTCAGGGCCTGAGATAGTCTTTGTCACTCTACACCATCGGAGCTGAGGCAAAGCCAGGTGTAGTTGCGGGCCCAGAGCTCTGTTAGGGTAATTAGACGCCTCTGTCAGGGTGTAAATTCTTTTGGATTTTAAGTTGGGGTGTTTTTGGTTGTCATTCTCACGAGAAAACGAACACGTGGAAGGTACAGAAGTGTATTTCCTACAGCCTAAACAATGTTGTCTGAAGACAATGAGGTCCGCCTTCAGACTGACTCTTTTGAAGATTCAACCGTCCAGGAAAGAACTTGCGTCTCCGATGCAAATTAACTGGTTATCACAGACTCTAAAAATGCATCGTTTCAAACTCACACAGGGTGTAAAATTAAATAGACTGATTCAACAGAAACTCATATGAGTTGAATAGCTGTGTCATTTGAACTAATGCTGAAAACTAAAGTATTTCTTTCTTTTGTTTTATCCTTGTTCACTCAACCTTATTTTCTGAAAACTAAAAGTATTTCTTTCTTTTGTTCTATTCTGAAAACTAAAAGTATTTCTCAAACAAGTACAAATTATCTGTTTAAACGCATTTTGAAAAATGGTGCATGAGTTGGGTAGCTGCGTCGTTTGAACTATTAGTGAAGACTAAAAAGTGTTTTCTTTCTACTGTTTTATCTTTAAGAAATATTTCAAGAATGAAAAACTTCTTCATAAGATGTCAAATAACTTCTAAAATGTTTAAACCCGAAATAATATTGTAGCTACTAATGTGTTTTGATTATTTAGCCTGCAATGCAGAAACAGTTCAAACATTGACTCATGCTGAAAACTAAAAGTATTTCTTTCTTTTTGTTTTACCCCTTTTTTTTTACCCACACCCCTAAGGTAATCCCCCGGTGTCTCATCACACACCCACCCTCCCGCTGACCCTGCCTGACCCTTGCGTCTGTGAGGATGTAGCTGACCCCCACCCCCTGCATCACACAAGGGTGAAGCTACCCCTTGGACCTTCATTATTTTAATTTCCTGTTGATATAAAAATGGGGAGGGTAATTATTTTAATTTCTTTTTGATATAAAAAGGGGTGGGGTTTATTACTTCCGGAAGGGGAGGGTTTTATTACTCCCGGGGGACCATCAATCATACAGATTTGACATATAGTGGTCTCCTTCATCTCTCTGTCTATTTATAGAATCCCAAATCAAAAAATGCAGAGGAAAACATGAACTCAGCGGCAGATGGTTCCTGTGAGCATGTTTACAAATCAGGTTTCAGCACAGTCTGAGGTGCAAGAGAGACAAGGTTTCCCACCTCCCTGCCTGTTACCATCTGCAGCTCTCTGTACTCTCTGGGCACCGAGCGAGCAACACGCGCCAAAACTGCACACATTAAAAACGCAGCTCAAGATTGCATGACGCTTATTGACTCAGTGCTTGAAACAGACCCAACTCAAAGGAGGTTTCAGAACACAGTGATGGGCCCTGGTATGTTGTGTTTCATTTGAACGAAACAGTAAATAGAGCCATGCTTGTTGTTCAGTATAAAATAAGGAAAGACAGTCCCCACGAAGTGGATTCAAGATCGTTGCCATTGCAATCACACACACAGTCAAAGAGCCTCTGGGAGCTTTTGAAGCCTCCAGGAACATGCTGTCCTCTTCTCAACATTACACCAACAAAACAGCACAGGGGGAAATGCTTTTCTGCGAGATTTCACTAAATAGCTTCACGATTGCTTTCATTGCTACTTCCTGCCACTGCATATGTTTGATTTCCCTTAAGTTTCTCAGATAAATGTCTCATAAATGTCACAAGATGCAGATCAGTCAATTCAGTCAATAGAAGCTGTGAAATCCTACAGTATATTAACTTCCTGTCCACTTTTCCATGACCACCTGAACTTACTCCCAGGTTGTCCCACGACTTTTGACTTCCATACTTAGCAAAGATGACCACACAAAAATGCTACGCTGATTCGACATTAGCATCATGAATAATAACCGTTTTATAGCACAGTACCCTTGTAATGCTCTTTCGTGGCAACAGCTCTTACACTTCTGTGTTCTCATAACTACGATCTACATATGTCTGTTATTAGCATTATCATTAGCATATTATAAACAGAATGTATAAACAAGGAAACCAAAGGGAAAATGTAAATTATGCACTAATAAAACATGTTTTTTGATTATACATTATTTAATTTTAAGTACATTATAACGGGTGATTCTTAATGTTCTGTACGTTATAAATATTGGAGGGTCTTCATAAGAGGTATTATGGAAACCACTTGGGCATTAAGTCTTTAGCAGAGTCACACAGAGCTCATCTCTAGGGTTTAAAGGCATCATGCATAACAATAGTGAATTATTATTCATGTTTTCAGGATATAGGGTCAAAAATGAGAAAAGCATATGTCATCCAATTAAAAGGGGTAGGCTTCAAGAACCTGCACTTTGATTTAAAGAATCTTGTTTTAAATCTCTCTGCGTTCATGTGGCTGCACATTTCAATCCTTGATATGTAATGCATATGGCAGAATTGACAATAAATCTACCTTTACCTTCACGCACGACTCTAGTCAAATCTGACCTTCAGAGGTGGAGAAATTTAAAAAGAAAAAAAAAAAATCATTGATAAACTACAGCAAGTGATTTTGTTTGGAGTGGGAAGTCTCCTCGGGTCAGCAGATCGTTACTCCATAAGTGTAAATTCAAAACAGTTTTATTATTGAGCCTCTTATATTCATAAAATCTGCTGTCTTACTGATGTTTACCTTAGTCCAAACTGGAAATGTTTTCATGCTCATCCTCTATTAATGCTCCGGTATATTCCTCACTGCCTATGAAAAGACCTACCAATGTCAAGAATCCCAAGGTTACGTTCCATGCTATTAAAGTTTGCTCCCAATTTCAGAAGCGCTGTAAATATAATTCAGCCACTTGCTTAATTTTCTCAGGAATATTTACTCAGAATTCTGGCCCAAAAAGAGAATCGTGTGTTTCCTCCCTCTTACTTGGAGAAATGCTTGTCACGCTCGTACAATAGTCTCTCAAAACAATATCAAATCATATATTTTGTCTAAAATAAATAAAAAAATAAAAACTTTCACAGGTTTCCTTCTCTACCTCCTGACTCAGCAACAATCTACTCAGCCCTAGAAGAGAATTGTTTCTGAAATATATTAATGAGATTGAGGTCAAAAACGAGAGGAGCATACAACAGGGAATCAGGTTTTCAAATAGATGAAAGTTGGTGGGAGAAAACGATCACTGAATTTCAGTAAGTTACATCATGCGCATGCCCGATCCTTATTCATTTCAAGGTCATATGTGGGGTCCCCTTCAGCAAAGATAAAAATAAACATTTCAATATTACTATTAATAGCTATGGGAGAAGGAAAACACGCCTAAAATTTCCCTTTATGCCTTTACCATCAATAAAATTTGTCAAACGCCTTGTTTTTCTGCGCTTAAATTGGCCGCAGATACAAAGATGGTGACGTGTGATCCAGTTACACCTGATTCAGCTGGACACTGGCAGTACATCTTCATTCACAGAAACACTGCTGTGACATCAAATATGAGCTGGACAGTGAGGCAGCTGCCAGGACAGCAACTCCAGCTGGACGGGTGAGATGTTTCTAAATTATTAATTATCCTGGCTCAGCATCGACCAAATGACCTGCTGATGATTGTCTAAATGCATCCACCAGTGCGGATGTTGGATGCGTTTATTCAGCAAGCTACAGTCAAGTTTAAAGGGCGTTTCTTTTCTCTTGTTTTTATTAAATGCAGTAATTTCAAGTGACGGTGCAAGCAAGCCGAGGTCAAGCACCAGCATGTTAGTGACGTGCAGGTGCAAAAGACGATGTGATTCATTCAATATATTTGAGGAGCAAAAAGGGAATCTTAAAAAGTGAACGTGATCGGTTGCAAAACAAATGGCAAACAGATTCAAACCCTTAATTCGGATGCAGAGCCATTTGAGTCTCTGATAACTTTGTGAGACACTTTGCTTTGTTAGACACGATCAAAGAAAGTGAAAGGTTATTTTTGCCATAGTTTAGTCATGGTTTATTTGTTGTATAACTTCTCTATGAATTACTTCACTCAGTGATGCTGCAATAGTGGCATGTCCGTCCGGAGAAGAAGAATGATCTTGTTTAATAGCTTTACATTCCTTGGATGAATGCAGACACTAACAATGTTGGAACGTGGCAATGGCTGGTGCAGAAACACACCTTGTTTACCTGTGTGGATGCTGCGCTTCCTTTCACCCTGGTGCTGAGCTCATCCTGGCCGATCTGGCTGTGGTTGTGTCTGCTGTACAGCAGTCTGAGAGGCACCGTGTCCTCCTTCCCCACCGACCTGCTTTCATCGCGGATATCCTTCCAGCTCGCCGCTGCACAGAGAGAACCGGTAGTAACTGATTAAAAAAAAACATCGCCGTCAAATCAATGCCGGTTGTTTTTCTCGCCGAACACCTATCATTTATCACGAAATGTATCACCAAGCTGTGAATAGTGACTCTGATACAAACAAAGGCCTGTTTATCTGTAGAGGCGAGTTCTTTTTCGAGAAATATCACATTAGCATTCCGGCAGATTTTGCCCTGCCGCCCATAAATCCACTCCAAATTGTGGGTTTTTTTAAATGACTTTATTGGCTTTTGATCACATTTCTAGCGACAAATATATCCCACATTGTAATATTATATGCTTGTTTTATGTAAATAACGCTTATTTTCTTTCGTTTGGACCGAGATAGTTTTGTGATTCCCTGTTAAATCGTAGTATTGTGACGTTACCGTTTACGACAAATATATTCTATTTTGGGTCGGTTATCTGCGCGCACTGAAAAACGTGCAATAACTAAGTTTGTTCACTTGGCATACCGTAATCCTTTGAATACTTTGCCTCAAAAATCCTTTCTCTCGTACGCGTCATTTCTCAATGGCTTTGTGAATGGCCTCTGGTCACGTGACTGATAGAACACAAAAACATGGCGGACACCCGTTCTAGTTTTGCTTTAAATTGTGAGATTTTAAAACAATTAAAAGCTATTGTTGCGTTTTGATCACATTTCTAGCGACAAATGTACGCCTTACTTTCATTTTTTCCGCTCTTTTCATGTATATGACGCTTCGTTTTTTTCGTTTTGACCCAGATTATCTCGTAGGTCTCAATTCAATGTATTATTGTACAGCTGGCCAGTAATTCCGCAGCCAATTGCGGGGTTTTGTTGAGTTGTAATCACATGTAATGTACCTTTAATTTTTAAATATTATGTCATGAAAATGATATAATATTTATTATCCGACTGGGGAAGGAAGTGGATGGCAGGAACTGACGTCACGGACCAAATACGTTATTTATTTATCATTGGTATCGAATACATTTCTACGCCAAATAGTATTATCGGATATTTAAAATCGTATCAACTGCATATAAAGTCTTTTGACAAGAAAGGAAGTTCCATGATTTATTCGTTTTGCTGAATCACGCTTCGTTCTCCGTCACTGACGTCAGCGGAAGCGCAAGCGGACCATTTCAAACCTCCCAAGCCGTAGTTTCTATTTTTATTCTGTTTAAATATGTACACGTGATGTGGACGCCGACGTCTCTTTGGAGATGTGAATTTATGCTTTGGATGAATAATTCAATTATACAAACACGTTGGACTTTGACGTCATCAGTGGTCGACCAGAACAAAAACATGGCGGAAAGTCATTCGGCTTGACTTCGGTAAAAACTCCTCTTCTTTTTTGTTTATCATCCTTTCGTCTATTTAGAGTCTGTCAGAGATTTTGTAGAATTGCAATACTGCGTTCGCTGTTGGTACTGTAGAAGCTTATTTTGTTCTCCGGGAGTTGCCATAGTTGGCAGGGGGGTGTTATGTTGGACTGCGCGGGTTTTTGGGTCGTGTCTAACGGAGACTGAAGGCACGAATAATGTTGTTATCTTGCTGCACCAACGAACTTGGACCTTATTGACAGCTGTCCCCGCGGATTTACCAAATATAACCCTCGGCTACAATACTGCGGACACCAAAGACACGGAGCTGAATGATTTTGACGTGAGTTATGTATTTATTCTATTTCTTAATATTTGAATTTATTTAGTTTGTTTTTTGATAACCTTTCTCCGTGTCGATGGTTGTTAATATGGGGGTAACTTATCCGGTTTCCATTTCTTTTCTTTTCTTCTTGCTGATTTGCATAGTCACGCCCACTGTGTTTAAAATCAAGTGGCCACTGATAAATTGGTATTCAGGCTGTACTCACTCAACTGAGGAGCATCATGGATGACGATGATGCCTTATTTCTTGCTGATTTGCTGTTGGAGGAATGCAAGGTCGGCATTTAATGCTCTCATGATCTGTCCTGAGACTTTCTAACAATATGTAATATTGTGTATTAGGTGACGCTAACATTTTCCATTATCTTTATTTTAAGAATACTCAACCTAAAGAATCCTCAGAAGTGTCTGGACCGGACAAATTTACTTTTTTTTGGGTTGAGGAGGACGAGGAAGGGAGTCCTATCCCAAAGAGGAGGAGAACAGGGAAGAAGCGGGCAAAGAGTTCATCCTCAGGTGATTTTTGTTCACTAACTTTATGGTCTCTATTGCCTGTCTTTGGCTGACTACATTGGTTATGTATTATTATAGAACTAATGTCAGTCAACTGCTTCAGTATTTGATTGATTTGTCATGGTTGTGGGGCTAACTATTTGACACGACACTGTCCTAGTGAGGACATTTCGCTGAATACAGGACATAATGTTTACATGGTGGAGTAGTTAGTATAAGTGGTTTACTGTAATGCGGTTAACTGGTTTATTTAATTTCAGAGTCCTGCTTAATGTTAGTAATTTGTTTTGGATGTTTGTTGTTGTTGTTGTTGTTTAAGGTGAGAGACAATGGTCAATTGTCAATTGGGTCAATGAGTCCTCACAAAGTCCTCACAAAACACAATTATGTGTGTGAGTTACAAAACTCTACTGAAAACAATGGTGTCAAAATATTGGCTAAAGGGAGACGTGTCTTGAAATAGTTAAAGAAGCCACTTTGACCAGAGGGGAAATCCTTCTTTCAACATGAGGTCTTGACTTGGACCCTATCTTTCAGCTTCATACAATGATGTCCTGAACACCCCCCTCAGGTACATCAACATGTGAATAGAGCCTTTGTCTTTCATAACTAGCTGATGTTGATGGGCCATTATGATTAACAACAATTGCTCCCTTGGACAGGGACTTATGGCATTCAAGTACACACACATTACCATATTGCACCCACCCAGTGAATACATCCTACTGGGTGGATCCTCTACTACACTTGGACGGGTGACTATTACAAATGAATACATCAGCAGTAACCATCAAGCAATCCATTGTTAGAAATGTGCATGTAACCCAGGAGTACCGGTTCTTGACAGTTGGAATGTTTGATTTGACTAGTACCTGCTCTGACTTTCTTCTTAGCCTCAGTAGTTTAATGTCGAACTGTCAACAGATCTATGGATTTATTTTCAACATACTACTATTTTCCTGCTTTTTATTGTGACGTTTCGAGTCCATTTGTCCATTTAAACAAATCTCCCTACTCTCAACAGTGACTTCTGGGAGCATGCACTCATTGCCATGTGCTCCATCTACAAGTGGACATCAGCATGTGACTGAGACCGTTCAAGATATATATTTTAGCAGCAGTTTATTTACCCTCTTCTTTCCATGTTTGTCTTATTGCTGCTACATTTGGTTACCTTACCCTGTTTTCTCGGATCCCTCATTCAAGAGGTGCAGGACCTTTTGGGACCTGCCATAGACCCAGCACCTTCACACTGGAAAGACAGGAAAGCTTCAACTCTGGAAAAGTGGACTGTGTTAAGGCCGTATATGGTTAATCAGATGTTACAGTCTGAGAAGCCTATAGAGGGAACTTGTCACCACTGCAGATCTAAGACTGCTGTTGTGAAATGTCAGGATTGTTTGCCTAGACCACTTCACTGTGCAGCCTGTGATGTTTCCATCCACAATTCCATGGTTTTCCATAATAGATCATCCATGATAAAGGGATTCTACAGGCCACTGCCACCAACCACTCACATCAGGGAAGAGAAGGGAGGAAAATTCTCCTTCCATGAAAGAGGTCTGTACTGAGATAATATATGCCACCAATATTGTGTGTGTGTGTATATATATATATATATATATATATATATATATATATATATATATATATATATATATATATATATATATATATATATATATATATATACACACACAACCTCTTTTAAATTATGTTCGTTTCCTATCTTCCCAGAGTGCATTTTGCCAGTAATGCATCCATGCTATGACTGCTGCTCTGGGCAAACAACCTTTTCTGCAGGAAAGCAAGTAATTCTGATTGGAATGAATGGTGAGTTCCTTGTGTATGAATTATATTTTCTATTTTCTGTTCGAAAATTTTGTTATGTACATATTTTAGGTCGATACAATGTGTCCCTCCCAACTGTCAGCTGCTCCTGTGGGAAAGCTTTGGATGTCGGTATTAGTGAGCTGATTGAAAGTGGCTACTGACCAGCTACAGTCCATTTTGAGACGCTGTACACAGTGGATTTGATCGCTACATACGAAGAGCTCAAGATTACTGCACCAGGAATGTAACGACAAGCTTTCGTTGGTATGCTTGAGCAGCGCACAAAACTCTTTGGTCGGGTTAGTACATCATTGGACTAATTGCCTGCAGAATTGAAAGAGTTTATGTGGCAACACCATACAAAAATCATTCCTGGAATGGTCGTACGCAAAATTTGAAGTTGAGAGGCTGTCTGAAGTCGATCAGTTTCGGTGCCCAGCCTGCACACCCTCAATGTTAGCTGTCTCAGTGGATGGGAACCGCAAGCTTTATCGCTTTAAGAGCCATTCAGGGTATGTATAAGTTGTTTCTACGGCATGCAATACATGGAACCTTGATAAAGGTCACCCCTGCTTTATGTCTTTTAGACCAAATGGCTTTTTCGAAGGTGTCTTCTTGGCCAACGACACCGAGGTGACCTCCTTCGTCAACCACATCAGGGCATCAACAGGACATGTAAAGTTTATTTAAATTTCACTGCACGCTTTGCTCTGTCTACATCTGTTTTTCTTCATCTTGAACAGAATCCTGGGAAAGGCAGGTGTGGTGGAAGCGAATGGGTGGCTGCACGAGAGTCCTCCAACAAGTCTGCGAGTAAAGTAGATGAGGAACGGGTCGAGGTTGCAGTGTGTCGTCATGGCATTTTGCTGAAGGGACTGAACATGTTCCGTGGGGAGATATTTGCCTATCCTTTATATCTCCAGAAACAGCTTGTTTCACACAATGTTCAGTTTTTTTGCTCTGATGTGGTATGCAAATATTGGCCATATTTGCAGAGGGTTGTTGGCCACTGTCCTGAGTTACAGGTCCTGTTGAACATGCAGCCCTTTCTCTCCATCATGCACGCTAAAGCACATTCATGGATGTGTGAGGTAATGATTGTCAGGGGCTTTAATTTCACATTATTTCTCTCCGTCCTCGTCCAAATGGTAACATGCATATTTCTTTCAGTTGGAATGGGGTGGACGGAACCAAGAGGGAGCAGGAACAACAATAGGGGAGGAAGTTGAACAGGTGAACAGTTTCCTTTCTTGAGCAGCCCTATGTTCCAAGTACATGTCAAAAGCTGGTAAGTACATTTTTTTTTGTGTGAAAAAAAAGTTACAGCTAAAGTTGTACAAATCAACTGGTAACATAAACGTGTGTCCATTGTGCATTCAGCCCGCACAGACATCCTTACCATCCAGGCCATTGGCTGGAACAAGCGGAAGACAGAAAATCTTGACCGGACTTTGGCCAAACGACACATCAAGGTAAAGACCACACTTGTGTGTTTCATGGTGCATTAGACTAGTTGCAATTGTTTGTTAATCCAACACGGGTTTTCACAGACTGTGCAGAGGATTGCTGAAGCGTCTGAGGAGCTCAAGAAATTGGCTGGAGAGTTGTCTATTCAGGAAGACACTGTTCAGCAATGGGTGTCTGATGTTCAACAGTGGACTGCAGGTGAATACCTCAGTGTTTTATGTACAATTCTGACGTAAAATAAATATAAATTATTTTTTCTATATTCAATCAGAAGGACCATGCAGTCAAAATGAACTTGAAAAAACCATTGAAGGACTGTATCTCAGCATTAAGCAGCGGAAATATCAGCTGTATCGTCAGGCTGGTAAGAACAGAACGAAAGAAAACAAGTTTTTGATAATAATGTGTGACTGAGCACATATTCAGTGTTTTCTGTTTAATATTCTAGATGGCAACAAGAGAAGACATCTGCTTAGAAAAAAGATTTCAGTGGAAAAGAGATCCTTAGAAGATGCCATCACAAAATACAATGCTGTTGTGCCAGAAACTGGCAAACTCCCTTCTCCCAACAAGCTCCTGGCTGAGGAAAACTATTCCTGGCCTTGGGAATGTAAGTACATCTAGGATGTGTTCAGTTGTCTTCATATCTATAGGCTATTTTTAATTACATTGTAAAGGCTTTAGATGAAGCAATTACAGGTTTGACCGAGGTTGCTGTGATTGGATCAGACAAGCTCCAGAGACAACTTCCTTTTTACTTTTGAAAACTGAAAGAGACACTCTTCTATATAATTCTGTCCCATGGGAGAAATTGCCTGGTGTCATTAGGAGGAGATGAGTATACAGTGTAATAGAACCCACCTCTGAAAGTACACAGACACTGGGGGAAGTAGTTCACCACTATAAAAAATGTATATGATGATTTGCAGGTCATGGTGATATGGTTAAGAAAAAAAATTTCTTCGACAAGGTAATGCTGCTGAACCGCCTGAAGGAAGAGGAGGTCATTGTTGTCCGTGAAGTCAAGCAGCACTGGGAGTACATGAGGAATATGGCTGGAAATATTAAAGAGATTTCCTCCCAGCTTTCAGAAGGGATCACTCAGCAAAGTACAGTTCTATTTGCTACTTGTACTGATATACTAGGTTAGTAGTCTAACTTATTGTAATGTCACTGTCAGGCGGCACAGAAGCATTGACTGGGAGAGGACGTGAGGGGCTACTCTTGTCTGCTGAAGAGAAGACTGTCAGCAATTCAAGCTCAGCAGGGTGCAGCTCGCTCAACGTACCAACGTGTTTTTGGATCGCAAGCCTTGTCTCTCGATGATTCGTCCACTGGTGATGAAGAACCCCATGATAGCAGCTCCTCCACCGAAGATGAAGAACACTACGATTGTAGCTCCTCTTCTGAACTTTGACCTCCCTCATTAAAAAATTAGGAAAACTGTTGTAATTACCTGGCCTGCAGTATGAATGTGAAATGTTAAAATAAACTGTCCTGCAATTGACTCTTTTTCTGAGTTATGTACTATTACTATTTTGAAGTAGGTGCTGATGCTTTTTATGTAAATTATGAATTATTAATTTGAGATTTGTTGGTAGGGCAGTGAAATACGGCTTTTCATGCAGCCTCAATAAAGTCAATTAACAGGCTATGTTCACTCACTTCACTGACTTTCTTTTGCCACTAAAATTGTCTGTACAATGCTTATGTATGTTATTCAATCATGTGCAAGTACACATAGGAACACACAGACTTGGTAAACCAAAGCAGTACGATGAATGAGACTGCTGTTTTGTTGCAGGAGTAATGAGTCAAATGGTATGAGCAGGTGTTGCAATGCATTACCTTACTTATTTCTGAATGTTATTAGGGTTAGAATTAGGGGTTTCCATGGCCCCTGGCCACCTAAATGGGTAAGGTCATCAGTAAATGCTTCTCATCGAAGTTAGCTTAGAACAGGTAGAAATATCATAACCTGGATTACATCCTGAATACTGCTGACAAAGGCACTAAGAGTGCACAAGTCACAGATCCTACTTTTGAGTTAAAGGAAGAGTTCAAAAATTTTAACCCGAGAAGACATCTTATTATTTATCATCTGGATGTGCCACCGTATCTTTCTGACTACTTCTGGATAGGAATGGAAGTCATCTCATTTATCTCTGAGTTCATGTCTGAATGAAAAGGGCCAACAGGCTTCATGTATTTGTTAGGCCTCACTATGTTTGTTGAGCTTGTTGGCGCCCTTTTGATGGGAGGATCTGACAATTGCTGAGATGGGAATTCTCTTCTACTCTCCCCGACTTGGGAAGGCAACTGGGCATGGAGGGAAGGGGCAAAAAAAAACAATTAAACAATGAAAGACAAACACAGTAGCAAGTTTGGTGACAAATTGACATGAAACAATGGTCTATCAGTGTTACCAATGTTGGCTGGTTTGGAAACGATGGCACAGAGGAAAAGACAGGAGGCAGAGCTGGAGGTAGCAGAGATGAAGATGCTGAGCTTCTCTCTGGGAGTGAGCAGGATGGATAGGATCAGAGGGACAGCACATGTGCTCAGGTGTTTAGGAGACCAAGTCAGAGAGGCTAGATGGAGATGGTTTGGACATGTACAGAGGAGAGATAGAGCCAGTACATTGGTAGGAAGATGTTGAGGTTGGAACTGCCAGGCAGAAGGTGGAGAGAAAGGCCACAGAGGAGAGAAGTGGAAGCAGAGGACAGGGGGAGATGGAGGAAGATGATCCACCAGTGAAGGGAGAAAACCAAAGAGAAAGAAGAAGAAGACGTAATCGCATATTGTATCTCTCTAATTTGGTTATATTTGTTAAGCTTTAAAACAACAGAAAGCCACACCAAAGAAGATAGCTGGAATATCTCCTTTGCATAGCACATACACAATTGACACACAAATTCCTTTCTCACCTATCTTTGAAATATGGTCCTTGATAACACTGGCACCTTCTCACTAAATGTAATTTTCACAAGTCTGACAATTTATCTATTGATCTTCCAGTCTTGAGGTTTTCAACCAATATAGAAGACAACATTTGCATCTTTCATAGGATGTGCCAAGGGTCAGGGCATTGGATGTATCAGCCCATCAGGTGACTCATTTGGAGATACAAGATGATTATTGTATGAATGAATATTAAGACATTCATGTTTCAAGCTTAGTGTCAAATTATACTCATAATATTTAATATATTTGAAAAGACATAATACTTCATTTGCTCATGTGCAAAAAAACGCATGAGAACGAGCTATTGATGACAGAGAACCTATACAACGAGATTTAAAGCAAACATTTATTTGAGTGTGATTCCCTCGTTTAAGGTGTTGACACTATGCATTTTGAAAATGTAAAGGTATGTTACGTTTTAAGGTGATATGTCTTTTTTTTATTTTTATTTTTATTTTACATTTCGAACAGTAGAAATGAAGGAATTGTGGGTAAAAGCCCATCGTGTGCGCGCGTAGACTGCTGGGAGGAAGAAGTTTCAAGCGACGAACTTGCTCTAAATATTGAAAGGTAAGAAATTATCACGCAAGGGGTCATATATGGCGAAATATATGAAGTGTTTGCCATCATTTCGGGCAACCATCGCTTCAATGTTTGTAACTGTCAAATTCGCGGTTTACAGTGGATGCTGTAACCGCAATACTCCGCGGTAACATAAAGAAGAACAAACGTCGTCATTGCAGTACTCTACAAGTGATTGCTTACATTACATTATGGCTAAACAACTTCATTTTAAATTATTAAATGAATTGATTATGCCACCTGAAAGGGATTAGGTCTAATATATGTACGTGTGTGTGTGGCAAAATGATATGTGGATCATACATGGTACAAATGTTTTGTTTTTTTTCCAGTTCAAGATGCCACACGGATCCACTAATAAGCTCTGCAATAACTGCATTGCAGTTATTGCAGAGCTTGCAAGAGCTGCAAAATTTGCCAAGCAGAGCAACCCAGGCGACAGAGGCTGGCAAAACGACTGAAAAATTTTGAGAAAAAAAAAGAGGAATGGTTGAAAAAGCAAAGAAAAAACAACACCGCCTCACGTGTGATGGACGAGGCACAAATGCTGGTATGTTTGACATCAGTAATTGTATTTTTCAAATTTATGGCATAACATATGGCGATTTCATTTTTTTTTTTCAGCTGGAGAAACTGCACACTTTGGGCCACAGAGCTGTGGTGTTTCTAGCTCGGCCAGGCAAGAAACCTGGCACTTGGTCCAGTCAGGTGGTCCACTCCAAGTGGCATCTGACTGACCATGCCAGCAAGTGCCTGGACCGGATGAAGGACCTATGTCTGGCGGTTGTTTGAGGTAAGCCTGTTATTGTATTTATATCTTCAGGCACATGTAATAATGGGATTCAGATCAGGCCATCATTCATTATTAGCCCTTTTTTTGACTTCATTAGTCACCAGCAACCTCTTTCCCTCATATAACTGCATATAAATTGTCATATCCGTAACTACTTTGTCTGTCTTAACCTCTGTTCACCCCGCATTGTTCCATGCTTTTATTTTGTTACTCTCGGTTGCTCCTGTGTTTCCTTTTCCTTCCTTTGTTCCAGCTTCACAAGTGGCGCAGCTGGTGTTCATTTGACAATCAAGCCTCACATGGATTTCAACACCTCAACACCAGTCTGTGCCGCCAGAGGATTGTTTCGCTTCCCCATGGTAAACTCTTTCAAGACTCTCTCGCTTCGTTACCCTGACTTTCCTAAATTTCTCTGCGCGCTTGATTTCCTTTTCAGCCGCCTTCTTAGTTCTCGTTCTTCCTCGCTCCGTTTTCTGTTTTCCCCTCCATTCATATAGTCGAACCGCGTGTGAGCATTTAGTCTCACCTCTTTCATTTATCGTTTATAGAAGTTGATTCCTCGTGTGAGTTTGAGTTTTTTCTCCTCCACGCAGCGCTTTAAGTTATTTGGACCTCGTGAGCTTATCTCCGAGCGTGTTTGTGTTCTCCTCGTTTTATAGGCCTGATTCTAATTCGCCTCTCTTCTGTTTTCAGATTCTTCCCCAATCCCTACGTGTAGTTCCCGGTCCGCGTTCTGGCTCCGGCGCCTTCTGTTCTCCGTACTTGTTCGTCTGTCTTAAAACTCGCCTTTTGTTGAATAAATTCTTTAATTTACTCTCGTTTCGGAGTTTTCTGTCGACCAGCACTCACTGCACCTGGGTCCAACTTAAGCAGCCATGACAGAATCCTCTGGCCACGCCCCCGACCCAGCAGTGGTTGCTAGTCTGCAGAAAGCTGTAGGCATTCAGGGCTCGAGAATCTCGACTCTTGAAAGAGCGACTCAGAGCGTCCTGGAGCAGCTGCAGAACATTACTTCGGTGCTCGATCGTTTGTCTGTCTCCCCAGCTGACTCGGGCGCCTCCACGCCGGTGTCAGCAGCAATTTCTGCAGCTGACTCAGCACACCCTGATACCAGCGGACGCGAACCAAACATCCCCACGCCGGAGGTCTATGCTGGTAAGCCAGGGTTCTGCAAGAATTTTTTTATTCAATGCTCACTAGTTTTTGATTCCCAACCGTCCCATTTTAAGACGGAGAGAGCCAAGGTCGCTTATTGCATTAACCTCCTGCGTGACAAGGCCAGTCAGTGGGCAGTCTCCTTATGGGAGTCAGACTCTCCCATCCTTAACAATTTCAAGAGTTTCTCCTTAGAGATGAGACGGGTCTTCGACGCTCCATTTAAGAGCGGACCTGGAGCTTCTCAGCGACTCATTTCCATGGTTCAGAACTCGCCAAGCGAGTCTGTCTCAGAATACTCAATTCGTTTCCGCATAGCAGCCGCTGAGGCTGGCTGGAACGAACCGGCTCTCATGTCCGCGTTTTATAATGGTCTTTCTAATTGTATCCAGGACCAGCTTTCCATACGCGACGAGCCCAATTCCCTGGAAGAGTTAATCCTTCTTTCCATCAGAATTGACAACCGCATAAGAGAGCACACCCAGCGGAGACGGCCCACTCACACGGTTCCTCCAGTCCCGTTCTCACCACCTGAACCACCTTCCCAGTCCGAGTCTCTGTTAGACCTTCATGAACCCATGCAGGTGGGGAGGACGAGACTAACACCTGAGGAACGTCAACACCGGATATCTCGCGGTTTATGTCTGTACTGTGGTCAACCAGGCCACACTATCCGTTCCTGTCCAACCCGTCCCAGGGGCCCTCGTCTTCCCCTCGTCTCCAACAAGAAGGTTAGTACTCCTGCCACCACCACAGTCAACAGAATTATTTTCGCCGCGTCCCTGCGGGAAAATAACAAATATTCTCCCGTCGAAGCCTTTATTGACTCAGGTGCTGATGACAACTTTATCGATGCTGCTTTTGCTGAGTCTCTGTCTCTCTCTCTCACCAGACTGGACACTCCTCGCTCCCTGTCAGCAATTGACGGCAGTTCCCTCCCTCGTGTCACTCACCGCACCGCACCTTTAACCCTCACCATATCTGGAAATCACACTGAAGTAATTTCGTTCCTGGTCCTTCCATCCTCCTCGTCTCCACTGGTCCTTGGTTTTCCCTGGTTGTCCCTTCACAATCCTCACATCGACTGGACTTCTTCCAAGGTCACAGGTTGGAGCACTCACTGTCACGCTCACTGTCTTCGATCTGCTTCCACTGTCTATACTCTTCCTCGTCCTCAATCTCCTCCCGACCTTTCTCGTGTTCCATCCTGCTACCACGATTTAGAACAAGTTTTTAGTAAAGATCAGGCCCTGTCCCTTCCCCCGCATCGCCCCTACGATTGCGCCATCGACCTAATCCCCGGGGCTCCTCTACCCTCAAGTAGACTTTATAATGTCTCCCGGCCTGAAAGGGAGTCTTTAGAAAGATACATCAACGAGTCTCTGGCGGCGGGCCTGATCCGTCCCTCCTCCTCTCCTCTGGGGGCTGGATTCTTTTTTGTTAGCAAGAAAGATAAAACCCTGCGCCCCTGTATAGATTATCGTGGCTTAAATCTGATTACAATCAGAAATCAGTATCCTCTCCCTCTAATTGACCCTGCCTTTGAACCTCTGAACCAAGCTACCATCTTTTCCAAACTTGATCTTAGAAATGCTTACCACTTGGTTCGGATCCGTGAGGGAGACGAGTGGAAGACTGCTTTCAAAACACCCCTGGGACACTTCGAATACCGGGTCATGCCTTTTGGGTTAACTAATGCACCAGCCGTCTTTCAGGCATTGGTTAATGACGTACTAAGAGACATGATTAACCATTTTGTCTATGTTTATCTGGATGATATCTTGATCTTCTCGAAGGGGGAGGAGGAACATCAGGAACACGTTCGTCTTGTACTTCAGAGGCTGCTGGAGAACAAACTGTATTGCAAGGCTGAGAAGTGTGAGTTTCACGTGAAACAGGTCAGCTTCCTGGGCTTCATCTTAGCGGAGGGACGTCTCATCCCCGACCCAGCCAAGATTGAGACTGTTATCAACTGGAAGACTCCCACCAACCGCAAACAGCTCCAGCAATTCCTTGGGTTCGCCAACTTCTACAGACGGTTCATCCGCAACTACAGTAAGGTTGCCGCGCCTCTAACTTCTCTCACCTCCTCTAAAAAGGAGTTCAGCTGGAGCCCTGAAGCTGAACAAGCTTTTGAAAGACTCCGAACTCTATTCTCTTCCGCTCCCATCCTACGCCACCCGGATCCCAGATGCCAATTCATCGTCGAGGTAGACGCCTCAGATTCAGGGCTGGGCGCGGTGCTCTCCCAGAGGGACCCTAACGACCAGAAGGTACACCCGTGTGCTTATTTTTCAAGGAGACTGACCCCTGCAGAACGAAACTACGACGTTGGGAACCGCGAGTTACTGGCAATGGTGGCTGCGTTGCAAGAATGGAGGCACTGGCTTGAGGGCACTGAAACTCCCTTCTTGGTGCTTACAGACCACAAAAACCTAATTTACCTGCAGACCGCTAAACGCCTCAACTCCCGTCAGGCCCGGTGGGCCCTGTTTCTTGGACGATTCAACTTTTCCATCTCTTATCGTCCAGGAAGCCGTAATGTCAAGCCTGATGCACTTTCTCGTCTCCACGACCCATTTGTTTCATCCGACAAGACAGAGACCATCCTCCCCGCATCCTGTGTGATCCGAGCCGCCAGCTGGGACGTAGAGAAGGCTGTCTTAGAGGACCAGAAACTCCATCCAGCTCCCAGTCCCGGTCCTCCAAATCGCCTGTTCGTCCCGGTACCCACGAGACCTCAGATCCTCCATTGGGGCCACTCATCCAAACTCGCCTGCCATCCTGGTACGTTCCGCACCTTAAGTCTTATTAATCAACGTTTCTGGTGGCCAGGCATGACTCGAGACATCAAGAACTTCTGCAAGGCCTGTACGACCTGCAACAGAGCAAAGTCCTCCTGCTGGTCTTCTGAAACCGCTGCCGCTTCCTGGTCGCCCTTGGTCCCACATTGCAGTGGATTTTGTGACTGGCCTCCCCCCTTCAGCAGGAATGACAACTGTCATGACGGTGGTGGATCGTTTCTCCAAGATGGCACACTTCATTCCCCTGCCCAAGTTGCCTTCAGCCCTCGAGACTGCTAACCTTTTGGTCCTCCACGTTTTCCGTCTCCACGGAATCCCCTGCGACGTGGTCTCTGACAGAGGACCACAATTCTCCTCCCAGGTCTGGCGTGCCTTCCTTAAGGCCCTGGGAGCGTTCCCCAGCCTGTCCTCCGGCTACCATCCTCAGACCAACGGACAAACGGAGAGAACGAACCAAGACCTGGAGTCCGCCCTCCGATGCGTCTCTGCTCAAGATCCCTCCGCCTGGGCCTCCAATCTCCCCTGGGTGGAATACGCTCATAACTCGCTGGCTTCTTCTTCTACGGGCATGTCTCCTTTTATGGTTGCCTATGGTTATCAGCCTCCTCTTTTTCCATCCCAGGAAGCTGAGACCTCCGTCCCATCTGTTACCCAGCACTTGCGTCGCTGCCGTGAGACCTGGTCCCGGGCCCGCACAGCTCTATCTCACACCGCCGAACGCAACAAGAGACTGGCAGACCGAAACCGGATCCCAGCTCCGTCTTACCATCCCGGCGACATGGTCTGGCTCTCGACCCGTGATTTACAGCTTCCGGGTGAGTCTCGCAAACTCTCACCCAGATACATCGGTCCTTTCAAGATTGAGAAGATCATCAATGACACGGCTGTAAGGTTAAGACTCCCAGCTTCTCTCCAGATCCATCCCACGTTCCACGTCTCACTTCTAAAACCAGTCTCCTCGTCCCCACTCCATGCAGCCTCTGAAGCTCCTCCTCCTCCCTTCACCATAGACAACCACCCTGCATATAAGGTTCACAAGATCCTAAACAGCAGAAGACGTGGCCGAGGGGTCCAGTACTTGGTTGACTGGGAGGGTTACGGCCCAGAGGAACGATCATGGATCCCTCGGTCACTCATCTTGGATCCCTCTCTGATTTCAGAGTTCCATGCCAGTTTCCCAGATAGACCCGGTAAAGCGCCATGAGGCCCTCCTTAAGGGGGGGGTACTGTCATATCCGTAACTACTTTGTCTGTCTTAACCTCTGTTCACCCCGCATTGTTCCATGCTTTTATTTTGTTACTCTCGGTTGCTCCTGTGTTTCCTTTTCCTTCCTTTGTTCCAGCTTCACAAGTGGCGCAGCTGGTGTTCATTTGACAATCAAGCCTCACATGGATTTCAACACCTCAACACCAGTCTGTGCCGCCAGAGGATTGTTTCGCTTCCCCATGGTAAACTCTTTCAAGACTCTCTCGCTTCGTTACCCTGACTTTCCTAAATTTCTCTGCGCGCTTGATTTCCTTTTCAGCCGCCTTCTTAGTTCTCGTTCTTCCTCGCTCCGTTTTCTGTTTTCCCCTCCATTCATATAGTCGAACCGCGTGTGAGCATTTAGTCTCACCTCTTTCATTTATCGTTTATAGAAGTTGATTCCTCGTTTGAGTTTTTTCTCCTCCACGCAGCGCTTTAAGTTATTTGGACCTCGTGAGCTTATCTCCGAGCGTGTTTGTGTTCTCCTCGTTTTATAGGCCTGATTCTAATTCGCCTCTTCTGTTTTCAGATTCTTCCCCAATCCCTACGTGTAGTTCCCGGTCCGCGTTCTGGCTCCGGCGCCTTCTGTTCTCCGTACTTGTTCGTCTGTCTTAAAACTCGCCTTTTGTTGAATAAATTCTTTAATTTACTCTCGTTTCGGAGTTTTCTGTCGACCAGCACTCACTGCACCTGGGTCCAACTTAAGCAGCCATGACAAATGTTTTTATACATAGTGGAACAATACACCACATTAGCATCTGCTCCAAAGTCTAACCACAGTTCTGTGGTGGAGGATTGTTGGTCCCTGCAAAGCTTTCTGACCATTTTACATTGTTGTCTCACTGTTATTTCCCTGCTCTGACACATCTTTTCCACAGTGCCAGTAGCTGTAGAATGTTCCTCAGTGTAGACAAAAACAGCTGAAAGCAGCAAGATCATTTCTTATAACCTTCTCCAAAGTTGTGCTTTAGAATTATACACAATTTAAATTATTCTGAGAGCTTTTTTGATGTTGCCATCCATATTATAGATCATCACTTGCTCAAATTTAACTTCTAAGTCTGTTGTTGTTTGTGAATTTGCTCTGAAAAGTTCAGGAAAGTAATTTTAAAGTTTATGTGGTGTAAATCAGTCTTTTAAGGCTGAGTATCACTGGAAGATTAGAAAGTTCTGTGTGTATATACAAAAATCTCACTCTATTGTCATATTGTCTATGTGTTCCACGAAGGTTGGACAGGTATACAGCCATCAACCTCCTCCACAATCCATCCGTCCACAACCTCTGCCAGCCAGCCGTCAACCTCCTCTACCATCCATCCGTCCACAACCTCTGCCAGCCAGCCATCAACCTCTGGCAGAGGTTGATGGCTGGCTGGCATCAACCTCCTCCACCATCCATCCGTCCACAACCTCTGCCAGCCAGCCATCAACCTCGTCCACCATCCATCCGTCCACAACCTCTGCCAGCCAGCCGCCAACCTCCTCCACCATCCATCCGTCCACAACCTCTGCCAGCCAGCCGCCAACCTCCTCCAACATCCATCCGTCCACAACCTCTGCCAGCCAGCCGTCAACCTCCTCCACCATCCATCCGTCCACAACCTCTGCCAGCCAGCCGTCAACCTCCTCCACCATCCATCCGTCCACAACCTCTGCCAGCCAGCCATCAACCTCCTCCACCATCCATCCGTCCACAACCTCTGCCAGCCAGCTGTCAACCTCCTCCACCATCCATCCGTCCACAACCTCTGCCAGCCAGCCGTCAAACTCCTCCACCATCCATCCGTCCACAACCTCTGCCAGCCAGCCATCAACCTCCTCCAACATCCATCCGTTCACAACCTCTGCCAGCCAGCCGTCCACAACCTCTGCCAGCCAGCCATCAACCTCCTCCAACATCCATCCGTTCACAACCTCTGCCAGCCAGCCATCAACCTCCTCCACCATCCATCCGTCCACAACCTCCGCCAGCCAGCCGTCAACCTCCTCCACCATCCATCCGTCCACAACCTCTGCCAACCCACCACCAACCTCCTCCACCATCCATCCGTCCACAACCTCTGCCAGCCAGCCATCAACCTCCTCCACCATCCATCCGTCCACAACCTCTGCCAGCCAGCCATCAACCTCCTCCACCATCCATCCGTCCACAACCTCTGCCAGCCAGCCGCCAACTTCCTCCACCATCCATCCGTCCACAACCTCTGCCAGCCAGCCGTCAACCTCCTCCACCATCCATCCGTCCACAACCTCTGCCAGCCAGCCATCAACCTCCTCCACCATCCATCCGTCCACAACCGCTGCCAGCCAGCCATCAACCTCCTCCACCATCCATCCGTCCACAACCTCTGCCAACCCACCACCAACCTCCTCCACCATCCATCCGTCCACAACCTCTGCCAACCCACCACCAACCTCCTCCACCATCCATCCGTCCACAACCTCTGCCAGCCAGCCGTCAACCTCCTCCACCATCCATCCGTCCACAACGTCTGCCAGCCAGCCATCAACCTCCTCCACCATCCATCCGTCCACAACCTCTGCCAACCCACCACCAACCTCCTCCACCATCCATCCGTCCACAACCTCTGCCAGCCAGCCATCAACCTCCTCCACCATCCATCCGTCCACAACCGCTGCCAGCCAGCCATCAACCTCCTCCACCATCCATCCGTCCACAACCTCTGCCAGCCAGCCGCCAACTTCCTCCACCATCCATCCGTCCACAACCTCTGCCAGCCAGCCGTCAACCTCCTCCACCATCCATCCGTCCACAACCTCTGCCAGCCAGCCATCAACCTCCTCCACCATCCATCCGTCCACAACCTCTGCCAGCCAGCCGCCAACCTCCTCCACCATCCATCCGTCCACAACCTCCGCCAGCCAGCCATCAACCTCCTCCACCATCCATCCGTCCACAACCTCTGCCAGCCAGCCACCAACCTCCTCCACCATCCATCCGTCCACAACCTCCGCCAGCCAGCCGTCAACCTCCTCCACCATCCATCCGTCCACAACCTCCAAAAGAGCCTCCACAGGCCCTCTGAGTATGTAGTAGCTACATCTTTGAGATGTGTCTGCAATCCAATTACCAGAATATCTGTTTTGGTTCATAAATTATTTGTTGACATTATAATATTTAGGTGAAAGACCTTTTATAGTTCAGGTTGCGATGACAAAGTCTGACGTGTCAGAGATTTGCATGTTATGACATGGTTTATTTGCACCAGATGAGCCATTGATTTTTGATCATTAGTCTAGTGGATGTTATATGTAATAAAACAAATACAAATGTACATGTTCATGTATGTGTTACAAACTGAAGACCACCAAGGATCATTGTTCTTTACCCTGCTGTGATTAAATCTTTTTTTTCTTTCTCTTGCAGTGGAAAGATATTCCAACTTGAGTGGGTACGGATGGAAGAAACAAAAAAATAATTTGTTCATAATACTATATACATCTGCAAAAGTGTGATCTCGATGTTGTCATGCAATTCGTACATGCGTACAAGGAGATGAATATAATGAATAAATAATTTGACCCTGAAGTAGAATAAAATTGTCATAACAGAACTGAAATCCTTTATTTCAATTTCCTCTGACCCATTAAAATATTAAAAAAGATGTACATGCCGGATGTGACGCCATCATCCCGCGCCAGGCAGGACATCCCGCTATGTTTTCGTTCTGGTCGACCACTGATGATGACATCAAAGTCCGACGTGTTTGTACAATTTAATTATTCATCCAAAGCTTAAATTCACGTCTCCGAAGAAACGTTGGCGTCGACAACACGTGTACATATTTAAACAGAATGAAAAATAGAAACTATGGCTTGGGAGGAGCTGACGTCAGTGACGGAGAACGAAGCGTGAGTCAGCAAAACGAATAAATCACGGAACTTCCTTTCTTGCCAAAAGACTTTATATGCAGTTGACACGATTTTAAATATCCGATAATACTATTATACGTAAAAATGTATTCAATACAAATGATAAATAAATAACGTATTCGGTCCGTGAAGCCACTCCCTTCCCCAGTTGGATAATAAATATTATATCATTTCATGACATAATATTTAAAAATTAAAGAGTACATTGCATGTGATTACAACTCAACAAAAGCTTTTAATTATTTTAAAATCCCGCAATTAGCTGTGGAATTGCTGGCCAGCTGTACAATAATACATTGAATTGAGACCTACGAGAGAATCTGGGTCAAAACGAAAAAAACGAAGCGTCATATGCATGAAACGAGCGGAAAAAATGAAAGTAAGGCGTACATTTGTCGCTAGAAATGTGATCAAAACGCAACAAAAGCTTTTAATTGTTTTAAAATCTCAGAATTTAAAGCAAAACTAGAACGGATGTCCACCATGCTTTGTGTTCTATCAGTCACGTGACCAGAGGCACGCCATTCACAAAGCCATTGAGAAATGACTCGTACGAGACGAACGATTTTTGAGGCAAAGTCGTCAAATTGTAACGGTATGCCAAGTGGAAAAACGTAGTTATTGCACGTTTTTTAGTGCGAGCAGATAACCACCCCAATATAGAATATATTTGTCGCTAGGAATGCGATCAAAAGTCAACAAAAGCTTTTGTTTTAAAATCTCACAATTTAGAGCGAAATAGAACGGTTGTCCACCATGTTTTGTGGTCAGACAGGAGAGCAGTCTGTCAGTCACGTGACCGGAGGCACGCCATTCATAAAGCCATTGACAAATGAAACGTAAGAGTGAAACAATTTTTGAGGCAAATTCGTAAAATCATTACGGTATGCCAAGTGGACAAACGTCGTTATTGCACGTTTTTCAGTGCGAGCAGATAACCACCATAATAATTCATTTTAATGGGGAATCACAAAACAATCTCAGTCCAAACGAAAGAAACTAAGCATCATTTACATAAAACGAGCACATAATATTACAAGATAGAATATATTTGTTGCTAGAAATGCGATCAAAAGCCAATAAAGTTATTTAAAAACTCCGCAATTTGGAGCGTATTTATGGCCAGCAGGGTAAACGTTACAATACTACGATTTAACAGGGAATCACAAAACTATCTCGGTCCAAACGAAAGAAAATAAGCGTTATTTACATAAAAGGAGCACATAATATTATAATGTAGGATATATTTGTGTCTAGAAATGCGATCAAAAGCCAATTAAGTCATTTAAAACCCCGCATTTTGGAGCGTATTTATGGCCAGCAGGGCAAACGTCACAATACTACGATTTCAGTGAGCACCACTAAAGAACCTGGGTCAAAACGATAAAACGAAGGGCCATAAACATACATCGAGCGGAAAATATGAAAATAAAGTGTACATTTGTAGCTAGAAATGTGATCAAAACTCAACAAAAGCATTTAATTGTTTTAAAATCTCGCAATTTAGAGCAAAAATAGAACGGATGTCCGCCATGTTTTATGTTCAGACGGGAGAGAACGCTGTCAGTCACGTGACCAGAGGAACGCCTTTCACTATGCCATTGAGAAATTAAATGTACATGGGATACGTTTTTAAGGCAAATTCGTCAAAACATTACGTTTTCATGAAGTAGACAAACGTTGTTATTGCACGTTTTTTTGTGAGACTTTATCTGCGCGCACTGAAAAACGTGCAATAACTACGTTTGTCCACTTGGCATACCGTAATATTTGACGACTTTGCCTCAAAAATCCTTTCTCTCGTACGCGTCATTTCTCAATGGCTTTGTGAATGGCCTCTGGTCACGTGACTGATAGAACACAAAGCATGGCGGACACCCGTTCTAGTTTTGCTTTAAATTCTGAGATTTTAAAACAATTAAAAGCTTTTGTTGCGTTTTGATCACATTTCTAGCGACAAATGTACGCCTTACTTTCATTTTTTCCGCTCGTTTCATGCATTTGACGCTTCGTTTTTTTCGTTTTGACCCAGATTCTCTCGTAGGTCTCAATTCAATGTATTAATGTACAGCTGGCCAGTAATTCCACAGCTAATTGCGGGATTTTAAAATAATTAAAAGCTGTTGTAAGCAGAGTTGTAATCACATGCAATGTACTCTTTAATTTTTAAATATTATGTCATGAAATGATATAATATTTATTATCCGACTGAGGAAGGGAGTGGCGTCACGGACCGAATACGTTATTTATTTATCATTTGTATCGAATTCATTTCTACGCATAATAGTATTATCGGATATTTAAAATCGTGTCAACTGCATATAAAGTCTTTTGGCAAGAAAGGAAGTTCCGTGATTTATTCGTTTTGCTGACTCACGCTTCGTTCTCCGTCACTGACGTCAGCTGAAACGCAGGCGGACCATTCCAAACCTCCCAAGCCGTAGTTTCTATTTTTCATTCTGTTTAAATATGTACACGTGTTGTGGACGCCGACGTTTCTTCGGAGACGTGAATTTAAGCTTTGGATGAATAATTAAATTGTACAAACACGTCGGACTTTGACGTCATCATCGGTGGTCGACCAGCACGAAAACATAGCGGGATGTCCTGCCTGCCGCGGGATGATGGCGTCACATCCAGCATGTACATCTCTTTTTTAATATTTTAATGGGTCAGAGGAAATTGAAATAAAGGATTTCAATTCTGTTATGACAATTTTATTCTACTTCAGGGTCAAATTATTTATTCATTATATTCATCTCCTTGTACGCATGCATGAATTGCAACAACAACATCAAGATCACACTTTTGCAGATGTATTTATTATTATTTACAAATTGTTTTTTTTTTGGTTTCTTCCATCCGTACCCGCTCAAGTTGGAATATCTTTCCACTGCAAGAAAAAGAAAAAAAAGATTTAATCACAGCAGGGTAAAGAACAATGATCCTTGGTGGTCTTCAGTTTGTAACACATACATGAACATGTACATTTGTATATCTTTCGTCTATAGGAATGTTTGACTGAGGCATTGCCATTGGAACACAAACTTGATCTCAGACCTTTGCAGTATCAGGCCCAGAATGTTAACACTAAAACAGCATGTAAAGGGAGAATGCAGACATGTTTTGAAACAGGAGTTAAAGAAGCCACTTTGACCAGAGGGGAAATCCTTCTTTCAACATGAGGTCTTGATTTGGACCCTATCTTTCAGCTTCATACAATGATGTCCTGAACACCCCCCTCAGCTAGATCAACATGTGAATAGAGCCTTTGTCTTTCATAACTAGCTGATGTGGTCATAAGCCTGAATTGTAGCACCCACTGTCATCTCTTTAACTTATACATTAACATAATGGCCCATCAATACCTTTCTCCCTTGGACGGGGACTTCAAGTACACACACATTACCATATTGCACCCACCCAGTGAATGCATCCTATTGGGTTGATCCTCTACTACACTTGGATGGGTGACTATTACAAATGAATACATCTGCAGTAACCATCCAGCACTATTCACTGTTCGAAAGGTGCATGCACCCCAGACTATCTCAACTTCTCGACAGAAGTTGGAATGTTCTATGTTGGAATGTGACTCATACCTTCTCTGGCTGCCTAAGTCAAACCTCAAATTTCATCACAAAGAAGAGCGAAAATGTCCATACCACATGGAGCAGGGCTCCCACTCGATTAGTTCCATTATTTTCCCCTGAAACAAAAAAATGCCATTGAAATTAACAACACATCCACAGTTAATGTGTATATTTACATTACATATCTACATCAAGTAATGACAAAACAGAACCTTTTGTTTTTTTGTTTTTACTACCCGTTTCACTGGGTAATACCCGTCATCGCCAACCATATGGCTGCATTCTGAAAGAGCAAAAAGTGTACGTTTAAATTGTTTAAGCGTTGAGTGAAAAAACATCAAGGCATATACAGTGCACTGACAAATTCATCATTCAAAATAGATACTATATATGGTTTCTTCTTGCTTTTCCAGATTATACATAGGTTCTGCACAAGTGAGCAAGGTGTGGTGTTTGGGGTGAAAAATTACCATCAGATGTGCCCACTACGTCTTCAGGCAAAAATACATACTGCAATGAACATTCACTAAAATATTAAGAAAGTACAAATAAAATCATTTACAGCTGCATGTGATATTTCTGTATGTAATAGTTTTAAGGCACTGAACAATCTTGCATTGTATTGCCTTTATGAGATCTTTATGATCTTTGTGATCTTTATGAGATCACAATCTCCTGTGATTGTGCTTGGAGACTTCAACAAGGCAAATCTGAGTGAGGAGCTTCCCAGGTACAGGCAGGTTGTAAAATGTCCCACCAGAGAGCAGAGCGTGCTGGATCACTGTTACTCATCGCTCCGCAACTCTTATACCGCCCTCCCTCGAGCTGCACTGGGACTCTCTGACCACTTGATGGTTCATCTTGTTCCTACATACAAGCAGAAGCTGAAGCTGGCAAAGCCTGTTGTGAGGAGCATGAAGATCTGGACAAGTGAAGCTAAAGAGGAGCTGCAGGCTTGCATGGAGACCACAGACTGGGAGGTGTTCAGGGCTGCTACCAATAATCTGGATGAGTATACAGACACTGTGACTTCATGGATCCGCTACTGTGAAGAGTGCATAGTTCCAACACGCACCAAGGTGAGTTATGCAAATGACAAACCTTGGTTCACAACTAAACTCAGCCAGATTAGACGGGAGAAGGAGGCAGCTCGCAAGAGTGGGGACAGGAGCTGCTACAAAGAGATGAAGTATCGGTTTCAGAGGGAGCTGAAGAAAGCTATGGCCGCATACTCTGACAAACTCACGCAGCAGTTCTCAGCCAATGACTCGGCTGCGGTGTGGAGAGGGCTCAAGGTAGTCACTAACTACAAGCCACGTGCCCCCCACAGTCTGAACAACCTCGCTCTTGCACAGGACCTGAACAACGTCTATTGTCGCTTTGAGCAGCCATTTTGCACCAACACCTCTGTGGTCTCTCCAGCCCCATGCTACACTTTACAACAAAGGACTATGCTGTCTCTTAGTGACACAACTAAGACCAATGATGTCACTGAGACAGCAAAGATCACAGTCACTTTTGATGAGCCACCCCCTCACCTCCCCCCTCTTCCTCTTGACATCATGGAGCAAGACGTGCGCACTCAGTTCAGGAGGCTGAACCTTCGGAAGGCGGCAGGTCCGGACAGAGTTTCCCCTGCCATCCTGAATCATTGTGCTGCTGAGCTGGCTCCAGTGTTCACTGACATCTTCAATGCTTCCTTGGTGTCCTGTCATGTACCTGCCTGCTTTAAGTCCTCCACTATCATCCCTGTTCCCAAGAAGGCCAGGATCACAGGACTGAATGACTACAGACCGGTGGCACTGATGTCTGTGGTCATGAAGTCCTTTGAGCGCCTGGTTCTCTCTCATCTGAAGTCCATCACTGCTTCTCACCTGGACTCATTGCAGTTTGCCTACAGAGCCAACAGATCTGTGGACGATGCAGTGAACCAGGCCCTTCATTTTGTTCTGGAGCATCTGGACTGCCCAGGAACCTATGCCAGGATCCTGTTTGTGGACTTCAGCTCTGCCTTTAATACAATTCTTCCAGCTCTGCTTGAAGACAAGCTTCGCCAGCTGGACGTGCCTGACTCCCTCTGCAGATGGATTACAGACTTCCTGACCAGTCGAAGTCAGCGTGTGCGGCTGGGGACGACTGTCTCTGACACTCGGACCCTCAACATTGGGTCTCCTCAGGGCTGTGTTCTCTCTCCATGGCTCTTCTCCCTGTACACTAACTGCTGCACCTCCAGTCACCAGTCCGTGAAGCTGATCAAGTTTGCGGACGACACCACCATCATCGGGCTCATCTCAGATGGAGATGAGTTGGCTTACAGGAGGGAGGTGGAGCGGCTGGTGTCCTGGTGCAGCCACAACAACCTGGAGCTCAACGCTCAGAAGACAGTGGAGATGGTCATAGACTTCAGGAGAGTAACAGCTCCTCTGTCCCCTCTCATGTTGGCTGGTTTACCTATTCCTATTGTGGACTCCTTCTGCTTCCTGGGAACCACCATCACTGAGGACCTCAAATGGGAGCCAACCATCAGGTCCCTCACCAGGAAGGCCCAGCAGAGAATGTTCTTTCTGAGGCAGCTACGAAAACTACGACTGCCGACGAAGTTGCTGGTGGAGTTCTACACGGCCATCATCCAGTCCATCCTCACCTCCTCTATCGCCGTCTCGTACAACAGTGCCACCTCCAGGGACAAGAGCAGACTGCAGCGCATCGTACGTTCTGCTGAGAAGGTGATCGGTTGCAGCCTGCCACCTCTTCATGACCTGTATGTCTCTAGGACCCAGAGACGTGCAGGTCGGATCAGAGCCGACCCTTCTCACCCTGGACATAGACTGTTTGTTCCTCTTCCCTCTGGCAGGAGGCTACGGTCCATCCAGACCAGAACCTCCCGTCACAGGAACAGCTTCTTTCCCTCGGCCGTCAGACTGTTAAATTCATGAACAGCCTTGTTGTAATGTTATTCTATTTATTTTATTTTATTTGTTCTTTGTTGCACTTTATTCCAAGGCACTTTCCTAGTCAGTGGGCTCCCCACTGACCATGGCAATAAATTAGATTCTGATTCTGATTCCGATTCTGATGTTTAGAGGCAGTCACTAGACTTATGTCAGCAACAGTGGACTGTGTGCATTGGCTTTAAGAATGGCAACACTTTGATGTAGGGATATTAAAATAATTTTTAGTTTGTGTGGTCATAATTCTAATTTCTTTGTTTTGTGTCTAATTTCATATTTGTATTTCAAGTCTTATGGTTTTATAACATCACTTTTTACATCTTTGCCAGGCAATGTATGATGTATAATATGTAAGAACCTTTCGATCCATCTTCTGTCTTCCTTCTGGTGCTTTTTCTTGGAGGTAAGCCTGTTGAGGATAAATATAACTGTTTGTACAGAATAATTCCCACAATCCAATAGACTAACGATCAAAAACCAATGACGCATCTCATGCAAATAAACCATGTCATAACATGCTAATCTCTGACATGTCAGACTTTGTCATAGCAACCTGAACTATAAAAAATCTTTCACCTAAATATTATAATGTCTACAAATAATTTATGAACCAAAACAGATATTCTGGTAATTGGATTGCAGACATGTCTCAAAGATCTAATTACTACATACTCAGAGGGCCTGTGGAGGCTCTTTTGGAGGAGGTTGACGGCTGGCTCGCAGAGGTTGTGGACGTACACAGAAATTTCTAATCTTCCAGAGATACTCAGCCTTAAAAGACTGATTTACACCACATAAACGTTAAAATTATTTTCCGGAGTTCAACATCAAAAAAGCTCTCAGAATAATTTAAATTGTGTATAATTCTAAAGCACAACTTTGGAGAAGGTTATAAGAAATGATCTTGCTGCTTTCAGCTGTTTTTGTCTACCCTGAGGAACATTCTACAGCTACTGGCACTGTGGAAAAGATGTGTCAGAGCAGGGAAATAACAGTGAGGAAACAAGGTAAAATGGTCAGAAAGCTTTGCAGGGACCAACAATCCTCCCACCACAGAACTGTGGTTAGACTGTGGAGCAGATGCTAATGTGGTGTATTGTTCCACTATATATAAAAACATTTATATGCAGTTATATGAGGGAAAGAGGTTGCTGGTGACTAATGAAGTCAAAAAAAGGGCTAATAATGAATGATGGCCTGATCTGAATCCGGCCCATTATTACATGTGCCTGAAGATACAAATACATTAACAAGCTTACCTCTAATAACCGCCAGACATAGGTCCTTCATCCGGTCCAGGCACTTGCTGGCATGGTCAGTCAGATGCCACTTGGAGTGGACCACCTGACTGGACCAAGTGCCAGGTTTCTTGCCTGGCCGAGCTAGAAACACCACAGCTCTGTGGCCCAAAGTGTGCAGTTTCTCCAGCTGAAAAAAAAAAATGAAATCGCCATATGTTATGCCATAAATTTGAAAAATACAATTACTGATGTCAAACATACCAGCATTTGTGCCTCGTCCATCACACGTGAGGCGGTGTTGTTTTTTCTTTGGTTTTTCAACCACTCCTCTTTTTTTTTTCAAAAGTTTTAAGTTTTAAATAACTGCATTGCAGTTATTGCAGTGCTTATTAGTGGATCACCGTGGCATCTCGAACTGGAAAAAAAACAAAACGTTTGTACCATGTATGATCCACATATCATTTTTGCCACACACACGTACATATATTAGACCTAATCCCTTTCAGGTGAAAATGAAGTTTTTTAGCCATAATGTAATGTAAACAATCACTTGTAGAGTACTGCAATGACAACGTTTGTTCTTCTTTATGTTACCGCGGAGTATTGCGGTTACAGCATCCACTGTAAACTGCGAATTTGACAGTTACAAACATGGAAGCGATGGTTGCCCGAAATGATGGCAAACACTTCATATATTTCGCCATATATGACCCCTTGCGTGATAATTTCTTACCTTTCAATATTTAGAGCAAGTTCGTCGCATGAAACTTCTTCCTCCCAGCAGTCTACGCGCGCACACGATGGGCTTTTACCCACAATTCCTTCATTTCTACTGTTCGTAATGTAAAATAAAAAAAATAAAAAAGAAAACATATCACCTTAAAACATAGTGTCAACACCTTAAACGAGGAAATCACACTCAAATAAATGTTTGCTTTAAATCTCGTTGTATAGGTTCTCTGTCATCAATAGCTCGTTCTCGTGCGTTTTTTGCTCATGAGCAAATGAAGTATTATGTCTTTTCAAATATATTAAATATTATGAGCTTGAAACATGAATGTCTTAATATTCATTCATACAATAATCATCTTGTATCTCCAAATGAGTCACCTGATGGGCTGATACAGCCAATGCCCTGAGCCTTGGCACATCCTATGAAAGATGCAAATGTTGTCTTCTATATTGGTTGAAAACCTCAAGACTGGAAGATCAATAGCTAAATTGTCAGACTTGAGAAAACTACATTTAGTGAGAAGGTGCCAGTGTGGACCATATTTCAAAGATAGGTGAGAAAGGAATTTGTGTGTCAATTGTGTATGTGCTATGCAAAGGAGATATTCCAGCTATCTTCTTTGGTGTGGCTTTCTCTTGTTTTAAAGCTTGACAAATATAACCAAATTAGAGAGGCACAATATGCGATTACGTCTTCTTCTTCTCTCTCTTTGGGTTTCTCCCTTCAGTGGTGGATCATCCTCCTCCATCTCACCCTGTCCTCTGCTTCCTCTTCTCTCAAACCTACAAACCTCATGTCCTCCTTCACCACCTCCATCAATCTCCTCTTTGGCCTTCCTCTCCACCTTCTGTCTGGCAGTTCCAACCTCAACATCTTCATCTACCAATGTACTGGCTCTCTCTCCTCTGTACATGTCCAAACCATCTCCATCTAGCCTCTCTGACTTTGTCTCCTAAACACCTGGCCACATGTGTTGTCCCTCTGATCTACTGCTTCCTGATCCTATCCATCCTGCTCACTCCCAGAGAGAAGCTCAGCATCTTCATCTCTGCTACCTCCAGCTCTGCCTCCTGTTTTTTCCTCAGTGCCACTGTTTCCAGACCATACAACATTGGCAACACTGATAGACCATTGTTTCATGTCAGTTAGTACCTCATGGCTGAATCTTTCAGATTTGTCACCAAACTTGCTACTCTGTGTTTGTCTTTCATTGTTTAATTGTTTTTTTTGCCCCTTCCCTCCATGCCCTTGCCTTCCCAAGTCGGGGAGAGTAGAAGAGAATTCCCATCTCAGCAATTGTCAGATCCTCCCATCAAAAGGGCGCCAACAAGCTCAACAAACATAGGGATGCCTAACAAATACATGACGCCGTGGGATATATTTGTCGCTAGAAATGTGATCAAAAGCCAATAAAGTTATTTAAAAAACCCACAATTTGGAGCGGATTTATGGGCGGCAATGCAAACGTCAGAATACTACGTTTTATTAGGAATCACAAATCAATCTCGGCCCAAACGAAAGAAAATAAGCTTTATTTACATAAAACAAGCACATAATATTATAATGTAGGATATATTTGTCGCTAGAAATGTGATCAAAAGCCAATAAAGTTCTTTAAAAAATCCGCAATTTGGAGCGTATTTATGGCCAGCAGGGTAAACGTTACAATACTACGATTTAACAGGGAATCACAAAACTATCTCGGTCCAAACGAAAGAAAATAAGCGTTATTTACATAAAACAAGCACATAATATTACAATGTGGGATATATTTGTCGCTAGAAATGTGATAAAAAGCCAATAAAGTCATTTAAAAAAACCCACAATTTGGAGTGGATTTATGGCCAGCAGGGCAAACGTCACAATACTACGATTTCAGTGAGCACCACTAAAGAACCTGGGTCAAAACGATAAAACGAAGCGCCATAAACATACATCGAACAGAAAATATGAAAATAAAGTGTACATTTGTCACTAGAAATGTGATCAAAACTCAACAAAAACATTTAATTGTTTTAAAATCTCACAATTTAGAGCAAAAATAGAACGGATGTCCGCCATGTTTTATGTTCAGACAGGGGAGAAAGCTGTCAGTCACGTGACCAAAGGAACGCCCTTCACTAAGCCATTGAGAAATTAAATGTACCTGGGATACGTTTTTTGAGGCAAATTCGTCTAACCATTACGTTTTCTCTAAGTGGACAAACGTCGTCATTGTACGTTTTTCTGTGAGACTGGGTTGTTTTCGAAAGTTATCAACATTTTTATGTTTGGCGTTGCGAAACCCACATTATCTCAGGCTGAAAACGCGTTTTTTGCATTGTGCCATAACTTCAAAGGGAAGCTTCAGAACACAAAATTTTCACCTCACACTATTGCAGAAAGATTCTTTCTAGTAGTTGCACATCAAATCTAAGCTGTCTGAAGTGTTTTTCGAAAGTTATCAACATTTTTATGTTTTGCGTTCCGAAACGCGCCTTATCTCAGGCTGAAAACGCGTTTTGTGCATTGTGCCATAACTTCTCAGGGAAGCTTCAGAACATGAAATTTTCACCTCCCACTATAGCAGAAAGGGACTTTCTAGTAGTTGCACGTCAAATCTAAGCTGTCATAAGTGTTTTTCAAAACTTATCAACATTTTTATGTTTGGCGTTCCGAAACCCACCTTATCTCAGGCTGAAAACGCGTTTTGTGCATTGTGCTATAACTTCTCAGGGAAGCTTCAGAATATTAAATTTTCATCTCCCACTAGAGCAGAAAGGGTCTTTCTAGTAGTTGCACATCAACTCTAAGCTGTGTGAAGTGTTTTTAGAAAGCTATCAACATTTTTATGTTTGGCGTTCCGAAACCCACCTTGTCTCAGGCTGAAAACGCATTTTGTGCATTGTGCCATAACTTCTCAGGGAAGCTTCAGAACTTGAAATTTTCACCTCCCACTATAGCAGAAAGGGTCTTTCTAGTAGTTGCACATCAAATCTAAGCTGTCTGAAGTGTTTTTCAAAAGTTATCTGTTGTAAAATCGATAATATTATAACCAAGTGCTACACTTATTATGAGCACTTATTGAACCTGTATGCTTCGCACTTTTGAACTCGAAGGCAGGACATGCTCTAACCTCAGGGTGAACTTGTAAGCAGAACAATGTTTTTAAGCTGAGCTTGCGATTATGGTTAACGCTTAGAAGGTACATTGTATTCATAGAAAATTGCGGTCTTCACTTAGAGACTAAGTTACATTCATCAAAACATTGAAACTAACACTCAGCATGTTCAATGAATCTAAAACATTTGCATAAGATATGAGGAGTGTCTCTAATGAAGTTAAAACTTTCCACTAAGGACGACAGCTAGAACACGTGATGAAAATTAAAACTTTCCACTGAAGATGGCAAGAACACGTCATCCATTAATGACGCGTTGGGGGATTGTTTATTGAAATCAGCAATGTTGCTATAAATGTCTAGGATAAACTGACCCTTCTCTCTTGCTCCACGCTTTTGGCTTCATCCGTTTGCAGTAAGGTCTTGTATCTTAACTTGGGACGGTGCTCTTGCTCTTGCTCTTAGGATATTTGATTTAACTCTTTTTATTGTTCTCTTATGGTTTTTATTATTGATTGGTTGATTTTTATTATCAATTCTTTTGACTTAATCTCTTTTATTGCATATACTTTGATTATATTTTTTATGATCTTTGACTTCATTCTTTTTATTGTACGCATTTTGATTATATGATTTTATGACATTTATGTATGTGCACTAGCGTCTGGCAGTGCCTTTGACTTGGTTGGGTATTAGCGTCTGGCGATACCCTTGAGTTTATTGATGTTTATTGATTTTATTGTTTTTTTTATCCTTTTTTGAATTTTATTGTTTTATTATCCTTTTATCATATTTGTATTGAATTTTATTCTTTATTGATTTTACTGTTTTGTACTGTTATCCTTTTTATCAATTTCTTGAAGAAATACTTTTGATATAAGAACAAAATAAAACTGAATACGAATTAAGTACTGAAAAGGCACAACGGCATTGATCCCTGACTACTAAAGAATCGACTGGCTCCTGTACTACCATCAACTGGGTTATAGGTGAGTTAATGCTCGATTGAATTAATGTTTGATTTCCTTCCCATGTAGTGAATGTCTCGACTGGTAGCATTATTCCATCCTGAATTATTATGTCAATGATAAAGTGGTAATTCAGAAGGCTGCGGTAATATTTCATTTAAGGAATGGATTGAGGATCTAATCACGTGTCCCTAAACGAAGCTAAGTAAAGAGACTACGGTAGAAGGTGTAGCATTATAAGGTCAAGAACCTGTTTCTCAACAGGTTGGGCGAATTAAAAAACCCGTTCAGTGAAGCGCCGACACTACTCACTAATATAATCAGATGAAGTTGATACATCTATTATAGTTTTAGAACCGTGTCTGCAACAATAGGCTGACTGAGTTGACCACACGAGGGGGCCCTTTACCAAGAAAGGTAAAGGGAGGTAGTGTACTCAGAACTAGGGACGGCTTATGTTATATCCAATTGCCCTGTACACAAAACATTGAAATCCAAACCCGACCGACATGGCGCCCGAACAGGGACATGATTGAAAAACGTACATCTATTTGTGAGTAACTGGACCCCAGATTGAAACTCTGACGGGAAAAGTTCGGGAGTAAATAGATGGATCCTACTATCTCTGAGTTTTAAATCAATGATATAGATTCAGAATCTATCACTCGACAAAGTACGATTTAGTTGACTCTGTAATTTACCAAGGAGCTGCCCCTTGGGACCGATCACCCCGAGTAGGGCAGTTAAAGTATTAAGGCAATTACAGTGCAACTGCTATAATAGCTGGAATACAGAAGTACAGCAAAAAGTCCCGTGAGGCCTTATAACGGGCACCCCATAAGAAGTCCACCAGGGACAACTGGGGAACTGCAGTAGGAAGCAGCGGCATAGTTCGGGAAACTGTTCATAGCCGGTAAAGTGAATTCCTTGAATAATTTGACTGAGACTGCAGAATAAAAATGAGCAAAGAGGTTGTGCCTGAAAGCAGTGGAGTCTCTAAGAAAAGAGCCTCCATAGCCGAATCTGAGGTTTTGACTGCCCCCCATGATATGTGGGTTGTAGCATCTTTTCTGATAATCGATGCACGATTAGAAAATCAGGAATTATGGGATATTTTGCCTTTCGGTTCGTATACGCTCCTTAATCCACGGAGGTGCCCAAGACCTACCGATAGTGCGGGTATAGTTTGTTGGGTGAAAGAGAGTTTTCCTGAAGCGGTGAAAGACTTTGACCAGGAGCACCCGGGGGACTGGGCCCCAGGTGAGGCGCGCCCCTTGGACACCGGGTACTCGAGATTGCATACAATATTAATGGCCCATTACTTGCCCTTTGACGACAAGGACCCTGAGGGTTCCTTTAAGATACTTTCGACAACTTATCACAACTCCTTGACTCATGCCTGAACGTGGGCCGTCATTGTTCCTGTTTTGGGGACAGGAGTGTTCAATTTCCCTCTCAGAAGGGCAGTGGAAATTTGTATTGATCACACTCGGGAATGGGTAAACCGTGACCCCGATTTTAACCGAATAGTAGTCCTCCTGGCTCCTGAGGCTGGGCTGCGGAAGGAAATACTCTGCCAATTAAAAGGGCGATTTAAAGCGGATCCAGTGAAAGTTCAGGACTATGCAGCGTCCAGTAATTATCAAGTTGATGCGACATTAATTGCTGAACTAATGGGGATGCCCGTAGTGGGCAAGTCATATAAGGAGTTTATCTTTGACCGTGCCGTAGGGAATATTACTGACAGCTTTGTTCGTCAATACCAGCGCTACCCCGCTAAATCGGGAATGTATCCCCACGCTGATCTCAAAGAACACCAAACGTTATACGGACCAACTGGTCCATCACTACTGACAAATATGGGGTCATTGGACACTGCATTACAAGAAATAGCCCATACTCCGACTGCGACTGCGCCACCCGCCTATGAAACTAGTGAGGCTCTCAGGGACCATGGCTATGCCACTCCAGTGAGGGTCCACTTCTCCCCCCCGTCAGAGATTGACTCTGATGAGGGAGAACCCCTGCGCATGAGTGAAAACAGCAGAGAAATTATTACTAGTCTGGAAAAAATGGCGGGACAACTTAGTGCGATGTCACAACAAATAGAAAGTCATCGGGATCAGATCAATAGAAGTTTAAGCCAGGGAAGATTAGAATATATTTCAGGTTCCCCGGAAAATCGCCCACAGCCTATGCAACCACTTAATCCCTCTAATGGCTTGATAGAGGCCTCGGGCCTTAATGCCCCAGGAAACTCTGATGCCAGAGACCCAGGGTTGAGTGAGTCAACTCCGGATGACATCCCGGTTATTAGAATGGACAATGGATCCATGTTTATTATTCTGCCCACTTCTACGGCCAAATATAAACCCACTGGGGACAATGTAGTGATCCCCTTAAGAAAGTGGAACGGACTAGATGAGGTGAGGGCATTTATTCCGTGGAAAAAGAAGATTGGCAGAAAGGACCTCGATTATCAACTTTCACTTTTGAGTGAAGAAGTTCATGACCGGAGTCACCGAGCCTTTGAGCGGGTCAGTCACCTTGACTTCAATGATTGCGAAGATTCCTCCGTGGCTACTGTCTGTTTGACACTGTTGGTGCATTCGCGCTCAGTAGAAGGTCAAATACACACGGGAGCCAGCAAAATGGCCCGGCTTGAATTGTCTAAGGTGACCCTTGACCTCAATCCTCCTGAATCATTGGGGGTTGTCACAAATACGCAATTAGCACGATGGATGACGGCTACTTATGTGACGCTGGCCTCACTGGGGTATTTTGAAACAGTTAAGTGTCTGGTAGGAAACCGACAGCTGGCAAAAACACTCTATGACACAATATTACTTTTAAACTTTTAACTTTGCAAAGTATCTAGATAAGGAGCGCAGAGAGCCAGAGGAGCCTCGGGTTTCCTTCCGACCCTCCTCTGCGTCTACAACACGCCCCTCAACCCCTCTACCCAGGTCCCCACGTGACGAACGACCCTCCTCTGCGTCTGCACCACGCCCCTCAACCCCTCTACCCAGGTCCCCACAGGGCGAACGACCATCAACGCCCCCTGTTAACCGCCAGCCCACCCGAATGGTTCGAGCAAAAGACTCTAGAGGGCGTAGGATAACCTGGGGAGAGTACGACGCCACCAAGTGGCCGTGCGACCCCGGCGAGGAAGAATTAAGAGAACACCCTATGGCTCATGACTATGATCCGCTGGTACACCAGCAGCCCCCGGAGCCAGTGGTTTCCTCATGATAGGAAGGAAAGGGCCCGGAGAATGCGATCTCCCTCAGCTGAGGAAATAGGTGAGTGGCAAGGACTGTCAAAATCTTTTAAGCGGGCGTATCTTGCACGAGGGTATGATGCACACCGTGATTCGTTAACTGATATTTACTCTCATATGCCCAGGGCCACTCAGCCGACGGAGCCCTGGGAGGGACAGTCTCAATGTCCCTCTGAACCCGACGATCAGAGTAGCGATGAATCCGGCAGCGATAGTGACCCGCCTCTGGGTCCGCAGCCAGATCCCCCAACTCCTCCATGACAGGGTGGCAGGATGGCCCCCGCAGGTAGGATAGGACGGCAGCGCACCCAGCTGGCAGTGTCGATTCTAGCAGGAGGCCCCCTATCGGAGCCCAGGCAAGACAGTGACGTCAGGGTGTCGAATAGTATTACCCTGGCAGACCTATGCAAAGCACTCCCAAAAAGAAGAGATAAAGAATCCAACTGTGAGTATTTCAGGAGATTGAATGAGGAGTTGTCTCCTGCTCAAATGACTGACCCGTTTATTAGTAAATATGTCTCCAGAGAGAATGGATTAGATTTAGTCCAAGGGCAGACATTAATGGATTTGTTAACCTCCGATGTGGCTACTCTACTTACTAGTCAGGTAGAAGCAACCATACGAGATCTGGTTGATAAAGTAAATAGAGGAGAAATGTCTCTTTTACAGGCTTATTCTATTCTGGCAGAAGAGGGGGCCGATGAGTCACAGGTTAAGAGTTTTCTGATTCAGATTAACTGCCCCGAGCAAGCAAAATGAGTTCTGGAGTTCCTCCAAGCGAAGGGACTCGATGCAAAAACTGAGGTTATCACACGTCACAGCTCCCTTATGGGTGTGAGAAGAGCTCTTAGAAAGCAAAAAGAGAAACAGGATGTATCTGAACCTCGACAGCCAAAAAAACGAGCAGAGGGGGAAGTCCCTTAACCCTACCGAATCGAAACCAGCAAACCCACAACGCGCCCCGCCTCGCGCTCGATCTTCCTTCCGACCCAGAAAGGATCGAAACCAGCAAGACATCAGACCCGAGAGACAGGGTGGGGTCAAGCGCCCGCCATTCAACAAGAATATGAATGGCTCACTCATGAATACCCACAGGCAGCCACGCTGGAGGCAGAATCATGCCGACAATCGACCCCAAACAAAGGGGCAAGATCGCCCCCGTCCGAAACCAGTGTCCGACGAGGACTGAAAAACGATGACCCAAGAGCAAAAAGAAGCGGTAATACTTGCAGCGGCGCGGCGAAATCAGGATCAGGGAAGGGAACTGACCGCAGCCCAGAGGAAAGTGTTAGAGAAACACGAACCCAAAACCCAATAATGAGGCCTTATCAAGTGCAGGTATGGGTTAAAGATCAAAAAAAGAGATTGCTATTATGATACTGGAACAGATATATCCATATTACCGAGAGAATGGTTAGATGAAGAACTCGATCAGAAGATACTCTTAAAATTGGCTAATGGAGATGTCGTTATGATGGCCCTAGGTATATTTAATGGTAAAACTGTGGCAATAGGGCCTAACCCTTTATTGTCTCCGAATGATTCAGAATGGATTATTGATGCCCCTTCCTCAAATTGGATGAGAGAAGTTAACAGGATTACGGCCATAGAAAAATTAGTATGTGCCTCGCACATAAAAGACAAGGCACGCTTAGAAAAGATCCTCTATTCGGCCGAAGTGGCTCGATTTAAAAATGATGTAGGATTAATGAAAACAGAACCATACGTCATTAGGGGTGGTCTCCCCGGTAAACAAAAACAATACCCATTAGGAAAATATGAAGATCCATTGCTGGCAGTGTTTAAAGAATTAGAACAATTAGGGGTCATTGAGAAAATTAAGGAACCACCCTGCTTAATGCCATTGCAGGCAGTACCAAAAAAAGACGGTACCGTTAGGCCTGTCCATAATCTGAAAATGTTAAATGACGTGACAGTGAAATATACTAGACAAATAATTAATCCCCGACAAACCATGTTAAAAATACGCCCGGGAGAATATAACTCCAGTATTGACCTCGCTAATGGATTCTGGTCAGTGCCACTGGCGGAGGAGAGCAGGCCAAAAACTTGTTTTATGATAAAAGGACAGGGCTACATGTGGACCAGGCTGCCCCAAGGATTTGTAAATTCCCCAAACGCATTTCAGGAAAGAATGGAGAAATTGTTGCATGACTTGCCAGTCACGTGTTATATAGACGATATATTTATCTCCACAGAGACAGAAGAAGAACATCTCGAGCTTTTAGAGGAAGTGATCCAGAGACTGAAAGATCATGGAATGAAGATTGGAATTGCTAAATGTGAGATAGGAGTACCGCAAGTTAAATATCTGGGTGTTTAGGTTACAAAGCACGCGATAACTTCCACTAACGAATATCTCCAAAATCTGCACCCTACTTCGCTTAAAGAGCTAGAAAAATGCTTAGGAAAATTGGGGTGGCTGCGAAGTATGATTCCTTATTACTCTACTTTAGCGAGACTTGTTGAGATAATTAAAAATAAGGTCAGGTCATTCGACAAGCGGTCCCTAAAATTAATAGAGCACAATAGAATGCTAACGCCGGAAGAAACAGAAACCTGGAACTGTCTTATTCAACACATTCTTACAGATGGGGTGAAGCTCGCTCCGTATCGAGATGGACAGAATATCTCCGTGGTAGTGTTGGAGGAAATGGAAAATGGGGGATGCGCGGCAGTCTACGAGGAAAGTAATGACACACCGATTTGCTACGTATCTGTCAGATATTCACCCACTGAAAGTCGATTTGCCCCAGCAGAAAGAGAACTGAGGTTATTATGGAAAGTCTATACTGAAATGGCTTAGGCCAGGTTTATGTAAAATGTACAGTACAGAATGACCTCACTAAAGAAATGGTCAAGGACACGGTGGAGTTTGCTAAAGCTTATGCCTCTAGATGGGGAAAGTGGAAGCAAATGCTTCTAGATCCGAATTGGTCATTTGAAATGGCTAAGTCTAGGCAGCAGCCTAAAATCCGTACGATGTCTCAACCAGACTATACAGGGATATACACCCTTTTTACTGACGGTAGTAAAACATCTCAGGATCCCGAGGGATATTGGGGTTTTGTGTTATACAAACGAGACAAACCGATATATAAGGAAAAAGGAAGAATGGGCAAACCAGCACAGGAAGCCGAGCTACAGGCAGTTGTCAGCGGGCTACAATATGTGAAAAAGAAGGGAATAAAATCCATACGGATTGTGACCGATAGTTGGTATGTGTCGGAAGGGCTGAAAGATAACCTTAAATACTGGCAGCAACGAGACTTCCAGAATTATAAAGGTAAAGAGCTGGAGCACCGTGACTTATGGATAGTGGTGAACCAGCTGCTGCAACATATAAAATTGTGGGTGACACATGTCAATAGTCACACGGGACTCCAAGATTTTGATCACATGGGAAATGATGTGGTCCACAGACTAGTGCAGACTAGAGCAGTTGTAGTGGGCACCTTGATTTTTCCTGATAAATGGAAGAATGATCAAGGGAAGCTTGTCATCCCTCAGGAAGAGAGGCTGGATTATGTCCAGCATATACATCGCGCTTTGCTGCATGTTGGTAATGAGAGAACGCGGGGATGGATGGTTGATAACGGGATTGAGGCCGGCCATCTCAAAGACACAATATCGCTGGTTAGACATAATTGTGAGATATGCATGGAGAAGGGATTGTTGCCTCCTATTGCTTATCAAGAAGGCAAAACAGCTGAAGAATTCCCAGGCATTTCCGTGTCTATGGACGTAGGTGTCCTGGGGAGTCACTTCGGTCATTATAAAAAATTCCTGGTAATAGCTGATTATGGGGGAGGACACACACGAGTCTACGCCATCAAAAAAGAAACCACAAAGACAGCAAAAGAGTGTGTGATGTCATTTATTCAGGGGAACCCAGTCAAAAGCCTCAGATCGGATAATGCCGCCATGTTTACTTCTAAACACTTTCGTTCGTGGTTGGAACAGGTGGGGATACGACATGTCTTATCTATCCCGCACCAATCCAACACTAATGGAGTCGCGGAACGCGCAGTGCACGCGGCAAAATCGCAAATACTGTTGTATAAACATAGATGGCACTTACCTGAAAACCTCTTTGCCATTAACCAACTGCTCAGTCTCCCTAAGTTGCGGGGTCATGACCCTGCCCGCTCTCACAGGCCCTCTGTATCGTTACAGGTGGGCAGTGAGGTGTGGATACTCGCCACTGGAAGGTCTACTACGATAGTGAAAGTCGAAGGGAACGTACTTACGGGAAAAGATGGCCACAAGTACCACCCCAAGCAACTTCGACTTAAGTGTAAAAATCAGGATGGAAGCTAACCGAGACCATGTGCCAGGATGGGTTCAGGGGGTAGGAGAGGACTATGTTAAAATGCACCCTGATCGAGTCTTCCCGAATAATGGCCTCCTTGTTATGGCCTGGGATGGTTCTAATCGTTCCTGGAAAAAGGGGATTGTTATGCCTTATACTCACCCCACCACCAGTGTTAGGTGGTCTAATTATGAACCTGGTGATTGTGCCCTTTGTGCTAAGCCCGTTTTTGTCCTCATCTGGTCTGGTGATGCAAGGTACAAGCATGAGCACCGTCCTGAGCAAACGGAGGTAGGAGCTGACAACCTGGTGGGGGGGGGTCGAATTAATGGGATCTGCTCCTTTCACGTTCTGGATGTGGTGCTGGGAGTCGTGGGGGGGTCGATACCGAATATTACGTTAAGACACCCACTGCAAGCCATGCATCTGTGGCCGAAGTGCGGGGGACTGGGCCGTGTGCGATACAGGCACCCCCTGGCAGATAAACCCAGCACAATTTTTGGCGCTGCGGCATCGTTTTCATTCAAACGATCATCTCATGCAGCCCCCGCTTGCCTTAAGGGCCAGTACTGTTGATTCCTGGAACTGCCCCATCCTGATATATCAGACTATGATGTCTACTAGTGATGATGAATTGTCATCGAAGCTGAAAAGGAAACTTTCATTGATCCCCAAGGATACCACCATGAAATGGGAAGACTTCCTCCCGTGGAAGTGGGAGAATGGCTTACATCTGTCTAGAGACGGAAGCCTATCTTTGCTAGGCTTTAGTTGGAGAAATTGGGAATCCACCTCTTTGGGAAGGTGGTGGACCGAACAATTATGGCCCCACAATAAGGAGGTTAAGGGGAAAGTGTACCACCCTGATGTGTACAACTACCCCCATTTATCCAACAATAAAAGGATTTTTACAACTTCGGGGACCTTGCCCAGACATCCTAATGAAGCAAAAGAAGTTAGGGTCTGCACTATTAAGCGTACTCTTATTCTTGTTACTGAATGTGGCCCTCGGACAGTGTCCGGGGCGGCCCATGTCCTTATTGCGTCCACCCCCATCGCATGGTACCCGTTGGGGGTCTTCATAGAGGTGAAGACTGGAGATTTGATGATATTGACCAATGTCTCAATCCCGGTTGTGCCCGTAGCAAAAGAAAAATTGACTTGGTGGAGGTCAGTTTGGCTGAGGAAAAAATCTAAGCTAAGTCGTACTGGATTTTCTGAGGCTGTTCTGGATCTGGAGATGCCAGGCAGCACATTTTTCCAGCAGCACCTGAGGCCCTGCCTAGCTGTATATGAGATTGGTCCAGAGGGGGAGAGGAATAATCCCAAAAACAACCCGGCTATTATGAACCAATCAGGAGAAAAAAGGGAGTCCGAGATGCAAGAATTAATGCCACCGCCCTCTTCTCACCCACAGGATCTCGATAATCCTGGGTCAGAAGAGGAAGAAGCCCCTAAAAAACACGATAAGTGCAAACGGCCAGCTAACGGTAAGCAATCGAGAATAGCCCGCCTTCTTAAAAGAAGGAAGGGAAAGAAGGAATAATGAATTTATGGGACAAATTCTGGTATTGGAAAGCTAGGCGCTGGTGGCAATTTAAGGCAAGACAACAATTGGCATATAAAGATCAAGCCAAAGATATGCAACACCAGACGCCAGCTACAATTTCCAGGAAACAAATGAAACGAGACAAAATGATCAAGGAATGGGAGAAAACCACTAGGATGTCTCCCTTGAGTCTTTTTATAATTGGAATGTTATTATTTGTACTAATATTAGTGATAGCCTCATGGTCAAATATAGTCTATGAACACATGACTCATACTAGCAGTGTCACCCGACGTTGGAAATTAAAAACAGTACACTGTAAAAACTGCACCATTCTGACTCCGGAAACTAGAGAAATACCCCTACCAATTGCAACGGAGAAAAATGGCACTCAATTTGATCAAGCTTCATGGATGAGACAAGCAGCTGTCTATCTAAATATACACGGAGCTGCAAGTGGCACGTGTCAATATGCTGAGCAAAAATCTGCTGAACAGGAAATGACAGGTCGGGCTGTCACCGCAAAACCCAGACAGAGACAGCGCCGGAGTGTGAAAAGCTCTGTGAACAAAATCACAGAAGCAGCTACTATTTGGACAGCTACCATCATGACAATTACCCCCACTATAAATAGTCAGAAACAAAATGCCAATACTACTCAAGACCAAATGACCACTAGCACAGCTACTTCTGAATTTGAAAGCACCACCATAGCGATAACAGACGGACAAAATCAGGAAGTCACGACCACGGCCCCTACAAATCCTGTAGCTACACCTATTTCCACCCTGATCTCCGACCAAATAGAAACCTATGTTTTCCCGCCTGCTATTAATAAGACAATCCCATTATCAAACCACATTGAAATTAATAATGACACTTCAGAATCTGCGAGTCCAGATAAGAAGGACACCGGAGATTGTGATATCCAATTTAAAAGTGCCAACGTGTCAGATTGTGATGAAGGACTCATGAGCTGGCTTCTTCAGGCATCTCAGGCAGCATATGAAAGGCTGTGTAGATACAAGGCTCAGTGTGGTCAGCAGAACGAAACCTTATGTAGTTCCAATACCTGGGAGGATATAGTATCTCGTTATGGACCCACATCCAAGGAATTCGTAACAGTAAAAGTAAAGCTAATAAATCATGAGGAGATGAGACTCTCTGGATGGTCCATCGGCATTAGCCCTGTTAAAACCTGTCATTATAGAGTTTTTGCCCAACAGACGAGACGAGGCTGGACGATGGGAGAAGATAGGTATTATCAGATGAAAACATGTCAGAAGATTAATGCTACCCATATATGGGATACCCCGATTATCAAAAGAATTGAACAAGACAGCTATGATAATAAGACATGGGAACAAGAGCTAGGTATACTAGGTATACTCTCCAGATGATAGGATTCTTTCAAAAATATCCTATAACGAAACATCCCCGTGGTAAATCCCACTAGGAAATAGGAGTTGTGTCTGTGAAGATTATAGTGCCCCTAAGATTAATACAACTCAAGATATATTTGCTTGTGAAAAATTGGACGACTATTGGCATATTGTACGTGATTTCCGCACTAAAACCCCGACAGCAGGATGGTTAGGATTCATAGGTATGGTAGCAGAAGCGACGGTATATGGGGTAGGACAAGGAGTTGTAGATACGGTAGACGCCATGTGGGAAATAATTAAATTAATGTGGTGGTACATAAAATGGATACTTATTGTGTTAGCAGTCCTCATAGGTCTTGCTGCAATCTCTAAAGTAGTCACCTCATGTCGGTGCTTTAACAGTATATGCTGCTATCCGTGCCGTGCAGCCAGCAGACGAAAAGAAAGACAAGAAAGAGAGTTCTTGAAGAAAGCTCTTCGAGATGTTAAGGAAGACATAAGGAAAAAGAAACAAGAAAAATGGAAAAAGTCATCGGTCGAAGGCTATAGTGAGGTTTAACTCAGGGACCTTGCTTATGTCTTACAGATATGAAGACCAAGGTATCGGCTACAAAAGTACCTGAGGGGGAAGCGAATAAGGAAAACCTCAGGATTAAATTTATGACCTTAATATGGGTGTTAGGCACCATTATAATAGTATTTGTATTACTTAATCTTAAAATTACCCACTTCTCCAACAGAGAAGATTGGTGTCAGAAAACAAACATTACTCTTTGTAGATCCATAACCACTCAGAGTTCTTATAGATCTCTTCTGGAATGGAGAAAGGTTGAAACAACCACTATAATAACAGAAAAATACATCCTAATCAGTGCCAAAGCATTGGTTTATGACATCACCGTAGGATTGACTAAATGGCAAAATGATACAATGTTATAAAACGATACACTGAGCTCCATGGCTTATTACCCACGTTACATTAAACACCCAAAATTGTTTGAACACGGCACGGATCCAGGAGATAGTGTTTGGACTATCTTCTGGATGATGCTGACATGGGCATACATTGGAGCAGATATACTGACGTTCCATCTACGTCAACAGGAAACTCAAGGTAACACCTCCATCTACAAGCACACAGGCAAAGCTGCGCAGGAAGTATCTTACATTTAGTCGCACTGAGCATGGCAAGCAACCAGACGAACAACACCGGGTATGACCCAGCAAATCCTCCTCAGGTAGGGACAGATTTTATTGATCTTTTGGTACTGTCCATGTTACAAGTAGTATTTGTTCCTCCATTACACAAGCAAAAAATTTGCCTAGGGTGCATCTTCGGGTTAGTAGTAGGATGCATTCGTTTTTTACTTAGAAAAGTAACACCTTTACACACATCATTCGGCCTCATTGGAGTCGCTGCATTGAATCTTAGTCCTCAGAGACCGTGACTTTGGCCGACCGCGGTCACCGTACTATACGTTCTGGACAGTTTGTACACCAAATTGACTTTACTATTTTGCACAGGTTCTCAGTGCACCTATGGCAATATAGCAGGGACGGTGATATATCTTATACTCATAGGTTTATTGCTGACATTAATTTGGTCAACCCTGGGGAGGTATAAAAAGGCAGCACTAAATCTTACAGGGCAATGGATGATTCTGATGATATGGGTCCTGATTAAAAAATTAGCTGGAGGAACTTCCTTGTATGTCTCCATGTTTTATATAGGTTATCTGATGGGGACTTGTTATCCCATGAAACTATGGAAAACTCCTAACGACATTAGGTTGTTTGGAATGGCGTCTACTGTTTGTAGACCTTCTCAAAATTGACATTTTGTAATGTTTCTGCAGGGCCCAACTGTGATTACGGACGGGAACGACAAGGCGGATCAATGGGATCCATGGGGCACAAAAGAGACGAATGTCCTGTTAGCCCTGGATGTGATCATGGAGCCCCTTGATCCTAAAACCAAAGTCCGCCCTGCAGACATAGGACGCCGTAGGGTTTTTAGTTGGGGATCCTCCACCAAAATGATTGAATATTGGAGGAATAAGCCCCTCATGAGATTTACAGCAAAAGTATCACGCGGCGTCGTCACCCAAGATCACCAAAAGAAGGTCCAAAAGATATGGGTGCCCCTCGAAATCAAACCAACGAGAAAGATTGTGTGGTCATTTGAAAAAGAGACCCCGTTCATCCTCCAGGCATGACCACGTTTCGTGGTAATGTGCCAGGAGGATGAGCCATTAATACACTGCCTTCCAGTGGTATGTGCTGAACACTGGGAGTTCACGTTCCCAGGGGATGATAAGCTGCCCCCATTGACCACGTACGCCCTTAGGGTGTACCACTGTACTATAGGACCTGGGCAGACATCCTGGATTGAACAGGGAGGATTTCATCCTCCATATGTGGTGCAGGGAATGATGTTGAAAACGGAACAGGTGGGAGAAGTGTATGATAAAGATTTGGGGTTCATTAGTCCCGCTAGACCTTGGGGGCCGGGAAACATACAGCCAGGTTACCGACCTCCAGGGGACCAGATTCACCTCCGTGACCCAAACTTACTGATGGTGACTCAATGGCAAAAAGGCGCTGTGTAGATTGTGGATTATGCCATGGGGGATATAGTCTACACCATTATCAGGGAGGATTTTGCCCCCGTGGTTACTTCGAGTGGATGACCAAATTATTGAAAAATAGAACAACAGTGCCCACCGCATTGGGGTGGCATGTTCAAGGACCAGTCTCATGGCAGAATTTTGCCCAACTGGTAATAAGCGGAAAGGAGAAAGAAGCTCTGGCTGTGTTGAAGGGAGAACGTGACTGGAAGCGCCCTGCTATGCTCGAGCAGCACAAGCAGAGATTTAGGCGCGGTGGGAGGCCCTCTCCTCGGAGAACAAATCCGGCGAGACGCTGGGTAGAGAGAGCTGCGACGTCCAGAAGCGGTTGGGTATTTCAGTTTGCTCCGGCTCCTGGGCAGGGGAACAACTGTCTGCCTGATAAAGGAGCATCTGCTAATTCGGATTCGGGAGCTACTCCCGCCCCAAGGGCACCCAGACGCCCCCTGTTTTTCGAAAGTTATCACCATTTTCATGTTTGGCGTTCCGAAACCCACCTTATCTCAGGCTGAAAACACGTTTTCTGCATTGTGCCATAACTTCTCAGGGAAGCTTCAGAACATGAAAATTTCACCTCCCACTATAGCAGAAAGGGTCTTTCTAGTAGTTGCACATCAAATCTAAGCTGTCTGAAATGTTTTTCGAAAGTAATCAGCATTTTTATGTTTGGTGTTCCGAAACCCACCTTATCTCAGGCTGAAAACTTGTTTTCTGTATTGTGCCATAACTTCTCATCGAAGCTTCAGAACATGAAATTTTCACCTCCCACGAAAGCCGAACAGAATAGCCTTTATTGTCCTTGTACAGTGTACAACGAAATTTGAGCGCTACTCCCTTGGTGCAAACAATGTACAAAAGAATATATCAAAAAAAACAATCAAGCATGCACAAAAAAAAATAAATAAATAGTATATACACAAGTAGCAGCAGTAAAAGAACGTAATGACAGAAAGTAGCACTTATCCGGATGTAAACTTCAGTGGTTTGTTATTGCACCTTTTTTTTTTTTTCTATTGCACTATGAACGATGTGGTCAGTAATAATGAAAGTTGTAGGCTGTTTTATCTGGTGTTGTTGTTTTTGTTCAATACTGAGATAGCTTTCGGGAAGAAGCTATCTCTGAGTCTATTTGTCCTGGTTTTGTGTGACCTGTACTGTCTGCCTGACGGTAGCAGGTTGAACAGAGAGTTACTGGGGTGGGACGAGTCCTTGATGATGTTGCTGGCTCTGCTCAGGTAGCGGGAGTTGGTGATGTCCTCCAGGCTGGGCAGAGAGCAGCCAGTGATCTTCTGGGCTGTGTTGATGACTCTCTGCAGAGCTTTCCTGTCTGCAGCTGAGCACCCTGCGTACCACGCTGTGATGCAGTACGTTAGGATGCTCTCTATGGCGGCTCTCTAGAAGGTGACCAGCAGCCTCTCCTCCAGGTTGTTTCTTCTGAGCTCCCTGAGGAAGTGGAGACGTTGCTGAGCCTTCTTCACCACCGCTGTAGTGTTTGCAGGCCAGGAGAGATCATCAGAGACCTGCACCCCCAGGAACCTCATGTAGTGGACCTTCTCCACACAGTCACCGTGGATGTGGAGAGGGGCCGGGTCCGCTCTGCCCTTTCTGAAGTCCAGAATGAGTTCTTTTGTTTTTGTGGTGTTCAGCTGAAGGTTGTTTACTGAACACCATGTAGTCAGTCTGTTGACCTCATCTCTGTAGTGAGACTCATCCCCCCCGAGATGAGTCCAACCACGGTGGTGTCATCCGCAAACTTAATGATGATGTTTGAGAGATGGGTCGGGCAGCAGTCGGATGTGTAGAGCGTGAACAGGAGGGGACTCAGGACACATCCTTGTGGGGAGCCAGTGCTAAGTGTGATGGTGCTGGACAGGTGGGGGCCGAGTCTGACCGACTGTGGGCGGTCAGTCAGAAAGTCTTTGACCCACAGGCAGATGGGGAAGGAGAGGCCCACGTGAGACAGTTTCTGGACCAGGATCTCCGGGATGATGTGGTTAAATGCTGAGCTGAAGTCCAAGAAGAGCATCCTCACGTAGCTCCCCTGGTGCTCCAGGTGACTCAGCGCGGGATGGAGTGCTATGGTGATGGCGTCCTCGGTGGATCGGTTTGGTCTGTAGGCAAACTGGTGGGGGTCCAGAGTGGGGGGCAGACAAGTCCTGATGTGCTGACAGACCAGTCTCTCAAAGCACTTCATGACTACAGGCGTAAGTGCAACAGGCCTGCAGTCGTTTGGGCTGTCCACTGCTGACTTTTTAGGGATGGGGATGATGGTGGAGGTTTTGAGGAAGGGTGAGACAATGGACATTGATAGGGACAGGTTGAAGATTTCAGTGAAAACTCCACTCAACTGGTCAGCACATGCTCTGAGTACCTTGCCTGGTACTCCGTCGGGGCCGGCCGCCTTCCTGGGGTTCACTGACCTTAGCACACGTCTCACTTCATGCTCCTGAAGTGACAGTGTGTCTGTGCCGGGGGTGGGTGGGAATGGTGTGTCACCTGAGGGCCTGGCCGTCTCAAAACGGGCAAAAAAGTGGTTGAGCTCTTCTGCCAGCGAGATGTCCATCCTAGCTGTTTCATGGTTGCTGCTTCTGAAGTTGGTTATGTGATTCAATCCCTGCCACATCCTTCTCGGGTTGTTGTCAGTGAAGTGATCTTCAATCCTCCTCTTGTAGGCTGCCTTGGCTTCCCTGATGCCTCTCTTCAGGTCTGCCCTGGCTGCTCCATATGCTGCCCCATCTCCTGACTTGAAGGCAGTGTTGCGGTGTTTCAGGAGGGAATGCACTTCGCTGTTCATCCAGGGTTTCTGGTTAGGAAACAACCTGACCCTCTTGTTGACGGTGACAGTGTCAACACAGTTCCTGATGTAGGAGAGTACAGTCTTTAGGCACGCCTGGTTGAAGTCACCGGCAACAATAACAACCCCGTCGGGATGGGCGAGCTGCTGTTTGTTTATGGTATTAAGCATAAGGCTAAGAGCTGTGCTAACGTTAGTATGCGGTGGGATGTAAACATTGATCGCAATAACGACTGTATACTCCCTCGGGAGATAGAAGGGTCTGCACGAGACTGTCAGAACCTCTAAATCAGGAGAACAGTGTGTGTCAATGATCCTGCTGTTACCGCACCACTCGATGTTCACGTAAACACAGAGCCCCCCTTCTCTGCTCTTACCGGAGTCTCTGTTCCTATCGTGCCGGTGTAGCGTACGTCCTGCAAGCTCGACAGCAGCGTCCGGGATCAGCGCGTTTAGCCACGTCTCCGTGGTGAATATAATACTGCAGTTCCGTACAAAGCTCGTAGTTGCCATCTGTAACTCCAATTCGTCCATTTTGTGGGTGATGGATCTGGCGTTAGAGAGGAAGAGGCTCGGCAGTGCTGGTCGATGTGGTTGTTTATGTAGCCTCGCATCGGAGCCCGGCATCCCCTCTTTTGCTTCCTCTCTCTCCGCCGCCTTTTGCGCCTGCTGGGCGGGCTGACCATCCACGGAGACCCCGGTGGTCTCGCAATGTCCATAGGTATGTTTTGTGTCCTTTGGTATTCGCCAGTGTGTCGGAAACCCAGGTCGATTAGGCTCTGGCGACTGTAAGTGGTAAAGGCGTCGCATATGTCAAAAAATACACTCAAAGAAAGTACTAAAAACAATAAAAACAAGCACCAAGTTGGAGTGCTACGAGCCGCTGCACCCGTGCGCGCCGCCATCTTGAAAGAAAGGGTCTTTCTAGTAGTTGCACATCAAATCTAAGCTGTCTGAAGTGTTTTTCGAAAGTTATCACCATTTTTATGTTTGGCGTTTCGAAACCCACCTCATCTCAGGCTGAAAACGCGTTTTCTGCATTGTGCCAAAACTTCTCAGGGAAGCTTCAGAACATGAAATTTTCACTTCACACTATACCAGAAAGGGTCTTTCTAGTAGTTGTGCATCAAATCTAAGCTGTCTGAGGAGCTTTTCGAAAGTTATCAACATGTTTATGTTTGGCGTTCTGAAACCTACCTTATCTCAGGCTGAATACGCGTTTTGTGCATCGTGCCATAACTTCTTAGGGAAGCTTCAGAACATGGGAAGAACTTCTTCAAAGTTGCACGTTGCCCTCGTCCTCCAGCGGTCTGCCAAGCCAGAGCTTCCTTTAGGAACGGCCCAGTCACACCACGTGATCACAGCCGGCAGCCGTGACGACCGCGCGAGTCCAACTTCCAACTTCCTTCCGCTACCTGGAGTGTGTCATTAAGGCGACCACTCTAGAAGGTTGTTCACACCGGTGAATCATCTGGCACGAGATAAACATACGCCTTCGGTCCTACGCCGTTGTCTGCCAGCTCCGATCACCCTGTCTGCGACGAAAGATCCACGATGCTCCGGAAGACGATCCGAGAGTGCCATCCACGCCTGAAGCCGCGGGTCCTCATCACCTCCAAGTCACTTCGCTGAGAACCAGGACGCCTCCCTCCAAATCGCTGAAATTATTTTGATGGTACCTACTGCCTCGGAAAAAAAGACTACAAGTCTTCGAGAGAATATACACGTGTTTGCTCTCGTGACAAAACGCTGAGCATTAATTCATCAGGTCTGCAGACGGAAATCACGACCGAGTTACGAGCGTCTAACCATCAGTGAGTTTTCACGTCCAACTCCAATTTTAATAATTGGCATAGCTAACCAGTTATTAAAATGTTGTTCCAACAGTACGGGAGTCTTATATTTGCCCGCCGCACGAGTTTCTGCCTACGGGAACAATAGTGATCAATTGACGTGAGCTTGTGTTGGGTGTGGTGAGCGTAATTGACCTATTCTTTTTTTGCTGTGTGTACAGCAGGGATTTTGATCTTGTTAGACTTTCGCGTATGCGTGGTTGCAGCTTCTTTTTCCCAGTGGAAGAAGTGCGTTCCTCTGGAGTCATTCCACATCACTGGAGTGCGGACGGGAAGTCCCACCTCATTAAAGGAAGTGACGTTAGTGTACCAACTCTGTTTTGCTTTGCACACAAATTAGCTGTTTGCTTTCTGCCATCCTGCAAATTGCGGATGCTTGTGGTGCTGCTTGTCCATTGCGCATAGCTTCGTCTATTTGTTTTTTTTAGTGTTTGCAGATTCTTGCTCTACAGTCTTTCTCTACTTGTCCAGTTTACACGCTTCGCCTGTTGTCACCAACCCAAAGTCAAACTAGAGTTTGGATTTGAAATTACAAACCTCGTAATTCCAACCCCACTTGTGTATAAAAATAATTTTAATTAAGAATTAAGATTAGAAATTTATTACACAGATACACTTGAATATTTTTATTGAATAGCTGTCTCACTACTCAATTAGAAACATCGACCAAAAAACAAACCTTGCCTTTTTAATTAATAATTACTTATTAATTAAACAATTCAAGTCCATAAACCGCCCACACAATTAAATCTTGCATCCAAGTTGACAAACCAACTGTTGAATTCAAAATTAAAAATTACTTGTCACTCACTTAAATAACTTAAAGAGTTGTTAGTAGAAACAATTAAACCATTTGAGATTTGATTCAAATAAATTTTAAATTAACAATGAAATTTTAGAAGTCAAATCCGCTTAAAGTAACGCACCTAAAGTAATCCCCTGGTTATCTCAACAACTTGAGTAATAACAATAGCAAGTACTTAAAGGGTTACTTTTAACATCCCAATAATTTAAGTTGGTTTTCAATAACTTAAGAACAATTCGCAGATAAGTCTTCCTTAAACATTTCCACTAGCTTACAAACGTAAAGTTAAGGAATTCAGCAATAAAACAAAACAAACGACCAAATGGCTGAAAGCAAAGAATCCCCGGCCGACTACGAAAACCTGGATTCGTTAGAGCATCTGCTAACCACACTCACTGATAAAATATGCCCAGGTTATAGCACAACCCTGGCAGCGGATCAACCTGATGTAAAGTCCTTAGAGGACCATGTAAGTCAGCTCCAAGAAGACCTTAACAGGACAAAGAACGAGCTGCAAAACACAGTAGACCAAACCCAAAGAGTTAGGGACACGGCCCACAAGGCCACATCTAAGCCAGGGTCTCTACTCAGAGATTCCAAGGAACAACAACCAAGCCCCTTGAAATCTCTCAATCCCTTCTCTCAGTGGACCGCTCACCCAGAAAGCAGCAGATCACAACCAAACTATGACTCTGCTTCCCTTTACTGGCCTAATAACCCTCCTCACCAGGAAGGTTATGCAGCCGCAGCCCCACCTGACAGAGCCCCGGCACAGGGCCTGGCCACAAATGTACTAAACAAGCTGGCTCCCAACATACCTCGGTTTGTGCCCAAACCTGGAGGTAATACCGAGACCAGGTCATATCTAATACATAGAATATCACCTTCAGCGGTTCCCGGAGGTAACCACCCCAGACAAAATCAACCTCCTCAAAATCACATCCAGCCGGGAGGTAGGCAACTTCATTGACACGCAGCCACCAGCTGTCCAAAATGATTTCGACACCCTTACCAAAATGATGCTGAGAGAATACTCCAGCCCCGAAACCTCACTAGGTCTGTTGTGTCATGGCTCCGCTTCCAGGCTCCGAGTCCTGGTTTTGCTTTTTTCCCCTATGTTCCTTTGGCACAAGGCTGGAGCCGATTAACCTCTGATGACTTGTCTACAAGAACACCTGGGCTCCAGCAACGTGTGCCAGACCCTTATATTTTCTCCCATGGTTTCCCAAGTTCCCAGTGACGTGTCCTCTGGTTCCTGTGATTTTTGGACTCCTCTTGTTCCCCTGTGGTAACTCCTGGTTCTCGTGTCTCTCCCTATGTTCGGCTTTTTGTTCTGTTTGCTAGCTAGTTCATTTAACTCCTGGTTCTCGTGTCTCTCCCTGTGTTCGGCTCCTGTTCTGTTTGCTAGCTAGTTCATTTAACTCCTGGTTCTCGTGTCTCTCCCTGTGTTCGGCTCCTGTTCTGTTTGCTAGCTAGTTCATTTAACTCCTGGTTCTCGTGTCTCTCCCTGTGTTCGGCTTTTTGTTCTGTTTGCTAGCTAGTTCATTTAACTCGTGGCTCTCTTTGTTTTCGGTCTCTTATTCTGTGCGCTTGCTAGTTCTTTTGTTACTCTGTGTTTAACCCTGCTGCCTTGAGTTAGTGTTTTGTTTCTTCGTGCTTCCTTGTGCTCCCTGGTTTCTTTTGTGATTATCTGTCCTTTCTGCTTTTGTAAATCTAGTTCCCTGTGATTTGAGTTTGTTTTCTCCCGGTTCGGTGACGCTTTCTGTTTTGACTTTTTACTCATGTTTGTGCACTTCTGTTAGTTTCGTTACCCTGTTTTTACATTCTGCGTTCGCTCTGTTTCTTCCCGGTTCGGTGACGCTTTCTGTTCTGTTTTAGTTTGTTAATTATTAAATATCTATTTTTTTTACTTGCTCCTGCCTCCTGTGCCTATCACCACTCGCGCTTGGGTCCTGATCCACGTCCTCTATACGTGGCTTTTAGCTCCCTCGTCCCTTCGTCCAGTGACATGTCAGCTATCGCTGTCAAACAAGGTACAAACGAGCCACCAGCTGAATACTGTCACCGACTCCGACAAGCATTCTTCGGTGACAAAAATGAGCAAAATATGGAAGAAGACCTCAACTTCAAAGCCCTGTTCCTCCAAAATCTTCACCCTGGCACAAGCCACCATCTTGGAGTGACAGCCTGCCCCCGCACTATGAATAGCTTTCAGTTGCGTGATCTAGCCGATAAAGGCTTTGCAAAACAGATGCTGGGCAACTGGAAAAATGGTGAACCACCTTCACTGCTGCCACTGGGTGTCCAAAGTTCCCACATGGAACTTGAAGGGGATGCACCAGTATCCCCGCCAGAAGTAAAACCTTTTGTTGACGCACCGACAACCAGAGCGCAAAACGATTCCTCTTCAGGCCCGTAAGACATTATGTCCACGGAATGCACGGTCGGACAACTCCACAGCGCCACCAGGTACCGTGAAGAACCAAACTGGTTTCCACAAACCCCGACACCTTGGAAACGCTTGGCGTCGACACGCTAACAGCGGAGATGGCCACATAAAACCGGTCCCCTCCACTCAAGCAGATTCCCAGGCTAACCGTCGTCATAAGAAAAATGACAATCAGAAAAATCCCAGTCCTGAGGAGGAACAGATGTACAAGCTGTTCGCCCAGTGGTACAAGGAACAAAATCCAAAGAAGCCTCCCTCCAGACTAGGCCTGGAGGCAACTGAGAGTCAAGCCCCACCACTGGCTGACAACACCCTAACCTCAAACCCACCAAACACAGCAGTCCTAGTAGTCAACTATGATCAGGACTCGCCACCCTTGGGTGAAAACTCGTGGGTCAAACACCCAGCTCAACCCACACAACAGTTTTTGGGTGAGTTGAACACCTTAACGCTAATACGCTGGAGCATTGGACCCATAACTGTTGTCCACCCGGTCTATGTGTCACCACATAACAACATCCCTCTGCTTATCGGCAAAGATTTACTCAACAGGTTTGATCCAATTAAAGATTTCCAACGTCTTAAAATCTGGGCCCAAGTTTGTCAACCTCTGCCGCTAGAGCATGACTCACACCCTTCTTGCTATACAGTAGCAAAGGGGGGTGACTCGGCGAGACACGACCCGTGCAGCAACCCATGAACACCCTCAAACTCAAATGTTGACACCGTTCTCTACCACCTTCCAGGCCGGAAACGCAACAGTTTCCTCACGGCCAACCGCAAGCCAGTGAAACACAAAGACTTGTTCACCGCACCCATGACATGCGTGTGTATTGGAAGAAGGTACGGGGTCACTCACGCATTCCCGGCCGAGACAGAGAGTATAATGACCTCACAGATACTTTGGCCAAAGAAGGTGCTCTCCACTGGAAGCCGTGGAGCGTTCGACCTGCTCGGATCCACACAGAGTCCATGCCAGCCGTGTTGGCCGCAACTCGCCAACAATCCAGAAGTACTCCCACACAATGTAACACATCTTTACATTTGGCATCCGACCAGGTTTTTCAAAACTCAGATCTGGTAAATCGGCAGAACCAAGATCCCACCCTGTCATCTCTCATTCGCAGCCTCACGGCCGACCATGACAATGACGTGCCCAATCCCAATAGCGGCCCGCTGGACAGGGAACTCTCCCACTGGCTCACCGTCAAAAACAAACTGCGCATGGTTGATGGCTTGCTGGTATATGTCTCAGATGACCATGCCAACCCAAGACTTGCAGTTCCACTAAGCCTAAGGGGGGTAATGCTAGCATATGCACATGTTTCACCATGCACAGGTCACAGAGGTGTCAAAGCAACCGTTGATACACTACAGCAGGTAGCCTACTGGCCATGCATGCATCAAGATGTAGCTGTCTACATAAAAGGGTGCTTAACATGCTGTCAGTTCCAACCGACTCAACCTAATCACAGAGGTCCCTTAAGAAACAGGGGAGTCGCATTCCCATGGTCAGACCTGCAAATCAATTGGGTGGGACCCCTGGTCAAATCTACCAGGAGCAATGCATCTTCTCACAACTGGATTCACCGAAACCAAATTAAACGGCACCACACCCCAACATCTCCAAAAAAACAAAAACAAACAAACATCGGATAATAATTAGGATAGGCTGATACGAAACTAACTACCGGGTGTATAAAAATGGTAATGATTGTTTACTTATACCCGTGTCATATCTGTGTTGTTTTGGTTGCTGTTTGGTTGGTTTTACTGTAAGATGAAGTGGCAAATGTGTGATGAATGCATGAGTGTAAGCTTTAGGGTAAGAATTAACATCAAATCACTGTCTAGGGAGTTGAGACCGAAATATTCTAATGTTTCGTTCGACACACACAACATGAACAAACCATTGATCTGGCCCCTATCAATTCTGCCTCGCGAGACCTCGACACGCCATAAGAAACCTGGTTTACACCTCTGAGCTATCTAGCAAACGCTGAGCTCTTCCAACATTGTTTTATCAAAAATCAACAGTTATCACCTAGGCTCTGCCCGCACGAATGGAGTATTTAGATGACCCCGATCAGACCACATTTTACAATGGTTCAAGGGTAACCTTTGCTGTTGACCAGGCCTTACACAACTTCACACGACTCCTTTTCAAATTGCATCATTTGACAGCGGAAAAGTTTACACCTCTGAGCTATCTAACAAACACTGAGCTCTTCCAACATTGTTTCATCCAAAATCAACAAAGGTATCACCTAGGCCCTGCCCGCACAAATGGAGTATTTAGGGAACCCTGATTCAGACCACATTTTACATCAGTTGAGGGGTAACCTTTGCTGTTGACCAGACCTTCCTTCCTTCGAACTTCATACGACTCCTTTCCAAACGGACTCCAGTCTCACTATGGATGCTCTTCCTCTGCACTCCGTAGGTGAATATATCTATCTATCTATCTATCTATATGTATACAGTATATCTATGTATCTACATATACATATATAAGTATTATAAAAACGTTATGTCATGTTTATCACATCTCTTTTCATTCACAGATGTCGTCACCCATCTGTGTGACGTTCATTTAACGCAGAGTGATACAGGTAAATATATTTAATTATTTTATAATTTGTTGTTAATATCTCATGATATTATGTACTAGATGCATTGCCTCTTCTAATATTAGATATTATTGAGTCAGCCAATAACTTTCTGGTGGCATAAGAAGGACCACTGGAGCTGGAACAAACAGAGATTTTATTATTTTAAAGTAACATGATGCTGTTTCAAGTCAGACGTTTAAATATAGAAATATTCAATTTTCATCAGTCGTTGCTTGACTGAGTCATGCTTTTCGAAAAAATCTAGTCACACTGAAGGTAAAAAAACTACTTTTAGTTTGTACTGTACCCTGTAATTTAGGGGTAAAACAATCAATCGTGCGAGCAATACAAAATTGCTTCATCATCAGCTGTGATTTGTAGATCTGACCAGACTGAGCAATACAACGTTTGAGCCTTCGAGAAGTTACTACTGAACACTAATACACACATACTGCACACAAGCACAAAATGGACTGTAACACACAACAAAGTTAACACACACAGTGACACGCAACCACTGTTGCAAAAATGAGGGAAAGTGAGAGTAAGTCACAAGAACAGTTCTTCACTTCCCTGCTTCTTTTCAATCCCTGTATCATGCAAGTGAAATGACTGAAGGTGTTCCTGCAATGTAACAATTGTGAAGCAATGTTATATAATAGCTATTCAAACTTGTCATGTAACACATCTACAATGTAGGAGAGACTGAACATTGATTGAATAAACATTCATTTATACTTGATGCTATCCCTAGTCAGACAAGTAGTGTAGAAATATCCAAATTATGTCAACCCTTAATTTTATTTTTATTTTTATTTTTTTACCTTACCAGTGGCTAAAATGTGTATTTACTTTTCACTGATTTAAATGTGTCTTTATTCTGTATTTTCAGGTGAAAACAGCCAAATGCGGGAGCAGTACGGTGCGACATATTATTTTGTATTGTGCATTTTGTGTTTAGCATTTTTAAAAAGTAACTTGTGACTATTCAAAAGCAGGCAACTAGTGTAGAAATAATTGAATGTTTTAACTCTTTAAAAGTTGCACCAAAGGATAAAAATAAATATCATAGTTGTTAGGTATTATCAGGATGAATCAACCAATTATGCATTCATTACGCATTACACACAAACACACACACACACTTGTGCATCAAATTTAAGACTTTCCATTCTCACAATAAGACAACAAGCCATTTTAGTATGTACGAGCGTGTTGGCATGTTCCCAATCTTCTTAATCTTTTCATTCACCTGAAACTGTCTGCTTACAGAAATTGAATTAGTAATCCTGAACTAAAACCTGACATTTTTGTACAACCATCTATGATATGACAAATAAATGAATATTATTAGAAACTAGATATAGTTTATTTAAAAATATTGACAAACTATTTACATTTGTTCAGCTATTTCTCAAATTTGAAAAAAATAAAAGATGTATAACTTTTGAGATGTCAAGAACTTTTTATTTTTCGCTACGAGTCACAACCCCGCTTTTTCATGAAATAGTATGAAATATGATTTTTTTTTTACAAGTAAAGCTTTATACTACTCACTGCCAATTCTAACTGACAAACAACAAATCACAGGGTTGACATTGTAGTTTCTGACATACTTTCAGTTTTTTTCATTTTTAATCGTCCTAGACCTACATTTTCTTTACATATCTTCAAGTTGAAGAGTATTTTATCTTCTATTTGTTTACATTCACAAGGTGTACGAATTGAGTGGAAGCATTTTTTTTTTTTTTTTTTTTTTTTACGCTAGTAGTCTCTCAATGAAGCGCTGAATCCTGTAGAATTTTTATTCCTTTTTATGAACTTGCATCTACCCATCCGTCCATCAGTCAGTTGAGTTTTAAAGTGTAACTGCATAAGACGGAATATGCACATAGAAAATATCATAAAAAATAAATGAGAATCTACTTCAAAGAACAACTCTGTTCATTGAGAAGGGAGAGAACAGAAACTCCATAGAAACCCCTGAGAAAAACAACAACAACAACAAAAAACAATTTTTTTTGAAAGCAACAGTGTGATTATGTGTAATTTTTCACTCAAATTGAATTTTAACTGAGTGAATGTCTGCAAATACATGAAAGCATGTTTGTGAACACACCCTGATAACGCTTGGTGACCCCAATCTCCAATCCTATGGAAAGATGTCCCGGATCATACTCAGGCCGCCTTCGTTCAACGTTTACAGCCAATGACTAGTATCTCGCTCCTAAAATCAGCCTCGATGCACTTTTTAAAAACGGTGGCAAAATCCGCCGTTGAGATTACGATTTGTCTTTTTCTTTTTTCTTGAACATTTACAGTAATTGTGTGTGTCATTCTCCCATAAATCGGTTGCTATGATTTAGCGTAAATGTCGGGAGCCACCCAAAATGTTGAGGGTGACCACGGTGATTAATACAATCTTGAATCTGGAGCACAGAGTGCCCCTTATTTGTCCCACAGCGGGGAAATGTTGGACTTGTTGGATCTACGCATCCGGAGGTAAATGTGGAATTGATGAACATATCACTTACGACTCCTAGACAATGCTCGTTATTGGTTTGGGTGTGTTCTTCTTGGTAGAATTTGTATGAACATCTCATAAACATCTCATCAACATCTCATACAAGAACTGTAAATGGAAGGAAGGAACACAGATTGCATATGAAGTTCTATGAAGCTTTTCCACTGGACCTCAAAGTGTAGACTGACGTTCATGTTTGCATGTTACTACAGTACTTTTTGGGTTTTATTTTGTAATTATGTAGTGTTTCTGTTGGTTCGGGAGAAACTCTTGAAAGGGCTGCAAAAAGTTGAAAATTTAAAGTTGAATGCAGGCAAATATTTATGTTGAATGTTTGTGAGTAGCTTGTAAAATCTTTGATGTATGACTTCATTTTACCCTTTCCTCACTAGTAGCCATCACAAATTGGCGACCTGGCCATCAATTCAGACACTTGTGACTCTGCCTTGTCTGCCTGTGTAGCAGTCTCTAAACCATACATCATGGCAGGTCCCTTGTATTGTATTGTTTGTAAAGAACAAGTACAACAATACGTGGTATCCTCAGTTTCGACAGAACCTGGGTGATTCAACAAGTTACACATGTTCAATGGTGCTCATTCAGAGAAACAATGATTGATGTTTGAGTTCTGGACCAGCAGGAGGCCTAACAGATATTTCTTGTTGATGCCAGTGAGGAGACAACATTATGAGGGATAAAAATAACATCACAGTAAAAAAACAGATCAGTTACTAAAAATCTCCGGGTCGTGTACGAAAAGAGGCGATTGTTTTCGGACGGCACAACCAAACCTTTTGGGTTCTGAGTTTTGGGTGGATGAGTGGGTCATTATGGAAGAAATTAATTTCGATCCTCGTTTGAAAACACCAATTTTCATGTCTAGTGGTGGGACCATCAGGGTCAGGAAAGACCCATTTTGTAAAATGTATACTTGAAAATTGTGAACATGTTATGGATGATGTCAATGTAAATATTGTATGGATTTATACTTCTTTTCAACCTATATGCAGTGAATTGCAAAAGATGAATAAAAATATCAAATTCATTGAAGGTTTACCTGAATCTTTTGAAAATGAAGATGTATTTCCTTCTGATAGAAAACATTTGATTATACTTGACGATGTTATTTTTGAAGTATCTGAAAACCCTGAGGTTGTTCGCATTTTTAAACTTAAAAACTTATTTCATCGTGGTAAATATAATCATACTATTACTCTGAATAGCAATTACTTTGTATTCTTTAAGAGTCATCGCGATAAAATGCAGATGAAAGTTCTTGATCAACAGGTTTACCCGTCTCAAAGAGCTTTCTTTCTAGAAAGCTTTGAAGATGCTACAGCTGGCACTCACGGGTACTTAATTGTTGATCTAACACCCTCATGTCCAGAATGCTACAGACTAAGGACTGGGATACTTCCTCATCAACGTCACACTGTGTACATACCAAAGTTATGTCAGCGTGTATAAAAAGAAACGCAGGTTTACTTAAGGAACAATACCATGCTCCATCAAAGAAACGTAAAGACATTTTGATGCATAGTTCTCGGGACTTTATTCAAGCTCTCGGTGAGATCGCCCTGAATGTTTTGAAGGGGAATGTACCGTTGTCGCAGGCTCAGTTCAAAAAACTGAAAAAACAGAAGAAAAACAACAGACTCCTGGCTAATAAAAAGGCGTGCGTGATGCATAAACAAAGGATTCTTAAAAAGCAATCGGAAGGATTCCTGTTGCCGTTGCTATCAGCTGCCGTTCCAATCATTGGAAATCTAATAGGAGGACTTGTAAAGAAGTAAAACACTATGAAGACTGTCCAGAAAATGTATCGCGTCTCTCCTCAGCAAATCAACCAGTTATCACGTCCAACCTCCGACATCTGTGAAACTGCCGAAGACGAATTGAATGAGAAGATGAGGACCATTCTAAATAATTCTCAGTTAAACTCGTATGAGAAGATTAAAAAGTATGATGCTCTGTGGTAATCCAGGCCAGAGTAGGTGTAGGAGGCAGACGCTGGAAACACTTTTCTTGTTTCACCAAAGAAATGAACAAGCTGCCCCAGGATGCAAAAAAAAGCAGGGGAAAAAAATAAAAGAAAAAACCATGGATTGCAAAGAAACTCAACAGTTAACTCAGCGTAACTGAAAAGACAAATAATTTTAACAGAGATTATGCTTACGCACTTGTGCACACCTCTGCACACTGCAGCCTCCCTTCTCTGGCCTGCCCGCTTCTCTCTTTAAGCGTTTGAATATGGACTGTCCCTCTCTACAGGTAAATCCCTAATACCACCAACAACCATAACTCATTTCTGCAGTAAGAAACAAAGTTCTCTGCTCACCATACTTGGAACACAATCTGCCGCATAACGCTCAACCTCGCTCCATCACTCCATCATATATAATAAAACAAAACAAAACACTTCCCTACCTTGGCCTCCCCCACATTTGAAACTTTCCACGATGTCACTAGTGACATCACCAAGGTGATGAAACCAGGAAGTGAGCCGCCACGTCCTCCTTTTTACCTGAAGGCCTCGTGGTGAGTAACACAACCAACATGCTTGACAAATATGAAACAATACCTAAATAACTGACATTTAATTGAACCAATAAACGTGCAATTAACATAACCATACTCCTTTGTTGATTTTTGATACACCAGAAGATGCAAATCAAACATGACCCGGGATCATGACCCTCCCACCCCCCTTAAAACCGAGAACGTTATCACGGCCTGGTTGATACTGCACCTGAAACCGATATGGTTGGAGAGATATGTACCATCTAGTAATTCTAGCATTCGTGTCTTTCATGTTGTGAATCCACTGCAGCGCACGATGGTCAGAATGAAGAACAAACTCTTTACCAATTAGATAATATCTCAGTGTGTCCAAAGCCCACTTAATGGCCAATGCTTCCTTTTCCACCGTAGAATACTTCAACTCTCTTGGAAAGAGTTTTCAACTAATATACTGCACCGGAAAACGGTTGTCATCCTCCCCTTGCAGTAACACCACTACCAGACCCTTTTCAGAGGCATCTGTCTGCACAGTAAATGGTTGAGTGAAATCTGGACATTGCAAAACAGGTTCCTGACACAAACAGTTTCTCAAATAATTGAAAGCATTCTCACTTTCTGGAGTCCATTTAACTTTAACAGGGCTGGATTTACGTGTCATGACTGTCAATATGGCAGCTCTTCATGAGAAGTGAGGGATGAGCCGACGATACCATCCTACTAACCCCAAGAATGACCGTAGCCTCCTTTTGGTCTTTGGCAGTGGAGAAGCAGCAATCGCATTCACTTTTCCAACTTGAGGGCGAATACCTCCATCTCCAATTACATAGCCTAGGTACTGAACCTCAGGCTTCGCGATGTGACACTTCTTGGCGTTGATGACTAGACCGGCATTCCTGATGCACTGAAACACATCACCAAGATGTTGAACATGCTCCTCCCACGTCTCACTGAATATTACGATGTCATCAATATATGCTGCTGCATAATTCTCAGCGCCTCTCAGTACTTCATCCACCAACCTTTGAAATGTTGCTGGTGCACCATGCAGTCCAAAGGGCATCACTCTGAATCTGAACAAGTCACTTGGAACCCTGAACGTTGTGAAGTCCTTCGATGATTTGGTTAGAGGCACTTGCCAGTATCCCTTGCAGAGATCCAGAGTCGTCAGGAAGTTGGCATTTCCCAGGCGCTCAATCAGTTCATCAATCCTTCGCATTGGATAAGGATCAAAAGCTGACACAGCATTCAGTTTTGAGAAGTTGACACAAAATCTCAATTTGTCATCTTTCTTTGGAACCAGCACAACTGGACTGCACCACTCACTGCCAGAAGGCTCAATGATTCCATTCACCAGCATCTGATCCACCTCCTTCTTCAAGTCTTCAACCAGAGTGGCCGGAATACGACAGGTGGTGTCTCTTATGCGTTTCTGTTCAGGTGAATGCAGCCGGATCTGATGTTCCATGAGATGAGTATAACCAGGTTTGAGGCTGAAGAGATCTTCTGTCATGTGAACTTGTAATTCTTGCCGTTGATTTCAGATTCTTATTTGCCAGCTCTTGGAACAAGTCTAATTTCTCTCTCATTTTCAGGACATAAGAGAGCTCACTACAATATGGCTGTGGCTTGGCACACTCCCATGCTTCTTTCAGGACATCCACTGGGCCTCTCACTGGATGGCCCTAAAGTAGCTGAAATGGTGAAAACCCAGTTGAGGATTGAGGAACTTCCCTCTATGCAAACGACAGGAATGGGAGCCACTGGTCCCAGTCTGATCCAGATTCGTTAACAAACTTCTTCAGCATGGATTTCAGCATCTTGTTAAATCGTTCAACAAGGCCATCTGTTTGTGGATGGTTTGGACTGGTCCGCACGCCTTTTATTCCAAATAAATTGTAAACCTCTTTCAGCATATTTGATGTGAAGTTGGTCCTTTGGTCTGTGATTATCTCCTTTGGGATGCCAACTCTGGAGAACAACTGAATGAGGCAATTCACAATCTGTCGAGCTTTGATCTTCTTTAGGGGAAAGGCCTCTGGGTATCTTGTGGCATAATCGCAGACAACAAGAATATACCTGTGACCTCCACTACTCCTTTCTAATGGACCCACAATATCCATAGCAATACGAGAGAAGGGCGTTTCTATGATGGGCATTGTAATGAGAGGAGCCCTATCTCCCTTCCCGCCTGGTGCAGTTAGCTGACACTGTGGACATAACTGACATTATTTTACTGTGTCACCATACTGCTGGGGCCAGTAAATATAAGGTAGCATTCTCAAAAATGTTTTTGACTGTCCTAAATGTCCTGCCCACGGGACAGAGTGGCTCATATTAAGGATAGTTGTTCTCAAACTCTGGGGGATGACCAACTGATCTCCCATTTGACTTCGGCGATACAACCTGTCCTCCTTAATCACATACACCTCTTTCATTTTATCAGTCAACTGAGTTGCCTCTGGCACACATTTTGAAAACACAGTTGCAAGTGTGGGGTCATCTCTTTGCAGTCTAGCTATGTCACATGTAATTGTGAAAATGTCACTTTCAAATAGTTCAACCATCTTCTCATTTATTTTTTTTATTATTTTCTTGTTTCACCAAAGAAATGTATTAACAAGCTGCTCCAGGATGCAAAAAAAAGCCAGGAAAAAAATGGATGGGGAAAAAACCATGGATTGCAAAGAAACTCAACAGTTAACTCAGCGTAACTGAAAAGACTGAAATAATTTTAACAGAGATTATGCTTACGCACTTGTGCACACCTCTGCACACTGCAGCCTCCCTTCTCTGGCCTGCCCACTTCTCTCTTTAAGCGTTTGAATATGGACTGTCCCTCTCTACAGGTAAATCCCTAATACCACCAACAACCATAACTCATTTCTGCAGTAAGAAACAAAGTTCTCTGCTCACCATACTTTGAACACAATCTGCCGCATAACGCTCAACCTCACTCCATCACTCCATCATATATAATAAAACAAAACAAAACACTTCCCTACCTTGGCCTCCCCCACAGTTGAAAGTTTCCACGATGTCACTAATGACATCACCAAGGTGATAAAACCAGGAAGTGAGCCGCCACGTCTTCCTTTTTATCTGAAGGCCTCGTGGTGAGTAACACAACCAACATGCTTGACAAATATGAAACAATACCTAAATAACTGACATTTAATTGAACCAATAAACGTGCAATTAACATAACCATACTCTTTTGTGTTGATTTTTGATACACCAGAAGATGCAACACAAACATGACCCGGGATAGTTTGAACGCATGATTCAGGATAAAGATGGAATTAAATCAACCAAACAAGCACACAACAATAACTTTAAATGAGACAAATGGGTGAGTCTCAGCCACTTTGTCACACCCTCTATTACAGAGATATTTAACCTTTACTAAACAGGATCAGAGAGACCAAAGGAGAGTAACTCTGACTTTACAACGAGACGGAGTCAGCGAGCATCCCAACGACTCTGACAGTCGTGTCGAAAGATTATTATCCAGAGGATATCCAAAAACGGTGATGGTTGGAATATGAATGGCGAATTTATGTATGAAGGAAATGCTGTAAAAGGCTCTCATGTGATTGATATATTCAAGTACCTTTCCCTACCGTATAAGAAAACAAGTTCTTCATTACCTGTGGGATGGTCCAAGTTTCTCGTCACATTATTAAAGCTAAACATCCCTCTCACACTGCTGTCCAATCCTGAAGCGAGGGCTCAATATCAGAGACTTAAATCGAATTCTATCTCGCGAAAGAAAAGTATTGCTGAGAGCTGGTCTCCCGACCCAAAGGATCCTAAAGTGACACCTCAACGACGCTTGACACGTGAAGTGACCAAAGGGAAGAAATTGTCTCTAACACCTCGATGGGTTTCCTGAATAATTGTCTTGTACACAATTATTGTCTTTTCATCAATAAAATGTTTTATTGAGATTACAGATTTTTTTTTTTTTTAACACACACAAACTAAATAAGATTAGTCACATGTTACAATAGTCCTTAAAATACAGAAGAGAACACTTGTGTTGTTTCAACGGACAGTGTGCACACCTTTTTAGACATTGTTGATGTCCTTTCACAAAGTTGGATACCATTAGGTCATTTTTTAAGGTATCGTCACTGTATAGACTTAATACTTCTTCGATACACAGCCCTCTAGCACGATGACAGAGGTAGAAGACGTAATGATGACCACATGCAAACGATAGAGGGTGCTGTAGTTGACCATTGTTGTACTTGATGTCGCCTGAATGTTTCTTGAGAAACTTAAAAATATTTTCAGGGTAATGTGCAAAGTAGGGCCCCATTCCAAATGAGTCAAAGAATGTTGTTCTACCGTCTTCTTCAAGTTAAAGCCTGCCAGTGCTCTCCTGGTTTATGTGCCGAATGTGTGTTGACGATGAAATATGCAGGCAGTCTGAGGGGGTGAGTCAACTGAGGCAACTTATCCGACGGCCATACACCGTAAAATGTGTCGCCCAAGAGACCTCTCAGCAGCCTCTGTAACTGGAGACTATCCATAACTTTTTAATAATAGTCCACCAGCACTTGTTTTTGTTGCATCAATCTCCAGAATGGAATCATAACAAGCGTACACAATCAGTGTTACGGTGTTCGGTAAGGGTACTCTGAATCTCATCTCCAGTCTTAAATTCCCATTTGAGACAGGGGAGAGAGCGTCGTTGTCGTCGACTGGATTGAGATTAAAAGCAAACAGTGAATAACCACTGTTAAAACTTTCGCGGTCAACGCTTAAAGGTAGATCCTTCAAATGTCTTCCTGTGGCTAGAATCATGTTATAAAACTCTCTGACTGCCATACCGTTATTAAACTGAGGTTGAAAAGCTTTAGCGGGGTTCTGTCGGCCATCCTGATAGAGGGCTAGATATTCAGTGTTGTAATGATGAAAACAGAACGGGGAGAGATCTCTTCTACCGGTAAATGCCTCATGATGCACCACCTCTAAAACCACGTATTTAGGTATTGAACCCAGAAATAAATTCTCCTGGGTACATATTCTCGAGTTTTCTGGAATGGAGTATGTTTTTACTTTGACTCGTGAGAGTGGGTAGAGAGCATTTCCTTTTAACAAACCCGCTGCATGACCTATTCTCACAGCTGGTGAAACAGTGACTTTCTTCACAAACAGAGAGGCGCAAAGGATTTTCAGACGAAAGGTGGAGTCGCGGGCTCCGGTCAGGCAGAAGGCATCATTTTCCCTGGTGAGTTTAATTCTTAAATCGACCGAGTTTAATAACAGTCTCTCACAGAAAAATATGTCGCTGTGGAGAGGACCGAGAAGATATACTTCTCTGGGTCTGCTCGTGAACTCTGCCCGTTTATTAAGGCCTGCGTTGGGACCGTTTACAGTGATGATCGAGTCAACCGACCCAGGTGTGTCTTGGTAAAAAAGACCGGCACTAAACTGTGTTTTAAGAGTGTCGCCTGAAAAGTTGAGAAGTGTCTCAATCATAGCTCTGTACGGGTGAGTGGAACTGGACTACGAAATCATTCGATCACCCAGAACCACATCGCACTGATCAAGGATTGTGTTTAGAGGATAATTGATGAGACCGACTGCTGCGTCGTTAGCCAGCGGTGTGCCATCGGCGTTAGTAATTCTTGCACGCACGTGTAGAAGAGTGTCATTTAGGTCTAGATACTTTTCGTCTCCTGGTATAAAACACTCAATCGGTCCTCCTTCGCTGATAGCGGCTACTGGAGCAATTTCAGTGTAAATTTTGTCCTCGATGGAAAGCGGCGGCGTGAATAAGTCCAGTTCTGCTAATGTGCATTCAGCAGATTTCTGGTGTAGGAGCGCCATGTTACTGTGTATAACGTTTTTTAAAATATATCAGAGGTCCCTCTGGACTTCCTCTTGGCCCGTTGGCTTCTGTCAACTGACCTCTTTCCTTTTTTGTTGGTACGTTTATTTGAGCTCTGGGTTACACGTCGTCCTGGAGGGTGTCTATTTGTCCTTCGTGATAAGACGGCTATACCTCCTGACCCTTCCTGTCTCTGTTGATCGCTCATTCCTCTCACGGTACGGGTGAACATATCCGAGGCTGTTACCCACGGCTGATTTGAGATGAGGCTTCGCTATGGCAATACCTCTTTTCAACAGAGGTGATACAAACCGAAACATTTTTGAGAAGAGGGAACCGATGCCTCGTCCGTACATAACCAGGACACCATAGAAACCGGGTAGATCTCCACCCACCTGTTTTTCATAATATTGTACAAATCTGTGCGGGTCGTCTCTTAAGCCTGCGTGAACCATTGTGTTTGTTTATGACTTGGTCTGCAAAGGCTGGTTATCTCTCTGGTGTTGTGATGATGAATGAATTTCCAGACGATGATACAAGGGTTATATAATATCCTCTCAAGTAACAGGTCTAAAGTGTAGAATCACCACCACCTTTCCAAAGGTAAAATTGACTGGTTTGTTAAGATCTGATTTAATTTGTACCTGAATATTTTCAATATGGTTCTTGGCCACCGGTAAATAGTAAGCAGGGATAAAATGCTGTGTGATTATATCTGAGTAACTACCCTTGATTTCCACCGTTCCTAAAAGCGGTGCATATGGATCCCCAACAAGCTGTGGTCTTACAACATCGCTGTAACAGTAGAGATGGTAAAACCCCACTTTTAAATCAACTGGATGGGGTGCTCTGAACTCGCAAAAAATTGATCCAATTGCCAGGCTCTACACCTAACATGTAAGCCAAAGGTGAGTTAAAAAGCACTAGGTTCTGACCATCTCCTTGAAGATCATTTTTATGCCGTGCACCGTCCAACAGGAAGCGTATATTGTTATTGCTTTTTTTAAAGGTTTGCTCCAACTCGGTTGTAATCTGATTAATAGAGCTGTAATATCCACCCTTGATCTTCAGTTTGGAAATATCTGTTCCCACAGTTTTGAAATGTCAATCAACCCCTCGCGATTCGTCTTTTTTCCTCTGAGCTGAGGCGCTGCCGTCTGGTTCCGGAGCCCAAAGTCTCTCCATGGCTCTATGAAATTCATCTTTATAACGCCGCGTCGTGTTAGCATCTCAATCTGATCCTCTCGGGGGAGCCGTGTTTGTGTTGGAATCAGGTCCTCTAGGGTTCGGTTTCCAGTAAAATGACGCTGCATCCTCCGGAATATTATGCCACGTGTGAGGGTATGTAATCTCCGTCAAAGCAACCTCCCATTTTCTATTTAAATCAATATGTTGTGCTAAATCAAAGCGGAAAGTACCAATCCAGTTGTCTTTAAAAACTTTTGCACTGGCGTTTTATGGTAAAGTCACATAGAAGCCAGCGTTCTTTGAGCTGTACATGATGATATGATGCCTGGTGTAAAGGAGGATCGTCTTATATATTTTTTATATCTGAAGCTTTTACCCAGCTGTTGAATTTTTCAGGCCAGTTCTTCCACTGGACAAAGACTTATCTGTCTCCTTTAACGACGCATTCCTTGAGAATCTTTTCAACGTGAAATACTTTATCCTTTACGAGTTGTACTTTTTGTAATTCTTAATCATTAAATGACCCCTGGATGGGTTCGTCATCGAAATCCTTCAATTTATACACAGCCGGGGTGCGGTGAATACATTCAGTTATACATTCAGTTTGATATCCTAACATGATCGCCCTCCATAAATTTTGGCTTCCGTCGACCTTTCGACGGTATAATGTAAAGATTGTCAGACACTTGCAGAATATTTTCTTTAGTTACTTCCATCTGTGTCATTTTTATACTCCTGTGATAGCTGTGATTATAACTCTTTACTAGATCCTGCAAAACCTTGATGTAACGTAGAGTGTTTTTAGCTGTAAAATATCTCCACATCCGATTTTTTAGAGTGCGGTTAAATCTCTCAACCACAGAGGCCTTAACATCACTCACTGTTGAAAAATGATTAATACCCTTCCTTTCCATCAAAGCCCGGAAACGCTTGTTAAAAAATTCTTTCCCGTCATCCGTCTGTAGCTTTGCAGGCGTCCCGCTCTCCTCCAGCACGCCTTCATTGACTCAATCGCAGTCTTTCTTTTTAAAACGCGTACATGGGCCTTCTTATACATCTATAACGGTCAACAAGTAATTTTGATCGACGTTATATCTAGCCAATGCCTGCATGTCGCATAGGTCGGCCTGGAATAGTTGAAGAGGCCTGTGAACAAATACTTTTCTTCGTTTCTCGGAAAGTTTACTCTGGCTGGTTTATGCAGGGTGTAAGCATACTGTTTTGATAAAAAATCTTTAATAGATTTAGAACTGACTGGTTTTCCAGTCTCAGCCTGCACCCCTCGACGAAGGCGATCCACACCTCCATTGCTCCCGGGGTGAAGAGGATTGTAATAAACTCGAAAAAAAAATGATGTGTTTCACCAACATGTTAAACGAGAAATGAATGAGCTGAGATCCGAATATGCTTCTTAATGTTTTTTATTAAACAGGTTATGTCAGGATTCGAACATAATGTTATACAAAGAGAGTAAGAAAAAAATTAAAAAAAAGTATCACATACGAGGGAATCTCGTGTTTGTGACATCGCCCAGGACCGGCGTTCTATTCCAGATTCTACTTGCTGATTCCAGACGTTCAATTCGAGGATCCTCTGGCTCATGTTTGATGTATTCATTCCAGACAGTTGATTTTGGAGACCTCATTTCGAGCAAGACTGTCTCAGCCATAGCCTTGATTCTCATTTTCTCTGGTTGTACGTCAATCAGGGTCAAGTAGCTTTGTATAGCAGGCAGAAAGTTCTTGTTACAGAGTCTCTTCATCAACAGGTGGAAGTTAAGACTGTATAAATCATCTTCCATCTCTACAAGGCAGCTGTGTTGTAGTTGGCTGGGATGGTCTACTTGGCAACCGTAGCAGATCTCCCTCCAATACCTGCGCATGGTTTTACCTAGTAGATGAAATACAACTGTCTTTACAGCTTTCAGGAAGAAACCGCTTATCCATCCATCCGTTTCATCATTAGCTGCTGGTTCTTGGTCTTGAGAAGCTGAGGATGAAGCAGGCGGATGCACGTCGACAGTTTCGTTCTTGGGGTAGGAGTTTGTTGCTCTCCCTCCAGGTTCCTCCTCATCATCCACATCTTCCATTTCAGTTGCATCAGAGTCGTCTGTGTCGTCTTTGATGGTCAATGAAGGACAGGCTCGTGTCGCTGTTAGAACCGACATACTCATGACTGTCACCGGTAACGTGTTCCACCACAGGAAGTAGAGGGGTCGTCGAGGAGTTGTTCATTCCGTACCCAGTGCCGCCTATAGCAGCTCGGAGGAAGATAGTGGCAATAGTCTCGGAATACCTTCGGTCCTCATCGTTGTCTTGGATGCACTTGTTCCAACGGGTACGTCTGCAGGGTGTCGCTCTGGAAAAAATCCTCTTTATAGCAGCCATCAGTGAGAAGGCGGTCCAAAGGGGGCAGGACTAAAAGGTCAGTGCTTTTTTCAGCACAAGGGCATCATTCCATAAGTGGCTATGGTAGAAGAGGCCGTAGATTTTCGGAGAAATCTCCTAAATTTTCTCACTCCAAGCATCCATTGGTATGGTATGGAGTACGAAATACACTGCAATCAGAATTAAAATACTCCAAGATGAAATCTTCTTCTTCTTCACCCGTGACTCCTGTTGATACTTTATGGATGGCCCTGAAGGACCATCGTCCTGATCCTGACATTTTAGCCAGCCATATTGCCATGAAGGACGGCTTCTTCTCCATTCGATCAGGTTTGTTATACATGGCTCCAGCCTTCTGACGTTGTTGTTGTTGTTCTTCTTCTTCAGCCCTTGGAAGATTTTCTGGCCTCACCTCTCTCAGCACACCCCAGTCGTTAGACGATAACACAGCCATCTTCGTGTAGGCACTCAAGGTTTCGTCATCATCCAGCTGATAAATGTACAATTCAGCTGTTTCATACTTAAACCCCCATCTCCCTCGGCGTCCGTAAGGCTCTGGAGACCACTCATCCTGCAAAGATTCCTTGGGCGGTGCCTGCGTACGCCGTAGGTACATTACAGATTTACGGGGAGCCCCCGCACCCATCCACGGGTCCTCAATAACAGTCACAGCCGTCTCGCTGATCACTGGTGATCCACGCTCCGGTGTAGGGACAGACATAGCGAGTTGGTTGTGTTCGACGGTTCCTTGCTCCTTGCAACGGTCTGAAGGGTATATATATATATATATATATATATATATATATATATATATATATATATATATATATATATATATACACACAGGGTGATGCTTATACAGCTTTCCGAACCCCTCCCTTCGTTATTTTCCTTCCTGTTAAAAAACAAGGGAGGATAGGGTTAATTATTTCCCTTCCTGTCATTAACCAAGGGGGATGGTTATTATTTTGATTTCCTGTTGATATAAAAAAGGGGGAGGGGGTTTCTTACTTCCGGAAGGGGGGAGGGGTTTTATTACCACCAGAAGGGGAGGGGTTTTATTACCACCGGGGGGCCATAAATCAGGTTTGACATTTTGGTGTATCCTTCATCTCACTCATGTATGATCCATATATCATTTTGCCACACACACGCACGTACATCTATTAGACCTTATCCCTTTCAGGTGACATAATCAATTCATTTAATAATTTAAAATGAAGTTATTTAGTCATAATGTAATGTAAGCAATCACTTGTAGCGTACTGCAATGACAACGTTTATTGTTCTTTATGTTACCGTGGAGTAATCCAGTTACAGCATCCACTGTAAACCGCGAATTTGACAGTTACAAACATGGAAAAGATGGTTGTCCGAAATGATGGCAAACACTTTATATATTTCGCCATATATGACAGCTTGCGTAATAATTTCTTACCTTTCAATATTTAGAGCAAGTTCGTCGTATGAAACTTTTTCCTCTGTAAAGGCCACCTCACCCAGCAGTCCACACGCGCACACGATGGGCTTTTACCCACAATTCCTTAATTTCTACTGTTCCAAATGTAGAATAAAAAAAATTAAAACATATCATCTTAAATCTTAAAATACCTTTAAATTTTCAAAATGTATAGTGTCAACACCTTAAACGAGGCAATCACACTCAAATAAATGTTTGCTTTAAATCTCGTATAGGTTCTCTGTCATCAATAGCTCGTTCTCATGCGTTTTTTTCTCATGAGCAAATGAAGTATTATATATATTTTAAATATATATTTAATATATAAGTATTATGAGTATAATTTGACACTAAACTTGAAACATTCATGTCTTAATATTCATTCATACAATAATCATCTTGTATCTCCAAATTAGTCACCTGATGGGCTGATACAACCAATGCCCCGACCCTTGGCACATCCTATGAAACAGTGATTTTCAACCACTGTGCCGCGGCACACTAGTGTGCCGTGAGAGATCGTCAGGTGTGCCGTGAGAAATTATCCAATATCACTTTTTTTTTATTAACATTTATTAATAATTTTCTGCAAATATTATGTCATTGTCCAGTGTCCGTGCTGTAAAGGCTGGCAGAGTAATGTAATATTTGTCCGTGTGGCAACACGTAGCTGATTGCTGATTGTTCCTCCAAGAGAATTAGTGATGCACCTGAGAGGCCGTGGTGACAGTCATGGAGAAGTTTTTAAAAAGGACAACTGCAAACTCCGAACTGGGCCCTGGACAAGATTCTGACCCGGATGAAGGCCCTAGTATGAGTGGTGGGAAAAAGAAAGCAAAGACGGTGAGCTCAAGGCAATATAGTGAAAGCTGTCTTTCGTTTGGATTTACTTTCACCGGGGATGAGACGACACCTATTCCGTTATGCCTGGTGTGTGGCGAGAAGTGATCCAACAGCGCCAAGGTGCCAAGCAAGCTTAAACGCCATCTCCAAACGAAACACCCGTCGCTTCAAAACAAGCCGATAGACTATTTTGTTCGCCTGCGTGTAAACACAGAGAAACAGGCAACGTTTATGAGAAAAACCACAAAGGTAAATGAGAAAGCGCTCAAAGCTAGTTACCTAGTCGCCGAACTTGTTGCTAAATCAAAAAAGCCGCACACTGTGGCAGAGACATTAATACTACCTGCCTGTAAAGCCATTGTCAACTAGATGCTCGGCCCTGATGCGGTTAAAGACATAGCTAAAGTCCCGCTCTCTGATAACACAATTGCCAGGCGTATTGATGGCATGTCTACAGACATCGAAAGCCATGTTTTGGAAAAGATACGCATCAGTAGGAAATTTGCGTTGCAAGTTGACGAGTCTACGGATATTAGTGGACATTCTCAGCTCTTGGCCAATGTGCGTTTTGTGGATGGAGATGCCATTAGAGAAAACTTCCTATTTTGCAAGGCACTGCCAGAAAAAACAACTGGAGAGGAAATTTTTCGGGTCACATCGGAATATCTTGACCAGGGAGGACTTACGTGGGAAAACTGCACAAGTGTGTGCACTGATGGAGCTGCAGCCATGGTCGGGCGCAACAAAGGCTTTGTGAGTAGAGTGAAGGAAAGAAACCCAGATCTGATTGTCACGCACTGTTTTTTGCACCGTGAGGTCCTCGTTGCTAAGACTTTACCAGCAGAACTGGTTCCTGTGTTGGACGATGTGGTGCGCATAGTGAACTTTGTAAAGACACGACCTCTGAAAAGCCGTATATTCGCATCTCTGTGTGAGGAAATGGGAGCGGAGCATAAAGCCTTATTGCTCCATACGGAGGTCAGATGGTTGTCGCGCGGTAAGGTGCTGACCCGTGTGTATGAGCTGCGAGAGGAACTTAAAATGTTTCTGACAAATGAGAGGTCTGATTACTCAAATCTGCTTGCAAGTGATGAGTGGTGCGCAAAACTGGCATACCTGGCTGATATATTTCATCATCTTAATGAACTGAACACAAGGATGCAGGGCCGAAATGAAAACCTGCTTACAAGCACAGATAAAATAAATGGATTCCATTTAAAGGTGCACCTCTGGCAACAACATGTGCAACGTGCCAACCTGGAGATGTTCCCACTCACAGACAAACGGCAAAGCAACACTGCTGCACTGTCTGAGGTAATAGGTAAACATTTGAAAAGTCTTGAGGAGAAGTTGTCATTTTATTTCTCTTCAGCCTCCACTGAATGCTTTGACTGGGTTAGGGACCCATACAGCTCGGCATCAGTTGTTGGAGAGGACATGACTTTACAAGAGCAGGAGGAACTAACTGAACTGAAACAGGATCGTGGTTTAAAACTAAGATTTGCTGATCTTCCTTTGGACAGTTTTTGGTTGACTGCTGCCAAGGAGTTCCCCATTCTGGCCAACAAAGCTGTTCTGACATTGCTCCCATTTTCCACAACATATCTGTGTGAGCTGAGCTTTTCAAGCCTAACTGCTATAAGAACTAAAAACAGAGAGAGACTGAGAGCTGTTGAAGAAGAGCTTTGTGTGTGTCTTTCTTCTATTCCTGCCAGGATATCGGCTTTGTGTTCATCTAAACAGGCCCAGGTTACACACTGACTGAGTATAAATAAATTGAGAAATTATATTGTAATTAAATATACTATACAGAGTGTCATTTTGTAACATTTTTGGTTAGTGGTGTGCCACAAAATTTTTCCAATGTAAAAAATGTGCCGTGGCTCAAAAAAGGTTGAAAAACACTGCTATGAAAGATGCAAATGTTGTCTTCTATATTGGTTGAAAACCTCAAGACTGGAAGCTCAATAGATAGATTGTGAGACTTGAGAAAACTACATTTCGTGAGAAGGTGCCAGTGTTATCAAGGACCACAGTTCAAAGATAGTTGAGAAAGGAATTTGTGTGTCAATTGTGTATGTGCTATGCAAAGGAGATATTCCAGCTATCTTCTTTCCCTCCGTGGCCAGTTGCCTTCCCAAGTCGGGGAGAGTAGAAGAGAATTCCCGTCTCAGCAATTGTCAGATCCTCCCATCAAAAGGGCGCCAACAAGCTCAACAAACATAGTGAGCACTAACAAATACATGAAGCCTGTTGGCCCTTTTCATTCAGACATGAACTCAGAGATAAATGAGATGACCCTTCCTATCAAGAAGTAGTCATAAAGATACGGTGGCACATCCAGATGTTAAATACTCCAGCAAATGAACAAATACATTCCAGAAAATATTGAACCAAGTTTTGATGCTGCACTTACCTTCTCAATTGAATATTGCAACATCATATATCGGCATGTAGAAAGCATGTAGGGTAAGTGATTCTTACAGAGGGCAGAAAAACACAAGATTTAACTCTTCCTTTAACTGAATACTGACTGTATACTTTCAAAAGTGGGTTCTATTACACTGGATATTCCCCTCCTAATGACACCAGGCAATTTCTCCCATGGGACAGAATTATATAGAAGAGTGTCTCTTTCAGTTTTCAAAAGTAAAAAGGAAGTTGTCTCTGGAGCTTGTCTGATCCAATCACAGAAACCTCTGTCAAACCTGTGATTGCTTCATCTAAAGCCTTTACAATGTAATTAAAGATAGTCTATAGATATGAAGACAACTGAACACATCCTAGATGTACTTACATTCCCAAGGCCAGGAATAGTTTTCCTCAGCCAGGAGCTCGTTGGGAGAAGGGAGTTCGCCAGTTTCCGGCACAACAGCATTGTATTTTGTGATGGCATCTTCTAAGGATCTCTTTTCCACAGAAATCTTTTTTTCTAAGCAGATGTCTTCTCTTGTTACCATCTAGAATATTAAACAGAAAATACTGAATATGTGCTCAGCCACACATTATTATCAACAACTTGTTTTCTTTCGTTCTGTTCTTACCAGCCTGACGATACAGCTGATATTTCCGCTGCTTAATGCCGAGACACAGTCCTTCAATGTTTTTTTCAAGTTTATTTATTTTACGTCTGAATTGTACATAAAACACTGAGGTATTCACCTGCAGTCCACTGTTGAACATCAGACACCCATTGCTGAACAGTGTCTTCCTGAATAGACAACTCTCCAGCCAATTTCTTGAGCTCCTCAGACGCTTCAGCAATCCTCTGCACAGTCTGTGAAAACCCATGTTGGATTAACAAACAATTGCACCTAGTCTAATGCACCATGAAACACACAAGTGTGGTCTTTATCTTGATGTATCGTTTGGCCAAAGTCCGGTCCAAATTTTCTGTCTTCCGCTTGTTCCAGCCAATGGCCTGGATGGTAAGGATGTCTGTGCGGGCTGAATGCACAATGGACACACCTTTACGTTACTACTTGATTAGTACAACTTTAGCGGTAACTTTTTTTCACACAAAAAAAAATGTACTTACCAGCTTTTGACATGTACTTGGAACATAGGGCTGCTCGAGAAAGGAAGCTGTTCACCTGTTCAACTTCCTCCCCTATTGTTGTTCCTGCTCCCTCTTGGTTCCGTCCACCCCATTCCAACTGAAAGAAATATGCATGTTACCATTTGGACGAGGACGGAGAGAAATAATGTGAAATTAAAGCCCCTGACAATCATTACCTCACACATCCATGAATGTGCTTTAGCGTGCATGATGGAGAGAAAGGGCCGCATGTTCAACAAGACCTGTAACTCAGGACAGTGGCCAACAACCTTCTGCAAATATGGTCAATATTTGCATGCCACATCAGAGCAAAAATCTGAACATTGTTTGAAACAAGCAGTTTCTGGAGATATAAAGGAAGTGCAAATATCTCCCCACGGAACATGTTCAGTCCCTTCAGTAAAACACCATGACGACACACGACAACCTCGACCCCTTCCTCATCTACTTTAGTCGCAGACTTGTTGGAGGACTCTCGTGCAGCCACCCATTCGCTTCCACCACACCTGCCTTTCCCAGGATTCTGTTCAAGATGAAGAAAAACAGCTGTAGACAGGGCGAAGCGTGGAGTGAAATTTAAATAAAATTTACATGTCCTGTTGATGCCCTGATGTGGTTGACGTAGGAGGTCACCTCTGTGTTGTTGGCCAAGAAGACACCTTCGAAAAAGCTATTTGGTCTAAAAGACATAAAGCAGGGGTGACCTTTATCAAGGTTCCATGTATTGCATGCAGTAGAAACAACTTATATATACCCCAGAATGGCTCTTAAAGCGATAAAGCTTGCGGTTCCCATCCACTGAGACTGCTAACTTTGAGGGTTTGCAGGCTGGGCACCGAAACTGATCGACTTCAGACAGCCTCTCAACTTCACATTTGTGTACGACCATTCCAGGTGTACTTTAAGATGATGTCACACGTTGCGTGGCAGTTTTGACATGCGCAGTAGTGGTTGGAGTTCGCTCTGAGAGTAGTTGGCTGCCGCTCGTCCTCCTGGTTTTTTGTCTTAAGTTTCAAGTACATGACCAAAAGTAAGTGTTTGTTTCCACCGTAGTTGCCTTTCAGTGTTTGGTTAGTCCGTAGTTGTGTGTGTTGCCTTGTGTGCATTTGCTGTAGTAGCTCCGTCGTCGAGGAAGGACGCTCCAGCAATTAGCCATCGCCCTTTGCAGTGTGTTAAGTGGTCACATGATCCAATGGACCGTGTGCGTGTAGTGGCGTTTGTCCACCACACGATGGTGCCCGTTCCCACGGAATGAGAATTGGTTTCTTTGACATGTTTTTGTCTATGATTGTAATTTGTATAATTTTGTATAATTGTCTAATGTGTGTTATTTCACACAAACTATATATATATATATATGCATATATATATATATATATCAAGGACTTGGACAGATAAACCCCACAGTTTATACATATCTTGAACTCCTGTGCTCTGACCGGCCAACCATCGTGGATTCTTTATCAGTTATCTGAACTAGCATCATCATCTTCCTTCCTCCTCAACACCAGGAATGATTTTTGCATGGTGTCGCCACATATTTTACCACACTGTCAAAGGAAAATCAAGCATATAAATACATCTAAAACTCTTTCAATGCTGCAGGCAACTAGTCCAATGACATACTAACCCGACCAAAGAGTTTTGTGCGCTGCTCAAGCATACCAACCAACCAGCTTGTCCTGACATTCCTGGTGCAGTAATCTTGAGATCAAGTCCACTCTATAGGCCTCTCAGACTGTAACATCTGATTAATCTGTGGCAATAATATTATAAATAATAAATAATATTGTAGCTACTTACACACTTTTGATTATATAGTATAGAATGCAGAAACAGTTCGAACATTTACTAATGCTGAAACTTTAATGTTTTACTTTCAAATATCTCAATTTCATCCTTTTTTTCCCACACCCTTAAGGTATTCCCACAAAGCCACATCAAACCCCTCCCTCACGCAGACCCGACCTGACCTCCTACCGTGCCTAACCATTTGTTGCGGCTGTGAGGATGCAGCTGACCCCTCCCATGCATCACACAGGATGTAGCTTCCCGCGCTCGACCTTCAGTATTTTCCTTCCTGTCATAAAACAAGGGGGGTAGGGTTTATTATTTTCCTTCCTTCCTGTCATAAAACAAGGTGGAGGGTTTTTATTTTAATTTCCTGTTGATATAAAAAAGGGGGAGGTGTTTATTACTCCCGGGGGCCATAAATCCATTAATCAATTCAGGTTTGACATTTTGGAGTATCCTTCATCGCTCTCACATGGTCCCCACTGATGCAAAATGTCCTCACAAGGAGATGTTTTCAAGAATTGGCCCTACAAGCAATATACACTCACATGCACATACACACGTGCACACAGGCGTGCATACTCCCGCTCGTGTCAGTTCTTTGTCTCTGTCTCTTCATATTGTTATATTTTTTATGCTGCCTCTATGATATACTGTAAGCATCAACATCCATCCCTGTGGAGACATTTGTTATGATAAAACGTTGCTCAGACGTATTCACATGATAAATTATTTATAACCACCAAAAGCACACACACAGAGAGACTCCCAGGCATGTATCCAAAAAGCTGCATTTGTTCCAATAAAACGTCAAGCTGGCAGCAAAATGAGCTGTAATGACTTTCAGTCTGTACTAATGGCCAATAAATGCTGGATTCAGAGTCTATCTCTCTCTCTATGAACCACATGGAACCACACAGGTACACTGATGCAGGGTGACGTTTCATGCAGGGGTCAGATGGATAAAGATTTCTGCTGTTAATGACTGTTTAGCTGACGTTTGCCTTCCAACAGCATAGGAAAATCAGCAGGAATTTGCATGTTAGGATCATCACACGCTCACACACACTGGCAATAATTCAGCACCATCGTATACATATTCACACAGGCTCTATCACAGGATTTGATTTTGGCACACTTTAGAGTAATTTTTCAACAAAATGTTCTATTCTAATTTAGGAAGCTGTCATGATTCCGCTTTTATTTTGGTCCCGCGAGTCCTGTTTTGTTTTCTCCCTTCGTTCTTCCTGTTCCTGTGGCACACGGCTGGAGTCAATCAACCCCTGATCACCTGAGTACAAGAGCACCTGGACTCCAGCAACGTGTGCCAGATCGACTCCTTTCCTGTGATTGCTCCTCTAGTTCCTGTGATCGATTCCTCTAGTTCCCTGTGATTTGAGTTCGTTTGAGTCTCCTGGTTCTGTGACTCTTTCTGTTGGACTCCTTTGTTCCCTGTGGTAAATTGGCTCTCCTCGTTCGTTCTCTCGGTCTGTGCGCTTGCTAGCTCATTTTGATAAATAAAAAAGTTAAAAATTAAACTAGATTAAAAAGGGTTATTGCACCGTAGGGATGGTTATTGCACATTGAGATGGGTATTGCACATTGTAAAAGCAGGTGTCCATTACTATGTGGTAAAGCATAGTGTACCCTACTACTTCCTCCCCCCAAGTGAGAAGTTGTAGAGTACGATGGCGTGGTGTACAAAGGAGTTCTTAAGTCTGTTGGTCCGACACTTGGGGAACAGCAGCCTTTCACTGAACAAGCTCCTCTGGTTGCTGATGACGGTGTGCAGAGGGTGGCTGGTGTTGTCCATAATATCCAGCAGTTTGTCCAGAGTCCTCAACTCTGCCACGGTCACCAGAGAGTCCAGCTTCATGCCGACCACAGAGCCGGCCCGCCTGATCAGTTTGTCCAGTCTGGAAGTGTCCTTCTTGGATATGCTGCCCCCCCAGCACACCACGGTATAGAAAAGGACGCTGGCAACCACAGACTGGTAGAACATCTGCAGCAGTTTACTGCAGATGTTGAAGGACCGCAGTCTCCTCAGGAAGTACATCCTGCTCTGTGTCTTCCTATACAGGTGGCTGGTGTGTGTTGTCCAGTCCAGTTTATTGTCCAGCCACAGCCCAAGGTACTTGTAACAGTCCACAGTCTCCACCTCAGCTCCCTCTAACAGGACTTGTCGCGGTCTTGGTTTGGACCTCCCGAAGTCAATAACCAGCTCCTTCGTTTTAGAGGTATTGAGCTGTAGGTGGTTGGTGCGGCACCATGCAGCAAAGTCCCTGACCAGTCTCCGATACTCCTCCTCCCTGTCATCACGTATGCACCCGACAATGGCTGTGTCGTCTGCGTACTTCTGAATGTGACACAGCTCTGAGTTGTAGCAGAAGTCTGATGTGTACAGGGTGAAGAGAACAGGGGCCAGCACTGTGCCCTGGGGGGCTCCTGTGCTGCTGACTACAGTGTCAGACGTGATGTCCTTTAGCCCGACGTACTGTGGTCTGCCAGTGAGGTAGTCGGAGATCCAGTCCACCAGGTGGGGGTCCACTCCCATCCTGCCCAGTTTGTCCCGAAGCAGAGAAGGCTGGATGGTGTTAAAGGCACTGGAGAAGTCTAGGAAGAGAATCCTCACTGTGCCGCTTCCCTTGTCCAGATGGGAGTGGGCTCGATGGAGTAGGTAGAGGATGGCATCCTCCATGGCAACATCTGGCTGGTATGCAAACTGCAGGCGATCCTGGGCGTGCTGTACCTGAGGTCTGAGGAGGCTGAGGAAGAGCCGTTCCAGCGTCTTCATCAGATGTGAAGTGAGTGCCACTGGTCGGAAGTCATTCAGCTCGCTGGGCCGGTTCTTCTTCGGAACTGGAACAATGCGGGATGTCTTCCAGAGTGTTGGCACTCTCCCAGTCTGGAGGCTGAGGTTGAAGATCCGTTGTACTGGTTCCCCCAGTTCTGCAGCGCAGGTCTTCAGTAGTCTTGGACACACTTTGTCTGGGCCTGCAGCTTTCCTGGGTCGGAGCTTCCTCAGCTCTCCTCTGACCTGGTCTGTGGTGAGGTGCGGTGGCGATGGTGTTGATATGGGGGAGGAGGAGGGTGTTGTTGTGCTTTGTTGTGTGAAGGGGGGAGGGTGGGATGGCTGTGGTGAGGGTTGGGGGGTTGGGGGGGGCTGATTGAACCTGTTGAAGAAGTCATTCAGTTCGTTTGCCCTCTCCACTGTCCCCCCGCCGGCTCTGGACTTTGTGTTGAAACCCGTGATGGTCCTCACACCTTGCCAGACCTCCCTCATGTTGTTGTCCCTCAGCTTCTGCTCCACCTTCCTCCTATAGCTGTCCTTAGCTTCCTTCACACAGTGCTTCACCTCCTGCTGAGCTGCCTTCATGGCCTCCTTATCTCTACTCCGGAAGGCAGTCTTCTTCTTGTTGAGGACAGTCTTGACTTCCCGCGTAACCCATGGCTTGTTATTAGGGTAGTAGCGGACAGTCTTGACAGGGGAGACCACGTAGATGCAGAAGTTAAGATAATCTGTCAGACAGTGTGTCATCTCCTCTATGTCCTCACCAGGCGGGTTCAACAGCACATCCCAGACTGTGGTGTTAAAGCAGTCTCTCAAGGCACTTTCCTTCTCAGGGGACCACCTCCTGATGGATCGGGTTTCAACCGGTTGCTTTTGGACCAGGGGGATATACAGTGGCTGTAGTTGAACCAGGTTGTGATCAGACTTCCCTAGTGGGGGGAGGGGAGTCGCTCTGTATGCATCCCGTACATTAACATACAGTAGATCAATTGTCCTGTTGTTTCTGGTCGGACAGTCTACAACTTGGTTAAAAGCAGCCAAAGTAGAGTGCAAAGTTGCATGATTAAAGTCCCCAGAGATGATCATGAGTGCATCAGGGTGCTGTGTCTGCAGCCTTGCTGTGACAGCGTGGATTTTCTCACAGGCAGTGGCTGCGTCCGCTCTCGGAGGGATGTAAACACAGACGGTGATCACGTGACTAAACTCCCTCGGCAGATAATATGGCCGCAGGCTAACAGCTAGCAGCTCGAGGTCCCAGCAACAAGAGATTGTCTTTACGGAGATATGTCCTGGGTTACACCAGCGGTTGTTCACATACATGATGACACCCCCACCTTTTAAACCCTGGTGCCTGAGTTAGTGTTCTGTTTCTTCTTGTTTACGCGTGTTTCCTGGTTTCTTTTGTCACTATCTCTGTTCATTGTGCTTTTGTCAATCTGTTTTTAGATCCCGGTTCGGTGACGCTTTCTGTTTGGACTCTTACTCATGTTTATGGACTTCTGCTAGTTTGGACATTCAGATTTTGCTCTGTTTCTGTTTCTCCCGGATTCGGTGATGCTTTTAGTTGTGATTTTTGTTGTTTAATTATTTAAAATATTATTTTTGACTCGCTCCTGCCTCCTGTGACTTTCACCACTGCGCTTGGGTCCCGCTCCACGTCTTGACTCGCGACAGAAGCAAAGGCACTATCACTTCATCTTCCATTATCAGGTGAATGGCGGATGCTTCTGAGAGCCTTATTTAAAGAAAATGAGCGTGGAAATCACTGAACAAGAGTGGGATGATTCTGTGCGGGTTAATTTAATTATCTTGTAAAAATGTGTGGTGGTATGGAATGAGAGAAACTGAGGAGGATGAACAAGTGTTACGATCGAAAAAATAAAAATAAAAAAAAATCTGGGTGACCGCAAGAAAGGGAAAACTGGACAATTTGACACCATGATTGATGATATATTAGTATGGAGACTAAGTATGAAAATTGGCATGTTGGCATATTGATGGGTTTTCCATAAGAATCATGTAGCTTTTTTGTGGGGCTACTAACAACAGTGAACTATAATCTATATAGCATGTTTATTTGGCAGTATGCAGTGTTTTACTTTTGTGCAATGTTGGTTAGAAAAACCCAAGAGGTCTAGATAAACTATGACCTTTTACTATTTGTCTACTGGTCCCTATTTTATTTACGTACTCATTTTCTGTTGGGCAGCTAAGTTAAATTCATGTAAATGTAATTTTTTTTTAAAACAATTTTTCATTTGAATATCATACTTATGAATGAACTACCTGTTGAGAACGGACAATTGGATGTGTTTCCTGAGTCGAGGGTTGTGCGGTAATCCTGAAATTGAAGAATACTAGCATTTGGCATTAGAACGAAATGGAAGCAAGCACAAAACTGGGAATCAGCTTCAGCTTCTTAACCTTTTTAATCTCAGGGCCTACCTTTTCCGGAACAAATGTGTCCGGGGCCCAATCAAGGAATAGAACTGATTTCAGAATGACTGGTTTCATTTGAGTGCAATAACCACACATGTAAACAAACCAAAACCTTGGACATTTGTCATCGAAAAGTCCAAACCGCAGCAGAACCACATGCAAGTAATGTCCTGTTGAGAAAATTGGAAAAGCTGTCCTAAATAAAATTCTGAATAAAATATGTATAATAAAACAATGTCTAAATATGTCTGACAAGTTTGACATGAAGCATAACTCTATTTTAACAGAACAACAGAACACCATTAAGACATAACAAAGTTATCAAAGTGGGATGGGACCCTAACTCGTCTCACTGCACGAGTCACAGCCTGAGGAGGCCCCCTAGTGGCATTCTCCGGAATGGGGTTATCACTTTCCATCCCAACATTTTCAACGCACTCAGCCTGCTCGCTTTGCTGTGAAGGCAAAAAAAAACAATGTGGTTTGCAACAGGAACAGGCAATGTATATGGTTTTAGACGATCATAATGAACAACTTGAGTACGACTGTCCAGCTCGAATGCATCACAGATTTGATAGGTCAATCCTGTTTCTCCCTGCGTTTCACATACAGACATGACACGATTATGGACCTTTCCAATGTGCAGCAAGTTTCAAACGACCCTCTGTCGGATTGTTCAACCACACCAAATCCCCAACAGCAATGATGTCTAACTGTTGAGTCATTATACAGTTTCTGTTCCTCATGGGCGACCATATTGTTTAGCCGGGCCACCTTGAATGCAGTGTCAAGTTTCAATGCTAATGAGGTGACAAAGTTAGGATGCGTCAACCTTTGATGTTGTCGACTAATTGGCACCAGCATATCCATGGGTGTTCTAGCCTCTCCTCCGTGTGCCACCCTCTGAAAAGGCCATCCTGCTTGTACACCCCCCATGGGCGCACGATGCTTCGGTGTAGGAGTTTTGCGAGTCTGGCAGGGAACACATTGTTCGCACCACTGACGGATATCCTTAAACATGTAAGGCCAGTAGCTGGAGACTCTCGCTTTCTCCCGAACTCTGTCAGCCCCAAAATGTGCTGCTAACGGACCACCATGTAGTTGCTTTAATACCTCCTCCACCATTGAGGAGGGAATTACTACTTGGCAGAGAGCCTCGCCAGTGAGTGAAGATGTCAAAGACCGGCAGAGCAGACCATCCTGGAGTGACAAGCGTGAAAACTCTGTCCACAACTTACGCAACCATCGTGAACTGCCCCTCATCTGAAACCTCATAGGCCGCGACACATTCTCAGAAATCCATTTCACAATGATTCGGATATCTGAATCAGACTGTTGGCGCTGAATCAGAATATCTCTGTCAATAGAAAGTTCTTGTTGGAAAGAACTTCCACTCGGCATGTCTGTTAGCTGTAGTTCATCCGCATTCAGCTCTGCATTTAGCGAAGCATCAGCTGAGGAGTCCAATAATGCCGCATCAACAGGAGAAGATTCCTCATCCGGTTGAGTCATGACATAATTCACACCTGATGACACTTGTGGTGAGAAACCACCCCCGCCCACACATGACCTGACTTGAGAGCGTCTCGACAGAGCATCTGCGTTAATATTCAACTTTCCTTTTTTGTATTTGATGACCCAGTTAAATGGATCCAGCTCCAGAATCCACCTAGCCCTCTTTCCAGACGGATCTTTATCAATGGCCATAGTATGAAGGTTCAACAGTGGTCTATGGTCAGTGAAGATTGTGAACTCTGCCAAACCCAAGTAATGTCTAAACATGACGCACCGCCCACACAATCGCCCACAACTCCCTATCAAATGTAGACCAGCGTTTCTCAGTGGAGGTTAGTGCTTGACTAGCATAAGCAACCACTTCTTCTAACCCATCATGATCCTGAGCTAGTACTGCCCCCACAGCCATCAAAGACGCATCAGTGTACACATTGAAAGGAAGTGTAAAGTCAGGCATCAATACAACAGGCGGAGGCGTCAACACTTTTCTGAGATATTGAAAAGCAGCATCACATTCGGGAGTCCAATTGAAGGGTGTGTCTTTGCAAGTCAGTTTATGAAGTGGAGCTGCATGCAAAGCAAAGTCTTTCACAAAACGTCTATAATATGTGTTACACAGTTCTTCAGGACAAACGACTCAATGTCCAAACATGTGTAGCGTTTTCTTTTATTGACGTTCCTGCAACACACGTCACACGTCTGCAGGTTCATTCTCGCAAATCGTTTTTTTTTTCATGTTTCCACTTTCTTCCACAGCAAATACAAAACAGTTGCAATCTTCGGACACATTTACACATACTCCCGTCAAACGCACACTGCACACGTGACACCATAAGGATAAACCACACGACTTGGACGCACAACACTTGTACACAGCCTCACATACACCGTCCCATGTACACCAACAACACTTACGTCCACTTTCATATAGTTCGCTCCACACTCACCTGCAACACACGTCACACGTCTGCAGGTTCATTCTCGCAAATGAGTGAGATGGACCTCAAGAGTCCACCCGAGCAGCCTTGGGCCGTCCCTGACATCCCTGATTAAATATCTGCGCCTATTCGCGAATCTGTGTATGCATCCAAAAAAGCACTTTCATTTAACAAAAATAATACAAAACATTATACAAATAAATAAGAATTGAGGGGTGCCTAAACTTGTGAGTCCCACACTCTCCCCGCCAAAATAAATGTTGTCCCGGCATTTCCCAGAGTCTTCGACTTCTGACGTTGATGAGGGAGTCAAACTTCTGCACATTCAGTTCACCAAGAGTCTTGACACATGACGCACATCTCCCATCTCACGTCAAGTGGAGGCAGCAGACGTCACTGGCCAGGTAACATCTGATGCAATACTCCGCTCACAGCGGGTGCAGAATCTCAGATTGACAGGTTGTTAACCCAGATATACATCAAAACTTCCGCTCAGACCACCGTATACATTTGAAAACACTTTTCAACGTAAATATATGACTGTGGTCTAGCTATGGTACTCTACTCCGGACCCTTAACTTCAAATGAATTTTTTTTTTTTTTTTCAAAACCCTAAACTACTCATGAACTACACCAACAATCATTGTGCCGCTATTGCATGAACACTGAAACTAACCATACTGAGGACGTTTTACTGAAGGGTGACCTAGAGTGTCATACGTAAATCTTTGGGGTGGGTTTCTTTGGCGAAAAGGATATTTTCTTGCCGACGCTGGCTCTGGAACCACCTCCTCAGCTTCCGCAGATGACACCACTCACTGTGCAGGACTCTCATCATCGGTAGACGGCTCTGAGACCGTCTCTGCCGCTCCTTCACTTTCCAGGCGTTGGTTCGTGTCCTCATCCTCTTCACCCTCCATAGCCCTCTGACTCAGCTCCTGTCCGCCTCTGAGTGGCGATTGGTTGAAATTCCTCTGCCTCTACTCCGAGCTGACTTCGCAGTGGATCGACAGATGTTGTAGGGTGTGTGGCAATCAACAACCATTCGTCCTCATCCTCAGAACTACTGTCTGACTTATTCTTGCTGATTCGTTTCCTTGTTAGTTTTTTTTATTTTTCCGCTGCGTTTGAATCTCTTTCATTCGTTTTCTTTGTGTCATGCCAAATTTCTTCTTGCGGTAGGAAGTCACACGGCAGCAACAAGTTCCTGTGCAAAACTCTAGGCCTTCCTTGACCTTTCTCCGGACAAACCATGTACACTGGACCATCTTTGTGTTTCCTTTCTTTGACGACATGAATTTGGTCTTCCCAGTAGGACCTAATTTTTCCTGGACCTCCTCGCTCTCTGAAGTTTCGAACTAACACACGACTGCCTGGCAGCAATTCTCCTCCATGTGCTTTTTGGTCATGATATGTTTTAGCCTTTGTTCTTTTTGAATGGTTTCTGAAGCCAGCTTGTATGCTTCTTGCATTCGCCATCTCCACTTACTTGCATAATCATTGTGGGAAGCACTCTGGTCATTTGGAGTCAAACCAAACATAATATCTACTGGAAGCCTTGGGTTCCTCCCAAACAGAAGGTAATACGGGGCATAACCAGTAGCTTCGCAACGGGTGCAGTTATATGCATGCACAACCTTGGCTAGTGATGTGTTCCAGTCTGACTTTGCATCCTCTGTCAGATTTCTCAGCATAGACAACAGCGTTCGATTGAACCTCTCCACTTGACCATTTCCAGCGGGGTGGTAAGGTGTTGTGCGGGAGCCTAAGATGTTACAGTACTCTTGCATTTTGTGGAATAATTTGTTCTCAAACTCCTTCCCTTGGTCATGGTGCAGCTTAGTTGGAAATCCAAATTTAAGAACAAAGTGTCCAAAAATCTTTTCTGCTGCAGTCTTGGCCGATTTGTTGGTGCACGCATACGCCTGAGCGAACCGCGTGAAATGATCCATCACCACCAGAATGTATTCGTAGCCTCCTTTACAGACTTCCAGATGTAAAAAGTCAATTGAGACAATCTCAAATGGATAGTTTGTCGTAATATTAACCAGTGGGGCTCTTGTTGGCTTGTTTGGGCGTTTACGTTTCAGACAACTACACACTTTGGTCACGAAGTGGTCAACATCCCTCTGCATATGTGGCCAATAGAATCTCTCCCTGATTAAACTGAGAGTCCGTTCCACCCCAAGATGTCCCATTTTCTCGTGGAGCTCTTGATAGATCAACTGATGAAATTCTTGCGGCAACACCAGCTGCTTTCTGGTTGGATTCTGTCTGTATAACACTCCGGTGTCATCAACCAACAATTTACTTTTCTCTCCGGCAAAACTTGATAAGTCGTCTCTTCTATCTCTTCTTCTCAGCTTTGGCCACTCTCCTGTTGCAACATATTTCACCACTTTACCGACAGGGCATAACCAAGGAGTGCGTTCTTCAGCTTGAAGTTTTACTGATTTTACCACAGTGGATATCACTTCAGGTCCCATCTCTTCTGAACATGCTTCCATGTACTTCTCCATGTCGAGCGGCATTCGAGAAAGCCCATCAGCATCTCCATTAACTTTGCCTGGTCTGTACTTAATGCAGAAATTGAAGTCGGCCAACTCAGCGATCCATCTGTGGGTTGTGGCATTCAGTTTGGCTGTTGTTAGTACATAAGTTAAGGGATTGTTGTCCGTGTAAACGACAAAGGAGGGTGCATAGTACAAATAATCTTTGAACCGTTCACAGACAGCCCACTTCAAGGCTAGGAACTCTAACTTTCCAGAATGAAGGTAGTAGTTGGTTTCCGGGGAAGTTAATGTTCTTGACCCAAAACCTATGACAACCAACTTGCCTTGCTGTCGCTGGTACAGGACGGCACCAAGTCCATCCTGTGAGGCGTCACAGTGAAGCACAAATGGTTTTTCAAAGTCAGGGTAACCCATGATCGGTGGATTCAGAAGTTTGTCTATGAGCTGACACACCACCTGTTGATGTTCTTCATTCCAGACAATTGGACTGCTTGATGGCAACTGTTCGGATCTCTTTTTGTCTTTGGACTTATGTGTTGTCTTCTGTTGGCTCTTCAGTGCGGAACCTTTCGCAACTGATAACAGACTGTATAATGGTTTGGCAATCTGAGAGAAATTGGGGATATAGGTGCGATAGTATGACAGAAAGCCCAACATTCTCCTTAATTCCCCCACCGTCCCTGGTCTGCGTTCTTTGAGGGCTTGTACGGGCGCTTTCATGTAGTAGCCATCTTTAGAGACAATTTTTCCCAAAAACCTTACTTTGTCTTTGAACACTTCACATTTCTTTGCAGTCAGTTTTACACCATGTGCCTGGTAGCGGCGCAACACCTCCCTCATGTGGCTTAAGTGGTCCTCGAACGTTTTGCTATGGACAAGATTATCATCCAGGTAAGGTTGAGAAATTTCATCCCTTAACCCAACAAGGCACTCCTCCATACTACGTTGAAACTCTGCCGGGGCTGAATACAGACCAAATGGAATCCTGACCCGCTCATACAGCCCCCAAGGTGTTATAAAAGCTGTAAGTGGTCTGCTGCTCTCCTCCAGGAACCCTTGATGGTATGCCTTGCCCTGGTCCAGTACAGAAAACCATGTACTTCCCATCAGACTGTTTAACATGTCCTGCACTCGGGGGATGGGATGGCGGTCAGGGATGGATTTCTGATTAAGCTCCCTATAGTCCACACATAGTCTCAAGTTTCCATCCTTTTTACGTACGCACACTATGGGTGATGAATATGGGGATCGGGATTTTCTAATCCACCCTCTATTCAGTAGATCTTCCAAATACTCTTTGACTTCCTTATGCAGCGGTTTTGGAACTGAGGTGTATGTGCGTCTTACTGGAGTTGTATCACTTAGTCTGATTTTCAATTGCAATGACGGAATACATCCCACATCACTGTCATCCTTGGAAAATGCAGCACATTCTTCTCTAAGCATTTGTTTAACTTTTTGTTGCTGATCTATATTCAAGTGATCAACTGACACTGGAGGATCCCATAACTCATGACTGCTTACGGTTTTTCCTTCCTGCAGCCTGGTCACAGTCGTCTTGCTTTCGCTCCTAGTCGCCTCCTCAATCTTTGTGACAGTCTTTTCTGGTATTTTAGCTGGTCTCACATCAGCTGGATAAACTGTTTTAAACTATAAACTTGCTGCAAGCGGCCGATCACTGTACGGGGAGTTAGAGTAATGTCATAGGAGTTATTATTCGTGACTGGGATGACTACTCTGGACCACTTTCCCTTTTGCAGGTCAATTAAGGTTTCAGCGATGGTTACTCCGCTTGGCCAGTTGTGAATCAACTCCGGTTCAAACAGAACTTCTTGACGATTGACAAGTGGGCCTGCCCTTGCACTGCATCTCACTTCTTTAGTCTGACCGGCTGGAATGACAGTGCGTAGTTTCCCAACTTTGACTACACCGTCTTTGTAACTTTTCCCAGAGCTCTGCACTAGATGGATAAACACTTCAGCTCTTTTACAGTCAAAAGAGAATGCTTCTTTGACCATGGTGGTCATCACATCTGGTTTTTCTCTCATCCCACGAGTGACAAGATGCTCAATCACATTATACCCAATGATTGGGGTTTCTGCAACACCAGGATCCATGGAAACAAGAACTGGCACTATTTCTGATAGCTGTCCATCTTGTAATCCAAATGTGACTTTCACCTCTGCCCACCCTGCGAAAGGTATAGGGGTCTGGTTGGCTGCTTGTCCAACTAGAGTCACATCTTCATCCAAAATCTCGTCCATGTTCCGGACTTCAATGTGAGGGATACAAGCCTTCCTCCAGTTGTCATTAATGATTGTCACCTGCGAACCTGTGTCCCAGAGAGCCTGTGTAGCGACGTTCTCAATAAAACAATCAACCAGGCACTTCTTTCCGATCAAAGCCTTCAACTTGCTCTGGTGGTTCAGGGAAAGATGACTAGCATAGCTAGCACCCACAATCTGGTTGGAGTTCTCTCTCTTCTCCATTTCTGCTTCCAGCTTCCGGATTCGTTCACACAGTAGACTGTGTGTTTGTTCATCCACCTTTCTACTGCTTTGTTCGCCAGGCTCGGGGTGTGTAACTGTTTGAATTTGTACATGCCTGCCATCTGATTTCCCCGCTGACCCACTCTGTCTTCTGCAGCCCCTCGAAAAATGTCCAGACTGTCCACATTTGAAACAGTGTTCACAAGCATCACCTTTCCCCTGCTCCCGACACACGCTGCATCCTTTCCTTGCATTTGCTTCCTGGCGGGTCGTTCGTTGTGAAGTATTGACACTTTTCCTTAGTTCTGCGATCTCGTCTCTCAGTAACTTAACTATTCCAAACAGTTCTGACTCTTGAGGGGTGGCAGCACCACGCAGACTGCGATTCTTCACACTAGCACCCTCTGATGACTGTTCCTGGGCCCCAACTTTAGCTGTAATTGCCACCTCACCCTGCTGACTCACTTGCATGGCTGTCTGAAGTTCATTGATTTTCGTGATCTTGCTGCTTGTGTTCTTTCTTTGTTTGGACTGCCTTTCAGATTCCACACTTGCAGCTTCATTCATTTTTTCAATGAGCACTTCATCTGTTACTCCCCGGTCGTCAAGATATGGTTTGAGTTGGAATTTGATGCTGTCACTTATTAACCCAGTACTCACTGACCTCAGAAACTTCTTTTGCATAAGATCTGGACTGTACTGCTCATCAGACCCTAATTCTCTGGAAGTGAGTAATAATCGTTCTTTTAGCTCAATAGCTCTGAACAGGAAGTTCTGAGGCGACTCTCTACTTTCTTGAGTTATATTTACCAGCTTGTGATAGAGGTCTGTGGAGCTGTCCTCTTTGAAATGACCCCTCAGTACTGTCTTCAGTTGAGAAAGAGTCAGACCTCTTTTAATTTCCAACATATCTCGAAGACTCAATCCAGGGCTAATGGATTTGATGACTGCTTCCATCACTTCAGCCTCACTGTGTCCTTTCAGGAGCCCTCGGTCAATCTGGTGCACCAGGTTGGTGTATGAGAGCTTTTCTTTTTGTCCTCTTTCTCCAATCTGGCCACAGATCTTAAATTCTCTCCTGATTGTCACCTCCAGATTTTTATTTCCAAGTGGATGAAGCTTTTGTGGTGATTGGCTGGACGTTTCATTCACTCGCTCACTCAGCCTCCTAACTTCATCCTGCGGGGCTTCACTGTTAAGCTGAAGCTGAGCATGCTTTTCTGATAGAGTCCACTCCTCTGTTTGTTCTTTAACTTCTAAAGTTGTCGACCTTTTCTCAGCTCCAGCCTCGTCAGCCATGTCCTCCACCATTGTTAGCAACTCCATTAAGTAGTACTTTGCCACATCATCTTCTTCTTCATCAATAACACTGTCCATTGATCCTGACATTTTTCTAATTAACTGTCTTCTTGTTGTGAGATTTTCACAGGGAATTTTGAGTTTCACACACACCGTTTTCAGCTGCTCCAGGTCGAGACGCCACAGTCCACTTGTCCCGGTCTCCGCCAGCTCCTCCACGTCCGTGTGTGACTGCCGTGATGCCACGGGCGCGCGCGCCGCTCCCGCTCCGTGAACCAGATGCCATCACAATTCCCTCCGAACCACACTTCGGAAGACGTTAAATCCCAGCAGTGCCTCCAGATTTGTTACACAGTTCTTCAGGACAAACGACTCAATGTCCAAACATGTGCAGCGTTTTCTTTTATTGACGTTCCTGCAACACACGTCACACGTCTGCAGGTTCATTCTCGCAAATTGTTTTTTTTTCATGTTTCCACTTTCTTCCACAGCAAATACAAAACAGTTGCAATCTTCGGACACATTTACACATACTCCCGTCAAACGCACACTGCACACGTGACACCATAAGGATAAACCACACGACTTGGACGCACACCACTTGTACACAGCCTCACATACACTGTCCCATGTACACCAACAACACTTACGTCCACTTTCATATAGTTCGCTCCACACTCACCTGCAACACACGTCACACGTCTGCAGGTTCATTCTCGCAAATGAGTGAGATGGACCTCAAGAGTCCACCCGAGCAGCCTTGGGCCGTCCCTGACATGCCTGATTAAATATCTGCGCCTATTCGCGAATCTGTGTATGCATCCAAAAAAGCACTTTCATTTAACAAAAATAATACAAAACATTATACAAATAAATAATAATTGAGGGGTGCCTAAACTTGTGAGTCCCACATATGAACATAATCCCACAAAAGCCCTGACTTCTGTAGGATTTTGGGGTGTGGGCCATTAACAGGCCTTTTCAACATTACAGGTATCAGGCTGGAGCCCCTGACTCGTTACCACATATCCTAGAAACACCACATGGTTTTGTGCAAAATGACACTTGCTAGGATTCAGCTTCAGTCCTGCCTTTTGAATCCCGGACAATACCTCACGCAGAGTCAACAGGTGATGCTCGAAGGTAGGACTGTACACCAGCACATCATCCAGGTAAACCACACACACCTGCCACGGCAACCCTCTCAACACCAACTCCATCATGCGTTGAAACGTAGCAGGAGCGTTGGTCAAGCCCATAGGCATCGAGCGCCATTGATAGAGGCCCCTGCCGGTGGAAAATGCTGTCTTTTCTCTGTCTTCTTCTGCGACCTCAACTTGCCAGTAACCATTTGCAAAGTCCAATGTGCTGAACCAGCAAGCGCCAGTCAATGCATCCAGTCTATCATCCGCCCTGGGAAGAGGATGAGAGTCTCTTATAGTGATACTGTTCAGGTGACGATAATCAATGCAAAACCTCCAGTCACCATTCTTTTTCTTCACCAACACTACGGGTGAGGCCCACGGACTGCAGCTCTCCTCAATAACCCCCTGAGACAAAAGGGTCGCCACCTGGTTGTCAATCTCCTTTCTCTTCTGCGGTGAAGTTCTATAAGCTGCTGGACGAAGTGGAGCATGATCACCAGTTCTAGCATGGTGTTTTACCAGTGAACATTTACCTGACACAGCTTTCGATACATTAAAGATGTCCTTGAACTCTTCAAGTAATTCCATCAACTGGATCTTATGATGCCCCTCAGCTGGAGATTCCTGTAATGAGTCCGTAATACGGTCTTTATTTGTCATCACTGCTTCAGCCACACGAAGAGGTTGTGGAAGTGACAGCACTTTGGTCTCGTTCCTTGAAAAAAACTCACCAAGGTGCATGCCTTTCTTCAACACCATGTCTTGATCTGTTGGATTCAAGATTCTTGCAGTGGTGACTCCATCTTTTACATGAGTAACAGTACGAGACACAACACATTCACATGTAGAAGGTAAGTTAGGAGATAGATACCCCACGAAGTCCATATTCTTATCTCTACCCACAGCAGCAGAAACACTTACTGGCAGGAGTGTCTCACTGAGGGGAGGCAAAGTCACATCCGATGATACTGAGACATTGCAACATAAAGGGATCAAGTCCTTGTCCTGCATAAGGGGGACGACCACATCCCATAACTGTAGTCTTTGATGGGTATAATCCAAAAGAGCGTGATTCAAAATAAGGAAGTCCAGTCCAAGTATTGCAGATTGGGATGACTTTCTTAGCACGTAAAACCTTTGTTGCCAAGAGTGCTCACCAATGCGCAGAGTCACAGTTACTGAGCATAATGTGTCCAGCATCTGTCCATTCACAGCATGAGCCGCCACAACAGCAGTCTGTAGGGGTCGTTTGCGCAAAGAAGGAACTGATATGCGAGAATCTGCACGAATGAACGACTCAGTGGAGCCAGAGTCAACCAAAATGTTCACTTCAGTGCCCTCAATACTGCCCCTAATATATGACGTGCAGCAGTGTTGCTCCCTGGAGGGTTGATGCAGGTCTCCATGTAACTCAGGGCCCCTGGTGACCGTAGCTGGTATCTGACCCACAACATCAACAAAAAAAAAAAATGTCAACAACACAACAACTGAGCATTTCCCGACTGACTGGCCGCTTCCCCTCTCCTGGGAGAGAGAAAACGCACACCTCCCTGTCTCGGAGTGTTTCCACCTGTCGCCTCTGGACTGCGCCAGCTGAGGGACCGGCCTCGGTCTCCAGCATTATGCACTCTCTCCTGACTGGGTTCCCGGTTCCTTTCCAGCGCCGGTCGGAAAAAGTTGACTGACAGTCCAATTCTCCACAAGTGCATCTACACCTTCGTCCACAGTTTGACCACTCACACTCTTTCCTGTTTGCCTGCCTTCTCAATCTGTCATTTTCCTCCATTATTTTCTTCATCTCCACTCTCATTTCCCTCATCTCGTCCAGTAAACGATCCAATGATGACTGTGTACAAATAGAATTCACAGTACCAGCTGATTGCAGAACAGGGGAGGAGCGTTGATAAGGGGTCCCGTAATCCATCTTTAGAGTTTACCTGGCCATCTCGCACCTGCTCGCGATCATCAAAGCTTCTTCCAGATCTGCTTACCCCTGTTCATGGCACTTCGCTCTTAAAGCCGGGTCAAGTCCAACTAAGAACAGGGGGTACTTCTCCTCCCTCTGTGCCACCTGTCCATAGTTTGGCAATGCTTCATGCACGAGTCGACTAATGTCCGCTGCATAAACATCCAAAAAAATTTGTTCTGAAGCGGTCCAGAAAGTAGCCATGACCAAACGCCTCCATCAATCTCGCCTTCATGGCCGCATAGTCCCTCCGCACTGCCCTCGGTAGGCTGTCCCACAGTAGGAAGGCAGCTTTCGTCAGTCGAGTTGGTAAAATGCGACTCAGTTCATCTTCACATTCCTGGTCATTATTCCTGACCAACGCTCTCACGGCCACCTCATACTGTCGGACCCAGCATGGGATTCGATGCGTTCGATGCGAACGTTGCCTGAGTAGTTATGGTCACGGCGTTCGAACTTAGTGTCTGTTCCGTTACCCCTCCAAAATAAAACGGAACCACGTGTAGTGACAGAGACAAATAACAAATATAACTTCTTACAATTGTAATTCATTTTAAAAACAGTTTTTACTGTTGGAGGCACCATCACTTTCTATAACATTTTCAAGAACATAGTTGGTAACTACCACAAATTTGCAGCTGTCAAGTCAATGACATACTGCTGCCACCACATGTGGCAAGTGTATTAAAACTGAGTGTCTCACGGCCCAGTGCTGTGAAACCAAAAACTTCTAGCGACCCGCTAGGGGACGCTCGTTGCCCTCGTGGCCCAGTGGTATAAAACAAAAAAACTTCTTGCGGCCCTCTAGGGGGCGCTCGCGGCCCAATGGTTAAGAATCACTGCTGTAATGGATTCAAGGAATGCCCTTTAATCAGTCGCTATTTAATGTGTCTGTATTTGTAGTGTGTATGTGTACTGTGACTTCAATGACAATTTGATGGAGAGAGATGCTGTTATGCTGATGCTGATATGGAATACACTGACGTCTGCATCCAACGACATCTGTGTTTTCCCGTGGTCCCCCCATGCGCCCTGAGTGTAGAACCCACTGGCCAGACAACATAATTGATCCTTACCGCGCAAGGTGCCATGAAGTAAGATATAAGGTAAGATATATTCTTTTCCTCAACATGTTACTCCCGGGGGGCCATAAGTCCATAAATCAATTCAGGTTTGACATTTTGGAGTATCCTTCATCTCTCTCACATGGTCCCCACTGATGCAAAAGGTCCTCACAAGGAGATGTTTTCAAGAATTGGCCCTACAAGTTAGCAATATCCACTCACATGCTGCTGGGTGAGTGCTGGATGCAGAATTGACCTCACAGGGAAAGAACCAAATTTAGAGAGTGAGGAGACGGAGGAGCACAGAAGTGGTACTAAATTGAAATTATATATATATATATATATATATATATATATATATATACAATTTTTGGAGAACTAATCGTTCTTTAAACGGAAAATAGAACTGAACGAAAGAACTAATCATTCGCAGTTATTTGAACGGGAATTAGAACTGAACGAAAGAACTAATCGTTCGCAGTTCACAGTTCTTTGAACGGGAAGTAGAATTGAACATAAGAACTAATCGTTCGCAGTTCGCAGTTCTTTGAACGGGAAGTAGAACTGAACGAAAGAACTAATTATTCGCAGTTCTTTGAACGGGAAATAGAATGAAACTCTCCATCGGAAAGTGTAGGGAAAGAGAGAAGCAAACAATACAACGCCTGTTACCTGGAATATCTTCTTGATCATGATCACTCATATTTAGGAACTATTAATCCAACAACAAAGCAGAGGAATCCAGCACTTCTGTTGGAGCAACAGCGGACGATTAAGCGTTGTTTATAAGTCATGATAAGACGTCCGGTTGCGCCTTTCAAAATAAACTAAAAGGAGGAAAACGTATTTGCACATGCGCAAAAGTGAACTACTCACTCCGTGAGATGACACGTAGTTCTCAGTTCATTTTGAAGAGTCGTTCAAATGAACGAATCGTTCAAAGAACGACCCATCACTACAGAAGACACTACTAAGACAACATCTAAAACAGAGGCACATAAGATTGAATACATATTTGCTAGGGGTGGTATTGGAGTAAAAACATAATCTAGTTATTTTGAGAGTTTGTGATTAATTAATCTCAATTAATCACAGTTTCATGGTATCAGAATATTTTGCCACAAGAAGCCACATTTTTCAATTTGAATTAATTTGATATTTACTGAATAAAATGATGGACCTATACATACATTTAAACGACAAAATATTGAATGTTTTTCATCAGTTTGACAATAGCACAATAAATGACAATTGTGGATATATTCAAGTTTATATGTATATTTAAATTAATGGTAATAATATTGTAATTAATTAATCGTAATTAAGTCGTTAAAGTCCCATCACAAGCGAATACAACATTTTCAACAGTGGAAGTGGTCTAAATGCTCTGTGAAATGGAACATTCTGTTGAAAAAACAAATGAAAATTTGAAAATTATGCAAATGTAGATATTAACAAGAATCTTTCTTGTCTTTCTGCAGATGAGTTGCAATGTATGACAGCTTCCAGCTCAGGGAAACAGGTCACTATATGTCAGACATCTAAAACATTGTAGCACTCTAAATAAGAAAACTGGAAGTATTGCTTCGTTGAATGAAATAAAAACAATGAGAAATCAGGTGGTGACTCCCACTGGTCCACACTAGCTTATTTAAGAATGTATTCGGGATTTGTAATTAATAAAATGGTTATTCAGGAGCTAGATAGGGACTTAGGTAACTACCATGAAGATACAGTACTGGATGGGCTTTAGACCATGACAAATGGACACTCAGGCCAGAAAAGGAAGAGAGATATTTACTTGCCAGACACAAACAGATTCTGATCAACTGCTGTCCAAGCCAAGGCATTACGACCGTGCAACATCTGAATCACTGCACCATAGGCAACAAAACAAAGATGAGCTACAAAGATAAACGATGAAACATTTTATTTGTAATAACGAGTGTCTGGTTTGGTTTCCACCAAGAGATGCTCACGGTGAGACGAACGGGAACCACATGAGCACCACAGGTGACCTCCCATTTTTTTGAGGGAGTGTCTTTGACTAATGTAAACTCCTCCTACTTATTGCGCGACGAGATGTGAACTGAAGGTGACGCTTTCTCTTCGTGATTGCAGCAAATGAGTGAATGATTTAGACAATAGACAACCACAATTGCCAATCTGACATGCAAACATTTAGGAAAGACCAGGTCAGTGACACACACATTTTCTAAAATAAGAATAATTGCAAGAATTGGATTAACTGATTTTTTTTTTTCTTGTGGCATGTTGTATCATACCACTGATGAGAAAACTGTACCAGAGAATGGTTGGCAACAATTGAACGTCATAATTGGTCTCTGACGTGCACCGATGACTGCTGAACAACAACAACCTCAAATGGCAACAGAGGAACCACATCTCAACCCTGCTCCAGACCTTTGTACAATTATCTGAAGGACTGGGACGGTGATGAAAAAAAATCTCAAGATAATCTGCATATTAATTAATGTTTTCTGTTGAGCAACAAATACAATAAAATTATTTTCACCTGGAGGAAGAGTACATGGACCACTCAGACTCCATGTCACCTACCTCCCTCGGGATCTGGGAGAAACTCTCCCGGAGGTGGGAGTTAAAGACGCCACTGACAGTGGGTTCCGCCAGGCGTTCCCAGCAGACCCTCACAATACGTTTGCGTCTGCCCGGTCTGACCGGCTTCCTCCCCTGCCAGCGGATCACACTCACCACTAGGTGGTGATCGGTTGACAGCTCTGCCCCTCTCTTCACCCGAGTGTCCGAGACAAGTGGATGAAGGTCAGATGACACGATCACAAAGTCTATCATAGACCTAAGGCCAAGGGTGTCCTGGTGCCATGAGCACTTATGGACACCCTTGTGCTCAAACATGGTGTTCAATGGTGTGGTGTTTGTTGTGGACAAACTGTGGGTGGCACAGAAATCCAGTAGTTGAACACCGGTCAGGTTCAGATCGGGTAGGCCGTTCTTCCCAATCACGCCCCTCGAAGTCTTGCTGTCATTGCCTACGTGGGCGTTGTTCTCCTCCTCCATTGTCAGTGCAGCTGCGCGTAGTTGCGGTCGCAAGGTCTCCGGTGCCTGTTGTGGCGGCAATCCCTAAACCCGGTGGTGGACACCGAAAGTAAGGGATGCCGTCAGGCTAAAGAAGGAGTCCTATCGGGTCTTGATGGCCTGTGGGCATTGTTCTCCTCCTCCATTGTCAGTGCGGCTGCGCGTAGTTGCGTTTGCAAGGTCTCCGGTGCCTGTCGTGGCGGCAATCCCTGAACCCGGTGGTGGACACCGAAAGTAAGGGATGCCGTCAAGCTAAAAGAGGAGTCCTATCGGGTCTTGATGGCCTGTGGGACTCCTGAGGCAGCAGACCTGTACCGGCAGGCCAAGCGTGCCACTTCCCGTGCAGTCTTGGAGGCAAAAACTCGGGTCTGGGAGGAGTTCGGAGACGCCATGGAGGAGAAGGATTGGTCAGCCTTGAAGAAATTCTGGCAAACCGTCCGTCGCCTCAGAAGGGGGAATCAGTGCTTCACCAGCACTGTTTACAGTGCGGGGGGGGGTTGCTGACCTCGACTGGTGATGTTGTCGGGCGGTGGAAAGAATACTTCGAGGGTCTCCTCATTCCCGCCGTCACGTCTTCCATTGAGGGAGCGGTGGCTGAGGACTCAGACGATTCTCTCATTATCATTATACCGAGGTTGTTCGTAAGCTCCTCTGTGGTAGGGCCCCAGGGGTGGATGAGATCTGAGTATCTGAAATCCCTGGATGTCGTAGGGCTGTCATGGCTGACACGTCTCTGCAACATCGCGTGGCAGTCGAGGACAGTGCTTCTGGATTGGCAGACCGGGGTGGTGGTCCCCCTGTTTAAGAAGGGGGACCGGAGGGTGTGATCCAACTACAGGGGGATCACACTCCTCAGCCTCCCTGGAAAGGTCTATTCCAGGGTGCTAGAGAGGAGACCTCGGATCCAGGAGGAACAGTGTAGAGTTCGCCCAACCCGTCCACATGTGCTTTATGGATTTAGAGAAGGCGTTTGACCACGTCCCTCGCGGTGTCATGTGGGGGGTGCTCCGGGAATATGCGGTGCGGCGCCCTCTGCTAGGGGCTGTCCACTCCTTGTATGACCGGAGCAGGAGCATGGTTCACATTGCCGGGAGTAAATCAGACTTGTTCCCGATGCATGTTGGTCTCCACCAGGGCTGCCCTTTGTCACCGGTTCTGTTCATTACTTTTATGGACAGAATTTCTAGGCACAGCCAGGGGTCGGAGGGGATCCGGTTCGGGAACCACAGAATTCCATCTCTGCTATTTGCGGACGATGTTGTTCTGCTGGCCTCATCGGACCGGAACCTTCAGTATGGACTGGGGAGGTTTGCAGCCGAGTGTGAAGCAGCCGAGATGAGGATCAGCACCTCCAAGTCTGAGGCCATGGTTCTGGACCGGAATATGGTGGTTTGCTCTCTCCGGGTCGGTGGAGGGTTCTTGCCCCAAGTGGTGGAGTTTAAGTATCTCGGGGGCTTGTTCTCGAGTGAGGGAAAAGGGGAGCATGAGATTGATACACGGGTTGGTGCAGTGGCAGCAGTGATGCGGTCGCTGTATCGGACCGTCAAAGAGGCAGCTGAGTCACAAGACGAAGCTCTCAATTTACAGATCGATCGACGTTCCCACCCTCACCTATGGTCACAAGCTTTGGGTCATGACCGAAAGGATGAGATCGCGGATACAAGCGGCTGAGATGAGTTTCCTCCGCAGGGTGGCTGGGCGCACCCTCAGAGATAGGGTGAGGAGTTTGGTCATCTGCGAGGAGCTCGGGGGGAGCCGCTGCTCCTCCACATCGAGAGGAACCAGCTGAGGTGGCTTGGGCATCTGATCCGGATGCCCCCTGGACGCCTCCCTGTGGAGGTTTTCCGGGAATGTCCATGACCCCCGGGAAGACCCAGGACTCGCTGGAGAGATTATGATAATAATTCAGCTGTCACGAAACTCCCGTCCTTCGGTTCACAATGGTCTCTCCAGTTTTCTGCTCCCGCCTCTTCTCCCTCTTCTCTTCCACGATTGAGGGTCGCTTCTTCTCGCCACAGACACACACACCGGAACCCGATCCCACAATCTCCACGTGCGACATTTAAACGCCAGTCAGAAGACGATCGGCGTCAATTCGTCACATGTGTTTGTTTCGACAGCCTGTATAATCCATCTCTGGACCGTGGACATTTTGCCAAGTGCTTTCATTTCGTGAGTTTTTTTACGGAGTGATCTTCCTGTCATGCTCTCACTTTGTGCATTGTTCCGCATCTTTCATCGTGCTTTTATTTTGTTAACCCCTGTAGTTTCCGTGTCCTTCTTTACCTCCAGCTAAATGGTAGCGCAGCTGGAACTCATTCTGTCATCAGCGGCTTTGTGGATATCTCTTTGTGGGTTCCAGTCAGCAAGCTGCGAGATGGTCACTTCGTGTCTTTCGGTAAATGTCCCGCGACGAACCTTCCTCGTTGTTTCTCGGAATTTTCTAGATTCATGTGCGCGCTTAGTTTCGTTTTCCTCCTCGCTCCGCTTCTGTTTTCGTCTCTTTCAATATTTAGCCAGACCGCGTGTGAGTGTTCTTAAGCTCACTTTTCATTTAACGATTATTATAGTCTTTTTTTCCTTCTTGTGAGTGTTTCTCCTCCACGTAGCACTTTTAGTTGATTTGGTCCTCGTGATTGTTAATTTAATCTCGTTGTCCGTTACTTCTGTAAGTCTGCAATTAACTGCACCTGGGTCCATCCATAAGCAATTATGACAGAACCATCCAGCCAAAATTCCAACTCAGCAGTGGTTGCTGGCTTACAGAAGGCTTCGAGGCATTCAGGGCTCGAGGATCTCTACTCTCGAGAGAGCAACGCAGAGCGTCCTGGAGCAGTTGCAGAGTATCCACACATCTTCCATGCTGACCATAGAAGTACAGGAGGTCACACCCATACTTCGGTCAGTTGACTCCAAGGCAACTGGTCCAGATGGTGTACCTGGGAAAGTGCTGAAGGCCTGTGCTCTACAACTGTCTCAAGTCTTCACAGACATTTTCAATCTGTCTCTTGCCTAAGCTGCCACTCCGACCTGCGTCAAATCCGCAACCATCATCCCAGTCCCAAAAATGCCCTCCACAAACAACCTCAATGACTATCGACCTGTAGCACTGACCTCCATCATTACCAAGTGCTTGGAGAGACTGGTTCTGCACCACATTAAAGACTGCCTCCCCCCCACTCTGGACCCGCACCAGTTTGCACACCGGTCAAACAGATCCACAGAGGACGCCATAGCCTCCACCCTCCACATTGCACTCAGCCACCTGAAGCATCAGGACACCAACGCCAGACTGCTCTTCATTGACTACAGCTCTGCCTTCAACATTATAATCCCAGACTTCTTGGTCGCCAAGCTCTTCAACCTGGGGATCCCACCTCCCACCTGTCAAGTTTCGTCAAGTTTGCTGACGACACGGTGATAGCTGTAGAGGCAGCCTACAGGGATGAGGTCCTTCGTCTGGATAAGTGGTGCTCAGTGAACAACCTGACACTGAACACTGCCAAAACCAAGGAGCTCATCCTGGACTTCAGGAAGTACAGAGCTGCTCCTGAACCCCTGTTCATCAACGTTACATGTAGAGTACATGTAGAGCGAGTGGACTCTATTAGATATCTTGGCGTCCACATCGCAGCTGACCTCTCTTGGACTGAGAACACGGCTTCTCTGGTGAAGAAGGCCCAGCAGCGGCTTCTCTTCCTGAGGGTTCTCAGGAGGGAGAACCTGAACACTCAGCTGCTGGTGACCTTCTACCGCTCCAGCATAGAGAGTCTGCCGACATACGCCATCACGGTGTGATACTCCAGCTGTACCGAGGCAGAGAAGAATAGGCTGCAGAGGATAGTAAGGACAATAAAGGCTATTCTGATTCTGATTCTGATGCTACACAGACGGTACAAGGGTTACCCGTTGATAAGTATATCTGATCTCCTTCCTGTTTTAAAAAAAAACGTGGTGTTTGGTTTTTAGACATCTGCTGGTCATAAATTATTATTGATAATCCCCAGTTACATCAGGAGGGGGAGTGGGGTCATAGCATACACCTTCCGGTTATCAATCATGACACCTGATGGTCATTTCTTTTTGACAGAAAGTGCAATAGTAGACTACTTATAAGTATTGATAACTTAAATGTTTCTTAAAAGTTTTATTTATAAATGTTAATTGTCAGTGGCATTTCAGTAATTTCAGTTTATTCAACTTGTAATTTTGGATTAATATTAACTTTTTGCAGATTTGTACTACCTACTAAAAAAAATAACTCATAGTTACTTTTAAGTATCAATTAAACATGAATAAATCAAAACCAGAATTAATTAAGAATACATGCGTTTCATCAAAGGGATTTACACACTACACGCGCACACATTCCGCCAGAAGGATTCGCCTGATTTTATTTTGTAGTGTTGGTATGCATCTCCTCTGCCAAGGAGGCGTTGGCGGGGACCGAAGGAGGCATCATTAGCACTCTGCTCTGTTCTGTTAGGTTAAATGTAAGTACCTTAGTCAACATAAAAATCGGTTGAATGGTTGTTTCAGGCGGTTCAACATGCTTTTAAAACGGACTGACGTTAGCTGTGTAAAATTATTGAAGTTAGTTTAGCAGCAAACTAACATGCATAGTCACCTTGCCAGTTAACTGTGTTGATTGGCTAACGTTATCTGGTGGTTGAAAAAAACAAATGGTGATGCCAAACATGCAGTGACTGGTCATAATTAAACCGCTTAATCTGTGTTGAAGCTGCATCAGTATGTGAAAGCAGAAAGCTAACTCTCGCACCACGTGCGTGTTGTGTCTCGCTAGTCCTTGTCAGGGTTGCATACGCGTGTAAATGGTGCAGATCAGATTTGCAGAACAAGCTGACATATTTTGTTTTAAGCAATATTGGTGTATTTTGTTGTTCTTTGATCGTTCTGATTACAGGTGTTCTGTAAAATATTTCAGGTTGACTTGGCACTGTAAGTTATGTTCAGCCTTTTTTTACCATGGGAACATACCTGTTTAACCACTGTAGACTACAGCACAGCCACTTTTCAAAAGTTACTCCACTGACCAGCCTCAAAGATGATTGCATGAGTATCTGTCAAGATATCATACTATGGGAATAATGATATATTACGAAATAAATATATTAATAAAGTTATATTATTGAATTGAATTACTTTATAATGTTTTATTAAATAATAATAAAAAGATTGCATTCAGCAGATGGCAGGTATCATCAAGTTGACCCTGTATCCATGGAAGAATGTGTGGAGTAAAAATGGTGTGTTTTAAATGGCAGGAATGGCAATTGTCATGGGACTTGATCATCCATGGGGGTCGTAAACCACATGACCAGATGGAGGACGAATGAGATGACCGAAGCAAGCCAATCAGAAGAATAGATCGGGTTGTCTGTTTTACAGCTATCACCTATAATAGGCAACATTTGGGAGGATTCATCAACATCACACCAGACTGAGAGGAGTCTATACCACACGTGGAATTTGACCCATGATGACCAGGACCATAAGAAGACCAGGACCAATTAGTGAAGACTACACCCCAAGATGGACTGAAAGCATATAAAAAGGGTCAGGGCCAGATAGTTTTTGTCACACTATTCTACTTGAGCTGAGGCTAAGGCAGAGATAGTGGATGACCCAGGGCCCTGTGTCGGTGACGAGACTTCTCTGTCAGGGAATACATTTTTTTTTATTTTAACGGGGTTGGGTTTTCGGTAGTCATGCTCACGAGTAAATGAACACGCAGAAGATACATTAAAGGTGTATTTCCCCACAATACTCAAACAAAAAAAGCAGTGCAGGGGAACTTGTGACCTTCATGTGTTCTTGCACATTTGAGCAACCATTTTCAGAGTCTATAGTTCTCAGTCATATAAGATCATGCTTAAAAAAGTGTGAGACAGTGGTATGTCCATACAGAGGTTGTGACTAGAGGACAAATGTGTACTCTTCATTTAACTCTCATAAAAGTAGAGAGCACCAAAGGAGTCTCGCATCAGACTTTTCTAGATACTGTTGATGAGAATATTCAGAATCTCCATGCTGCCAGCTCTGTCACTATTGAGTCAGATGAGTGTTCATTTCAGAGCACACAAATGGAGGATGATGAACAGTGTGATACTTTGAAACTGAAAAATCAGCTCAGACTTAATGCAGCGTCTTTATTTCTGAAGATGCAGGCTATCCTTCATGTGTCGAACACAGCTACACAAGAAATAGTTGACAACTTGAATCAGATCTTTTCTTTATCTCAGCCCTTGATAAACCATTAATGATGTATTGCAGAGACATGGTCACAATATTACAGATTCCGCACTCACTGACATTAAAAGCACGAGGACGCGGAGAAAACAAACGAAGCAAAAACAGATTAAAGTGCGGACATGACAGAGCTCAGTTAAATTGCAGAACTCAACCTCCAGTCTGCTGCATGCAATAACAGTGCCTTGTCATCTTCAGAAGGGGTTTATATATATATATATATATATATATATATATATATATATATATATATATATATATATATATATATATATATATATATATATATATATATATATATATAAATGATTATTGAGATTAGTGAGCTCCAGAACTTCTCCAATATTGACTTGTTAAGGGTCTGACCCCGATTTTATGGTGTTGCCATCCTTCAGAATCAGTCTTGGAGGTTTTTTTTCGCCTCTGATAATTATATATATATATATATATATATATATATATATATATATATATATATATATATATATATATATATATATATATATATATATATATTCAAAACATGGGTGCATGCCATATTTAATTGCCAATACATTTATGAAACCAACAAAAATAATTGTAGTATTTTTGGAAAGAACAGAGTGTAACTGAAAGATTGAAAATATGAATTACTGTTACATTTTTAGAACAGTTGTTTTGTTTGCAAACAATTGTATCTTAAGGGTCTCAAAGAATGGATAAGGGAAAAAAAATCAACTGCAAAAAAACTCAAGTGGTTGGCATTAAGTAAACAGTGGACTGAATGAACATGAGTGTAAGATTTGTGTATTTATAATTATTTACAGTATATTGCAATCAAATTGTCAGAGTTTGTTTGTGTAAATGTGATTAGTGTGTGATTTCTCATTCATTTTTTTTCAGGATGATATGGATCAGCCAGTGGCCCTACTTTTACAACTGTGAGAGTCGATACCACAATCCCAGTTCACTACCATTATTCGAGGATATGGCTTTTTGACACATTTATCGTTCCTCTGTTTTGTACGGGGCATGAATGAAAACACCATTAATCAGGCTACTGTATGCGCCACTATTGGGATATATGTTCTTAAGGAACAGGCTTCAAGTGATATACCAGATGACATTGAAATTGTCCTTGACTCTATCGAGGTCTTACAAAATCTTGACAATGTAGCATTAGCTGTTGCTATGCTCTTCAGGCTGATGTATGCGATGTAAAATTTGCACTTATACAGATTTTTTTCTCTTCATAAAGTCTCTTCCGCTCAAGTGCAGAACCTTGACTCCTTGCCTTTTTTATCGATGCAAGCCTTTTTGTATACTTTTTTAAGAAATGGAACGCAGGAATTCCGAAGAGGGAATCAGAAGGGGAGGTTCACGTCAAAATTAAATGTCTCTCCTCACCCGTTCAGTCTCTTTATTTGTCCGGCCAGATGCAGACTTAAGTTCTGTGATCTGTGGAAAGGGTTGGGCATATTCCTAAACATGCTGAAAAACCTCATCATAATGTCCATCCCGATGGTATTTTCCGCTTGTTTGACTGTTTGTATTTCGTTTTATGACATGAGATTTCATCTTGAAAATAGTGAGTTCTTCTGCAGGCATGTAAGCTTGAAACACACACACACACACACACACACACACCAACTCACTCAAGCTTTACAGTACAGATTCAAATTAAATTTATTTATTTATAAGAAGCTACTGCTACACTGTCATTAGTCATTTTTAATAAATAATATAAATTTATTTGACAAATTATGAATCCAGACTTTAGGAGTTAATAGCAGTTTCAAATTCCAGAAAATCTTTTTTAACATATTCTCAATGATACAAAATCCTCATTAAGTGTGCAGTTTGTATGACTGATGGCTCAGGCCTGCTAATTGCAGTGAATAAGAAAATGTAGAAAACTCTTATTTGGGAGACAGGAGGGTTCAGGTTCGACCACTCGAACTTTGAGCAGTTTCTCGTCTTATTGTTGGCCATGCTGGGAACTGCCTTTAGCGTGGTTTTTAACCAATTGAGAAGGCTGTTAGAGGGCAAAGCACATGTGAAATAGATCCCTAATTCCCTTTTGAGTTCAGGAATTTAAGTTAATAATATTCACATGAAAATCATCCCCCTAACTTCAGAAGGAACAACAGTAATGAACAGTCGCCAGTGTAGATTACCATGTAGTCATCTCAGGTAGATGATTTAATCTTATGAAGATGATGTCTATTAAATTTCAGGAGACAAAGCAAGAAGGTCCTATATGGGCACAGATTCCAATGTGAAACATTTAACAGCCAAGATTTGGAAGCATAATAAGAATAAGCCCATTGACAATGATTATTCACCTGCTCTCTGTTCCTTTTTACTGAAAAAGGGTTTGTGCTTTGTGGATGGCTCCAGATGACTAGATGGCATGCAGTATCCTTGAACATGTAGATAGTTGAACACCTCAGGAGGTGAGTGCTTCAAACTCAATTCAGTTACAGTGACAATGTGCCACCTATGGTGTGAGCAGTGACTGTGAAATAGCACTAGACCTTACAAAGGCCACAGAGTAGCTAGTGGAGGGTGGGGACGCATCTCATGGTAGGGTTCCAAAATGGCCGACCACAGTGAGGTGTATGCATGTCATTACATTTGACACATACACAGTATTGGACTATGTGAGGTGCCAAAATAAGACTGGAAGCATTAAAAATATATATCAAACCTAAATGAACACATGACAGGAAAAAGGTGGCAGGGCAATCTCTATTCTGCTTCTCCAAATCATCTAAATTAAATTGAGGTTTTTTTTTACTCTTCATTAGATAGAGATATAGTGCATGTTACCCAGGAATAGAAGTATATGATGTCCAAAGTAAACGGTAGTACTAAAGTAAACTGTAACTGCACATATAATATTACCTATATTAAACTGATTGTTTTTTATTGCCGCTGCAAAGGAATAACATGAAAGTAAAGATTCCCATTGCTCAGAAAATGCTCTACTGTAATTTGCTTGTTGTTCAGAACATGTCGTGCTACAACAACAGTGTGCCATGGAAAACCATTACATACCATGGCACATAGCAGAAAGCTGGGTGTCCCTGTAGTTTTGTCGTGATGCCCACTGAGTTTCCCATGTCCATTCATTTAGAAACAATGAACAGAAACTATTAACCCTTGTGTAATGTTCATGTTGTTGTTACAACGTGAACATTACACAATGTTTGTTGCATTCTGTGGCTTTTAATGCTTCACAATGAAACACATTTTGTTAAAATACTGAACAGATGTTTACCTTATCCCAATTACAAGCAGTACAAATAATATATATTGTTAATATTTGCCCTTTACCTTTGTTAGGTCAAATTTATAAGTTATTGTTTAAAACGTAATGAAGAAAATCAATGAAAATTAAAATATGAGTGGAAGCAAATTTACAAGTGAAGCAAGGTTTTGCAAAACTATTCACTTTTATTTCTTTGAACTTGAAATTTTAACCATTGCACAACACAAGCTGAACACATGAATAAAGTAAACATATCAGTCAAGACAGCACATCAGCCCCATTGAGCACATGGCCTTTAGCCACTAGCCTATACAATACATGAGGGGCAGAGCTTTACTGTGTGTGTGTTGCAGATATAATTTTTGCACTTGATGTATGTATATTGTGTTTTCCTGTCCATCTCGGGTCCGCACACTTCGCATCGCTTCTTCTTGTTGCTGGTGTTCACAACCTAGAATAATGAAAAGATCAGGAATTTTACTAACATCTCTCTCTCTCTCTCTCTCTCTCTCATACACACACACACACACACACACACAAGCACACAAGCACACAAGACATGAGTGCCAGACACGTACTGCAACAACATCACACACTTACTTCAGCCTCCACAGATTGGGGTTTTGTAGGTTGGGTGGACAGGGCACCAGCATTCTCCTCCTGAATCCTCCTCACCATGGCTGCAGAGGCTGGGGTTCTGGGGATATCTTTTCTTCTTTCGATTTCTGGTCTCAGAAATGCCTTCAAGAAAGAGTTGTCTTTTCTGGAGCTTCACTCGGTTCCACCCTGGAACCATCTTTTTGTCATTTGGATGGCATCTTTTTTTTAGAACTGGCTGATGCTCAATCACATCATCTTTTTCAGAGTAACTGTCAGACTCTGAATTTTCAGAAATGTGATCCTCAAACTCTGAAACCTCTTCTTCTGAATCCTCTCCCTCTACAACATTGTCAGAAATGTCTCTCTCTTCCAAAATCAATTCCAGGGCTATTTTGCACAGAGTACCTTTTGGCCATTTTGATCAGTTATGATAAGAAACCACACTGGCAAAGCTTTAATTATAGTGTCTTGCCTCCCCGTTTGTAGCAAATAGAGTGAGAAAATAAACATTCCCACAAGTCAGAGGGTCAAATGTGCAAAAAAATTGTGGCAACTACGCTTTTGTGTTTCTGTACTAGCGGTTCCCACACAAGGTCACAAGGTCTCATTTTCTCGCACATTTGACCCTTTGATGTTCTGTGTTCCTACACTCTGTCCTCCTCCTGTCTAGGCATGATCTGTGTGTGTGTATGGTACACAGAACATCAATTTCCACACTTCTATTAGCCCCGGGTCCAGGGGACCCGGACATCTTATATGTAATAGAAATGTGTAGGGGGGGGTGTATGGTGTGTGATTATTAATTATGTATTCTGATATATGTTCCTCACAGAAAATGAGCAAAAGCCAGTGAGTTTCAGTTTGAAAAATTAATTCATTGTATCATTTTTCTTTTAATAAAGAATGAAAACGGGTCCCACAGACCCGAACACCACACAAGGGCTAAAGGCTAAAAAAGGCAAATGAAGAATAGACGTGACAACAAACATCTGTTTGAATTGTGTCTTTCATTTCCATCAACCAGCATTTGGTCAGACAGAGCAGTGATTAGGTACATTATTTATTTTTTCTCGTGTCATACAGAGACAACCAAGATGATGAGTCAGGACAGACATCTGTCACTTGTGTAGGCTCTTTTGAATTGAAGGTGGGACTAGCCATACTTTGTTTTGTAATCCATCTTGATAGTGCCATTGAAGAGGTATTCTGCACTTATTTTTTACTTGAATTCAGTATTTTTGAATATGAATATGTTTGATGTTGGCAATGATTATCACCTCTCTCCACACACTCACACACTGACACACAATTCTTTCGCCATTTTTATTTTCTTTTGTGAGGACCTCTCATTAGCATAAATGCTTGCCCCAGCCTTTCACGCTGAACTTAAGCATCCAAAAGAAATGGCTAATCTTAACCTGAAACTCAATCATAAATATAATAATCTATATTACGTTTACATAAGTTTTAACTCTCTAAACCTTGTGAGGACAGGTCAAAATGTTCTCAGGAAGCAAAATGTCCTCACAAGAAGGTGGATTGAAGACCTGGTACTCACAAGTACGGCAAAAATGTCCCCACACACAATTCAGCGTCACAATACATATTCAAATTAAATTGGATTTTTGGCCCTGCTACACTGTCATTACTCATTTATAATGAATAATATCATTTTATTTAACTAAATATGTATCCAAACATCAGCACTAAATAGTAGTTTCAGATTCCAGAAAATCAGTTTTAACATTAACATATTCTTTTTATTTTTAAATATTACAAAATCGATCAAAACCCACACATGATTCTCATTAAGTGTGCAGTGTGAGTGACTCATGGGTTTTTTAAGAGCTCATAATTGCAGTGAATTAGAAAGAAATAACAAAAAAGAGAAAATTTTGAAAACAATTTAAAGAATGTTTTCGGTTCAATTTCCATACTTTTTTTTTTGATATATATACCTTTTGTTGTCTCTTTGGCTAAAACATTGCATGTACGCCAAAAAAAAATGGGACGCAAGAGCATGTGTGAACACATTTCAAGTCCTGTGTTTATTTTCTTATTCTCTTCTGCCCTTTCTCACATTTATCACTGACATTTGTCATAGGATTTCAAGTGCTGGAGCTCCACATATCACAGTACCTTGTTAATGTGATTAAAAACAGTCCTCACATTGTTTCTGAATACCATTTTGATTAGATTTATTTATTTCTTGCATACTACAATGGTGGAAAAAAGTGGGTGAAAATAGTCATCATCAAACAAATGTCAGAGTAGGGCCAACAGATTCAATACGCTGCTCTTTTTCACATTTGCTCAACTCAAATGTTACACTCAATTTCATTTTGTTTTATCACTGTTTTGATTTATTTGGATCCATGCACTTGTATTTACAGAAGAAAAAAAAAAAAATATATATATATATATATATATATATATATATATTTTTTTTTTTTATATATATATATTTGACTTCTGTAATAGCTTTTGCATTGCTCATTGTCTGAGGTGACATACTATAAAATATACATGGGGATTTCATGAATTTTAAATACAGTAGCAAGAATCTGCATGGATAGAACTGCAGGAATGTCATTTTGATGATGCCATCATCACACCACAGACTTCACAATAACAGTCACAATAGCAGCAAAAAACACTGGCACAAATAGATAGATGCGTTAAATAACATGATAATTATTCAATTTACTTTAGGCTCACGCAAGACTGAACGTAAATTAGTTTCACAAATTATGTGTATGCGGCTCGTTTATGTGCTGATTCTTAAATGTTTTGTGTTTCTGTTGTGTGATTGCCTTTAATGTATGGTTGCTCTGAGAAGTTTGTTCCCACTGTGGGGAAAATAAAAGCATCTAGTACTAGGTATTGGGACCAAGATGTTGGTAGTGTGGTCACTCCAAGTAGAATATGTGGTCAGTTAAGATATCTACTGATAAACGGCCAAAGAAATGAGGAAGATGAGGGTCATAGATCTGACAACAATGAAGAAGGTGGATAGGTCAGGGAAATGTGTATAAGGATCCTATAGGATCCTGATTTGTTGGGGCAACCCCAGATAATATTTGTCAAATGAAGATATGGATTGGTGTCAAATTCAAATTATGTTTCATTGTAGTTTGTGGCTATTCATGGTAAGAACTTTTGTTAAGCCGTACTGGGTAACTTGCTTACTTACTGAAAACATGATGACCTTTAACTCAACTTATTGAACAATTGTGGTGGGCAGTTTGATCACAAAATTGAAATAAAGAGTTTAATGAAGACAAAAAAGATGGAGCCAGAGGAGACACACGCATGAGAGAGTGATTTTGGAAAAAATAAAATGAGAAAAAAAAAAAAACCAATCCACTGAGGTTCAGAAAATAGGCACCAAATGTCAAATACCGCCTGCGCTGCACCAATTTGCTGACCAATCTCCAATTCCCTTACCTCCCATTCGAGAATAAGACCCCAAGATATTTAAACTTCTCTACTTGAGGCAGGGACTCATTCCTTACCCGTAGAGAGCAGTCCACAGTTTTGTTGGCAACCCAGGCCTCAGATCCTAGCCTGCCCTAGCTTCACACTCAGATGCAAACCGATCCAGTGAGAGGACAAAATAATTAGTGGCTATTCGTGCGGGAACATAAGCGCCGTTAGGGCGACATAATTGGTGACCAAACGTTCGCACCCAAGATTGATTTGTTATTTTGTGTGTGTGTGTGTAAACGTGTGCACAATCAGGGCGTGCGGTTTACATTGCATATCTTTGTGTGAAACCCAACTCTTAATCTGCTTTCAAATGTCTGCAACATTCCTGGCATAAGACGGACAGAGCTGTGTGTGGGCATGTGCATGCGTATGTGAAGGCGCTCCGGCACGCTGCACCAAGAAATATAAATTCAACAGAATGTGTTGGCCAAATTGAGTGATTACATTTCTTGAAAAGGGAGGAAATTTCATAAAGTGTGAAGTACAAATTAAAATCAATCCACACTAAAATCAGGTTATTGAAAAAGTGTTCAAAATGCAGTTTTTCATTTTCAATATTGCACAGTACATTTTTTAAACACCGTATGGATTTAAAACCATTAAAATCGTTCACATGTTTATAAAAGCTGTACTCCAGCCAAAGCCTTGCCCTGATGTTAATGAGCTGTATTGCCTTGGCCTCCTGACCTTCCCTGTTTTCTATATTGTTTTTTCTGCTTTTAAAAATTGCCATTTTTGCCTCTCCTGAAATAAAATTTAACATTTGCAATTTTCTTTTTCTTTTGCTCTGTACCCTGCCCCATGATAAAAATTCCCTCGGTAAAATTTACATTAAAGAGACTAAAAACATGTTTTAAAAGAGAGAAGAAGCTCCTGAGTCTCTCACACTCTATATAAACATGATAAACAGTCGTTGGTGGCAAAAAGGGCAATCATTGCAATTGCACCATGTAAAATTCTCCACTCGAAGTCACCCATCTGTTTCCTTATGGAGGGCTTATATAGTACCCTCCACTATCACTATACAACACCTTGATCTTAGCTATGAAACTAGCGCTGAACCCGAAACTCTCCAGAACTTTTCAGAGGAATTGGTGTTCAACACGATCAAAAGCCTTTTTCTGGTCCAGGGAAATCAAACCAGCATCTAAGACCAGTGAACTAGAGGCATCCAAAACATCCAGAATTAGGTGGATATTGACCACCATTGACCTGCCGGTGACACTTTGTCTGGTCCAGCTGGACAATATGCTTCATGAGTCCCCCCAGCCTGCAGGCCAGGACCTTGGACAGGAGTCTGTAATCCACACAAGGCTTCCAGTTCCTCCATCCGGAGGGATCGCTGTAGGTCGGAGATCTGCTCCACCGACACCTGAGGCAGTTCTTGACCGAACCTCTCCAGTGGTGTGAGCCCCTGAGCATGCTCGCTGGTGTACAGTGACGAGAAGAAACTCACCGCCGGCTCCCGAATCTGGCGTGGTTCCGTGAGTTCCTGGCCCATGTCAGATAACAGCGCATTGATCACTTTTCCCTGCCCGTTCCTCCTTTCCAGGCCGAAGATGAGGCTCGTTGGAGCATCCATCTACTTGGTGGTCTGGAACCGGGACCTGACAAGTGCACCATGTACTTTCCTGTCTAACAGGCTGGCTAAAGCCGTCTTTTTGACTCTGAGGCTTTCAATGCATCCTCGATTTCTTGTGGATTCGTGAACTTGCCTTTGTAACTCCACTATATCGGTCTCCAGATCTTTAATAGATTTGGTGATGTCACCTGTGATATTGAGGGTGTGCTGCTGACTTAACAACCTTACCTTACCATGGTCCCACCACTGCCTAAGACTACTAAAAGCATTTTTGTTGTGTAAAAATATCCCAGAAATAAACAAATGCTTCTTTAAAGCTCTCATCGTGGGTAAAAGCACAGTTAAAATGCCAGTATGCACTTCTCGGTAAAACATTTCTGATAAAAATGTCACATAAAAGAAAAAAAAACAATGGTCAGTAAAAACAGCAGGTGGGATGTGGGACGAGTTAAACACATTAAAATGGTGTTTAAAACAATAAATACGATCAAGTCTGGCTGAGGAGATACAGCTCTCTCTTAGGTGGACCAGGTAAACTGTTGGCAATCTGGGTGCATCCTTCACCAAACATCCACCAGGCCGTGGGAGCGGACCAGCTGCTTTAAGACGTGATTTGAGGGTGGATGAGGTTCTGCATGATTATAATCTAAAATCTCATTTTCTGTTCAGTTAAAATCCCCACCCAAGAATGAAAAATCCTCCGTACTACAATTTTTTAAAACATCATTAACGTTCATAAAAAACTGCCTCCTCTCTGCACCGGTTGCTGGAGATTAGATTAGAGATTAGAGTTAAAATGGTCACACAGAGCTTTGGTCAAAAGCAACCTCCCCATGATGACATTCTGGAACTCCAGTGAGTTGAGTTCAAAAGCCCTGGAGGAGGAAGAGGAAGCCTGCTCCTCCACTAAGAGAAGTGTTATGACTTAAAATGGCTTCCCCTTCCCACTCTCTCCTCCAGTCTGCTCCGTTGCTAAAATCACTGTGCATTTCTTGGATTAAAAGGACATCTATCTTTTTCAGTTTCATTGTCTCATAAGTATTTGCTCCTTTCTTCATTTCTCTCGCTCCATTAATGTTTAAAACTCCCACTTTAAAACCATTCATGACGTTGTGTGAGATAAAAACGAGAGTAAAAGCGAATAATCTAAGTAAAAAGTCCAGCGAAGCGTCGTGGATTCGGGAAAGCACGTAACACTTAAGTATCGGACATTCTAATATGGTCATGTGTTTGTGTGTGTAATATTGTGTATTGCATGGTGTCATGGATTTGAGGAATGCCATTGGTCCACTCTCTATTTAATGTGTCTGTAATACGTCTGACTTCTGTGATGCTGACCAATGACCACTAGATGCAGATGCTGATCTGGAATAAACTCTGGACAAAACAAAAGGAACGGAACGAAAAAGTGAATGTATGGACAGCAAGATAAAGAGTACAGGTGGCTTGATGGAGTCCATAGCTATTGAAAGGGAAACAAAGAAAAACGGCAAAGAAATAGTACTCGTACAATGTACTACAACGTGCAGCAACCACAATACAATAAAACCTACATATTATGTGGTGACTTTAATGTACCACATAAGACCACATATGTACCACATATGAGTGTGAGGTAGCCATGCTAACTCTGCAGCCGCTGAGCAGTATTCCCTACCATCATGGCAGAGGCAAGAGTTTACAGTGAATAGTCTAAGAAGAGACAACATGAATCTGACAGGGCAAGAGAAGGATGTAGGAAGAGATCAGATGCTGAAATGAGTGTAGTATAGTATAGACATTAACGGTTTGTGGCTAACATCCGCCAGCAATTATCAGACAGAAAAAAATAGTTCAGCCGATTCACTGTCATTAGCAGTATTTAGTATATAGGCTTTCTGTCATATTTGTCAAATAAGCTAGACCCAAGGGCAAATGATTTTAGACCCACAGAAGACTCGGACAAGCGAGATTAAAAGTTAATAATGATTTAATACAATAAACACAAAAACTGTACGCAAACAATAATGAAAACTGAAGGCGACGACACCAAAGTGGAGCGCGAGGGACAAACACGGAGGGAGAGGGATAAATCTAGAACAGAAAACAGTTGTAAGTATACAAACCTGAGAAAACCGGGACAACAGAAAATCTCACTATAATCAAACTAAGGACGCTCGGCAGAGGTAAAACACAACCACGCAGGCAGAACTAAAATAGCACTCGAACACACTATCACAGACACACAGAGAATAAACCAGGGACACGCAATCGGATTAGTCTTTCAAAGAGCGTACCAGGATTCGTTAACGGACTATCGGGTGAAAGCAAGCAGAAACCCGGGAGTAGATATCCATGTGCGGACAATCAGTGGAATGAGTTTCAGCTGCGTTCGTCGGAACTGGGTACGCAGGAAGTAACAAATTAAAAGCACGAACAGGACACAAAACATAACACTTTCACATCTAATCCACAGCAACTCTTCACCACCAATACAACCAAGATCACCTGTGGTAAGGTTTGATTTGGTAAAACTAAACGATCAATTGCAATATAATGGGTCTGTCACTGGGGTGAAAGAAGGCCATTCGGGATAGAAACAATGACGCTGCTGGCAGAAGAATGCAGAAAGCTCAGCACAGTTCTGATGATTGCATCAATTGCGGAAGGGGAGGAAATTAGAACTTTATCATCCCAGCCACAGTGACGAGCACAGTGAAGAAGATAAACAAGGGGATGCATTTGAATAGTCATGCATGTTTGAACATGATGTCTCAAGATTAAGATGTGAAGCGTGAGAGCCAGACATGGGACAAAACTTATCTGTTACGATGATCCCCGCAATTTAAAGGAAATCTGACCTGCATCAGTCCAAACCACACTGTTGAGAATACAAATACTAAATTCCTGGGCCATCAAGACTCTTCTCATTGCAGAATAACTACATTCTGACCAACCGTGAAAAGAGTGATACATTGGGGGCTTGAATATCTGACATTTGGTGGTATTGTGGTAGAGCAAAATAATGTTGTGGGTGCCAAAGGGGTGGGCACTTGTATGTGTATATATGATATTCCTCATTCAGGTCATCCCAACATATGTGGAGTTTTGGGAAACTGATGGGAATGAATCCCAACTATCAGGTAAAAAGGCAAAAACAGCACATTCGGCTTCAGTCAGGACAACCCATCATGATAAAATCATCATTAACGTGGCAATTGTTAAGAATGTGTTATTTGCTGATCTAATTTTCCACTAAGTGCAAACCAGTAGATGCTGATATTCTTCTTCCTAAGCTTGTGACAAACATCACAACATGTACTTGAACAATTTCTCTTAGAAGTATGCCGTGACGCTGTGGACAACTACTGAGTTATGGGTGTGATGAGATCACCTGTCTAGACATTCAACCAAGGCCTTCTGATATGGGAACAAGAATATACCATATCAGAATATCAAGAAGTCTTGATATTGTGCCGAAGTAAGCGTTGCATTTGATTGTGTGTTCACCTTCTCATTTTTTGACTGTGGAAGTTAATTTGAAAAGCTGATTGGGGAGTGGTGCTTTGATGGCCGAGTTCAACCAGCTCCTGTTGAGCTTGGGCTGAGACACCGTCCCTGCAGTTGGTTAGGATTAGTGGTAGTGCCGCGATTCATCAACCGATTACCATGTGGAGATCCTGGGTTCGGATCCCGCTTGACGCTGACGCATCAGAAGATTTCCAGCTTCCAGATCTTCCTCTTCTGCCACTTGCTACAAAAGCATTAAAGCTAGCCTACCGGCACAATGATCCACCAACTCCTGCTTTTACTTCGTGGTCTGACGGCAACGAGAGGGTGAACGACTTGGAGGTGGACCTTTTTCGGGTCAGAGGGTCAACTTGACATTCTCCCTCTCCTCCTGCGCACAGCCACTCGCCACATGGAGGTCAATTTTGTCCCCTTCACCAACAGCCTGCTGGGACAGCGAGCAACAACCATCAGAAGTTTACATTTTTATTTACTTGACAATCTCCCCCTTGCACAATGACACTCATTGAGCACATCAGAATATAAATGTGTACTTGTTACTGGTACGTACGTTATAAATGCGTACTAGTGTAATGCAAACAAATCTCAGGTCAAGCAAAGTTGGTTACTGTTTTTTTGTATGTTTTAAAAGAGCACCAATAAATAATTTCGCCTTTAAGTCACATACACATAGGTATTTACAGCCTTATGATCACATCCTGTCAACTAAACTTCTATTGTTTGTGGTGGTGGTTCCCACTAAAGCAGTCAATGTTTTATTTCAAAGTAAAATAGACACATATTCTAATACAAATAAGTACCCACAATTTAGGCTTGCTCATGTCTCAGATGGTCATCTGGTATTGTTTTGTTCCTTGAAAGTTCTCATGAAGTGTCGAGGCTAGTGATGGGTCGTTCTTTGAACGATTCATTCATTAGAATGACTCGGCAAAATGAACTGAGACTACGGTTTCCTCACGTCACCATCTTTTTTAGTTAATTTTGAAAGGCCCTACCGGAAATCTTGTCATTAACTTCCTAATAAACAACGCTTAATCGTATGCTGTAGCTCCAACGAAGTGCTGGATTCCTTCACTTTGTTCTTGGATTAATAGTTCCATGTATGAGTGCATGGATCGTGATCAAGAAGATACTCCAGGTAACAGGTATTGCTTTGTTTGCTTTTTCTTTCTTCTTCTTTTGAGACTGTTACACTGGGTGCCACAGGGGGTGATATTTTTAGCCAGAGAGAAGGGACAGGGCCTTGTCCACCTGGCCAGTTGGGCTGCTACTTTTAGAACAAAGTTTTTACAGAGGTACCTGACCAGCTGGACAGATCTGGTTTGGAGAGGTGTGACCAGCTGCATCCTGAGGCGTGCCAGTTACCTGGGGTTGGATAATGTTCTGTTTTTAACTGATTCTAAAATGCTGAATTTAACTGGGCAGCCTCCTTTTTACAGAAGTGCTTTTAAACTATGGAATCTGTTTAATCAGATAAGATGTTTCGTAGCAGATTCTCTACACTGGTTGCTCTACCACAGGGCCACTGGTCACTGGTCATGAACGACACTACTCCCAGCCTGACGTCAGCACTCATCCAGTCTGGAACCTTCACCCTGAAACACCTGGTGGACGCGGTGGCGCCGGAGCTGAATGATGTCCTGCATGGCCTCCTGGCTGAATCACAAAGACAAGAGCTTCTGGATGCTCCAGACAAAACAGACATTCCTGTTTTCACTACAAGGCAGCCATCTCTGGCGTATTTGGAATACAGAGCGGGTGGAGATCTGTTCAACATTCCATCGGTACTGAAAAACAAGTTATCATTGTAACCCCAACGACACAGGTCAAATTATTGCGCAACTAAATTTACCCGGGTGGCCGAGAGAATCTTGGAGATCTGGACCAGGAGGATCACAGGGAAAGAAAAACACTTCCTGAAAGACTATAATCACAGACAAGATGGCGGCACGCACGGGTGCAGCGGCTCGTAGCTCTCCAACTTGGTGCTTGTTTTTATCGTTTTTATTACTTTTTTTGAGTGTATTTTTGGCTCCGTAAATAACCACATCGGCCATCACTACCGAGCCTCTTCCTCTCTAACGCCAGATCCATCACGAACAAAATGGACGAATTGGAGCTACAGATGGCAACTACGAGTTTTGTAAGGAACTGCAGTATTACGTTCATCACAGAGACGTGGCTAATCGAGTGGTGCTGTAACAGCAGGATCATTGACACTCACTGTTCTCCTGATTTAGAGGTTCTGGCAGTCTCGTGCGGACCCTTCTATCTCCCAAGGGAGTTTACAGTCGTTATTGCGATCGCTGTTTACATCCCACCGCTAACATTAGCACGGCTCTTGGCCTTCTGCTTCATACCATAAACAAACAACAGCTCGCCCATCCCGACGGGGTTGTTATTGTTGCCGGTGACTTCAACCAGGCGTGCCTAAAGACTGTGCTCCCTAAGTTCACTCAGTTTGTGGATTTTACAAGGGGGAAAATATTTTGGATCATGTCTACTCCAACATGCTTACAAAGCAACACCCCTCCCCCACCTGGCCGGATGCGATCACCTTTGCATGTCCATCATCTCCACTTACACCCCCCTGCTGTGGCAAACAAAGCCTCAGTCAAAGACAATAAAAACCGGGCCTGAAGGAGCACTGTCTCAGCTGCAAGACTGCTTCTCCACAACCCTATGGGACATATTCTCCAGCCACGACCTCCAGGAGTACACAGACACCGTACTCTCCTACATCAGGAACTGTGTTGACACTGTCACCCTCAACAAGAGGTTCAGAGTGTTTCCTAACCAGAAACCCTGGATGAACAGGGAAGTGCATTCCCTCCTGAAACACTGCAACACTGCCTTCAAGTCAGGAGATGGGGCAGCATATAGAGCAGCCAGGGCAGACCTGAAGAGAGGCATCAGGGAAGCCAAGGCAGCCTACAAGAGGAGGATTGAAGATCACTTCACTGAGAATAACCCGAGAATGATGTGGCAGGGGATAAATCACATAACCAACTTCAGAAGCAGCAACCAGGAAACAGCTAGGACCGACATCTCGCTGGCCAGGCCCTCAGCTGACACACCACTCCCACCCACCCCCAGCACAGACACACTTCGGGAGCATGAAGTGAGACGTGTGTTAAGGTCAGTGAACCACAGGAAGGCGGTCGGCCCCGGCGGAGTACTAGGCAAGGTACTCAGAGTGTGTGCTGACCAGCTGAGTGGAGTTTTCACTGAAATCCATTGTCTCACCCTTCCTCAAAACCTCCACCATCATCCCCATCCCTAAAAAGTCAGCAGTGGACAGCCCAAACGTCTGCAGGCCTGTTGCACTTACGCCTGTAGTCATGAAGTGCTTTGAGAGACTGGTCTGTCAGCACATCAGAATTTGTCTGCCCCCCACTCTGGAACCCCACCAGTTTGCCTATAGACCAAACCGATCCACCGAGGACGCCATCACCATCGTACTCCACACCGTGCTGAGTCGCCTGGAACACCAGGTAAGCTACGTGAGGATGTTCTTCCTGGACTTCAGTTCAGCATTTAACCACATCATCCCGGAGATCCTGGTCCTGATACTGTCCAACCTGGGCATTTCCTTCCTCATCTGCCTGTGGGTCAAAGACATTCTGACTCTGCCCCCACCTGTCCAGCACCATCACACTAAGCACTGGTTCCACACAAGGATATGTCCTGAGTCTCCTCCTGTTCATGCTCTACATATCCGACTGCTCCCCCACCCATCACTCAAACACCATCATTAAGTTTGCGAATGACACCACCGTGGTCGGACTCATCTCAGGGGGGATGAGTCTCACTACAGAGATCAGGTCAACAGACTACATGGTGTTCAGTGAACAACCTTCAGCTGAACTCCACAAAAACAAAATAACTCATCCTGGACTTCAGAAAGGGCAGAGCGGACCCGGCCCCTCTCCACATCCATGGTGACTGTGTGGAGAGAGTCCACTACATGAGGTTCCTGGGCGTGCAGGTCTCCGATGATCTCTCCTGGTCTGAAGAAGGCTCAGCAACGTCTCCACTTCCTGAGGGTGCTCAGGAGAAACAACCTGGAGGAGAGGCTGCTGGTCACCTTCTAGAGAGCCCCCATAGAGTGCGTCCTAACGTACGCATCACAGCGTGGTAGGCAGGGTGCTTAGCGGCAGACAGGAAAGCTCTGCAGAGAGTCATCAACACAGCCCAGAAGATCACTGGCTGCTCTCTGCCCAGCCTGGAGGACATCACCAACTCCCGCTACCTTAGCAGAGCCAGCAACATCATCAAGGACTCGTCCCACCCCATTAAATCTCTGTTCAACCTGCTACCATCAGGCAGACGGTACAGGTCACACAAAACCAGGACAAATAGACGCAGAGATAGCTTCTTCCCGAAAGCTGTCTCAGTAGTGAACAAAAACAACAAAACCAGATAAAACAGTCTACAAAATTCATTATTACTGACCATATTGATCAGCATGCAATAAAGAAATAACTATGTGCAATAACAAATTATTCACGTTTACATCCAGATGAGTGCCACTTTCTGTTATTAGGCTCTTTTTACTGCTGATACTCGTGTATATATTATTTATTACTACCTACTTGTTGTTTTCTGATTCATTGTTTTAATATATTCTTTTGTACACTGTTTGCATCAAGGGAGTAGCGCTCAAATCTCGTTGTACACTGTACAAGGACAATAAAGGCTAATCTATTCTATTCTATAATGAACAAAGTGAAACCCCAGACCCAGCAGACCCCTTCCCAGACATTGTCCTGAGCCCAGGGCTTGGAGAACACACCGCCCCCCTTTTAAAAGTCACAGAGCAAAATAAGCTAACGTTACACAAATCAGTGAAGAAATCTGTACCAACTGTAATCGTTGTTCTCTGAAGTGTGCGAAGGCCTCTAGTGAGGCTTTCCTATTGGATATTCACCCGGAACCCTGTTCCGACACTGAAGAAAAAGTTGCCACCCAATGGGAGCCTTCAGTGTGATCCTCCCTTTAGCAAGGCTTTGCTATTGGATAACTCCAAGGGTGAAGCGAGGGGAGAAATGTACCCCCAGCTAGCCGCCACTAGTGAGTAAATATGACCCCTTGCGGTGAAAAACCCTACCTAGTGAGGACACAGCCCCTGCTGAGAAAGGAGGGTCTCTGCCTGTGCCATAAACACACAAACTCCAAACACCGCAACACCAGAGAATTAGTCATAAACTCCTACCCTGAGTACTGTAACAGCCAAATTACTGAAATTATTTCAGGGACACATAGGGTCCCACAGGGTTTCCATCATACAACTTAAATCCAAGTGAGGACAAAAGGGAAGAAGGAATGGAATTAGCTCGCAGGACACGCACTCCGAAGCTGGACGCTTGAATCTACAACAGCATTCAGGGGTGACTGCAAGAAGCTTGGTTAACACTATATAAGCCTATGAGGCTTATATAATGAACCTCAAGGGGAGGCCAACCCTCACGAGAGTAGTGATGGGCAAAACAGTTCATTTTAGTGACTCAGTTCATTAACTGTCGTTCGGTAAAAAGAACTAATCTTTTTTTTAGTCTTACAGTTCTTTGTTTCGCTACCTAGTGGTGACATGCAATACTGCGATTGAATTGGTATTGCAGTTGGATTTAAACATCACTTTAATTGACTTTACCAACATATTACAAATAAAACAAAGCGTCAAACATGGCATGCTGTTGAACAATTTTGACCAAATTTTGCAATTTTCTGTTTTCAGACATACTGTATATAATTTACTGCTTGAATGAAGAAGTGGTTGGACATCATTGCATGGCATAAATGTCCAACCTCAGAGCCTCTGATGCCTATATAAAATAAAATAACAGAGGAAGATTTTAAAAACTTTTTTTTTTTTCAAAACATACATACAAACAAGAATAACGTAAAACAAATGACTCTCTTTAGCACATGGAACAGGTTCTGCACCACCCTCCTTGCCACCCCACAGGAACAGGGTCTGAGAGACAAGAATGTTATTGGTCACATATACAATGCACCATCAACATGGTTTTAGCATAGAAAAAGTAACTGCAATGGGATTATACCCACCCATCACAGGTTGTTCCAAAACGGAAGGTCTCTCTGGGCTGAAGCAGAGGGCACACAAATGCGTCCTGATCACGAGTCGGGTGAAGGTGCAGGCCGCCATGTTGAGCACACCCAGCCAGACCATGGCATGGGCTGCTGCCATGTCACCCAGGAGAGAAATCACAAAGTGAGCAGGAACCCCCATTGGGCCGGCGTTCAAAACAAACAATGTCAGCTGTCTGATGGGGAGAACACCAGCTGGGGGAAAGTGGGCCTGACTTGAGACTGAGTCCAGAATGACTCCCAGGAAGGTCGTGCTCTGACTGGGACTCAGTGCGTTTTTCAGGAGGTTTACTCTGAACCCCAACAGCACAATGTGCTCCAACACCAAGCTGATGGGCGCTCGTGACTCCTGTTCGGACCTGGCTAAAATCAACCAGTCGTCCAAGTACGTCAGAAGTTGCAGATCCTCTCTCCTTAGTGGTTCAAGCCCCGCCTCCACGCAGTTGGTGAAGGTGCGAGGCCCTAGAGAGTAGCTGAAGGGTAGGCATATGGACTGATACACCTGACCCTCTAGCCCGCCGTCTGGTCATGAATTGGTTGAGGAGACTGATGTCTCCACTCTCCTATCTTCTTGGGTTCCAGAAAGTACCTGGAGCAAAACCCGGTTTGTGAGGATCATTTTGGCACCAGCTTGATTACGGTCGTTGACAGGAGAGCGCGGACCTCCTCCTTCAGACATTATCGCTGGTTCTCTGAGTTCACTGGGGTCCACGTGATGCGGCGGAACCTGGGAGGTTGACTGTGAAAATGAAGGGCGTGTCCCTAACCGAGTATCTTCTCAATCAAAGTGGACAGGAGTGGACCCGCCCTCCCTCGGGGTAGACAGATCATATTTTAACTTGCACATGTTTCTAATCAAACTTATCAGATTATTCTCCAATAGCACTACCAACATACAGACTATAACACTTGTGTTGCCTGATGAGCTGACAGATCCATATGCAATGGTGGTGTACATTGTGGGGGGGAGTGCATTTGAAGTATATTGAAGTTTCAGATCTTGACTTTTTATCAACAAATAAATCACATTTGCATGCAATTCATTCTTCTAGAAATGTTAAATGGCTGCTTAATTAACTTTCTTGTCCTACAGACACATCCAGGATTCCTTAGGGCAAATCCTATATGACTCCTCGTCTTGCTCCAAGAGGATGGACCTGCCACTGCTGAGGTGCTCATTGAACAGGTCAAATACACCTGTAGCAGTGGAGGCATCAGATTGCACTAGCATGACGTCTTGTTGGAACATCTGTTGACTTGAACTCAACCTTCACAACGAGGGATCTTACCACCATCAACGTCATACAAACACGATTTTTCTTGATATTGCTGTCATTCAGAATCAGGATCACAACTGATCTCAGTGACCTAGATTCAAGCTACAGACGTGATTCAGATGAAACCTCCGTTTCAAGTCGTCAAGCAATAAGCATTGAGCAACGAACAAATTTAAAGTTTGGGCAAAAACTCAAAAACGCTCCAATTGCTTTGTACTATTTACATTTGTCAGTATAATTAAGTGTCCAACAAATGCAGTTGGCTAAACCAATTAACATCATTGCTAATAATCGCGCTCATGTTAGTCAAAACAGTGTTTGTACCAGACCTGTAAGGCATCTTTGTGTTTACAGCTGGTCTAGGGTGCATTATCAAATGTGGGGAACTTATTTTTGAGATGCTAAAAAATGTGCAGCCAGGTCTTAAATGAGAACCGCCGGCTCATCAGATAAATGATCTGTTATGGGAGATGTACCGTTACGTGATTACATGACGTATTTACAACGTATTTACATGAAGCAAAGGGACAGCACACAATGAATATGATGGTTTTCACCATGTTTCTCACGGAAGAATTCCGTAGGAATCATCACAATGACTGATGTCCATTGCTCACGGAACTGCGTTCCAGCTGGGCATGTGAAGAAGACAGCTGTGATGATGGCTGCATCTTAGAGATTTATTTCTCATCACTAAAAGCTTATTGTTGTTTGTTGTCACCAATTCAATAAATGTGAAAAATGCACCCTTTGCTTCATTCTGAATTGTGCAGTCAAAATAAAGCAAATATTCTTAGACTACATATTACCGCTTTAAGATATCATCTTTATAAAGACTGGCCATGCCACAGTATTTAGCATCCTACCCTCACTCATGGCTTTTCCATCCTTTCCTCTGTTCTCCTTTCGATACCGTCTTCTTCTGGGCTGACTAACCAAACAAAACGGTTGATATAAAGACCTGAAAATTGTACTCTTACATGGCCATACATGTTGTAATAATTTCACAGAAAAATTAACATTTCTAACTTTGTGTCTAGATATGTGATCCCAGGCATTAGGGAAATAGCAATAATAACAGGGATTTCACCCTTTGTTAAGGTATCTGTGTTTTGTCTTTCATTTGGCTATGCTGTTTTCTGCCTTCTCTTCTCCCCTCTCTACCGTTCCTCTCACATCTCCCGTCCTCCCCCCTCATCTGTTTGTCTCTCCTCTTTTATGTTCTTGTTTCCTCTCTCCTCCTACAGTTTGTTGTTTACATCTATCTTTATTATTATTATTATCTTTAATAAGAGTAGTAGTAGTTGCAGTATAATTTTATCATTTTGTTTTTTTATGTATAGGGTTTTACTTTCTTCAGTAAACTCAAGATTGATTGCAAAAATAATGCCTTAATATTTGTGTGACGTGTTGGAAGCAGGCGACAGGGGAATCTTTCATCGTGCAAGAGTCGGCTTTTAGTGCCGTGGAGGAGATCCCAGATGAGTGGCTGGTGAGGGTCCAGGAGTCCAGTGATGCAGTCAAAGGAGTGCAGGCTATAGAGGTGTGGTGCAGGCAGGTTGAGGTTCTAAGAAAGAGGAGATTGGTTAAAATAGCTCAGGCAAGGATAACAAACAGCGGGTTTCCAGCTGGAGACAAACCGTGAAGGGTTGAACAGGTGAAGACTGGCAGATCGGTGCGGTATTTGAACCTTCAGGAGGCAGGTGAGGATGTGACTAGTTGGGTTGGGCGGTGACGTCAGAGGAAGGGGTTGTGACAATTTGAGTCCTATTTTGATTGGTCAAACAATATTGTTTACATAAAGTGTTATTATTTTTAAATGTGTTCAGTTTAGATCACCCTTAAAATTACCTTGGATTTGCTGAGTGTGTATGAATTTTGAAATGTATTTTTCATTACTTACTTATTACTTTGTAATAACAAAGCAATGTTTGCTGAATTGAATTAAACTGTTGAAGCCACACTACTTTTGAAGGAGTGAGGTGTTGAGTATAACCCCCCTCATGACAGTCACACTGTGAGGGCACAGGGACGCCTGCTGCTGCATCATCCTAACATCCACACACTCACAACCGTTGAGCACCACACAATAGTACATGTGGGCTGCAGCAGTGTTGGGATTGGCCACAGTAGGGGACACCCCAACCATTCCGTTTCTGCATAGCTTGGCCGATCATTATCTTTCACTGGGAGGACAGGAATAGGAGTTGGCTCACTGTTAAGAAAGGACATTGTGCACTTGGATCATCCCGTGCTCCCCTCGTGCACTATTGAGCGCTCCCAATGCGCTTTATTTAGACGGAAAACTTCAGCCCAGTTCTACCACTGGAACGTGGAGAACAAATATACAGTTTGATGTTGCCTTAACTGGTGAACTGGTGAAGTGGACTTTACTGATGCAAGGTGCTCAGCTAATACTTCGAAAAGTGACGTGGTGCAGAGCGATACGTTTGACCCCTTTCGTGAGTTTCTTTCAATGACATTAATAATGGTCCACACAAAGCCAAGTCGAGGAAGTTAATCAACAAGATTGGCACAGGTCTGCAGCCACGACAGAAGTGTCACCTCGCACAGGACAGGACAAAAAGTGAGTAGAGCCAGGAAAACAACGCACATGCAATTTGTTTAAATATCTCCTGTCTAAACTATGAAAATAACTTTGTGTCTGGTAGTTTAATAAATCCATTTTACAAGCATTGATAATATTTATACATATGGAAAATATTTCTTTTTCCATATCTTTCACTATTCAATAAATAATCTCAATTTTCACTCACTTGATTTGGCGGATGAGGTAGCTTAAAATCATGCAACACATGTCCCTATCAGCTCTCTGAGGGGAAAAGGTTTTCATACGCTAAACACTCTTATATTAAGTAAAATAGTCAAGTAAAATAAGCAAGACAAATCTGCCAATGGGGTACACAAATGTTGCTTAGCTAGAATTATTTAAGATAGCTTGTATATTAAGACCCTTTATAATCAAAATGTCTCTTAAAACTAGAACTTTATCGATTAAGCTGAATTCATCTTAATTTAGGTATTAACACGTTCTGCACTTAATAATAAAAAACAGTCATAATAAAAATTGTTGTGCAAATGGAAGAAAAAAAAATTAGTAAAATAACTTGACTATAGCTAGTGCCTTTTTAAAAATAAAACAGAAACACTATTAATTTATTTCTTTTCTTCCTTCTTATTTAAGCATGCAACATGTCTGACATGGTACAGTATCACTGGTACCTGAAAAATGACCCGTACAATTAACATTAACATGGCCAGAGATAAAGATCCACCTGGGGAAATACTTTCATATAGGCCTTCTTGAAAAATCAAGTCAAATCTTTGTCTTGGATGGAATATTCCCTGTTTTATTGGCTGGAGATGTGAGGTTTACCAGTTTTCGGAGCACAAAGTGATATTTATTTTTGCTATGACTTGACAGAAACATTGGTTTATGCAGGTCATTAAAAGATTTTTCATAAATTCAGGCCTGGAATAGTGGCTTATAGATGGGAAATTGTGGGATTCAGATGGTTAAAGCCCACCAATAGTAAACCCTGAGAGGCATGAATTAATGACAGCAATATGCTTTCTCGTACAGCTGCTGTTCCTTCATTCTTTGTATCCATAGTATACAAGCTATTATGGAACTAATGGAAGCCATGATAAAACCACTAGGGCTGTACCAAGCAAAGATTCAGATACGAATTGCAGTTCTCAATTCCCACAATTCAAAAACAATTTAAAATGTCACTAAAGTCTAAATGTCCACTGGCTGGCAGCCATTTTGAAATTATGTGTGATGCCCCAATACCAAAACAAACATGGCCGGGAAAGACATCCCACCAGCTTCTTCTTCACTAAAGGCGAGTGTTTGATGGCCTTGTCGGGTTTTGCTTAATGTCCGCAAACACCAACATAGTGCAGGCATTGCAAAACGAAGATCATGGACTTTGACAACACAAATGCAACGCATGTACATCAAGACACCTCCGGGGGATCAGAGACGCACCGCAATCAGCTGTGTATTGCCTAATTCCTCGACATACAGAGACGTGTTTTTCACTGCTTCAACTGTACTACAGCTTTACCGAGAGAGCATAAGAACAGTCCCTGGTCGATACTTTGCTCAGAATTTAAAAAGCAACTGTTTAATGGAGCTATTTATTTAGTATTATTAGTAGCAGTGTTTTTTTTTTTTGTTTTTTTTAAATAGGACTATTTTTTTTATTTCTATTTTTGTTACTTACGCAGCAAGTGATATTGTTTTCATGTAACAGTTGCAACAATTCCATTTTTACATGGGTACATGTTTCATACTTAATAAATGAGGAAAACACATTATTTTTTCTTCATGTCATTCTGTCTTGCAAATGCGATTAGATTTGGCCATGATCAGAAATCGGACCAGAAACCATTATGAATAGGTAAAATCAAAAATAGATTTTGAATCGAATTCATGGTCCAAAAATTGAGATAACGCCATACACAGAGTACGACTGGTTAATTACCATCACTAGCAACGTAAAAGAAAAGCATGATTCTTATATGGAAAGAGAGATACTATTCTTATATGGAGCAGATGCTACTTGCATTGTTTCTACTCAGTCATTTGTGCAAGTAACTGGTGTAGCTTCCTAACTGCAACAAAACAAAACTACTTGCAATGTTTCTATTCTGCCATTTGCACAAGTAAGTAGCGTAGCCATTACGAGCATAATTCTCAGCAGCATGCGCACCATTTATGTTTTGTTCAACAATGGAAGCCATGATAAAACCACCAGGGCTGTACCAAAAAAAATTGATTTGGATAAGAATTGCAATTCTCTTTTCCTACAATTCAAAAACAATTTAAAATGTCACTAAAGTCTAAATGTCCACTGGCAGTCAGCCATTTTGAAACTATGTGTGATGCCCCAATACCAAAACAAACATGGCCGGGAAAGACATCCCACCAGCTTCTTCTTCACTAAAGGCGAGTGTTTGATGTCCTATTCGGGTTTTGCTGAATGTCCGCAAACACCAACATAGTGCGGGCATTGCAAAACTAAGATCATGGACTTTGACAACACAAATGCAACGCACGTACATCATGACACCTCACGGGGATCAGAGACACACCGCAATCAGCTGTGTATTGCCTAAATCCTCGGCATACAGAGACGTGTTTTTTCACTGAGTCAGCTGTACCACAGCTTTACCGAGAGACCATGAGAACAGTCCCTGGTCGATATGTTCCTCAGAATTAAAAAAGCAACTGTTTAATGGAGCTTTTTATTTAGTATTATTAGTAGCAGTGTTTTATTTTATTTTATTTGTTTTTTTTTAAATAGGACTTATTTTTTTTGCTTTCTATTTATGTTACTTACGCAGCATGTGATATTGTTTTCGTGTAACAGTTGCAACAATTTCATGTATACATGGGTACATGTTTCAAACTTAATAAATGAGGAAAACACGTTATTTTTTCTTCGTGTCATTCTGTCTTGCAAAGGCGATTAGAATTGGCCATGATCAGAAATCGGACCAGAAATCATTATGAATAGGTAAAATCAACAATAGATTTTGAATCAAATTCATGATCCCAAAAATTGAGATAGTATAAGATTCCCACCCATATAAAGCACAATACAATAAAACATACATGTTACAGTATGTGGCGATGGAGAACCGGTGCAGGAGTCAACTCCCCATATGACAACATCCGGGATACACTCTGTGGCATAGGACTACACCCCCATTAATCACAAAACTGACGAGAACTAGAAACAGTGCAATGGTCATCAATAATATTTTCCCAAATGTAATCCGCATAAAACATCAGAAGTGGACTGCTATATATGGATGTAGGAACTGACAACTTCAGAAAAGTTCACTAGCAGGAAGACTAGAAATCAATCTACACCAAAATAGGCAATGACGCTTATGATACTTTTATTGCTGAATATAGCAAACTGTATGATAAACATTACCACACAAGTTTGTTATTTAAAAATAAATAAATAAATAAAACATATCTCAAGAAGAAATGAAAAAACTGAAACAGGAGTAAAGCAGTGTAAAGACCAAACTGACAGATATAAAGAAAAGGACAGTATTACAGAGTAAGAGTATCACAGTCTGAAACGGAAGCAGAATAAGAGTAACAATAAGGAGACACTGTAGATCCTCAACAGAATGCAGGAAAATTAAAAAGACAAATTACAACTTCCAACTTTCATCAACAATGGAGGAACTAAGATAGAAGGAAAACAGGATATATTGGAGTAGTTTAGTGATTATTCTTACTGTTATTGTTATTTATGTATTATTTTTTGTGAACATTGGACCAACACACGGTAATCAAGTGCAGGCATAATATATTTGTCAAGTGGAAAGCTGGAGTGGGAGAAGTAGGAGATGCATGCACATGAGCGGAGCAGTTAAGGAGGCGATTATGGATGTGGTAAGTTTTGAGAAAAAGACCTCATTGACAGTAATAGCATTGACATGTACGCTGTAGAACAAATAGACTGCATCTGTGATCCTTTGACATACATTGGTAACCTACAAAGTTCGAGGTGGCCATGCCCCTGCTCAAAGAAATGACAAGCAAAACGTGAGTAACTACAGACCTGCGTCACGATTGCGTCACTCATTTAATGAAAAATAAACAAAAAACAAAAACACATACATCAAATTATGTGCAAGACCTCAACAACATACACAGAGTACTAGTGGTTAATTACCATAACTAGCAACGTAAAAGAAAAGCATGATTCTTATATGGAAATGAGCAGATATTACTTGCATTGTTTCTACTCAGTCATTGTAACTGCAACAAAACTACTTGCAATGTTTCTATTCTGCCATTTAAGTAGCATAGCCATTACGAGCATAATTCTCAGCAGCATGCGCACCATTTATGTTTTGTTCAACAGAGCCACTAATGTTTTACAAATACATAATTTGAATTATATTTATTTCTCTTCTCTTTGTTTTCTCAAAATCGTTTTTTGCAGTACATACTGTTCATTTAGAGTGCTGAAAGGCATTTCAGTCACGACCCACCCATCAGTAGTTAGTGCCATGGGCTGCCGACATCTACACTGCATCTGTGTACCATTTATCCAAATATTGGGCTGATTATCTTCGACCATGCCTAAATATTAGGAATATATACATAAATCTTCAGTTAACTTAGTCCTTTTCAGGTTCATGGGGAGTGATCCCAGCACTCATTGGGCCAGAATACTGTAGGTAATTTGTTCTGATGAATCATCTTTACTTTGTCAAGCCACATCTTCTGATTGTAATGTTTCTTTTGGGATTTTACTGTTAAATCAGAATCTGAATCAACTTTATTCCCACGGTCAGTGGGGATCCCACCAACTAGGAAAGAGCGTGGAATATAGTGCAGTCATGAACTAAACAAAAATTAAACAAAATGTACCTGGCTTGTCTTCAAGCAGAGCTGGAAGAATTGTGTTAAAAGCAGAGCTGATGTCCACAAACAGATGAAATGAAGGGCCTGGTTTACTGCATCGTCCACAAATCTGTTGGCTCTGTAAGCAAAATGAATTGAGTCCAGGAGGGGAGCAGTGATGGATTTCAGGTGGGATAGAACCACAGACGTCAGTGCCAGTTCCAAGCAACTCATTTCATTATCTCAAGATTTTACAGGTGAGTCGGTCTCTGATTACTCCATACGCTTTCGCATTGCTGCCGCTGAAGCAGGCTGGAATGAGCCAGTGCTCATGTCTGCATTCTATAACGGCCTAGCGGATGTGATTCAGGACCAACTCTCAACAAGAGATGAGCCTAACTCTCTCGAGGATCCAATCCTCCTGGCCATCAGGATAGACAACCGCATAAGAGAGCATGCCCAGCGGAGACAGTCCACTCGTCATGTGGCATTTCCAGCCCCGTCTTCGCCACCTGCTATGCCTCCTCTTTCTGATTGTCCAGGGGATCTTACAGAACCCAGCAGGTGGGGAGGACGAGACTGACGCCACAAGAAAGACAGCTTCTGTCTCTCGTGGTTTGTGTCTGTATTGTGGCCAACCAGGTCATAACATTCGTGCTTGTCCTATCCGTCCCAGAGGTCCCCGTCCTCCACTCATCTCTGTCAAGAAGGTCAGTCCTTAATAGATGCCTCATTTGCTGAGTCTCTCTCCCTGAAAAAAGCAAACAGTCATGTCTTCACTTTTTTTTTTAACTACGTTTCATGTTTATGTTGCAAGAGTGAATTAAAATAAATAAATAAAACAAAAGGCCATCAATTGTAATATTTGCCAGATAATTAATTTTGGCCAATCATTTTCTGTGAAGAACATACCGACATACTGTAGCTTTTACATATTGGAAGGAATTTTGTAGAATTTCAACACAGCACCTTTTTTTCAATGAACACTGGGCTATCAACTGGGTCAGAAGACTCAAATTTACAACAGTTTGTAATTACCGTAATTTCCGGACTATAAGCCGCTACTTTTTTCTCGCGGTCTGAACCCTGCGGCTTATAAAACGATGCGGCTAATATATTGATTTTTACAGGGATATTTCAATCAATCGGCCACCAATTATGAAAGGCTGAACTCGTTGTGATCTGTGAATGCCGACCACTGCCTGTCATTGCCGGTCACAAAATCCGAGCACATGTGACAGTAGCCGTTCTGATGAGGCACCGCCCGCGGTTTGTGATGCGTCCGCTCCTCCCTCCCGACTAGCCGCTCAATTGGCAACGGCGTGTCTAATACGGAAGCTTTTTTCAGTCTGTCATGTCAAGTTTGCATCCTGCAGCACATGCACGTTAAAAGGCGTCAACGCCACGAATTCAATACGATTTTTAAAACACCAGCACTTGACGGAGCGCAGAGAGTTTTCTGGTGCTCATGAAAGTGAAACTGCAGGAACCAGCGGTCACTCGCGACACTCGCCGGTCTGAGCGTGACGTTCAGAACGCAAAGCATATTGCCCGAGAAATAATCATTAATTTCACCGCGCCAGATGAGCAGCCTTTCTCAGGTGTCGTTTTAAGACGGAATCAACCGGGACCGAATCCGCTGCAGTCTTGTGTGTGTCAGATGCAGCGTTCGCGGTGAATCTGAAACGTTTGCAACCGTCCAGAGTGAGAACTTTCATGAAAGAGGTTGAAGACAGCTGCTTCAGCTGAGTGCTCTCCCTGTCTCCCTTTTTACAGTCTAATAAGCATGCTCTTTGCTGGCAAAAATATTGAGCCTCGTCACATCAAACCGATGACATCACAGGCGTTTTATTTACCTTTAAAGCGCTCAAATTGCGCTGTTTTCGCCCGCGTGTCCGCAGCTCTGCTGACAGAGACGATCTACTGGAGCGCTTTCTGAACACTTTAAATGTAAATAAGATGTGAGGAGTTCATGACTGGAGTTCAGAACATTGGCAAGATTGTTTCATGAGTCAGTCTCGACACTGGACCCCGTTTTCAAAACTAGTACTAGAGGATCGCTAGAAGTGATCCTCATGCATTTTCTGTGGCGCAGACAGCAACGGTGCACCCGCGGCTTATAGAGCGGTGCGGCTTATGTATGAACAAAATCCATTTTCCTTCTTAGATTTGGTGGGTGCGGCTAATATTCCGGTGCGCTCTGTAGTCCGGAAAATACGGTACTCTTTTCTCCAGCAACACAGCTAAGAACAAATATTCTTTAACTAGGTTGTGCTGCTTTAGGGAGGGCCTTTAGTTTTCCTCATGCATGGGCTGAGCTGAAAAACTTTGGATGACCCACATACAATGTTCGCTCTAATTTTTCATGTGTCTGAGCTAACACACTAACTCTCTGAGCGGTCACCTGGACCACTGTGAGCGATCTGTCGTTGTCAGCTGTGGTGACTGCTATAATAGTCTCTAATAGCGTTGAAAATATATACTACCAATATATAATACCATACCATGCCATATTTATTTATAAAGCACTTAAAAAGCAACACAAGATCGTCACTAAGTGCTGGACAACTGTAAAATCAGGAGAAAACAGACATTAAGAACAATAAATACATTCCATAGGCATTCCATAGCCAGGGTCCACAGACTGAGAAAGCCTGGTCTCTACTCATCTTCCGCTCAGTTTATGGTACCTCCGAGAGCAGCTGGTCAGCTGACCTCAAGGACCGCAGAGGAACATAGGGGGTTAAAGGGGCAAGAAAGCTTTAAAAACGAACAGGAACGAACTTTAAAATCAATTCTAAAAGTCACAGGCAGCCAGTGGAGAGAAGCTAAAATGGGAGTGATGAGCTCACTTTTGTGTGACCCTGTTAAGAACCTGGCTACTGCATTCTGGACCAGCTGCAGACGGGACAGCGACGCCTGGCTAACTCCTACAAGGAGACAGTTGCAGTAGTCCAGTCGGCACGTGATAATAGCATGAATCACTCAATCGCTTCCAGATGCTGCCTGGAAAAAATGGTCTTCACCGTAGAGAGCGGACGGAGATAAAAGAAACATGACTTGACAACCGCTCTGATCTGAGAATCTAATTTAAAATCAATGTCCATTTTAAAAGCAAGGTTTCTACCCGTGGGTTTAACATAGTCAGACAGAGAGGACCCAATTTAAAGGACAAAGGATCACGGACATTACTGGGTCTAAAAATCATCACTTCAGTCTTTTTATTGTTAAAAGTTTAGGCCCATCCATGCTTCAACGTCTGTCAGACAATCCAGAAGCGGGTTCACGGAGAGGCAGTCATCCTTTTTCAAAGGGAGATATAGCTGTCAGCCGTCCGTGTAGCAGTGTAAGGAAACTCCGTGTTTTCTTGATCCAAGTGGCTGAAGGTAGAGTGAGAACAGCAGCGGGCCCAAGATGGAACCCTGAGGATCTTCACAGGAAAGAGACGCAGTGGACACAGTTCTGTTGGACAAGTACGATTTAAACCGCTTTAGCGCAGACCCAGCGATGCCCACCGAGTGGACGAGGCACGAAATTAAAATGTTGTGATCGACTGTACCAAAAGCAGCAATAAGGTCCAGCAGAATCAACACACAGGGTTCTCCCGCATCACAAGTTAAGAATACTGCATGTCATTAAAAACTGTCAACAAAGAAGAATCTGTGCTGTAGTGAGACCTAAAACCAGACTGAAAAGCCTCTAAAATATGACGATCATCTAAAAAAAGATTGTAGTTGCAAGTAAACTACTTTCTCCAGAATTTTGGAGAGGAAAGGTAGCTTGGAGATAGGCCTGTAATTTGACAGGACTGAGGGATCCAGACCTGTTTTTTTAGCAGTGGCTGTATTGTGGCATGCTTAAAATAATTGGACACCACTCCAGATGCCAGGCTGCTGTTAATAATTTGAAGAACCAGCAGACCCATCATTGGGAGAACATCTTTGAGTAGACATAGAGGCACTACATCATCGGGAGATCCAGAAGGTTTCATTTGTCTGACCACTTTTTTGAGAGTAGTCATAGTTATAGGTTCAAACTGGTTAAAAACAGCCGGTACAACATCAAGAGAAGGATTGACCTCTGGGATCGCAAAAAAAGCCCTGGTGGTGGCAACTTTATCTATAAAAAATTCTGAAAACAGATCACAGGTGTTAGAGGTTGAGTCTGAGCAGGCAGCCTGTGGAGCATTCAGAATTGAATCCAAGGTTCTGAACAGGACACGTGGATTGTTTTGGCTGTGTACAATAACCAGTGAAAAATAGTCCCTTTTAGTCCTTTGAACTGAAAATTTCGCCAGTGCTGCCGATAGATCTGTTTAGACACTTCCTGCTTGTCCTTCCTCCACTTGCGCTCAGCCCTGCGGCAGTCCTGCCGCTGTGTCCTACTGCAAAAGAAGTCACTTCGAAGCTGTTGCTCACTAAGTCACTCAGGAACAATTTCTTGCACTTAAAATCCTTGTTAAAGACGATCGCCGGCCTGATGACCGAGGGGAGTTTAAATAGTCACAGTCTACAGGGAGCAGTCCTGACAGTGCTCCGGTGTCTCCAGCTGCCATCCACGTCTCTGTCACACAGAGAAAATCCGGATGACGTGACTTGAAAAAAATCACGGAGAACAAATGTTTTGTTGGTCAGAGATCTTGCATTCACTAGTTCAACCTTTGATAGGACAGGAACCTGAGTCTTGGTAGGTTCTGGAGCCCGGGGCAACAGCCGTAGGTGCAGCGGGTTTACCCGGTGACATATGAGGCGTGGCGGGCAGCAACGGCAGTTGTCTCCCACCAGATGAGAGCCAATGGACAGCATTTTTTTCTTTCTTTTTTTTCAGGCCGAGAAATGGCGAACAGTTACTCTGGATGACCAGACTGAACTTACGGAGGTGAGCAGCAAAATCAACATATGAGCTCTTTCATGATCAACCAATCGTGTCTAAGAAAAAAAAATATTCATAATTCTTTCCGCACAATTAGGCTATTGCAATTGTAAGCCTTAACTAAGAATGGAGATAATTAGCTAGTTAAAGTGAACAAATTAATCATTCTCTTGATTATTATTGTCTTATTTTTTTGCTTTGAATGATTGATTGTCTATATGCTGTACAGTACATCCATCATTCATTTCTGACAGATTGAAAGTGCACTGTTAGATGAATATCCGAAAATAAGAAGATGGCTGTTTCGGAAGTCTACAGGTGACATAATTACATCCTGTATTCTGCAATTTCTAATGATGTGATTATTGTTTCCACATTTAACTTGCAGAAACAAAATATTGGTTTACCCTACTTTTAAGGTGGCGGTGCCGCAGGAGGCACAAGGCTACTGCACAAAAATACTGAAATATTCTTCCAACATACCAACCATAAAGTAGCCAGAATGTGGTATTGATTTATATAACACAGCTGATGGCGGCGTGCACGGGTGCAGCGGCTCGTAGCTCTCCAACTTGGTGTCTTGTTTTTATAGTTTTTAGTACTTTTTTTGAGTGTATTTTTTGACATATGCGACGCTGTCACCACATACAGTCGCCAGAGCCTAATCGACCTGGGTTTCAGACACAATGTCGGTATTACTGGCGATTACCAAAGGACACAAAACATACCTATGGACATAACGAGACCACCGGGGTCTCCGTGGATGGTCAGCCCACCCAGCAGGCGCAAAAGGCGGCGGAGAGAGAGGAAGCAAAAGAGGGGATGCCAGTCGGGCTCCGATGCGAGGCTACGTAAACAACCACATCGACCAGCACTGGGGCCGGATCACCGGCCCCACAAGGATGTGTCCTGAGTCCCCTCCTGTTCACGCTCTACACATCCGACTGCTCCCCGACCCATCTCTCAAACATCATCATTAAGTTTGCGGATGACACCACCGTGGTTGGACTCATCTCGGGGGGGATGAGTCTCACTACAGAGATGAGGTCAACAGACTGACTACATGGTGTTCAGTAAACAACCTTCAGCTGAACACCACAAAAACAAAAGAACTCATCCTGGACTTCAGAATGGGCAGAGCGGGCCCGGCCCCTCTCCACATCCACGGTGACTGTGTGGAGAGGGTCCACTACATGAGGTTCCTGGGGTGCAGGTCTCTGATGATCTCTCCTGGCCTGCAAACACTACAGCGGTGGTGAAGAAGGCTCAGCAACGTCTCCATTTCCTGAGGGTGCTCAGGAGAAACAACCTGGAGGAGAGGCTTCTAGAGAGCCGCCATAGAGAGCGTCCTAACGTACGGCATCACAGCGTGGTATGCAGGGTGCTCAGTGGCAGACAGGAAAGCTCTGCAGAGAATCATCAACACAGCCCAGAAGATCACTGGCTGCTCTCTGCCCAGCCTGGAGGACATGGCCAACTCCCGCTACCTTAGCAGAGCCGGCAACATCATCAAGGACTCGACCCACCCCAGTAACTCTCTGTTCGACCTGCTACCATCAGGCATGTCACACAAAACCAGGACAAATAGACGCAGAGATAGCTTCTTCCCGAAAGCTGTCTCAGTATTGAACAAAAACAACAAAACCAGATAAAACAGTCTACAAAATTCCTTATTACTGACCACACTGATCACAGTGCAATACAGAAATAACTATGTGCAATAACAAATCACTCAAGTTTACATCCGGATAAGTGCCATTTTCTGTCATTACGCTCTTTTACTGCTGCGACTTGTGTATAATATTTATTAGTACCTACTGGTTGTTCTCTGCATGCTTGATTGTTTTTGATATATTTTTTTTTACATTGTTTGCACCAAGGGAGTAGCGCTCAAATTTTCTTGTACACTGTACAAGGACAATAAAGGCTATTCTATTCTATTCTTATTCTATTCTATTCTATTGTATTCTATGCAGATAGTTGCTGCAACAGGAGAAAGAGCTTGAGACAACTCTCAACATAAAAGTAGACACTGGGGATAGTGTAGAAGACCAGGAGGCTACTATACTCACCTTCTACAAGACCCCATATGTGTCAAGGCCTTTTCAGGCAATACTAAAAGGTATTGCAATTGCTTGTAAACTAACATTTAAATGTTGCTGGGATCTGTTCACATTATAAAATCAGATTGTTGTCTTACAAGGCATTTATTTTGGTAGCTGATCAAAGTACAAATGACGTACACTACCAGTCAAAAGTTGGGTCGCACCATGTTCATTCAGTGTGTTTTTTTTTTGTTTCATTTTATCTACATTGCAGATAGAGACTGAAGCACATGAAGCTCTATATATGGACTTTATGTAGCAAAGAAAAAGAAAAATCCATAAATGTTTTTGCTCGAGCTACTACGATCTGCTTTGTTGACAGCTGCAAACCCTTAACTTGGGCTTCATGATCACGACAAGATCAGTCGTCAGTAGATCCAGTTCAGGTGACAACCTAATGAAGGTCATCACAAGAATGCCAAAACAGGGCAAAACAGTAATCAAATCAATGGAGATAACTGAAGAATCTAAAATAGAAAATATGTTTTTAGTAAATACTCACTGTTTTTGTTTATTACATAATTCCTTATGTGTTCATTCATAGCTTTGATGGCTTCAGTGGGAATCTGTAATATAAACAATCAATAAATCATTAAAATGAACCATAAAATGAGAAGGTGAGTGAGAAAAAAAAGGAACAGAGTTTCTTGATCCAAGATTAAAAAAAAAAGGTTTCATCAAATACATTTAATGTTAAATTAAAGATTCAAAAGCCATCTATTAAGTTGTTGAACAAATGTTAAAGTGACATTGGTGTTAAGACAGTGGAGTCCAACCAGTGGAGTCCCACGAAACAAACATCAGAATCAGAAAACACACGGGACACTTGGAAATGTGTTTGTCCGCCTGCACAAGTCTGTACACTCACACACTTACACTGATGGGAAGTGCTGCGCAGTGTCTCTCATCACTTCAAATTCCTGATGAATGAAGGTTTAAGAAAAAATGCTACTGTTACTAAACTACTTTATTCATTTTCCTCACTCTCACACCATTGCCTCCTTTCGATTGTGCTGGATCTTTTGAGGTTGTGAACTTACACAGTAGGGGTAGTCCTTTCAAAGAAATGAAATGGCTTAGGGACAAACAATGGGTTCTGTGAAGGAGGGAACTGCTGACCTGATGCTAATAAAGCATACTTCACAAATCAGCACATGCACATGTGCACACACATAGGATCGCATCTCTAACCTTGCAAGGTCATTGTCAAATTCCTCATTGATATGACGGTTTCCCTAGCCTCTCACCTTAAACCTAATCATCCAAAACAAATGGTTAACCTTAACCAGGACTCTTAAACCTATTTTTTTTATTTTGATGTTTTAATCTCCAATTTCAGGCTTAAACTTGTAACTAAGACAAATTACCAGTGTTTTTCCTTGACGAGTCCTCACAAGAATACCTCCCACCACACACGCACACACACACACACACACACACACACACACACAGCAGGATTCTAATCTGATTATTTTTTTAATTATAATTGTATCATGTATACTTATGCACGATATAATTATAATCTAAATTAGTAATTGTGTTTTGTTACTCATCATCTCCTTTTCTCTGAAATGCACACATTACTTATCTGAAGTGCTCATGAGTTCTCAAAGCTATTTGACATAGACAAAATGTACCCCCACGGCTTCCTCTTTGTTCACTCATGCTACACCTTGTTACGACTTGCATTGTCATCTTTGTGGTTCTATCTAAATCGATATGGCAGGTTCAATAGCTGCGACCGTCACAGATTTTCTCAGAACTTCAAGATGCCTTTGCATCAAACACTTCTATAATAATAATAATAATAATAATGTGTTTATTTTCTAGCAAAGTCGCATTAATTTATGTGTTAATTCAAGATACAATTTTTGATTGAAACAATTGAGAATGTCTGATTATATAAATAGCATGTACCAGGTGAAATAGTGCGTTGGACTATCGCTCGCCGTTCAACACTGCTGAGCTGGTGAAAAAGGCCCACCAGAGACTCTTGATAGTGCACAGAAAGTAAAATATCACACAGAGACTGTTGGTGTCTGTTACTACTGCTCTATTCAAATCATCTTACCACATTGCATTTGAGTTTGGGACAGCGGCAGCACAGCAACCCCTCTCCAGAAGATCATCAAACTCAGCAGTAAAAATCACTGGCTGAACTCTTCCTACACTGGAGTCTGCTATTGCCTCAAAATGGCTCAGTACATTACCAGAGACTGCTCCCATCCTGGTCACAGTCTGTTAAAGCGGTTGCTGTCAGACAGACGGTATAGAAGCATAAAAGCAAGGATAATCATGGACTTTTTTGTAGTACAATGTGCAATGACACTGGCGATTCTACCTCTCTATAAGAGCATCTTGAACTTGCCCTTTATACTCGTTCGGCAGACATACACATTATCGTTAAAAGAGATTTTAAAATGATGAGTTCACTCGGCATGAATGCAGAGAAAGCCTCATTCTCTGTAAAAAACAATTAAGGAGAACAGTTCTTCTCTCTTCTATCTGTTTCGCTTTTGGGCGTCAACCAATCACATCGCAGACAGCTCTTCCTCACTGGCTGCAGCCCCGCCCCTTCCTCGATCCACCAGCGAGAGAACCCCAAAGTTGCAGAGAAGGCGAATGTCATCACAAAGAAGGGCATACACGCTCATTCTCGTTGACTGTGGAGCCTTCTGCGATTCACACATACGCTGGACAGGCGGCTCAATGGACGGCAACCAGGTAAAGGAAAAATAAATTTTCTTTTCGGCGGGGAGATTGAGGATTGAAACGCACAGCATCTGAAGATTTGTCTTTTTTGTTCATCATCTCTTATAAACAATCGCTCAAGGATTGCTGTCTTCAAGTCCGGAAAGACAGGGGAAACTGCTGCTGGTTTGTTTTGCCTCATGCATGACGGATTGGACTATTATGAGCGAAAACTGGAGTACAGGCGACAACTGACGAGGTAGGACGTTCTTTTCTAAGCATTGCGTGCTTCAAGTCTAGTCCATTTAGTCGTGTGATGTGCAGCACTGACCATATTTGAGTTAATTAAAATTGTGTGTGATCGACACAGTCCATCAGAACCTCAGCCAGAGGTCCACGCTGTGTAGAATGAAATGTCCTGACGTATTTGATGGTCCGTGGCGCCGATAAAATTACGAGCATGAAAATTTAATGAAAAAGTATTTGCTTTAAAAAAAAACAAAAAAAAAAAAAAACTCAATAAATTGTTGCATGATAGCCACATATTCATAGAATTACAATAATTTTATTTGCATAGAAAAGGTAGCAATAATATGCTTCTACATACTACGTGTTAAATGACTCTCTCACAAACACGCAAACACTGGAAGATAATGACAATACAAAATGTTAAGTATCACACACACATGCACTGAAAAAGTTTATCCATCCTAAACACAAGGAGGATTACAATGGTTTCATCGTCATGTTTCAGGTAATATCAATGCGCTTCTAGATACTAAACATTAAATCGCACACACACGCACGTTTCCCAGCCTCTCACCCTTAAATTAACCTGCCAAAACACATGGCTAACCTTCACCAGGACTCTGAACCAAACTGAAACCCAATTATAACAACCTAGTTATTTTGAAGTCTTCATCCTCAAATTGAGATTTGGACCTGTGGGGACCGGCAAAAGGTCCCCACGAAGACTTGGTACTCACAAGTATGGGAAAACATGTCCAAACACATTTAAAGGAAGCTAATAGTTTTGTTGTAATGACACAGGTAATATTAATGTGCTTCTAAATACCGAATGTTTAATCACACGCACGACTAAATTGTCTGTCTCAATCCCTCTCTGACTATATTTTAGTGTGTGTTGGATTTGGTGGCTACAGATAGTTCACATAGTATGTCAATTCTGTATTCAATAACGTTGATGATGATACTTTGAAGAGAACTGGGAATTTTTTTATTTTATTTGTTTCCACACCGGTTTGCAGTGTGTGTCTGTGTTCGTGTGTTCTTGTACTTCTATGTTTGTGAGAACCTTTATGAGTTATGAGAAAATAGCTAGGCTATCATTTTGGGTTTCAATTTGATCAAGAGTAAAAGTTAAGTATAGTTATTTCTTTTAGATGCTTAGGTTTCGGGTGAAAGGCTGGGGAAAGCATTTTGTCAATGGTGGTCCACACTAAGATAAGAAGACAAACATCTGTGTATGTGGATGTGTGTGACAGATTGTGAGAGTAGAAATGTGAATGAAAATGAAAATTTTTATGAGCCATAAATAATGTTTCATAAAAAAAACATACATCAAATTGCAAGCGCTTGTTTATTTTTTATGATTGAATCAGCCTACCTTAAATAGTTAGCCTTTACATCGTTCTGTCATCGAGTATATGTGCATCATGTCTGTCAAGCTAATTCTTCAGCACAGACCCTTGCCTTTTCTCTCTGGAATGTTGAGTAGCTCAGTGGACCTGTGAGATTGGGACTGACTTCTGTGAGAGCGAGTGCAATCAGTCAAGCAGAGAAATAATCTGTGTTGCAATGTTCCATAAAGCTAAGTGAAGAGTGCACATAGAAATTAAATCAATGTTGCATGAATGCTGTTTTTAATACATATGATGCAATTTTGAATGAGTGGATGATAGTGGTTAAGGACTGGCTGCTGAGACGGACAATGTGACCAGTCAACCATAACAAGACTGGCTGGATTTCACTGATTTGAAGCCCGTGCTCATGTTGCTATGGGGAATCGACATCTTCATATGGCTGGCTTTGTATGAGCTGCATGAACGCACGTATTTGTGATTTTCTACGTAACGTACACAGATTGTTGTTTGCGCTGGGTAATATTTTTTCTCTCATAAATGGCTATTATATACACCTTCAATTAACCACCACTTAATCCTGGACCCTATCCAGCTGTACAGTCAGCAAATCAGGGATGGAGGGGTGACACATATACGCAGTGGAGAAGCACGTGCACAGGGAGAGAGAAACAAGAAAGACGGACATTAGCGGCACCAGTTTCAGAGACGACACGCTGGTCAGGTGAAGAGCTTGAGAAAGAATTGGAAGTGTACAGTAGTCTCTGAAAGAAACATATTCGTTGTTCATTTTAACAGGCACGTAGTGCTAGGGTGGCCTCATGTGGACAAAGTATCTCACATGAGAAGGATTCATTAGGTTCATCAATTAGTTATGCAATGTCTGTGCAATGAAAATTTTCAAAAATAAAGCTTGATGGATTTCCTCCAGGATTTCTTAAGACTGTGGCAGCAACACTACCAGAGGACACTTGTTCATGATTTCTGTTTAAGATCTATGTGCTCTGTCACTTTTAATTTGGGGTTCTATTGTCCTAGTGTGTGTGTGTGTGTGTGTGTGTGTGTGTGTGTGTGTGTGTGTGTGTGTGTGTGTGTGTGTGTGTGTGTGTGTGTGTGTGTGTGTGTGCATGCTGGAATTCCCAGAGATAATTGTAGCTGGTGGCAAATGTTGTGTTGTGAAGACAACACCATAATTGACATTTAACAAAAAACTGCCCAGAAAACTGGAGCTGGGCAGTATATAAAATTAATTTTAACCTTCTCGCTGAGTTCCGATTGAAGCATGATGATTACCACCTCAGCACAATTTGTTCCCTCAATATTTGTGATTTGAAGAGTATTATTTATCCTTCGTAAATGCACAACACTGTTTATGTGCAGTAGCAAAATGCAGGAATGCCTCTTATCAATAAAATATTGGGTCCAATTGTTTCAGTGATTGCGGGCCTGCATCATATAACATTGTTTTTAAGTTCTGTTTTTTTCCATATTTTATTTTTTGGAAACCCCATTCTTTACAACTCTTATTTCACTGCCAAACACAGACATTAATTTATGTAAACAACTTTTTTTTTCTTACCAATTAAATTGAACTCAACTTGAATGTACTGAAGAGAAGATTGTACCATACCAGGGAAGGTTTATATGGACCAAAAAGGTTATTGTGATAAATTCTGGCGATCGTTATCAAGATATCAATACATTTTCATTCAACAGTCTCTCTTTAAACTGCAGTGAAATATTAGAGTATTAGAGTTTGTCTCCAACATCATTATTTGTTTATATTTAAATATAATAGTTAGTTAAGTTAAGTGTAGAGATGAGAAATTCAAAGTTTCACATCCACCCAATATCTATCTATTTTCACCACAGTGTTTCGCCGAGGCACCAGTACAGCGGGAGACCTGTATGTGTTGATGTATGGAGCTAGATCCCTGCCACCGATTTGAGCGAGTGTGTTTTGGTTGTTGTACACTGAAGACATGTTTTCTGCGCTCACAACCATCCTGTTACTCGCTCAACGTTGCATACACGCGTGGTCAACCTCTGGCTGCTCGCTCAACATCGCATACACGCGCGCTCAACACCACTGCTGCTCGCTCAACTTCAGTCTGCTCTGCTCGCACAACTCCATGAGTACACAAGACTGACACCAAAGTCAGCCAATCACTGAGCTGCCACTTGAAGTCCTCTGCTCTCATTGGCTGAACCTCTTCACCATTCACTAGACGTTTCAGTGGACGGGGAAGGCGGGTCCTGCTGGAACTCAATCCTAAATTAATAAAAATGACAGTGGAAACAGTGCACAACAGCCTCAGGTAAGTCATAATCTTAAAAGTTTTCTTAACCTAGGGATTTGTCATGAAACACATTAAATGAATGGAGATGTTTAAAGATGCACGGTCCTCTACATTATGCTAATTAGCCCCGTTGATGACATGAGAAGTTCAGCAACAAGTTAGCATAAGGCCGCCCTTAAGCCAAATGTACGATTAAAGGAGTCAGGTTTACTATTTGGTTTACATTTGTATAAAACTTAACCCCTTTTTTCAGGACAGGCAGTTTTACTGGATTTATTGGAAAGACCAGGTATTTTCACATTTTGCTCATATGATCATCAAATGTGATGTGTCATTAATATAGAAATAAATCAGATTGTTGTCAGTTAGTTTGCAAAGCAGTTTATTAATATAGATTGGTTTCTGATTCGCTTAAGAGTTCATGCCATCATTCCATTAGTAACTAATTCTGTTGTCTTCTTCTGTTGTTCTATTGATTCTTTTCCGCTGATGTCAGAAGAGGAGCCTGACAATAACCCATCACGTCCCCGTGTAAGTGATATTGAGGCATTCCTAGAGAAATGAAAAATAGAAATGTTTATTTCATATCAAATATTTGTTTGTCCATATTCATTATTGATGCTTTCTAAATGAATATTTCACCCGATAGAACATACTCAGACATCAGCTGACAGAAAGTCTTCTTGACAAACTGCAAGCGGCTTTGAGTCAACAACCAATCAACTTGGATAATATGGACTTTCTACACGCCATGAGCTTATTCTATTTAGGTCATTTTACGACCAGAGGCCGACAGAGGCACTGCAAAACCTACATGAACTTGTCCAATGTGACCTTACTGCCAACTTGATACCGGTTGTGAAACTGGAAATGGAAACATGAAATCATTATTGAGAAAGAAAAACCTGAATATTTGCGAGACACACACCTCCCAGTCCCTTGCATTGCTAAATGTCTGGGTGTGACAGAAAGAACCACTTACAGGAGAATGCAAGAATTTGGGTTATCTGCAAGAGGAACATACAGCACAATGAGTGACCGAGAACTACACAATGTTATTTCTCGAATAAAGCAACAGATGCCAAATGCAGGGTATTGAATGGTTAGGGGCCTTTTAGTGTCAATGGGCATCCGCAATCCAGTGGAGTAGACTGATGGCTTCTTTGCATCGAGTTGATGCTGCGGGGATCCTCACAAGGCTGACAAAACTAGGATGTGTCAAAGATGTTATTCAGTCAGAGGCCCTCTCACCTTTGTCCATGTCGATCCAAACCACAAACTAATCAAGTAGGTGGCTTTTCAGAGTTATTATGAATGCCCCTGTTGATTGTAAAGATAATTGTTGTAGTTTTACGCTGTGCTTATTGTGCTTTCTTTTCCTTTGATAGATGCAACATTGTGATATTCGGTGGCGTGGCTGGTTACTCAAGGAAGGTAAAGAGAAAGTTTAAAAACAATGTAAAACCATAAAGCATACAAATAAGTGATTTCTCTCTGCAAAGATTTTGTATCTGGATGCTGACACAAGCAACAAAGCATCAACTGCATTCTCACTCTTCTTGAGGGTATCCCAGATTCACGGTGTGAACTAGGTTTGTACATATTCTTGGAAACAAGAATAAATAATAAACTGGAGATTAATGTTTGATGTTCTTCAACTTGATATTACTGATTGACTACTGATTGAGATTGTCTCCCTCTTAAGGGTTAGAGGTGATCAAGGAGTTGAGAATGTGGATGTGTGGATTCATGTTTGCCACTCGAGGAACAGGAAGGGCAAGCTTCATCTCCAGGAAAGTGTCCACAATCAGAGGTTGTTCTTCTTGTGGCTGCTTTCCACAAAGTCTTGATGTAATGCAAATTTCTTTACAGAATAAAGTGCCTTTGGCGTGACGTCTGGGCTGCAGTCACCAGCAAATATTATGACGTTCTTCATACTTTGGAGGAAGATGGTTTCTTGATGGATGGAATAACCATCCTCTTCGAACAGAAGAGGGTTTCACTCCAGAACAGCTTTGGTGTGTGGCACATCTACAAAATCTTCAGGAGCGGGAAAGACTTGAGATAAAAGAATATTCACATGTATCTTCTCTCATACATGTACATGTATTATACTTTATATATACTTTTTTTTATATACTTTTATACTTGCAATTGCAGGCCTGATTGATATCTGTCCAGACGTCTGCCATTCCTAGAAAAGAAAATAGTGACGCAGATGATAATTTTGTGAAAAGAAGCAAAAGACAAGAAGAATTCATACTTATTCTTTTTTCTTTGCAGGAACTCCAAGATCCAGGCATCAACTGGGAGTGTGCTGTACAGCAACTTGACACTCGTGAGGCACTTGTGGTTCCAGAATACGAATGCCCACTGAACAATGAAGTTCTGGGAGAACTTCAAAGAAGGATCAATCCCCTTACAGAGTCTCAAACATTTGGTCGAGACTTGTATTTCCAGTTTTTAGAAGCTATGCGAAACAGTGAAAGTCATAACATACCATAAAGTAATTTGGAAAATAAGGCATTTTAGGCAATATTATGAACAATGGATCAATTCTGCATTGAGAAGAACTTTAATTTAGGGGAGCGGCATGTGACTGAAATCAAAACATTATCAAAATGTATCAAAACATTAACTACATTTTCATTTTTCCCCATTAATAAATTGAAGCTGGCAGTGAGGGGAGCAATTTTAGCTCTTCCTAGACGATTATGAGCTTAGTTAATTTCAAAATGTTTTACCGGATTATGTCATCTTTGTTTTCCAAAGTGATTTGCCTTGTGAAGCCACAGCTAATAATTTCATCTCCACACAACAGCAGTGATTGTGTATCTTCACTGCTCTCCACCTTGTAATTGAATATGAAAATTAGACAAAGGCGCATTGAACCTCATAAAATGGATGAAAGACTGCCTTCTTGAGTTAAAGGTGGGACTCTGAATCCGTCACATCCTCCTTGCACAGTGAACTATAATTCACTTCACCACTGCAGATGAACTGACAGCACCACTCTTTCAGGAAAGCAGGTGGTGGGCCACCTTGTGCAATGCTAACAGCCACAACAATTCTGTTTTTAGAAGCTATGCGAAACAGTGAAAGTCATAACATACCATAAAGTAATTTGGAAAATAAGGCATTTTAGGCAATATTATGAACAATGGATCATGAGGATGAAAGTGTTATACACTGAATAAGTACAGAACAAACATATAACTGAAATAATAATAATAATAATAATAAGTAATAAATAACCTGAAATTGTCGTACTTGGGATTTTTTTCCAGGACTATCAGAACCTTCGAAGAACCTTTCCTCTATCCCATGAGTCATTTCTAGAAATAGAGAAAAGTAAATTTTCTCATTAAAGATGCTACCATTACTTACTTTTAGTATTCTTTAAAATGTGATTCATATTCCGAGACTATAACATAGTACAACACATTTTATGAAGCGTAACTTTCCAATTACTGACCATTACTAATCACATCTGTTAGAAACTCCTTCCTCAGAGCACCAGTGTCTACACCCGCTTCTCCTATAAAAATAATCTTTAGAGCACTGGCACTAGAATATAAGGCATGCACTTCAATTCCATAGGTATATTAACGTGGATAATAATACAATCACAATTTACAAGTGCATGCATGTCCTGTTAATCTGTAATCGAATGTACCCTTTTGATTTAATTGGTGGATCATCCCCATCTCCATCCTCCTCTATTGGTGAACAATGCTCTATGTCATCTAGACACATGAAATACATTGATTAACTGATCAGTAAGACAACTAGTTGGTGAAAATGAATTACTACCTTTCTCCACAAAGGCCAGCACGGACAGAAATGTCATCACCTGGAAATGCTTTGCAGCAAATAGGGCAAGTAACCAGTACCTTAAAGAAAGACAGGGTGTCTATGAAGAATTTTAAAGTTGCGTTGTGTCACTGATCAGCAGTGATCTGATTTGCTCAGTTGACTTGCAATACAGATGTTGTTATAAGTCAACTGACAGTGATCAGAAAACTATTTGGTCTCACCTCATCAATTATCACTGACTGTTCTCCCTCACATTTCTTCACATGCATCGCAAGAACATGTAGAGGCATGACTTGATTGCTCTGGTTTGCATTTGTTTTTTGGCTTCTTTGCAAAGTGGTGAGAGTCCAGAGGTAGAGGAGTGGTGTCCAAGGTCTCTTGGATTGGCACAATATAAAAAATAGCTTTACCACCTCCTGACATAGCTCGCAAAGCTTTCACGCTGTAACCCTCTGCTTCAGGAGGGATGACCGTGAGTTTTTGTCGGCCACTGCCACCTGCATAATATGGTGAGTCAACCAACGTTCATTAAGGACAAATATAACAACAGAAACAATTCACCACCTGTTGCTTTATGTAGCAGCCATCCACTAAGAAGCTGTTCCATTTTTGGGAAAGCCTCACTCAGAAGCCTTGAAATCTATAAAAATAAAGATAGAAATGTTGCTCCAGAATTCTTTTTACTACAGCAATGGGGGGGTGGGAGGGACACATCTCTGCATGGTCACCGTCGTCTGGAAAAGATACTGTTTGCTTTCCAAGTCCAGCCTGAAGAAGTTCTAGCTCCTCAGATGTCATAGGCGTATGTGAGGTGTTTTGGGCAACAAGATAGAAGTTAAAAGCTAATTTTCTCTTTGAATTAATATTTCTGATGGGTGAACACCTCTTTTTTTCCTCGATTAATGTTGGGTCTAAAGTACCCTGGAAATGACCTGTGGAAAAGAAGAACATTATCATTGTGAACCATGACATGAAGCGGATACTCAAATATACCTATTAATGTTTCTGAATTGACGATGTCTGCATTTGTCTCTCATGCAAGAGAACAGAGAATAAAAGTACAAACATAGAAGCAATAAGAACCTGGTTAAATACTAGAGTACAAATTGCTCATGTTCAAATCTAGAAATATTAAAACAATTCTTGAAAATATAACGATTATAATATAATGCACATATACTGAATAATGCACAAATGAACATCCAACCTTGTCATTTCTTGTTGCAGGCTTGTATTAGAAGTAGTATGGACAGAAGAAGACCCTGACATTGTGTCCCTTGGAGATGGCGAGATAGAGGACATACTGTTCAGCAGTAGTGACACAAGATTCCTGGCTGCTGACTCAACTGTGCTGCTTCCCTGAAAAAAACAAACAAAAAAAAAACGATATTGCATTAACTGATTTGAGACGAATGTAAACCAAATAGCAAACCTGACTCCTTTAATCGTACATTTGGCTTCAGGGCGGCCTAACTTGTTGCTGAACTTCTCATGTCATCAACGGGGCTAATTAGCATAATGTAGAGGACCGTGCATCTTTAAACATCTGGATTCATTTTATGTGTTTCATAACAAATCCCTACGTTAAGAAAACTTTCAAGATTATGACTTTCCTGAGGATTTTGTGCGATGTTTCCACTGTCTTGCGCCATTTTTATGAATGAAAATGAAATGAAATCCAGAGACTCAGGGTCGACCAATGTCATTGTCAAAGGTTTCCAGTATTAAGAATAGAAAAACACACACATTCACTCAGGCAGCGCTAATGCTACGACCCGGCATCAGTTAGGGACCATAAACAAATTCTACATTCATGAAATCTTCAATAAGGCAAAAAAAATTACCATTTTAGAAGAGAGAATTGTGAAATGTTTTTCATCAAACAAGATGGACTGACTTTGTATCATGATTTCAAGAATAGAATATGACTAAATTAACATTTATTGAGATACAGCAGACAGACGGCTCAATTTTACCCCTAAGTAAAATGACCAGGTTCTTCAAGGGACATGAAACATTGAATTTCTCATCTGTACTCTTAGTTAACTATTATGTTGAAACATCAACAAATAATGATGTTGGAGACAAACTCCACCAATGATTCTCATCATAAACAGTTTCAAATAGAGGGTGCAGTGTGTCCAACACTTGGAATAGAATTAAAATGTATTTATTGTGATAGTTATCGTTGTTGCAGAAATTACAACATCTGTCGTCCATATTGCCCATCCCGTGTCTGCAGTCTACGGTTTGGCCAGGACGTCGAGTTGAAAGCGAGTAACTTTGTAGCAACTTTCTAGCAGCAGCCTGTCCTCGCCAATGCATCTTCAATGGAGCCGAATCCGCGATTATTGCGTGCATTTGACTTTCACACAAATTCTCAAAGTGCTACAGTAATTCTGAGCACATTTTACGAGAGGGGACAAGTTTGACTACAAAACTGGAGATTCCCATGTTTCTGTGCCTCACCATTTGGCCACGATCACTGTTTAGAAACGCAAAACCAACTTTTTTTTTCCTCTGCTCCACTCTAACCAGCTTAATTGCCCACTCTAACTTTTTGATTTTTTTTTTTATTTCGGGATCTTTGAGCCTGTTTTGTGGGCGATACGACTTGGCTCAGAGGGTGAGTGTGGCTCCGTTTTGTGCTTTTCGCAGAATTTCTAGGCCAAAGTTTGAGGGAGCTGCGAGCAGTTGAAATAGAGGCAAGTTTCTGGAGTGGGGAATCCTCTTCTCATTCATTTTCAATGGAAAAAAATTGGTAAAACCTGGAATATCTCTGGAATTCTGGCACCTAAGTCTGAGAAAAGTAATAGCAGGCGATTCCTGGTCAGGCCGTACGTTTGACTCAAACTGTATCTACGGCGAAAGCTCTGGGAGGAGTAGCGTGCCGATAATGTAAACAAAATGACGGAATATTCACGATAATGTACTAAGTTTTATTCACGATAATAAGTTGAGTGTATGTCAGCATGTGGCTCCACATTTAAAACACTAGAGTTATACAACCTTCATAAGATTTCACATGCTGGCGTGAAAGCGGAGCCAATGTAATCAATGTAATCACCAGAACATGTAGAGGCATGACTTGATTGCACTGGTTGCATTTCTTTTTTGGCATCTTTGCAAAGTGGTGAGAGTCCAGAGGTAGAGGAGTGGTGTCCAAGGTCTCTTGGATTGGCACAATATAAAAAATAGCTTTACCACCTCCTGACATAGCTCGCAAAGCTTTCACGCTGTAACCTTCTGCTTCAGGAGGGATGACCGTGAGTTTTTGTCGGCCACTGCCACCTGCATAATATGGTGAGTCAATGTTCATTGAGGACAAATATAACAGAAACAATTCACCACTTGTTGCTTTATTTAGCAGCCATCCACTAAGAAGCTGTTCCATTTTTGGGAAAGCCTCACTCAGAAGCCTTGAAATCTATAAAAACGATAGAAATGTTGCTCCAGAATTCTTTTTACTACAGTGCTTTTTACTTTTAAACATGCTGCTGTCACGGTACGAGGGACGAGGGAACTAAAGACCACATATGAGGACGTGGAAACTGAAGGTCACGTATAGAAGACGTGACCAGGACCCAAGCGCAAGTGGTGATAGGCACAGGAAGGCAGGAACGCGTTACAAATAATATTTTAATAATTAACAAATAACAGAAACACAACAGAAAACGCCACCGAACCGGGAGAAAGCTAACTTAATTACAAATTAAATCAGGAAGCACAAGGAAAACAGGAAGAAAACTGAAACACTAACTCAGGCACTTCAGTTCAAACACAGAGAAATCCAAAAAGCTAGCCAACAGAACAGGAGACCGAAAACAAGGAGAACCAGGAGTTAAACGAGCTAGCTAGCACACAGAACAAGAAGCCGAACACAGAGAGAGACACGAGAACCAGGAGTTACCATGGGGAACGAGAGGAGTCCAAAATCACAGGAACCAGAGGAAACATCACAGGGAACATGGAAACACACGGGGACTAGGAGAACTGGCAGGAAACAAAGACAACGATCTGGCACATGTTGCTGGAGCCCAGGTGTTTTTGAAGAAGAAGTTCGTCAGGGGTTAATCGGCTCCAGCCGTGTGCCAAAGGAACAGAGGGAGAAACGCAAAACATGGCTCAGGGACACTGAGCCAGGAAGCGGAGCCATGACAGCTGCGAACGTCTAATCACCATTACTTCTTCAATGAGGAAGCGGAAGGTTTTGTCAGAGGACACAAAAAAAGAATCAAGGATCAACATTGGCTCCGCTTTCACACGCTGGCGTGAGCTCAGAGATGAGTAGGATTTTCTTGGCCTTGGCGTTGTTGCCGCTGGACAAGTAAGTAGTTTTCTGAGTTCTGACACAAATAGCTTTGTAACTAACAAGAAAAGGGCAGCCACACTCTTGCTGGTCTTACCGTGTGAGTTTGTATTTTACGTGACACTAGTTTCCCATGATTTTTGTGTAATGGTTTCTGTAAACGTTTTTTTTTGTTTTTTTTTGTTGTGTTTTTATTGATTTGACTGCAGTGATTGCAAATAAGTCAAATCATATTGCTTGCGCTAAATAACCAGTACAGTACCGGTGTGCAATGTGATTTTTCATGGTCCTGCTTATCAATAGCACCTCGCCCCGAGTGTGGCTGTTTAAAAGTTGACGTTTATTTATTCAGCCTGGAAGGGTCTGTTTGTACTGCAATTCATTGGCATCAATCAATTCACTTTGAAGGTCTGAACTAACAATTTCAGTTAGCCAGTAAACTTGAAGTCATTCTGATAAAACATTTTTATAATTGCAATTTGTCTCTCTCTCACACACAAACTTTTTTTTCACGTTATTTTGCTAATTGTTTGTTTTATGTTATAATTATGTAGTATATACACACAGGTTACATTTTATAACATTGTGTAATGTTCATTTAGTGCCTGTATTTCCACTGTGTATTAATTAGTGTTTCTCTTGTAATGCTTTTTATCAACATTCATTTCTAACATGCTACTTCTACTAACTTAACTTCTACTCTTCACAAGCAACACCTGCAACCACTGCAGACCATAGTTTCCAGCTTTACTGATGAGTCGGACCATATTGGGTACTTTGTGTTGTCTAGGGCTTGTATGTGTTTGTTTTGGGCAATGTTTAGTGATTTTCAAAGTGATCTCTTTTCTGTCGTGATTCAGGGTGTCCTCAAAATGTTGAGGCCAGGTGTGTTTCTGTCAATCAATGCTGTGGTATTTTTAGTTGATGGTGTGAGAACAGTGACATCTTGCCTTGGATCAGGCACATTGTGAACCATTTCTGCTACTGTGCTAAACATCATCCTCTGTTGTGCATTTCTGTTGGAAATAAATTGTTGTAAACTGAGGCATAGTTTCATTGTGACACCTACATTCACATAATTTGTAGTTATCTAGATCAAGTGGCATGCTTTATTATACACATGTTTGTTACTAGTATACATGGGCCACCGGATCTTATGAATATGAGCCACTGGGTGATGATACCCAGGAAAAAAAACAGGGATTAAACAAGATAATTCTGATCTATTTTCTGGGATGTTTCTGTTGCTTTACATGGAAGTTTATTCATCTCACAGATGTGTGACTGCAGGTTCAGCAGCTCAACAGGCTCTTGTTGCCATTGTCCTCGACAAGCGGTGGTTGAAGAATCTGACGAAGTTCATCAATTTGGGGGATGCTTTTCTGCCCTAATTTCAGTATTTTTATAATGACAATGGTGTACATTTTGCTTTTATATCAAATGTCTATCTAATTAATTGCACTCTGCACTGTATATAATGATGTGTGTGTTTGTTTTCAACAGAGCAACTTCTGACTAGGGCTGAATGATTAATTGCATTTGGGATTATACCGCAGTATGATAAAACGTGATTTTCTAAACGTAAGGCTGCGATTTGACTGGTCACGTGACTTCCATGTTAGTGGAGCAATGTAACGGTGAGCGTTTAGCCATTGAGCTATAAATTACGACTTTAGCCTTCTATACTATGGCGGCCTCAGGCGCAACAGTAGCTGACAAAGTTTGTTACCAAAGAGGGGCAGCGCGTCAGTTGTGTCTAATTATTTTGGATTTAAAAAGGGAGATGCTGCGCAACGTCGAGTATTTTGCAAAACCTGCCTTGCTGCTGTTGCAACCTCACGAGGTAACACCACAAATCTTTTGCAGCACTTAAAAATACACCACAAAGCCATGTATGATAATTGCACGGCAAAAATGCCAGTGAGTGCTTCATCTTCAAGTAAGCAAAGTAGGCCTACCAGCCGACAAGGATCACTGACCGAACTGTTGAATCCATAACTCCTTATGAACGGAATTCGAAACGACACGCGGAAATAACTCTTGCAATAACGGAGTTCATAGCGAAAGATTTGATGCCTGTTGTTATAGTGACTAAGCTTGGGTTTACGGCTTTGATAAGCACTTTGGATAAGCGGTGTAAAATTCCCTCACGCACGCATTTTAGCCAGGTAGCCATACCTGAGCTATACAAAAAAATGCAGACAGAAAGTAGCAGCAGAGATGAAAACTGTGGAGTTTTTTGCAACAACTACAGATCTGTGGTCAAGTCGTATAGCGGAGCCATACCTAACTCTAACGGTACACTACATTGATGAAGACTGTCTTCAAGCGTCCTACTTCCCGGACGACCACAGCGGGGAAAACATTGCAGCTGGCTTGAGAGAGGGGCTTGCCAGCTGGGGTCTACAAGAAGAAAACCACATCTGCATAACGACGGACAACGCATCAAATACGGTGTTGGCAGCAGAGCTAAATGAATGGACCAGACTTCAGTGTTTTGGGCATCAATTACATCTTGCCATCGGTACATAAAATTAGTATCTTGATGTATATTTTGGCGCGTGTACAATCAATGTGTGTGGGAGTGAGACTGTGCGTGCGAGCTGGGACAAAAATCTCTCTTCAGTGCTGGGGGGACAATAAACACAAAACAGTAAAATTTCAGAGAGTAATTCGTTTATTTTATAAAATAAATGCTATATTTTTGCTGTGTTGTTTTGATTCCCTCAAACGTCTTATATAGTTATATTAAATAATAGCACTTAGTAAGTGTTCCTTTTTAGTCCAAATCCTACCTGTCTACACCTTTGTTTATGCTCAATTTATGCTATACAGTGTCAGCTACCATTTTTGACCTCACAGACTTCTTTCTTATCTCACTATTAACTCTAGTCTTACTACCACAACAGCAGCTTTCAAAAACTGAGAGCTCAAAAAAAGTTCTAAAACTAGAAAAAAAAAAAAACTTCATTGAATAACCAGACTACATTAGACAATTCATGCATATGCTTTTATTAAACTGTCAAAAAGAAAACAAATACAATCTGATTTTGTTAAAAATAAAACCTTAAATTCACAAACCCTTTAAACTAAATATCTAGTGTAAAATCATGCAAATGTATAGTGTTTTCATTGGAGGAATATAAGGAGTGGGAATTCAGTCAAAACTTCTGCAAACAACTTTGTAGAAGGGGGGAGTCCTTGTATTTGTCCTTGTATTTTTTGTATGACAGGACATGCACTTAAAGATGACAGAGTGTCAAGAGCAATTGGGCTGTGCAAGAAAGTGGTGGGGCACTTCTCTCACAGCTGGAAGAAGAAGGCAGCAATGACTGAAGCACAAAGAGAGCTCAAACTTCCTCAGCACAGCCTCGTCACTGAGTGTCCAACAAGATGGGGATCTAAAGAAATGATGAAGGCCAGGGTGCTTGGGCGGCTCAATGCCATATCTCAAGTTCTGTCAGGTGACGATATGCACGCACCCTGATCCCAACCTAGCAGGATATTGAGATGCTGGAGTCTGTTCACAAGGCACTGCATCCTCTTCTGGACTTCACAGATGCTCTATCTGGACAGGAGTATGTGAGCACCTCATACCTCAAGCCAGTTCTTCACCTTCTGTCCACATCAGACCTGGCTGAAGATCAAGAGGACACTGACCTGACTAGGTCAATCAAAACCAAGGTCCTGGCATACCTTAATGATAAGTACAGTGACCCCAGCACCCAGGAGCTTTTGGATGTTGCATCCTTCCTGGACCCCTGGTTCAAAACCCAGTATATCACTGTTGACAACGTCCCTAACATCAAGACCTGAATCAAGATAGAAATGCTGGAATCAGCATGGCGTGCTTATAACCAGGTTAGTAACAATTATGTAACTATATCACTAACATACTTTGATTTTATTTATCTATAATCTAACTTCAATACTAATTGCTATTTTTGTATCTGGTGGAAGAGGTCCCGTACTGAAACCACTCTAGGCTCGCAAAGTGCTCAGCCACCTGGGGAAAAGGTGAAAAAGTTTCTTGGCAGCTTCTTCAAGACTGCTGTGGCCTCTCCTACTTCTCCCATGCAGTTAAACGGTTACCTCATGACCCCTACCATGGACTGAGAAGAGGACCCCTTGGCCTGGTGGAACGTGCACAGAATTTTTCCACGACTGTGCATCATGGCCCGCAAGTATCTCTGTGTACCTGCCACAAGTGCTCCCGCAGAGCGTCTTTTTGGTGCTGAAGGGAATATAGTGACTTGCACCTGCTCATCTTTTAAACCAGAGAAAGTGGACATGCTGGTTTTCCTTGCAAAAAATCTGTGAGTTTCTGAGAATTATATAAAAGAAACTGTGGCCGACACAGCCATAGTCATTTTCCAATCCAGTTTGTTGTGTGCTGCTGTTCCTGGGTGAATAGAACATATTAGTATTCAAAATGTTACTTTCCTTCTTAAGATTAATAAGAACATACAGTTGAGTTTGTGTTAATCGAGACTTTCATTCATTTATCTAAAAAATGTTCTATTGGTTGAATCCGGTATTTGTTCTCCTTACCTTTCTTGCATTATTGTATGTGTGATGTTACTGACTGGACACAAATATGTTTATTTTTTATATTAGTTTATTTTATCCATTTATTCAATTTTTTTATTACTATTTATGGGCTGTTTATGTTCAGACAGTGCTTAAAAAATGCAGTCTACCTTCACATGAAGAGTTGGACGTCTTAGAGTGGTAAAGCCAAGTATTTAGTAAGTCTAGAATTGTAACTGAAGTAGACAAATTAACCATCTTTCATTTCAATTCATGCTTCATTTGCCTTTATCTTAACGTAAGAATAGCCTACAAGGGAGAACAATTATATATACTAAATCACATATAGTTTATTATAATACAGATTGATTTATTAGTTGTGTTTGTTGTAAAATACATGAGAAGAGGACCTTGAAAAATAATCGCACATTTAATTGCAATTGCAATATTGAGAGAAAAAAATCGCAATTAGATTATTTCCAAGAAAACCAAAATCACTTACTCGTGTACTGTAGTAGTTCCAGCCGACTTACAGCTGGAGTGACCCCCCTCTTCTTGAGGGAGTGTCTTTAAATAATGTAAACCCCACTTACTCATTGCACTACGAGGTGTGAACTGGAGGTGGCTCTTTCTCTCACACAAAGCCAAGAGTGACTAGTGAAAGCTGGTCTCACACCAAGTTCAGTTGCGATTTGAGACAACTCCAGAGTGTGATTGTGTGATCTGTAGCTTTTGATTTGAATTAAAAAGTTCAATGTGCCGTTGTTTTATTTTTTTATTTGTGCCGAGCTGTGCTTAGCGCGCACGCTTTGTGCATTGAGGAACCCGATTTTGCGACTCATGGCTGTCAAATCCATACAGGTACAGTCACGTGTTATTTTGTTTGGTATGCGATCTGCAGAAAGGTACAGTTCGATTATTGAAATCGCTGAGGGCCAAATGTGTCCCTGTGGATAAACGAGTCATTGCAGCTCAGGCTGTTTATGAGCGGGATTAAATTACTGCTGTGGAGCTGCAGGGGTCCATGGAAGGAGCGGTCATGTACCAGTCACAAACATTTCACTAATCTTTCATGGAGCCACCATGGATAGCCGGGAACTTTTGAACTGCTTCATCTGTGATGAATGAATAATGATGAGGGTCCACAGCATGTCCTTAATATCAAACGACGGGCCAGGTAGTTACTGGTGTGTTGCGGGCACATCAATTACACTCACACAGAACTGTACAGGTGCCACAAGCAGAGTTTCATTCATTGTTGTAGATTATTATTGTATAATATATAATATTTACAAATCTACAAGATGTATGATGACTTCGAATTGAAGAGCCATTTGTATCTTTACAATCGTAACAACGTCTAGAACATGAATCAACGATGGCTGTTTATTTCAGCTGTACACCATATGATTACATATAAGGGATGGACAAAAAAAGTTATCACGATAAATTTTGTAATTTCAGCGATTACAGTAATTATCACGATAAAACCATTTTCATTTTATTCCATGTGTTGGACGCTACAGTCTCTCTTGAAACTGTTATGATTAAAACTTATTAGTGGAGTTTGTCTGCAACATCATTATTTATTTATGTTTAAATAGAATAGTTAACAGTGTAAGAAATATTAGAAATAATTTGAATAAATGATCATTTAGTCATATTCTATTCTTGAAGTAACTATCCAAACTTGTTCTTTGTCTTGTGTAATGAAAGACCTTTTCACAATTCTCTGTCCTAAAATGGTTATTTGTCATTGCGTTATTGACGATTTCAGTAATACTTGGACCGCTTGAGAATTTGTTGATGGTCACTAACTAATGAGACTGCAGTGAAAGAAGAGTAGTGAAAAGTTATGAAAGTCTCCCAATGAAGGAAGACTCCCGATGTTTACAGTTAACTGTCAGCGTAAATATGATACTAAATAAAATTAAAACAAAACATTATTTTTCTGCAGTCCACAATCTGTCCACCATGCATCTTATTTACAAGTGACTCATGGTACATTATGCCCATTGCAAAACATTTTAGATAAAAAATAATAAATCCATATACAAATAAACTTGAAAAAAGCAACAAGATCAGACGTACAAATTAAAATGCTGAGAGTTGATTGGAAGTCTGCTGGTAGCTGACTGGGATGTGAACTTATGAATGGATACTATTGTATATAACATTGTAACGAACAAAAATATTCTGACATCAATATTTGGGAATATAATTTTCCCCCTTCCGTTAATTGTATCTGCACTTTGGTCTAGAAAGTCAGTATCAGTTTTTGTGTTTTGTACAGGCAACATTTATGACAATGGGTTAATATTGTTCACTGGTCCATGCGACTGAATGTTTAACTCATAGTATTGAGTGACACTGTTGTTTCGAAAGTTGAGTCATTTTTTTAGAGCGGGTCATGCAGAACAATAGATGCTTATTTCACCTGACATTGTTCGATCTACTCTCCCTTCTCTTAAGTCATTGCTCAACCACTTACATGCATAGTGAAGGGTTGCCCGTGAAACAGCAGAATGGATAGAAATGTAGTCAATATTTTGTCTTTTTTGTGGTTGTGGTGTGATCTGCTGTAGATTGAACAATTTTCAGGAATTAACTGAGTAAGATAAGATTTAAAGGATACCTATCCTGCTGATAAAGCGTCTTTTGAAATATTAGACCTGTGCAGTGACGTGCTGTGAGGTTTATGGCTGGTGAGGCACTGACTTCATAACAATCAGATTTACAAACACATGAACCCTACAGAGTTGCCTATTCACCATTTGATTGGCAGCAGTTAACGGGTTATGTTGAAAATCTCACGTCAGCTTTTTGACATACAAACTGTATTATACAAAAAAGCACAAAAAACAAACTACAGCAACAAAAAACGTTGTTATGGTGTTACCTTTTTGCTGTTTGGCGAGGAAGCACGTGGCATTAAGTAGATCTTTTAAAATCTCCCGGTTCTCTTTTACCTTGGCAATGTGGATGCCGATAATGAGTCCCCGCTGTTCATCCAAAGCCAAGTCTATCTTGGACAACCACAACATTTTTAGTGCGATCTGACTTTGAATGTGAAGTGGTCGACCGCTCATGTTTTGAGAGGCTTCTCTGCAAATTCTTCAGGTCACAATATCCCATCTGAGTCAAGACATTGTCACAAGATGAGAAAAGAAGACAGGAAAACCATAACTCAGCCAGATTAGACGGGAGAAGGAGGCAGCGCGCAAGAGTGGGGACAGGAACTGCTACAAAGAGATGAAGTATCGGTTTCAGAGGGAGCTGAAGAAAGCTAAGGCCGCATACTCTGACAAACTCACGCAGCAGTTCTCAGCCAATGACTCGGCTGCGGTGTGGAGAGGGCTCAAGGTGGTCACTAACTACAAGCCACGTGCCCCCCACAGTCTGAACAACCTCACTCTTGCACAGGACCTGAACAACTTTTATTGTCGCTTTGAGCAGCCATTTTGCCCCAGCACCTCTGTGGTCTCTCCAGCCCCATGTTCCACTTTACAACAAAGGACTGTGCTGTCTCTTAGTGACACAACTAAGACCAACGATGTCACTGAGACAGCAAAGATCACAGTCACTTTTGATGAGCCACCCCCTCACCTCCCCCCTCTTTCTCTTGACATCATGGAGCAGGACGTGCTCACTCAGTTCAGGAGGCTGAACCTTCGGAAGGCGGCAGGTCCGGACAGAGTTTCCCCTGCCATCCTGAAGCATTGTGCTGCTGAGCTGGCTCCAGTGTTCACGGACATCTTCAATGCTTCCTTGGTGTCCTGTCATGTTCCTGCCTGCTTTAAGTCCTCCACTATCATCCCTGTTCCCAAGAAGGCCAGGATCACTGGACTGAATGACTACAGACCGGTGGCACTGACGTCTGTGGTCATGAAGTCCTTTGAGCGCCTGGTTCTCTCTCACCTGAAGTCCATCACTGCTTCTCACCTGGACTCATTGCAGTTTGCCTACAGAGCCAACAGATCTGTGGACGATGCAGTGAACCAGGCCCTTCATTTCGTTCTGGAGCATCTGGACTCCCCAGGAACCTATGCCAGGATCCTGTTTGTGGACTTCAGCTCTGCCTTTAATACAATTCTTCCAACTCTGCTTGAAGACAAGCTTCGCCAGCTGGACGTGCCTGACTCCCTCTGCAGATGGATTACAGACTTCCTGACCAGCCGAAGTCAGCGTGTGCGGCTGGGGATGACTGTCTCTGACACTCGGACCCTCAACATTGGGTCTCCTCAGGGCTGTGTTCTCTCTCCATGGCTCTTCTCCCTGTACACTAACTGCTGCACCTCCAGCCACGAGTCCGTGAAGCTGATCAAGTTTGCGGACGACACCACCATCATCGGGCTCATCTCAGATGGAGATGAGTCGGCTTACAGGAGGGAGGTGGAGCGGCTGGTGTCCTAGTGCAGCCACAACAACCTGGAGCTCAACGCTCAGAAGACAGTGGAGATGATCATGGACTTCAGGAGAGTAACAGCTCCTCCGTCCCCTCTCATGTTGGCTGGTTTATCGATTCCTATTGTGGACTCCTTCTGCTTCCTGGGAACCACCATCACTGAGGACCTCAAATGGGAGCCAACCATCAGGTCCCTCATCAGGAAGGCCCAGCAGAGAATGTTCTTTCTGAGGCAGCTACGAAAACTACGACTGCCGACGAAGTTGCTGGTGGAGTTCTACACAGCCATCATCCAGTCCATCCTCACCTCCTCTATCACCGTCTGGTACAACAGTGCCACCTCCAGGGACAAGAGCAGACTGCAGCGCATCGTACGTTCTGCTGAGAAGGTGATCGGTTGCAGCCTGCCACCTCTTCATGACCTGTATGCCTCTAGGACCCAGAGACGTGCAGGTCGGATCAGAGCCGACCCTTCTCACCCTGGACATAGACTGTTTGTTCCTCTTCCCTCTGGCAGGAGGCTACGGTCCATCCAGACCAGAACCTCCCGTCACAGGAACAGCTTCTTTCCCTCGGCCGTCAGATTGTTAAATTCATGAACAGCCTTGTTGTAATGTTATTCTATTTATGTTATTTTATTTGTTTTTTGTTGCACTTTATTCCAAGGCACTTTCCTAGTCAGTGGGCTCCCCACTGACCATGGCAATAAATTTGATTCTGATTCTGATTCTGATTCTGATTCTGATTCTAATGGGACATGTTGGCTATGTGGACATCCACACACAGGTTTTCTTGCTGATTTGTCTAAGTGGCTACCAGTTCTGTCACAAAATTCGGAAACCGTTGGCAGCATATGTGGCCATGGAGAAGCTGCCAGTCATGTCTGAGGGATTGTGCAGGGCTGCCAGCACTCAGACTCAAACGTTAGTTGAGCTAAGCCGCTTGCTGGAGGCCATTTCTGAACACCTTCGCAAAGTGGATAACAATGTCAGCTCGGCTTGGCTGAATCTGACCATCGAATTCGGACAAGCCACCCGGAGACTCAGAGAGACTCAAGGGCAGATGGAAAATTCCAGCATCAGCCTGACCCAAAACCAGCTATCTTTATTGGCTCCCAGATACAACCGGCCTCCCCAGGTCGCTCAACTCTCCTGGAAGTTTTGCAGACAAGCCGCTCCGCCCCCGCCTCCCTTTCCTTTAGTGACTCTTCACCCTTGGCTTTCACCCCCCCGTCTTTGGCCCCCACTGTGCCTCCCTCCCTCTCAGGGCAGAAAAATGGCTGCGCCTATATGGCAGCAGCTACCCTTCCGATATCTGCACTGGGAGTCCTCCCTTAGGTTGGAGCACTTACTGTCACTCCCATTGTTTATGTTCTGCCACCAGCCTCTATTCTTCTTCGCGTTCCCCTCCTCCAGTCCCCCCCGACCTCTCACAGGTCCCCTCCTGCTACCATGATCTGGGAAGGTGCTTAGTAAAGTCCAAGCCCATTCCCTCCCTTCCTTTGTCCATATGACTGTGCTATTGATTTGGTTTGTGGGGCTCCTCTCCCCACGAACAGACTATACATCAGCTCTTGAAAGATGCATGAATGAATCCCTAACAGCAGGTCTGAGCCGTCCTTCCTCCACTCCTCTGGGAGCAGGTTTCTTTTTTGTTAATAAGAAGGACAAAACTCTTCGCCCCTGTATCAACTGCCGCAGTCTCAACCAGATTACTATCTAAAATTAGTATCCCCTTCCTCTTATCAACCCAGCGTTTGAACCACTAAATCAGGCCACAATCTTCTCCAAACTCGATCTCCAAAATGCCTATCGCTTGCTTTGCATATGAGGGAGACGAGTGGAAGACTGCTTTTAAGACACCCCTGGGACACTTTAGTATTGGGTCATGCCTTTTGGTTTTGCTAACACTCAGGACGTTTTTCAAACGTAAGTTAACGATGTTCTCAGAGACATGATCAATCATTTTGTGTATGTGTATCTGGATGATTTTCCCGAGGGGGCAGGAGGAACACCAGGAACACGTACGACTAATCTTTCAGAGGCTGTTCACAAATTCAACAGTCTGACGGCCAAGGGGAAGAAGCTGTTCCTGTGACAGGAGGTTCGTCTGCAGTTGTAGTTTTCGTTGCTGCCTCAGGAAGAACATTCTCTGCTGGGCCTTCCTGAGGAGGGACCTGATGGTTGGCTCCCATTTGAGGTCCTCAGTGATGGTGGTTCCTAGGAAGTAGAAGGAGTCTACAATAGGAATGGGTAAACCAGCCAACATGGGGGGGGTGGCTGCACCAGGACACCAGCCGCTCCTGTAAGCCGACTCATCTCCATCTGAGATGAGCCCGATGATGGGGTGTCATCCGCAAACTTGAGCTGGAAGAATCGTGTTAAAGGCAGAGCTGAAGTCTACAAACAGGATCCTGGCGTAGGTTCCTGGGCAATCCAGATGCTGCAGAAGGAAATGAAGGGCTTGGTTCACTGCATCGTCCACGGATCTGTCGGCAAACTGCAATGAGTCCAGGTGAGAAGCATTGATAGATTTCAGGTGAGAGAGAACCAGGCGCTCAAAGGACTTTATGACTACAGACGTCAGTGCCACCGGTCTGTAATCATTCAGTCCTGTGATCCTGGCTCTCTTGGGAACAGGAATGATGAGGACTTAAAGCAGGCAGGAGCATGACAGGACACCATGGAAGCATTGAAGATGTCCGTGAACACTGGAGCAAGCTCAGTAGCACAATGCTTCAGGATGGCAGGGGAAACTCTGTCCGGACCCGCAATCTTCCGAAGGTTCAGCTTCCTGAACTGAGTGAGCACATCCTGCTCCATGATGTCAAGAGAGAGAGGGGGGAGGTGAGTGGGTGGCTCATCAAAAGTGACTGTGATCGACTTTGCTGTCTCAGTGACATCATTCGTCTTAGTTGTGTCACTAAGAGACAGCATAGTCCTTTTTTGTAAAGTGGAACATGGGGCTGGAGAGACCACAGAGGTGTTGGTGCAAAAAGGTTGCTCAAAGCGACAATAGAAGTTGTTCATGTCCTGTGCCAGAGCAAGGTTGTTCGGAGTAGGGGGGCACGTGGCTTGTAGTTAGTGACCACCTTGAGCCCTCTCCACACCGCGGCTGAGTTATTGGCTGAGAACTGCTGCGTAAGTTTCTCAGAGTATGCGGCCATAGCTTTCTTCAGCTCTCTCTGAAACCGATACTTCACCTCTTTGTAGCAATTCCTGTCCCCACTCTTGCGAGCTGCCTCCTTCTCCCGTCTAATCTGGCTGAGTTTTGCTGTGAACCAAGGTTTGTCATTAGCATAACTCACCTTGGTGCGCGTTGGAATTATGCACTCTTCACAGTAGCTGATCCATGAAGTCACAGTGTCTGTACTTTATACTCATCCAGATTATTGGTAGCAGCCCTGAACACCTCCCAGTCTGTGGTCTCCATACAAGACTGCTTTAGCTTCACTTGTCCAGATCCTCGTGCTCCTCACAACAGGCTTTGCCAGCTTCAGTTTCTGCTTGTACGTGGGAACAAGATGAACCATCAAGTGGTCAGAGAATCCCAGTGCAGCTCGAGGGAGGGCGGTATAAGAGTTGCGGAGCGATGAGTAACAGTGATCCAGCACGCTCTGCTCTCTGGTGGGGCATTTTACCACCTGCTTGTACTTGGGAAGCTCCTCGCTCAGAGTCGCCTTGTTGAAGTCACCAAGCACAATCACAGGAGAGTCCGGGAAAGTTCGCTCCACATGCCGAACCTGATCCACGAGCGCACTCTGAGCTTCATGTACATCCACGCTGAGCGGGATATATACCGCAGCCAGAATGAATGAAGCGAACTCACGTGGGGAGTAAAATGGCTTACAGTTCACGATCAGACATTCCAGAGAGGGAGAGCAGTGCTGAAAGATCACCGTCACATCCGTACACCAGCGATCACAGTCCTCCGCCTTTGGTTTTGCCGGTGAGCTCCGGAACCCGGTCCGCGCGGTAAAGCTGGAATCCCTCCAGATGAAGCGCAGTGTCCGGGAAGAGATCGCTCAACCACGTCTCTGTGAAACACAAAACACAAGAGGAGGAAAAGTCTCTGTTCCGTCTGAACATCAGCGCCAGTTCATCCATCTTATTGCTCAGCAAGCGGACGTTGGAGAGGATTATCCAGGGAAGCGGAGTGTGCGATCTTCTTCGACGAAGGCGAACGAGCTCACCGGCACGTTTCCCTCTCCTCCTCAGTCTCTTCCGCCCAACCAAAAGGTGAACTAACTGACACCAGAAGTACTGGTAGTAAACCAGACGGAGTCATAGCCCTGATGTTCATCAACTGATCTTGTGTGTAAGTCTCCCGCTGAACTAAACTCTGATATGGGTAACCGTGAGTTGTTGGCTGTAGTCTCTGCTCTGCAGGAATGGAGGCACTGGCTAGAGAGCACTGAGATACCATTCATGGTTATTTCGGACCACAAGAACTTAACGTAGCTCCAGACCGCCAAACGCCTGAACTCACACCAGGCCCGGTGGGCCCTGTTTTTAGGGAGATTTCGTTTTTTTTATCACGTACAGACCTGGGAGTCGCAACACAAAGCCAGATGCCCTTTCTCGACTCCACGAACCCTCTGAAGCAGGACTAAAGACCATTCTACGGACATAATCTGCGTCGCCTGCTGGGACATCGAGAGGGCGGTCCTGCAAGCTCAGAAGCTTCACCCTGCTCCAAGCTCCGGTCCACCGGGTCGTTGTTTCGTCCCCGAACCCACAACACCCCAGATTATCCAGGGGGGTCATTCCTCCAAGCTTGCCTGTCATCCTGACAACGAAGACAACGATCATGACATTAGTGGACAGATTCTCTAAAATGGCACATTTCATTCCTCTGTCAAAACCCCCATCTGCACTTGAGACAACCGACTTGTTGGTACTTCACGTTTTTCGCTGACACAGCATTCTAGTCAACGTGGTCTCCGACAGAGGACCACAATTTGCATCACGAGTCTGGCGGCCCTTTGTAAAGTCCCCGGGGGCTACTCCTAGTCTAACTTCTGGTTACCACTCCCAGTCAAATGGACTCTCTGAAAGAACCAATCAAGATCTGGAGTCTGCCCTACGATTTGTGTTTGCGCAGCATCCCGCCTCCTGGTCCTCCCATCTCCCCTGGGTGGAATATGCACACTCTAACCCTTCCTCCACTGGTCGCCTACGGTTGCAAGCCTCCACTTTTTCCCTCCCAGGTGACAGAGAGCACCGCCCCGCTCGGTTAATGACCACCTTCAACGTTGCCGGGAGACCTGGTCCCACATTCTGGCTGCCCTCTCCCATTCTTCAGACCGCAATAAGCAACTATATATATATATATATATATATATATATATATATATATATATATATATATTGGAAAATGAGATAGTCAAGCACAGTTCTACGGTACTCTCAAAACAACGCAGTATTTATTACTAGCCGTTCCAAATTTTGGCATGGTATACCATTTGTACTGGGGACATCCAAAGTCCCTGCCAATGTAGTAATCATATCTATTCCTTTGCACATCACGTCGGGCTGGCTTATTTATCCCTATAGAAATGAAAACAATATCGTCATACTGGTATATTTTTGTGTATTGTTGTGTCTCGATCACTTTGTCCTCACAAAGCAAAATGACCTCACAAGAAGGTGGCTTGTCAAGACTTGGTACTCACAAGTATGGCAAAACATGCCTACACATACACACACGCAACGACAGGAATCTCTTGTCATGCCTCCCATTATCCCTGTGTGGCTAAGAAAATGAAATAAGCTCATGGTCACTGGCTTGCGCACATTTGAACATTCATTAGTGTCATAGCCAAGCCATCACAGCCTTTCAACTTTGGTTTTGTTTTGTTCGTATTTGTTTTAGGTGCACCAAAACAAATTTTTTGTGTACACTAATTTTCATATGATTTTTCAATAAGAACACAATGTATAGAAATTAAAAAAACCCTTGCACTGATAGTGGCGGAACTGGTTCCTTGTAAACATTTTTTGTTGCTGCTTTGCTAACACAGAGTTCATTCATTACTTGCGTATCACAAGAAATGTCAGTTTGTGGGTACCAACCCTTTTTCCACTCTCTCGCTTGTTGATGATGCGTAGGTTGGATGAATGTGACCTGGTTGTACAGACTGCAGTTGCATCGGACAGACATCTGATTTTTATCTCCATATGAAAGAGTTTTGGTTCGGATTTGAAAAAATCGGAATTGTACTGTTCAAATTCACTTGAAAAAAAAAAAAAAAATGACATGCAGTGTCAACAATGTCATGCTTTTCGGATTTGTTGTGCTTCTTCTACGTCCTGATTATGAAGGTTGTTGCTCCAGTTGTGAATGCACTGTTCCCAGCCATGCTCTGACTACACTCCTTAGAGAAAAAGCTGTGTATTATTTTGATTTTTCTCATACTTATGCCATGGAAACTGTCTGAATGTGCACACTTGCCTCTGATTGGCTGTGATCCTGTCGCTGGTAACTGTACCACAGTCAACTTAAACTCCTTTTAACGTGAGCGCTGACATGTGACGATATTGCCACTAGTTCTAAACAATCTCTATGACAGGGACCTCATAGGTGGTGTTTATCTGAATTTTTGAGCTTGCTTGTTTTTTTCCCTGAATGGATTGCTCTCTTACTGCTGCAACCGGGAAAATTTGTTTTGTGTTGCTGTTATATCGGGGCTCTTTTCCAGCAAAACACAAAGAAGAGTTGTAGGTGTTGTATCCTAAAAATATCTTTTGAATTGACATGGAATTTTGTTTGTCTGAAGTTTGGTGCTTTCGTTTTTTTTTTTTTTTCACGCAGCTCCCTCCTCCCGCCCCCAGTGCCAAACCACTCCAGGGAGCGAAGGATTGCACAGCGTAATTGGGATCAAAATTGGTTTTGTAGACTCCATGTTTCAAAATCCTAGCTAAAAGCCTGCCAAGTGGGGACCAGGATATAAACTTTGTATAACTTCATACTGACAAAGCAATGCAGAACCTCTGTGGTGTGTATTACAAATCTAACAGTGGAACATAAGGCTATTGAGAAGTTCAAGCATTGTGCAAATATCTAGCTTTGAGTTCCTTAAGTCTGGGACATTCCTTGGCACTTACCACGTCGATATGAAAAAGTGTGGTTTGCAGATGATCGCAGAGAAATTGAGTGCTTCATGGTACTTGATACTGAATGTGAAGTGTTGCAGCTTGAGATATCTGGCTTTTACAAGGGCCATCTTTTGTGACATCACAGCATGGTAAGCAGCTTGATGTGAACTGATTTTGGCAGTCTTCATATGGAGAATCATACACTCAAACATCAACAAGTTTGGACATGGATATGAGGTGTCGCTGGCCCAGGAGAGGTCCTCTGCGAACTGCAGAAACTCCCTGGAACTAAGTACCGCTCACTCTCGCCACTGCAGAACCGTTGCATGCTGGACGTGAGCTCTCCTGAAGTTCACAACAATCTCTTTGGTCTTGTCCACATTCAGTGATTTTTCAGATTTGAAAAACCCAGAAGCATCCTCACGCAAAAACACAGGTTGGCAATGAAGGACAGTGGTACGTGAAACTTGATGTTACTGTTAGCGTGATGACTGAGTAATAGTTTCATACATATGTAAATGAATAGCATTTTAAAAGTATTTATTCCAACAACACAATTGCTTCACAATCCAGAAAAAAAATAATGACTGAACATTGCTACATGTGTGATTTACTAGAATGTGTATGATTTGTTCACCTGCTCATCATGGACTTTCAAAATTTCAGCCAAACAATCTGAAATCATCCCAGTTTTGGAAGCCTTCTGGCTGATTAACGACATCAGTTGTGGAAGATCGCAGTCAAGCTCAGCATTGAAAGTGTTGGGTAGGTTCTGCTTTGTGATCTGTTGGAGCTCTGCAAACACCTTATTGAAACAGAAAGACAATACAGCATCCTGAATAGATCATTACTCCACTCACACTTCATTGACTGCAAGTTCTTAAATTTGCTTTTTATGAGAGAATTGTCTTTTTAACACAAGAAGAGCAGGAGTCAAGAACTCAAATGCTTCACTTTTGAGAGAAGGCCAGTTAACTCAATATCTAACTCAATCACTCAAATCACTCGTGGATTGGACAACATTATAGTCCATCTGCGCAGGAACCACTTGCCATAGTCTAGTTACTTACATTGGCGTAGGAAGCTAGGTCGAAGACGGGCTTCAATAACAAGAAAGAATGTGGGTTAAACTGATTACAGGCTGCAGCTGTCTGCATTGAAGGGCATTGTGGAAGAGTTGCTCAGTGAAGGGTTTAGAGGTAAGGAATAGTGATATAGTCGTTCCTGATCCTATCCATCCTGGTCCCACCATCCTACATTGTCTGGCCACACTCTCACCCACTACTACTTTACAATCACTAATCTTCTTCAAGTGACATCAAGTAACCTATTCCTGACTCTTTACTGACTGGATAGATGATGTGTGGTACCCTAATTACTCTCTAGAGTTGTCTCAAAACACAACTGAAGTTGGTGTGAGACCAGCTTTCACTCGTCACTCTGGGCTGTGTGTATGAAGAGAAAGTGCCACCTTCAGTTCGCACCCCGTAGCGCAATGAATAGGTGGAGTTTACATTATTTAAAGACAATTCCTCAAGAAGAGGGGGGTCACTCCAGTGGCTGGAACTGTGCCAGAGGAGAACAGTTGAACTGTTCCTACTGTAATAACAATCACAATGAGAATCAAATAATTCTGATTCAACAATAAACTGTGTGAATGTGTGTAATAACTGATGAATAAAAATAAGACTAAAGCGTCTTACATGGGGATAAAAAATAAACAAATACTCCCTTCTCGTTTTCGTTTACTGCACAAGAAAGCTGAATTATCCTCTAGTCACTGCACCCCTGTGGCTTCAAAAAAATGTATAAAGGAGAATTACTGCAAAAGCTGAAGCTGCAAGCAGTTAAAGGCTGCAATGGGTCTGCAATTTCAGGATTTCGGCGACATGTAAATGATTGTGGCGCGGCGCGACTGCTTAAATGAGAGCCATCATGCCCTCGAAATAATGAATAATGAAATCTCACACATCAAAATAAGCATATTTTTAATGGAAATATGCAAAAAGAAACACAACAAAATGATGGTAATGTGTCCACAGCTCATGGAACTGAAGTCGTGCATCCGGCCAGACATATGAAGGGACCAGCTGAGGGAAACTGCACGTAGGGGACTAGTAAAACTAGTGTTTTTGTAGTCACCATTTCAATAAATGCCAAAACTTCAATTCGCTTCTTGATTGGCTGCTTTCCATTTCAGATTTATTTATTTACTTGATTGTTTTTACTGTTTTACTGTGTGTGATGTCTGATGAATGACTGATTCAGGGAATCACACTGTAGAATTATTAAAGAACTTTTTTTAATTATGATGGTAAATAAGTATTTGATTAATGACAAAAGTTGAGCTCAGTTCTATCTAACACAACCTCATTTGAGTTATGTTTGCACACACTGTAGCCCATTCCTCCATTCAGATCTGCTCTAGAGCAGTCATGTTATGAGGCTATCACTTTGTTGCCCAACTGGTGTGCTTGGCATCATTGTCACGCTAGAAGAGCCAACTATGTTCCATCTTTAATACTCTCTATGATGGCAGCAGGTTTGGCTTAACATTTCACCGTCGGATCAGTCATCATGTCCCTTTTACAGACCCAAAGCATGAGGTTTGCACCCCTTACTCGTATCCACCCCATCTCTCATAGTTGAAGTGTACCACTGATGACAATTATAGTCCAGTTTCATCTTTCCAAGTAGGAGAACTGTTTGCATCAGTCTTTTAATGCGGCATAATAATAAATGTCACTGACAACATACCGGCAGAATTACTAATGTAACAATAGCTGGCATGTCAGTCACTCTCGACAATAATCTCCAGTACGGGTATGGTGATGTGAAATGAAACTGTATGGTTCCCATGATGCTCTGCAGCCCTCTGAATCAATCACATGTACACAGCTCTGTGCCGGTCTCGGATTATGCTCACAATTTTGAGCCAGCGGCGTGTTCTGACGGGATAACATCTGTTTGTAAACCTGAAAAGTTGATTCCAACAAGCTCACGAACTGTGTCATGATCACAGTGGTGAATCCGCTCCAGTTCGCCAAGCTGCTCAGCTGACGGGCAATGGTGGTCGAGCTGAACACTGGAGACACATGGATGAAATGTGTGGATTTGAGCACTTGAAGTTCAATCAAATTCATATGACTTCATGAGGCACTTATTGGCAAAAGAAAGATCAGTATTAAACAGAGAAGTCGCATTGTATTTACCTTGTTTGGGGTCCACAGTTCTAGTCTAGATGCCTGCGATGGAGCATGTTCTATAATGATGAGGAGGCAATATTTATGGCTTTAAAGACAGGATACCGTGTTTGTCTCTTCATCGACATGGAAATGCTTTCATGCTTTTGTCAGTTTCTGTCTTCACACACTTATTCAGCATCTGTCTTCACCACTGCCATCATTCTTCAAGTACTGAAAGTATGTATGTTGTATGTTGTGTCACCCACACACCTGCACATTGTCACAATTTTACTATGGCTATTTAATCGACGCCGAAAAAACATCCTTGGTTATTTGAAATTATGTGGAAACCAGGGATTAGTGTTACCAATGAATTGTAAATATAAAATGTATAATTGTAGATCACAGTGAGACAGTTTCTTTGAGCAATGTGTGTGTCACTGCAGCACTGGGCACATGGTTGCATCACTGCTGTTCTCTCCTTTGATTGGTTGGCTGCAGGCTCTCTCTTCACTTTAAACTTTAGCTTTAAATGAACATTATTCTGGAAGCATGGCGGCTTTCATTTAAGCCGTGGTGGTGCACCACGACTGTTTACACGGGGCAGTAACCCTGATTCATAATTTAATTTCTGTCTGCTTATAAATGAACTTGCTGCAGTCGTGCTGTCTTCATCTTGGGTCTTGTTGCTGACAAATCATGGTAGTGCCGAGGGGCATTACCATGATTTGCATGTATTGTCCGTTTTGTGCCCCACTAGTACAATTAAAAAATAAATAAATAAAAATGACTCACAAGTCATGTCTGTGCTTAATTAATCACAATTAATGTGGTAATTTGACATCTAGTTGCAATGATGCATTGATGGCATCAACTCTGTGCAAACACCAAGGCATTACTGTTTTGGTTGAAGATGGTTCAATAAAACCTGAACAGAAAGGGTCACCTAACCAGGAGAAACAAAGCAAAGTCAGAATGTAATGTCCAAAATCAAAGAGTCACCAAACCGGCAGAAGTCCACAAACAAGAATAACAGAAAGCGTCACCGAATCGGGAGAATCAAACAAACTTAAATCTATAAACAGATAAACAAAAACACAATGAAGAGATATAGTCAATCACAAAACAAACCAGGAAATACGTGGAAACAGAGGAAGAAACAAACCAATAACTCAGGCACCAGGGTTTCAGAAAGATTAATCAAAATAAGTAAACAAGCGCACAAAAAGCGAGAATGAACGAGGAGAGACAATTTACCACGGGAACAAGATGAGTCAATCTGCCACACGCTGCTGGAGTTCAGGTGTTCTTATACACAGGTGATTAGAGGATGATTGGAAGGAAGGAGGGAGAAACAAAACGGGACAAAATAAAAGCAGATCATGACAATTACAACTATATTTAGTCGTAGTACTTTTAGATCTTATCATTAATTACTACAACATTTATGAATGTTGAATATGTGTTTATCGCTAACATTTCGATAATGTGTAATAAAACATGAAATTAAATAAAAATAAATGTATCATTTTCAGATTTTGCCTCACTCAGAAATCAAATAATGACCAATTGGCTGAGCGGCCTGTTGAAAAAACATGAAATTAAACATGTTCTCTCATAAAATGGGCATTTAAGGTACTGTATATGCAGTGTAACTTTTAGTCATACGATCACTACAACTAAGTGCATTCAGAACAAGTGCAACTGTTGAGAGATATAGACAATATTTTCTTTAATTAAACATGACTGTTTATCAAAACAAGGCTTGCCATGGCACATATTGAATGTTAACTGTGTTCATATTTGTCTTTGCAATGTGCTTCTCTGTCTTGCCGTTTTACGCATCCATGTGTGCCGCTATTTACCTTCCTCCCTTCGCGTTACACAGGTCACATACAGTTCCGATGATGCAGAGAGGATCTGAATAGAGCTCATTGAAACATGTGTTAACTGACTCTAAAAGAAGGGTATTTGTACTTGAGAGGGCCAGCATTCTTCCTTTTGTGTTGTGTTAGTGCTGTTGCAAGAAATTATTGATGCCAAAGTAAGATGAGTTGGTTGTTTCGTATGGTTCACACAAAGGTTACCTTGCAATGTTTCTGCATTAATATGAAGCGAACAGAAGTTGAGTCATGTATTTCTGGCGGTATTCTCTGAAATGTCATTGACTAGAAAAAAAAATGCATGAGGTGTTTTTTTAATGAGATATTGCTGACTTTTGCAAGAATCCAGTATTTTAATAGTTTGTATCTTTCACTTTATTTCTGAATCAAGTAGAGACAGACATTTTTTTATATATAAATACATATGTGTTCTTCATGTTTGCAGAGCCACCATCCAATTACCACAACTCCACACTGCTCCCCGTGCCAACCTTGCATGGACTGCATGCCGCCATAACATCACTCAACCAATCTTTGTGCTCCACTGGACAGTTGTTGACGTCCACTCACCAGTTTACAACCTATAGTGGAAGCCCGGCCCCTGTTGCCGGTCAATCACCAGCCAAGTTGCCGACTACACGCCCTGGAAGTGCCCCGTTACAGGGCAGCTGGGCGCAGGGCAGCAATGTTCCTCTGGAAACCAGGTAAACTCTGTTATCTGAATGTTGTCTGTGTTTGGGCATTCACAATGAGTGTCGTTTTCCACTTACCTATTAAACAATTTGTGGAAGAACATAATTTTAATACATGACAGAACATGACATATAACTTCTAGGTTAAGTTTGAGTTTTGTTGGATTTGTTCCGTGCCAAGGAGAACTTTCAGTTGCGGTGTCAGACTTCGATCATCATCAGAATCTCCACTCCCCTACCCCCCCCCCCCCCCCCCCCCCCCCCCCCCCCCCCCCATTCGAGAACAAGACAAGACAAGAATATACTTTAACTTCTCTGCTTGAGGCAGGGACTCATTCCGTACTTGAAAAGAACAATCCACCCTTTTCCGGTTGAGAACCATGACCTCAAACTGAGATTTGCTGATCCACACTGAGCTTCACACTGAGATACAAACCAATCTTGTGAGAGATGAAGGTCGCACCGTGATGAAGCCATGAGATCCAAATCATCTGCAAATAGCAGTGACTGGATTCTCAGGCCACCAAACCGCAAATCAGCCTGAGAAATCGATGAAGACTGCACATCATCCTCCAGCTCTGTCTCCCTTACCGAGGGTGGAACGTCCGTTCTTCAAAGTGCTGTTTCCGATGGCAATTTCCATCTTTAGTTTAAATCAACGGTGTTCCATCCTTACTGTAAAGAGCTTTGATATTCTGTTGTCTCCCCAGTCTGAGATGCTTGTCCGTTTTCCAGAAGCGTGTTGGTGCAGACTAACTGTCTTCCTCCATGGATTCTGCGAAATCCTCTCACACCTGCTGCTTAGCCTGAGCAACAGCTGAAGCAGCAGCTCTCTGGTCCAACCGGTACCTTGTAACTGCTTCAGGAGTCCCACGAGACATCAAGGTCTTGACAAGACTCCTTCTTGAGTTGGATGGCCTTCCTGATGTCTGGTGCTTTTTTCTTTCTTTTATTGAGTCAGAGGAAATTGAAATAAATGATTTCATGGCGCTTTCTACCACATGCAAAACATTAATTCCACAAAATCAGATGTTTGTCATTGGATCGTCTATGTCCGTTTTTCTCCGCAGTCTTAATGACAATGTATCGTGATTGGCTGACAGGTACAGAGCTCTGTTTTTCTTTGAAGAAATCACTATAGACTCCACATGATTTATTATTGATATATTAATTTACCAGGGGGAAATGTGCATCTATGAAGGAGTTGTTATCCCAACCAAATAGGTCCCACCACTTCCGCGTTAGGTGAACCATGTGTCGTGATTGGCTGACGTGTATGAGGTATTGATTTTATTTTATATTGCACAAAAATCAAAATAGACCCCATAGTAGTCACTTATACACCTCCAGATACAGCTTTATTCATTTGCCATGGGAAATATGCATATTTGAAGGAGTTTTCACCCCTATCAAATTGGTCCTCCCACTTCCGCGTTAGGTGAACCAAGGGCCGTGATTGGCAGACATGTATGTATTGCTTTTATTTTAGATTGCACAATAATAACAATAGACTCCACAGCAGATAATTATGTATATCTGAAGTTGTTTTTAGTCTGTTCCTCATGTCTCTACTCAGGTCAGCTCATTAGCATTCTTCGGGTCTGCCATGACCCTGTCTGCCAACTCTGATGACTCCGGAGTTGCTGCCATCATGACGAAGAGTCTGCTTTTGATCAGTCCACTCTGTCAGAGATGTCCCTTATAGATCGATGCATCTGTTCCATTCTCTATGATTTCCATCCGGTCGTCCATCGTCATGTACCTACAGAAGTTTACATCCTGCATAAGGATTTGCGGCTTCAGGCAGTTTTATATATACAGAGAGAGAGAGCACTCTGTTTCTGGTGATGTAGCTTTGGTGGTAAAAGTCTTTGTACTGTGGAGGCATTTCTGCCCGAATTGTCAGCGCTTATGTAATTATATATGTAACACATGTGGTGGCTCCCCATCCCTAGGCAGCCTTGGTCCCGCATTGCTATCAACTTTGTCACTAGGCTGTCCCCATCCAACAGCAACACAACCATCCTCAGTATTGTGGACAGATTTGAAAAGATGGTGAACTTTGCCGCCTGACTCAAGCATTTGCCCACTTTAGAGAGTGAAGACCAAGTCATCAGTCATGTTTTTCACCTCCATGGCATTGCTATGGACATTGTCTCAGACTGCAGTCCACAGTTCACATCTTTGGTGGCACCTCGAGCTTCATTTCTGGTAGCCGCACTGTACGAATGTACAGTCCGAGAGGGAAAACCAGGATCCCTTTGCTTCATTCTGTCCCAATGAAACCAAACACTGCACCACGCCTTATCCCTGTCAAAATTGACCGGTGGACACCGTGAGCCTGCTACACAAAGTGAGCCCCTCAGCGCCAAACTCTGCCTATCAGTGAGAGAGCTCGAGCCTCTGTTACGACAGTGTGCGGGACGCTACTGTTAGCTACAGGCTTGGTCTCGTCTGTACAACGGTGACATGGTATAAAGCGTCAGAACCTCTGAGGAGCAGATGCTCATCCAGTGTTCTGACTCACAACAGCAGTGATAGCTGCTTGCTAGAGATATTTCAAAACCATTGATTATTTGGAAGTGGACAAATGCATAAGAACAATCGCTCCCTCTCAACCTGACACAGGGGTGATCAAATTAAGTGCTCCCTGTCATTCATCACGCTGCAGAGACTCAGGAAGACTTCTTGTTCTCATGAAAATAACATCAGAACCACAGAAAAAATTTGCATCCCAGCCAAGTGCCTCCTTAGCTCAAAATATTGTCTCACTCCATAGACATAGGTTCTCTAGTGAGAAAGCAGGTGACACATAAGTTTGGGACATTTTTGTTTATGATCACTGTGTGAACTGTATTTAACTCACAGTCAATATCCACAGTGCCTTCCACTTGATGTGAGCCACCCAAGAGATGTGCTGCCATGCAACTTGGATTGCAACAGTATGCCCTATTTTATTGCCTAAAGTGATCATCGGTGCCTGCTCAAAATAAATGTGGATTCAGTAGGTGTGCCTTTTTTGTTTTTCGTTTTAGCTCCAGTCGTTCTAGTGTTTCCAGTGATGTGTCCCAAACGTAACGTCCCAAACGTTGATCTTATTTGTCGAAAAATGTTCCACTGAAACAGGTAGTTATGTTAGCTGAGTTTGCATTTTCATTTGACTATTTTCAATCAGCTATTTAGATTTTGTGCACTTAAATTATGTTATAATGCATAGTTGCAAGTCACAACCAAAATTGATCAAACTCAAATGGAAATGAAGAATATGATGGAAGAATTAGGAAAACATACAAAGAATATATTGATGACGACAAATTAAGCGGAAGTAACCAAGGGAGAGAAAATAAAATAAATGTTCAGTTAGGATTCCATTGTTGCAGTGTGAAACTGGTGTTCATTTTGTCACCTATTTAGTCTTCATCTCATGCCACATATTATTTTTCTTAGGGGAGGTGGTTAACTGTTGATGTTATGTGTATGTTTTAGTTGACTAAAAGTCACAACAGTTTTGTCTAGTTTTAGTCAAACAAAAACTCAATGCATTTTAGTCAAAACAGTTTAGTCATTCTTTTCACTCACAATTTAATTATAATAGAAGATACAAAACCAAAACAATCCTCAACCTCTACACTATTCACTATGCACTAACCACATTTGTAATCGGCTTTGCACATAGGATTGGCCATATGCCCGTCGAGGATGCCAGACCATGCCCCACTCTTGTAAAATTTCCAACGGGGAGAAATGAAAGTCAACAATCTGAAATGACCATATCATTCAACCACAATTACATACTAAGGGTTTATAATATTATTATAGGATGAAGCAAGTGTTAATGTCAAAGAGGTTCTGGGAATTGATGACTGAGGCACGCATTCCCTTCCAAAGCAGTGGCTTAAGTTCAAAGAGCGTCATGGGTGATCTACACAACAGGCTTTTTATGCCCACTGCCAGATCACCAAAGGGAGCAAGCAATGAGGAGTATGATTGACTGAGAATTACACGTTCAGAAACATTCAGAAAACAGTATGTATTGTCAAGGAAGTGTAGCAATATGGATAAAAAGATTTGTAATTCATAAATGTTAACATGATCAGTATCTGTGTCATTATTGTATCCATCAATATACACAGTTTACTCACAGGACTGTCGAAATCAAAAAAGACTGCTAAAAGAGGCAGCTTATGTTGTCCAGCCAGCTGATTCAGGAGGGACACATGGAACGTAGGGTGGACCTTTAAGGATCCAGGGAGCTTGAGATGAACTGCGGAGGCGTTCACCTCAAATGGTCCAATTAAACGTGGAGCCAACTTGCGGACTTGACCTGCAGGGGAAGGTCGCTGCCACACCTTTTACCCAGGTTCATATTGTGAAACAGGAAACCGATACCTGTCCACCACATTTTGGCTCCTCAGGGCCGTACGAGAGATGGCTGCCCTGGTGTGCCTCCAGATGGATTGACAGTGGCGAATGTGAGCCTGAGCACTTTGCGCTCTTGGGAAGGATACAGTGGAGGCAGGTAGCCATAAGCCACCATAAAGGGAGACAAGCCAGTGGCAGATGACGTTAGGGAATTGTGAGCATATTCTACCCAGGGTAAGTGAGCGCTCCAAGATGTGGGGTGACGAGCAGTAACACAGCACAAAGCTGACTGAAGTTCTTGGTTTGCTCGTTCAGATTGGCCATTAGACTGTGGGTGGTATCCAGAAGAGAGGCTGAACGAGGCACCTACAGCCCTGAAGAAAGCCTGCCAAACTTAAGGTGTGAACTGAAGGCCACGGTCAGACACAACATCTGTGGGGAGTCCATGGTTCTTAAAAACGTAAGGCACCAGCAGATTAGCAGTCTCTAATGCCAATGGAAGCTTCGGCAGGGGAATGAAGTGTGTCATCTTTGAAAAACGATCCATGACAGAGAATCACTGTATTATCTTCAGACGGGGAAGACCAGTGATACAGTCAACAGAGATGTGGGACTATGGCCGCCTTGGAAGAGTAAGCGGTTGGAGAAGTCCTGCTGCGGGTTGGTGACCAGACTTTTCCCTCTAGCAAACTGTGCAGGCTAATACAAAGTCCTTAACATTCCGGGACATATTGGGCCACTAAAAGTGTTGGTGGAGGAAGGAGAGAGTGCGGTGGATCCCCAGATGACAGGTTAGCTTTGAAGTGTGTCCCCACTGTAGCACCTGGGAGCAAACTGCAGAAAGTAAGTACAGCCGATTAGTGGGTCCATTACCTGGACCTGGTTCTGTTGTCTGAGCCTCCAATAAAACCCTCTCAATATCCCAGGTAGCAGCACAGATAAAACGGGACTCCGGTAGGATCGTATCAGGAGCAGGCTTCTACTGCAGCAAAATGGCAGGACAGTGCATTGGGTTTGACATTCTTAGAACCTAGACGGAAAGGCAAGGAAAAATTAAAGCGTCCGAGAAACAATGACCACCTGGCCTGGGGATTCAGTCTTTTAGCTATATTTAAATAGAACAAGTTCTTGTGGTCCGTGAGGGTGATAAACGGTGTATCCACCCCCCTCGAGACAGTGCCTCCACTCCTGAAGCGCAGCGAGGTTCCGTGAGTAGAAGGCGCAGGGATGAACTTTGTTATCAGATGGGCCATGGTGGGAGAGAACAGCCCCGACTCCAGTGGCAGATGCGTCCACCTCGACGATGAACTGCAGAGCTGGATCCGTGTGCCGAAAGATAGGAGCATAGGAGAAGAGCTGCCGTGGTCGTCTGAAATCAGCGTCCGCCACCAATGACCAGACAAAAGGACGTTGGGGTGAGGTCAGCAGCGTGAGAGGAACTGCTGCAAATTCTTGCGGTTAGTGGGAACGGACCACTGAGCTACCGCCTCAGTCTTGGTCGAAGTTGTCCCTGTCCCAGAATGAAACTGAGGAAAACTCACAGATGAAACCCCTAACTCGTATTTCTCTGTCTTTACAAATAAACAGTTCTCTAACAAATGTTGTAGAACCTTGTGAACATAGAGTATGTGTTCTACCTGGGTTCTAGAAAATATTAAAATGTCATCAGTCCACCGTAAAGGCAGGGACCGATGGAGAACCAGTGATTGCGCTCCTCGATGGTCTGGCGGGTGTGACCCACTTTCATGGGTTCCGGACTGGTTAAGTGAGTCTCTGAAGCAGGCGAGTTGACAGTAGGAACTCAGGGATAAGGATGAGTGAAGGGCTGTGAGCTGGAGAACGTATGCTCTCTATGCTGCTCGCGTAACTGATTGTCAATCCGGACGGCAAAACATATCAGATCCTCTAGCGACTGGGGCTCGTCTCAATAAATGAATGAAGATGTGTTACGCTTGCAACCACTTAACAAGCAGCTAACAAGTTTTTTTTTTTTTTTTTTCTTACAGATGATAATACTATTTTCTCCAGAGATCACACTAGCTGAGGTTACAGGTTCCATCGAGGTACACACTAGATTGGTGGAAACATCTGAAACAAATAAAAACATCGCTATTGGCAAGAATTCAACTACAGATAGACAGTGCTATAATCGACATGAAATTCTTATTCCCCCTACGAACCCTCTAAAGGATAAAATACATAAAACAAGACATTCACGAAAATGACTGCATATGAAAAAAATGAATTGAAAAGTCGATGAAAATTATGAATAAAATAATTCCACATGCCACCATAAAATATACAGTGACATGGCTGAGTACACTGAAGCGAAAAGGGGCCATCAGTAAGGATTTGAGTGCTCAATTTTGTCAACAAAAAAAGATCATATCATGAAAGAGAGCGAGTTGATTCTAAAGAAACTGTGCAGTCCCATTTTTTTCCCAACATGAATTCATGGATTAGTGATGGGCCAGTCACCTCCAGATCACTGAATTGTATTAAACAATGCATACACATAATAGAACTTTTCTGTGTGCATTTTGACATTGTTGCACCTCTGAGCTGTTTTATTATGTTGACATCTTGAGCTGTTGGTTACTTCAGAGATAACTGTCAGTTTCAGAAGCTGTACTGACCTTAAATGATGAAAGGTTTCTCGAAACTGATTGACGTGAACTTAACTGGGGACAAAAGATGACGTTGGTTTGTCCCTCTGTGCTTCAACAATTCTTTATGAAGATCTACATCTTTTTGTAATATGAACAAGCTTACATGTTCAACAGAGCAACAACAATCCCCAGCCTCCACACAATGTTATGGTGTGCCTTCACTGATATGGAAGCTTTACAGCTTGTTTACACGACACTACCAACTAACAGCTAGAAATAGTTCTTCACTAATCTAGCACTTAAATTCAGCAGAAGCAAGGTCATGGATGATATGAATCATTTTCACACAGGATATTAATGAATTGTTTCATAATCTTTGCAAATCCCTGAAGTCAGCAATTAAGGCAGGGAAACTCAGAAATATGGACCACCAGACAGTTAAATAGTTTGTCTCAATGGAAATTAAATTACAGAACAAAACCATTCCTTGCCCAACTTGGCTTGCAAGATAATGACCAGTGTCAGTACCATCACAAGGATCATCTGCATCGTCAGAGGCATCACCTCCAATCAAATCTTCTTCCTCACTGCCCTCAGTTAAATCTGGAGTGGATGAGAGTGGAACAATTCATAGGTCAGAAAAAGATGACACTTAGATGCACCGACTAATAATCCACTTGCTACTAGATGTTAGAGATGGGGAGGGAACATGTTATCAATCCAATATTTGACATGCAATACTGTGCAGTCCTAGTGGCAAATACCATGTAATTCAAGGTAGCATTTTATTCAATTACCTCCTTTGCAGTCAATTGCCATCCTCTTGTATGAGAAGATGGCAATTGACTGTCTGCAAAGACTTGAGAAGTCCAAATCGTTGGACTGTTTCCTTTACTACCGCTTATACCCAGGGGAAGACAGCACGCGCATTTATAGTCTCCCTAAGGTTCACAAGGCAGGAGCGTCTTTAAGACCTATTGTCAGCAGCATTACCTCTGTGACATACAGCATTGCCAAACATCTAGCCACACTCTAGGCACCGCTGGTAGGGCACAACACCTACCACATCATCAACTCAAAAGATACGGGGAACTAGATGTGGATGAGACTATGGTCTCATATGATGTCACGTCCCCTTTCACACGTATCCCCACCAACAAAGTGGTCGGCGCGGTAAGAAGGAAACTCAGCCACGATCTCTGTCTGGATCTCTGACTGGTTCTGTCTACCTGACAGAACCAGTCTCTCACCAGAGAACATGTGTGAATTGTTGGACATTTGCCTCACCACCACCTACTTCCATTACAAAATGGATCTTTTTACAGACAAAAACATGGTTGTACAATGGGCTCCCCAGTGTCACCCATCGTTGCGAAAAATGTACATGGAAGACGTTGAGAACGCTGCTTTTTTGCTCATACAAGGGCACACCACCCAGCTGTTGGTTCAGATATGTTGATGACACCTGGGTCCTAATCAAAAAGGATGAAGTGGAACCCTTGACACAACACATCAACTTTTTAGATGGACACATCAAAATCACCCGAGAAGATGTGGAAAACAACCAACTACCTTTTCTGGACTTTGTGCTGTTAACATTGAAGCAGACAGGAGCCTCGACATCGAAGTGTACAGGAAACCAACACACATCGACCAATACTTCCAGTTTGACTCGCATCACCCACTAGAACAAAAACTTGGAGTCATCAGAACTTTGAGACATCGAGCCCAAAACATCCCCAGCTCACCTAACGGGAGAGAGAAGGAGCAGATTCACATCAGGAATGCTCTTCAAAAATGTGGCTACCCCAACTAGGCCTTTACCAAAACATGAAAAGGGAAAACAAAGGACAAGGAAAACAATCTCCAGCGCCGTAACAGCATTGTTATTCCCTACGTGGCTGTTGTGTCTGAGAAACTCCGAGAATCTGTAGCAAACATGAGGTCAGGGTTCAGTTCAAACCACGCAACACCATAAAGGTACGTTCACACCGAACGCGACTTTTCAGTCGCGGTAGCGCCAGTCGTCAGTAGCAGGTAGCTTGCTCAGGTCGTGATTAGTTGCCACCTGCCCGGTTCGAACACGTCGGCAAAGTAGGTCAGTCGCCGGGGGGCGTGGTCTCAGGATGTGGACAGTGGATTGAAGATGGCGGAGCCGGTGCTCACTACATATTAAATGAAAACATGGAAAAAGAGATGTCTCTCGGTTCGTAGCATTCGCGAGAGCCGCTCACACTGGTGAATTTAACTTCCTCCTCCAGCAGCGTCACCGGGATACGGCCGTTTCGAGCGGTACTTCAGGCGGAACTGCCGCGAGTTGGACGACCTGTTGGTCCGGATCAGAAGCCGAATACAGGACACCAAGTGCCCTCGGTCTGTCCTTGGTAAGCAACTCGATGTGTCGTTATGTACGGCGACTTGTGTCCAAGTCTTTTTGAACTGTCATCAATTCATGAACTCCGCAGTCGTATCTGCTGTATACTTGAAGTAATTTTAGGAGATATGTAATCTGTCATCGTCAATAATTTGTACACTAAAACTAGACTATTTGAAACAATGTTTATATTTCCTTTGAGTCTTTTCAGTTAGCGCCACTTTGTGGTAATCAATGAATGCAACAGTTAAATGCATTGTGACGATAGTATTTATCCTGTGAGGTAGATGCACTGTTGTATGGTTTATATATACTTTGTTAAATTATCACCAATATATATACTGTATGTTTACATATCCATGTATGGTTTATATTTTGCAGGTATTCGGTAACAGGAGACTCATCACCAACTGCTTCAGTGTTGGTGTGACCGTCCACTTCCAGGAGCTGATCAGAGGACCACGGCCACCAACCGCATATGTTTTCGTCGCAGATGAGGCTTCTCCTTTTTGCTCATTAAAGAGTCAGCCACGTATTTTAACAAAGCATAGGTCCACATTGTTGCACCTATAATTCATCTCTGCAATAAAACAAAGCTGTGTTTTTGGTCAAACAAATGCAAAAATAAAGTAACTCATTCATTTATACTCATTCAATACACACAGAATCACAGTCAAACTTGAAGTGAACTACGTAGGTGTGTTTTGAAAGATCTTCCCCGGAGGGATGAGGGTCAAGAGAGGCGGAGGAAGTGGGGCGGCATCCGGTTCTTTAATGAAACTGTGGCTACAAAGAAAATAAATGAAGGATCCAAATGATCCACATTTCAGTCAGCTGTTGTTTTGCTTGGTAAAGTAACATGTACATTTTAAATTTATGTGGAACCTGGAAGGAACGAGGACCTTGAAAACTATCCCGTCTTCTGAGCTGGGTTTGTGGAGGGAGTACATTAGTAGACGTTTGAGCTCAGCATCTGGTGACCCCTTCCTCTGAAGGTCTCTTCCTTCGGTGTCCTGCACATAATGAAAGTTGAGTTCAATTACATGCCATAGTGATGAGTACTAATAAATAAAATCTGTATAGGACAGCAATAGTTAACCTAAAGCAAGTCATGTCACTATGACAGTGCTTGAATGATGTAGAACAATAACATTTAATAAAAAAATTAGAGTAATGCTAGAAAATGTTATTTCAACAACAACAGCGATTAGCATCTGGACATGGAAGACGTTGGGGGACACGTCACTCGCGGATCTGGTGTCTGATTTGTCAACGCACGCCGACTGGTCGCAGTAGTTCAATTTTTTTAACTACTGCAACTGTCGCAGTAGCCCAGTTGTGTCGTCTTGAGTAGCCGGAATCACCGTATGTAGCTCAAATTGCGTAGCGTCGCACACTCCAGTCATGTCGCGGCCATGTTGGTCGCCGCTGATCGCCGTCAATCGCCCAACTCCATTGACTTTGTATGCAAATCAGTCCTGTCGCTCACGGAAGTCGCGTTCGGTGTGAACGTACCTTAAGACAGAAACTCGTCCATCCCAAGGACAAAACGCCTCCCCACAAAAGGAGCAATGTTATGCAGTCCACTGCAGCCATGAGTGCCCAGACCTTTACAAAAACTAAACAACCTCTCTACAAACGAATGGCCCAACACAGGAGAGCCAACTCCCGTGGACACAGAGGTAGAGGACTGAGACACCATCTTTCATCCTCATGGAATGCTGTCCGATTTGGGTGCAGGGTGTCAGCGCGCTCTTCTGTAGATTCACCACAAATTCCAGACACTTGACACAGGACAGCAGTGGTGTGGGCTTCCGAATCCTGCCTGGATGACATTAGAATCAATCAATCGTCCAGATGGATGAGCATCCTGATCCCACTTATCCAGAGCGGCTCCAGCGCTGCCTCCACGACCCCAGTAAAGGTCCCTGGTACCAGGGAGTACCCATAGGGAACACGGTTGAATTGAAAACATGTCTTCCTCATCAGGAAATGGAGGTATCTCCTGTGACTCATGAGGTGAGTCCTGAGCGAGCGCGATAAGACACTTGGAAGATCTAGGTCCGCTCATGAAAGGAGCGTCAAAAACCCCCCGTAGCTCACAGTAAATGCTGAAAAGCATTAGGTAGAGGTCTAGTAGAGGTCTGCCAGGGTCTGATTCCCATAAGGAGAGCTCTCACTGAATGGCCTTATCGCGCAGGAGGTTCATGCAGTATGCGCTCTTGGCACAGTCCGTCTGGAAGTGAGACGGCTGTAAGTTGAAGACGAGCGAACATTGCAGTGAATGATTTTTTTTTTACAAAACCCTGGTTTACCTGCATAAACCTCCAACGTGGGGATGGTTGGTTCACGACAGCCGGCAACAGGTTGTACGGCGTCAGCCACAGAAACTCCTGCTGAAACCGACACAGAGGAGTCGGCTGCAGTGGGTGGAACAGACATGCGCTCAAGGGCAGTGGAGATATTCTGTAGCTGCTCCAGGACACTGCGTAGCTCTTTCCAGGGTCGCTATTCTAGTACACTGGATGCCAACAGCCTTCTGCAAACCCACAACAACAGCTGGGTCCGAGACATGGCCAGATGGTTCTGTTATGGCTTTTTCTAGGAGGTTGAACCCAGTGGCTGAATTGGTGCAAGTTTACAGAAGACTTGGGAGAGTGATGATTATTTAATAATTTATTTAGATAAATAATATAAACGCAAAAGACAAACAGGAACAATAAACCAAGGACATCAACACCAAAGTGGAGTGAGAAAACAGGAACATGGGCAGGATGAAACCTGAAACAGAAAGCAGGTGATTAATAAGAAGCCTGACTATGGGGGACAACAGAAGATGCACTCAGAGGTTGCTCACGAGGCCCAAGTAACAAAACGTGCTCATCGCTTATTCACCAGGATAACTACAACATGGAGAAACAGAAAAAAGTTCACCAAAAACACTCACGCGCAGCAGGAACAAGAAGCAATAAACGAAAGCAGAGGAACGAGAATAACTAAGGCAGCGACTGTGAAAAGACGTCAAGCACGCACATAATTTAGAACGACAGGAGCACAAGAGAAGTGAGGATCGAAGGAGTTTTCTGTGCGGACGCAAAGCAATCATCTGGCGACGCAAGCTGGGACAGAGGTGTTGAAATCCATGTGAGCTTGATTCGCAAATGAATCTCAGCCGTGTCGCTCGGGAAGCTGGAGACAAACAGGGCAACAGAAACACAGAAATGGACAGACAAAAACAAAATAAAAGCATGACAGAAAACAGGGAACATGACATATAAAACAGCGTTGATGAAAAATGTATATAAAATTATATAAATGCTATGTATATATATATATATATATACTGCTTTACACACAGAAAAGGCTGCACTGACTAGACACATGCACAACATGTCACAAACATTCATGTGACATTGGGACCATATCAAACAGTGGTTCAGAAAATAAAATATATTTTAATACAAAACACATATAAAACACATTTTTACATTTTTATGTTTTTGCCTCATGGCCCATCCATGTCCAGTAACTTTCTAAAACACATGAATTGACTGCATTTTTTTTTCTGCAATTAGAATTCCAACATAGCCCAGTATCAGTACTGTGGCGTCATTTTTTCACAAATTGAAAGGTATTTTGTAAATTTTCAACAAAGCAAATTTGTGCTTTTAGGTTCCCTTGGTGGTATGTATCTGGGGTTGCTGAGGTTGCTGTCACTCACAGCACTGACTTCCCAATCCTGAGGGAACCGGAAGTCAGGAGTGGTCGGAGAAGCACTTATGCTAATCATCTCACCTGGGCCCTCCTTGTATGCAACTGTCTGAGGTTGCAGCAGAGTCAAAATTTCATCCATAATGCGGAAGTGTTTTCTTTTATTACATCTATGCCTAACTGGCGATCGGTCACAGATTGCCACCTCTTCATGACCTGCAATGCCCAGGACCCAGAGACGTGCAGGTCGGATCGGAGCCGACCCTTCTAAGCCACGTCATGGACTATTTGTCCCGCTGGCAGGGGGTTATGGTAAATCCAACCAGAACCTTCCGTCACAAGAACAGCTTTTTCCCCTCGGCCGTTAGACTAAGAATTTGTGGCATTTCCAGGAAATGGAAATTTTTTTCAGCATGATGGCCTGAAGAACAGATGATTCAGTGTTGTTACTGATCTGGAGCACCATCTGGATCCAGAAAGGAAAATGGACAAAACCTTGTTGGAGGTCTTCACTCTCTTTACTTTATAAAATGACGTCTTCTTTTTTTTTTTTTTTTTTTACAAATCACCTTAGTTCAGTAAATACTTCTGAAGAGAGTTTTATGTCCTTCATACTGTTACTTCTACATCAGACATCGTAATAAAGGTGAATTTGACCACAAATCTGAATAAATTAACTACAGCTTGCATTACTGAATAGTTCATTTTATGCAGAAACTTGCCACTTTGCTTTCATCGAGAAACTTTTTAATGGCAGCTCACCCCTCAGTGGACTGTGATTAAAGCTCCAGAATGATGAGGTTGTGCGTTCCTGTGGAGTAAACATCCCTGCGCCTGGCCTGAACAGTTAAAGCAGTGACTCTCTGCCTGGTTCTCTCAAGCATTCTCCCAGGTCGAGGCAGTTTTTTCAGTTCTGCCACTGTAAGCCTGGATAAGTTGATTCTACTCAAAAAATCTGAGGAAACCGGTTACGTAAAATAACAGTAATGTATAATGGTTAAATGAGTGCATTTAACTAAAAATTTTAGTTCAATACGCTAAGTGCCAAGTCAATTTAACTTAAAATCCTTTGTAATATCAAGTACGTTACCCAATTATTGTGCTTACTAACCTTAAGTTCACTGCACTAAATTCAAAATTGATTTAACTTAAAATGATTTGTCCTAGCAATTTCTTTGCCCGTTTACCCCAGTAAGTATCTTAAGTTAAAGTAAAGCAAAACAGAAGTATATTCTTTTTCTGTTTTATTTTAGAAGTATCAGTGAAATTAATCTTCAAGTAATCAAAACACAAAACTTTGAAAAAAAAAACAAAAAACAAAAAAATCCAAATCTAAAAGAAATTAATCATGAAAAATAAACACAGTGCAAAGGCTCACAGTGTTTGAGCAGTTTTTGCAAAATATACATTGTGAGTGGACACAGTAACGCCTCTGTTTGGTCACAATGAACATTTGACAATTACTGACTTGAACACAGAAAAATATTTGAAAATGAGCAGTCAGAAGACAATCGGCACCTAAAAGCATCTGCTTGTTTCAGAGAGACCGAAAATGTGTGAAGACACAATTAAACAATGATGAACAATAACTTTTGCTGGTGATTGAGAACATTCCAGCAGTGGAAGTGCACTGAATAAGTGGAGCAGTAGTTTACCTATTCGGAAACCTGTTTTACACTGAGAGTTGGTTTTTCAATGTTTGGATTTTGGGTGTCAGCTCACTTTCACCATTACCACACTCCCCTCCAAGATGATCCCCACTCTGGATGGGTTGAGCTCAGGACTTGACCAATGCAGATGATTACCACTGGAGTCTGGCTGTAGGAGTCCTTGTCAGTCACATCCTAACAGCAAGAAAATAGATTGACAAGAAGAGAACAGAATTTTTTTTTTTTTTTTTTTCAGTTTATGTTGTCATAAATTAATGATGGATGTATGAAAAATGAATTAGTTAAAATGTGGCTTTAAAATAAAAGTCTGTGAGACACTGAACACTCAAATGCTCAAATGATTCTGAAAAGAAGCGACAGACAGGTCTTCATTAATGGCTGAAATTGAAAAGCAAAATAAGCACCAAAAAAATAAATAAATAAATAAAAGTTACTTACGGAGGAGGTCATGAAAAAAGCAGATGGATCATCCCCCAAGATGAAGAGGACAGAGGCACCTGATGTCTGTTGGTTCCGCGGTCTGGAGGATAGTGGGCATAAAGCACAGTTTTGCAACATTACATGACAGAAAAGAGGGAGAGGAGAAGGGAGAGGGATAGAAGAGGAAGGATGAAACAAGGACAGCAAAGTAGAAAGGTCAGGTGATCAGAGGAAATGAGAAGATTTGAGAATGGAGAGGAAAGGGAAGAGGTGAGAAAAGGGAAGAAGAGAGGAGAGGGACAAGGAGAGCAGAGGTCAACACACTTTTGTCTGATGTAAAAGCTTAGAACTGGTCAAGTGCATCCAAAAAGTTCTCTCTGAGATTTTTCCCCATCACTCTGTTGAACTCATAATATACCTGAAACAAGCAAACAATGTACAATTTTATTCAACATTACATTTAGACTTAGACGTTCTTTATTGTCATTTTACCACAGAAAGCTATCATCATTTTTTGTAAAGTCACACAAACCTGGCTTTCTGTGAAAAGATCTGGCCATCGATGTATTATCTGGCTGATGGCCGGCTTGTCTATGACAACTTCTTTTCTCCGAAGAGCAAACGTCACATCCATCTCCTTCTTAATGAGGGATCCGTTTGGCTTTCTCTTCATCATTTCACTGATCAGGACCTGGCAAGCTCCTTCCAGGTTGTTTGCGGATTAATTCTCCGCAGTGACTGGTGAAAGATCAATCATTGGAATGACTTTGATGGTTGGCTTCTCTGGGAGCTCAGTGAGTAAATATCTGTTAGATTGCACAGCGCGTTGTCAAATTCCGGATCTTTGTATTGCAAGGCAAAGCTGTAGTTTGCTTGGAGTGCATCTTTGAGCCAGCCAATCAAATCTTCAAGTGTGTCAGGTCATGCTGGCATTGTTATCTTTCTTATATCTGCCTCAGAGACAATAATCTTCAAGGTTAATTTCGGTTGCACAGCCATCTGAGGAAAAAAATAATAGGCATTTAGCAAATGACATATCGCCTCAATGTTACCATAAGTTCTCCTTGCACCCTGAATGCTGATAACAGGAGGATATCATTCAGCTCTTCTTAAGCGCACACATAGAGGGGACATCGCTATAGAGAAGTTGGTAAAATCTCCATGCTGTACCATGCTGTCATTTTGTGGCAGACAAATATAATTTTAGTGTTAACTGCAACAATCTTTTCAATCTGGGCAAATTCAGGGAGACCTGAGCATGAGCCAGAAAAGAGTATCATGCTGGGATGGTACTTGATTCCATCCACACAAACAGTTGATGCCTCAAGAACTGATCCTGCCTTTGAATTGTTTTTAGTGATTGCCCTCCAAACATTCCATCCAAGGGAAAGAGGCAAGCAATAGCAGGGTAACTTTTGTGATCTGAACTGATGGTCTGAAAAATGAGCTACAGTCAAGATGGTAACCAGCTGCTTTTTGATGTTTTGTAGCAAGTGTCATGGCAACTTTTTTGAAATTTTGTGCATTGTGAAACCTCTGCCAGCAGACCAAATTTCCTTACAAGATGAGGGTAATGTTCCACATAATGATGCTTTGGCTTTAAACGAAAATGTGGAAAAGTTGACTGCAGCAGCTGTCTGTGTTCTGCTATCTTACAGTCCAGGAAATGTAGTGTCTCTTCAGTATGTCTTGGTGCCACAGCTAGCTCAACAATGTCTTTGAGAAGCATGAGAATTTCCCATGTGTTGTCACCCTCAGGGACACATTGACCAATAAGAAAAGGAAGGAGCCTTAGGAGACACCAATTCTCATGGGCATTTCCGCCAATGGTTCCTTTAGTGGAAAATAATTTTCCAATAATCAGAGGTCGGTCTGTTTTGTCAGTGAATGTGTAGTTGAAGTGCGGAGTACGTTATGTCCTGATTTAGCATATCCAGTGTGAAAAACGTTTTAACTAGGATGTCATGTAAGGTGTCAGGAGGGTAACCGGTGACTGCATGAAAGTAGATTCTCAGTTAATGGACGTGCCTGTTTTACACAAGTCAATCCTGAGACCTCTTTCACCTCCTGCACCTGCCTGCATGTCTCTGTCTCTGCTTCTGAGCTGAAAGAATCGAGAACATACCTCTTTTTTTGCCCTTTTCTACCACCTATTCTATGGGGTTTACCAGTGGAAACTGTCTGTATACATATGCTGCTATTCTTTTAGCAGTTCCTAAGGAGCCATCTTTGGCACAAAATTTAATCAAGTAACTTCCTGACATGCCCCTGGTAACCTCTCTGACAACTACTTCATCCATGTCAGCATAGTATTTCTTCATTACAGCTCTCACTCTGTTAAGCAGAAGAGGCTGTGACAGCCTATCAATTTCACACAGCTGTTGTATTACTTCTTGCGCAGTACTCTCAGGTACATGCAGAACACTTTGCATTTTTAACAGAACGGATGATAGGTTGTGCTCAAGCTGTTTTTCTAAATCCCAAAGATCATTCTCACTGGCTTCTTCACTCATCTCTTCAAACTCCTCCACGTGGCTTACATAATTACAACCAATGATTTCTGACTTGAACTTCTTCCAATTCTGTTCCCTGTGTACTCTACTCTTGTGCACTTTGAAAGTAGAGTAGACACTGTTTTCAAAGTTACAATCTTTATCAGGACACCTGGCTTTATGGTTTACTTTAAAGTGTGCAGTACATGGCGAGTAAAGGTGAGTTAAGTAGTCAGTCTCAGAACAAGACTGACCCACATGACAGCAAAATTTTACTGAAACATCTGCACTTGGTTGCTCTTCCAGAGCTTTGGTATGAAGGCGGGACAAGTGTACTTTTAGCACATTTAGTGATTTAAATATACACAGACATTCCTGATGTAAACAGGGACACGATGCTGTTCTTGCATAACATCCATGTTTTATTTGATAATGTAATGTAATGTAATAAATAACTGTGCTATCTATCACAGTTAAAATACTTACACATCCACAGCATTTTGGCCTGTAACCTGCAATAGAAGAACACAGAAAGGGACTTAGTTAGCTTATCACAATAATGTTTCTGCGTTTATTAATTGATCTGTATTTGGGAACGTTGCTTCCAACTGAGTTACATTAAGCCGATACACCTGTATGATAAACATTTATTTTAAGTCAATTAAGTAATGACATGTTGGTGGCTAATACTGTTGAGTCACCTCCTGGACCTCATTGCTTTGCCAATAACATAAAATTGGCGGTTTCCCCAGCGTTGTTGGATGACTAACCGCAATCTATTTCAATTGGTAGCCTTTTCATAATACAACGTCGATAACGTTAACTTTTTCGGTGCGGTGGAAGGCATTGACAGCCAACTGATGAAAATGTCACGTTAAACTGCACTGAACAACATTCATCTCTGCTAAAACAGTGACACAGCTAAAAGCAGAGTTAGCGAACCAGGCTTAGAGGGTGTAACCATGGGTTTCTACTTTATGCGTCCTCTGCCCACTAACAGGTTGCCAATGAGTAAAAACCAAGTGATGACTTGTGGATGAATGACAGTGGACATGACACACTGCAGCTGTCCCCTATGACCGTCAATAGAACTGAGGATTATAGGCTGCCCTCCAACAGGCTTTGCTATTGGTTACCTCCTCTCTGAGTCCCCGACTGCCTGAGAGCGACTGACTGGTTCTCCACCTAGGAAGGCTCCATTTCTTCCCATAAGACCCCCGTGACCTGTTGACGGTCACTCTGGCCAAAGTGGGCTACACCCGCGGAATGCAAGTGAGGGAGCTGGGTAACACTATGTCTATATTAGCAGGCTCCCTCAACCGCTTGGTCTTCTCGAAGATGTCTAAGAATTGTATTAACTGTAAGAATTTAATTGACTGTATCCCATTTATACCAGTAACCGTTAGATCCTGACATAGGAAGCAACACTGATTGAAATCAGTTTCACATAATGTCATGCAAATGGAATAGATAACAGGTAGAAATCAGAAGCATTTAGTAAGACTATATAGGAGTGGTTAGGCGGTGTCCCCAGACCAGTTCTTCGTTTCTATGCTTTCTGGATGATGTTTTAGCCACTTTTGAATGCTGCCGATGCTTTCACCCTTTTGGTAGCATCAAACTGAGTCTACAACCCAAGTGGCTCAGGTGATGCAGCTCATCCAGGATGGCACATCAGTGCAAGCTGTGGCAAGAAGGTTTGCTGTCACTGTCAAAGTAGTGTCCAAGGAGCACTATCAGGAGACAACTCCTCCTCATCCTCCTTTATGCAAGGATGAAGACGAGGAGGACTGCCAGAGCCCTTCAGAATTATATTCAACTGGCCACAAATGTGCATGCGTCTGTTTAAATGGTAAGAAACTCCATGAGGCTAATATGAAGGCCTGACGTCCACCGCTTGGGGATTGTGCTTGCAGACCAACAGTGTACGGGAGGTTTGTCAAATGTCAGAGAACAACCAAGATTGGCAAATCTGAATGTTCTGATGCCTGCAACATCCTCCAGCATGACTGGTCTGGCAGTGCATCAATAACGGCGTGATGGTGTGATACTTTCCTGCAATTGCTGAGAGTCACCATCACCCAGGAAAGAATTCAGAATATCACTTGTTGTTATACTTGCCATAAAAGCTGTTTCTGATAATATTATCTAATTGCATCTAAGCAGTCTGTGTCCCTTTCCCTTTCAGTCACTTTCTTTTCAAAACCAACACCGGAACCACACCGCTTTTTTCCACTGCAACCCCTAGCTACACCATGGCAACAGGCTCGGTGTACTCCCCACCAACCAGACCTCTGCATCGGAATGCCCTGCCACAATCAGCTTTCAAGTTTAAGAAGTCATCTAGATCCTGTTCCTGGAGGTAGGAAAAGAACATGACTAATTCTGTTTTTGAGGCGCAGACAACCAAGAGGCAAATATTTATAGTCTCTGTAAGTTATTTAATAATTCACTCTCAAGATGGGTCAGGAGTTCATGCTCTTTTCTGAGATAAGCAGGAGAATATTTCGAGAGCACAACATAGAAACAAATAAAATATTTACCAAGCTTGAGTGAAATTGTTGAACTCCTTGTTGTCTATATAAATTGTTATATATATATAAATTATTTCTCAGAGCAGTGCTATTTATAAATTGTGCCCGTAGTGCATAATATCTTCCTTCTTCATCTTCTTTTTCTTTCGGGTTCTCCCTTCAGGGGTTGCCACAGCGGATCAGGTTCCTCCATGTTATCCTGTCCTCTTCCTCTTCTCTCAAACCGACAAACTTCATTTCTTCTTTCACCATGTCCATAAATCTCCTCTTTGCCTTCCTCGTGACCTTCTGTTTGGCAGTTCCAACCTCAACATCTTCCCACCAATGTACTCGCTATCTCTCTTATGTACATGTCCAAACCATCTCATCTAGACTCTCTGGCTTTGTCTCCTCAACACCTGACATGTGCTGTCCCTCTGATATACTGGTTCCTGATCCTTTCCATCCTGGTCACTCCCAGAGAGGACCTCAGCATCTTCATCTCTGCTACCTCCAGCTCTGCCTCCTGTCTTTTCCTCAGTGCCACTGTTTCAAAACCAGACAACACTGTTGGCCTGACCACCGTTTCGTACACTTTACCTTTCATACTTGCCGACACCCTTTTGTCACACATCACACCTGACACTTTTCTCCAATTATTCCATCCTGCTTGCACCTGCTTCTTCACCTCTTTCTCACACTCTCCATCGACCTGGACAGTTGAGCCTAAGTACTTAAAACCCCCCACCTTCTTTATCTCTGCATCCTGTAACTTCACCTGTCCACTTGGGTCCTTATTCACACACGTGTTCATAACCTTCATTCCTCTCCTGTCTAAGGCAAACCTCCACTTCTCCATCTTATCTTCTACTTGTCATCTGCAAACATCATCGTCCAATGGGCTTCTTGTCCAACCACATCTGTCAACCTGTCCATCGCCATCGCAAACAAGTAGGGGCTCAGAGCTCAGCCTTGGTGCAGTCCCACCTCCACCTTGAACTCCTCTGTTACACGTGCAGCACACCTCACCACTGTCTTACACCTGGCATACATGTCCTGCACCACTCGAACATACTTCTCTGCCACTCCAGACTTCCTCATACAATACCACAACTCTTGCCTTGGCACTGGTACACTTTCTCCAGGTCCACAAAGACACAATGGAGCTCATTCTAACCTTCTCTGTACTTCGCCATGAACATCCTGTATATCATCATGGCCCACTGCCTTTCCACTCTTCAGCCTCTTCAATGCCCTCCTCACTTCTGCCTGACTAATCTTTGCTAAGTCATGATCTACAATGGCTTCTACATCTACTATTTGTTCTATCTCATTTTCCTGATTCATCAGTTCTTCAAAGTACTCTTTCCATTTTCCAATCTGTGGAAAAAGAGATTGTTTGACTTATAACATTCCTTAAGCTCTTTCCCTGCAAGGTACAGAGATGTTGTTGTACTTTGGGGAGTTGTTTGCTTCCATGAAGAACGGCCATTCTTAAAGTAATTTTCAAATGCTTGATCTTTCTGCTGAGGTGAAGTACTTCAGTGTGAAGGTTGTCAAAAGGGACATTGATGAAAGCTATTTGTGCTTGATCATACAATAGGAGTATTCATTGAAACTAGAACAAAACAAGGTGTCAGAGTAGCAGCAACATTGTTGTTGCTGTAAAATTGCAGACCACGCAAGCAAAAACCATGGCCAAGCGCGATCGCCTGGTGATGACCGCTCTGCGGTGTGGAGGTATTTCATTAGATATGAGAAATGCCGAGGCAGTAATTTGTTAGCTAGGTTTTGCTGTAATTGCAAGACTGGGTACTTCTGCAAAGTGTTTCCCTCTATTGCACCCATTACATGCTGGTACCAAAATTTTGCCTGTTTAAATTGTTGCTTCCCATCGTGTCATATCCGTTGGTGTTAAAAGAGAGAATCATATCTCTTCATTCCATGAGGTCCAATCACAATTATTCATTATAATTATGTTATTACTTATTGTTGTATATATCAGCAGTTAATGACTTGGAAGAAAAATAAGTTGGGAAGCTTGTCGACAGCTCTGCAGTGATTTTGTCAATCCCTCTAGATAGAGTGTACCAGAATGAAGCAAATGAAATCCTCTTTGTTATCTGGTATTAACAGATTTTGTTGTTTCTCTTTTTTTCTTTTCAGGTGTACAGCCCTGAGTGCAGTTGGACTGTCTATGCTTCTCACAATTATGCTCTGTTGTTGTATAGGTAAATACAAATGAACACACACGGGCACGGTACATACACAGGCACTCACAGACAATGGAGTAAATGATATTGAATAAATGCAGTAGAAATGGCTTATTTGAGGTCAAAATTAATCCAGGTGCATGGCCCGTCAGACATTGAATGAATCCTTCTTTGGTAAGTTTGTGAATAAAAGGTCAGATAAGCAATATCTTTGAGTAAGCTTAAAGATAGCATGAAAACCCCAACTTTACGATCAGCTTGATTTTTGGCTGCGCTTTTTCTAAACATTTCTCAACTGCTTCTCCAAAAGTTTATTGCTTCTTGCAAATTTCATAACTTTGCTTTGCCATCCATTTCTCCTGAACTGTCAGCTGTTCAGCACCTAAGTCCATTCTATGTAAAAAGATACTGAACCTGAGTGCAGGTCTTTGTCAAGAAAGTACTTACTAGATTAACTCCTCATCAAGGCGCAAATCTGACATACTCTACCAGGTCAGGTAATCAGATCTGAGTGAAGTTACATCTTTTTGCTCGTGGGACCAACTCTGTCCCTGTAGGGAGACTACCAAGTTTTATCTTTGTGCACAGGTTGATCAGCGTTGTTCAGCGAGAGAGCCTGAGCCTCTATTTACATGGAGTGGGGGACGCTAATTTTAGCCACTGTTAGCTACCAACTCCTTTGCCTCTACAGCGGCGGCATGGTATTCAGAACCTCAGAGGAGCAACGCTCATCCAGCATTCTGAGTCACAACAGCAATGCTAGCTGCTTGATGGCGATGTTTCAAAAATCTGTGATTATTTGGAAATGGATAAATGCATAAGAACAATCGCTTTCGCTCAACCTGAGATGGGGTGATAAAATCAGGCGCTCCTTGTCATTCATCATGCTGCTGAGACGCAGGAAGTGCACTTAAATATGTACATTTTATAATAAAATGAGTGACTTCTTCTATCATGAATCAATGAATAAAAAACCTGGAACATGACATCACATCTTTGCGTCCCTGCCAAGTGCCTGCTCAGCTCGAAGAAATGTGTCCCGTCTCCTCTTTTCTCTGAAGCCTGACCATACTGATTGGCGACAGTTCTAGAGAGAAATATTTAACCTACATGAAGACGGTTAAATATAACTGTTAAATTATTATTTCAATTTTACACATTGTTTTATTGTAGTTCATTGTTCAATCAAGTTTAATCGCAGCTAAATCTTGAGTCGTTCAATAATCGTTTGAATAATCGTGATTATGATACGAATCAAAATAATCCCGATTATCATTTTTGCCATAATCGACCAGCCCTAGAAGAAATGGAGTGGATCTGGCACACGTTGCTGCAGTCCAGGTGCTTATGAGCTCTTGATGAAGTTGAGGTGATTGACTCCAATCATGTGCCATAAACCAAGTGGGAGGGAGAAACACAAAACAGAAGTTACTAGTTGAAGTAAAAGTGAATCATGAATTACCACATATTTAAGCAGATCTTACAAAGAGATAGACAAGGTCATCTTAATTTCTTATAACTACATATCCCTTTCTGTTTCTGTCTATTCTAATAATACATTTTCAGGCCTATGTTAATTGTTGTGTTGTGTTATCCTTGACCAAATCTCATTACATGTGTTCCATCACACACATAGTGTCATCCCCAAATAATACTGACAGAATTTAAGTCGTGCAAAATTTATCTATTTTTTTGTGGAGGGAAAAAGTGCAATGCGAAATCATAGAGTGACGCATTGTAAGGTTTACTTCCTGGGAAGTCACTGACATTCAGATTCAGATTTTGCCAACAGCGGATGGTAATTTTGTTGTCACTGACTCTGCAGCTGGGTGATGGTGTTGGTTGCTAAAACTGCATGCAACATAAAATTCGATTACAAACAAATTGTACAAGCAATTGGAGTTTTGGCGCAACTGGCTGGTGCCTTACCAGATGTCTCTTCTCAGTGACATGATGGCCTCTCAGTTAAATGACAGCCCAGAAATAATAAGATGTAAATACTATGTAAATGTGGTCAGTGGTAGCCTTTTGGTAATTTGGGTATGTAAAATAGTAATAAGCAGGTAGCTACAGTCCCCTAATAGATTATTACCCCGTTAATATATTGTAAAACAGATGCATTAGTATGTATTAACCACTTTCATAAGAAGACACATGCAGGTCTCCCGCTGCACTGGCGCCTCGGTGAAACACTGTGGTGAAAGTAGTTGGATATTTGACGGACATCCGCTCTGCTATTGGCTAATCGCGTACGTGGAACCTCTTAGGATTCATTGATCGTGGACACACTCACTCAGGCAGCACTAATGCTACGACCCGGCATCAGTTAGGGACCATCAACAAATTCTAAAACGTGAAATCTTCAATAAGGCAAAGAAAAAAAGAAAATTGTGAAAATGGTTTTGCTCACACAAGACGAAGGACTGACAGTTTGTATCATGATTTCTAGAATAGAATATGACTAAATGATCATTTATTGAGATACGGCAGCCAGACGCCTCTATTTAACCCCCTAAATAAAATGACCGGGTTCTACGAGAGACATGAAACATTGCATTCCTCTTCTCTACTCTTAGTTAACGATTATATTTAGAGATAAACAATGAGACGGACCTAAGTGGACAGGTGAAATTACAGGATGTAGAGATAAAAAAGGTAGAGGATTAGAAGTACTACGGTAGTTGAGCCTAAGTACTTATAATCCAGTTGACAGAGTCCAGGGCGATGGACAGTGTGAGAAAGAGGTGAAGAAGCGGTACAGGCAGGATTAGGTTAGGTAACTTTATTGTCAAATATGCTACAGTACAAGACATATAGCATGGATGAAATATCTGGGATGGAATAATTGGAGAAAAGTGTCAGGTGTGATGTGTGACAAAAGGGTGTCGGCAAGGCTGAAAGGGAAGGTGTACAAACTGTGGTCAGGCCAGCAATGTTGTATGGTTTGGAAACAGTGGCACTCAGGAAAAGGCAGGATGCAGAGCTGGAGGTAGCAGAGATGAAGATGCTGAGGTTCTCTCTGGGAATGAGCAGGATGGATAGGATCAGGAACCAGTATATCACATGGACAGCACATGTCAGGTGTTTAGGAGACAAAGTCAGAGAGGCTAGATTGAGATGGTGTGGACATGTACAGAGGAGAGATAGCCAGTACATTGGTAGGAAGATGTTGACGTTGGAACTGCCAGGCAGAAGGTCAAGAAGTGGGCCAAAGAGGAGATTTATGGATGTGGTGAAGGAGGACATGAGGTTTGGAGCCGAAAGGAAAAGAAGAAGATTTAGACATAAACAAATAATGATGTTGGAGACAAACTCCACTGATGATTCTCAGCATAAAACAGTTTCAAGAGAGAATGTAGTGTGTCCAACACTAGGAATAGAATAAAAATGTATTTATTGTGATAATTATCGTTATCGCCGAAATTACAACACTTATCGTGATAACTTTTTTTTTGTCCATATCGCCCATCCCTAGTATCGACCCAGTAAATGAAAAAGACAATACATGCTAAGTTACCCAGTAAACAAATAAAAAACTGTAAAATACTGTAAATTGTAAAATAAAGCCTTGCTTGTATCCATGTAATAACCATGTTCTTGCATGTATAGGAGTAGGAGTATATATCTCACGTGACTGGAAACTGAACACAAACCTATATCATGTAGGTCCAGATATGTTACTATGTAATACATGCAAATTTACCCAGTGAATGAATAATAATTGCACTGTAAAAGAAAGCCTTTCTTGCTTCCATATAATAACCAGTTGGAGCAGATAACTCATCCGACTGGAAAATAAAAACAGACTTAGACCATGTAGGTTCAGATGTTTAACTATGTAATACATGGTAATCTACCCAGTAAGTAAACAAAAACTGTACTGTAAGTTTTTTTTAAATTTCCGGACTGCAATAAAGATCTAAGAGAAAGAATTGTCTTTTATGAATATTTACTGAAGAATCATTGCAAAGAGAGTGAGAATAAATGTTCATAGTATGAAGTGGCCACTCACACTGAGGCATTGTCACCGAGCATTACTTTAATCACTGGACAGGAGGGGTAGACAACAACATTGCAGGTAACAAGCAAGAATGTAGCAATAACCTTGAGCATCAGTGAGATGCTCAGTGTGTTCTCAGAGTTCTGAAAACAAGGAGAAATGGTACAACCAAAAACAATGAGGCAGTGTTTACCAGTAACTTCTCATTAGCCTGAACAATAACAATAATTTTCCATTATATAAGTGAAAGCCTTGCTTGTATACTTGTGAAAGCCATGTTCTTACATCTGCAGCTCAGAGTAGATGACTCCTCTGTCTGGAAATTGAACGCAAACTCATACCGTGTAGGTCAAGATATATTACTTTATAATACATGCTAAGTGTGTTCTTACATCAAATAGCAGCTGACCCACATAAAGAGGCATCATTAGTGCATGCTATACTGCCACATTATGTATAGCCATGTATGTCACTCTCTCAGTGTTTTCCATTAAAGACAAAAAAAGTCTAATTATATACTCAAAATAGAAATATTCAGTGATTAAGATGGAACTGTATTATACAGAATGAAATGTTTAATCATTTCAACGGTATATGGAGTACATAGTACATAGCAACTAGATGTGCCAAAGTTTAAATTGTAGCAAATTCTTATCACTGCACATTTGGGATTCAAACAGAACACACTTACAAACAGAAACAGACAAAAGAATGGAACAGGATTAAGTAGTGGTTAACTGAAGATGTATGTATGTATATATGTATATATGTATACATCCTTCAATAGGCAAAAAACCCTACCACATTTCAACATTATACCAAGTGTCCACAAAGCAGTGTGAAGCTTCAAAGTTTCCTCCGAGGGTGAAGACTATTTTTATTTTTATTGTTTTAACAGTACAGTTAGGTTGCTTACTGGGTAAATTGTCATTACATGTAACACATCTGAACCTATGTGGTACAATTTTGTGTTAATTCAAATGCAATGAGAAGGTATGGATCTATATATATATATATATATATATATATATATATATATATATATATATATATATAGGTAGGCAGATTAATTTCACAGAAAAAGAAATTAGCCGTCATGTTCTCCTAACCTTGCTTAATAAGTCAGATAGGAGCATGAGGCCAAAACTTGATGATGCTGGTGATGCAGGCTGGATAGCTTTTACATAGTAAGCCAGAGCTTTCTATGTAAAGGAAGAGTTTGATGCATGTTCTTGGGGATGACTTGTTATCATGACCCACATGGTGTTGGAACTTTGTGTAGTCAGTGGAAGCTGATGCCTTCTGCAAACATGGAATAGTGGCATTTAATGGTTAAACGGGTTCTAAGGTTTAACGCGAAATATCACGGGATTAGCCATAGTGTGGCTGAGAAACTGATTTTGTTAGGATGTGAGACGTGTGTTTCAGGAAAATTACACTGAGGAAGCCACTCTGGGAGGCACAATGAGTCCACTACACAGACTGAGCTTCCCCCTTTAAAATTGTAAGAACAGCACAAAGCAGCAGCGATCAGCTCTCTGTCTCAGAGAGCTCAGCCCTATGTTTACACGAGGTGGCGCTTGTGCTGGATATTTCAAATGCTCCTTGTGTGTTAGAAAGTTGGTCCAAGCTGCGGGGAGCGTGTTTGCGAATTCCAGGATGGAACGTACCTCAGTTTTCGACAGAGTAGACCCACTCATTGCCGTTTTAACAACACTCTACTTTCATATTTGTGGAATACATTGAAGAAAAAACTGCACTCTATTTTGAAACAAATAACACTGGAGATGTTTCAACACTTGAAGTTAGGGATGCTCTAAAGGCCAAACTTAGCAGCAAAATTACGTCATATTTTCATATCTTCAGTTATCCTGACTCCATAATTAAAACTAACAGAGTACGTGTCTATTTACAATGCAAAAACATGTCAAAGAAACTTCTTGTAACTAGTATTGTCACTAAATTGGCCAGTAGTCTTCATCAGGCCTGAGCAGCTTACTTTCGAATGTGGTTGATGAGCATAAACCAAAATTTACCCTGGATGGGTTGCAGGAAAATTCCTGAAACTGACCAGGAGGCATATCAATCAATATGTTTTTATGGTTCTTTGTTGCTTGTGTTCCTTCTCACTCATGTGTCTCTTTGCTTTCTCCTGCAACTTCTTATAGCCATGCATCTATTTGGACTAAACTGGCAGCTACATGACAGCGAGATGAATGGAGCCTTTGAGAGGGGAAATGGACGGAGAGTGACAACCATTAACTCTTTCCTGGTGTCTACACACAATGGTGAATTTATTTTTCTCACAACAAATGAAACTAAAAAGTCTGAGATCCTGAATGAAAACACAGCGTAATTGAAAAATAAAGATCTATCTCTACGGTTTTCAAATGCTGCAGCATGAAAGTATGTCTTAGGAAAAGAACATGTACAGCCATTCAGGAAATAAATCAAGTCAAAATAAAGGTGTAAAAAATGCATGAATATAATTAAAAATAATAATAATAATAATGGATTCGCTTAATTTGTGTTTGCAACACACCAACAGAAGACAGCTTAAATGTACAGCTGAACTGTTAAACTATATTTGACATGCTTTCGTGGAAGGATGGACCCAAGTGCTTTCGTGGAACTGGTCAACTGGTCGACAGATGACACGGGATCGAGACTAAAGTTAACAATTTAATTGATTATATGTGTGTATACATATAAATATATATATATATATATATATATATATATATATATATATATATATATATATATATATATATATACACACAAACAAATACACAGACAAGTAATGATGAAACTAAGGGCGCAGGAACAGGGAAGAATCTGGAACACAAGAAAAGGTGGATTAGAAATCACAAGCCTACAAAATGGGAGAACAGAAAACACACTAGGAGGCAATTAGCAGAAAGCACTCGGTGGCGGTGGCTATTCACACTCACACCACACGAGGGTTAAACTTAGCGGATCTATTTATAACTGGAAAGTGAGACTTAAAGCGGCTCACACGCGGGATAGGTTGAGGGTAAACAAAGGAGTTGCAAGGAAGAACGGGAGAACGCTGAGCGGCGACAGAATAGGGATTCCGCGCGGAAGGAATTTAGAAAGTTCAAGGGTTCAAAAACGAGATCACAGAAGTCTTAAGAGAGGCATCTGTGTGGAGAGTTGAAAATCTACCAACTGGCAAATGTAGCTGGCGACGGGAGGAATCTATCCACGGGAGGACTGATGAGATGATGAATGCCAGCTGCGTTTTACTCTAAAGTGGGATAGTGAAAGGGAAACGGAAACGAGAGACGGTAATAAAATAAAAGCATGAGGAAGGGGCGCGGAGAGAACACAAAGCAAAAAACAGAAAAGATGCGGACGTGACAATATTAGATCTCAGTTTTGTCATCAGTAAAATAATTTTATGACTGAGGAAGAAGTACGTAGGAAATAAGACGAAGGGACTCATCATCTTTCCTGCAAAGCTGAAATGTTTAGTTCCAGGACGTAAAGTGGAAAAATACCAAACCCCAGAAGGGGGGGTCACTGCTGCATGAGCAAAGGAAGATGAGGGAGAATTGCCTGAGACTTACCTTGCTGAGTGTTCACTATCAAAATTGCTGGGTGAAAAGCAACCCCAAATTGGATGAAAAAGCAAACCCATATGTCTGGTCAGATTCTCTGCCTTTTATAAGTGGAGGCACATTTTCATTAATCTTGCCTCAAGCTGGACACAACTTTCTGGTTGAGAGGCGATCACACTGTCTCATTAGCTGAACTGGACGAGTTGAAGTCTCAGATGTGGCAATCAGCATCATCCTCTTTAAGCCAGCCAAAAATGACCCAAACTTGTTCATGTTCACCACCTGACTACAACTTCATATTTTGGAATTTGTGGAACAGTTACTCACATTGCTGTTTGTGTGTCAACAGGTAAAATTTATCTTGTCAAGAACAACACCATAGACACAGGTGAAGTGGACATAGGGAGACGAACTGTTCAAGACGTTCCGCCGGGTTTGTGGCTATGCACACTCACATACAAACACACAATGGAGTCAACATATATTTTTTTGCATACATTACATCAAAATAATTAAAAATTACATGAGTAATCGCCCACAAAACTGTGGCATTTCATAGTATTAAAATTGCACTTTCAGGTCAAAGTGAATTATATTCATAACCACACTTTCATTGAAACCTGGTAAAACCAGATGTTGTAGGCTAAAGTAACTCTTGTCGGAGAGTGTATCTGAGGAGTGTATTAAAAATCCAGGAAAATCAGAGTTTCAAGATGCTGCAGTACAATACTTCGATTTGAGTTTTGAAACCTGCTCTGAACCCAAAACTCTTCAGAACTTTCCAGAGAAGATATACTGACAACTTGAACATACTTTTCAACCATTTGTTGTTATCCTTCTCTGCACTGAGCTTCATAAGGCGTTTGATCCTGTTCATGTGGGTCCAGTTTCAACTGTAGTGGCTGGAATGTGCTACACAATTCAGAACAAATGGCCATGTCAGTGGAAATTCTGAGTGTGATACCAAACTGAGTAACTGAAATGACCTCCAGATTGGAAAGGCACTACTACTGGACCTCACCACTGTGGTTCTGTTCCAGGCGTATATTACTGATGTTTTAAGAGACATGCTGTTACCTGGGGAACTGGACTTTTGCATCCTACACTGATGACAAAGGCAGCCAGAACAGGGGCAAGAGGTTCAGACGCTCTCTACACTGAAAAGCAGATGCATGCATTTTTATCGACTCCATACAAACATGATAAATGCCAGGCAGTAAGGGGTCTGATCACTGTCTGGGCGGACAACATTGTTCAAAAACAACTTTGCAGACTGTCAGAACTCGGAAACGGGAGTGCAGCGGTCCGGGACTCGTGATGTGTATGGAAGTTTGATAAATGTAACCAATAGCAAAGCCCGTTAGAGGGCAAGGCTTCAGCCCCACCAGAGGTTCAATCAACCCCGAACTTCATAAGCCCTGACAATAGCATTACAGATCCAATGTGACAGTCGCTGAGCTGCCACAGTGCCATCCCAGCAGAACGACCACCATAGCATACAAACAGTCTGTTCGAACGACGAAGAGACTGAGTATGGAGCACATAGCAAGCCAGAGCTGTCACCGAACATAGCAGATGCAACCGGGCAGACTTCTCATCTTGATGATGAGGACGAAAAAAGGCCCGAAAAGACACCACTCTTGACCTAAAAGAAGGCATTATAACCTTAGGTCTGAACGCAGGATTAGGGCACAGAGTAACAGAATCTCTGTCTGCCCCAAAAGCCATGCAGGGTGAATTCACTGACAAAGCAGCCAAGTCACTCACCCTCTTAGTTGAGACAAGAGCCAAAATAAGGGCTGTCTTCAGGCTCAAAAGCTCCAATGAGGCCAACACCAGTGGTTCGAAAGGTGAACCACACAAGCCATCCAACACTCCCTGAAGACTCCAGTGTGGGAAGATACTCCTGACTGGAGGTTTAATCCTCCTCGCTCCCAATAGAAAGTGTTTCACCACTGGATGGCTCCTGACCGAGAAACATCCATATCCCTGGTGGCCCACAGTGATAGCAGCAGTGAACACATGAAGCGTCGCTGCTGCCGGTCCCTTATCAAAGAGGTCTTGCAAGAAGACCAGAACCCCTGAAAGCAGACATGATGATGCCACCAAGTGTCTCTCCTCACACCATTTTCAAAACAGATTCCACAGTGAGGTATATGCTTTAGTGGTGGACAGTGCCCTAGCACTCTGTATTGTGTCCACCACCGATTGAGATAATCCGAGGGAGCCCAATCTCACCCTTTCAATTTCCAAACCTTTAGAGAACGACCTAATATGGGACGAGAGCGGATGGTTTGCCTCAGCTTGAGACAATACCCCTGTAAGGTCTAGAACAGGCCAAGGGGTCCCCACTGTCAGACTCACCAGATGCGAGAACCATCTGGTGCCCGGACTCTCCGGCGCCACCACCAGTACCGAGAGACCCTGTGTCCTCACACGGTGTAACAGTGGCAACATCAGTCATAGAGGAGGAAAAACGTAGAGAAGGCCACGTCCGATGCGTCAATGCGTCTACCGCCAACGTTGGGCTGTCTGACGATCTCAGAGAGAACCAGAGGGGACATTTAGCATTTGCTCAAGTAGCAAAGACATATGGAACTGGGACACCGAAACGATCCCAGATCATCTCTACCACCTCCTGCATGAGCTCCAACTCGTCCATGAGAGCTCCCCCCCTCAACATTCTGTCCGCTCCCACGTTCAGGAGGCCCAGGACATGACGAGCCCTTAGTGACATTAGTCGGTCGTCTGCCCACGTCAGGATGCTGGCAGCCACCCGATGAAGAGCCAGAGACCTCACGCCGCCCTGGCGCTTCAGATACGCAACTGCCGTGGAGTTGTCTGACCCGACTGAGACATGTTGCCCTGCCACCAGATGTGAGAAATGATGAAAGACCTTCTCCACCGCATGTATTCTGTCGCGGGGGACCCGTCCAAGTCCCTCCGACACTGGCCTGACGCAAGGTTTCTCCCCAACCTGTTAGAGACGCGTCCGTGAACACATGAACGTTACGTGGAATGCAACCCAGCTTCACACCTCTCTCCATCAGACCCAGGGAGTCCCAACAGGCCAAATCCTGTCGAACTTGTGCCGGCAGTATTAAGCGTCTGTGCTTGTCCCTGACAATGATGCAATCACAAACGACAAAAATAGCTCTGAAGACGTCTCATGTGGAGCAGCCCCAACTTCACTACCGGATGCGCCGCAGCCATCAGACCCAGCAGTGACATCGCTTTGTGCGTCCTTACTGAGGGGCTGTCCCATACCTTGCTGAGATGCTCCATCAATGACGCCATCCTCTCGTTCGATAGCAGAGCCGACCTTCCCCGCGAATCCAATAGAATCCAGAGAATATCCGAACGGAAGTCGATTGAACTGAAAACATTTTCCCCACCACCCAAAACGGAGGTACTGCCTGTGACGGGGAAGGATGGGAACATGAAAATAAGTGTCTGTCGGATCGATCAACGTCATCCAATCGCCGTGTCTGACGCACTGTATCAACTCGGGTCGTCAGCATTGTGAATGACCACCGTGCGATGTAGTAATTTAGGTCCCTGAGATCAAAAATGGGTCTCAACCCCCCTGATCATAACGCAGGTAGCATCCAACCTTTCTGCCTTTATTGAGGGAGAAACCGCTGCACAAACTGCATTGTTGCCGGGTCTCGCTGGTAAAAGCGCCGCCATCTTTGGTGTTGCATCTTGGGAGGTGAGGCATCACTGGACTCTGCAAATGGCCGCCCGAACGTCCCGGATGTTCCGCACCCGCTCTGTGAGACGGGAGATGCATGAAATGGTGACTACACTTACCACTGACGAAGCCAATATGGTGGGTCTCCGGCATAGCACCAGTTTGCCTAGCTTTCTTCATCACTCATACACAAGCCCCCTCCTCTCGTGAGTCTCTTACCCAGCAAGATGCTGCAGCTCTCCGGGTCTTGCAAGCGTGTAGACGTAATTACCCACATTACTAACCAGCCCTGGTGAAACCCTGAGCTAGTAGTACGAACCACGGACGGACATCAGAGCAGTATAAGCGACACCAACATAGTTTCTCTATTTTTTATTCACATTATGCTCGGGGGTGTCGGGAAGCCTCTGCCCCTCGATCCGGAGCCTCCCGGTCTCTGGTGTGACGTTCCTGGACCTCTCGTAGGGACCTGGTCTGGTCAGCCCAGAGCCCCTTGGAAAGGGTCCTGCTCTTGACGACTCCCCACCACCGCCGCTGCTGCTGCTGCAAACTTTGCGCGGTCTCTTGCGCTCCGCCAACCTCCTAGGGAAGGTTGGAGGAGATGGCTTCTGCAGGAATTCGTCCAGTACACCTTTGGGCTTTTTAACACCGTCCATAAGCTTCACCAGCTCCTCCACTGCGCCAAAAAGTGACTTTTGCGTTATGGGTGCCCCGATAACAAGCCGGCGCTCACTCTCTTTCAGCCCCATCCCAACTAGCCATAGGTTGCACATGGTCATCTGCGCCCCCGCGCACACACGCCTCCCCATCCTTCAACAATGCCTGGAACATCCTAAGAAGTCCAGCCGCCGAGATCTGGACTTCCTGGATGTCATCCTCCGAAAAGGAAATTTTGCCAAAAACAAGGCGATCAAGGGATCCGACCTGAGTGTCACACGCGAAGCTCCTGTCCGCCATCACAGACGTTAGCCGGTCATGTTCTGCCGGGAGAGTGTGCTTCGACGATAGGCCGGGGAATGTGATGGACCAAGGGAGGAGACCCACTCCGCGCCCAGGGAGGGGACGCCCTTCCTCCAGTCCACCCTCTCCACGTTGCAGTAGGCGGCGTAAGCTGAGGCGGGTGACTAGAAGGTTAGCGGACTTGTCCACCTCAGAGTGCCTCCAGAGCGTCGCCATTTTTGGGCACGTTGTGGTCATGCGCTGGGTCCGGAAGTCCTCCTCGTCTTCCTCCACCGGAGAGGACAGCATCTTCTCTCCCAGACGCTCGACTGCTGTTCTGAACAGCCCGGGCATGTCGTCCAGAGGGAACATATTGACTGCCGGTCTGACGGTGGGCTCTGGGTCCAGCTCATCGAATTCTTCCTCTGGCGCGTCCACATAGAGGTTGTGCGGGTCCTCCTCAACAAACACCCTATGGACGTCCTCCTCATTATAGTCCTCCCAGGGCTTCATAGGGGCGGACTTGGTTTGCCCGTCCTTGGCATGGCTGGTGGAGGGGAGGCAGACTGAGCCGACTGCCCTGACAGCAAGGAGGCCGCCTGCTTGTCTGGCTCTTCGCCGGGAAGCGTCGTGAGTGTAATATGTGGCCAACTCACCCTTGCAAACTGTTCATGCTGAAGTTTCCATCCTTTAAATTGCAAAATCCTATATATCCAATAGCACCCGATGGTGATACTAACTCAGGCTGAGTGAAAAAAGAGGACGAGCAGCAGCTAACAGGGGGTTTACGGGAGAGATGGAGCCTACCTGGGCAGAGAGTTAATCATTCGATTCTGAGGGGCGAGGTGGGGCCTCGGAGTGGAAGTAACCAATAGTGAACCCCTTAGAGGGCGGCGCAGTGTGACATAGAACTCACGTTTTCGCCTTTATTAGGCTGATAAGCAGATTTGCTTAAATGATTCATGCTGCCTACAGTAAGGAGGACTACGAGGAGGAAAGACGCTGATTTTTCCCAAGTTATTGAAGATCACCAGTCTACTCATTGATCATTTTTGACGTCTGGATTGGTACCTGAGAGTGACATAGATCAATCAAGGTGCTCTGTATTACACAGTTTATTTCTACTATTTTCTTGTAAAATAAACATGACAACACTCTTTCATGCTTAGTTTTGGCTGTGAAACACCACATTCCGTTTCAGCCGTGGCAGAGGTCCGTCATGAGTTCATATCTGAGGTGAGGATGGCGCAGAGGTGCGAGGCTGCACAGCATGGAGAGAATTGAACTCAGGCCACCCCAGACAGAAACCGCAGAGTGAAAAGCCTCTCAGTCACTGTGACGACCGCCATCAATTTGTTACTGTGAGTAACTTGTTTTTCCTATGCAAAGCATGTCAGAGGGGACATAGACATTTGGTACAGGGCAGAGCATGCTGCCATTCATCATGTTTGTGTGGAGTCGAGCTGTACATGTAGTTTCCAGCATCTAGCGAGTTGCCTGAGGCCAGATAGTAATTGTAAATTATAACAAGGTCATTCTTCTTTGCAAAAACAACTTTCCAAAGTTCAGTTATTAGTCCATCTAAGTAATTCCTATCTCAAATTTCAAAAAATGAAACTCAAGAAAATACTGGGTCTTAAAACATTAAGACGGTTGTCTTCCAACGATATAATTTAATGACTTAACTTGTAAATGCTTGAGAAAAGCTATGACTTCAACTGACCTACTCTCACCTCTGTTAATTTTTCTGTCTGCTCCGATCCAAATCAGCATTTTTTTTTCCTTTCCTAATTTAGAACATTGCCATTTTTCTTTATCTTTGTTACAGCCTTCTCTCATTGTGACAACAAGGTCTATTAGAGACTTAAAGACATTTGATTGTGAGTTTCTTAATTTCGTTATTTGAAATATACTCCCAACCACATTGTGGGGCACAAGGCCAGGAAAATGCCAACTGGAGGAACCCCATGTAATGAATCATATTGAAATATTCATTATGAAATTGCTCTAGAAGTTCCATGCCTGGGTCAATGTTGGAATCTGTTATGTCGCAGCAAAATGAAAATTGATTTGATACCTTTGTTCACGCATCACCTAGGTGTGTTTTGGAGGTCCCAGCTGCATGTTGACCAACCCCAGTTCTTGAAATTCAACATCTCTCTTCAGAAAGATGCTCTTGTTGGAGTGTATGGACGTAAGAGTGTTGCCCCCTCACACACTCAGGTAAACTACATAAACACTTGCAACAAACTCACGACACAGAAGGCATAGCATAAGGCGACAAACATTGTTGGTTAAACTACCCCGATACTACATTCTGGCATTGCTAGAAGTTAGTGATGTTCGATTCCACTGATTTCCTTTCCGATCCGATACTGAGTAATATTCGGGCTGGTATCTGCGATACCGATACCTATATGTATGTGACTACACCTAATCATAGCTTCCTTGAATACAGGGATGAGTAACTTGATTATTCATTTATTTACTCTGAAACAATAAGACATTCATTTTTTTAATTATTAACAATCACTATCAGTGTAATTCAACATGAACATGTTAACATGAAAACACTGAATATGTAGACACAGCATCCAACATTGTCAGCCCTCGCTCATAGGTTTTTGTTCAGGAACAATAGCATATTTACTGTCTCCCTCTTTAGTCTTCAATAGCAATTCAAAATTCACAGAATTCTGACCAGTCAAGGTTGTCTTTTTCACTCACGATGGTCAGAGGCGCTACTGCAGACCAGAGTCTCAGACAGACGTCGTGGAACTGACAGTGAGCACTCACCCTCCTTGATCTTTTATTGAAGAAAAAAATCTGAGATTAGAAGCAAGAGATTACGAATCATATTACAATGGAAAATTACCAGGAGGGTTTCAATATCTCTCGCCCGGGTGTTCACAATCTGTGTTTCTACACTTGAATCGCCTCATCCACAACGTGCGGTTAGTCGGCCCAGTTTCCAGTTGTTCTCTTCAGCGGTGCACAGTGACATTGTGACATTTAATCATAGATAACATAACGTTTGGTTAATTTCTTTTACATTTCCCTCCTGTTTATCAATGATTAAAACAATAATAACATAATGCAAAACCTTCTCATTACTTGAGTGGGAAGAAAACTACCCAAAACCCTTTTAACAGGGGAAAATTAATTGGAAATAATACAATATTTGGCAGCTAAACTTATGTTTTATTCATCTTTTCTACATTTTTCACCAAGACTGTTTTATTGTCTGGTCTGGTCTAGTTGAAGCACCTTTCTGTAACTCTTTATAATCTCTATGAAAAAATATAATACCTGACAATTCGTCAAACTTGACAGGTGTTAAGGTTATAGTTGTCTCTTTAATATAAAATTAATATACATTTAATATCAAATTGATATAAAGTTCTTAAAATAATGTGAATATAAAAATGATATCGAGTGATAGTGAAAATGATGTGGATATGAAGAAAAAAAAAGAGATGAAATAGAAATAAAAAGTGTATGAGGTGTGTAGATGGGTGGGTGCATCGATGAACCCAGTCACCACCGCCAAGGTGGGCGTGTGTGTGTGTGTGTGGGAACCATGACCGCGAGTCAACAGCCGCAAAACAGATGGAAGATGATGGCTTCGGAAAACAAAACTCCGATTATCAATGAGACATCTTTGACGGTCAGAGAGGAGCCGGTAGGAGCCCCGAAAAAATCTATGCTGTATCTTCGAAGAACCCAGTCGCCACCGCCGACTGACGTTCTTCAGGAGGAATGGTCTTGGGAGTCCTGCGGTCATAAAGGCAAATGGGGCTACGTATTCAAGTATGAGGCGCGTGAATTGCGTCTGCACCAACTGAAGGTGGAAGAGCTTCTGACGCCGCTGACCTATCAAGGTGTGTTATCATCCAGTGACTGGAGTATTCTACGGCTGGCGATCCCCAAGTTTCGAGCAGAAGAGAAAGAGCCCGGTGAATTTGCTATTGTCTGGATATGTAAGAACTCTGGATCAGGCCGTTGGTTCTACAAAGCTACTCGTAGACTAACGAACCCGTCATTGATCAAGGAAGAATATTTTACCTTGGAATACTTCAACACTAAATGCGGAATGTTCTGTACTCTGCTGAGCATCCTGATGTCGGTGTGGATCGACAAGATGGAGGAAATAGCGGGGAGAGTGGAGACGTTCAACAGTAGCTGGAAGTGGAATGATACTCTGATGGTGAAAAAAGCACTTTTCTTTTTGTATCCACCTCCTCTCCCTCTCTCTCTCTCTTACTTTCTCTCTCTTCATAACTCCTCCCTTTTATTTCAGACTACGGCCTTTCACCTCCTTTGTAACACGTGCACTAAGCGCTCTATGTGTGCCCCGTGTACGGCGCACGACTATAAAAAACCATCACCCAAGATGGATTTTCCATTCCACACATACACAGGGTGTGAACTCGGACCAAGCATGAGAGGGAAAAGACAACTAGTTTCCACCTATCTGGGCCCCGCTTCAACCATGAGCGCTGAGGCCCATGTTTCATCGCCATTCCACCCCGTGTTGGGGATAGCTTATTCCCAATCCAGCAACAAGGGACCCGCGTCCGAATCCGATTCAGATGATCTGACTGTGAACTACTATCAGTGGGCGACCCCCGATCCGATGGTTGAGGATCCTTCTCCTCTCCTCACCCAGACTATTCCATCTCCAGCCATGGGGAAAGAGGAGGAGGAGGTGGACGGTTGGATATCGGACGTCCTCCTGAAAGCAACAAAAAACATCACATTCCGTCTCTTGAGCCATGCTCTGACCAAGTTTGCTGAGATGAACTGCATCATGACGCCTTCACTGGAAAAAGAGATCTCTCTCCGTTCAATTTGCACCATCAGAATGTAGAATAACTGGCTCTCTGTCAAGATGGGAGACAGATCCCCGCCAAAGCCTTCCAGCCTAAATTCTGAAAGCGATGCTGGGGAATGAGTTTTGCGGGGTGTCGGCCTCGAATCAATTCCCTTTGACATTCAAAACCCCTGCCTATTTTGTCGTCAGTACTCACCCCTCCCATAAACCGGGCGATCATTGGTTAGCTTTAATCCTGGAAAAAGATGGGAAGGCCACTTTCTTGCATTCTTTTGGTCTTCCACCCCACTTCTCGCATTATCCCGTATCAATTCTAAGGTTTCTGGACAAACACTCTCAAGAGATCAAGTGTCATGATGCTCAGCTGCAACATATCCCGTCAGACTTCTGCGGTCATCACTGCATCTACTATCTCTACCAACGCGGCTGCGGATTATCTTTTGAGCAAGCACTCGGACGGTATAAAGATGAAAAATATCAACATCTCAAGGGAAAAAGAGGCGTCTGCCCATCCAAACAATACAACAGTACCCTGTCGGTTTGTAAAGAGCATTACAAGAAAATCTGAAATTATTAATTCATGGAAAAACCTGTAACCTCTAATCGTGTGTAATCGTGTTGGGAAAAAAAAACTGTACTCTTAAAATACAATGAATAAATCAACTTTATTGCTTAAAGACAAAAAATAGTATGCGTCTTTTTTCTTTGAGGGTACAGTAATCCAACACGGGGTTAAGGCGATCTGCTTTCTTTTCCTTATCGTGGGTGTCGTAGTCTCTTTCTTTTTCCCTCTGTCGTTTTCTCTGTATCGCTGGCGTGAGGTGTAGTAATCCGCTTACGTCGGTCGGCCATTCAACGGCATTGATCACGATCAAGTCTTGACTGTGTAGCCAAGAGGCTACTACAAAAGTACTGGGTTGCAAGTTAAATTACACAATTACTCATTGAGAACTCATTTGCTGACATGTCCATCCCCTTCAGTTCAAAAATCAAATGAAATATCTGCTCTCCTGGACTCTACCATATAATGGTTTTCTATACCAATTGTAACTTATTTATGTTTTCATTCTAGTATGACTTTGTGGAACTGCTGGATGGCAGTCGTTTCACTTCAAAAGAGAAAATTGTTGGTGGCATTGGCGGCCATGATAAGGAATATTTAGGAGTGCGATATGCTCGATCAGTGACCTTTCATGAAGCCGGATTCATACAGTTCCTTGACGTTGGCATCTGGCATTTGGCATTTTACAATGACGGCTGCAACATGGAGCAAATGTCTTACAACACACTCGTCATAGGTGAGTACAAGCCACATCTTTTATTTGTGTACATTTACAAGTGTGTGAGTGTCAAAAATGGCATCCTCAGGAGAGGACCACTCTTGTAAGGCACAGAGCCAGCAGTGCAGTGCCAGATGAGTGACACAGAGGAAGTGGGGTGATGGGATCTGTTGATAACACCCATGCCATAGACTATCCAAGCCAGCAATTAAAACAAGACTACCTCTGTCTTTCACTCAGAGTCGTTGCTGGAGTGTCCGAAGAACTGTCATGGAAATGGGGACTGTGTCTCTGGAGTGTGTCAGTGTTTTCCTGGATCTCTGGGCCCAGACTGCACCCGAGGTTTGTGAGCAAAAGATGTATTTTTTTCTAGTTTTAGTTCTATTCATTCTAGTCCTGATCTCAAAAGTAAGCCCTCCATCTTGTTTGTGTTCAGCCCAGTGTTTGCCTCGGACAGAAACAAATAAAAGGTTTACTAATATATATATATATATATATATATGTCCTGACTCATGCTAGTTTCACGTGTTGAAATCCTCTTTTCTGTGATATAGTAAGCCCCTAATAATGATGGTGCTCCACTTTTAAGTTATTGCTTTATCAGTTCTCCCCATCTGAAATCTTGTAGAATGTACAGTCGGAGCATTTCCACAGTTCCAGCCAACTCCCAGTACGTCTTTGAATACTGTAAACTTTGAAAATGTAAACTTAGGGCTCCACACATCATCCCTCCACTCAGTGAAGAGTCCCATGTCTCAGGAATAGGTTACCTGAGGATCCCGTCTGTGGCAAACTTGGATTCATAAGACAACTTCTTCATGCTATTTCCATTGTCAAATCTTGCAAATGGTGGTGTGCCGTTGTATCTGTAGCTTTTCATTTTAATACAGAAGCTCAATGCTCCGTTATTTCATTTCTTTTTCATTTGAGTTTAATAGATCCACTCATTCAAGTCTGATGACTATGGTGGAGTTTTGACCAAGTTGATACCATCAGATACCATGCATGGTCAGCAGCAGTGTGTTTTCGATCATTGCCCTTGGCAAAACGATGGTCTGATCCAAAATGTCTTCTTATGTACGGCGCAGCATGCTCTTTAAGGCTATACAGCAGGGGTGGCCAACCAGTCAGAGGCTAAGAGCCACATTGTTTTACTGTGTTACTGAAAAGAGCCACATCCTGCAAATATGTAAGGCTGTGTGGCCTGAACAGCTGGTCATGTGACTTAGCGGCAGTATAGCTGTTAAGGCATATCCCTGTGTGTCACATGGTTGTTGGTTCGCACTCGGCATGTCTCTTGTGCATTTATTATATGATATATAAAATTCACACATTTTACAGTGATCCTCCTCGAAATATCGAGCGGCGTAGATAGAAATGTGTCGGCAGTGTGGTGTTTACACTGTGGATGTTGATAGCAAGGTACAGAGAAGGTCAGGAGTTACTCTGGTCAACAGGAAGCTTCCTCGAGTTCCAAGGAGAAGAAGCATGCGAGGGCCACAATGAGGAAGAAAGTGGTGAGGTAGATGAAGTTAGGGAAGGTTTCAAGTGCATCCTAAGATTACATCGGGAATGACGTAGTGAGAGGAGAAGCTGTGGAAGTATGAGCTGGAAAGGAGAGGAATGAAGTTCCGTAGATGCACGATAATAAATGGGTGTACAAAAGAGAGAGAGGCAGGAGGCCTGGTGAAGGTGAGGAAGCAGAAGTGAAAACAAATGAGTTAAGGTTTTAGAGAAAGGTGCTTCAACTAGACCATATATCAATAAACACATACACAGACACACACATTAGTCTCTCTGTCTTAGTGAGGACGGTCAGTGACATAACACCCCATCAGCGTGATTAAGTTCTGGACAGTGACTCCAGATAAATAGAAAAGCCTTGTTTGTGCTCAGATTGTTTGGGATCTCTGCACTTTGAGTAACAAACGCCTGATGACTATCAATAGTTGTCATATAAATGAATGTTGCGAAGGGTCGCCTCGCCGCACTGGTTCGTTTAAATGGTGATTCAATGAAGCAAAAATCAGAACATGACACACACAACACTGATAACAGTGCCAAGACTTTCAATGGTGAAAGTGAGGTATCAAGAGCACTTACAACAATTGTCTAGCCAATACCTCAATCATTCTTTGATCATTGCTCTGGAGCTCATACTGTTTTGTCCGAGCGGCTTCTGTGCCAAGTAGTGCTTAGCGCGCATACTCTGTGCATTGAGGAGCCCGGTTTTGCTATGCGGAGTTGTCAAGTTCATATGCGAGAGAATATGAGCACGTGAATTTTTTTATTTAGTTTTTGTAAGTTTTATAAGGACTTAGTGACATCATCAAGACATGCTAGGACAGGGGTCAGGAACCTATGACAAAGGTGCTATTTGAATGGATTTCTGACATCAGAGCTCAGACAGCAAAATCCTAGCCACACTTGTGAGGAAATAATTACTGAATTACTGGATGTAATTTCAGTTCTACGAATACGTGCGGAGCCCTCTAACGGGCTTCGCTATTGGTTTAACCCAGTGTTTTTCAACCTTTTTTGAGCCACGGCACATTTTTTACATTGGAAAAATTTTGTGGCACACCACTAACCAAAAATGTTACAAAATGACACTCTGTATAGTATATTTAATTACAATATAATTTCTCAATTTATTTATACTCAGTCAGTGTGTAACCTGGGCCTGTTTAGATGAACACAAAGCCGATATCCTGGCAGGAGTAGAAGAAAGACACACACAAAGCTCTTCTTCAACAGCTCTCAGTCTCTCTCTGTTTTTAGTTCTTATAGCAGTTAGGCTTGAAAAGCTCAGCTCACACAGATATGTTGTGGAAAATGGGAGCAATGTCAGAACAGCTTTGTTGGCCAGAATGGGGAACTCCTTGGCAGCAGTCAACCAAAAACTGTCCAAAGGAAGATCAGCAAATCTTAGTTTTAAACCACGATCCTGTTTCAGTTCAGTTAGTTCCTCCTGCTCTTGTAAAGTCATGTCCTCTCCAACAACTGATGCCGAGCTGTATGGGTCCCTAACCCAGTCAAAGCATTCAGTGGAGGCTGAAGAGAAATAAAATGACAACTCCTCAAGACTTTTCAAATGTTTACCTATTACCTCAGACAGTGCAGCAGTGTTGCTTTGCCGTTTGTCTGTGAGTGGGAACATCTCCAGGTTGGCACGTTGCACATGTTGTTGCCAGAGGTGCACCTTTAAATGGAATCCATTTATTTTATCTGTGCTTGTAAGCAGGTTTTCATTTCGGCCCTGCATCCTTGTGTTCAGTTCATTAAGATGATGAAATATATCAGCCAGGTATGCCAGTTTTGCGCACCACTCATCACTTGCAAGCAGATTTGAGTAATCAGACCTCTCATTTGTCAGAAACATTTTAAGTTCCTCTCGCAGCTCATACACACGGGTCAGCACCTTACCGCGCGACAACCATCGGACCTCCGTATGGAGCAATAAGGCTTTATGCTCCGCTCCCATTTCCTCACACAGAGATGCGAATATACGGCTTTTCAGAGGTCGTGTCTTTACAAAGTTCACTATGCGCACCACATCGTCCAACACAGGAACCAGTTCTGCTGGTAAAGTCTTAGCAACGAGGGCCTCACGGTGCAAAAAACAGTGCGTGACAATCAGATCTGGGTTTCTTTCCTTCACTCTACTCACAAAGCCTTTGTTGCGCCCGACCATGGCTGCAGCTCCATCAGTGCACACACTTGTGCAGTTTTCCCACGTAAGTCCTCCCTGGTCAAGATATTCCGATGTGACCCGAAAAATTTCCTCTCCAGTTGTTTTTTCTGGCAGTGCCTTGCAAAATAGGAAGTTTTCTCTAATGGCATCTCCATCCACAAAACGCACATTGGCCAAGAGCTGAGAATGTCCACTAATATCCGTAGACTCGTCAACTTGCAACGCAAATTTCCTACTGATGCGTATCTTTTCCAAAACATGGCTTTCGATGTCTGTAGACATGTCATCAATACGCCTGGCAATTGTGTTATCAGAGAGCGGGACTTTAGCTATGTCTTTAACCGCATCAGGGCCGAGCATCTAGTTGACAATGGCTTTACAGGCAGGTAGTATTAATGTCTCTGCCACAGTGTGCGGCTTTTTTGATTTAGCAACAAGTTCGGCGACTAGGTAACTAGCTTTGAGCGCTTTCTCATTTACCTTTGTGGTTTTTCTCATAAACGTTGCCTGTTTCTCTGTGTTTACACGCAGGCGAACAAAATAGTCTATCGGCTTGTTTTGAAGCGACGGGTGTTTCGTTTGGAGATGGCGTTTAAGCTTGCTTGGCACCTTGGCGCTGTTGGATCACTTCTCGCCACACACCAGGCATAACGGAATAGGTGTCGTCTCATCCCCGGTGAAAGTAAATCCAAACGAAAGACAGCTTTCACTATATTGCCTTGAGCTCACCGTCTTTGCTTTCTTTTTCCCACCACTCATACTAGGGCCTTCATCCGGGTCAGAATCTTGTCCAGGGCCCAGTTCGGAGTTTGCAGTTGTCCTTTTTAAAAACTTCTCCATGACTGTCACCACGGCCTCTTAGGTGCATCACTAATTCTCTTGGAGGAACAATCAGCAATCAGCTACGTGTTGCCACACGGACAAATATTACATTACTCTGCCAGCCTTTACAGCACGGACACTGGACAATGACATAATATTTGCAGAAAATTATTAATAAATGTTAATAAAAAAAGTGATATTGGATAATTTCTCACGGCACACCTGACGATCTCTCACGGCACACTAGTGTGCCGCGGCACAGTGGTTGAAAATCACTGGTTTAACCACTCCGAGGCTCCGCCTCGTGCCTGAGAATTGATTGGCTTAACTCTCCACCCAGGAAGGCTCCACCTCTCCCCATAAATCCCCCTGTTCATCACCATTCGTCTCCTTTTGGAAACTCAGAGAGAACAGTGCCTGCTGGGCAGACTGTTAGAGGGCTCCGCACGTATTCATAGAACTGAAGTTACGTTCAGTAACTATTATTTCTATGTCATACGTGCTTTGCCCTCTAACAGGCTTCACTATTGGTTTAACACCTCGGCGAAGCCCGTAGGGATGAGTTCCCTCCCAGCATGGCCCTCAACCGAAGAACCAGCCGAAACAGAAGCCAAACACAACCAGTGACCCACCTCAAGGTGGCCCTGAAACCGTCTGCAAGACTGAATGGGCCACGGACCCTGACGCCATATCCCTGAGATATGCTCGGGCGAACGTGGAAGCTGATGCACATGATGCAGCTTCACAGATGTCCAGCATCTAAACACCTCTGAAGAAAGCAGCTGACGTTGAGATGGCTCTAGTCGAATGAGCCTTCAACCCAGCAGGAGGCTCCGCTCCTTTGGCCTCATATGCTGCGGAGATGGTTGCCCAGATCCAATGAGCTAAGCGCTGTGTGGTCACCGCCCTCCCGGCTGACTGACCACCAAAACATATGAAAAGTCTCTCCGACTTTCGTACCCCCTTGGTACGGTCCGGATAGGCCCCCCGGGCCCTCACTGGACAGACCAGGTGCAAACACGCCGCCTGCTCATCCTGATGTGGCGGAGGGGAAAAGGCTCTCAAAGAGATGACCCCTAACCTAAAAGCTGATGTGATCACTTTAGGGATATCAGATGGGTTCAGGCGGAGGGTGAACGAATCCCCATCATCCCCAAAAGACAAACATGTCGGGTTGATTGACAAAGCTGCCAAGTCCCCAACTCTCGGCGTCGCCGATTCCGGGAACCATCTGGTGCCTGGACTCTCTGGCGCCACCACCAACACAGAGAGACCCTGCGTCCTCACGCAGTGCAGCAGTGGGAGCATCAACTGCAGTGGGGGAAATGCAGCAGCGGACAGCAGCCCTTCGAGCCAGACTGGGTGAGCAAACGTGTCTACCCCCAGTGGAGGGCCCTGTGACGCCTTCAGAGAGAACCAGAGGGGACATTTCACATCCGCTCGTGAAGCAAAGAGATCCGCTACAGGAACACCAAACTGTCTCCAGATCTGTTCCACTATATGCTGGGAGAGTTCCCACTCATCCATTAGAACTCCCCCTCTGGACATCCTGTCTGCTCTGACGTTCAAGGTTCAATGTCGGGCTCTCTGAGACAGAAGGTGTCTGTCCGCCCAGCGCAGAATGTTGGCTGTCATTCGGTGAAGGGCTGGGGACCTCACCCCACCCTAGCCGTTCAGATATGCTACTACTGTGGAGTTGCACGTTTATGTGACGTGGGATGCATCTGAGTCGTTCTGCCGAGTCCCAGAATGTGAGATCCTGGCTGGCTTGACCAAACAATGTTACTAACCTGGGCTTGTCCCCCATTTCTGCAGATGTCATATTCAGGAGCAGAATCCTGAATATAACGGAGTAAAATGCTTCCTCCTCCTCTTCTTTGGCTACTGAGGCCACTGCGTCCTTACGTAGGAGGGCAGCGAGTACCTTATTTAAACACTCTCTCTCCTGTGGAGAGGGGGGACTTGATCGCGTCCCAGCGAAACATAGGGGCTGCCGGCAGAACTGCATGGCATAGCCACGCTTGACCATCCTGTCCATCCACGGTGACCGTCGACCGCAACGGACCGCCCACTCTCCGTGGAAGTCAATTGCGGGACGGTTGGATTGGTAGAAAGCCCGTCCGTATTCGTCACACACGGGGGGCCCACCATGAAAGTGCTGGTGAACATGTAACACCTCACTCGATATACTTTGAGGCTTTAATCTAGTTCTAAAAGAAAGAAAGTGACAAAGTGCCGCTTTGAAGTGGTCGCTTTTTACCTTGTGGCGCAGTGACGTTGGTGACAGCGTTGTGACGAACCGCTGGTCTCTGCAAATGGCTGCCAGAATCGGCTGGATGCGTCACAGTTACTTCCGGGGTCGCAGGGCCAAAAACAGGTCGAACTTGGTGACAGAGTGTCGGCCCAGGGCCGTAGATGGAGTAGGAAAAATCGGCGACTTTCTTATCATCTGGGGAAGGCGGCATCTCTCCTCCAGGGCTCGTGACAGCCTTCTTAAAGACAGGTCTGGCGTTGCCGTTGGGGTCGTCGACCTCCTCTGTGAAGAGGGACTCTGGATTCTCCTGTTCTCTCTTCTCCTCTCGTCCGACTCATCGTTCTCATCCCAAGGTTTGGAGAACTTCTTGGATCCCTTGGTTTTGTCCTCCACGATGGACGCTCGCTTCTCTCGCTCGTCAGCAGGCAGAGCCACACAAGCCGGACAAGAGGTCAAATCACGCAGATGAAAAATGGCAATGCACTTGACACATGGCGTGGTCGTCAAATTCAGGCATCTCTGCCTTACACACATTGTAGCGTTTCAAAGTCTCCATACTTCCAAGTATCCGATGATGATCACGATACACTCTCAGGCTGAGTGAAAAAGGAGGACACATAAATGCGAACAGGGGGTCTTATGGGGAGAGGTGGAGCCTCGGAGTGGAGGTAACCAATAGCGAAGCCCGTTAGAGGGCAGAGCACGTATGACATAGAACTGCAATTTCTCTGACTACATTCCGATTTATCCATCCTGTTCGACCGTTTAGAATGCAGTAGTACAAGAGGTGCCATCACCCTCAACAGCAAGCTGAGTAGCAGCGACTTCCAGTTGTTGATCACTATATTATGGAATTTTGCGGGCAAACGAGCCTCATGCTGCTAAGATTGAACTGCGTCACCTCAGACCAGTGAAATTATGGGCGTTTTGTTGACATTAAAGTGCTAAAATGTGCTGTTTTTGTCTGCATGTATTCCAGCTTTGTCTTTTTCCCACTTCTCTTCGGAGAGCTGTGCTGCTCACCTGACCGGCTGTGGAGGCCATATTGTAGCGATCAACAACTGCGATTGGTTGACTGGACTGGACTGCACAACATCATGGGAGCTGATCTTGTTGCGTATCAATTTTTTATTATTAATTCAGTACAGCTGTTATCCACTCTTTCATCGTCTTAAATGTCATCCAGCATCCTGGGGGCACTCCAAGCACAAGTAGCTGAAAATTAGGGTGAAGAAGAAGGTACATACAATACAGCGGGCGTACGACAAACATGCACTGTCCAAGCGCTTTACCAGGAGGCAAGAACTAAGGTGTAGCATGCACTCAAATCTGCGGTGAGAGTGGGGCTTACTTGTGTCTACTCAGAATCAGAATCTTTATCAGCCTTATTAAGCAAGCAACGTGCAACAATAAGGACTGATCACAAATTCATCAATCTGATGGCCGAGGGGGAAGAAGCTGTTCCTGTGATCGGAGGTTCTGGTCTGGATTGACCACAGCCTCCTGCCGCTGGGAATAGGGGCAAACAGTCCATGACCAGGATGAGAAAGGTCGGCTCTGATCCGACCTGCACGTCTCTGGGTCCTGGAGACATACAGGTCATGAAGAGGTCGCAGGCTGCAACCGATCACCTTCTCAGCAGATTGCACAATGTGCTGCAGTCTGCTCTTGTCCCTGGAGGTGGCGCTGCTGTACCACACAGTGATAGAGGGGGTGACGATGGACTTGATGATGACTGCATAGAACTCCACCAGTAACTTCGTTGGCAGTCGTAGTTTCCTTAGCTGCCGCAAGAAGAACATTCTCTGCTGGGCCTTTTTGATGAGGGACCTGATGGTCAGCTCCCATTTGAGGTTCTTGGCGATGGTGGTTCCCAGGAAGCAGAAGTAGTCCACAATGGGAATGGGCAAACCAGCCAACATGAGAGGGGACAGAGGAGCCATGATTCTTCTGAAGTCATTGATCATCTCCACTGTCTTGTGGGTTGGTTGTTGTGGCTGCACCAGGACACCAGCCAGTCAACCTCCCTCCTGTAAGGGCGTTTCTATACTGCGGGTTCTGTCTTGAGACAAAGCTCTTTCGGCTCAAAAGTCCAAGATGTGAACACAAGCAAGTCGGGTTTGATCCCGGCTGCAGAGCTGCACTTGCACTTCTCGGGAAACTCTCAGCGGGTCGTGAGCTTCTCGCCTCAGGCGACTTGGCACCAGATGCCAGAAACTACGTGTACAGCACAACTTCACACAAACATGATCAATGCTGGCCAGAAAAGGGTCTGATCGATGTCTGGGCAGACAACATATTTCAAAAACAACTTCTCAAACTCCCAGAACACAGCGGTGTGCAGCTGAGAGCTGCAGGAAAATTGTGCTTGGCAACAGGAGCGCAGTGGTCCAGGACTGTGCGGATGTTTGATGGAGCTGTACTTAAATGATGAGTCAATCAAGACGCTCTGTATAACGCAGTTTTTTTCTGCTATTTCAAACATGACAACACTCTTTCATGTTTAGGTTTGGCTGTGAAACGTCACATTCTGTGCAGCCGTGGCAGAGGTCCATCATCAGTTAATATCTGAGGTGATGACGACTCGTAGAACTAAGAATTGACAGAAATAATGATGTTAAGCTGGTGGTGGGTTGTCACGTGACTCATGGCGACTTCCTGTAGATGTGTGTCATTGTGGCCAGCTGAGGAGAAAAAAAGGGACATCGCCTGAAGCGCAGAGGTGCGAAGCTGCACAGCAGGGAGGCGAATCGAACTCAGGCCACCCGAGACAAAACCTGCAGTGTGAAAAGCCCCTAAGCCGACTCATCTCCATCTGAAATTAGCCCAATGATGGTGGGGTCATCCTTAAACTTAATCAGCATCACGGACTGGTGGCTGGAGGTGTAGCAGTTGGTGTATAGGGAGAAGAGCAATGGAGAGAGAACACAGCCATGAGGAGACCTGATGTTGAGGGTCCGAGTGATACAGTCCGGTCGAGAACCATGGCCTCAGACTTGGAGGTGCTGATCCTCATCCCGGCCGCTTCACACTCTGCACACGCTGCAAACCGCCCCAGTGCATGCTGAAGGTCCCGGTCCGATGTCGCCAGCAGAACAACATCGTCCTTCATTGAAGGCCTTTTCACATTTTACTGTCCACTCCCATCTTGATGTTTTGTTTAACAGTTCATGGAGTGGCATCAACTTACTCGCGAGGTTTGGAACAAATTTAGCATAGTAAGTTAACATCCCAAGGAAAGATCTCAGCTGACTCACGTTTGTCGGGGCTGGAGCATCCACAATAGCCTTCATCTTCAACTGTGACTTTTGGAGACCTGTGCTGTCAATCACATAGATAGATATTATCTAGATATTCGACAGACGGCCTGAACAAATCACATTTGTCTTTCTTCACTTTCAATCCGTACTCCTCGAGTCGCTGCAGGGTTGCCTCCAGATTCTGCAGATGAGAATGATCATCTTTTCCTGTGATGAGTAAATGGTCCAAGTGACACTGTACACCTAAAAGACTGGTCAAAATCTGGTCCATGGCCCTTTGGAATAATGCTGGGGCAGACGTGATACCAAAAGGAAGTCTCTGGTATCTGTACAATCTGTACAATTGTGTGTCACAATAGTTAACAGCTCTTGTGACTGAGGCTCTACATGCATCTGGAGGTAAGTATGAGACATATCTTTCTTGGAGAATTTCTGACCTCCAGCCAGATTAGAGAAAAAGTCTTCTATGGGAGGTAATGGATATTTAACAATTGTCAACACTGGCTTTACCGTAACTTTAAAGTCCCCACAGATTCTTAAGGTTCCGTCCTTTTTTAACACAGGAACTATAGGCATGGCCCATTCAATGGTTCTGACTTGTTTCAGTACTCCACACTTCAATAACCTCTCTAATTCAGCTTCCAATTTTGGTTTTATAGCGTAAGGTACTGGTCTCGCCTTCAGACACTTTCTTGTACTTCCTTGCTTAACTATTAGCTTGACCTTGATATCTTTCATGCTATCTACTATCTCAACTACTTGAGGATGCATTCTCAAAACTTCCCAAAGAGAACTTGTTTCTCCATCGCTCATCATGAATACTTCTTGCCACTTCAATTTTATCTTCTTTAGCCATCTGCGTCCAAGTAAAGGTGGGTGGTTTCCTGCAATGATCTATAGAGGAAGAGTTTCTGTTTGTTGGTTGTACTCTACTTTCACATTCACCGCTCCTAACACTGGAACAGGCTCGCCACTATATGTCCTCAACTTGAGCCTTGTCTCCCACAGGGGAAGGTGATGCAGTTTTTCTTTGTACACTTTCTCAGATATCATGGAGACGCGAGTACCAGTGTCCACCTGCATGCGAACCAGTTTGTTCTCCAGTAGTGGTGTGTGATCAGCATCACTATCCATAACAGATAAAATGTGTACAGTATCATCATCTGAATCAGTCAGTCCACCGTGATCCTGTTCCATCCGATTCACATGTTTCGTCTTGGTTCTGAAAAATCCTCTTTTCTTTTCCTTTGGTGGGTTGAGCATCTTTTTCCTGCAGCCTTGTTCAATGTGACCATTGTAAACGCAGTTTTAACAATCCAAGCCCTTACACCAACACTCTGATGCTTGATGTCCTGCTTTTCCACAGCAGTAACATTGCTGACCAGGTGCGGTGTTCTTCATGGTCTCCTATGTGACCGTATGCACTTGGACGGATGTACTTAGCTGTTGGACTTCTCTCCAACAGCTCTCAACATGTCAATTTCTATTGACATGTTGATCTCAAAAGCCTTTTCCAATCTCAAGTTACCTTCAGTCAATAACCTCTTTAATAAACTGTGATACAGACTCCCCTTCTTCTTGGTTCCTATTGAGGAATCAAAATCTTTTAGCAATTATCAGTGGTTTTGGGGAATAGTGGTTCTTGTGACTTTTTCTCTGCCACAGTTCGATTCCCGATGTTGAATGACAGATGTTTCTTGAATTCCCCTTGCAAGTTTAAGTTTGACAGTGATGTGTATACTGCCATCTGTGGTGACATTTTTTGCTGTTTTCGCAGTCTTACCTCATGAACAAATAAATGTGGGATGGTGGGCAGTGACGTGGAACTCACTTTACGACAGTTTGAAATCCTGCTTATAGCTAGGATTTTGAAACAGGGCGTCCCACACCCAACCCATTCCCCTGCTGACACACCATGTCAATGACTGACTGAACAACTTGCTTTGTAAAGAAGCTGAAAACATCTATTTTTACAAACGCACGTTGGTGCAGGAAACAGAGGTGACGAGAAAGTGATGGGAAAGTTTGGTATCCAGGATAGGAACACTGAAGGTCAGATGCTTGTAGACTTTGCAAAAAGGATGGAAATGGCTGTAGTCAATACTTTCTTCCAGAAGAGAGGAGCATAGGGTGACTTACAGGAGTGGTGGTAGGAGCACACAGGTGGATTATATATTGTGTAGATGATGTCATTTAAAGGAGATAATGATTGTAAAGTACTAGTGGGTGAGAGTGTGGCCAGACAGCATAGGATGGTGGTGTGCAGGATGACCATGGTGGTGAGGAAGGTGAAGAGGGCAAAGGCAGAGAAGAAGACAAAGTGGTGGAAGCTGAAAGAGGAAGAGTCTCGTGTTGCTTTCAGGGAGTGATTGAAGCTGGCTTTGGGTGGCCAAGAAGGATTTCCAGATGACTGGACAAATACCGCTGAGGTGATCAGGGAGACAGGTAGAAGAGTTCTTGGTGTGTCATCTGGAAGAAAAGTGGACAAGGAGACTTGGTGGTGGAACGAAGTGCAGGACTGTGTACAAAGGTAGAGGTTAGCTAAGAAAAAGTGGTATGTTGAGAGAACAGAAGAGAGTAGACAAGAGTACAGGGAGGCCCAGCATAAGAAGGTAGTGTCAATGGCCAAACAGAAGGCCTATGACATGATACAGGATTGCAAGGCAGAGAGATAGAGATGGGAAGGACGTGCAGCAGGTTAGGGTGATCAAGGATAGAGAGGGAAATGTTCAGACTGATAACATAAGTGTGTTGGCAAGATGGAAAGAGTATTTTGAAGTGCTGATGAATGAGCAAAATAAGAGAGAACAAAGAGTAGAAGCAGTGACCATCGTAGATCACGACGTAGCAAAGATTAGTAAGGCTGAGGTGAGAAGGGCATTGAAGAGGATGAAGAGTGGAAAGGCAGTGGAGACGAAGTGTGCTGGTGCCCATCTTCAAGAACAAAGGAGATGTCCAGTGTTGTGGCAACTATCGAGGGATTAAGTTGATGAGCCATGTGATGAAGTTGTGGGAAAGAGTAGTGGAAAGTAGACCAAGGGCAGAAGTTAGCATATGTGAGAAACAGTTTGGCTTCATGCCAATAAAAGAGCACTAAAGATGAAGTGTTTGCTTTAAGGATGTTCATGGAGAAGTACAGAGAAGGTCAGAAGGAGTTCCATTGTGTGTTACAGGATGTATCGATAAAGAAGGTAGAGGATTTTAAGTACTTAGACTCAACTGTCCAGGGCAATGGAGGGTGTGACAAAGAGGTGAAGAAGCGGGTGCAAGCAGGATGGAATAATTGGAAAAAAGTGTCAGGTGTGATGAAGGGAAAGTGTACAAAACAGTGGTCAGGCCAGCGATGTTGTATGGTTTGGAAATAGTGGCACTGAGGAAAAGACAGGAGGCAGAGCTGGAGGTAGCAGAGATGAAGATGCAGAGGTTCTCTCTGGGAGCGACCAGGATGGATAGGATCAGGAAGCAGTATATCAGAGGGACAGCACCTGTCAGGTGTTTAGGAGACAAAGCCAGAGAGTCTAGATTGAGAAGGTTTGGTCATGTACAGAGGAGAGATAGCCAGTACATTGGTAGGAAGGCCACACACATCTCTCGCAGAACCCGGTTGTGTCTGACAGACTGCTGCCCATTTTGTTTAGTGGTTAAATTGAGCCGTCTGTTTGCTGTCCCCAATGTATTTCATGTGTCACAGTTTACTTTTACGATGGACCGTGTACACATTTCCTTGACGCTATTGAAGACAATTACAAATGATCTGAAAAAATGATCATTTAGACATATTTTAGTCCCCAAGTCATTATTAAAATTGTCAGTCCTTTGTTTATTGTGATGAAAAATCTTTTCACAATTCTCTCTCCTATTTTTTTATTTTTTTTACATTCATACTTTGACCAAATCAGAATTTGCTGACGGTCCCCAGCTGATGCGAGGTGATGAGAGTTGTAGCAAGCAATTGCGCTGCCTGTAGGAGTGTGTCCGCGATCAGTGAACCCTAATCGGGGACGCGGAAGAGGAGGCCACCGCTATCAGCGGATGTCATTAATCAAGCAATGTGCTCTTAGTGTATTGAGAAATCGAAATTTAAGTTGACTTACAGGACTATGGAAATCCAAATGGACTTCATTAATAAATATCTATAGCTGACTGACAAAGACAATGCATTACAAAAGGGCTGAAATTATTAGATGAATTCTTCTCACAGCTCATGTTTGACCACTCAGATCACTTTGAGATGGGAGAATTGTTGTATATGTGATGTGGTATTGAAATAAACTTCTTCATATCAGCTTGGTTGGACTAAAGAGGACGTCAAGCTTCGTCTGTGAGTGATGTAACTAACCAAGTGTGCAAAGATAAGGAACAATATAGTGACAAACTCCTGTTTCATGTGGACGCTGTTCCAGGTTGCAGATGTCTGCGGAGGTGGGCTGAAGGTTTCCTCTTGACCAATACCTACAGAGTATTTTGTTTTTCTTTGTGGATGTAATGCACATGTGCATTGTGGGTTTAAAGAGCAGACTAATAAACCATTGCTTACATCAACCTGCTTCTATTTCCTCCAGCTGCCTGTCCAGTACTGTGCAGTGGTAATGGACAATACTCCCGTGGGAGATGCCAGTGCTTTAGTGGCTGGAAAGGCACTGAATGTGACGTATCATCGAACCAGTGCATCGACATCCACTGTGGAGGACATGGCATCTGCATCATGGGTGCCTGCATTTGCAACACTGGATATCAAGGAGACAACTGTGAGGAAGGTATGGAGTAGAGCAGTGAGTCTTAACCATTGGGCCGGGTCCCATGGTTTGGCCGTTGGCCCACCCCTAGAGAAGTTTTTTGTTTTACACTTATGAGCTGCGAGGGCCACAAGATGCTCAGCCACGTGCAGTAGTGTGTCACTGAATTGACTTGACAGCTGCAAATCTGTGATAATAATAAAAAATAATGCCACCGACCCCAACAGTGAAAATTTTATATATACATATATATATATATATTTATTTATTTATTTCCGAATTGTATTCAGTTTTTCCAAATTTCTCAACAGTTTGCATCAAGTGTATTTTTTTTTTTTTTCGTTTTTTTCTTCAGTAAATTTGATGAGCATGACTTGCACCTGGTTCTGCTGCTGATTGGACTTTTCTATGACCAATATCTTTGCAATAATCACTTGGTTTCATGTCATTTCACAAAGTTTTCGTTTGTTTCCATGTAAGTTGATTAAATATGGTTATAAACCACAAATGAAATCAAGACTACTGAATCAGATCTATTACTTGAATGGGCCCTGGGCCCATTTGTTCTGGGAAAGGTGGGCCCCAAGTTCCAAAAGGTTAAGAACCCCTGGAGTAGAGGATGATACTTTTGGTGACCAAAATATATTTTGAATAAAACTACATAACAGACGAAAGAGTTGTTGTACGATGTTGATTTCTCGTCATCTTGTCAAATTAAAATTCTGAGCAAAACATGAAATCAACCTTGGAGGTCTCGTCATTAATGAATTGAACTGCTCGAGAACTGATATGAAAGTTGATAAACTATTAATAAATAATTTCCTGTCCAGTGGACTGCATTGACCCCGGTTGTTCAGCTCACGGAATTTGTATTCACGGACAATGTCACTGTCAACCTGGATGGGGAGGGAGCAGCTGTGAGATTGCCAAGGCCATGTGTCCAGACCAGTGTTCAGGTCATGGTACCCACGACCCAGAAACCATTACCTGTAAATGCGACCGGAACTGGACTGGGCCGGACTGTTCTTTAGGTATGTATATATTTGTCTCTCTCAGTCAGTAGGCTGTCTAAACATTAGACATTAATTTCAGTTGTCAATTTTTGTCTCATACCTCACGTCAAGTTTGTTGAAGCTGGCAGGAAGGTTTGTTGAAAAAGAAGAGTAAAGTGGCATCACTGTGAACAGTGTATGATCGGCTTCAAAAGAGTCAGCTTACATTGAAACTAATAATCCGAGACAATTGAAATAAATGTTTGATGCATCCATGTCACTGCTTTGAGAGACCCTCTTGATGGCCATGATCAGTTTGTGTGTAAAAAGTTTCCTTATGTTTGGCTCCCGATTTCACCATGTGTTAAAGCCATTTTGTATTCATTGCACATCATTGCACAGTCTTGCACATCAGACCATTGCAAATTTTTGTTCCAATTCTCAGTGCAAGGACAGAAATTACAAATGCGAATTGAGAGATAGTCGACTACTCGTATCATACGTATAGTAAATCACAACTTTTTGCACCAGCAGGCAGTGACTCTTATCGAACCATAATCAGCTTGAAATATATAGGTTATCTGCTAAAAACAAAGACAACTGAGATAATGCACATGCATACGTCGTAAGTTAACCACAGCATAGTCATATTCAGAGTTTTGGGTTTGGGGAGTGTTGGATTCTATCTGGAACTAGTGAGCATGTCTTTGGGAGGAACCTGGAGTACAAGTAACATCCGACTTACGACCTGCTCGACTTACGATCACGGCCAGCAGATGCCAGCAGATGCTTATTTATTTATTTTATTTTTTTATTAAATGTCTCCCTGTGCCAATGATATAGATGCAAACACCAACCAGAAAGGTCCGGAGCTGGATTCAAACCCTGTACCTTCTTAAATTGCTCCACTGTGCCGCCCAAGTTTTCAGCTTCTAGGAGCATTTTCTTAATTGAGCCAATAACTATGCACCATGTATAGTAGCATTATGAATACTAGGCACTACCAAGAAAACAAACTATCAATTAAAAAAACACATTGTCAAAACCAGTCTTTTGAATTAAAATTTGTTTTGCTCCTTCTCTGTCCAGCCTTGCCATCAATCTACCTTTCAATGATGCATTGCAAACTGAGCCACATTCTGGATTTTTGGACATTTTTCTCACTGTCTAGCCTGCTGATAATTCAAGCGTGATTAAAACTCATTTGCAACATTTAATTTCAGTGTTGTAAAAAAATTTAAATAAAATAAAATAAATTAAAAAAAAACAAACAAACAAAATTAGTCATCGAACCAAATCACACAAGACATGCAACTACCATGGTTGAGGAAGAGAAATTAAAATATCAGACACTTCTTCCCCAGAAGCTCAAAAATTACAGCTGGGAAAGAACCTCCGCTCAGTGCACCAACCTAACACCAGAACTATACGAAATAATTTAACAACGACTCACTGAGTTGTAACGTAAGAACAACAATACAAATAGGGATAACAAATCCACCTGAATCAAGACATACAGGGGAAATGAGCTTCAATTTGGTCTGGTGTAATATCAAATCACCCTGTATTGACGACTAAGGCAGCCTTTGGAGTTGCGTGTTGACGCATACACATAGGTGTTTTGACGTTTCCTTCAGTGTAATGTTCCACGCATGTGGGTCGTGCGTTGCATGGGGTCACACGGAGTATCACGCTTGGGGAAGCAAAAAAAAAGTTTCACTTCCATACAATGGGGAGACATACTGAAGCTCTCTTCACAGAATCAGACTGGATGTTAGTTGGGATTTATCACCCCTTAACTGGCTCTCCTCCTTAGTGACACCATGCGGCCGATTGATGGGCTTTACATTACAATGTGACACGTTATTAAATGTAGAATGAATGGAGCAGCATCCTATAGCTTACCCTAACCCCACCCTTTCTTCACGCAGCAGTCGTGCCGCCAAAGTGTCAACATGCAATGCTGAAGGCTGCCTTTTTCGTCAGTATAGAACTTGAAAGGCAACTTTCCAAAAGGCAGTTTATGAGACCATGGGAGTGAGGATCTATTGGTAATGCAGTAAGTTTTAGTTCATAAACCGCTAAGTTAGGCAGAGAAGGGATGATTGATATCAATATTCTGGTGTCAAGTGACTGTTATTTACTACAGTGGGACTGGTGGTGGCGCATGCGAGTGCAGCGGCTCTTGGCTCTCCATTGTTTTTACTGCTTTTAAGCTGTACGTTTTCCCTCACATTATACTCGTTTGGAACTAATGGACATTGGATTACAACACCAACTGACCATCTCCACCAACTTTCACCAGTGGGATCTCCGTGGGTTGTTGTCGGATATGGCAGGCGCTGCAACGCCGGAAGGAGCGTAAACAAAAGCGGGGCTGCCAATCCGGGTTAATGGCTAGGCTAAAGAAGCAGCCACTCAGACCATCGCTGCAGAGCCTCTACCTTTCCAACGCAAGATCCCTGACTCACAAGACACACGATTTGGAGCTACAACTGGCGGGTAATCGCTACGTCTGGGACTGTTGCGTATTATTATTCACAGAAACTTGGCTCCATGCCAAGATTCCCGACGCTACGTTGCACCCTCCCAGCCGCATGCTATATCGCTTAGACAGAAACATTTACTCCGGTAAGAGCAGAGGAGGAGGTCCCATCATTCCGGTCCCAAAAAAAGCCCTCCACAACCAGCCTCAATGACTATCGATCTGTAGCACTTACCCCCATCATTACCAAGTGCTTCGAGAGACTGGTTCTGCACCACATCAAAGACTGACTCCCCCCATCCTGGACCCGCGCCAGTTTGCATACCGTTCAAACAGATCCACAGAGGACGCCTTAGCCACCACCCTCCACACAGAACTCAGCCACCTGGAGCATCCGAACACCTACGGCAGGCTGCTCTTCATCGACTACAGCTCTGCATTCAACACCATAATCCCAGACATCTTGGTCTCCAAGCTGTTCAATCTGGGGATCCCACCTCCAACCTGCGCCTGGAAAGGACTTCCTCACGAACTGGCCCCAGCGTGTAAAACTTGGTCTCCACCTCTCATCCACCCGCACTCTCAGCATCGGCTCTCCTCAAGGTTGTATGCTGAGCCCACTCCTCTACTCCCTGTACACATCCGGCTGCAGCCCCGCCCACCCTGAGAACACCATCGTCAAGTTTGCTGATGACACAGTGACAGCAGGTCTGATAGCAGGGTAGAGTGAGGCAGCCTACTGGAGTGAGGTCCTTCGTCTGGAAGAGTTGTGCTCAGTGAACAAGCTGACACTGAACACTGCCAAAACCAAGGATTCCATAAAACACAGAATGAGATGTTATTCTTGTGCGAGCACATGCAATTGGTGAAGTTGTCGCAGACTGGAGGATGGTATGCTTGAAGAAGGGATAAAATGTATGGGTATGTATCATCAGTAGTGTTCCTCCGGGTCATAGGGTGTTTTGGCCTTTAACACTATACGCCCTGTCCAGAGGCGGCCAGCTGCAGGATGATCAGTCCCGAGCTTGCATCCCGAGACCAATTATGAGCCGCTTTGGCTGACCGCATACCTGTCATACTACTTGGGGACCCAACTTAGGTCATTCCTCTTCAGCCAGAGCTACTGGCTACTTCTTTCAGCTACCTTTGCGGCCCCTGACTCCGAGGGCCCTCAGAAGTTTCATGACTGATGTTCCCACAAAGCCTCTACACCCAATTTCTACTGGGCGGATTTCCGCATCCCAGCCACGGTGCCTAGCTTCTGTGGCTAGCTCAGAATACCGCAGGTGCTTCCACTCATATGCCTCCTCCATGGAGTTTTCCCAGGGTACCTTGAGCTCAACTATGTATACCCTTTTTTAAGGAAGGGGACCAGAGCACTAGGTCAGGCCTCAATGTGGTAATGGCTATCTCTGGGGGGAACACCATCTGTTTGCCGACATCTGCCAGCATCTTCCAGTCCCGTGCTGGCCATAGCTGGCTTCTCTCTGATGGTGTAGAGTTGCTCCTGCAAGCTCTGGCCCCTTCACGGACAAAAGCAGTTCTCCATGCATTAGTTGTTGACACAGGTAGGTCATTGATGCTGGATCGTTTCCTCTCCAGTGTAGAAGCAAGACTTGGTTGTGCCGCCAAGTGTGCCGTCCTTGGGTGAGGCTGGTTCTACATCCTGTGAGTATGTGACGGAAGGAGGCTGGCTTGGTGCACAAGGAGCACGCAGGATCTTCACCAAACCACTGGTGAAGATTGGTAGGTGTTGAAAGGACATCGTATGTGGCTTTGATGGCGAAGCTCAGGCTTCTCGCATCCATGGCCCATACGTCCCTCCAGCTCAACTTCCTCTTTTCGAATCCTTCCCACTGTGTCCACAGGCCCTGTTTACCAAGGGTGACTGCCTTGGCCCATCTTGCCACCTCCTCCTGACGCCGCATTTCCTCCACCACAATCTTTCTCCTTGCTGGTGCAGTGGCACTTCTACAGGGTGGACGGTTAGCTGTTAGGCCAACACCTCCTCTTCCTTGCTGAACATTCCCCACAATGTCAGCATGTGTTACAGCTGCTGTTGCTTCCTCCACTGCTCTTGCTGGTGTCCACTTGCATCCTGTGGCCAAGGTTGGTGCATTCTCCCTAACCACCAAATCTTTAGATACGTTCAAGGTCATCTGCAGACGTCTTTTGGCACACTTGAACTCTTCCGTAAGGCTGGTAAAGGGCAGCTTGAGGACACTGTCTCCATAAAGACCTATGGTGGTAAGGCAGCGTGGAACTCCATGCCACTTCTTGATATAGACAGTGACCCTTCTTTCCAGCTTCTCTACTCTTGAGATCGGCACCTCATAGACTGCCAAGGGCCACAATACCCGGGGTAGTAGACCAAACTGGAAGCACAAGGACTTTAACTTCCCAGGTAGTTGGGTATGGTCAATTGCCAGTGGGCCTGTGTTGATGTCGTTGCACAGTTGCTTCACTTGATCTTTATACTTCAGGGTTGCGTCATAGCGGCTTCTGAGGCTTTTGACTCATTGCTCAGAAACAGTTAGGATTGAATCGTCTCCGATGAAGAAACACAGGTCTGCAAGCACTCCTTTCACTACTGAAATGCTGCACGACTTAGATGGCTTAATCTTCATACGGGCCCAGTTGATGTTCTCCTCCAGTTTTCTGAGCAACCTCCTGGTGCATGGGATGGTATTAGGCAAGGTGGTGATGTCATCCATGAAGGCTCTGAGGGGAGGGAGGCGCGGTCCAGAGCCAAGTCTTTGTCCTCCTACGACCCATATTGAGGCCGGAATTATGACCTCCATTGCCATGGTGAACACCAAGGGAGATACAGTACACCCAGTTCAGAGTTCAGAGTTGTTGGCGTCTCTCTTTGGCAGATGTTCTTTGTGTACATATTGTGTACTTATTATTGTAGGGTTGTGGGACCTACTACAAGCCTGATCGACCTAAAAACATAAAACCATAAAGCTCTTGTTACCAAATGTAAATGAATCGAGAAATACTGTCAAAAGATCAAAAGTCACGAATAAGCTTAAAAAGGAAAAAACTCAAATTGACTTTCTGCAAGAAGCTCACATCTCTCAGACATGAGAAACTCAAAAGATCTGGTTAAAAGAAATGAAAGCATACAAATGAATAGCCAAGAACATATGTCAGCTAGGTTGCTGAAAAAAAAGGAAGAAACTTAAATTAAGTTATTGATGCAGTCATATGATAACATTATTACCAAAGCAGAATCTGCATTATACGTATATCTAATGGAATTTAAAAATGAAACTACATTCTGTGTTAAAGACATGCTCCAAAGAACTAGGTGAAGGGATTGCCGATTAAATGAAGAAAACTCTGCAAACTACCACTCAATCTGACGGATGGAGGGAATCTTCATGGAAGAATCAAATACAGTACTTTATTACACTCCAGATTAAATGTAAACAATTGAATCAAAATCAAGAGATGTTGAAGAAAATGTTAACAGCTTGATCCTGATCATGTTGAATTTCTCCCCTGGGGGGCAAATGAATGACATCTACCTTAATCTACACATATGTTTTGGAATAATCCTGAAATTCATTAACTTTGTAAAAATGTTCATATAGTAGTATGCAAACTGTTGGGATACAAAATGCCCTTTTCTGGGAGTGTGCAACAATAAACAACAATAAACATCAACAAAATGTCACAAATAATATTAAAATCGATATGCCTTGATATTGATATAATTACCAGAGGATCGTGATAAAATTTGAAACATGGACTATGTGCCGTGTACACGTCATGAGGAACCCTGCAAACACTTAATGAGGAGACATAAATTAGACAGCTTTGTTTGACTCACTGTACGGCATTTAATATCACCTCACAGTCTACCACGTAATGCAAGAGAATAAATCAGTCAAATGTGTGTCAATACAAGACGAAAATACAATAACTAATGCAATCATGATGGTGTTACCACTATACAAGTGCTCTGATTGAAATGGGGATGGAGAAGGTTTGTCAGGACTTGTGTAATACACCAAAGTGATAGGGATGGAGGCCAATTTAAATAGTTGACATGAACTTGCATCACGCTTTCAAAAATCACACACTTGAAAATGCAGAGGTGAAATCTCTGATTTTCCAATTTGGCCCCTTGGGTCGCATATATGGAGAGTCATTTGTAATCTCCTCTCTATTGTTATCAAGAAGAGTGTTTCTTATATATTCCAATTAGCGATGAGTGCACGTTGTTAACATCTGGTGATATGAGTGAACTTGTGTTCTCTATCATATTCTATTGACATTCAGTTTGTTTCAACAACAGAGAATGCGACAGATTGTGTTTTTTTTCTCCTTATCCCATATCAGAAGTGTGTGAAGTTGACTGCGGTAGCCATGGCTTATGCCATGGAGGCATTTGCCATTGTGAGGAGGGCTGGATGGGAAGGGAGTGTGACCAGAAGGCCTGCCAACCTCTCTGCAGCAAAAACGGAGCGTGTAAGGAAGGAAAGTGTGAATGTAACCAGGGATGGACAGGAGAGCACTGCAACATTGGTGAGCAGAACTTTCACGTAACCAATCCCTCTTTTTCCAGGTGTGATATGTCAAAGACATGAATGAGTTTCAGTTGTGGAGTATTATGTATGAAAATCTGAGGAACATACGATGCTTCACTGAGTGTTACATTGCATTGGTGCGAATTGCTGGATTTAATCCAGTTGAGTTGTATTTAAATGAAAGTCACTGTATTTAAGATGCACTACGTTAATCTCTTCCAAACCAAGCTTTTTGTGATTTTTCCATAGCAATGAACTTGAAGAAGAAAAAAGAATGTCCTTGTTTATAGACAATTATTATTAACAATGCTGGCATCAATATTAATGCTACTATTACTAAATATGTCAGATTCACATGCTATATGAAGCTGGAGACAGTATTGTACACAAGTATTGTGTCTGCATTCCTTTTCATATTCTAAGAATGTCATGTTGCATCATTGAAAAATGATGCCGGCCGTGTCCCTGAATCTGGCTAGTTGTGAAAAGGAGATAATTGATTTTTTAATCTATAGATGTTTATGAGAACCAGCTTTATTCCAACCAACTAGGATAGTGCTTTGGTACATCGTGCAGTAGTGAACAGAAAAAAAAAGAAATATAATAAAATAATAGAAATAAGTAATAAATAAATAAACCACAAACAACAAGGATTGATCACAAATCCATCAGACTGACGGCTGAGGGAAGTGGGACGAACAGTCAAAGACCAGGGTGAGCGGGGTCGGCTTTGAGCTGCACATCTCTGGGTCTTGGTGACATACAGGTCCTGAAGAGGTGGCAGTCTGCAACCGATCTGCTTCTCAGCAGAACGCACAATGCGCTGTAGTTTGCCCTTGTCCATGGAGGTGGCGCTGCTGGACCACACCATGATGGAGAAGGTGAGGATAGACTCGATAATAGCTGTGTAGAACTCAGCATCTTAAATGTCATTGTTTGTTAAAAAACTCTTCTTTTTGGAAGTCGGCTCCTATGACTCTTCACTGGGCCTTTTCCCCTTCGCAAAGAAATGGCTGTTTCCTACTCATTTTGTGAGCTTGTGGGTTACATTTTGGCTTTCAAGTGACCAAGGCTTAACTGAAAGAATCCGGTACCGGTCCTCAAACCCATGGCTGGAGGTGCAGCAGTTGGTGTACAGGGATAAGAGCCATTGCGCTGACTTTCTGACCAGTTTCTGACCAGCATGTGCGGCAGCAGACGACTGTCTCCGACACTCTGACCCTCAACATCGGGTCTCCTCAGGGCTGTGTTCTCTCTCCATAGCTCTCCTCCCTGTATACCAACTGCTGCACCTCCAGACACCAGTCTGTGAAGCTGATCAAGTTTGCGGATGACACCACCATCATCAGGCTCATCTCAGATGGAGATGAGTCGGCTTACAGGAGGGAGGTGGATCGGCTGGTGTCCTGGTGCAGCCACAACAACCTGGAGCTAAACGCCCAGAAGACAGTGGAGATGATCATGGACTTCAGGAGGATCACCTCTCATGTTGTCTGGTTCAGCCATTCCCGTTGTGGACTCTGGACTTCTGCTTCGTGGGAACCACCATCACCAAGGACCTCAAATGGGAGCTGACCATCAGGTCCCTCATCAGGAAGGCACAGCACAGAATGTTCTTCTTGCGGCAGCTAAGGAAACTACGTCTGCCTACGAAGTTGTTGGTGGAGTTCAGCACAACCATCATCGAGTCCATCCTCACCTCCTCTATCTGCATCTGCTACAGCAGCGCCACCTCCAGGAACAAGGACAGACTGCAGTGCATTGTGCATTCTGCTGAGAAGGTGATCGGTTGCAGACTGCCACCTCTTCATGACCTGTATGTCTCCAGGACCCAGACACGTGCAGGTCGGATCAGAGCCGACTCTTCTTACGCTGGTCATGGACTGTTTGTTCTCTCTTCACCTCCCATCACAGGAACAGCTTCATCCCTTTGGCCGTGAGATTAATGAAATTGTGATCTGTCCTTGTTTTATTTTATTTTATTTTATTTTATTTTATTTTATTTTATTTTTGACTGCACTTTCCAAAGCACTTTCCCAGTTGACAATAAATCTGATTCTGAGAGAGTGCACAGCCCTGAGGTGACCCAATGATGAGAGTCCGTGTGTCCAAGACAGCACACACTGGCTACGGCAGGTCGGGAAATCCGTAACCCACATGCACAGGGAGTCAGGCACGTTCATCTGACAGAGCTTGTCTTCAAGCAGAGCTTGTGTTGTGTTGTGTTGTGTCAAGCAGGAGGCTGAACTCTCTAAACCACATCTTCTACGTTGCTCAGCAGCAGACGGTGTTTTAAAACTGCATTGAATGGCCTGATGCGCTACATGCCTCTGCATGTTCCGTCTAGTCAGGCAGCTATTATGCATTTTGTTATTAAATGGGAGAGTAAATGTTGAAGTTACTTATTCTAAGATTTTGTTCAACTTTCATGATATATTCTTGTAATGTATAATAATAATGTTCCCTACTAAATGTTTTACCTTGATTAGAGGACTTTCTGTCAGTAGACTGCCTGCTGTCTGCTGCTCTAACTGCTGTCTGCTGAAAAGAAGGAGGCGGGCCAGTGGCAGCACACTGTGTTGCTTTCCATATGAAGTCACAAGTTAAGATCACTGCGATATTTTTGTGGGGGTAGGACAAAAATCGGCCCGTCTCCAATTCTGGGGGGTCACGTACCACCCATCACCTAATATTCCTTTAACAGCTGTCCGTATCAGTCGGCGACTTCCTGACAGTGGCAGTAAGGAAGAGAGACACGCAATCAGTCATATGTAAACAGCAACTGACTTCGAGGGCAAGTCTGTGAAGAGAGCTTCTGAGAGATCTAGAAGAAAGATCACATGATTGGTATCAGAAGTGTCACTTAGATCTAAAAGCATCGGTAAGCTTTCACAGATGTCTGATGAGGTCACAGAAGTGGCTTACTAGTTACTTTCTGTTATATATGCTGATCTAAAACAAGACTAGAATTTTTCAAGAACCTAGCTGTTCTATGTTTAACCCACTTAAAGTTTTTATGCATCTTTTGTCACAAAAATGAAAAAAATGGCCATTGATGGTTCTTGTTTTTCTTTCTATCCCCTTTTTTCTTTCTAAAAGCACACAATCTGGATGTTAAAGTGAAAGGTATTGTACTAATTTCTGTTTCCATGGCCATAGGTGTCTGTCTTGTTCTCATTATCCTTGCTTGAAGTGTTTCAACAACTTTTTTGTTTGTCCACGAAAATGATTTCATACGTTGTTTTCGTTTGTTTGTTTTCAAAAACAATTATACTTGTTGACTCAAATTAACATGAACCAATGAGCAAAATATGCAAAAGTTTAGACTTTTTTCTCTGTAATTTTTTATTTGCTGGGAAAATGACTAAATGTGTACATGCAGAGCATGTATTTATTGCTACAGAATTTGGAGCAATTACTAAACAAAAAAATAAAGCATTTTCCTACCAGTTTACATTAAATGCTGGTATCAATTAGTTCCAATTGATCAACAGCTTCTTGCACTAGTCGCCATGCAATGTGATGCTGGTCATGTAGAGTGTACATCAGTTTGAAGAATTTCTTGTCTCTATTCTGTTGCTCTACTTGTCTGGTAGTACTTCTATTTCACAACACCAGTGTGGTCTTCATAAACAGAAAAATATTAACTTATTATTACATGTTGTACGCATGGCTGCCACTCCTCTTGTCTTCCCTTTCTTTGTACCCTCCTCATGGTTTTCATTTCATTCAACGTTGGTTTGTGCAATTGACATTCCCCTCCTTATTTTCCTTCCGTTCTTCCTTGTGCCCTCTCCTTTTCTAAGGATATAAAGGTAATTCATGCAAAGTTGTAGTAAGTCCAACATGTAAAAATGTTTTTATTCACTTGTTTGCATGACTGCATGAACGCATGTGTGCGCGTGGGTGGATGTGTCACTGTGTTAGAGGAGCAGGGGTCTCAAACTGATCCACAAAGGGGTTACAGTGGGTACAGAGTTTTGTTCCAACAAACACACACAGTTAAGGGGCTGTTGAAACAAACGGCACCGGACTCATGATCAACTGATTACAGTCTTTGGACACCTGATTGGTGTGAAGTTTACTGGTTGGAATAAAAACCTGCACTCACTGCTGCCATGCAGTAGGGAATGAAGGCCAAAATGCATTAAGGGACCAAAGTTTGAGCGTACTGAAAAATGGAAAAAAATCTAAAGCACTCAGCCCACTCATTTGTATCCACATTGTGAGTACATCCATACATTTCATGTCAGATATTCAGAGTGTAATGAGCTCACACAGTAATGCTACAAAGTTCCTCCACATGAGACATATGAATACTGTGAAGCCCTACTGCGAGAATAAATGGATAAGAAAACATTCAACATGTTGGTCAGTCCACATTTATTCTCCTTAGTGACACTAAAGGTGATTTATAATATAATTTGATACTGGGACATGCACAGAAAGACCTGTAGTAGTGCTTGAGTGCTAGCACTTTTTCCCTGCATGAGAAAAAGCTTAGTTCTATGAATATGTCCACAGCCCTCTAACGGCCTTCATGTTAGTTAATCCACATCTAGGCACTGTCCTTGGCCTGAGAATTCGAATGATTGGCTCACCACCCAGATAGGCACCGCCCACCACCTATAACATCTTTGTCTTCCGCTGCTCAGCCCCTTTTGGAACTCAGCCACAGAAAGCACACCTGCTGGGCAGCCAGTTAGAGGGCTTTGCACATAACTTATACGTATGCTTTTGCAGCATGTGTAGCAGCACCCGGCAGCGCACATCTGTGATCACACCCAGAGCTTCCGGGTGTGCAACACAAAAATGCCATCAGGTGTGCACTGATACGCCTCATCGGAAGCACACGGTGCAGGTGCAGATCAATGCACTCAAGGCGGGAGGGAGCCGCCAGAGGGAGATTTATTGTCTGACTGTAAATGACATGGCGCTGGTAGAAGTGGCCGTTGATGGGATACACTGCTTGGATTGGAAGTGGTCGTTCAGCTGCATAGACAGCATCTTCGCCTCCAGCTTCTCCAGCATCTCCAGGACCTTGGCTCTTAACATGGTGTTGTCTGTGACCTGGAACAATGCAGTCTGAAAAGTATCATTCTCCGGGCAACCTCTAAACCCAGACTCGTCCACCAGATTGCCAGATGGAAAAGCGTGATTCATCACTTCAGAGAAGACGTCTCCACTGCTCTATAGTAAAGCTCTATAGTGCAGTGGTGGCGTGCTTTACACCACGTGCGCTTTGTATTGCACTTGGTGATATATGGCTTGGATGCAGCTGCTTGGCCATGGAAACCCATTCCATAAATCTTTCTGTGTACTGTGCTTGGGCTAAACAGAAGGCCGTATGAAGTTTGGAGCTCTGCAGCAATTGACTGTGCAGAAAATCGGCAACCTCTTTGCACGATGTGCCCTGACCCCTGTCCGTCAGTTTACATGGCCGACCACTTTGTGGCTGAGTTGCTGTTGTTGACTGTGGAATATTTAGGGGTTAGGAAATACCATGACTGGATTTGTTGCACAGGTGGCATCCTATGACAGTTCCACACTGGAATTCACGGAGCTCCTGAGAGCGGCCCATTGTTTCACAAATGTTTCTCAAAACAGTCTGCAGGCCTAGGTGCTTGATGACATTACACCAAACGTGGAGTGAGGAAACACGGGCAGGGAAAAAGCTGAAAACAGAAAACAGGTGATTAATAACAAACCTGACTAAGGGGGACAACAGAAGACGCACTCAGAGGTTACTCACAACGCATAAATAACAAAAAGCGCTCTTTCTCCAGCTTTGAAGTTGGTCCTTCTGTCTGACCACACCTCTGCAGCAGTACCTTGTCTTGCAATGAATCTCCGCAAAGCCATCAGGTAAGCATCAGCATCCAGGCTATTAAGGAGATCCAGGTGCACAGCTCTGGTGGTCATATATTTAAATATGAGCCCCCAGTGTTTCTCAAGGTGGGTAGGGACTGCAGTTCGGCCTCCCAGCTCAACCAGGCCTGTAGGAGCTCAGGAGGTTGGTTGGGATCATCCCAGCTGCGCTGCTTGTCCCACAGCTGCCGAATAATGAGCTTGGCTCGAGTAGAGAAGGGCAGCAGGAGACCTAAAGGGTCATATTGAGAGGCAAGGACTCGATAGATGTTCCTCAAGGTGGGGATCTCATAGGTCACTGGCCGGTGTTTGTAACTCAGGGTGTCTCCAGTTCCAACTGAGGCCAAGTGTTGACTTAAGGGGGTTTGACTTGTCCTGTGCAAGCCACAGGTCGAGGCTCTCTGAACCTGGCTTCACGAGGTAGGTGACTCAGAACATCTGGATTGTTGCAGGCCCAACTTCCTCTGCAGACGATCAACAGGATGGGCCGGCTGAGACAGCTAGCTGTGAATGCTCCTTCAATGGTGTATCTGTTCTCAGGGTTGGTAGCTGGGGAGACGCTGAAAGACACTGTATGGCCATGGCGCACCCGGATATCCTGACGTACTGTCTGCAGTAGGAGATCTTCAGGAAGGCCCTTCATACCAAGGAACTTAGCTGCCGCAGGGAGAAGCATAGTTCTCTCTGACCCATCACCTAGAATGGCAAACATGTCCAGAGTTTGCTTCCATACTGTACGAGCAATGGCACAACTTTCAATAGGACTCTGTTCCCGGTTCAATTTCGGTCAAGGTAGAGGGCATCTGAGGTAGAACTAGTTAGGCAGGCTTCTTCTCTAACTGCAGTATTCGTGCTCCCACTTGTTGCGCTTGTATTTATTTCGTGAAGGGCCAATAGGTGTTTCTTCTGGCAGATGTTACAGGCTTTCTTCAGTGCGCAATGTGCTGCTTGATGGTTCCGAGCACATCGACAGCACCGATTATTAGCCTGGATCCATTCTTTCAGTTGATCTTTGGGAAGCTGGGCGACATCACTGCATTGACTGAAGCAATGCTCTGTGCTCTCACAGTAAGCCCAGTAGGCTGTTGTCTTAGTTCGGTTCTTTACTGATCTCTCTTTACCTGGCTATATGGGGGGGCCCTGGCAGCTCTTCAGCGCCATGCAGGATTGTAGTTGTTTGTTTCTTGGGGCTCTCACTCTTAGCATAGCTTCTATCTCGACTTCCTCTTCCCCCGAGTTGATTATCGAATTCTTGACACCATGACTCATAACGGAGCCACTCTGACAGCTCATACAATGTTTGGGCAGCTCCTGGTTGCACTGGTGTCTACGAATGTTCTGGAGGTAGTTTGCTCTGCAATTGAGCAACATGAGAGCCACAGTTCAGTTCAATTTCACCTTCAGGTCCCAGGGTCTGGAACAGGCCGACATGCCTAACTTCAGGGGCCTTTAATACGCTCGCTATTTTTCTTAGAGCCAGGTGATGAGGTTGGCCAAACTTGTCATGTAGGGCCATCATTGTGTGAGTGTAGGAGGTTGGCTAGTTCAAATAAGCATCAGCTATGAGTTTGGCTTCATCAAACATTACATGATCAACCAGTACTTGGTACTTAGAGTTCAGTAGCATCGACTGGCAGATGGTTATCCAAATCTATGCGAAGCCTCGCAAACTCACTTGGGTCATGGTGCAGGAACTTTGGGATGGTCCGCTGTGGGCCTCTATATAACTGCTCAAGCACATGACGACCCGCGTTGGGTGCCGTTGCATAGACTGTTGGAAGCTGATAGGCTGGTATAGACGTGGGGCGTGTTCGTTCGTTCGTTTGGGTAGGAGGGAGTAGGCTGTGGCTGTGAGGAAGTTGGTTGTCTTCAGGGAAAGGATCCAGAACCAGCGGAGAGATCCAGTTGGCCGGGTTTCAGCAGCGATGGAGGGGAGGAGGGTAGGCAGCAGAGTTGTCAGCATAGTAGACTGAACCAGCAGGTCGTCGATGATCAATCTGAAGGTTGTGAATGCCGTCGTAGAGGTCGGTCTCAGCAGAAGGCCAGGGTGGAGGATCAGGCCAGTTCTCTTCCTCATCTTCATCTGTAGCTCTATAGGATTGACAACTCCCGAAGACAGGTCTTGGCTCCCCCAGCTTGGCTTAGCAGCTTGACCAATGTCGGCTTTCAGTGAAGAGGCCACCTGGAGGAGCTCTTTAATCTCGCACCATATCTCGTCCAGTGCTCTCACGCCAGACTGAAAAACTTGTTGTGTATGCATTAGCATTCTCCTCTTGGATGGCTCTCAGCTCGGAGTAATAGGGCTCATGACTTGAGTAGGAAAGTGAAGGTTTATCAGGACAGTACCAGTCTCTTCCCTGAAGATGAGCTGGGGTTCGTCGAGGGGTCTCTGGTTGAGCAACATGCCCTGAAAGTCCACTGTAGGGAGCAGGGTTTGAATAGCAGGGCATTGTATACGATGAATCTTCTCTCATAAGTGATAAGTGATAATGTTAATCCCATATGTCCACTGTGAGGGAGGCCTGCATACTCCACTTCAAAGTCTAGAAGTCTGGCAAGAGGACGTGTTCATCACCGAGGTCTGACGACAGGGTGGATCTCTCCATCTGAATCCATCTTGGACGCTGTATCCGACTTGAAGGACCAATAAACAGGCATGGTTGCATTGATTTCAATTAGGTGCTACAGCAGTTCAAGACAGTGTATCGGTCAGGATACAGGAGGAGGTTGAAGAGATGAGGAGAAGGTCCTGATTCAATGTTATTTATTCGCAGCACTCAGCAAAGCATCAATATTAGTCTGTAATAAAGTAAGAAATCACAACTCACGTCAGGTTAATAACACTAGTTAACAAGGATGCAGACATTTCTAAATCCACACACAAACAAAAGTAACACAGATTTATAAACGGTATAATGTCGACACCTAGCGACCGACATGGGACTACACAATACTGGGACTCGGTGACGGACATTTTGGACACACATAAACTACGACCAAACGTGCATCCACACAACATCATGCTTAATATAAGGACGACTCAACTTACTTCCGCTCAGTTACTTAAATGCATGAGTGTTGCTGAACCACGACGCAACGTGAACAGTGACCGAACACTAACTCCACACACAAGGAAAAAGGAACGATGGGAAAGGAACATAACGTAAAATGCAAATAAGCAGCGGGCTCTAAGAGTGACAGATTCATTATTATGCACCTTTTATACAACTGCAAAGTGCCAGCGTAAATGAATCAACAACATAAAAAGAAGACAATAGACAAAAAATAGATGATCTGGATCAGTCTGCTCTGCCCTTTCTTGAATTTTTCATTTAGTCCAGTTTATTATCCAGGTAAACACGCGGGTTCTTGTATAATGAAACCCACACAATACCAAGGATGTCCACAGGTGCAGGTGGAGAGTATTGGAGCCTGCATAGGTGTTGCTTTTTTCTGGAACCAGCCTGCAGTTATCTCCCTGTACTGGCAGGTGTTATGTATTGTGGGCGAAGTGTGTGATGTCGAGCATGAAGAGGAAAGGAGCCCCCGGTTCCCATACTGGTGATGTACTCCAAAGTCCAATTTGTGAGGTGGGTGTCCACACTAGCATAACTGAGCTTTCTGATGTCAGAAATGGAGCAGATCCATCAAGAAGCTCACCAGTAGATGCAGGTGGGCATGATGAGTCTGTCCAGGATCTTCATCAGATGAGATGTCACAGCTACCGGCCTGTAGTGGTTCTTCATGAGCAGGGTCTTTGGCCCCAGAACCCGACACAATGTCTGTCACAGCTGAGGGATGATGCCCAGCCTCAAGATCAGGTTGAACATGTGCTGGACAATTCCGCACGGGTGCTCTGCACATAATTTGAGAAGCCAGGAAGTGATGTTGTCTTGACCCGTAGCTTTCCTTGCCTTGATTATCGAGAGCTGGGACCTGGCAGAGAGTTAATGAGATGAGAGCAAATATCGCAGTAGTACAGACTCAAAACTCAAGGTGAATACATCAAACAACCGTCATCCGTTTGTAGTAGTCACATATTTCGGATCCATACAGACTCACAGATCTGGATTAAATGGTTTTAAATCTCATCTTAATCTTTGTCAGCTCCAAAACAGCACAAATGGTGAAGCACACTGCAGCTAAGCAGTTTGACATCATGAGTGACTCTCCTCATAGACAGATGCATGACTCGATGCAATGAAACAAAATCTTAAATCAATCAATATAAAATCAAATAAAAAAATAAATCAATATAAAACAGTGTTGTTCTGATTTGTATGATGCTCTCTGTGCCTCTACTTTGTACATCTCTCTTTACACTAAAAGTATACATTTGGAAGATATGTAACATACAACAGTCATTGTGTTTGCCTGTTTGGTCATTCTTTAAATTTTTTGTTTTAATAATTACTTTTAACAACTCAAAGCTGTTCAAGAAGCAACTTGTTCAAGCAGCTGTAGGTAGGATGAGAAAATGTGCTTTTGGCGACACTATAGGTGAATGAGTGTAATTGCAAGATGTTATCAAGCTGGGTCTCCTGTCCCGCCCCCCATTCCACGTTTGTTTATGAGGAAAGACAGTGGCGAAACAGTGAAAAATGTAATCATAGATGGCAATATACACAACACTGCCCAGCTTATACTTGCAAAGGCAACTCTAGAAGTATCTATCGTTCAACATCAGAGATGGAACTCTGTCATGCAGGACCCAGATTATAAAACTTAATTTCGACAGCACGTTTCAGAATGAAACAAAGGGGGGAGTTTGAACCTTTACTGTTTAGGTGACAACAACCGCTATCTTTTAGCAATTTTATATGTGACACAGTCGAATATATAGCTGAAATATATACCTTTTGTTTTAAACTGTGTTTCGCAATTTCCTCTCATGGCCCCTCCCTTTAAAACAAGGGCCACCTCCTTGCGTGAGAGCCAAAAAATTTTCCTCATATAAAATGCATTTCCATGAGGCGTGCATATCTTTACTGGCTACAACTAAATGGAATCAATCACCGCTAGTCGGTGACATCATCCACTTTCATCACAGTGTCCATCAATGTCTTCCTTGACTCTCACAGGAATTGTGGAGAATATAACGCAAATATGTTGTACTTAGTCCTTTGCTGCTGTGATGAATCCGACCCATGGGCAGCAGGATATCTATCTAGTTGCCATGCGCAAAATCGGCGGTGCCACTGCCAATGTTATTTCTGCAGTGGTTACACAACATTGGGGTCAGACCAAAGTTTACCATTTTGGAGGCTGTTTTGTCAGTTTCATTGAGCCCTGATGTCAGTGCCGTGTTAACAAGTGCTGGGTCCGTTAAGAGAAGATGTTGGATTAAGCCAGAGTCAGGCCAAAAGATCTATCGCAGATGCAGTCATCAAAAGAGCCTCATCTGGCTCACTAGCCATTGGTTTCCGACAGCTGCCTTTAACCTATACATAGTAGTTGCATGTCTTAAAAAATAGCCCAAAACATTTCCAATTTTCAGTGCACGTAGGTGTGAGGTCATGATTTAGAGAGATGAACGCATGAAAACGTATCACATGCCATGTGTTGTAATCAAATACCAGTAGTCAAGGCCGTTACAGTTCAATTGAGTCTCATTATCAATGTATTAGAGCTAAATTAAAGTACAAAAATTTCAAAATCCATATTTCACCTATAATGTCAGCCTCCACCTTTGATGTCTCCTTCCCCTACACTGTGACGATTGTTTTTTTTTCTTTTTCCATTTGCATAGAGGGCTGCCCTGGTCTCTGCAACAATAATGGCCAATGTGCCCTGGAGTCAAATGGATGGCGCTGCATCTGTCAAGCAGGCTGGAGGGGAGTTGGGTGTCATGTACAGATGGAAACACTCTGTACAGATGGCAAGGACAATGAAGGAGGTATGTTTTGTGTGAGACTTTATTTGTGTGTGCATGTTTACCATATTTTCTGAACCAACCAAGGCCGGCTACTGCTTCTGAATTGTGGAATGCCTGGATTGCCGCAATTAAATAACAAAGAAGGGATTGGAAATCCAACCATAGAACCAATAGAATAGAGTGGAATTATATTTTGAAATATGGTCAAATTGACATAAATTTATTTGGCTGTAAAGAAATGAATACACACTGATATGTCAATATAAATAAGGAAATCCCTATGTCAGATTTATTTGCCACATTTGCATTTCCCGACTATTCTTTTACCAACTTGTTCTGTCCCTCTTCACTCCATGTCGATTCCCTCCTCCTCGTTTTGGGTGCATATTATACTTAGCCCTTTTGGAAGATGCGCTAAGCAATCATATTGACAGAGGGGTGGGAGCTCCTATCAGTTGAATGTGTGTGCGTCCTAGCAGATAGTGCCATTGGCAGATCACAATGACTTCTATTCCAGCTGACTTGCCCAACAAGTTGATTTATTCATGCGCTGAATATTTCACCAATTGCAGAATGGTTTGATTAGTTAGAGACCACAGTTATCTTACAAGATGTTTTTTTATGTTCAAATACCGGATTCGCAACCCAAATATGTGTTGTTTTCAGCTTTCAACTGACGCAGCTGAAAAAAGACACCGCTGTTTTCGAACTTATGTACTGCTTATGTTCTCTTATTGGGTACTATAGAAGTGAGTTCTCAGATGTCAGCATGTACTTGAGTTGTTGTACCAAACATCACACAGAGAGCACAAAAAGATAATTAAAAAAAACACAAAAAAGGACCACATTTGTGTACACGCATTTATTTAAATAATTGATTTGAGGGTGTATTGCATTTGATTGTTGCTATCATCATTGATATCATATTTGTATTTGTTAGCTTTACAATTATTCTTATGTTGTTCTATTTTTGTTGTTTGCTTTTTTTGTATTAAACTTTTATTAAATTTTCCTTTTTTACAACATTTACAAAACAATCATCAAAACCTTCAGGGAAAAGCTACACTTACTCCTGGCGGCTACTTTCAGTCCCCGAGAGAACATTAATGTATAAAAATAAAACAATAAAAAAGGACTTGAAAACACTTATTTTCTATTTGGGGTGTCTATTACTAAGCAACAGTGACATTATTTTAAGGCATTTCTCAAAACAAAACAAAAGAAAAACACTAATTGACTTTTTCATGCTTCACCCATTTGGACCAAAAGCAGTGGAATTTCCCACTTTTCTCCATTTTCAACATGCGTCTAACAACCGCCCTCTGCTCCTCGAGCTCTTTGTTCAGACATTTTTTTGTCACTGCCTTTTCTCTTGCCATAAGTAATACTTTAATGAGGTATTTGTCCTTTCTGGCAATATTAGTGGGTATATTGCATCAATATACTAAGCTAAAATTGCTTTCATGGTTAAAATCCAACACAGGATTAAGTTCTTCTCAATTATCTTGCCAGTAGACCTTTGTAGAAGACATTCTCAATATATGTGGAAATGGTTGACTGATTGATGATTGCTTTGTCAACATTTTCCAGACTCGGTTCTGTCACTAAGAATATATGTTCTTCCATGAGTTATAAAAATATGTATCATGTTTTTCTAAGCAAATTCCTTCTAAGCAAATTCTGGCATGAGCTGGAGCTGGTGCAGTGATACATGGAAATATTTTGCCGATCTTCTTCATTTAAGAGATACAGTATATTTGCTTCTGTCTCCAATTTAGATTCAATGTTAAGAGTGGAGTGGTCGCTGGATGACTGTATCTGTGAATATAACCTTGAAATTAATTTCCCCTCAGTTTTATATGTGATTGTACTGTATACGTAAATATTTTAATAAAATGATTTTTCTTTTAGTTGAATGTTCTGACTAAAATGATCCCTCTCCATTTCCGTGGTTGCTGAATTTAATATTCAAGTGAACTCGAAGGACAAATAGCTGACCCTTCTCATAAGTGAACATTAATAGCATGTCAACAGTGAGTAGCAATGGCTCTTTATCTGTGAACTTCCTCACCGGCAGACTGATTCCATCTACTTTACCACCATTCACAGGGTTAGCGCCCCACAAACAGGACAGATTTAAGGTCCACTGTGTGAGGCTTTCTCCCATCTAGTGTTGAGTGCATATATTGCAATGGACTCTTGTACGTACATCACTCGAATCTTGGATGATCAAACCATTTGTAGAGCTGCAAGGATGGGAGAGGAAAAGAGAACAGATTTAAAGTAGCTGAAGGCTTCTTGCATAAAGGGCACTAAATATTATTTGAGTCACGGGGTTCTTGTCCAGACTCCAAAAAAAAAAAAAAAATTATCCTGTAGTCTAAAGAAACTCAGTCTTCTCCCAGAAGTGCAGTGATCTCAGTGACTATTTACAAAGTGTGGAAAAAATGCAACAAAGAGGCTATTTACAAAATGTACAGGGAAAACTAGATGGAGTTCCACAAAAACAGCTTTCCAAAAGCAGTCACTCGTTCGACGCGTCTCACTGGCTGCGGTGAGTATCATGTGTTTGGGTGTGAGTCTAGTATGTATGAGCAGATGGAAGTCGGACAATGCTTCAGTTTCATGTAAAAACGTTAATAGTTCATTATACGTTTTTACATGATGAATCGACCCAGAAACATTCTGTTAACACTTCCGGTTGGTAGCAGTCCTTAAAGTAGTCATATGTAGATGAGCAAGATCAGTTGATCAGTTAACAAACTTGACAGCTAAAACACAGAACGAGAGCTGTGACTGAATCAGCAAACTGTTTGTTCAACGAGAAAGTCTCGGTTTATTTTATTCAGAGCTATGACTCAGAATAAACTAAACAAATCATACCATTGTGTTGCTGTGCCGTCCCCTTGTTGTTTCACCTGTCCATGTCATGGTTGCAGTATCTTAGTACCGAGCTGGAAATGTCCTCCAAAGAACACCTTTGAGTCCTCATCTGTTTGTCTGCATCCAAATCTGGCTCAGCAAGCAAGCCGTTACTCAAAGGATGCTACCTTCTACCAACCCGGAAGTGTTCATGGAGTGTTTCCGAGTCCATTTCTTTCATTTTTATGTAATGCTGGGCTATCACGTTATTACATAATACTTAACTATCACATAATCACGTAATTTATATGAGAGTGTCATGAAATAACGTGATACCTGATTTATTTTACTTAATTTTTTTAAATGGCAGCTCTACCCTGCCATACTTAAAGCTTTGAGTGCCGAAGTTGCAATGGACCGCATTGTAGCATTTAAGTTAGACCAGCTCCAAATTTGACGCCTGATGTAATTACTCCGTTACTCAAGCAGATGGCAGACACCTGCAACTTCAATCAAAGCAGCAGAGTAAATAGAAACAAAATTATTATTCATATTATTATTATTTCTTTTATTTGTTAGAAATTATAGCAAAACAATAAATCCAAATCTAACCAAAGGGATGCATAAATCACCATTTCTGATGACTAAGGGAAGGGTCACTCTTAAGGTCAGAACCTGTGTTTTGGGTATATTTAGGTAATAGCAAGACAATTTTCCAAACCTTTTAATTTATATATTGTATATTAATAAATGGCACGGTATAAGCCTTGTCTGGTTCCTCTCCTTAGACAAAAATAATCTGAATGGTCCCCATTTATCTCTACTCTTGCTCTTGTACTACTGTAAATAGTTTTGATGATGCTAATGATTTACATAAATCTTCTATTTCGCTTTGTCCTCCGGAGGAGGGGCGCGGGGGAAAGGTGGGGCGCACCCAGGACAAATTGCCAGTTCATCACACGGCAGCACGCATGCAGACCAACAAATAACCATTCACTGACACATTGACACCTACAGTATGGGCAACTGAAAGTGCTGAATTAACTTGAATCCCAACGTGAGCACGAATGGAGTGGGAGTCATCTTGAAGGAAGAGTTTGCCAGGAATGTTCTAGAAGTGAACCGAGTATCAGACAGAGTGATCGTTCTCAAGTTAGAAATTGAAGGGGTCATCTTCAATGTTGTTAGTGCTTATGCCCCACAGGTGGTGAGAGAGTGCTCATTGGGGCAGACTTCAATGTACACGTTGCAGGTGCAGGAAACAGAGATGACGAGGAAGTGGAGAAAGTTTGGTATCCAAGATCGGAACACTGAAGGTCAGGTGGTTGTAGACTTTGCAAAAACTATGGAAATGGATGTGGTCAATACTTTCTTCCGGAAGAGAGACGAGCATAGGTTGACTTACAGAAGTGGAGGTAGGAGCACATAGGTGGATTACATCTTTTATAGACGATGTCACTTGAAGGAGATTAGTGATTGTATAGTACTAGTGGGTGAGAGTGTGGCCAGACAGCATAGGATGGTGGTGAGGAAGGTGAAGAGGGCAAAGGCGGAGCAAAAGACAAAAGATTGGAAGCTGAAAGTGGAAGAGTCTTGTGTTGCCTTCAGGGAGGGATTGAAGGTGGCTTTAGTGGCCAAGAAGGACTTCCAGATGACTGGACAACTAGGAATGAGGTGATCAGGGAGACAGGTAGAAGAGTTCTTGCAGTGTCATCTAGAAGAAAAGTGGATAAGGGGACTTGGTGGTGGAATGAAGAAGGAGTGTGTACAAAGGAAGAGGTTAGCTAAGAAAAAATGGTATGTTGAGAGAACAGAAAAGAGTAGACAGGAATACAGGGAGGTCCCACAAAAGTGACTGATAACAGAAGTGTGTTGCTGAGATGGAAAGAATACTTTGACGAGCTCATGAATGAGAAAAAAAGGGAGAAACAAAGAGTAGAAGCAGTGACCATCGTAGGTCAGGACGTGGCAAAGATTAGTAAGGCTGAAGTGAGAAGGGCATTGAAGAGGATGAAGTGTGGAAAGGCAGTGGGCACTGATGATATACCTGTGGAGGTGTGGAAGTGTTAAGGAGAGGTGGCAGTAGACTTTTTGACTTGAACATTTAAGGTCTTTAAGAGTGAGATGATCCCCTCTTCAAGAACGAGTGGGTTGCATCAAGGCTCAGCTCTGAACCCCTTCTTGTTTGCCATGATGATACTCAGGCTCAACTGTCCAGGGCAATGGAGAGTGCGAGAAAGAGGTCAAGAAGTGGTTGCAGGCAGGGTGGAATAATTGGAATAAAGTGTCAGGTGTGATGTCTGACTAAAGGTTGTCAGCAAGGATGAAAGGGAAAGTGCACAAAACGGTGATCAGGCCAGCAATGTTTTATGATTTGGAAACAGCAGAGATGAAGATGCTGAGGTTCTCTCTAGGAGTGACTAGGATGGATAGGATCAAGAAGCAGTATATCAGAGGGACAGCACATGTCAGGTGTGGAGGAGACAAAGTCAGAGAGGCTAGATGGAGATTGTTTGGACATGTACAGAGAAGTGGTAGCCAGTACATTGGTAGGAAGATGTTGAGGTTGGAACTGTCAGGCAGAAGGTTGAGAGGAAGGCCAAAGAGGAGATTTATGGATGTGTTGAAAGAGGACATGAGGTTTGTGGGTTTGAGGGAAGAGGAAGCAGAGGAGTGAGTGGAAGATGATCCATTGTGGCGACCCCTGAAGGGAGACGCCGAAAGGAAAAGAAGAAGAAGAACATGATATCCACAACACTGTCAAGCTTATACTTGCAAAGGGAACTCGAGAAACATCTATCATCGACATCAGGACTCAAACTCAGTCATTCAGCCAGTGAGTAAAGCCAGGATCTTTTGAGAGGCTGAAGCAGCTGACAGAGCGACTGACCCAGACAACTAACTATTTCGACTGCATATTCACAAATTGCTTTATTACCAAAAGAACGTGAACATAGATAAATAAAGATGAAGGTGCAGCTTATTTTTCCTGCCCAACTTTATTACATCATCTCCAGAGCATACAAACATTGATGAGCGTGAACACCAAAACGTCCCTTACACTTTTATTTTGAGTTGACAGCGGAGACAGACCTCAGAGTTAGAAAATAGTCTCCTTCAATAAGTTCCAGAACCATTGCCAGGGACATGCAAATGTTAGCGCTGGTCGTGTCTCTCAGCAGCTTGGTGTAGGTCTGCAGAACATAGGAGTCAGCTGCGGCAGCTGCTGGGACACAGTTGTGATACTTGGCATGATCTCCCAGTTTCCCAAACCAGATAGTACATCAACACTACTAGTGGCATTGAAACAGCAATGCTCATCTTTCTGTATGACAAATGCTTGCAGACATTAGCTGTGGATGTTCGCCACAGATGTTAGCCAATAGCGGCTAACGTCGGAGTTAACCTTGCTATTATGTCTCCACTATGGTTTAGTAAACACAATAAAATGACTAGCAGAAACTTATATATGGACACCTATTAAAAATAATCAGTCAGACATTGGGGGAAAACCAAATTAGTAAAATGTGGTACCGATATATTGATAGTTGTGTCGTGTAACTCCTATCATGGTTTTTGTCACACATCAGCATACAAAAATGCAAAAAACAGAGATAAATAAGTGGTTAGTGCAAATAGGTAGTCATAACATATTGACAAATATACAATGTCGTCGTGTGACATGGCGTGGCGTGTTATGTGCATTACACAATATCAGACTGGTAACTATGCAGTGTTAACTTCAGAGTAGAGTTGTGTAGTCTGACAGCAGTGGGGATGCGTTAGCGCTCCTTCCTGCACCGAGGGTGCCTCAGTCGTCCACAGAAGGAGCTGCTACGCTCTGGTGCAGTGGGTGAGAGCTGTTGTCCATGATGGAATTGAGCTTGGCCAACATCCTCCTCTCACTCACCTTCTCCACAGAGTCCAATGCTCAGCCTGGGACAGAAATGGCCCTCCTGTCCAGCTTGTTAAGTCTCTTCCTTCTCTGTGCTGCCCGGGGCCAGACCCACAGGAGAACGCTGAGGCCACCACAGTCATAAAAGTCCACTGGGCAGGAGATGTCTACACCCTTGTCCACGCGTGCAAGTGTGAAAAATCTGGTATACTGTAAGTTCAGTTCTGCCACGTCTCAGAGAAACACAAGAGACTACAGTCCCAATGCTCCTTCTGCTGCCTGGTCTCATCTTTTCCTCCATATCACTGCGGGCACATCAGGTTTATCCGCGTAGAGCAGAGCCGGACCACAGAGACCATGGAGTGTTGTCTCGTGTGTACGTTTTCACATGCTCTGAGCCGTTGCTGAAGGCCCCCCCAACGCGGATCCAAAAAGTGAAAGTAACAAGTGCAAAAATAAATACAAGTGTAACAAAAGTAGGTTTCCCATGTGCACCCACCCAAATTACCCACTTTGAGAAAGAACAATGAAAACTGCCTATGTGCAATAGCAAATAGGAAAAGTGGGAAAAGGAGGTACAGAGCTCCTGCAACACACAGCTGAAGACCCAGTGCCATCTTGTTTTGCTATCAGTTTCTTTTAAGTCTCTTCTCCAGAGTAATCTTGCTGTTTCTGTGTCAGATACATCTTGGTTCAGTTTTTCATTCCCTTTGTCACGTTCACTTTTGCGGTGTGGTTCCAGCATATCGTTCCAGTGTATCTTGCTTCAGCAATTTGTATGTGTTCTGCATGTGCTCTGCAAATATTGTTTTTGTTCATTTGGGGTTTTATTTATTCATTTCCACAATTTTAATAATGTTGCTCTGTACTCTGTAATGGTTCGGTTCTTCCTCTGCGTCAAATGAGAAAAATAAAAGACGAGACAAGACGTTGTGGGAGAGAAAGGACTGCTCTTGGTATCAGTAACAAGAGAAAAAGCCAGTTTCTACACTTGATGACACGGCCATCCTACTTCTTTGTTTTTTAAAAAAAGAGAGAAATAGTTGTCTGCCAGAGATGATTTGAAATTGCCATTTTCTGTACTTCTGCCCGATTTTGACCGCAGTGACTATAAGATCTGTATGATCACACATATTCTTTTATTGAATTCTGTTTCCTGTTTTGTTCACGAACACAAACCTTTTTTTTCATAAAGGGAAAATTATTTTCTTTTTGTGTTGCACATACTGTGATGATTGATATGACAGAATATACCGGGTAAAATGGTCATCTTCCTTAGTCAGTTGTGTAAGGCAGGGGTTCTTAACCTTTTTGATCTCGGGGCCCACCTTTTCCATGAAAATGGGCCCAGTTTTCATTTGTGTTCAGAACTAAGATTAAGAATTAATAACTGCTTCAACAAGTGCTTTCATGAGCAGCTTTTACTGTTGGGGAGGCAGCATGACTTTCTTTATCATTTTTCTTTTCAAGAACTTCTCCATAGTTGGTAACAGCCCTCTAAGAGGCACTTGGACCTCGGCCCTATGGTTAAGAATCACTCGTCGAAGGGACATCCTTCCAAGCAGTCTGTGTGTGTTTCAGATGGATTAGAGGACTGTATGGATCCAGACTGTTGTCTGCAGCCCGTTTGTCAGAATGAATTATCCTGTCGAGGGTCACCTGAACCTGTGGAGATACTCAAGAAGTCCCCATCCACCTTGGCCGTGCAGCAAGTAGGCATATGTCATAATGTCTTCTTATGCTACTGGCAATGATTTTTGTATCCTGAATTCCAGTGATCTATACATGTTTCAGGTTGCCAGGTCTTTCTACCAACGCGTCCACTTCTTAGTTGGGCCAGAATCCACACATGTCATCTTTGGCGAAAACCCATTTAAAAAAAGGTAACATGAATGATATATATAGTGGTGGTGGGACTTTAATGAGTTCATTACGATTAATTAATTACAACAAATAGTGTTAAAATATTTTAATGGCATTTAATCATTTGAAATTCATATTGAATATATTTTCAAGACGTTAAAGGAGCTTTAGTTTAAAAAAGGTTTTACAAAAACTTGTGCCATTGTCAAACTGATGCAAAATAAACAATGTTTTGTTGTTTAAATGTATGTATGAGTCCATCATTTGATTCAGTAATATACCAAATTCAATGAAATGTGGCGTCTTGTGGCAGATATTGTAATACCATTAAACTGCAATTAATTGAGATTAATTATATATATATATATATATATATATATATATATATATATATATATATATATATATATATATATATATATATATATATATATATATATATATATATATATATATCGTGATTCATTGTCCAATTCCCAATTTCATTTATATTGTGATTATGATTTATCAATTTTAAATTGCATATTACAGTTTACCTGACATTTGGTCCAGCAACAAGTCCTTTCTATGCATTTCGTCAATACTTAAAAATGAAAATAAAAATAAAAATAAAACTTTGTCACAAGTGTCAAACTTAAACAGGAGACACACTTGAGCTTGTCTTCTGTTCTGGGACGAAACATTGATAATTAATCGTCTTTATTTTTCTTTTGGCTTCTCCCTTCAGGGGTTGCCACAGTGGATCATCATCCTCCATCTCACCCTGTCCTCTGCTTCCTCTTCTCTCATACATGCAAACCTCATGTCCTCCTTCAGCACGTCCATAAATCTCCTCTTTGGCCTTCATCTTAACCTTCTGCCAGGCAGTTCCAACATCAACGTCTTCCTTCCAATGTACTGGCTATCACTCCTATGTACATGGCCAAACTGGCCCCTCGGACTTTGTCTCCTCAACACCTGACATGTGCTGTCCCTCATATATACTGGTTCCTGATCCTATCCATCCTGGTCACTCCCAGAGAGAACCTCAGCTACCTCCAGCTTTGCCTCCGTCTTTTCCTCAGTGCCACTGTTTCCAAACCATAAAACTTTGCTGGCCTGACCACCATTTTGTACACTTTCCCTTTCATCCTTGCCAACACCCTTTTGTCACACATCACACCTGACACTTTTCTCCAATTATTCCATCCTGCTTGCACCCGCTTCTTCACCTCTTTCTCACACTCTCCATCGCCCTGAACAGTTGAGCCCACGTCCCCCACCTTCTTTATCTCTACATCCTGTAACTTCACCTGTCCACTTGGCTCCCTCTCATTCACACACATGTATTCTGTCTTACTGCGACTAACCTTCATTCCTCTCTTTTCTATGGCATATTTCCACCTCTCCAGCTTATCGTCCACTTGCTAAACATGGACAATTTATATTGTCGTGAAAATAATAAGATTTTGAGAATTGATGTCTTTCCCAGACTAAAGGAATACTGAATATTCATTTGATGATGGCTTATTTATTTTTGTTCAGTTTTGAACACATTTTTTGTTATTTGACTTTGATCCCAACAATGTTGAGAATTGTCATATTGAAACTGTCGAGAATTTAGTGTAAAAAATAAATAAATAAATAAATAAAAATTCCAAGTTTTTTCATGGTAAAATTTAAATGTGTCAAAATTTTAAGTGTCTGAAAACTGTACCACTGTGCAATGGTGAATCCTGCAATCTGTGTTCCATTGATGAGGGCTTTTGACGTCCTCAAAAATGGGCTGTTTGCAGATCAACTTTGACTTTAGGTTGATTAAACGAAGCATTAACCCCTGTTCAGAATCCAAAAACTCTTGAGTTGTGCAGTTCAGAGTTGGATGACTGGCCGCCTTAGGTGAACCGGCTTTGTGAAGCAGGCCGCTAATAAAGGTTAGCCATTTGATTTGGATGCGTAGGTTTAGGGTGAGGGGTTGGGGAAAGCATAATGGCAATGAGCGGACCCTTCAAAATAGAGGTACAAACGTGGGTGTGTACGAGCGTGCGTGTTTGTGCCTGCATTGTGTGTGTGCTCGAAGGACTTGACAGAAAAAAGTTTTGGTTTTTGTTTTCTGGTTTTGAAAATATAATGATTTCCAAAATGGCAGCAAAAGCAAAATATTGCAAAGGATTAATTGCTCTCCAAACCTAATTGTCTCTCTTTTTTTTGTTAGCTTGGTGTCAGTGATTCGAGGTCAGGTGTTGACGGCAGACGGCACCCCATTGATTGGAGTCAATGTGTCGTTTGTCCACTACCCTGAACATGGATTCACAGTGACGCGCAAAGATGGAATGTGTGTATTGAACATTCAAACAGTGAAATTGTTATTTTGAAGCTCATTGTGAAGCTTGTTCTATTCATATGCAAGACTTGATTATCTTTTTTTTTCTTTTAAATTGACAATAATCTCCTTTGAACACATGGATCTGAACTGCTTCTGATTGTTGATCTCCCTGTCTTCCACCAGAGCTGTGTCTCTGAAAACACCAAACCAAACACTTTTGAGAAAGTAGTTAACTTTTTGTTGATGACAACAAGGAGAAAAAAATATGGATTAAGGGAGTCGGAGAACATTCCACAGAAACCGTGGTCCTTAAGTCAGTAAATGCAGCAATAAGCACATTACTAAGATGACACATCAGTCCATTAGGTCATTGGTAACAAAGAGGTTTCTTTAAGATGGACTAAATGCTTCAGTGTTTGATATTATTCCTAATTTCCCTTATGGAACCTGCTAAAGCCATTACTGAAGTTGTCTGTCTGTCTTTTAGTGTCGTTGAAACCAGAGCGGATGCAGGGTTTATGGCACATTGGCCTTGTAAAAACGGTTTACATTTGGTGGCCATGATGTAAATTTGATATGATCTTGAAAATATAAGTGTCCATTTTTATTTTGGTGTGAAGCTACTCTATTGGGCCCCCTGTAAATTACATTCATTATAATAAGTAGTGTAGTACTAATCATTGTAGTACTACTGTAGTATTATTGTAGTACTTTTACTGACCTCCTGTACATAATATCTAACATACTTTAACACGTGTTGCCTTGTTTTATGCTCCTGTTAATATTTTCTGTGGTACAGGTTTGATTTGCTGGCCAATGGTGGAGCATCACTGACACTGAGTTTTGAACGTGCTCCATTCCTCACCCAGTATAGAACTGTGTGGGTACCATGGAACAAGTTCTACGTGATGGACACACTGGCGATGAAAAAAGTAAGTTCAACTCCATACATTACATTAGATTTGATATCCTGTATTTGTCCCTCCAAATTAAGGGTGGGGGAATTATTTGTGTCACAACAGCAACACCGAAGATTTACATGTGAATAATGTAGTTCAAATAAATAAAAACATGGCCAAGTGGTTTTCATTTTCATTATCTCAACTAGCAACTATGTCCAATACAGAGACACTGGTCTGCACATTTAATTGATATCTGTGCTGGTTACTTTAAAGTTTGAATAATACTCAGAAGTCGTGTTTCGTCAAGACTACTCCAACCAAGACTGAGGCTGGAGAGTATCAAGACTGAGCCAAGACACATTTGGAGATCAAGACCAACAGGATCAGTTTGAAATCCCTGATAAATATCAAAGAAAAAACACTACAAACTTGAACAAAAAGTTAGAATCTTTATTTTATCAATTATGCTAACCTCTTCTTCTTCATCTTTTTTTTTGGCTTCTCCCTTCAGGGGTCGCCACAGCGGATCATATTCCTCCATCTCACCCTGTCCTCTGCTTCCTCTTCTCTCATACCTACAAACTTCACGTCCTCCTTCACCAGATCCATAAATCTCTCTCCCTCTGATATACTGGTTCCTGATATTATCCATCTTGGTCGTTCCCAGAGAGAACCTCAGCATCTTCATCTCTGCTACCTCCAGCTCTGCCTCCTGTCTTTTCCTCAGTGCCTCTGTTTCCAAACCATACAACATTGCTGGCCTGACCAGTTATGCTTACCAATTATAACAATTTTCTGGATTGGTCGCGAGCAGTCTTGAATAGAAATCTCGGAGTTCAGTCCAAGATAGAGACAAGTAAAAAGTAAAAATGCATTCGAGACAAGATCCGAGATCCTAAAAAAGTGGTTTTGAGATCAAGACCAGTCCATTTCTGGTAACTAAGAAGAACTAAGAAAAGGCCTGCAACGTCAGCCAAGAGTGTCTACTTGCAAATCTGATGCATAAAGCAGTCAATATTTCATTAATTAATGAAAATGTGTACAGGAGGAGAATGACATTCCCAGCTGTGACCTGAGTGGATTCATCGGACCCGCCTCTCTAATCGTAGTTTCCCCGTTATCCACATTTTATAGAAGCTCTCCTGAGGGTGGACCCATTATTCCTGAAACACAGGTATGAACAAATGCTCTTGATGATTGGCATTTCTACAATGAATGTTTAAGTTGGCAGAAAACAAAAAAAAATCTATATTATACAACGCTATGTTGGTGGGTTAGTGACTATTGGGTGTGTTGGTGGGTTTTTATTTGTTTGTCAATTATCACAAGACTTTAAATGTTGTGTTTGTTTGTTTTTCTCAATATTGACAATTCAGTTGTCCATATTCCACAGGAGTGTCTTATGTGCTTGCCATTGTAGGTATTGCAAGAGCAGACTCTGATTCCTGGCAGTGAACTGAAACTGGTCTACCTCAGCTCTCGAGCTCCAGGATACAGACCTGTCCTCAAAGTGACAATGACCCGGTTGTCCATTCCATTTAACCTGATGAAGGTGATACGTGTGATTCTCATCTTATTTGCTGTACGGACAGATGTAATGCATTTCAGAATCAAAATCAGAATTCGAAAACTTTATTAAACCCAAGAGAAATTATGTTCATAACATGCTCTGTACAGAACATATCACAATAAATTAAAAAGAAATAATATTATAAAGTGCAAAAAAAAAAAAAAAACGATACATAAGAGCTTAGAAAGCAATGTGCAAGAAAATGCAGTACAAGAACAGAAAAACGTGCCAAAGAATCCTTCATTATAACTTTTTTCAGGGATGATTTGATGCACTAAAACACTGTTGTTAAAGTAATTCATGCACTCAAAATGAAATCCAAGTTGAAAACAACTATCACCACATTTATGCAATTAAAAATAAAATATTTAACATTGCATGTTGCTATGTTCGTTATTCAGTACAGTTTTGGCATATCACTTGGTAGTTGGCGACTTGTCCGTTATCATGTCCATTACATTGCTACTGATAAATATTGGGATTGATCCTGGTGGTCTTTGGTCATATTTTGTCAGAAGAGGTAAATCTGCTCCATTTTCTAGGTTCATCTAATGATAGCTGTGGTGGGTCGGCTATTCCAAAAGTGGTTCCCTGCACAACCACACTTGTCTTACTCGTTCATCTGGGACAAGACGGATGCGTATGGTCAACCTGTGTTTGGGCTTACTGAAGCTGTGGGTAAGTTTGCTGTCAATACAGAATTTACATTAATGAAAAAGAAAATGCAGCTTTAATATGGTTGCATGATCAAGTGAGAAATGATAATAAAGGCAGTCTTGGTGATCACACACATCTTGATACATGTAAATGTGACTACTCCAAAATATCAGACAAATCTGTCCATGGCTCATAATATGAGGTCTGTGCAACAGTCCAACCTGTCATTTCTCTAAATGTTGGTCAAATATGAATTGTACTGCAAGATTAAATGCTCCAATCTCAAGGTTGTAGTCTGAGATATCCTCAAACACAAAATGGAAACAGGTGTTGTTGTTTTCAAATATTTTGTTGATTCTAGAAGAACCTAACGCTACATTGGTCACTGGAGGACCCTTGCTTCTTCTCCTTGTGTCATTCTGAGTACTTGTGTGTGTTTGTCAGTATCTGTAGGGTTTGAGTATGAATCATGTCTAGATTTGATTCTCTGGGAAAAAAGAACTGCCCTATTACAAGGATATGAGCTTGATGCGTCCAACATCGGAGGATGGACACTGGATAAACATCACATCCTGGATGTTCAAGAAGGTAAGAATGCTACACACAACTTAATACAATACGACTAGACTCAAACTGTCTCAGTGCCATTGAATTATATAATGAGACAGGAAGCATATTTTCTGAATTGTACTTTATGGCTCAAATTCACTTTCTGTCTCCACTGAACTGAAAGTGGTGTTTTATCAGGCTTTTTGAGTACAGTATGTTTCAAAACATAGATTATTAGCTTCAAGCATTTGTTTGGTCTGTCCATTACTTTGCATTGCTTGCAATGGGGCCCAAACAAAATCATCTCATTGGGGCAGGATTGTTATGTCACACCTAGAGGTGGAAATGTGGAATCACTGAGGCTACAATTACATGTGACAGCATCACTGAAAATAACCACAATATTGAAGTGGAACTGAAATGAAACACACTGCACATGTGTCAGATCGCTGGCAACTCTCAGTATTGTCATGGTTGTAAACTATATTTACAACTAGGGCTGTCGAAATTCACTTGTTAAAAATGCATTAACCTCAGTCAATCTAACACTGCTAATATTTCTGACGTGAGAGAACGTACATGTCTTTCAGGTTTAGTGTTAAAGCCTCACCAGATGCTTCTTTTGACAAGGCTATTTGTAGTTAGTGCCAATGCGAACTGTTACCCCAGAGTACGCCGAGTCTTGGGTCGAGTATCTACGCAGGAAAGAAGCCACCGTCATCGCGGAAGGTTCTGACTCTCATTTGTATGATGGAGTTGATCATTTATGCCTACTTCAAATGGTGTCGCTCACCGCTCTGCAGAGAACATCCTGGTCAACTAGAAATTATAATGGCCAATTATAATATGCAGCGTTCATGTTTGGTCTAAAATTTTGGTTCCCTCTCATATTGATGTTCCAGCGAGGAGCAAGATCTACTACTCTGTAACTCATGATACAAATTTATTGCGGAAGACATACAGTTTCCATCAGTCGATTCCCTGACCGTTTCACTAGTTATGATGATATGGGGATGATATGTCATGAATAAAATGGTAGATCGTCGGAGTCCTGCACACCAGGTTTTCTGTCATTGAAAAGCACATTCACTCACTGACAAAAGCGAAGAATCTAAAGTTAAAAAAAAAATAGCAATCTCTAAGATTTCAAATTTCTGAACTCAAATTGATTTTGACTGAACTATTTACTGCTGTAGCATTTGACGAATAAATCTTAATTGTAGTTTTCTTTTTCATTTGAATAATTTTACAGAATTAACCATCATGAGAAAGAAAATGAAAATGCAGTTTAAACCATTGATTGTTTGTTTTATTTATGAATTAAAATATGCAGCTTTATTTGCCGCTGCGACATTTGAAAATCAAATCATAAATGTGTTTTTCTTCTTAATTTTAATTCTCTCATTGAATAAGCAGTGATAAAGAAGAAAATGAAAATACAGTTTGCATCATTGATTTGATTTGAGTCTTAAAACTACAGGTCTGAAATGCCATGGTATGTTATTTTTTTATGCATCTTGTTCGTACAAAAATAAAATGTTCATCCGGAATAATAATCACGTTCATATGCTGTTGAAAGTAACACTGTTGTACAAGAAAGTTTCAACGAGAAAAAAAAAGAAAAAACAGTTCCTACTTTGGATGTGAGGTGACCACAAACCCCCAAACTGATGCTCCGACAACACTTGCTTTGCAATGGATGGACACTATGGCGCTCTGTGCAGCTTCTTGAGAGGCCAGAGAAGACCATATTGAGAAGCTCCAAGATGACAAAGTAAGTAGACAATATCAAACACATGTCATTAATTAATTTCATGCAATTTAGCTATAGTCTGAAGTCAGCTGCAGAGCAGAAACTGCAGCTGAATCTTTTAAAGTCAGGTGGCCATTCACCCGCCTGTTGGTTGGACAGTCTGGCTTTTAAATGCTTAGTCGGCGACCTGCTCTTGTCGCAAGTTGAAAAAAGTGTAAAATCAGATGGCACATGGTGTTGTATTTTGAAAGCGGATCCACTTTTCGATGACCTACTTCCTACCTGAGCTGTTTGCGCTTCTAATGACGCCATTCAATTTAATGTGTGCACATGACTCAATGCAGCTGCATTAGACAACCAATATAACCAATGGTTGAACATGTAAATAACCTCCAATGTGCCAGAGACATCATGTTATCACGTAAACAGAGCTATAAATATGATTATAGTGGCTATTTATGCTTCATTTAATGTCACAAAGTGTCCCCCTTCTGGTGTTGTGAACATGTCTATTTTCATTGTCTATTTTCAAAACATTCAGTATGCATAACAAAACAATGGACACTACGACGTTTTTACATTGGATTTTGTCAAGGTAAAAACTGAATATGAATTTTTGGGCACAGAGACGAACAAGGAGAGTTGAGTTGGGCTGACTTCATGAAGGAAAACAGCAGCGTAAGATAAATGGAGGTGGAAAAAAGTATTGCTCTTCACAGAGAGTCAAAGAAAGCTGACATATTGTGTCATACAATCGAAAAACAGAAAAGTGGAAGACTTCAGTTTTGACATTGTGGATTGTCAAGAAGAAGCTGTCTTGGATGAAGATGTTAGAGAGCTTTATTCACTCCTCAAAATAGGGATGCTAAGATTTTATCTTTGCACAAAAAGAACTGAAAACCACAGAGCAAATGAACGCCGGTGACACAGTCTTTTGCTAGATTATGACAATGATGTCTCACCCTCGTCCATCACATCTGAGCTCTCAGTTGGCCCTTATGTTGGTAAACCTCAGGCTTGGCATTTGGACCCTGACACTGTCTATCCATTTGTATACCTCAAAAACACCCATGCCACCTTCCACAAGTACCAGTCAGCCACTTGATTCTGTGTTTTCAACCCCATGCTCTGAAAGCAAACAAACCAACCAGAGAATTCTTATACTTTCCTCAAAGAGGAAAGATGAAGACTGTAAATACATTGGTCAGATTCTTAACAAAGGATTCCAGGACAATATTTTCCAGGTCGTATTTGCACCAGCTTTCATGGTTGCTCTGGTATTTGGTGAACAATATGTGTCATGTGGTGTCATGTTTCAGTGACTGCTTTTGTTCATCAGCAAAGACAAAAGCGATCTTGTGAACAATGGTCTGAAGGAGGATGTGATTGGTGAAGTATGAAGAATTGGTTGACTTTTTAGACCGCATGTGCACAAATTCAATCCCAAAAAGGGAACAGTTGAAAGCCACACTTATCAGAATTGCTCACAAGTTGATCATTCAGCAGCCAATCTTAAAATGTCTGACACATTTCAGCAACGCTTCATCACACCATAAAGCTTTCAGGAAGTGTATGAAGTGAAAAAGCCAACAACTAGGAAAGTGCTATGGTTGTATGATGCCAGCCCTACTACCCAAGCAGAAAGTCAGAGTTTCCGTTATTTATTATGGAAGTACATTTTATTTTAAATTAGTTTGTGGTTTATCTTTTCTCAAACAAGCTATGCACCAGTCAAAAACTGTGAATTGAACCAATGTTGAGGTAGAGAATATAAAATGTATATACTTAAGGCATACCTGTGTTTTCTTCAGTCCACCTTCATATCAGTATTGCAGCATCTATTTTGGTTCACTGTTCTCATGTAGTTTTATTTGCTTTTACAGTTTTTAACAACACAATTTTACAGCTCTGCACAAATGCAAGTGCTCCGAAAAATGTTTAACTCAACTCCTTCATTTGGTGTTGACGGTGCATGCAGGAAGTTGTCGGACAGTGCACTTTGCAGGCATCAACAGCTTGCTGGGAAACTGGTTTCAAATGATTTTTTTTTTTTTTCACCAAACAACTGAGGCCCTGCATACATTAACTGTGGGCGACCATTTCGGGCAACAGCATTTCTGGTTTACCGTACGATGTGTATTCCGAACCTGGTCTCAAGGCAATTTGTTCATGTGGTCACAAATATTTAATCTATTGAATTGTGCATGAAGTCATGAAAAACTCCTTTTTTACGTGCTGAGGACCACGAAAAAAATTCATTCATGCGCTATAACGCTGCACTGCTGCAATTTATTTGAGCTTCTCCGACCCGTGTTACAACATGACAGCCAGACGAGTCACTAATTTCACCAGATTTACTTCGATTATGGTTCTTATTCATTCTCCTGTTCCCGAGTGCTCTCCGTTCTGTTTCCCGACAAATTCACGAGAGAACAAGAAACAGAAACAAGCGCAGACTCATAATATGGACCTGCATTTTATAGGTTTAAATTTGTCTGAATCAATTTAGTGAATGCGCCACATTTTCGTGGAAATATATGAAACTTATTCCCCGTGCATGCATTCATACGCACGAAGGTACGGTCAACTAATTTTTAAACAGGCATTGTCATCGGCTACTATGCTACTGCGTGACGCTTCAAGGACCCCAGGGACAGAGAGACCAGCGGACTTACTGAGCAGGTAAGTTGTACTGCACCGATGTTAACATAAATGATTTCAGTGCTCTAATACCGTTGTAGAACCTTGTATTTGTGTGCCAGTGTAGCGTTATGAGTTTTTTTAGGTTCTATTTTTGCATTGGCAGGTCCTCGCTTCTTCAAGCTTCATTTTGAAGGGAAATAACTTTAGAAGAACCAGGTCATCATAAAGCGAGCGATTTTAGCAAGACTAAGGTTAACCATTTGTTTTGGATGGTTCAGTGAAGGATTGGAGGCTGGGCAAGGGGAAAGCATTATGTCATTCGCGGTCTTCACTAAGATAGAAAGACTATTTATACATGGTCTAGTTCAGGGGGTTCTTAACCTTTTTGATCAGGGCGCCAACTTTTCCCAGAACAAATGGGCCCGGTGCCTATTCAAGTAACAGAACTGATTCATTACTCTTATTTTCATTTGTGATCAACAACCATATTTAATCTACTCACATATAAACGAACCAAAACCTTGTGAAATGACATGCAAATGTTTGTCATAGAAAAGTCCAACCAGCAGCAGAACCAGGTGCAAGTCATGTCAAATTTACTAAAAAATAAAACTTGATGCAAACGATTAAACCATGTCTAAATAGCATAAAATAAAAATAATATAATTTATTGAAACTCTGAGGAAAATTCAAGTAAAGTGTAAATGAAAGTATCGCCATAAGATGTTCTAATTAATTTTCAAAACTGCTTCAACAGGTGCTTAGGTGAACAGTTTTTACTGTTGGGGAGGCATCACTTTATCACTTTTTAGGAACTTCTCCATAGTTGTTAACTATCACAGATTTGCAGCTGTCAAGTCAATTCAGTGACACAATACTGCCGCCATACGTGGCTTATGTATGAAAACTGAGCGTCTCACGGCCCAGAGGTGGAAACCAAAAAAAGTGGCCCTCTTGGAGGCACTCGTGGTCCAACCATGTGCTCCGGCCCTATGGCTAAGAATCACTAATCTAGTTGATGCACCTTTCTATAACTGATGCAAACTTTGTCTGGAGAGGGACAGGTCTTCCAAGACTACCTCAGGACATAGAACATTGACATGTGGTGTTTACACTGTGGCTGTTTATAGCAAGGTACAGAGAAGGTCAGGAGTTACACTGCTCTTTGTAGTTCAAGAGGAAGCTTCCCAGAGTTCCTAAGAGAAGAGGCATGCAAGGGCCACTATGAGGACAGAAAGTGGTGAGGTATGCAGGAAGGAGTTTGGGAAGGTTTCAAGTGGTTCCTAAGACTACACCGGGAATGGCGTGGTGAGAGGGGAAGCTGTGGAAGTATGAGCTGGAAAGGAGAGGAATGAAGCTCTGTAGATGCAGAACAATAAATGTGTGTACATGAGAGAGAGAGGGGCAGGAAGCCTGGTGAAGGTGAGGGAGTAGAAGAAGTGAAAAGTTAAAGTTTTAGAGACCAGTCATAGAGACTGATGGACAGAATTAAAGAGGTGAATAGGAAAGTGTAGACAGGTTGGACCAGGTGAGGACAGTTGATGCAGTGATCTCTAATGAAGAGTAGCAGCAGTTCATCATTTTTAAATATTCACTCCTTATGATGTTTCTCTCGTTATTTCTCAGGTGGATGCAGCAGTTGGTGAAACAGATCTTCGGTCCAAGAAAACCTCTGAGGTGATATCGCATGTGACCTCTGGAGAGATCTGCTGTTGGTCATCACAGAGTGTAAAGAAGGGATTTTCTTTTCTGTTCTTTCATGATAAAATCATGAATTAGAAAATTCAGGAAAAGTGGTGTTGAGGGGCAGGACTGATGAGAACTGTTCTTCTCCCTGCTCCTTTTCCATCTCTGGGAAATGTAAGTTGGAAGAAACACTTTGGTTTCACTCTGAATAAAACATTTCAAGCTTCCCTGGATGTGTTGTTGAGTGTAAAAAACATTGGTCAGTTTCCTCAAGTGTTTATCAACATGTTGCATCACACCACTGTTTCAAGTCTGAATCCTGTTTCAGGATCCTGTTGTACGTGTCCGCAACGAGCCAACATTATATCCACGGCCTCCAGCTCTCCATCACACTGCAGCCGTCAGGATTCCACCCTGGTGTGAGTGTGTTTGGTCTGCCAGCTGATCTGGACCTGGACACCAGCATCATTGTCGTCCAGACCACGTTACTTCTCGTCACGTGGTTCTGTTGCTGGAGACTTTAACTAGGCCAACATGAAGACTGTGCTCCCGAACTTTTAGCAGCATGTGGATTTCTACTAGAGGGGAGAATATGCTGGACTTGGTCTACACAAACATCAAGGAGGCATTCACAGAGTCCTGGTGCAGCCACAACAACCTGGAGCTGAACTCCCAGACGACAGTGGAGATGATCATGGGCTTCAGGAGAATCACAGTTCCTCCATCCCAACTCATGATGTCTGAAACTCCATAATGTGTTATTATTGTTGTTGTTATGTTTTTGGTTATTATTGCATGTTATTCCAAAGCACTTTCGTTGTTGGTGGGATCCTCACTGACATTGGCAATAAAGCTGACTCTGATTCTAATCCTGATTCTCATTCAGATTCAACCATTAGTGATATTTCTTGTCTAATGCACCTGACGTGCACACATTGCATTGAATATTATAAACGTGGGTGTTCTTTTACTGCTGATAGAAGCGCGAACAGCTCAGGTAAAAAGCAGGTCATCGAAAAGTGGATCCGACAGTCTGGCCAACAGGCCAAACTCAATGAGATGAATTAACTTCAGTTCAGTTTCAAAATGGTCAGGACAGTCCTTGGCTTCGTAAGAAGCTGCGCAGAGCACGAGAGCGTCCGTCCATTGTGAAGCAGGTGCTGTCAGAGAATCAGCTCAGGGGTCTCTGGTCATCCTACATCCAACGTATTAACGTGTTTTTCCTCTACGATAGTGTGATCATGCATTAATACAAACAAGGCAGTTCAGAGTTTCAATAAAAAAGCATTTCTGTTAGTTCTGTTATTTTTTTTTAATTTTAATTTGGATTTTGTCTGCAAGCAGGTAGGCATTTTCTTGTGATTAATGTTCATGTCATTAAACCTTTTCTCCATTGTGCCATGTGTAATATTTTGTCTCTGAAACACTACACAGGAATCCTGTACAAAGGAAATGGTGAAAATGTTTTTATTTCCCAGCAGCCCCCAGTCATCAGCAGCATTATGGGTAATTTGAAGTAGAGATTGTCATTTTGAGAACATAAAAGTCATCAAATTTGTTTGACTGTTTAGTTGATGCCTGTTTTCAAATGAATCTTTTATGACAGGAAATGGACGACGACGCAGCATTTCTTGTCCAAGCTGTAATGGACAGGCAGAGGGTAACAAGCTGCTGGCACCGTTAGCTTTGGCCTGTGGAGCAGATGGAAGCATCTATGTGGGAGACTTCAACTACATCAGGAGGATCTTTCCTTCTGGTAATGTGACAAGTGTCATGGAGCTGAGGTAGGTGAGAGTAAAATCTTGCTGATGTCGTCTTGGTTTCAACAATGAAATTAGCAGTTGAGTAGCAGCGACAACATCGTGTGTGAGTAAAACTATTTTGAAAAGGTAGCAGTGAACATGAGATAAGGTGCTTTCCTGGAGAATTAGAGGTTTACATAAATTTACTCGCGGTTTAATGAATATATCATAGACCCCATATAATAAACTTAATAAATACCCTACAGGTGAGGTAAGACTAATGTGAATGGTCTGATTATTAAAGAACCCAATCACTTCGTTCGTTCGTTCGTGGTCCATCTCATGTTATTCTGTGGACAAAGGTAATAATCATAAACATTAACTATTCACTAACTCTTTATCTCTTCTTCCTTCACCATTGCTCATTCTAAGAAACAAAGATTTCAGACATAGGTAAGAGTGAATAATTCAATCTTTTCATTCTACTCCCATAACCACTGAGGACATTTTATTCTACATTTTACACTGCTTGAGTGTTAGAAGTCTGGAAAAAATGTATTAAGGTCACCCAAGGCTTGGACCCACATGAAGATCCGAAATGGCTGTTTAATAAAAATAAACAGGAAGAAAGGGAACACCAGAGGGGAGATACAAAAAGCTGTCCAACTGGTCAGGTTTCAGGTTTTCAGGTTACAAACTTGACTTGTCAGTTACATAACTGACGGCGCGAGAGTTTTAATTCTTGTTTTATTACATACAATGTCAACAGAATGGAAATGTATTGGAGTCATTGTTTCCATGGTGAATTGGCTTGTTCTTACCATTCCTTCAGTCAGAGCAAAGGTTTAGCTGTGGAATATAGCTTCTGTTCCTCCTATTTATATTCCAGATTAGAAACTAGAAACTGTGAAGATACAGTAGTTATGTCATCAATACTTCATCCCTCATATTTTGTTCCCTATTCACAATTCTTCCTCGCTGTATTGGAAGTTTGTGAAGTTTGCTCAACGGGTTGGACTTTGGTGGCGCAATCACCAAATGCAATCATCTATCATAGGGAACGAGGTATAGACGTTACACTACAGGTCAATTCCTACCTGCAGTCCGAACGTAGCCTGTATTGATGGCTGTGACTTTCCATATCTATTTGAGTTTAGAAAAAAAATCACACGTAAAGTAAAATATGTTAATTGTCCTGCCACTTCCCTTGCTCCATTCTCCATTGGCATGGCCTAAACTGTGCCCACATGCCTAGAGCTCTATGATTGACTCATGAGAAATATGTGCAACCATGGGTATACAGTACTTAAAATTTGGTTTCCTTGTCTCTCATTTTCACTCACAAAGTATGTGAATTCTGTTTGTCGAATTCTGTTCAATTGGCTGTGATCATCTTCTGTAAGAAATGTGAACAGGATTCAACTAACATGGATATTTCCACGGGTGTACATGGCAGTTAGGACATGATAAGACTTATTATTATCTGTGTTTCACATGTCAACATCAAATGCATTCTTGATCTGTATTATTTAGAATTACTCATTTAAAATGGTTTTCCATTGTGCCATTGAAAGTGGAAAAATGAATGCACTGAACTGTCTAGCTGGAAGAATCCTTCTATTTAAGATTCTTTACTGTTGCAGGTACTACGATTCTTAGTTGTTGTTTTTTTTTCTCCTACCACCAAAGCAACAATCCAGCTCATCGTTATTACTTGGCTATAGACCCAATTTCTGGCCAGCTCTATGCATCCGACACCAACTCCAGGAAAATCTACAGACCAAAAGTACTGAGTGGTGCTGAAGACCTAATCAGTAAGGATTCCCTGTTTGTGACTTGGTGCCATTTTCTTTGTGATTTTTTTGTCTTGCACACTATTGTCTTGTTTGTTAGGCAATGTAGAAGTGGTGGTTGGCACAGGTGAACAGTGCCCACCGTTTGATGAGGGACATTGTGGAGATGGCAAGAAAGCAACAGAAGCACAGCTGCTTGGACCCAAAGGTACACTCCCTATTTTAAGGGAAACAATCCATGTATTGTTGACATGACAGTGGATTCTGAAGCAGTGCTAAACCCATGCAGCACTATGGCAAGGCAGAATAAATTAAAACCTTCATCATCTGTTGTCATTTCTTTACTGTAGGAATTGCAGTTGACAAAAATGGATTAATCTACTTCGTGGATGGGACCATGATCAGGAAAGTGGATCAAAATGGAATAATATCTACCTTGTTGGGCAGTCATGACTTGACATCTGCCCAACCTTTGACCTGTGATGCAACTATGCACATAACACAGGTAATTCAAATATTCTTTTCACAAAATTATGAGAAGGAGAAGGAATTGGAGATTGTGTGTCCAATCAAATAGGTGAAAGCTGTGGAAACACACTATATCTTAATCAGAGTTTGTCATGCTTTGCAGCATATCAGTCCAGAGAAACACAGACAGAATAATCATCCTGGCACAAAGGTTGTTACTGAAAGTGAATTAATGAATAGTTCTTGAGTCATAAAAATTGTGAAGTCATAACAGTCCACAGCTCTGCACAGTTATGCATATACAATGTTACCTTCAGAACATGGTAAATAAAGATGCCATTTCTACGACATTGCTTCATAACTCTAATAGTGCGTAGTAAATATATGGATTTGCATTTTCTTCTTTCAGGAAACGATAAATAGCCTGTAAACACACTAAAAATTGCAGAAAAGTACCAGCTCAAATGATACTGCTGGCCACACATTATATTATGCCCTTTTTGAGATCTTGGTTATTTGCTTCATACATTTTTCTTTGTTTAAGTATGTGCAAACTATTAAGGGTGCCACATGATTATTGGGTGGTTTTACTCTCGTGATTTTTGACTTGACATCCCCAAGAATTTCTCCCGATACCTAGCTCCGAAAACAAGTCACAAATTTTAAACATGTTCATTATTTTTGTGTGTGGTGAGTGCTGCCTACTCCCGACTTCAACTATAATGTAGAATGGAATGTTGCCAGTGATCCCACAATGAAACAAGGGAGTGGTTTTGATATCTATTTCCATTCCTTCAGATGTCCGGTAAGCAAGTGGGAACTTTTATTCCACTGGCCAAAAATTGATTCCTGTTATTTTGTTTATATTTTTGTTTTCTTTTGGGAGTCTTCAGTTAAACACAACCGGCACTGTTATGAGTGGCTTGTTATGATGCTTCTACTTCATTTGATCGGTGGTGAGGCAAAATCTTAATGTGTGTGGTGTGCGAGGATGAGATTATCGGCACACACCAGAGACAAAATAGGGTCTTTGACAATACAAAATCAATAAAGACTTTGAAAATCCAATGCATGTGGCCCAATTTTAGCAAATCTGTCCGTGTGTGGACCATTGGTCTTCCAAATCCCACAGTCCCCTTTTTACAAATATGAACATTTTTATGCATATGAGCTTAACTCGCCTTTGCTTTATTGTTTAAGATTTTTTCTGAATATGACCAAATAATAATGCACACAATTATCATTAAACATGATCTAGTTACATCTGTAACACAATTGTGTTGCACAGAATAACTCAAAAACAAATGAAACTTAAGTAATCATCTGGATTTTTTATTTGAAGGATTTACCATTTACTTGTATTTGGAGATGCTCCGATCAGGATTTTTGCTGCCAATCACCAATACTGATCAGCCAGAGTGCCGATCACCACTGATCAACGATACCAGTCACATGAATTGATTATGAATTTGTAGTCAAAATGATGAGACCTTCCTTGTATATTATGTGAAAAAATGAACCATTAAATAATTTTAATTCTGACGTGTTTTTAAAAACCACTTAAAGGAGGAAACAATAGAAAAACCTTGCAGAATGCATCAACTTTTAATTGGATGTGGGACGTCACAGTTTGGTGAATCACAATAGACTTTTTTATGTCCGTGAAATATTTACATACGAGTGCTAACTGGACTACCAGACAGAGCACTGCATTTATGAAAGTTTCCTCTACTGGCGTTTTCAAAGGTTTCAGCTTCAGGTGACTAAAGTACGCTGCACCCGACTGCAAAACGGCGATGGAGTTTCCGTCTCCATGTAAACAACATCTGAGAATATCACGCTGCAAACTTAACATGATAGACCTCCACAGCAGACATGCTGCTGCCAAGTGAGCAGCGAGTTGGGAGGAGCAGAAGCATCACAACCAGCGGGTCTTCATCTGAGTGGCAGCTGTCACTGTCTTTTTTTGTGATTGGTAATGATCACATTGATATCGGCTGATCATTATTGGTGGCCGATCGATCATTGATAAGTTGGTTTATGTCACTGCTCCGCTATGTGCCCTACTGTGTGTGTTGTTGGAGCTGTGTCAAATTGGCAGTATGCACTGTTTTGCATGCCCTTCTAGTTTATTTAGCACAGTTCTTTGTCCAGGTTCGTTTGGAATGGCCAACAGATCTTGCCATCAATCCGTTTGATAACTCCATCTACGTCCTGGACAACAATGTGGTGCTTCAGATTACTGAGAATCAGCAGGTACTCCTTGAATTAAGTTTTAAGTTTTATGTATTGCATTTTAGTTCATGGCAAAATCAGAATGCACTGCGCACTCTTGTTCCACTGGAAGGCTCACTCAACCAAAATGCGTTGCTGAGTTACTCAGAAACTACAGTAAGCGCCCATTTGCCAGTGACTCCAGTTACTGAGTAGTTTTTGAGCAGTCAAATAATACCAGTGTTTGCTTTAATTAAACAAATCAACTTTGGCGGAACCTTTGGTGGGAAAATAAATAACCAAACTGTACGATTGACAGCACTCAGCAGCTAACAACATGGCCGCGACGCTACTGCCTTGGGTCCATGCCATTTGTGCTTCAAACAGCCATTCTGACTACTCAAGACGACATAACTGGGCGACCTTTACAGTCGCAGTAGTTCAATTTTTTTTAAACTACTTGCAGTTGGTCGCGGTGCGTTCGAACCATATACTACGTCCAGACAGTAGACATTGTAGTGGTGGGAGGTAAAAATGTGGAACTCTCTGACAAAGCAAATGAAAACAACCACTGGGAATCAGAGGCTCCTTTTTAATCTCTGTGAAATGAAAGAAGAGATCGAGACTGAATTGTATGCAATGTTGCCATGTTGTTTTTTGGACATACAAATGTCTCAGAATTTGCCAGGTATTTACAACGTGTCACAGGAGATGAGCATTCATTTATTTGTGGCTTTCACAGTAAAAAGTTTTTGTTTCTTTGTTTTTTCTCAAACACTATGTATATGTTTTGCTGATGTTTCAAAACAGACCCACGAACACAATGGATGGTAAGAGACAATTAACACAAACGGAAAGTTAAAAATGCATTTGCCGAACATATGACGAATAATAATCTGAATGTATTATTGTATAACATTTTCAACTGCATGTCTCTGTTGATATACAGGTCCGTATTGTGGCAGGGCGTCCCATGCACTGCCAAATACCCGGTATAGAATACTCATTGGGAAAACAAGCTATACAGACCATGTTGGAGGGTGTTACAGCCATTGCATTGTCCTACAGCGGAGTCCTCTTCATTGCAGAAACAGATGAGAAGAAAACACACCGTATTCGTCAGGTACATTTGAGCTAAACAGCTTCCGGTGGGAACTTTCTTACACCCCAATGTAAAGATTGACAAACAGAAGAGGATAGTGTTTTAACAAGAGTTTTATGCTTTCCATAATGTTTTCCAATGTGTTCTCTGCAAGGTGTCAACGGATGGTGAAATTACTCATCTGGCTGGTGCACCAGCTGACTGTGACTGCAAGGTACATGTTTATTCAAACAATGAATATCATAAACAGAATGACATGGAGGCCTTAGTGGAACAGTTTGGTGACCACTGCTATATGTACTGAGAAACTTTCATGTCACCCCCTATTTACTCATTTTTTCTGTCGCAGAACGATGCTAACTGTGACTGTTACCAAATGGGAGATGGTTATGCCAAAGACAGCCGTCTTAACTGTCCGTCTTCTTTGGTCGTTTCCCCTGATGGGACTTTGTACGTTGCTGACCTAGGAAACATCCGTATTCGGGCAATCCAACAAAACAAGCCAACTGGTGTGTATCTCTATATTTTGTGCCCAGCATACTGTGATGTCTTAACATATGCCTGCTTCTTCTAAGTATGCTAAAGGAGCTTTAGGGTCCCAATGATGTTTATAAGATGTCGCGCTTTGGAATTGATTTAATTTGTGTTTGTTTGTTTCGTTTTGGATTTTTTTTGTTTGTTTGTTTTTGCCTGTGTTATGGACCCGACACACCATCAAAAAAATATAAGTTTTCTTGTGTCATGTGATTTGTGATGATATTTCCATTATGATCAAATATTATTCTTCACAGATAATCATGGATAACACTGTAATTTAATGAATTACGCATTAAATGATGTGCTGCAAATATATGTGCTCCATAATGCACTGCGTGTATAAATAACGGTACAGTAAAATACATTTTCCACTAGTGTCTGTTTGGCCATTTACATATCTGTGCGCAAAATGCCAACTAGTACTATGAGTATATATAGTACTATTTCCCAAAGATCTGCATAATTACCTTCTTAGAATTTTGGAACGATAGGGACAACATAAATTAATCTAAAAAATATGTACATTGCTATTCCGGCTGGAAATGGCTAATTTGTGAGGGTGTAGATACATAGAAGATCCCCACTTCTCTCTTTTCTTTGAGTTTTATTTCAGATTATCTTGATTTTTCTTCCACAGCTCAACAGTCAGCAGACAAATACAGGCCATTTTGTACGCAATAAATTTGTGCTTTCAGAGGACAACACTGTAGGCTCTAGTGCTTGGTTTAGATTCTCTTGTCTAAAACACCTAGCACTGTTGGTCCTTAATTGGCAGTGTCATTGAATATTTCCTGCTTGATGCCACCCATCATTATCGTTTTTGCTTGAAAGATTAGGAAGGTGGTCACTAGTGAATCAGATAAAGCTAGAAAAGTTATGTAATTGACTATGGCCAGTCCCTGGGGTTGTCATAATATGCAAATTACTTTGGGTCTTACAGTAGTTCTGTTTCACTGTATACCTTCGCCTTTAACCGTTTTCAAGTAACAGCCTCTCAAAATAGTGATATCAAATATTTAATGGAAAAAATTAAATATCCACTCAAAGGGTAAGTGGTTATGTTTGTGGCACACTGTATTGACTGTTACACTATCAGTGAATTTTAAATTTGGATCACTGCTTTTCAGCATATATTACACTTTAAATCATGAACCATGAAATGTCATATTTATGTGTGTAAAAAAAACACATTTTGGTATCTGAATAATTGTGAGCATCATCATCAGCATTTGTAACGTTCCTTATATCCGATTCCATCAGGTTCATTGGCCTCACTCCGTGACTCCTATGAAGTTGCATCTCCATCTTCTCAAGAGCTCTATGTGTTTGACTCTAATGGCACGCACCAGTTCACCCTGTCACTTGTAACGGGTGACTATAAATATAATTTTACCTACAGGTTGGTTTGCATTTTCAAATCAGTATACAGCAGCACACTATTTCTTATGATTCTGTTGCACTTGCTGCCTCATCCCATCTAGCAATGAAAAGGATGTTACTGCAGTTACGGACAGCAGTGGAAACACGCTTCGTATCCGCAGAGACACTAACAGGCTTCCAGTGCGTGTAGTTGCTCCAAATAATCAAGTGGGTTTTCTTTAAATAATAAAAGAAAATATGTATGTTTTCAACTTTATTTACTCACTTTATTCTGTCTCACTATGGTACAGGTCATCTGGTTGACAGTCGGAACAAATGGTTGCCTGAAGTCTCTTAGTGCTCATGGTCAAGAGCTGGTCTTCTACACCTGCCACGGCAACACTGGCTTACTGGCCACAAAGAGCACCAAAATAGGCTGGACAACTTTCTATGAGTAAGATACAAAGCTGTTTTTTTATCATTCAGTACGTAAGCTGTACTTAAGTTTTTTCCCCCTCCCAATAAAATGTCATCACAAGTACATTGCTGTAACATGGCTGAAAAAAATAAATAAATAAAAATCCCAACACACTTTTATTGACATAATAATTTCAGAATCAGAATAGCTTTATTGCCATTCTCAGTAAAAAGATCCACAGACTAGGAATCAGCAATGTTGGGAGGGTTACTGTGAAAATGTATTCCACTACACTTCCAATACAGCCACACATTACATATTTCAAATACTTTGTATGACTTCATATAAGGTCATCATTTTAGCATCATTTTAATATATTGGTTATAGTTCAGCAAAGACAAATATGAAATATGTTCCGGAACACTGGGACACCCACTTTGAGGGGTCATGGTGGTACCAAGTTCCAGAAGGGGGAAGAGATGCAGGGGCTGTGAGTTCCATGACTCTCCTTTACAGACTTTGCCAGCCTATTCACTTTTGTAATTCTTGGTTTCTTGGACACAGGAAGGATGGTGGAGAATTTAAGCAGGCTTAGAAATGACTGCATGGATGAGTCGAAAAGTCCACTGAAGTTAACTGGCTGGCACAATGTTATATGCTGACGGGGGAAACATTGTCCGAACCTGCAACTTTTAGTGGGTTGAGCCTCATGAGTGAACGTCCTTCTGGAACGTTGTAATGTTCAAAGTATGCAGGGTGTGGACATCATATGGAATGCACCTATTGATCATCAAGTGAATGTTTAAGTGAAGAGTGATAATTCTTGCACCTCCTTCCTAAAAATCTATTCCACAGTTATGACAACGATGGCCGTCTTACAAATGTGACCTTCCCCACGGGTGTGGTAACGAATCTACATGGTGACATGTCTTCAGGGACTGTTACTGTGGACATTGAGACATCAATGAGAGATGACAATGTTTATATAACAACCAACCTGTCATCCATCGACGCTTTCTACACTCTGGTACAAGGTAAGGGGTCCAAGCAGCATCTGAATGTTCCTATGACACATGCCAGCAGCCACACCTGCACCAGTGCAGGTGCAACCACGGTGTTGTTCAATGCTCTGGAGGTTTACTGCATCAGTGAACCACATCCAGTGAATCTCAATTGACTGTAACATGAAGCCTGGCCTTGGAGCTTGCCCTGAGATTTACAACCTGTTTATCACAAACTACACATAACTCTTCCGCGTCCCATCCGTCCTATAGTAGTCATATTGTTATAATTCCACATTTGGACAAAGAACTTGTTAAATGTGATATCAGGATTGAAATGGAGTGGAATGAAGAATAAATATACCGTCCCTTTGTTAGTGTTTTCTGTTCGGAAAAAGGTTATTGATGATGACTTGATCCCTTATTTGTGCGTTCTATGATTCCAAAATAAGTACATCACTGAATGACAGCATGATAGTTGTATGTGTTACCAAAAATGCTATGAACTTGAAAAATATAGTACAATTATATTACAATTATATTTATAATAACGAGTCGGATCGGGTTTGTCAAGTAGTGGTTTCAATGAAAATGTAACAAACACAGTGAAATCCTGTTTACCTAGTGTAACCGCAGTTCTATGCCCTCTAATGGCCATCGCATCCACCGAAGACAGGCCTGCTGGGCAGCCAGTTAGAGGGCTCCGCACATATTCATAGAACTGTGGTTACATTAGGTAATCAGGATTTTATGTCATATGTGCTTCGCCCACCAACAGCCTTCGCTGTTGGTTAAAAACCACGGTGAAGGCCGTTGGGATTAGCTCCCTCCCAGCATGGCCTAAGTAAGAAACAAGACCATACCTTAGGAACGAGGTGTTTGACACTCTCGAAAGGACAGTGTGGACAACTAAGGTGTCCACCATGTCAAGCAGGCTTGAGGAAAGGTCGATGCAGATGACCAGGACGCTGCCTGGCAGACATCCTGCATGGAAACTCCGCCAAACGGCCCGGCTGAAGAGGAGATAGACCTTGTGGGGTGTGCTCTGAGGCCCTCTGGGACATTCGCTCCTGTGGCCTCATACGCCTTCTTGATGGCTGAGCACACCCAGTTTGCCAGCCACTCGGAAGAAACCAATCTCCCTGCAGATGCAGTTTCGTCTCACGCTCATTTTGATGAGGGGGAGGATGGAACAACCTCAAGATGATCACTTGTGACCGGTACGCCGAGGTGATCACCTTCGGTCTAAAAGCAGAGTTAGGGTGAAGGGTTACTGAGTCCCCTCCCCCACCAAATGACATACAGTTAGGGTTGACTGATAATGCTGTCAGATCACTCACCCGTTAAGCTGTAGACAAAGCTAAAGGGTCAGGTCGTCCAGAAAAGATTCCGCCAGGGGCTCAAACGGAAGTTTACACACGCCTTCTAGGACCACCTGCAGATTCCATCTCGGAGTTAGACTCCTTACAGGAGGCCTGATCCGTCTAGCACCAAGCAAAAACCTAGAGTGGCCGTCCTATCACCGGGTGGGCTCGGCACACTCTTCCAGTTTGGATCAATGCTACGGTAACATACGGGATTGGCCTTGGAGGTCCCACCATCTGGCTGACCAGGTGCGGAAACCATCTTGTGTTCGGGCTGTTTGGCGAGTTTCTGTTCCCTGATGTGCTGCAAAAGTGGCCCCTGCATGGGCTTGAGTTAACAGGCATTGTCGTTTGTTCCTGTCCCGGACCGGGTGGAGACGATGGCATGCAAGCCCAGCTTCACCACTGGGTGCGCCGCTGCTATGGGACCCAAGAGTGTCATCACCTCGCTGGCTCTCACCTGATTCCACATGATGGCGATTAGCTCCATCAGGATCGTCATACACTCGTCCAAGAGGCGTGTCCTCATCAGGCGAGAATCCCGTCGAATGGGGGTGGACGACGGCAGAACTGTTGGCAGTTGAGCTTCCAACCTGTGGGAGTGACTGACTGTAAACTTCCTTCAGTCAACGTGATGGCCTGTAGTTGGCCTCGTATGGGAAGCATACGCAGTGACCCTAAACAGAGCGTGTCTGGAGTCCAACTCAGAACTTGAGCAAGATGGCAATGCACAGTTGCTTCATCAGGTGTTAGCCAACCTTTCCCTTTATTTATCAAGGGAAAACATGCCGAGACCCCTGACAGAGCGTGTCTGGGGTTACATCCAGAGTTCCAAGATGTATGTGAAGCAAATTGATCACTTGGTGTATGCTGGGTACTTTTATGAGAAGCTCAATGCACAGATAAGAATAGCGGGCCAGGCTTTAGCCTCGCTTCCTTGGGTGTGGGTTCGCTCAGGCCTTGGGACACAGAGTTAACCGCACACGTCAGTTCCCTGTCACAGGGAGTGGAGTTAGCAGGGGGAACCGCAATTAAACTGTCAGACAATGTATAAACACACTCGTGAGGGAGTAGCGTTTAGACATTTTATTGAAAAACTGGGCAGAGGGAGTGGCCTGACGCTTAGGCCCAGGCTGGCTGCTTCTTTTGCCCGAGGAGGATGAAAAAAAGAGACAGTAGAAGGTGAAGATATCATGGCGGAGAGCCAATAAATCAAAGTCCCAGGCCGAGGCCAGTGCCTCTATGTGGATTAACCAATAGCGAAGGCCGTTAGAGGGCGAAGCATATATGACATAGAACCAAATAAAAATAAACACCGTGGCTCTGGGGTAGGATATGGATAGGGGGTTACTCTCATCAGGTGTCTATTCGGCACCAATCAAACCAACTGAAATACAAAGCATTTTAAAGGAAGCCCATTTCAATATACTGTATATCATACTGGCCATTGAGAGAAGCAGAGGAATACAAGAACCTGATTGTCCATAGACTTATTTAAAACATTTTGTCTTGCTTTCTACTTTGTCACTACAACAGACCAGCTTCGAAATAGCTATCGGATTGGAAAAGACCAGTCACTGCGAGTTATTTATGCGAATGGGATGGACACACACTTTCAGACGGAGCCACATATACTAGCAGGTAACATTGCTTTTGAGTAAAATTTGTCTAATGTTGCTCATATAAATATTGCAATTCAAAGTTGCATTATGGACCATATTCATTTTGTATATGCATAAATAGTTGATTTGTATATGCATAAATAGGTGATTTTGTTAGTTTATGTTTTAACTTCGTTTTGTTTTGTTTTCATCTCCTAATTCAGGTGCAGCAAGCCCAACAGTTGCACGACGCAACATGTCTCTACCTGGGGAGAATGGTCAAAACTTGGTGGAGTGGCGGTTCCGCAAGGAACAGGCCAGGGGCAAAGTCAGTGTCTATGGAAGAAAGCTCAGGGTAAGGAGAGTGTGATGACAGTTGTTAACAGTGTTGCTTTATTAAAACAATGATGAGAACACATGAAGAATGATACACATCCTTCTGTCGGAATAACTGCTTAATTTCACCAGACCAACGGACTGACGCAGATACTAACATCCGGGATCCAGAAAGTTTTAATTAGATCTGCTGCAGTCACTCAACACTGAGCCATTGCTGAGAACATCGCGGAGTGTATTTATGAATTAACTCACTTGAAATGTATGAGTGCGTCATGCCGACCCTGTGAGTCTGCAGTGTTGTACACCAATAGTAATATATATATATATATATACTTAAATCACAAAATGGAGACTTAATACTTGACCCCTCTAAAATTAATCTTGAGTTTAAAAAGTATTGTGAAAAATTATGTGCTTCAGAAAGTAGAGTTCATATTAATTATAAGAATACAATGGAACCCGGAATACACAATTACACGGCAACACGTCAAACAAGGTGTCGCATTCCCATATTATTAATTCATGTATTTGTTTACTTTAATTTCTGTAACATTTATTTATGCCCGCATTTCTGTCTAATAGGCAGGATAAAAAAAATGATGAATAAATGTGATTGGTGGAAAGCTAGCAGGAGTTTGTATAACAAAATCTGTAAGTGTGCAACCAGCTTTTCACTTTTTCTCCAGTCTTTTCTTTGTCTGTATCTTAAAGCAACAATGTGTAACATTTAGATACAAAAATACAGCCCAACCGCACCCCCACCACAACACTTAACGGCAGAACAGCAGAGGGATCTCGGCAGCAAGCTGAGTTCCTTTGTTTACATCAGGGCCGAAGAATGGAATGACAGAGCAGGATCCCGGACAACAGTCAATATAGGAGATGCATTTACAACATGGCAAAAACTGAGAGCCACGAAAGGCTTGTTGTTTCTACTCGACTTTTAAGTCATTCTTTGTGCTTACAGCTGGTCATGGGTGTGTTATCAAATGTCGGGAACTTCTTTTTAAGATGCTAACAAAACTGTAAGTGTCCGTTACTCATTTTATTGTGCTTATTACAGTACAATGTAGATATAGACAGCAAAATGGATTAGCTCAAACATTAGCCTCTAACATCCACTAGCATTTATCTGACAGAAAAAATAGTTGATTCACCCTCATTAGCCGTGTTTATGGTCCATCGGGTTTGTAGCATGCTACATCTTCTATCTATAGATACTGCAGCTGAGTCCTCTGTTCTGCAGACCTGCCAGTGAGAGACGTGACCAGCGCCAAACTTCATCATCACTACTGTTCTTATTGAAGAAGAATCATTTCTAACTGTGACATCTGTTTCCACAGTCAACTTGAAATAAAAGTGTGAACGGACGTTTTGATGCTCACGCTCTGATCATTGTATGCTCCTTATGAGTCATGATGTAAAAATGCTGGAGAGGAAAAAAGCTTGACCTTCATCTTCATTATTCTACAGTGCTATAAACAATGGTTGTGCACCACCACGGCTTAAATTTGAGCTGCCAGGCCATCAGAAAAATGATCTTCTATTGGAGATGTACTGTTATCAGTACATCTCCAATAAGGAGATGCACTTTCCATGTTTCCACTTTGTTTAATTGGAAACATTGTTTGGCACATTACACATCATGCAGGTGGAGATGAACATGATGGCTTTCTGTATGTTTCTCACAGAAGAATCCTGAAAGAAACATCACTATGAGTGAGGTCCGTTGCTCACCAAACTTAAGTAGTGCATTCCAGCCGGACATGTGAAGGAGACAGACCCGTGATGACGGCTGCATCTATAGATTTATTTCTCACAACTCGCAGATAGCGGTTTGTTGTCACCAATGTCAGTGGGATAGGGGGGCGGGACTGGAGACCCAGCTTTACCACAGCTTGCAATTACACCCATTTACCAGCGTCGCAGCAAAAAGCATGTATTGATAAAACTACCTAGTTCCGCTTTAACTAAGGTGAATGTTTTTGACATTCAATAATGTGCATGTGTATTTTGAATGACCCTTTGTCTTGTTTTGGTACTTCTTGGAACCAAAAATGATCCAAGAGGACCTTCACTTACGAGTAGCTTTACTGATAGGCTAACATGCTCTGCAGCCCTGTTTCCCAAAATAATTTCTTTGTTAATTAGAATGGTCAGTTTTTGTTCTCGTATAAGTCAAGAACAACTCTAGGCTTACTTGTAGTCCACCTTGTAGATTTATTGTATGCCATAAAGGACATGATGAGATCTGACTGTGTCTGCCGCTCTAATGACAAATGCTGGTTCCCAAAAGTCATGCTCCTGCAAGCTAGAATTGCAAATCATTTTTGTTCACTGTAATAAAAATAAAACCTTTTTTTTTTCATGATCACTAACTGAAACCGCATTGTGAAAACACTTCAAAATTATAGCACAATTGTCCTTGGTTTTTGTCATCTAGTCAAGCACTTTTTTTGATGATATTTACTTCGCCTATGCTGGTTTTATGACAGTGGTGGCCAGGTGCGGTATGTCAAGCCTGTAACGTCACTTGTGTTTATGACCTGACCCACAATGCTGACTAATGTGATGGCGGTAGTTGGGCATAAACGCCATCTTTCCAATTTTTTCAAAAACTGAAAGTAATTAGAACTAGCCAACCCACCCTAAAAACAAATTAAAATTAACTGAATTTGATGAAAATTAAAAACGAATAAAAACCAACAGATGCAAAAAATAATAAAATTGAATCGATTGACAGCGCTTCAAGAAACTGAATATAAAAATGAATTAATTAAGACACAAAGATGACGACCGAAATGACTTTTGAATATTTGAAGCTGAACTATCATTTGTCGAAGGCCTGATATGTGAATTATAATGAAACACATTTCTTTTTCTTTAGGGTTGCAGTTTTGTCCAGTTATGTACTGTACATTTTAAAGATAACAGACCTTTATCTGAGGAAAATTCTGATGATAATTCTAAAACACATTGGGCTGTTTTTGATGCATATATCAAGTAATGCTTTGCAACAGAAATTAGATCCATTTGCTTTGTTAATGACTTTGGTTTCTCATTTTCAGGTGAACGGCAGAAACATTTTGTCAGTGGATTATGATCGGACCCTTAGGACAGAGAAAATTTATGATGATCACCGGAAGTTTCTGCTCAAGATCATATATGACACACAAGGCCACCCGATCCTCTGGGTACCCAGCAGTAAACTACTTTCTATAAACCTGACATACTCCAGGTGAGCTGGAAACAAAGTTTTTGTAGCATATTTTTTTGTATGATTACATTAGAATTTGGGTTCATCTTGTGTTTGTGTTTGTTTGTGTCCCAAGCATGGGTCAGGTGACAAGCCTGCAGAGGGGTCCAACAACGGAAAAATGGGAGTACGACAGTCAGGGAAGGATTATCTCCAGAGTGTTTGCCGATGGAATGATGTGGAGCTATACTCACCAGGATAAGGTATAGAGTGAGATCCATTTATGTGTATTAACAGTAAAGAGCATTTATCTGGACGGAAATCTCAGACACCTCAAAAATGGGAAAAAAAGATTAAATGTTTCTTGTTAAATTTGAGTACACAGTGCACCACAACATGATGTGGCTCAACAGTATGTGCCTCAACAACATATATATACACATATATAAACGGCAGCATCCAACACTTGTTTGCTGTTTAAACTCTCTGCCTATGGGAATCATTGGAATAGGGCCATGACATGGTCAGAAGATCCTTTTCTTTGACAGCTAGTCAGAATCACTTGTAGTGCTGCATGTTAATGCAGTGCTGTTGAAGACCATTGGAATCGATATAAATGTCATGTTTGATGCATCTCTTCACCAAATTTGAAGAGACCTATCTGATGAAGTGTCATTTTAAAGTATATTGATCCCTAGCAGTATGTTGCTTTATGTACAAGACTCAATATGTTCTGAAAAGTATTCATTGTTAATGCACACACACTTTGTTGATGTCATAAAGTTTGCTAGAAGAAGATATGATTTTGCTTAAATTCTGGTGGGACGAGTGCACTCTTGTTTATAGTGAGTCAAGTGGCATCTAGCATATTCAGACATTATATCATGCCACCATTCCATTGACAACATTCAGCACAAAATTTCACCAAAGCTGTTTCATGAGTGCTGTCTTATTCCTTTGCTTCTCAACTTGCAAGAGTGAGTTGACTCCATCTAGACCAGGGGTTCCTATTTCTCATTTGGGTTCTCATTTGTGATCAATAACCATATTCAATCTACTTACACATGAACAAACCAAAACCTTGTGAAATGGCATGAAACCATGTATGAACTAAATATCTCAAAGATATTTATTTGTCAACGAAAAGTCCAACCAGCAGCATAACCAGGTGCAAGTCATAATCATCAAATATACTAAAGAAAAAATCTCAATTTATCGCAGTTTAAATAAGAATACTTTCCACAAGAAGCCATATTTTTCTATTTGAATGAATTTGGTATATTACTGAATCAAATTATGGACCCATACATACATTTAAACAATAAAATATAGCAATATAAATCACAATGGTGGCTAAGTTTTATTATAACCTTATTTAAACTAAAGCTATTTTAATGTCTTGAAAATATTTGTATAATAATTTGAATTTTATAAGATACCCTGACCTTTGTGTAGCGAAAAACATCCCTGAGCAAAAGCAAACAGATCGTTTTTGTTTGCTTTTGTTCAGGGATTCTTCCATGTTTGTTGTTGTTGTTATCATCCTAGCTGCCAAGTGTCTTGTGTGATCAGTGGACCAGGAACTCCTGCACTTACAAAGGTTCTTAGTTGTCTGGCCAGCAAACTGTTTTATTAAATTAAATTAAATTAAATTAAATTAAATTTTTGTAGTAATTAATGAATCATAATAATGTTGGAATTAATTATTAACTTGTTAAAGTTCCACCACTAAGTACACCGAAGTACATTCATCATATGTATGTGAGTGGGCAGCCCTATTAAAGGATCAACAACATAAAGTCCAAATAGACCCGACCTAGGCAAAGTGCAGCCCAGGGGCTAAATGCAGCCCTTGGACTGTATTTATGTGGCCCTCCTGGAGTCAGATTAAAACTATAAAATTGACGTTGTTGTCTGTGACATTTTTGTCTTGTACATTGTTTTTTGTTCATTATGATGCAAGGGAAACATAACTTCTCGTTTGATTATTTTTAATTGCGGAGCATTTCTTAAAATACATCTGAATTCAATGTAGATTTTGAAATGTATGAGACACGTGGAGAATCTTTAAATGGAATGTGGTTTAAATCAAATATAACACAGCAAACCCAAATTTCTGATTTTCACTCACCATCCTTTCTTTGGGTTTGATGCCCCCTCCTCATGGTCGCAATATATAACCTGGCCCATTAGGAAATTTAATTGCCCACATCTGACCTAGACAATTGAATACAATAAATGTTCGGGAAGAAGCAAATTCAGTCCAATATTGAATTTGCTTCAATTCAATATACAACAAATATTGGCTGTTTTTCTATTCATTTGTCAGTTGAATGATAGTACTATATTTTTTAGCTTGGAATCACTGGTTTAGAGACAGTAGACTGACAAAAAGAGTTGGAAGAGGCAGAGTGGAAGGCGTTCAATTTTTCATTGGGAGTGACTCGGATGCACAAGATTAGAAACCAGTGGGTCAGCTCATGTGGAGATATTTGGTGTCAAAGAATGGAGGCCAGACTCAGGTGCTTTCGGCATGTTTGGATGAGAGACAGGGAGCATGATGGATGAAGAATGTAAGGAATCTGTTTAACGACAATAAGAAACAAAATCATTAAAATGATGTAGCGAAGGTGGGTTTGTGGTATTTCCCCTTTTATCATATGATATGTTGGGTTTACATGTTTTGGCAAACCTGCATTGATTTAAACTGAAACTGAAAAAAATCCATCAATGCCATTTTGTTGCCACAAGTTTCTCCTCTGTGTTCACAGTCAACAGTGTTGCTACTGCAAAGCCAGAACCAATACATATTTAATTACGGCTCAGGGCATCGCCTCGCTGCTGTCACAATGCCCAATGTGGCTCGACATGTCATGCAGACAATACGTTCCATTGGATACTACCGGAACATCTACACTCCACCAGAGAGCAACGCATCAGTGACGGTTGATTTTTCTGAAGATGGACAGGTGTGTTCCTTGCTCCGCGACAGGAAGTCAAGTCAGATTGCTTGATTACTTGACTTTTGTTTATAACATGATGTATTCTTTTTCTAGCTCCTCAGGGTTGTACATCTAGGAACTGGCCGTTGCATCTTGTACAAATACCGCAAACAGGTAGTTTTTTTTTAAGCCACAAAGTTCATTATGAAAGCAAAAAGATACCTCGTATAAACACATCTTTGGAAAGACATTGGATAGTCGACCTTTATATAAATGTGATTTTGTACTGTTATGTACTGTCATATCCCCATAAATGTCAAATTGTGTGTTTTCTTTCATCAGAACAAGCTTGCAGAAATCCTTTATGACTCAACCCGTGTTAGTTTCACGTATGATGAATCTGCTGGCGTTCTGAAGACTGTCAACTTGCAGAGCGAAGGCTTCATTTGCTCAATTCGCTATCGGCACATAGGCCCCCTGGTGGATCGGCAGATATTTCGCTTCAGTGAGGACGGGATGGTGAATGCCCGCTTTGACTACACTTATGACAACAACTTCAGAGTTACAAGCATGCAGGCAGTGATAAATGAGACGCCGCTCCCTATTGATCTCTACCAATTTGATGATATATCGGGCAAGGTAGAGCAGTTTGGGAAATTTGGAGTCATCTATTACGACATCAATCAGGTACGAGTATCAAAAACTGGTCTCTGATTCATCCACATTAATGTTGCTCTGTTTTGGTTACCTCCTGGAATGTGAATTCATCAATGGTTCATGTCTCTTAGGCGTTGTGTGTGGAGCACAATTGGATACAGTCTTAATTATTACAAATGCTACTATTATTAATGCTCATTTCTGGGGCTGTTAGATTGTTTTGATCCCAGAGAAGCCCTTTTTCAAACACCAGTGTCAGTTTTGCAGATAGGATTCGCAATTTTTTATAAGTAGCTCGTGCTTGATAAATAGCCGTACTCTGCAATACTTCCATTTCCAAAATGTGTGTGGACCCATTCATATCTCACCATTGTAAACAAATGTGTGACAGGTCTTTTCTATATGTTGCATTGTATTCAACCGTCTATTAATTAATGGTAAGCGCTAACTGCAGTTATTTCACATCAACATAACATATAGGTTAGAATCTATACCAGGCCTGAATGCTATATTCAAACTTTTTGTTGCTCTCTCATAGCTTCACCTCACGAAAGATACAAACCCCTGCATATATGTGTGTGCAAGCCTTAATAAAACTGTGTTAAAAACAGAATTAATCTTCCAATAACTGAGAGCCCAAGTCTTTGCCACAAGTCAAAGGCAGTCACCTTACAGTGCCTTTTTTCCAAGTGATCACTGTGTTTCTTTTTTACAGATCATCTCTACAGCAGCGATGACATACACCAAACACTTTGACCAGCATGGTCGCATCAAGGAGATTCAGTATGAAATCTTTAGATCTCTAATGTACTGGATCACCATTCAGTATGATAACATGGGCCGTGTCACCAAGCGGGAAATCAAGATTGGACCCTTTGCCAATACCACCAAATATGGTTATGAATATGATGTTGATGGACAGCTCCAGACGGTCTCCCTAAATGAAAAGATGATGTGGAGGTAAAGTGATGCAGAAGTTCATACTTGGCTTGTTATACATATACACTTTTTAATTTTATTTTATTTTATTTTATTTTATTTTATTTTACAGGTATAACTATGATCTAAATGGAAACCTACACCTCTTCAACCCAGGGATCAGTGGTCGTCTCACCCCTCTCCGCTACGACCTAAGAGACAGAATAACCCGCCTGGGAGATGTTCAGTACAAACTGGATGAGGATGGCTTTCTCAGACAAAGAGGGGCTGAAATATTTGAGTATAATTCCAAAGGTAACCATTTAGTGTTCCTCGAGGCTGGTCTCAGAATACAAAAGACATCTAATCTAGATCTATTCTCTTCATCTGTATTTGGTGTTTTGGGGTAGGGTTTGTAAAAATTGACATAAAATTAGGTTTTGGAGTGTTGCCAAAGACCCTCATCTTATGGGATTTTGTTTTTCCTTATGTTGTTGCTGGTACAAAAATCACCCATCTGAGCTTTGTGTTGATTTTGCATATAATGCATATTATACATACTAAAACATTCTGTTAACAAGCAGTGTGCTTGTTAACAGAAATGGTGAGTGTAAATTATCCATAGGTGTATGTGAGAAGATGCTTGTCCTGACTGTCTGGCGACCTGTCCAGGCTGTTTCCCGTCCCCAGCCTCTCTTGCAACAGGCTACAGCAATCTGGTGAAGAGAATTACCAGAAGAATATGAATAAATGCATCTTGAACAGTGCTGTTAATGGAGTAAAAATGGTAATCATGATTGATCACATTCAGTCATAGTTTTCTTGATATTGATCAACATTATTTGATATTTTGTATGTAAATTTAACTTCTTCTACAACAACCAAACATAACATACACTATCAAGAATGTTGGAACAAACAAAATGTTTGGAGGAAAGGCAAGCCAATAGAAGTGAATTTTCAGCAGAGAATTGTCAGATCTCCTCTGGGAGACTGTTCCAGGGTTGAGTAGCTCTGACAGAAAAGGCTCTGTCACCTCGAGATTTAAGTCTAGATTTAGGGAAAAATAGTCACTCACCTGAGTTTTTGAGGGTCCTTGTTGGCTCGTATGGGGTGAGCAGTCCTAGAATGTGGTCGAAGGCCAGGATAAGGTGAGCTTTAAAAGTAATCAATAACATCTTAAAGCCAATTCTAAGTGGATAGGGAGCCAGTGCAGAGAAGCTATACACTTGGGTGGTGTGCTGCTGTCTGTTTGAGTCTGTTCCCTTGCTGCTAGGTGAGAATATATATATGTAATATATATATATATATATATATATTTTTTTTTTTTTTCTAACTCGGCATGTGAGAGCACAGGTTTGATTTTAGACTAGGAAACAACTAAGAGCAGTGTCTTCGATTCCCACTCTGGAGTGAAGGCAGGCCATTAAAATTCCATGGTCAACATTGTTAAGCACTGCACTCTCATCTAACAGAATTAGAATTCAGTTTTAAAATTTTGCTATTAAGTGAAGGTCACTGGTTCTGAGATTGTTTCCGCCCGATGTCCTTTACTGAAACTGATTTATGAATTCTACAATTTGAGAAGACAGTATTTTTTTTTGTATAAGACCTTAGCTAAGAACTAATACGTTTAAAGATTGATCTGTAGTTATTCATTGGAATCTTGACTGTGTTTCTTTACAAGAGGATGGATCAGAAAGTGAGGAGGGAAATCCATAGAGATTTTTCTATTGCTTCAGGTCTCTTGGTTAGAGTCTACAGTAAAGCTGCCAGTTGGACCATTCAATACCGGTATGACGGTTTAAGCAGGCGAGTTGCATCTCGAAACAGCTTAGGTCAGCACCTGCAGTTCTTCTACGCTGACCTCAACTACCCCACCAGGATCACTCACATCTACAATCACTCCAGCACGGAAATAACCACTCTCTACTATGACTTGCAGGTAAATGTCATGATACACACAAAGAAGCATCTGTTTTCAGTCTTGAATGTTTAATGTTTATTTCAATCCTTGGGTATGTAGGAAATGTGTTAAGTGACAGGTTATGTCATTTGTGTTGTCACTATATAACACTTCTTGGTTGATACATGGCATGCAACTCAGTCAATATTTCTATGTACATGAAATATGTCACACACTTATTGTTATTGAACTGTTGTCTTTTACCATGGTCACATTGAGTTCATTTTGAATTCTTTATATTTTAAGAGGTGATGACTTTATGTTTGTCATGCTTAGGGTCACATGTTTGCCATGGAGATCAGCAGCGGAAATGAGTTTTATATTGCGTGTGACAACACTGGAACCCCCCTGGCAGTCTTTAACAACAATGGATTGCTGCTTAAACAGGTGTGTGAGTGGGTCGTGGCTATATTCAAGTTTTTATATAACCTTATTCAAACTAAAACTCTTTAAATGTCTTGAATATATTTGTATATATATGTATATAAGAATTTAAATTTTATAAGAATTTCAAATACATTCAGAGTAGTGGAAACCCTGGCCATTGTGTAGCGAAAAACATCCCTCAACATAAGCAAACAGATGCTTTTGTTTGCTTTTGTTCAGGGTTTCCTCCATGTTTGTTGTTGTTATCATCCTAGCTGCGATGTGTCAGAGATTCTGTGTTGTCTGTAGAGCAAACTGTTAAATTAAATTAAATTAAAACGATTAAATGCGATTAAAATATTTTAACTCATTAATTATGATTACCAGGAACCCTTGAACTTACAAAGGCTCTGTGTTGTCTGGAGAGCAAACTGTTAAATTAAATTAAATTAAATTAAAACGATTAAATGTGATGAAAATATTTTAACGCGTTAATTACGATTAATTAATTAATCCCACCACTATAAAAAATATATTCCAAATCATTGCTATGTAGCACTTTGGAGAGCTGGTTATTATACACTTGGAGAATAAGAATGTCATCTGTAACAGGTGGACACCCAACACTGTGAATTACCATGACTTAAGGAATGACCACTCAACACAATGGCTTCTTGAAATCACTATATTTTCATTTTTAAATAGTTTCACTCATGCCAATGATGAAAACGATTGCAACTTGACCTAACATAAAATTAGTTTCTAAATCAGCGCAAAATAAAAAAAAGTGTACACTGAAGCCAAGCATCTTTCAATGTTTAGGATCTTTGCCCTAAGGTCCATTACTCTGGGGGTTTCATGATGTAGATGGTGGTCTGCACAAATGTGTACATGCTGTTTAAGGCCTGGTCATAGGAGATGCCAAACACATAATGTACCTCGGGGCGACCTGGCAAGGATTTCTCCATCCAATGTAGTATTCCTGGATGTTTTTTCTTGTTGTCCCAACTGACTGTAAGATACGGACAAAATCATTAGGACACATCAGAAGCCTCAACATGGGGTCACACAGAAAAGAAACTGCTGCATCACCAAAAAAAATTCCACACTATTCATTCTGAAGAATTAAACATGGAACTTCAGCTGAAGTCTGACTTCTAAGAAGTTGTTAAAATGTCTCCTCATTACATTAATAAAAACTTTTTCTGGTATTTGTGGGGTTTTACCGGTGTAAATCCTGGAGATATGATATATAATGTACCGCTTCTTTCCATTGTACTGCACTTTGAAAAGCATTGTTGCACGTCTTTCACAGCACAAAAGCAATATTAGTTTAGTCTTGCTTGAAATGTCATGCAAACTGGTGACATTTGAGATCATGGCAAATGTTTTCGCCATTGTCTAACTGCGTATTAACTTGCAAACTTAATAATTAGCCGCACTGGGTCAAAAGAAACACTGCATGTCCGTGTAAAATACAATAATACTGAATACTGAATACTGGGATTGCACCTGATATAAGCCACACATGCTAATATATATAAACCAGTCATATCAACATGCAGAACTTAATGCTCGGGATAAACGTAGCGGGAAATATCAGTACCAACAGCCAAAGTTAGCCAATATGCTAAAGTTTGATGTCACTATTGTTACAGCAAATTAGCTACAGAAAGTTGAAGTCAACATTCGCGTTTGTCTTCTGAAAAAAACAAGGAATCTTCAGCGTTCTCACTTACAATTATCCATCAGTGTCTCGTCGTCTTGTTTTTCCTCTCGCCAAACGCCACTCTCTGCCATCGCACCGAAGGATGGCGTCACAAGACTTGAATCAACCGATGGAAAGGAGCAATGGCCCAATTACGAAAACAAAACTTAAGCTTAGATGCGGACGGTAGTCTCAACCAGCAGATGTACTCTGGGGGAGTTCGTCATCCCTCAATACACACTTCAATAACTCTATACCAACATAAGATAATAAGACATAAGATAACACCCACGCAGCCCCTGGTGAACCCCGACTGGTGTAATTAGGGCCGCTTTAACACCAAAGAGGATAAATTCGACTCTGGCCATCAAAACTCTGAGATTTTAGCACTTTGGCATTTGCTGTGTAGAAATAAATGAGTGTTGTTGTGGTCATGTTTTGCCATACTTGTGAGTTCCAAGTCTTGACAAGGCAATGAAATTTTGCGGTTTTAGAGGGTCAAATGTAACGGTAATTATTATAATTGGGTATATCTTTGGTTCAGAGTTAATGTTGGCCATTTGTTTTGGATGGTGGAAGTTTGGAAGTTAAGGGTGAGAGGGTGAGGAAAGCATTGATAGACGAAGATTAGGTTTGCCATGGGATGGTGCTCCTGTCTCTCTATACAGCATGAGGTGTATTAGTATGTAAAAGGCTCCTCAAACAGCCATGCATTTCAGTCTCTGTGACTTCTAATCTACCATCAGTAGGGGAGGGGAGACATAAAAGGGACTATATAGACCAAGTGGCATCCAACTTGTTGTTGTGTAAAGAACTTAAAATCATCATCCCCTGATCACGTCCTAATCCTAAATTCCCCTTTTGGAATGTCTCACAGGAAAATGTTTATTCCATTTAAACGGCTGGGCGTCAACATAAAATGCTGAAGGCTGATTTCGGCATCAGCATAGAACAAAAATGCCACTTAAAATAATCCTTATTGCCGCTGTGGAAGCAAGATTGGGTTTGCTCTTGCCTAAATGTAGCAAAACTAAAAAAAACATTGTGTTTGTGTGTGTAGGTGCAATACACATCGTACGGTGAGGTGTATTTTGATTCCAATCCAGACTTTGTGCTGGTGATTGGTTTCCACGGTGGGTTATATGATCCACTGTCAAGACTGCTACATTTTGGCGACAGAGACTATGATATACCTGCTGGCAGGTGGGCAGGAATTTTATTTGATTCCATAATTCGTATTTGCAATTGATGTTTTGTGTCTAAAACAAAATCAATGTGTATTGCAAGATGGACAACTCCAGACATCAGCACATGGACACGGGTGGGAAAAGATCCGCATCCATTTAACCTGTACATGTTTCGAGGGAACAATCCAATCAGCAAAGTACATCAGGTCAAAGAGTATCTAACAGGTAACGATAGCTTGAATTATTAACGGTACAATATTTTCATCAAAGCATTTTCACAGTCGAAGGTGTTAATATCTTCCTACTTCTTCCACAGATATTAACATCTGGTTGGTAACATTTGGATTCCATCTCCACAACGCTATCCCAGGATTCCCAGTTCCTCAATATGATCCAAGTAGACCTCCGCTAGAGATGAGAAAGAGCCAGCTTTGGGATGATCTTCCAGTGAGTGTAATCTTTAGAACTAATTATCAAACCTTTGTGATTTTTCCTTGATGCCATTTGACCACTTTTTTCCCCCTCACAGTCTATCTCGGGCGTCCAGCAGGAAGTGACCAGTCAATCTCGTGCTTTTCTGTCATTCGAACGAATCGCACCGCTTCACTCAGGTTGCCATCATTCGGATGATGACAAACCTTGGCTGTGGTTCGCCGTTGTCAAGTCTCTCATTGGCAAGGGGGTAATGCTAGCTGTCATCCAGGGCCGAGTTGTGACCAATTCCTTGAATGTGGCTAATGAGGACTGCATCAAAGTAGCTTCTGTCTTGAACAACGCTTTTTACCTGGAAGATCTACATTTCACTGTCGAGGGCAGGGACACCCACTACTTCATCAAGACAAGTCTGCCTGACAGTGATCTAAGCACGCTGCACCTCACCTCTGGTAGGCGCTCACTGGAAAATGGCATCAACATAACAGTGTCTCAGTCCACAACAGTGATGAATGGCAGAACCCGGCGCTTTGCTGATGTTGAAATGCAGTATGGTTCTCTGTCGCTTCACATCCGGTATGGAACTACACTAGATGAGGAGAAAGCACGGATACTGGAGCATGCAAGGCAAAGGGTTCTATCCCATGCATGGGGTCGTGAGCTGCAAAGAGTAAGGGATGGAGAGGAGGGCGCTCGCCTGTGGACAGAGGGAGAAAAGAGGCAGCTGCTTAGCAGTGGAAAAGTTTTGGGGTACGATGGCTACTATGTCTTGTCTGTTGAGCAGTATCCTGAGTTTGCAGATAATGTGAACAATATCCAATTTCTTCGGCAGAGTGAGATTGGGAAGAGATAACATAGAGGAATCCCTTAGACTTTGACTGTCAGGAAAGCATTCTTACCTACTTTAAACACAGATGACTTCCAGTGCCACCTTTAACACCCTGACACACTGGAGCTGGGATGTATGATTTGGGTTTTGAAATGTATGTGTATCTGCCCTCCGGCTCTGTTTCTCTTTTCTATCCAATTATTTCTGTCTATTTTTTCTCTGTCCTTTGCCCAGGCATCTGCAAATGTGCTTATCCTTTGTGGGCTAAACAAATGAGAGTTATATATCAAGTGTTACTGTGAAACAGCCTGCGTCTCCACCCTGGTACTTGAACTCAACTCAGGCTTGAAGTTATTAGAAGGTGCCCAGCATACAGCTAACCATCCAACTTTGCCTGAGTGGAACCCAGACAACAGTTGAGGTTCCAAATGTAATCAGACTCGTTGTTGGGTCCTCATAACAGGGGCTGACACAAACTTTTTTTTTTTTTATTTGTACACAGAACAATGTCACAAAGACAGAATAGTTTTCCTATTGAAAATGCATCTGCTTTGAAGTGAATTGTGCTTTGAATGAACAGAAGACACCATGAATCATCCCACTCTCGATGCCGTTTCCACAGTGCCCAAGACACGGGGACTATCTGTTCACTTTCAAGTTGATTACATTCGCTTTTTAATCGTTGTTCTCTTAGTCAGCCTGTCCTTTTCTTGGCAACATGTACGGTAGCTTTGTGTGGGTGTGTGCATGCCCGTGTGTCAATGTGTATGTATGTGTGTACACATCTGTGTGTCAAATAGGACACCATATTTCTGCCACACGTAGTAAGTATAGTGTTTTCTCATTCGTTGGTGGTAGGCTTGCTTGCAGTAGACACATGGCATTTTTGTATTGGGAATTTAACGTTCCTTCTCAATGTTTCTGCTCATTTTACTTGAAGCAAAAGTGACATCTGAGTTATTGAGCAGGCGTCAGTGTCAAATTATGTTACTTGATATACTTCTTTTCTTTTAGTGGAATTGTGTAATGGCTAATGGGAAATGAATCTGTGCAGAACTACTAATGAGTCAGTTAACATAGGGAAGTTTTAAAACAATCTTCATGGATCTGTTTTCTTTGAAAGCTTGAAAATGTCACTTATCCAACCAGCACTATCCATGATGGTTATTTATGTATATTGTTTTTTAAAAAATAAATTCCCAAAGTTTTTTTTGTCCAATGACCTCAGTATGTAATGGACAAGAATGTTTAATTTTTTCAACTTTTGTGTCACCACTCTGTCACCCATCTTCCAATGTGGGTCACATCTTGAGGAAGAAAATATTGAAATATATGTACTGAAATATGAAATATGAGAGATGCATTAAATAAGAAGCACAACCTGTGAGCTGCACCCCTTGTCAATATCAAACCCTCCAGACTGCTTGAACTTGTTGATATGGATTTCCTTTCAACAGAAACAGGACAGCACGATTCACACGGCAATCCTGTCAAACCACTAACAGATGCACACAACTGCACAAGAAACACTGGTCACTGGTTACTCACCATACGAGTTGATGTTCAACCGACAACCGTGTCTGCTGGTTGACTGAGCCAGTGTAGGGGAGAAATGGAATACATGTACCAACGTATTTTGAATACAAATTCTGAGTGATTGTAGATTGGAGATATGTGGTCTGAAATTATTTCGAAATTTGAAACCATCATTGCGGAGACTGTTAAAAGAGAAGTCAAGTCAGCTGTGAAATCTTTTGAGGAGAAGCTCATGACACAAAAGAGCACTGTCGACGAACTGGAGAGGTGTGCTAATGAGCATGATAACAAGCTGGCGGAGCTACAGGCTAAGGTGACTTCATTGACAGACAACGTCGAATCACTGAGAAAGACATGTGAGGACTTGGAGGCGCGCTCCAGGTGGAGCAATATCAGACTCATTGGATTGCCTGAAGGGACAGAAGGACCTCGCCCGACTGATTTCATCGCCAGTCTACTACAGGAGTTGCTTAGGCTGGAGACGGAGCTGCTTTTAGACCGGGCTCACCGCACGTTGCGTGCCAAGCCGAAACATGACGAACCTCCTCGCCCGCTTATTGTTCGGATGAACCGATTCCAAGACAGGAATCTGATTCTACAAAGTGCAAGTAAAGCTTCACCTTTGATGTACAGAGAGAAGAGGATCCATATTTTCCCGAACTTTACGTCGACGGTGGCCAAGCAGCGTGCGGCTTTCAGTCCTGTGAAGCGTAGACATCCAGATATACGGCTGATCCTAGTCTGGATAGATCATCCAGTACTCCAACTTCAATCTCTAAATCAGCCAAAATAATTTGAAGTTTCATGGAAGAATTTGGAATGATAGATCCTTGGCGTACTTTGAATCCTTTAAAAAGACAGTTTTCTTTTTTTTCACCTGTCCATCATACATATACCCGAATAGATTTTTTCTTAGTCCATAAGCGTCTCTTAAATTTAATATCAGAATGCAAATATGAACCAATAGTTTTATCAGATCATGCATGTTTATCCATGAATACATATGTTAAAAAATTGCTGAGAGTACGCACCCCTTGGCGTTTAAATCCTCTTCTGCTTCTAGAAAAAGAATTTGTTGAATTGATATCAAATCGCATAGATCTCTTTCTACAACTTAACAGGACCCGTGGTATTTCTCCTTCCTTACTTTGGGAGACTATGAAAGCTTATATACGTGGTGAGATTATATCCTTTGAGACACACAAAAAAAAGAAATGGAAACAGAGTTTGAATCAACTAACACAACAAATAATGCAGCTAGATCAAGAATTTTCAATATCAAAATCACCTGACTTGTATAAAAAGCGAATTATCTTACAAGCCGAGTATGACTCACTGATGACACGTTATAAAGCAATTGCTACAGTCTCGATCAACGTTTCATGAACATGGTGACAAACAGAGTAAACTATTGGCCCATAGACTCCGTCAAATAACATCTTCACAATTAATTCCTCAAATTCAAACAAAATCAGGGGTAACTTCAGATACCACAGAAATTAATAATAGTTTCAAAGAATTTTACAAATCTCTATACACATCTGAGGTCAACCCTACAATAACTGAATTAGATGCTTTTTGTGATCAACTTATTATTCCTACTCTAGATTCAAACTTATTTCAAAAATTGGAATCACCACTTACAATAATAGAACTTGAAATGGCAGTAAAATCCCTACAATCTGGCAAGAGCCCAGGACCGGATGGTTTTCCATCTGAATTTTATAAAATATTTTGGGACAAACTAGCTTTGCTGCTGTTTGAGGTTTTTACTGAATCATTTGATCAAGGTTCTCTTCCACATACCATGTCCCAGGCTACTATATCTTTACTATTAAAAAAAGGGAAAAATCCGTTATTCTGTGGATCATACCACCCAATAAGTCTACTTAATGCAGATTATAAAATACTTTCAAAACTGCTCGCACGACGGCTGGAAGACGTATTGCCTTCAATCATATCAATGGACCAAACTGGTTTTATTCGTGGTAGATATTCTTTCTTTAATTTGAGGCGGGTGTTTAATGTATTGTATAATGGCCATTCAAACATTTCTATGGAAGCTCTTGTCTCATTAGATGCGGAAAAAGCATTCGACAGGGTGGAATGGAATTATTCATTCTTCATTTTGAAGAAATTTAACTTTGGCTCTAACTTTATAAATTGGGTTAAATTACTGTATTCCTCACCACAAGCTACTGTAAGGACTAATGGCTTGCACTCAGCCTCTTTTTTTTCACTTCAACGATCCACAAGACAGGGATGTCCACTCAGTCCCCTTCTATTTGTCATTGCCATAGAGCCTTTGTCCATTGCAATCCGTTGTCACCCAGAATTTACAGGAATTACCAGAAATGGAGTAGAAGCTAAGATCTCTCTATATGCCGATGACCTGCTGTCATTTACGTCTAATATAGCTCAGTCTATTCCAGTGGCTCTTACAATTCTTGATTCCTTTAGTAAAATCTCAGGATATAAGGTGAATTTTGGGAAAAGTGAGTTATTTTTTGTCAATGGATTATCAGAAGATGATTCCTCGCCAAATTTACCATTTAAACTTGCCAAGACAGGCTTTTGTTATCTAGGTATTCATATCACAGATGCATATAATAAATTATTTAAAAGAAATTTCAGTGCACTACTGGCTCAAACTAGACATCATTTTGATCGATGGTCTCTTTTGCAATTATCGGTTGCGGCCAAAATCAATACAATAAAAATGAACATCTTGCCTCGTTTTATGTATTTGTTCCAATGCATACCAATATTTATTCCCCGTTCCTTTTTTCGAAAACGAGACAGCATTATTTTAGAATTCATTTGGGACAAAAAGCCACCGAGATTAAAGCTGCAGTCTCTTCAAAGAGCTCGAGAGTTGGGAGGCATGGCGCTTCCAAATATGCAATTCTACTACTGGGCGGTTAACCTAAGAAATTTAAATCTTTGGATTCAGTACAAGTCTCTTGAAGATCCACCGATGTGGCTTACTATAGAAGCACACTCCGTACACCCAGCCTCACTACAATCCTTGTTGCACTCCCATATTTCTTCATCTATTTCCAGGTATACGAGTAATGTCATTGTCAGGTCATCAATGAAAATATGGGTGCAGTTTCGTCGCTACTTTGGCTTTCAATCAGTGTCCACTAAATGCCCACTCAATAACAATCATTTATTTCCTCCTTCATTAATGGATAATGCCTTTTCAAAATGGGCCGAACTGGGAGTGAAATGTATCAAAGACTTGTTCATAGATGGGACATTTGCCACCTTTCAATAATTAGTCAATATATTCTCTGTGCCTCAGAGGGATTTTTTCCGATACTTACAAGTACGAAGTTTTGTCTCCAAAACATATGCTTGCTTTCCGGCTTTACCCACTGACTCTGAAATTGACATATTTTTGAGTGCTCTTTCATCCTTTAAAGGTGTTATATCGTCTATCTATTTTAATATACAGGCACTTAGATCCAGCTCATTGGGCATTTATAAAACAACTTGGGAAGCTAGTTTAGGAATGGAAGTGTCTGAAGACACTTGGAGTGAAATATTACGGAGAGTGCACAAGTCCTCTATTTGTGCGAGACATTGTTTTCTTCAATGCAAAATTCTTCATCTTCATTTCACAAAAGAGCGACTGGCAAGAATATTTAAGAATGTGTCTCCTTCTTGTGATCGTTGTCATCAAACACCAGCAAATTACATCCACATGTTTTGGGAATGCCCACATTTATCCAAATATTGGCGAGAGATTTTCTCTTTTCTATCTAATTTGACAGGTATCATAGTTCCACCAAACCCACTGACAGCCATCTTTGGGGTCACACAACCTTCACTCAGCCTCTCCTCCGTACAAAAAGATGCCATAGCTTTTACCACTCTTCTTGCTCGAAGATTAATATTGTTAAGATGGAAATCTAATCTACCTCCTACACACACACAGTGGCTAAAAGATGTTCTATATTTTTTGAAGCTAGAGAAAGTTAGGCTGGCTATACGTGGACAATTGGAGAAGTTCAATAAAGTTTGGAAACCTTTTTTTGTTTTAATCAATAAAATAGAATTTACATTTGAACCAGAAGCTGTTGACAATTAGGTGGGTTTCCATAATTTTGTACACTGAGGTCAAATTATTTGTCATTTATTTATTAATTTATTTTCTACTGTTCTGTATATTTGCATGATCATTAATATTACTTTTTTCTGTTTAAACACCATGCGCCTTGGTTGTCTCAATGCTCATAATTTTTAATGTACCATAAGAGGGTGGGAGAGAGGGTTGGTGGTTTGCTTTTGTTAGTTTTTTTTTTTTCTTCTTTTTCTTTCTACTCTGTTATTTGGCAGAATTCACCTCATGGCCTTGATATCATGTTTTGCTGTTTTGTGTTCTGCCAAAAAAAACAATTAAAAAATTTAAAAAAAAAAAAAAAAATTAACATGAAATTACTCTGTAGTACTTTGACGTTTCATATGAAGGAAGTGAGCAAGTCGACTACCTCCCATTAAGGTGGCAACTGTAACTCGCTGACAGCTGTAGCAGTCTCTGTCACAGCAGTTAAAACAGCCCACGCTGACTCACGTTAATGTCCTATTTACATTGTGTCTGGCACAATGAGCTTGGAGCAGGTACAACAGAGCCAGTGGTGTAGAAACAGGTAGAAATGTATTTCTGGCTTGGAAATTCAAGCACCAGGTTGAACTGAAAGAGGAAAGGGATGGGAAAAAGGTGACAGCGCAAAGCAAACTCTGTTTCCCAGGAACCGAGCTGCTCTCCAGTTAGAAAGGCTTCACATTCAACCTGTCCATTCAAGTAAGTGACTTTTTGAAAGTGACTGCAGGTACCTTGTTTTGGTTGTGATTACCTAGCTGCCTGCCTAATGTGTCACTTTAGTGTTTTCGATGCAGAATTGCTATGACTTTTACTATATTTTTATGTGCACTCGCACACAAGCTGATGCATTGTAAGCTGGTGTTACCGGAGATTCATTCTTAAACTGACGACCACGCCAACTGAAGTTGGTGGTTGATGACAAAATAACTTACCCACAAGCACAAATAATCATATCTAAATGTGCTAAAACTGCCTTTGTGCTCATCATTAACTAATTCCTTCGTATTAAGTAAAAGTATAGAGTTTGAACTGGATCTATTGTTTTGATGACATGCTATTGGTGGTGCATTTTAATGCAGTTTGTATTAGAATACAATGTAAAATAAACACACATTTATTCAGTTTGTTCTGAAATGTGATATGAAATTAATAACTCTAACTTCACACTGCATGACAGGTAACCACTTAGAACAGGATCTCTTGCTGCGTTACAACCACCTGTACTGGACTGAAGACTAAGAAGGACTGAGGTAACAAGTAAAAGTGTTCTTGGTTTGTTTTTATGATGCAGAATTCATTTTATCTATTCGGAAAGTTAAGTCTTTCACCTTGCTGGACGCATATGTTTGCTGGTTTAAAATAAAGCCAATGAAATAGTAGTGGTGCAGGGGTTATCTCTTTCTGTTTTTTAACCTAGTCCTTGAACAGGCAATTAAAAATGTTGCCTTTGTGCAAGTGTACTTCGTGCTCCATAGCCAAAATATTTTCTATTCAGGGAGTCTACTTTCCGGACTAGGTCAAATTGTCAGGAGGAGATCCCTGGCCACTCCCAGACGTGCCATGGGCCCTGACACACGCAGGGGCAGATCAGGTCCCGGGGTGTTCGCTCCAGCAATCACTGCGGGACATGAGGGCTTTGGCAGGTTCTCAGCCAGGAGCCACCCGCTGGTCAAGGATTTTCTATGAGGTGCTTGTAAAGTTAGATGAGTTGCTAGTGCTATTATTCCCCGGTGGAGTTTGCTGACCGTGTTGGATAGGCTGTGCATGTCACCGTACAGACCTCATGAAATGTGTGAAGTGATTTAAACTAGATCACAAAACAACTTTCTCTTTCATTTATCATCGTCAGCCTACAAAGACTCACACAAAAGCTGGCAATGTGATAATGAAATAGAAAATGGTGCAGGCCTGAGTATAATAATAGTAATAATAATAATAATAATAATAATAATAATAATAATAATAATAATAATAATAATAATAATAATAATAATAATAATAATAATCCGAGCCGAGGGGATGTCTATAATCCAGCACCCAACTTTGGCAGTGAACTATGAAAAGTAAAAGTCCTCTACTTCACTGCTTGTTGTCGAAGCTGAGAATGTCGCTGCAACTCCTGGTGTATTAGGTGAGTCAGGAGATCTGCCACAAGCGAGCCAGGAGCGAGCCAACTTGTGACTAAAATGAAAGAAAGACCCTTGTTGTTGCACGCCAGACTCACTAGATGGCAGTATATGCTATTTAGAAAAAGTGCATGCATCAGGAAAGACGTACACAATTCAAATGAGACAAGGGCATGAGAGGTATAAACGCCACCTGCAGTAGAACGAAGGAACAAATAAAGCAGAACAAAGCAGAGGAACAACTATCCCATTAAATGAAATGATCTACCCTCTTATGGTCTTCCAGGCTTTCACTCGTTTTCAAATTTCTGCAATTTCTGTCACATCTCAGCAAAAAAAAAAAAAAATCTACATGCTGTGTCTTTCAGCAGCAAAACACCGCCCTTTTTTTGGCCTATTTGTCTCTCCTGTTTTGTGGTAAACTGACGTGCAACATCCCATTTCCTATCCTTGCTCATTGGCGGGGTGTTTCTTGACCCCAAGGGCCCTCAGTCTTCTTCGGGTCCTCATCCTATCGCCAACCATGTTTTTCTATGTCACAAAATGCTGCACGTATTGAAACCCTCACCCCAAATGCTGCATATGAGAACTTGGCAAAAGATACAAGAAAGCTATCAGCAGGCCCAATTTTAGGTAAGTGTGAACCAGGCAGCCGGCCAAGGTGGCATTTCTTTTGTGGGTGGGCATAAGAATGTAAAAAATTCTGCTTTTCTTCAGGTGCCTGGATATGAAGGAGGGATATGAAGCCTGCCAGATGACCCTGCTTGACACGGCACTGTGTGAGGGACATGAAGTGCAAAGGAAGGGGATGCCGGTCGGACAGCTGACTGCAGGCTTGCTGGGACAGTCAGAAATGCAGTCGCGAATACAGCAGCAATGCGGTTTCTGGAACATAGAAAGAGCTTCTTAATCCTGCACAACATGGTAACCCAATTGAGGAATAAGGCCCTGGCCATAACTTCATCTTTATAAGCCATTTGGGACACAGGTTAGTTTGGAACTGAATTTGCCAGCGAGCCAGATGTTTTTGTGGCAGTTTATTGTTAGTGAATCTGTTGACCATTATTTATTGTTGTCGTTATTTGTCTTGTCTTGTTTATAATGTTTGGAAAGTAGCAGAGGACTGTCATAAACATGTTCCAAATTCCAAAGATTTCTTTCTTTCTTTTTCCTCTTTTTTTCGTCAAAGGTTTTGCATGATTGGTCACAGTGAGCATAAAGGAGAGGGAGATGTGCTTAATGCTTGAGGTTGAAGTTAAGTGTGCACATGAGAGAGACATGAGAGTGACACTTGGTTGCTGCTAGTGCAGTGACTACACACAGCATGCTGGTCAGGTGAAGAAACTGAGAAAGAGATCATGGTTTATGAACAAGAAACATATTTCTCATTTCTTTTTCGTAATTTAAGCCCTTATAGCTGAACGAGAATTATATATGTTCCTTGAATCTGCAAGTTATGCCATGCTCATTTTGTTAAATGTCTTTCTACTGTACTGACATGGTATGGTACTGTATGGTGAGATGGTACTTACAGTAGAACGGAGTTACAGTAGAATGAATGGAGTGGCGGAGCATATGACTGGGCTCCTGACAGAGAGAATGTCACCGATCTAGTGTCCAAATTTACATTCCTTAATGAAGTTAACTAAGCCAGTTATGTAGGACAGCATTTTATTTCATATCATAAACATCTACATATGTCACAACAAAAATCCAGTTCCTAACTATGACAGCCTGACTGGGTGGAGCGATCCATGTTGGTGGTGCACATACATTTTTAAAAAGAAGTAAACAGTCATTGCATATGTATTTTGCAGTTTGACTGTTGTAAGCTTAATAGATGTCATTACATGCCAAGAGGCAGCCCCCTCAAGGTACACAGTAAGGCACCTGTGACTAAGTGAGAATGTAACACTCCTGAAAGAGACATGAACTTGTTTGAGAGAGACTCGGCACATGCCCTTGCACAACAAAAAACGCAATTCAATTTTAAGTCTTCATTTTATAATGAATTTTGGGTGAGGACGCAGAACACAGCAACACAAACAGCAGTAGAAAAAGAAAAACACATTTCTGTATCAACCAAACTGCATTTTATGAATGTCCAGTTTCCAGTAGCTTGTCGATTGCACATAAAATTGCCTAAATAATAAAATAGGCTTGTGAACGCACGTGTGTTTGTGTCTTATAATTGATCATATATTGTTTCCACAAATTATTATTAGTATTATTATCAACTGTTGTTGAGGGTGACGCTGGTGGTCGTTCGGTGAATACATCAGACGCCGCAGTAATTCTTAGATAGTTCAACAAAGAATAATAACACAGAGACAACACTTTTTTTGGATCCCAAAGAAAACAGCGTGGAATTAAATGATCGACTGAAAACTACTGATGAAGCTCCAAAGCCCAAACGTGCTGGGGCCATCCAGTTCTTCCTTTCGTTTTCTTATCACCCATTGGCATTGAGGATACGTGTGACGACGATGCCGATGTTGTCTTTAAAATGTCCACCTAAGAACACAGAAGAACGTTAGTGTGCGTGTCAAAGCCATTTTAGGTAAGCATCTTATTGCACGTAGATTAAAAAGGAACGCGCTACGATGAACGCGAGAGAAGCTTGTATTGTGTTGGTAATTTCATTTTTTTCTCGTATATGTTGAATTACCTTCATTGAGATCCATTATTAAATATATGCGTCTAAAAAGTAAATTAATTTCGTGTCAATTTTGTGTAGAACGGGACGCTGCCAAGAACAAGGTTCAGCCAATAATAACGTAAAGAGTGTCACTTCGCATTAAAAACTTCTACTGGACAGTAAGCAAGCCTACCTCAGAGGAGACGTTGTCAAGACATGCCACGGCAAGAGCGGGACAAACATGATCATATATTCAGAAGATGAAAGGACATATATTTTCATTAAATTGTTTTCAATTATGTTTTCGTTTCCGACTTCGTCCTTGGAAAATGCTGTGTACAAAATCCGAGGTTCCTCCAATTAAACGAAATGTTTCGTTCAGGTAACGCTAAGTGAATACATTTGGTGACTTTAAATAATTGCTATTTTTGTGATTGCTATTAATATTTGCGGAGGACGTGACCACGCACATTACGATCATTATAAAGCAGCGCGCAGGATTCATATATATATATATATATATATATATATATATATATATATATATATATATATATATATATATATATATATATATATATATATATATATATATATATATATATATATATATATATTACACGGTCGGGACGGGATAGGCAACGTTGTTATTATTACGGGGATAATTTACGTTATTGAATACATGAAACACGTTTTCTTTTGTAATTAAATCACTGGTTGTCATTGCTGTAATTACAGCTATAATACACACTTAAACTTCATCTTACCGAAAATACTTTCCAATGGTGTTCTCATTTTAAAATGTCCTTTGTTTTATCTATTGAGAAGTCTTGCATTAATATTTATGTGTTCAGGTACTTGCTGCTTCCGTGTGATAGAATTTGAATAAATCCTGAATTAAAATAGTCGAATCCAGTACGAGTTAAAGGGAACACATTGTTGTTCTGTAGTTGATTTATCGTTTCAAGACTGCTATTACGTTCATTGAAATAATCACAATCACAATCCACAATTTCACCACCAAATTATCCATATACATCTACTTCTGAATCCATGATTTGGTATGTTTCTATTATAATCCGGGCGACACATTTTTTTTAACCATTATAACCTCAAGAGTAGTGTTTTTCTTCAGTTCGTCTGTGCCCCCACTGCGTGTGTGTGTGTGTGTGTGCGCGCGCGAGATCTTGAACTAATACATATCAAGTAAGTAGTTGTATGATCTCCGTAATTCAATCATTACGACACGTGCACCGTTAGTGCACATTATTTAATGTTTGAAAACTCGTAATATCCATCATCCATGTCACATATATTCTGTACTTTGTGCGAATTCACAACAAACGACTTTGATCTTTGATTTGAAGTAATTTCCAACTCAGTAATTGTTCATGGGTGGAGCACACATTTGAGTATTCGCCAAAGTTTATATCAACGTGTCCGTCTGCCTTACCGCTTCCCTCTGTCGTCTCCCCTCCGTCTTCAGCTCGGCCTTAAAAGCGTGTGTATCCTCCTGTTGACCGTCCTTGTCAAGGATGTCCATCAGGTAGGAGATGTAGCTGGTGGCCAGCCTTAATGTCTTTATTTTCGAGAGTTTAGTGTCAGCGGGAACATTAGGAATACATTCCCTCAACTCTGCAAATGCCGAATTAATACTTTGGGTCCGTCGCCTCTCTTTCCTGTTAGCCGTGGGTCTGCGCTTTACGGACCGGGGATGTGTCTGGTGTTGAAGCCCGATCGCCGCTCCAGTCTCTGAGTTACGAACCCCATGTGAGAGCAAAGCTGTGGGCCCGTAGTGATGATGGTAGTGCGAGTCCAGGCCTCCGTTAGAGCCGGCGCCGTTGTTCCCATGGTAGTCCGGGCTGTATCCAGGCGCAAACTTGTATTCAGTGGGCGGCATGTCCGCGCGGCTGATGAACCAGCTGGTGAAATACTGAGGAGCCGCAGCACTGTCTTCTTGGCAACGAGTCGCTGTAGCCGCATGTAGCGAGTAGTGGTGGCTGTCGTGATGGTGCATGGCCGGGTGTTGAGGAAACCCGGACACCAAACTCATCGCAGCGCAAAAGCGCCCGCACATGCGCGCGAGTCCTTAGCAAATACAGCAAGCGTTAAGTAAAACTTACAATTCCTTCCTCGATGTTTATGTTTCAATACAATCTCCACGTCTCTTCAGAAGAAAGCTGTTTTACATCTCCGGTATGCAAATTGCTGCTGACCCACCGGTCACACTGCACCGAAAAACCCGCCCTCAGGCTGTGTCATCACAGGCACATCGTCATGGTCACCTTCAAGGGGATTATGATTTCCCTCCATCACCAAACGTACTGTGGTGTACTTGGTCCGCCCTACATGACATGAAGAGTCGAGAGCCTGGAGACACAATCGCAGCGCGATAAAGACACACACACACACACACACACACACACACGGTGAGAGAGGGAGAGAGAAGTTCCTTGCACATTTGACGAACAAAAACGAAACTTTGAAAATATCAGATAACTGCTGCTAGGGACATGCATTCTGATTAATGGTTTATTTTACTTGTAAATGCTCATTGTGCAATTGTTGGAATAAAAGTATTGCTAGCCTTATACACCCATGTTGTAGTATCTATATCTAGATTAGATTAGATCAATATGATTATTAATTCTATGTTTGAAGGGTTGTCTACGGTGTTCTCACAGCAAGATGATGGTGCTGGGACGCTCATCACAAACGTACTGTATAATAAGGAGTTAACAGTGTATTTATTCTCCATGTTACAATAAAGAATATAGATATCACGCACTCATTTCTGTGTGTCTCTTGAGCCTCAGACATCAGCAGACAAATTGCAGTGAAGTAAATCAGAGACCATTTAATTTACATGCAGCTGTGTGGGTGTCATGACACACACACATGCACACACACACACACACTTCTTATCTTTGTGAGGGCACTCATTGCTATACCACTTTCCTCTCACCATGCTCTCACCCTTAACTTAACCATCCAAAACAGATGGGTAACCTTAAGCAGGACATTGAAGCAAACTAAAACCAAATTATGATATCCTGGTTATTTTGAAATTTTAACCCTCAAAGTGAGGTTTAAAGACCTACCTAACCTGCCTCCTTGAATGACACTCATACTGGTTCTCATAAAGATAGAAGTACAAGAACACACACACACACACACACACGTTTGTTTTGCTAATTTTTGTGAGGATCTCTCATTGACATAATGTTTTCCCCAGCCTTTTGCCTTCATCCTAACCATCCAAAACAAATGGCTAACCTCAACCAGGAGTTAGGACCAAAGTTAAACCTATTTATAATAGACTACTTTTACTGGGATTTGAACCCTCTGGACCTTGTGAGGATAGGCCAAAATGTCATCAAAAAGAAAAATGTCCTCACAAGAAGGTGGCTTGTCAAGACTAAGTAGTCACTAGTATGGCAAAACATGCCCACTTGTATTTCTGTCCTTGTGTGGACATTGTGAGGGCCTCACAATGCTTGACATAATGCTTTCCCCAGCCTCTTGCCCTAAACATAATGACTAAGCTTAACCAGGACTCTGAACCAAACTTAAACCCATTTATAATTATGATTTTGAAGTCTTCATCCTCAAATATTATCATGACCCAATTATGAATCTTCATCCTGAAATGGTTAAACTTGTCAGAATTGACAAAAGGTTTTAACATCTACCTATGGAACTGTCAAACTCAGGATTTGGGCCAAAGGACCAGGTCTGGTTACATTGTCTGTTGCTCTTATGGTTCTACTATGGAGAAGAACAGGCAAACCTAACAGGTAACTGATGGGAGCCGTTTCAGACGGTTATATTGTACTGACCGATCAACTAGTCCAACTGACGAGTCAGAGCCGTTCAGAGTAATGGTTGACCGCCATCCCTGTAATGTAGCTGTAATCGTCAAACACACTTCCTCCAGCTGATCTCTGGATTAAACTGGAATTATTTTCTGAATAAAATTAAATAATCATAATAATCTTCGTCATCCAAGGCTTCTGATCGGCCCGAGTGACGATGGTCTTGTTGACTGTGACCCCCTCCATGCACCACTGGATGTAGCCACCCCCACGTCTGTTTGCTGACTGTCTATAACAGCATCCTTGAACATGCTGCTACGGACAGGGCTGACATGGCTCCCTCTGGCCACACTCTCACTGTCTCCACCGCTGGTTTCTCTCTAGTGAGCAGGGGCTGGTATGCACGGACCAGCAACACAGAGAGATGATCTGCGGAGCCGAGGTAAGGACGAGGGACAGCTCTGTACGCCTTCTTGATGTTGGTGTAGACCAGGTCCAGGGTCTTCCCCACGAGTCCACATGCTGGTGAAAGGCCGAAAGCACAGTCTTCATATTGGAATGGTTGAAGTTCCCAGCCACAAGACACTCTCAGTCCACACACGGAGCAATTTTTTCTCGTTTACTGTTTTCTATGCCAATTATGTTTACCCCAATGCCTCAGTCGTCCACTTACTTTCACCCAATGTCTCATTTCCTTCAACAACACACACATATGCACACTCACAGGGAAAAGGATAACTCCCTAGAGCTAAAGTGTACGTACAGTAGATATTGTTTTGATACAGGAAACATTTTTGGTTTTGGAAGTGCACTGCGACCTTAATGTGATTGCCTGCCAGACATGCACAGATGCAGAAAAAACAAAGCATATGGAGCTCAGTTTAAACTGATCTCAGTTGTAGCCTCCATTAACAGATGTCACTGAGCAGGATCAGGACAGGAGAGATATTTACAGCCTGTACTCCCTTTTCTGTTTTAATCTCCATCTTCAAATCACCTTCAAACAGACTGACAGGGGAGAGACATGCATCCATCTTGCTTTAGTTTGCTTTTGTTCAGGGATTCCTCCATGTTTGTTGTTGTTGTTATCATCCTAGCTGCAACGTGTCTTGTGTGATCAGTGGACCTTGTGCACTTACAAAGGTTCTGTGTTGTCTGGAGAGCAAACTGTTAAATTAAATTACATTTTTTTCTGTAATTAATTAATTGTAATAATGTTGTAATTAATTAATCGTAGTTAACCTGTTAAAGTCCCACCACTAATATAAACACATATACTCACATACACACGTGCACACAAAAACATATAGACACCCCAGTTTCCTCAGCCCTTTATCTTTTCCACTTCCCCCTTTACTTTAGGCCTACATGTGACAATAAACATCTCTGAGCAGGGCTGCACATGAAATGTATAGACTGCCTGCCAAGAGTCTGGTTCTCTTTAGGTTTCTCCCTGGTTGAGACAGTTTTTTTTCTTGACGCATTTGCAATATCACATGCTTGAAAGGGTGCTGCAGTCATAAAGCTTCTGTAGATCTACCAAGACACAACTATTTTTTTACCCTCTCTCTAATTCTCTAAAAAAGTCCTCCTTGCAAACAAAATCTTCCGTGCTCTTTCTTGGCATGAAACCATACTGGGGCTCACTGGCAGTTAATTATCTTTAAGCCAAAGTAATTAAATGAACGGCAATCAAATCTTCCCCTTCATCGTCGCTCATGTCTGGACTGCAATGATGGCTCTTTTTTCATCAACATTCAAGAGACCAACCCATTTGTATAATCATTGATTACCACAGAAAACATCCGGTGGAGAATTGTATTGATTTGGCGATACATGAAGGGGATACAACAGTGAAGTCATTGAAAAAATGGTGGTGGTTAATGTTTTTACAGAGCAGACTGGTCACATTTGTTAAGACAGAAATTACACATAACGTCAAGTATATGACACAGACCAACAACGAGAGTAACACTGAAAAACAAAGCTTACATTTCAAAAATAAAAATAAAAAGCTTACAGCAAAATAAGGACAATAAGGAAAAGTAGGAATAGGTGCCATGTGATCAGACCTGTTCCTCATTCTTCTCTATTTTCAATCACACATGTATGTTCAAATTATGTAAAGCAATGTTAATTATGTAACTTATGAAGGCGCGATCGTGACTCTGAAGTGGTGTGCGATGGAATTTGATGTCGTGACTGAAGCACGGCGTGGTGGAACATGGTGGAGTATGGTGTCGCGCCTACACACTGCTATGGAAATGAATTTACATTCCGTGATCACTTTCTGGTGTACAGAGCTACTTAAATACCAAGTTGTTGAGAGTTGTTGAGCTGCCTCTGTCCATCGGCTCCTGTCGCTGACATACCGCGTTTACGGTCATTGTACATCCACTTTCATGGAGCCTTGATGTGAACACGCACAGCTTTTTCCATCAACCAATCCACAAACCGAGTGCATCAGTCAAAAAAATCTATCCGAGTTACTTTGATGGTATTCAGGAGCATGTGCATGTGCAAAAACAAATAAAGATGATTCCAGTATCACAAAACAAGACAGCAGGTAGTGCATAAAACAACCAAAATTACCTTGATTCAGAAGCTTTCCAGAATGACCTTGGTGCCCTCGTGACCCTTACACGTGGGTGAATGGACAGCATTGATCAATAGCAATAATCTTAGAGCTATCACCATTGAAATCTAACAGTTTCTAATTCTTTGTTTCAGTGCTGTGATGAAGAAGCTGTCTAAAAAGTGATCATTTTTGACTTACTGCTTCCAAACAAAAGGCATAGTATACATGTTTTCTTGAAAATCTTTTCCTGACAGCTCTATAATGTGACACTGAATTGGCCATATCTGAATGTTGTTGCTGTTGAAAACCGTAACGTTATCACTGCTCCACACAATGGGTGCATCATTACACACTATGTGTCCATTCTGCTTGAGTTCATTTTGTTGCGCTCTGACCTGAGTGATAGTGAGCAGGAAATGATTCAGGTATTTCTGACATCTGTCTAAAAGGAGAGGTCTGCGAGCAGCAGCATGTGTTTACTTTAAAATTTCTGAAATAACATTCAGGCTGCTTGCTTTTAATGGTCTCTTTTGTTCCGTTATTTGCGCAACCTTTCCAATTCTGCATCTGACAAATATAAAAAAATGAAAAAAATAAAAAATAAAAACAAAAAAAATGTGACCCAAAAAAAGAAAGACAGTAATTAAAAAAAAGATAATGAAAAATCCTGCACTATTTATAACATTCTCTCAAATCTAACCTGCCGCCACGGAACAACGTCAGTGTCCTATTCGACTAAGTCCCACATCTGTAAAACAACAACTACGTGACTCAAGATGAAGAGGACTTCATGACGAAGTAGCTGCTAAAAGCGGAGGAGAAGCTCCACTGCACTGGTTGCACTACCTAGATTAAGCTCAGCCTCAAACCAAGTTATGATACTGCTTAACGTTTGCTATGACTTAAAAGTGAAAGCAAAATCACCATAGCCCTCCCAGTCAACAGTGCATCGTGTGAGCACAACTTTTTGGCTCTAAACCTGATAAAAAATTATTCGCACACAACTGATGACAGACTTTTTTTTCTTTAGAATAAAAACATTTATGCTGAACCAACATGTATTTCTTCAGGAAGATGTGTGAATGTCTTCCAGTTGATATATTGCATTCAACCCAGTCAATAATTTTGCTTACTTAATACGGAGAATGAAAGGGAGTGAACAACCGTTATAACCATTATAATTTCTACTCCTTTACACATATTTCAGATCAGTGTTTGTAAATAACGGTAATTCACGACACAATATTCATGTCCGCTTTTTGCACGTTTTCAAAACTTCACTACCAAAAGTCACCATCATGTTTGCTTTACAGTTTAACTGTCATCTTGTGGTTCAAAACCAATCTAGCAAAGAATGAATCAAAAAGGTTTTGGTTTGTTCTGTTGCCTAGATTGCTGTTTTATCATGGGAGAGAGTGGGGATGTGACATGTCGTCACATGACGTCCTTAGAAGTCTGCTTTGCCTTTATGGGAAAAGTGCACCTCTGTTGTTGGTCCAGTCCAGTTGTTAAACTAAAGATGTCCACCACCAACTCCTTGGTTATACCCGCGTTGACCTAGAGGTAGATTCTCAGCCCCAGTCCACAAAGTCCTGCGTCAGGTCCCTGTACTCTCAATCTCTCAATCTCTGTGCTTAATTAGACGGGTGGTCGCACAGTCTAGCCTGGACATGCAACTTGTTATTCATATATCAACCTTAAAATAGTGTATAGCCGTTCAAAATGTGTGTGCCTCATTCCATTATCAAAGGATATATTGAACTTCAAAGCCACAGTCACGAGCCCCAGTCACTGGTGGTGATGATTTGTTTGGGCGTCCAGATAGACAAGAGGTTATTCGAGCATTGTAGAGTACTCATACTGATCCATGAGTTCCAGCTGTCAACTAACCTGTTCCAGAGGCTTGCTCAACTGATCCTGAACCCATAAAACACGGTGACACCCGGCTTACCCTTGAGGAGCACTGCCACTGCTTCTCCCACGGTCTCTGTCTTTACTGTGAGCAGGTAATACAATGATTCTCACTGTGGTGGATTGCTTAAACAAGGTGATTCATTTTATTCCCCTGCCGAAGCTTCCATCGATAATGGAGATTGCTGACCTCTGGTGCTTCATGTTTTTAAGGACCGTGGACTCCCTTCAGACATTGTTTCAGATCCCCGTTCATATCTCAAGTTTTGCGGGTTGTCTGCAAGGCTGTCAGTGCATCTGCCAGCCTCTCTTCCGGAGACCACCCAAAATCTAAGGGTCAGTCAGAACTGCACTCCAGAACTATTGTCTCTCATACCGCACAGAGAAATCAATGTCTGGTGGATAGGCATCAGGTTCCAGCTCCACACTACCAACCTGGGCGAAGAGTAAGGCTATCGACTCATAACCTCCACCTGCAGGTGAGTCCTGAAAGTTGCCTCCTCGCTTCATCCGTCCATTAGAGGTGGACTGTGTGGTGAACTTCTCTGCTGTTCGTCTAAAGCTCCCAGCATCCTTAAAGTTCCACCCCACAATTCCATCTCCCTCCTTCAGCCAGTCGCTTACAGCCCCCTCAAGGATCCGGATGTATGAATTACATTCATAGTGGTTGTTAATCATTAAAGAATAATTTATTTTCGACGATGATTGGAGGAGTCCTCTGTGTCTGTTGGAGATCCTTTATGTTACTGCTCCATTCATTTTTTTTAATCGACCGTTTACCAAAGCATGAGATGAAATAATAAAAAGAGCAGTAGTTTGGTTTTTAGTACTGCTGTTGGTAAGCTGTTCGATAATGTCAGATATGGTTTCCTGTGCCAACATTTTTTCCTCCTGCCATGTTAAGGTTAGTGGTGCATGCATTCTAAGAGACAGATTCTTTGTATTAAAAAAATTAAATAAATACAACTTTAAAAGAAAAAAACAACTTTGAAAAAAACAATGACAGATGTCTAATTTGTGAAAAGTGAGAAAACTTTTCAAATGTGAACATATCGCACTAAATTATTTGAATAATGTTAAATCCATCTGTACTTCATCTCTCTTTTTTTCTGTGAAACACAACAAAATGTAAAAACAACGAACAAGACATTGGTCTTTCTCACAATGGTGGAGTGTTCCACCTCTTTGCCACTACGTCTACAGTCAGTCAGTCAGTAATGTGTTTAAGCTTCCAAGGAGTCATTGTGTCTCTCATTCTACAACCCTCATGGATCTGTTAAACACTAATGAAGAAAAATGATCACATCAGCGTTTAGCACACAGGTCATCTGTGTGTGTGAACAGCTTCTCAGTCAAGGACATGAGAGACTTGGACAGTAATCGCATCTTCTATCAGGCATAACAGGCAGCTGTGTATGACTTCTTTTGTCAGAGCAGTATGCACGCTTGTGTGCATGAGGGTGGTCTGGCAATTCTGAAAGGGCTTAATGAGGTAGCACAACAAGCCTGAGGCTATACTGGCGACAGGACACACTCACTTAAGAGTCCCGGCTGAGAATTGTTACTTCTTATGTTGACGGCATCTGCACTCATCGTTAATCCCATCTGGTTCTGAAAAGAATCTTTGATACATAGATTGGAGGTTTTTGAATTGTATATTTCTGTGATTTCTACTGATTTCTACTCTTCTTGTAATTCATGAAAAAGAAACTATTTGTCACTCTGGCACTCTAGTGACCTCTGAGGCCCTTAAACAAATGTCTCCTCCAACTCTATGTGGCGGAAGAGAAGGTAAATGAACGAAAAGGACACTATAAAGTGCTACTGTGTATTAACATTTTCACCTTTTTTTGTTTACAAAACATTTAAACAAACAAGACAGTATCTGTATAGTGTGATTTGCACAGTACACAGCATTTCAGACAGAGGTATACTGGGTACCATTTTGATCTTACATTTAGTGTTGAGGCCATATATTGGAACTCTCTTGTGATACGTTGTTGGAGGAATGTATAACAACTATGTTAGCGTTGAAGTGTCAAATAGCCAAGACGAGATCTGATATATTGTGATGGTGTAGACCAGCCAATCACAAACCCCCTTTCAGGTTTGCCGTTGATTGACAGCTGAAGTCAGCCAATGACAACCACCTGGGAAGGAGCGCAGCAAGTCAGACAGACACTCACATATACAGTAGTGATGTTCGATTCCACTGATTTCCTTTTCCGATCCGATACTGAGAAATATTCTGGCGATGCCGATACCAATACCGATATCTACACGAATGTGACTACACCTAATCATAGCTTCCTTAAGAATACAAGGATGAGTAACTTGTTCATTTATTCACTCTGAAAAAATAAAACATTAAAATAAATAATTCTTTAATCATTAGCAAACACAATAAATGTAATTCAACATAAACATGTTAACATGAAAACAATGACAGCATTCAATATTATCAATGTTCCCTCACGCACAGGTTTTTGTTAAGGAACAATAGCATATTTAATGTCTCCCCCTTTAGTCTGTTCCGTTTTTTTACTCAGAACCTCTCCTGCCTTGAAAAGACTCTCGGCAGATACCGAAGTTGCAGTATTTCCCTGGTATCTCACTGACAGTTTGCTCAGGTCGGGTAGCTTAATTGGTGTTCTTGCCACAAAAATATATATGTTTATTGTCATTGCACTGTATAATTAAAAAAAATCGACTTTAAATGGGGAACTGCCAAGGAATCCTTACATGAAGTAATCTAGGACGAAGGTAGGATGGGTGAGATTATTTCAGTGATACACATACTACTACTTAATTATTATTATTTATTATATTATTATTATTTAGATAATTTATCACGTTACTTTATTTATGCATCGTATTGAAATGCATGGTTTAACCTAAAGTGTTTCACCATGTTTGTTGTGTTGCCACAACACCTTATTGTTTTTCAACAGAAGTCACACACCGCTTCTTGGTTGTCCATGGCGGTACTTTTAATTTTTATGTTTCTACACTTGATACGTCAATATGACAGTGGATTTGACACTGCAGGTGTCATGGTGCAGGACAAAGATGGTCTGTCTCATTTGATACTTGATAGCAGTCATTATGACAGTGCTGTTGGCTCTGTGAGAATGTATGCAGCTAAATATTGTATCTTCCCTTGGACAGGCCCACAACTTCCATACACTATCTTAAAGGTGTCTGACAACACATCACATGCAACAACATCATCTTTGAACATTTTCAAAACATGCCGTGAAAATGGCCCTTTGTTGGCTTTCATACACCTCTAGTACAATGATGACAATCATAATTCCGACCATTAAAAACGAACAATAACAACATCATCTGATGTACACTTAAAAGAAATTCAGTGGACCAGTTGTCACCACTTGATTTAATGCATTTGCATTTGCAATGCATTTAATGCTTATATCAACTTATTTCCATTTGTAATTTAAACTCCAATGTCATCATTAATAGGCATATGACAAAATTCATGTTCTTCTAAGTGGTTTGATAACTTGATTTTACTCGTCACATTGTGATGGTCAGACTGTTTTTTTATCAGACCTGCAAGATGAACACATTTCTCAGACTTTCATGGTAAGTTATAATTAATTGAACAATTATTTCACTATGTGCTTGTTGACTATGATAAGACCAGTCGAGGCTTTATGCATATCTGAAAGTTGGTGAAATGTTGCACCACGACATTTATGCCGAAAACTTAACCGAGCAGTGGATTAGACTGAAACTCCATTTGTGAAAAAATACATCTCTACATATGATTATATTTTCTCTGATACAATTATATTTCTGAGGTCATACTAATTGAGTTTGTTTCTCTTTGAAAAATATGGTTTTGTACAAATAAATTCTGTGTAACTACTAACAAATAATACAACTACTAATCGTAAGACTTGACTTGATGAAAGAGTTCAGGAGAATAAACAGGTACTTGAAACTGATGTGGTTTCATCATGAGGAGGAGCTTCAGGAGTGAGAATCAGACAGTTCTTTTTGAGGTCAGATAATTCTTTGGACTAAAGACTGAAAAGCACCTTTGTTGGCTGTCACCCAACATTGCAGAATTATTTTGAAACGTATGCCACAATACGATAGAAGCGCACAGACGAGTAGCTACCTGCTGCCTTGTGGTTTACCTTAATGAGAAGGAAGAGGAATTTGGTGTCAGTAATTTCATGTTCTTGAAAGATAAAATGCAGGTTTGTGTGAGTGCGTGAAAAAAAAAAAAAAACGTTATTAGGGATGCTGCGATCAGGATTTTTGCTGCCGATCACTGATACCGATCACATGGATTTGACAATTAATTTGTGTCAAAATGATGAGACCTTATGTGTACATGATGTGAAAAAATGAACCATTACATTTAATTCAGACACATTTTTATACACCTCTTCAAAGAGGCAAAAAATAGAAAAACCTTGCAGAATGTAACATCTGTTCTGTCAAGTGGACGACTGAAAAACATGTAATTCGATGTGAGACGTCACAGTTTTGGTCAATCTCCAGAGGCTTTGTCCTTGAAATATTTACATAGCGGGACTCTGTGACAGAGAGCACTGCATTTATGAAGGTTTCAGACTCCGGTGGCTAACGAATGCTATACCCGACTCCTCAACAGCGCTGTATTCAGTCTTTTTCGTCTCCACGTAAATGATACCTGAGAAAGGCAAGTCATCTAGCTCTGTGAAATTATTGTTTATTTCTTGGGCATTTTGCGTGACGTTGCGAATGTCATGCTCGGACTGCAAAGTGGTAGCTGCCTGCTGCTGAAGAACAGCAGTCTCACTTTCGTGAGCCCGGAAAACTCTCCATGCCCCGTCAAGTGCTGGTGCTTTAAATGGCATATTAAATTTTAACGTGCGTCCCTGCACAGCATTTTCACGTGCATGTGCTGCAGGATGCAAACTTTAAATGACAGATAGACGGAACCTCCAGAGCTGATTCACTGCTGCCAAGTGAGCAGCGAGTTGGGACATCTCAACCAGTGGTGCTTTATCAGAGTGCTGGCTGTCACACGTGATCAGTTGTTGTGATCGGCAATGATGGTTAGTAATCGGCATTCACAGATCACACCGAAATCGGCCAATTTATGACCAGTGACCGATCGATCAGAGCATCCCTAATCTTCATTGATCGTTTGAATTCAGAAGTGGTCAAGGTCAGCATTAATGAAGTGAATAAATGGTAATGAGGATTGCCATTATTGGTGACCAGACTGTCCCTAGATCTGACCACGAGAAGCCAGCATCGAGGTGGAGGGAACAAAAGTGCTGTGCCTTGCTGATGAGCATCATACTGTATATATTCTCCACCTGAGCTACAGCAAGGAACTCCAATACACTTTTTGAAGTTGCTGGTTTTTTAAATGGTAGTCAACTTAAAAATTGGTAATTATTTAGATAATTATTTAGACATATAAAGTGACTTAAAAATAAAATGGTAAAAATGGAGTAACCTAATTTTATTTATTGCCAATTTAGAATGCTTCCTCCTGGATTTAATAGAGGCATAAAAATTCATCCAGTACATTCATGTATTGATCAAGATCCCAAGGCAAGTTGGCCTTCTGAACGGCATATATCAGTTGAAAATTGTTTTGAAATGCAATCAATTAACAGTATCATGTCAGGAAATTATGGAGGGCATTTAATCACGGTAGACTTTATACTGTTTTTTCTGCCCTTTAATAATACTAAGCATGTATTAAGTCTGTCTGTGACTGTCAACACAACACTGATATTTTGTATTTGTCATCCTTTGTTAGAGTATTTGCATATAGTGCAAATTTGCATTCTTGCACTACTGAGTGATGATGTGTGCAGCCTCATTCAAGCTCGGTACAGAAACCTGGACTCGTTCCAGAGCTGCAGGAAAGCGCAACTTGCATTGGTTTGAGTCAGGGTTTTCACTGCCACATATGTTTTCACTGCCACTCAATCAAGGAAAAAAAGATTGTGTTATCTTGGTGGGAACACAATGCTCGTCTTGTAAAACCTCAGTCATATATCTTCCACATCGTAGATGCTGTTGAATATGGGGCAACTCTGGTGAGTTTAGATGTTGCCTAAATCAACAAATGAAATGGTCACATGGTACCGTCTGTTACGAGGCTTCAAGAGTCAATGGCTCATCGGTAAAGCCTCAGTAGACACAAAAGTACCAGCCATATTACTTGCTACACAAATCAACGTCCTAGCACATAGGATGCATCCATCACTTGATGAAATAATCTGATAAAACTGCAATAAAGCTCATCAGCTATGTGACTTCACTGATGGACCATGGATTTCAATCATAGATCAGGCAGGGATTTGGATTTTTTCTTGTGCTCTCTGTGTTTGCATTTCTCGTTTACTTCTTAGGACACAGCGTTCCACATGGTTAAAAGAACCAGCAAAATTGGCGTCAACAATTATTTCATCATGCATCATGAGAAGAACAAAGTTATAAACAATAATAAACAGAAAATAACACAGTAATCAAAGACAATGGAAAAGTCAGCTCAACTTGACTTGTCAGTTAAAGACTTGGGAAGTTGACTTGAGACACAATAACTTCCAGTACCTGATGATCTACCTGGCCTCCTCCAGGATGACCACCATGCGATCACTGTCTTAAGCCAGGTACAGCTGCCGCTGACAAAACTATCGATGGTAACGAATCTATATATGCCCTTGCACACTAGTGGAACCACAATGTAGCCTGCTGTCTATGCCCAAGGGGGACCTAACAGCTCGCGGTGATGTCACATGATGCCTAGCATCGGTCAACACCGATGTCAGATGCCAAAAGAAGTCAATGCACATGGGATGGGATGCCCCTATACCGGGTCATGCAGAACCTGCAGGTGCACTGTGCATTGAATGGTAGTCAATGAGCTCTTGTAGTGATTCGCCACCAACCCCAGCTAAGTTTTGCAGTCCATCACACGCCGTGTGTGTAAAGGGACTCCTCTGACCCAGCAAGTATTAACCTTCTATATACATCAAGATCCGCACATCAATTTTGGGAGTGAACCTGATAATAGCGTGGATTATTTTAACTGATTTTTCAGAAGGGTTTAAAAGATTGCTCAACGTTAAGATTTCTGTCAGATTGGATAATTGGATTTTTTTATTTTATTTTTTTAAATGATTGTTATCTGTTATGGAGAGATTGTGTTGGGGTGGACTGAAGCTTCTTGATGGACATTTGCACCCCCTTTTCTAGTTGTTGCTTCCTAATGTAAAGGACTTTCCAACACTTGTTCGAATCCTTTGTTGATTGAATGCACACAAAAAAGACATTCTTTGGCAGATGTTGTAAGTTGCTTATGTTTTTTTCCAAGTCCTTATTTGATCTGATTGGAAACAAAACAAAAAATATATTGCAAACTTACTAAAACATCTCACTGCAGTGGTTCACTGATATTGAGCACACTTGTACTGCTTGTAGGCCACAATGCGATGTCATTGTTGCCTTTGCTGAATCTCTATAAAAGAATTAATATGAAGTATAAACAATACAATTGTGTGAGATAGATGTCCTTAGTCACATTGTTGGTGACTTCCTTTAAATTGCGTCAAGATAACTGAAGTACAAATGTTGCAGACATCTGGTAGGGACCTGGTGTCTGGGTAAAGATCTAGTCGCTTTGTTCAGCTGAGGATTTCTCAGTTAGACCTTAATTGGGATTAGTATCGATATCCCTAATGCAACCCACCTGACCATGTATTCTTGTTCATTTGTGCATAATTTTGTTGATTTTTTTTCAGTTGAAGCAGTGGTTAAAAGTATATTTTTCTTGCATCAAATTCATTAACTCTTGTTTCTGCTTGATTTTAATCCACGGAAACAGATGTGATGTTTGGCTACGTGATACAACTACAAAACCACACACAAGCAATTCATATCGGCCAAACTAAAATCATTTCTGCAGACAGCTCTTGGGGACTTTATGTGATTCTGCACTGTTTTTATGGCAACATTGTAGCCCATATAGCTGCCTCACATCATACAAATTCTTTGCCTCCAACTGTGACAAGGAGATATGAAAACAATTCATCACTGTTTTCATCTATATTTGGTCTTTATTGAATGCATCTGCCCGGCACCCGAATCTTGTTTTGGGAGAGGGAAACAGGCTCACACCTACACAGACCAGCTGTCGCAAAAAGAAAATGCCTCTGTTTGGAAACAGGAAGTCTATCCTGAACAACAAGCAAGAAATATTGTTCATGCAAGCAGTATTTCTCATTTGTGAATCTCAAGCGCATGACGTCACTGCTGGTAGAGCTTTTTATGGTAGTGAAAGTGACATTCGAATTTTTTAGTATGTGCAGAATGAAGTTTTCCAGTATGGGTTCTGACTCTGGACTAAATTCAAACAGTCCCTTCGCTATCACTATGAACGAACACTGCATTTGAAAATTTGGAAAACTGTAAGACTGTATGAACGCAAACATATAATTTCTATCTCAATCCTAACATCTTGTGTTCTTTAGGGCTTGGCCATCCCATGACTTACCTAGTCACATTCATCTTTTTTTAAGTGTCACACTGCTGCGGAAGGCAGTAGAATATGTTCTACAGAGCATCACGGGACCTCCTTGAGGTGGACATGTATATATATTTTTCATCGATTGGTGTAAATTGACCCTGCGGGTCCTTCAGGTGAGGGCCATTATCCCTACGGTTCTGCCAAGGTGTTGAACCAATAGCAAAGTGGATTAGAGGGCAAGACACGTATGACATAGAAATGATAGTTTCCTGAATGTAACTTCAGTTCTGTGAATACGTGAGGGGCCCTCTTACGGTCCTCCCAGCAGGAGTTTCCCCTGAGTTTCCTAAAAGGAGACAAGCGCTGTGTAACAGGGGGATTTATAGGGAGATGCAGAGCCTACCTGGGTGGAGAGTCAATTAGATGAGAGAATTCTCAGGCATGAGACAGAGCCTCGGAGTGGATAAACCAATAGCAAAGCCCATTAGAGGGCTCTGCACGTATTCATAGAAATGAAGTTACACCGAGGTAACTATTTTTACACGTGTGAACCATTTTAAGATTTAAAGTGGTTTAAGAGTTATAGATGTGTTCATAAGATGAAACGTCACCTTGGTTGATGGTAAAAGTGTTCATATATTTCATAAAACCATGTTCATATATTTCGCAGTAATTTAGTTCTAAACACAGGGCTGCAAAATGCGTTAGAGCAATTGTGATCTCTTCAGTTAATGCATATTCATATGACCTGGGAACAATCATGGTATTAGATGACACACCATTCCCTGTAAACAGGAACCTCACCAAGCAACTTTTTAAACGCTGCAAGATATTGTCTCAGTTTGGACTTACAAACATTTAAAATTCTATTTTGATATTAAGCTAATCTGTAAGTGTATGAGATTCAATGACAGAATTAAAAGTAAACTTAAAGATAATTAAAAGCAAAATATATCTATTTGTATTTGTTTACTACAACTTCTTTTCTAAATTGAAATAAACACACATTTTTATCCCTTAAGTTCATTTGAAAAAAAGAAAAAAAAAATTAATGCCATGGCTGGAAATGCCAGGGCAAAGGCCACAAACGAAAGGCGCCAGGTGCAATTAGGGGGTTCGCTGTGAGCAATCGAGGGACACTAGTTCATGATATCCGCATTTTTGCTGTGCGGGGGAAAAAAAGGATGAAAAGACAAAAAATGTTACTCAACAGTCAAAAAAAAAGGCTAACCCTGACCTGACTTCAGTTTCATGAGAGGCTATAGTGCTAAAAATGTATTAGCATTTGACAATCATCAAATGTTGTGGGTTGTTTTCTCCAAGTGTGACGATCCCAAGTAGTTACTGGGGCTCCTTTTTTGCGACATAAAGTAAGCAAGGTCATTTTAGGGCTGAGAAACCCGATACAACTAAACTCACTCTTTCGCTCTCACTCTCTCTCGCACACACACTTGAATATGTGTGAGTGCCTTTGATAATTTGCTGTGGCTCCAGTCTGACACCTTTAAATAGTTGTCATCAAAAACCACATGTTAAACTCTCCTGTGCGCACACACACATGCACACAGAGACCATTCCTCCTTTGCTGCCTTTTCCTGTCTGAAGTCTAAACAGGCCTGTTATCATGGACCTTATTAGATAATTAATGACAACAGGTCAGAAGACCATTTAGAGAGGTTATGGCCTGGAGAGACATCTTAATACCCCCTCTTAATTCCCCATGGTTGCTTGCTGATGGTTCTCCACTGCTGTCCATGTGTCATTTCAGCTTTGCATATATTTGTGTGTGTGCTTGCATGCATGAGTATAAGGCACTAAAATGAATTCATATTTCAGAGATTATGCATGGTATTGAAAAATGGTGTTGATACACCAGTGTCAACTTGGTCAAAACTGCACAGTCTTTTTTAACATTAAGATAGTTAACCCTCCCTCACAGTTGTATTAAAAGTAAGTATTAAATTCTACATTCATCCAGAGTAAAATTCAACTCAACTGCGTGATAATTTCCCACTATATGCAAACTAGCACAAATCGCTTGTAGGAGATGGAAAGTTGATCGACTATGGTGATCCACTATTCTGGAAATATTCTGGTATTTTGGTACTTTTATATATCATTCATATTAATTGTAGGATGTTGGTTTTGGGGGAGTTCTTGGAGAATAAAAACATTCACCATTCGACAGACTGCTGTCGACTCGAGTCTTTTAATTCGGAACCACCTTGAACGTTACTCGTGAAAATGAATTCCTCTCCAATCCAGGTACTGTTTAGTTCAGTGTTTCTTCTTTTTTTTTTTTTTTTTTTAATGTGAGGGGTCAGAGGAGCGTGAAGAGAGCAGGAAGTGGAAACTGGCATAGCACGAGCACAGTCCAATGTGCACAATTTAACAACAAGGAAACAAGGAACAAGGAAAAGACAACACAAATGGGATGTGGCCCAATGTCCAAAAAACGAGACCCATGGGAGTCTCCAATGGACAAAAATCACCTATTTGAAATCTGATATCTACTCAGTTGAAAACAAAACACTTCTAAAATATTCATTGCTTTTACTGGATTATGTGAGTGATTGAGATGCGTAGAAAGATATTGCCCTGGAGCAGGGGTGGCCAACCAGTTAGAGGCTAAGAGCCACATTGTTTTACTTTGTTGCTGAAAATAGCCAGATCCTACAAATATGTAAGGACAATGAATAACAGGTGAAACAAATGCCATACGTTTAGTTTAGGGAATGACAAAGTTTGGTGAAGAGCCGCATGAAACTGGGAAAAGAGCCGCATGTGGCTCGGGAGCCACAGGTTGGCCAGGCCTGCCCTGGAGTCAACTGGAATGGGTCATTCACAAGTGCACACATATTAGACTTCTGAGGCACTGATAATTTCACCAAATGTATTTCCTCATCGCACAGACTGTTCTCTATGATCATTTATGATTCACTCATCCACATTCATGTTCAGGAGCATCTGACGACACTGTCGTTCTGAACATGATTGTGTCCAAACTTGAGGTAACAGTGAAGCAGCATGTCCACTAAGTAGTCACACAAAGGGCGTGGCAACGTGGTGGTGTAGAGAACTGTCACATTTGGAAGTTCAGTTCTACAAGCGGTTTTTCACAGTATACATTTTAGTGTAATTGGTTCGACTTTATTTAAAGGTGTCATCGCTAATACATTATTTGTATTTTCATTGGACATCATAATCCATCTGTATAACGCTTTATAGAAGACATAGAAGACAGTTTCCTAAGTATTATGCCATACAGAACTTGAAAGAAATAAGTTAGCTCTCAAGTGATACAGTTTGAATAAAGTTCAGGATATCAAACATTTACAAAATGATGAGCTAGAGTACAAAGAACTAGAAACATGGAGCATGAGCATGCTAAAACTGTCAGGGAAAAGAAAATAATAAAGAATGGGGGGTATTTTTAGACCTTTTCTTTTCTCTGCTCCTTTTCAATCCCTCAGATCAAGTTGATAACTAAAGAATTGTTGTGTTTCAAATGATCGCTGATGTCAATTACTGGAACTGGAAGATGCTAATAACTGAAATGAACCTGTTGTTAATAAAAATAATTATTGGTTTGACATTTTTACATGGAATTTATTCTTCTTGCGAAATCATGTGACGCCAAACAAACTCCCGCCACTGAAGCAGCATGAGCATTTCTATCTACATCATATTCAGCTAGACCCACACATATGACGGTGTATTTTACATGAAGGAAGACGTGTTGCAGAGCAATGCATGCTCATATATTGTGGTTTGTAAATAACAACACAGACGCAGCAGTTCAATATGAAGTTGACTGCACCTGTTTACGAGTGCAGACACCTCAGTTCATGTATTTAGCCTCATTCTCGTCATGGACACAAAAAGGTTCTGTTTTATTCAACCTAAAGGAGTTTATTGGTTATTAGTACATGACAAAATCACAACATCCCCAGCTTCAGTGAAAAGCTGCTCAGATTCTGACCTCAGTCAGAGTTTCAGATCCAGACAGGTCTGAACCGCCTTCATTGTGTGCGAATGGTTCTCCATGACGCCTGTAAATGCAGCTGAGCATGGCTGTAAAATGCTCCTCACTGTCTGTACTGTCTGTGTGACGTTGGTAGCAGCTTACAGTTGACCAGGGGTAGCTGGGTGACAAGAACTAGCATCTTTTTTAACTCCTGAGTTGTGGGGTTTCTGTGACATCACAGCAGATCAATTAGAGGAAAGAGGGTGGTCTATTTATTGGGGAAAATCGATTACACAAATAAGTAAAACACAATGGAGATTGAAAACTGGTTTAATATGGGACCTTTACTTTTTATTCTTGTTGTCGAGTGTGCTTGCTGCTGGTTTGCACACACTTGGGTTCCATATGCGCTTGGTCTCTGATTCCTGCGCTGAGCTATGTCTGGAATGATTGTGGCCTGGTGGAGAATTGAGAATTTAACAATGTGAAACGAGAAAGCAAAGTCTTTAACTATATAAAGAATCTCAATTGAACACAGTTATATTTTATTTCAAATTTAACATCAAGGCGAGAGAGGTTGTCATAAGTAAGTAAGTAGTATTACAGTCAAGACCATGTCAAGACTGTGTTGGGACCAGAACAAACAGAGACGCAGACGAATGGGGCGGAGTGGCGACATATTTATTTTTTACTACTTTATGCTCTGGTCTCAATGCTGTCTTAACTGTAGCCCCAACACTAAAGTGCACTGATATGATTGCTTTGTAATTAAACTGATGCATTCTCAATATAATTGGTCGTCAAAAGAAAATAAAACACTGATTTTACGTTCTTTTTTTTTTTTTTTGCTAAACTAAGGCGTTTAAAGTGGGCTAATAGAATTCTTGTTTTTTTGCCTGGTACTTCATGATGTCATGCTTGTTCCCAATAATGTGCAAAACAAACAGCTGTTCTTTGTCATGTATAACGAGGAGCAGCTGTCTGTATGAAGCACAACCTTCCTGCTGCTTTGCTGATAACACCGCCAAATCTTTCCAAAAAAATACAAAAAAAACCCCAGAAAAAACACAGTCCTGTGCCCACAACCATTGGCTCTATAGGAAACTGTGTGTTATCCCATCATGCACACACAAACCTGCCATGTTAACTGACCTCATTGTGGAAGAAGTTAAGATAGCGTGCATTATCCAATGTGCACATATGAGCTGGTTTGTATGCAAAAGGACATGAGCTTTATTTTGCCTAATCTGGACTGGAGGGAGCACTGAGCAATTCCTTTATTCCAAATCAGTGAGCTTCTTAATCACTATATTGGAACATGTGAACATGTTACAGACATTAAGTGGCTCAAAGTTCAAACTCTGTGCCCATTTGGGATTAAATCAGGCAGATGGGAGTGTTTATGATGATGATCAGATAGTTTATTATTGATGGGGACAGACATTGTTTCAGTAAACTGTACAATCTAGTTGTAAACTTTTCTAAACTTTTGTTGATGTTTGTCTGAGTCTTTCAGTTCAGCTGTATTGTTTAATTGGTTACAAGTGGAGAAGTGTCCACCAAGAAGAAGAGTCCAGGACGACAGGGGATGTTATAGCCTAGTATCCAGGAGATATCATGAGATCCTGCCAGATTCTTTGGACCTATGTGCAGGTCCAGACACTGGAAATATCAATCTATTGTATCTATTGACCATTTGGCACACCTGTCTCATTCTATGAGACTGAGGTATATATATATATATATATATATATATATATATATATATATATATATACATACACAAACACAAACAAGCATGTACACATTTGTTTCATGATTTGGCAACACAACAGAGACAGTAGTGAACACAAAATTGACTTACAAGTCCAGTAGAAAGTAAAGTAAATGCATCTCCTATATTGACACTTGTTTGGGATCTTGCTCTGTCATTCCATTCTTCTGCCATGATGTCAAGAATGGAACTCGGCTTGCTGCCAAGGTCACTCTGCCTTGCTATCTGGAGAGTCTGACTACGGGATTTTGGACTGTTAAAGAAATATGAAAACACCATTAGATATCCTTTATTTGTCCCGCAGAGGGGAAATTCCTCATATCACAGCAGCAACAGTGATGACTAGGGACAACCCGACATTTATACTAGCATCAATACTCACACTGATGCTGGCCTATTTTGCTGTATTCGTACTCGTCAAATTCTCTCTCATGACAGCACCTGATGCCTACTGTCGTTATATTCTGTGGAATCAGCGTTTTTTGTAATGGTGTTATGAAGTACTTCATCAGTTCACAGTATCAGTAAGTCATACGTCAGTACTCATACCTGTACTCAGTCTGGTACATTATTAGATAACTGGTGACCCCAAGTATACAATAAGGGCCTTTATTCAATAATCTCATGAAAAATCCTTATCTTAAATAATTTCTTAATGAAAAATAAAATTGTCGTATACCAACCTGACTCTGGTTCTGTACACTATAATGAAAACATCAAGATAGAAGAGCAAGACCTTCCAGCTCAACTGAAGTTGAATCGTCATGTACAGAGACAACTATAACAACTATATTGCACTTGGTGCACAGCAATCATGGTTAATGAACAACTAGTTTAATGAACAACTAGTTTAACTGAAGAAGTGTATGAATGCTGTTGTGCATCAAAGCACAAGAACTAATGTATTCAAGTCTGACTCTATATTAGTGCAGAGTATATCCTAAGAAAATATTCCCTTGTAAATTATGAATAATCACCAGTATATCACAATATATCACAATATATTATTATTATTATTATTATTATTATTATTATTATTATTATTATTATTATTATTATTATTATTATCTACAATATTTTATGACACATAGCCCATTCATAGAACCATGAATACAAATATTACATACTTATTACATACAAAAAATTATGACAATGTCTGTTTCCATTATGGCAGAACATGTTAGGAATGCAGACTAAAGAAAATAGGTATAAATGTTATGAGTGTTGCTTACCCTTGCTTGAATAAGCTTGAATAACAAATTATTTGGAATGTAATTTTGATGAGACCTAACTGAAATGACAGATGAGTCATTATCACATGCAGAGCAATAATGAGAGCGAAGTGCAGAGCAGATGTTTACATGACAAGGTCCAGACATGGTTCTGGACTCTTCCTAATTCACATAATTCTCCATAATTCAGGCTAATATCAGCGCATTCAGAAACTCCATGTTGTCGTTCACCCCCAGCTGACACTCTACCTCTGGCCAAAAATTCAATTAATTTGGTTTTGATGAAATGGAAGGATTCTGTCTTCCTCCATAAAACAAACAAATGGTTAACCTCAACCAGGGCTCTGTGCCAAACTTAAACCCGATCACAATAAATTACTTCTACTGACGTTTAAACCCTCTAAACCTTGTGAGGACAGGCCAAAACGCCCTCACAAGAAGGTGGCTTGACAGGACTCGGTTCTCACAATCTGGGTTGTAAAGACGAGTCAACTAGTCGTTGTGTCGACTTGAAAACTCTAACAAGACATTTAGAACGTGATGTCCAATAACCACTGACCTCGTGTTTTTGACGCTAACAAAATGGACACCCTGCAGAAGCATACAGGTGAGGGGATGAATGCCTCAGGTCAGCAAATAAGCTGTGGTACATCAGTCTTGTGGAATTATTTTACCAAAATTAAGAACTGTGACTTGGTCACTTGCAAGATATGCAAGTCTGTCCTCAAATACAACAAGCGCACAAGTGCAATGCACACGCATCTAAAAAGGCACCCGCTAATACTCAGTGAACAACCAGCACTTAAATTCCCTCGACAGCAGTCAATGAATTATTTCACCAAACGCCCACATGAAAGGCCAGAGTGTATCACTAACAACTGATCTGTGGATCAGTATGCTTCATGCCCGATTCAAGAATCTTCAGTTCATACAGGAGAGTAAAAGAGCCACCTGAGTGACCTGTCTCTCCCTGCTCACGTCGATGCACTTGTGTCCCTGCACACAGACCAGGACTGAAAATGAAACCTGCAACTGTTGCAGAGTAGGATTGTGATGATGACTAGGCTGATATGCTTTTGCCTGTATGTTGTTTTCCTCCCCAATTGTTTTGTATTTTCTTTTGCACCAATAAAACCTTTTCCTGCACAAGGCATCTGTTTGTGTGGCCCAGTCCAGCTTGTCCAGCTTGATGAACTCCCACACAGTCTCCTTTGATGACAACTGGTTCTGGAAGCGTCCTGAATCTTTGGAGGTCCACCACGATCAGGAGCAGGTGATTGTGGTTGCACCACTCAACCAAGTCCTGGATCATTTTTCTGCACTCTTCCTGCTGTACTTTCCTGATGCAGCCCACAATAGCTGTGTCGGATGTGTACAGGGAGACAAGAACTGGGGAGTGTATAGTTCCCTGCGATGCTCCTGTACTGCTGACCTGCTGTCGGACAAGCAGCTCACTAGTCGCACATAGCGGAGCGCTGGAGAAGTCCAGGGATGTAATCCTCACAGCACCAGAGCCACAGTCCAGGTGAGAGAGTGATCGCTGTTGCAGGAAGATGATGATGGCATCCTCCACTCCCACCTTTGTCTGGTAGTCAAACTTCTGGGGGTTAATGGTGTGTCTGCGGCCTCAGATGATGCAGCAGCCATGGTCTTCATGATGTCAGAGCCACCGGTCTGAAGTCGTCCAGGTTTCTTTGGCACTGGGATGAGAGAGCCGAGCAGATTTAGGATTTAGGTGGTTTGATTCCCCCCACACACTCACCGCCGGCTGCTTTTGCACTCCAGGGACCTTTTTAAGTTCAAGGAATGATTTGGAGGAACTACTACTCGGGGGCGCTACTCGCTGAGACATAATAATAATATAAGGAGTGAGCTATGATGGAGCAGTGCTTATGATGTCTTGCATGTTAGAATGATGAGAATGAAAGAGTGATTTTATGTCCAATACTGGTTACTAAAGAAAGTGACCGCGCAGTACGCTGTGTGTAACGTCAGCGGGCTGATCACGCCGGAGAAAATTATTTCCCACGAACCCACAATACGTTTCTAGACGTTGCCAACGACACACTATGGGCTCGCTCATATCTCGGAGTGTGACAGGTATGTGTGAGCGGCGCAACGGACCGGAGCGTCTCAGCAGCGCGAGTAAAAATCACTTCACGGCGATCAGTGCTAAATACGACGGAGGATTAAGGCCACACATAAAAAAAAAATAATAATAACATTACGTGATTACCAGGTTTAGTTCAGGTCCTAACAATACAATGATACGTTGACTTAACTTTACTACTAACTAACGGATGATGATCCAAAGTCTGTGTGTGACCGCAGGCCCGTGGGAGCTGTGGGATGGAGGGGGGTGGAAGGGCTGAGGGGTTTTAGCAATCGCGCTTCTCACGCCACAGCACGCCAGTGATGAACTGGCCCTCATGTGCCCACACCCTAAACGATGGGGAGCCACTGTAGAACGGAAAATCTCATGGAGAGCGATACTCAGTCACGTTTCTTTTTCTGAGACTGACGTTGCTTTACAGAAAGCAAGTTTATATATGTGCACTCTACAAAATGGTGTAAATTATTTTTTTTTTAGAATCTGTCTCAATATCACGCACCCACACAATTCCATCAAGCATTATCTCTAGGAGTATTTTATTGATTCTATTACTGTTTTGGTTATTATAAATATGCCCCCAAATAAAACTATATCATAGGTCACTTAAACTGTAACGTTTATGATTTCTTGACGCTTCACAAATTTATTTGGGAAAAATAGAGCACTGTCTGCTACGATTGGAGATATTTACTCGCAATTTCCTTTTTAAGATTTGAGGCACCTCATTAAATTATTCTATCATTGATTATTATTTCCGCTTTTCATGAACGCGCATGAACTACCATAACGACAAAAAAAGCATTTTATAACGATGAGTTGGTGCTACGTGAGGTGACTTGTAGATAGTCACAATAATTAGTTTCAGAAGCTGGGCGTTTGTAGAGCGCTTTTGTTCAATTCTTCGTTTATTAAGAGGCGACATAAATACAAGCACTTTTTAAGAGCCTCATAAAGAGTTCTTTCTCCCAAACTGTTTGTAAGTAATAAAGGTTTGAATATTGATGACAATATAACAACAACAACAATAATAATAATAATAATAATAAGAAGAAGAATCGCGATCAGACATGAAATAAATGAAATTTACACAATGACTGCTCTTCAAATAAATCAAATAATCCCATCAAACCGATGCATATTCTCTTTATTACTCAAAAATCGTCTTATTTTCCTTGATTTCAACCCTGACGTAACGTGATTTTCGTTTCTCAATGATCACCTCATTCAATTTCCTCCTACATCCTGCCAGTGATGAGATCACGACATCTACTGCCCTAGCAGTAAATACACCAGCAGACGGAATCACGTAGATATTACAGACTGAAGCAGAAATTTCAGCCTTATATATATATATATATATATATATATATATATATATATATATATATATACACACACACACAACTCACACTGTGAGTGCTATGGTTAGTCTGTTTTAACTAACGATGTATGTACAGTATGTATTGTGGCTTGTTTAACAAAGTTACCCCCTCACATCCTCCTATCAAATTTTCATGTATTGGGTCATTTTTCCACGACTGTCACAGTTAATTAACTTTTCCTCCATTAATAGATGATATATGTACAATAAGTGAATCATAACTACTATGGATTATTTATATTGTCAACCCTTTAAGCACCCAAAATACTAAATATTGATCGTGTATCATTGTATCCTATATGTTTCATATGCAAAACATATAGTAGTTCGGCTTTATAGCCACTCATCTCACACTCCATAACAATAATAATAATAATAATAATAATAATAATAATAATAATAATAATAATAACAATTAATATAATTTTCAAATACTAACAAAAAACTGACTGACTGACTGAAAATATAATACTAGACCACAACTGTGTGAACAATTACATGATTTTGGCCCATTATTATGGTCATTCAGTTATTCAATTTGTGTAATGTGCCAGCAGTGCTCTGGAACTCACTTACGCAGCCCATTTAATAGAGAGGAAGCACTAGTTGACATGGTGATGCAGGGAGCAAAGACGGCGGTGGCTGTGTGACGTCAACACCATCCAGATGGTAATCCAGAACACAGCCAAAACTGAATCATGTGTTTCTTGTCCCATAATAAATTCCTTTATATTTGTGAACTGATAGATACTGGCAAAAGTCTGACCTACAAGGTGGGAGGTAATAAAGCAACAGTGCTCTGGACATTCACTCAAAGTGTGGCAGTACTACTCAATAAATCTTATTTGTAGATACAAAGTGTATGCCACATGTTTGTTTAAATCATTTTGTTCCTAATTGATGAGCAAGACCTTAAATCCATGGCAAAATTTTTTGTCTAGGTGTGTGTGAGTGTGTTAGTAGATGATCCTCTGGGCTGAGAAAGTGCAGACACTCAGCAGCTCAGATGGCCATTCATCATTTCCATCAAGCTCAAGTGAGGCTTGAAGGACTGAAACTACTCAAGCCCCACGGTCTAAGGTCAATAAAATAAACTGTGACATCATCGTCACGCGAGACGCTGTGTTGGTCATCACTTTAACAGAATTCTGAGGAATTACTTTCTTTCAGCTTAAAGAAGAAGCCAACTGTAACCGGGAAAACAAAAAAAACTCATGGGCAAAACACCAATGGCCAATGTAATGGGTAAAACTCAGTCCTCAGTCATGCTTCCAATTCAAAATAATTGTCTTGATCTATGTTATGACGGCCCTTTTCTCTTCCTACATAAAACATGACCACTTCGCCTCCGAACCATGCACGCATACACACATCTAGTCAAGTCAAAGGTCAAGTTGTGTCTGGAGAGGTTAGACTCTTTTGCTCTCTTGATCAAACATACACTTCCTGAGCAAACACAGAGCTCACTTTCCTCCGGGCCATCAGCCAGTAGTTCATATCGTGAGTAGAGTTCGAAGGATGTCTTCTTCTCGCCCCAGAAAATACATGGACCACACAAACACGCTTGGTCAAGTCAAAAATCAAGCTTTTGTGACATAATTGGTTTAATCTGACATTACAGAAAGCAGACAAGGTCATCTTCAAAACACAATGATTTAAATTAGAAACATTAATTTAATTAGAAAGTAGCTCTAAACAGTCGTGCCATACGTGTACATGTATTTTTTTAAGTGCAAAATGAAACAGGCTCATCTGTCATTTCTAGATCAACTTACACACATATTGCATTGAATCCAATAGAGCAGAAAATGTCCATTCTGAAAGGGGAAAAGACGTAAAGCAATTCCAGTTGATCACTTCTAGAGTGAAGGGAAATTGCGCCCCCTGCAGATCACTTCTACATTTTTAGCTAGTACAACGCAAGACAGGTTTTGTCAGTGCAGTGTCAGTGCTTGTCTTCATACATTCAAGTTTAGACAAAATCTGCCGCAATTCAGCAAGAAATAAAAAAATCTCTCAAATGTTTTTCTTCTTCTTCTTTGTAAGCATGTGAAGTGACCGTGGAAAGATAGTACATGGATTTATGCAGCCACATGTCCAATCAGGTAGATGTTGTCATACAGGTGGCCAACAAAATCGTCTGAGATATTGTGGGCTGCTCTACGAGTGTTCCTTATAAACTCCCTCTTGGACATTTTATTTTTTACATGAGGGCTGGACAGATCAATGGACAGCAGAATGAGACTGTAGCACAGTACATACACAGCATCTGCAGAGACAGAAAAGTTCACAATTAAAAAGGCTTACAACCTTTAAATATGACATATGAATAGTAGGGTTGCAACAATATTGTGTGTGTGTGTGTGTGTGTGTGTGTGTGTGTGTGTGTGTGTGTGTGTGTGTGTGTGTGTGTGTGTGTGTGTGTGTGCACAGGTGTGTTGGGGACTTAGCTCGGTGCATGAGAGTGGAAAGCGGCTTTCTATTTATTAAGATTTGTTATTTGGATCCGATCACATTCAGTCTGTTTCACTTACACTCTCAACATAAGTACGCGTTTCTATTTGCTACAGAGACATACATGATTGACACAAGAGTGAGGACACCACTGCAAAGATTGGCAGGTTATGGGCCCAAGAAAAGCATTGCATCAGATCTCCTGGAAGCATGATTGACCAGTTTGGGTCATGTGTGAAGACAGCCTTCAGATCGACAAACTAGTGTAATAGTCAACAAGCAGAGCCGAGGGTAAGAGGGTAAGCCACACCTTACTGCCCCTGAAGCAGAGGCATTCCCCAAGTATAATTATTCTGTACACCTATTTGGCAAAAGTATGCATGACAATGAGTGAGAAAGACAATCAGATAAGATATCATTACAGCCATGAATACAAGGTTGTGAGTCTACATGAAGAAGCTGAAATGATGAGAACATATGACTGCACAGATAATTTTAAGAAATCCCAGGTAAGACAAGTGAAATTTATGACCTACAGCCCATGTCAGGATGTGGTGGTTGGAACCTAGTGCTAACCACCACCCCACCATCCAGGACATGGAGTCTTTGGAAATAACAAACAAATAAACAAACATCTGCTCTGGCCTTGGCAAGTTCACTTCCTTTACTGTCAATTGTGGAAACTACTAACAGCGCTCGTACTTGGTGATAAATCCGGCACTGTTGTTGAATTCTGGTGTGTGATCCAATATAGATGAATGTTTAGTTCAATCTTCTCTAGCACATTGTTAATGTCATACTGTGTATCTACGCATCCTTGCAAACAGTCAGCAATTTTAGGAAAATAATAATAATATATAATAATAATAATAATGCAGTTTATTTGGACAAATATTGCCATTGCTATTTAACATACAATTTTTGAGGGAAATTTGTTTTCTGCTTGTATGATAACACAAAATCTGATACAATAAACATATTAATGCACACAGATTACTAGCCTAGCTAGTGACGCAGCAGAAACACCAGCTGGAACCAAATTGCAATGTTGCACTTGAGGATGACAAAAGATAAGAATGGAGAAGAGTCCTAAGATCTATTAAGGCAGGAAGAGCTACCTAAATGAGCATTGCAAGTGACTATACGTTGACCAATATTTCCACAGAGACAGGGCAAATCAGTCGAATGAAGCCCAGTGGCAGGAAACTCACCACAGCCATCAAAAAGTCATCAGAAGTCCAGCCAGACACAGCTCGGCCAATGAGCCCAGACCCCAACCAGTTACAGGCAACAGCTAAGAGGGAAATAGATGGCTGAAAACCTCTATTCCGATGGCCCACATTCTGCCAGAAAAAGAAGTGGCAAAACATTGATACAGACCACAACCATCTCTTAAAAGGTTGAAAAGGGGGCAAAGAAAGAAAATTTGATAAGATAAAATTATTTACAACAGGAATGAGATATCCTGGATGAAAAACAACCACACATCCCTGAAGAAAACATGAAGCCATGTCAAGTCCAGTAGACTTGATAGATAGTATAGAAATACTTGTGAAAGAAAGATGATGCACTGGGAGAAGGCCTCAGAAGAGGATAAGAAAAGAATTTAGGTGTTAGAGGGAAACCTCAAACAGTGCCTGGAAAGAAGAGCTGAGAGCCTAAGACAGCAATGAAAAGCGAAAAGAAAGAGTCAGTACTATCTTCTACAGAAACACAAGTTCACCAAAGACCTCTTTGTCAAAGAAAGATCTGGGACCACTGAAAGAAATAAATGATCATCTCATAAACACCTACTCCAGCAACTAGAGGCATATACCATTAATCCGCCTGAACACCAGTTGGACATTTAAGCCTCAACATGGAGGGAAGTGGAGACGATGATGAAAGGAGAGGAATAGGAACATCCTCAGTGTCCAATAGTGAAGTATCTATGGAATCTGATGAGAATGACTTGGGAAAAAGTATCATACCCAAGGCATAATGATGGGCAGGTGAGAGCCTCATAGCAAAGAAGGCAAACAATTCCGAAAATCAACACGCTGAATGCAGAAAGTAACTTTTTCTTCTGTATATGGCCCCAAAACTACCACCTGTTAAACAACACCACTGACACCACAGTGCAGAAGGCATGGATATGGGGCTTCTCAGGATGCCTAGAATGCACAAATGTCATCTGGCACCAGACATATTTAGTTCAGAAGGAAACAAAAGACCTGCACTACAATACAGTGCATTTGATGAAGTGGGATGATGTGTAGTAAAACAACCCGGAGTGAGCTGTGGAACATGGAGTCAAATATGCAGAGCTTAACAATCAGAGCCACTTGCAACATCCCGTCACCTCCAACACACTTACTCCCCTGATGCCACACCCAAGTACTGAAATGCCTGGCAGCGACACAAGAATGCAATAACCACTGATGTCATGCCACTAAAAACCGAATCTACAGTCTTTGTTCGAGAGGGTGAGAGACAACAAACAACAATTCAAGAGTGCCCACTAAACGCAGCCAGGGATTGGGAAGTGGATTTAAGTCAGGAACAGGTCTGCAGAATGTTGGTGCTTTGTAGCAGTGAGAAGTGGCAATTGGCTGTGGATGAAACGGAAGGACACCATTTCCAGGAGTGCGACAATCACCCAAGTTTGATTAACCTGTGCCTCCTTAGCCACCCCCAGGCCACCTCAGCCCCCTCATGACATGAGGAGACAGTTGTGATGAATGTTTTGATACTCCCACACTCACACAATGTGCCCAAGGTACGTTCTATAATTGACATGTTATTGCAACAAAGAAGGCGCATTCTTTCATGAAATGTATATCTGCATATGAAATGTGTATCTGCATATGTTTATACCAGGGCTGAGACCAAGTTCTCGGACAAGATCAGGGTTGCAGGTGATAAACCTGTGGCTGAATTTCGTGATTAGTGTCTCCAGATACTCTCCACGCTCTTCTGGTGCATGGATGTGTCTGAAGAAATCCCGAAGTGCATTCGGTAGAAACTGGTTGCTGAAGTTATGCAGCTTCACCAACTCGTCCAGAACGTCCCGTCTAAAGAGAGCCATACAATTAATGTATTAAGTATAGCCAAGTGTGTGAGTGCGTACATATGACCTCTCATCCAGGTAAATCCTGAGCATCTTCCAATTGAGACGTCTGGTGTAAAAAATAAACTTGGCCACCTCGCCCGGATGGTCGACAAGTATCCCTTTTGTCATGAAATAACTGATACCCTGGAGAAAAAAAGTATGTTATACAAAATCAGTTTGTGGAAGAAGGTAAGCCATCTTACCTCCTGTGGGTTGGCGTTAAATGTCAAACTTCCTTCATCTAGTTGTAGATACAGTTTTCTAAATGAGAAACCAACGGGTAGTCGCCTCATGTAGATGGAGCAGTGACCCCATGTAGACTTACAAAGACTGGCACAATAAGACACAGATGTTAGAGAATTATTTGCCAAACCACCACCACCACCATGAATGACAGATTCTGACCCCTGCCAAAGATATTCATCATTTCCGAGGTCCTGCCATACACAGCCTGCGAGGCACAGGTCAGTTGCATTCAGGTATGACAGGATTGTGATGCCCAACTCTGGAGGAAGCATCTGCAGATCTATGAAGCCATGTTGTTCTTTACCTGTAATAAACAGAATGAGAAATATTGTTTATTCTGTTGGTGATAATAATAATTTAACAGCATAACCAATTTAACAACATGAACAACAATAGCAGACACAATACAGTTAGTGACACTCCACTAAAATGCCTTTGATTGGACTAGATATCCTTTATTTGTACCACTGTGGGTTATTATTAATTGTTTTATTTCAGTGGTTTTGACATCCTGGTAGACAATGGACTGCATGCACAGGGGTGCTTCCGGGAAAAGAAAAAATCAAAAACATGGTGCTTAATTGTCTATGAGAGGGATTTCTACTTCTGTATATAAAAATGCTTTGCGTGAGATAGAAAATGGAATAGAATTCTTCATGTGAAGTTTCATGAACTCATTAAAATGTATTTTATTTTTTAGTAATCCGATCACAACTGTCAGAGCAGTCATCCAGTAGCGAAACTCTAGAGGCCCAACACATAACAATGTTGCAGAAATAAATGGAGGGAAAAATAATTTAAGATAAATAGAGCCAAAAGCCACAGAAGAATATTGACAACAATATTGCATATCTACAATGATTCATGGGGCAATTAATAATTATCAGATTAATTCATTTATCAGACCAGCATATCCCAGAATTTGCCTGCTATATGTTTATCTGTTTCATAGCCAGATAACTGCTCACATGCACAAACTCAGTATGCTTTTGGACTCTGAGTAACCCACACAAGCATGAGGCATTTCCACTACACTGAATGTATTTGAAATTCTTATAAAATTGAAATTCTTATACAAATATTTTCTTGACATTGAAAGAGCTTTAGTTTAAATAACATGATATAAAAACTTGAATAAAGCCACCATCCTGATTTATTGTGCTATTGTCAAACTGATGCAAAATAAACAATATTTTGTTGTTTAAATGTATGTATGGGTCCATCATTTGATTCAGTAATATACCAAATTCATTCAAATTGAGAAATGTGGCTTTTCGTCTCAAGTATTCTTATACCATTAAACTGCAATTAATTGAGATTAATTAATCACACAAATTGAATCCCACCCCTAATTATTATTAGTGTAAGAAACAACAGTGTTGGTTTCTCATTGACTTAAGTGCATGTGCTCCATACTTAGTTAAGGTAAGAGACGTCTGAATTGCGGGTTCAGGGAAAACTGCACGGAGGGAAGCTACTTTGGAAGGCATAGCGAGACTGCCATAGAGCCCAAACCCCCTCATTTTAAAGAAATATAAACATGGTGAAGAGGTTGCTGCACACAGCTGTGCCTCTGTCAGTAAGAGACCACCTGTTTCCATGGAGTGAGGGACACAAGTATTGGCTACCGTTTATGCGTCAATGCGGTCTTCTAAACAATGCATCAATTTTTAAATGGAAGGAGTGACTTCTACTCTAAAAGATTTCACAAAAAAAAGACTAAACATGCTTGAAATGTGAAATCCTAGCGAACTACATCAGAACCAGAGTGCGCTTTGCACTAAGAGATATAATTAAATTCATTTAAGTTAGTTTAGCTAGTTCATTGGTTCACATTGTTACTAGTGAACAACACAGTCCATCAAGAAGTAATCTCTGACACTCTGACGTGTGTGTTATCACAGGCAGAGAGACAGAAGTTAGTGTTGTTAAATTTATTTAACCAGTATCAAACACTTAAGTGATCTTTATTGATTTTGGGAAAATATTCTAGTAATGCAGAGATAAAACGCGGTTGTCACCTCCGTCAGTAAAGTTTGTAGCACATGCATAGAAAAATACTCTGCAGGGAATCAAGTTTAAAGGCTTCAACACCACAAATTGAATACACCAAATAAAACACCAGCACCTGACAGAGCACAGAGAGTTTAGGGACTCATGAAAGTGTGAACGCTGATTCCTCAGCAGCAGGCTGTTAGCACAGCTAACGCTTAGCAACACCTGCCGGTCTAAGCTTGATGATAAACAGTAGCTTGTCATTTGGGAAGCTAATCAAATTGCACAAAGAAATAATCATTAATTTCACCGAGTTAGATGACAAGCCTTTCCCAAGCGTTGCTTTCAAATCAGCTGCAGTTTTGTGTTGGATGCAGCATTTGTTAGCCACCTGATTCTGAAACTTTTGCGAACATCTGGAGTAGGAACTTTCATAAACGCAGAGGCGGTAGACAGCTGCTTCCACTGCGTGCTGCGTGAATAGTCTTTGGAGATAAATTTGAGGATACCCCCTAACCCACTCCCCTGCCGCAATTTCGCCAGTATGACCCGTGTGTGTGACATGCTAGCTCTCAGTTCATTGCTTTTTACCTTTTCTTTCACATATCACATTGGTTAAAATACCTCATTATATTTTAAAATTTGTGTTTATTGTTGTTTTCATTCTGTATGTAACGCATTCACTGGGGTGGTTATTTTAGATCATAAACCTCTGATATGAAAACCAAGTCCCCCGAGAAGGCTTTGTGAGTCTTGTTTATGTCACGATAGATATCATGACATAATGTTTACACTGCTCTTTCACAATAAAATGAGAATAATGTCTCCACATAGAGTATATACATATATATATATATATATATATATATATATATATATATATATATATATATATATATATATATAAAAACCTGTGTGCCTTTTTCTTTACCTGCACCACGTGTTTTCAGCAAATGGTAGACATCAGTGCTATAACAGTGCTGATGAGTTCTTCTGCGAGAGCATCCATCGCACCCTGAAACAAAATAACACAATAACTGATATGAATCAACCAGTGTACCAGTGTCCGTGTTCCCACATGGACATGCCTAAAAGTAGAGTCATTTATCTAAAAAAAAAATCCTGACTAGGGTTGCGCCAATCGATCAAGTTTGCATCCTGCAGCACACGCAGGGGAAAATGCAGTGCTGCTACAAGTGGCCAGTATGCAAATATTTCACGGACATAGAAAAGTCTCAAGGGAGAGACACTGAATATATATATATATCTGCAGCATTTTTTTCCTCAGCCTCCACACTGCGCACACCGCAGAACCCGACTTTTCAGCATTATAATTGCACAATACAACAAAATGGTAACAAAATTTGTTGCCAGCACTTTTAATGATTGATTTTTATCGATTATATTGGTTTGTTATTGCAGTCCTACATAGATGCTCAAGTACTAGCTAAAGTCCACTAGAAAATGGTCTTCCTATAATATCTACTGATCAGACTGGGTTCAGTAGAGGCAAGAACTCTTACTTCAACATCAGAAGGTTGTTGAATATTTTATACTGAAGCCCTGGAGCGGCCCCAGAAGATGTCGTCTCTTTAGACGCTGAAAAGGCCTCTGCCCACGTGGGGTGCAGTTATTTGCATCTTGAGAACGATTCTGTTTTGAACATGATTTTATATTGATGATTAAACCATTGTGTTTGCGACAGACAGCCTGCATTTGCACTACCGCAGCAATCCACACAGCTTGTGCTTGGCATAGGAACCCCTAAGGGATGCTCTCTGAGCCCTATGGTCTTCAACATTGGTATAGAACCTGTGTTGCCGTATGCTGACAACCTGTGATTATACTGTATATCTCTGACCCATTACTTATCCTCCTCCAGCTTTGTCCTTATTTAGTACACTTGGTGAACTCTGGCTATAAATTTACTGAACAATTAAGCAAGCTGTTCCTTTTTAATGACAATGACATTGATTTACCTAATCTGACCTTTAAGATAGACAATAAAAATCTATCTAAAAGGGGAGAAGGAAATATAAGGACTTATATACAGAGTTATAGAGATCAAACATAAAACAACATATAACTTCCAGTAGTGTTGGGCTCAGCTTTGCCATAACATGGCAGCGACATGAGAAGGGTATGAGAAGGGTATTGTCTATTTATAAGACATTATCAAAGATAACATTGTTTTTTCCTCAGAAACGCTCAGCAAAACATCTTATCATCCCAGAACACACTTCTCTAAATACTTCCAATCAGGACACTCCTATCTCAAATCTCGGCTCAAACTGTGAAAGAAAGGAAAATGTTGGATGAGCAAAACATCTTTTTATGCACGCCACAGTTTGATCCAGCTAATGTGTATAGTACATAGATCCCACATGTGCACATACATGTTGAATATATGCTGACATCAGTCCACTTCATGACAAATGAAAGACAATAGAGGGTTCCTTAGGGCACCAAGCCTGAATACATTCTGGACTGAAATTTTCCTCTTAAAAATTCTTGATATTGCGATGAGACAATCTATGTCATCTAACAACCGGCATCTGCTTTCTTTTTGTTCACTGTCTCTAGCAGAATGGCCAAATGTCAGCTAGTAGGTACAGTACAGGAGCTGGTCACCCAAGGCATGTAATCCTATAATTCAAATGATACAAATTATACAAGGCAAACCTTGCTTTGGTTGTCCACTCTCAGCCAAACAGTCTACCAGCTCTTCTTGAAGGTGCTGCTGCTGTCTGGGAGGCAATCTCCACAGAGCTTGACCCATCTGTTTGAAAAAAAGGTAATTATAGGAGAACCATGTGCATCAAAAGTGCAAAAAAGAATAACTAAATAATCAGGAACATTACTTCCCTAACATCGATCAAATATCACACTGGTTAACCTAATCAAGACAACGTTCCCATGAGTTCCTACATGTAAAAAAAATGTGTTTTTTGTTCGTTTTTGTAATTATCATTAATAGTAGTAGTTGTAATAATTATAGTAGTGATTAATTATATCCACTAGAGAGAGCTATTAAACCTAATACCAAAGTTATTATACTTGGCAGTGACAGGACAGTCACTGGACAGGACAGGACAGTTTATAAAATAAAATGAAACAAAACTAAATTAAATGTAACAAAATAAATCTGGCCTTGAGATGATAATAGTTAGGGATTTTTCAATAGTTTTAATTTTTATTTCTTTTTGACTTTTTGTCTTTCAAATTGTTTTGATTGTTTTAATTTAGAGTGTGTTTGCCAGTTTCTATTTGTCTTCTTGGTCAAGTGGTCTTGGGGGCGGAAAAGGAAAGAGAACCACAATACGGATACACATTTCTTTAATTATATGTACACACACCAACCATCAACAACCCAACAATGCTCTACTTTTATCATGGTCCAAGATCCATAATAATTGGACGATGCCAAAATATTTCAGTAGAGATGTTACCTGATTTCTTAAAAAAGCATCACTTTCCAATAGGAATAATCCTTCAATGTCTGGGCTGTAAATCCTGTATGTTCCTATCCTGATAGCATGGACTAACAAAGCAGCTATTCAAAATCATAGACCTCTAGGAACACAGTAATAATGTCACAGATGCAGCCGAGGGTTGAGCTAAGTTCCACACTTGGTTGAACCACTATTATAGAATGTACATTAAATCCAACAACTGTGTCTTCCTTTGTCCAGAGTGGAGCATGGCTGCTTACTGACACTGCAGAGTGCTGTCACTCACTCACACAAATTTAACCTCAAAACTTTCTGCGTTGTGGTTCATTTTTAATTTCGACATTAAATCACGCACACACTGAAAATCAACAGCTTGATTTGAGCGTGAACATCCAGGTTTTATGCAATTAAATTTCAAATATTTAACACAGCAATCAGACGTGTCAGAATGTTACACGTCATTTGACAACTAGTGGGTCAGGTAATAGGTGAGTAGTCAACTATCAGAATAGTCGGCAGTTGCAGGCCAACTTGAAACCACTCTAAACTGGATTCACTTAGAACTAGGTTAGTAATTCAACGGAACCAAGTTTGTAGACCATGACTTTTGTTTTTTTTCATACAGCATATTTATGCATAGTTCCTGAGGTGTGGTGCTGACACTTAAATACTCTTAGGCGTTTTTGAAACATGAAAGTTTTAATAAGTGGTGGTTAAAGAAGCAATAAATTACAAGGAATTACAATGGTAATCCTACTCACCATAACTTACACGTTAAAAAATAAATAAATAGACGATATTAGACGATAGATAGACGATATCTTTCAAGAGGTAACCATGAAATTTCTGCACTTTTGATCGTAAACATGCTCTGACCAGGGCTTTTATGCACGTCAAACATCATGTCCTAGTGGTTTAAATCGTTACTACTCGGAGAGTATAGATTTTTTCAATGGAATTGTTTATTGTCACGTCGATGTTGACATTTTTCAGCAAGGTAGATGGACCTGTAATCTCGCATTTGAGCCAAACAACCGTCGATTAATACACCTAGTTTTTGCTTGGTGAATTACTACGAATGACATATATGGGTTTTGCTCAGTATTTAAAGCACCACTGTGTTATATTGTACTAAGTTAACGAGGTTGTATAATCGAGTAACTTACCTGAGTTTTATAAATCCTCAGAAAACCTGGACGGCACACGACGATCGCTATCGACAGCCGTAGAAAACAATCATCATGTCACCTGTGAGCAAACTAATACCAAGGTAGACCGATTAATGTCATATTATTGAAGTCTTATGCGCATTGTCATGTTTTTCACCCTCCTGTCGTCAGACGACTTCCCACCAAGCAATACCGTGACGTGTCCTATTACGTAAAGAGCACGTGATTTCTACTGCCAATAGAATAGGCTCGTTTAAGCACTAAACCGGAGAGCAGTGACCGAGATGGCACATGAGGTGGCGATGTTAGACATGTATCTGGTGGCGACACCTGTCAGTAAATAATCTGGGAAAACTGTGCTCTACAGGGTACTCACGCCCACATACATGTATACGCTTAACCGGTAGCATAGGCGGCTTCATTCCTTCATTTTCTTTTCACCAGTCTAGTTAATGTCTTGCGCGTTGCTGGACCCACTGAAGTCCATAAGTCTTTATTCAAAGTATGCTGAGGTGTGAGGATAGTTTGATTCATTCTCGTTTTTAAAGGCACGCAAACACAGGAACTCTCCGTTGATGTTTGGAGGGCCGTGCTTACAGCGACGCCATCTTGGTCCGGACATTGTAATCTGCGCATGAGCGTGTTGCTGCGTTACACACACGAACACTTGAAACATAGAACAACCAAAGTCACTCATATTTTATTTTTACACGCATTTACAGCTTTATGTTGGTTAATTTACCCATATTTTACCCCGTAGTACGTTATTGTATTTTAGCATAATAATCAGAAGCTAGTTGGCAGTTTTAAACGTTCTGAAAATCAGACAGTTGGTAGAGTTAGTAGTTGGTATGACTTTTATCAATAAATAAAACACTAGAATTACCTTGTTTTTATTGTAGCTCCCTTTTTTAAAAGTATTTCAAACATTTAAATCAGTTATCTAGCTGTCATTGTTGTTTTCCTCAAATTTGAGACAAACAAAAACATATAATCAAACAATGTCTTGAAAGGTTGCATTCTAATCATGTAACTTGATTATTATGGGCAGAACGGCTTGTTTCATCCTTCCTGTATTAACTAGAAATTGATGTCGTAGCCTGTCAGGCTTTACGCCGGGGAAAATTGATCCAACGAATCTTCGCAACTTGTGACGTGCGATTATGACTTCTGTTATTGGCGCCAAATTCTTCCCAGTTCAGTGAATTGAGTTTCCAAATACAACACCACAACAGCGAGTGGGATTCAGGATGGCAGATGCTGATAAGAGGTAGGAATCGAGTCGTGAAACCAAGCGAGAATTTTTAGTCTGTGTCTCCTGGTTGCCTCCACCGTGCTTGTATGTATGAGCATCGTGACAGTGACTCGTGTAAACTAATACAGTGATAATGTCATGTTTCTACGATTGCTCAATGGACATTTGATATTAGTTACCCGACGAATGTTCGATTCTGCAGCTCTCGGGGTGAGTGTTTTACCTTAGCTCACAGGTCGCGGTCAGACTGACCAGAAACGCCTACCGCCGTGCGCTTTCGAGATGTACATCTTCCGTGGTCATCTATGCATATGTGGGCCTTCATTTCGCATCTATGTGCGTCTACAATATCGTTTGAAGGTCACCGTACCAGATATTCTGATGAGCTCAATGTTAGGAAAAAAAATCAGTTACAGATCAACGTATATCCTCCAAGTCAGGGTGGGCGATGATGGCAAAAGTATCATCATCACGTTTTTTTTTTTTTTGAAAGATCATGATTCCGATGTGATCACGATTTTACATCTGTGTGAGACTAGTTTGCAGTCCAACTACATTTGCATTTCAAACAGTCGTTAGAAAAATCTCACATTTCCGGACCAACAACAGCTTTACTCAAAGAACATGCATATTGTTATATGACTTACAATTCAGTCAGTTATTTCTTGTTACATTAAACAGACTGAGGCTGGAAGAAGAAATGTGGTTGTGTGTGAACTTGTGTCCTTATCTTGAGTCGTGTGTTACTGTCAGGTCCTTTTTCGTTTCTTTCTTTCTGTTAATCAGTTCAGTGTTACAGTCAGGTGTGTGAGTGTGTGTGAGTGAAAACCTATGAGTTCTTTGAGTTTTTAACCAACGGAGTGAGGGCATTTTTGCAAAGTGAGGACATTTTGGCCAGTCCCTCACTTTGTCAAGCCTCAGTTTGAGTGTTAAAACTACAAAATAGCTTGGTTATTATAATTGGGTTTTAGTTTGGTTAAGCGTAAAGGTTAAGTTAAGCCATTTCTTTTAGATGGTTAGGTTTAGGGTGAGAGGTTTGGGAAAGCATTATGTTAATGTATGTCAATGACAAGATAGGAAGACAGAAGAACGTGTGTGCACGCGAGCATGTGTGTGTGTTCTTGTACTTCTATCGTTGTGAGACACTGTATGCTTTTTTTTTTAAACTTTATTGCCATTCGTAGTATTTGACAGGAAATTACATTGACATTTGACCATTACACATACCAATCAATTATACATTTTAATTGCCTAATAAAAAATGTATACCGTATATAGAAATAGCTATATAAAGAGAACAAAAATACAAATAAAAATAAATACAAAACAGATTCCCCTGAGACACAGAACATTGAACCTTGTGACAAATGTCCACACATTCACATTCATTAAATCACCCCATTAACCAATGCAAACGAAATAACAGTGAAGTCAAGGGCTCTTTGAAGTACAGGTATGCTGTTAATTTTTCCACACAGTATACATCTCTCAATTTCTTTTTCCAATTTTTAATAGATGGTGGTCCGGGTTTCTTCCAGTTTAAAGTGATTAACTTTTTTGCTGTCATTAAAAAATATGTAATAGATATCTTTGATTTTTTTCTGAACAAGTTTTGAGGTATTACTTCCAATATAACTAATGATGCGTTCATAGGAATATCTTGATCTATAATTTTCACCATTTCAGTTTTAATGTCTACCCAAAATGGTTTCACCACTGGACATTCCCAGAAAATATGAGTGTGGTCTCCAGGCATATCACAATTTCTCCAATTTTTCTTGATTTTAACCCGTGGTGGCAAGTGGTGATTTAAAGAACCGTAACTTTGTCTTCCAGTCGAACTCCTTCCATAACTGGCTACCAATCCCCCTGTGACACCCTGAGCACACATATTCCCATGTTTCATCATTGATTATAATATTAAGCTCGAGTTCCCACTGTTGTTTGATATGTAGATAGATATGTTATCAGTGGTATCCATTATTAGTCCTTTATATAAGTTTGATACAATTTTCTGATTGAAACTGATTGATTTTCTATTATGTTAATAATGTATTTCTCAAAATTAGGTGGTTCTTTTCTTATGCTTTCCCAATCTTTGTGTTTTGTGATGTAATGCTTAATCTGTAGATATTTGTCAAAGTCCGCCTGAGGGAGAGTGTACTTATTTTGAAGTGTTGAAATGATTTCAATACATTTCCATTAAATAACTGGTCAATGATTTTTAGATTTCGCCGTGTCCATTCTTTTTCAATGCCTGGTCTTGCATGGATGGTATAAATTCACTATTTCCTGATATGGACATGGCTCGTGACATTGACGTTGTTCCCCTTATTTGTTTTAGAATTAGGTTCCATATTTTCACTGTGTGTTTCACCCATTGATTCTGTATTTTTATTTTCTTTTGACATCATTTGCTCAAAAATGGTAGAATACGTAGTTCATAATTTGGTAGTGAATTTTCTTCAATAGACAACCACCTTGTCTCTAGATCTCTATTCACCCATATTACCTGTTTAGCTGTGCTGCCCAATAATATAATCTAAGATTGGGTAAACCAAGACCACCTTTATCTTTGTTGTACATTAAGATTTTTAATCTAATTGTAGTCTCTTCTTCTGCCAAACCCAGAACCTATATTTGTCCTTCTGAAATCCACCATCTCATTCAAATGAGATGGCCATTTTCCAGTTATCATCATGGCCTCTGATTTATTTGTGTTAACCTTATAACCTGAGACCACACTGTATTCCTTTAAATTCTGGAGTATTGCTGGGATTGATGCACTTGGGTTCTCTACAAATAGCAATACATCATCTGCAAATAACGATATTTTGTGTTCTTCTTTTTTATTATCCTTAATTTCTTGTATATATAATTTAAAATGTTCTGTTTTATTCATGTGTGTTTCCTGAATCATTGCAACAGAGCACTGCATGCATTTAAGCTGATTCAGAATTTTCTTCCGTTTGATGGGACTGTTTAATCCCTTTGCATTATAACTCACAAATTTTAATTCAACCATTAACTTTATTTCCTAGGTTGTATAATAACCGGTAATGATGATCTACAAGGAGCCAGTTTAACAGTTGTGGTTACAAACACATCCCATGGGAAAAACAAACAGCTAAACTATGTACATATAACATTTCAAGAAACCCGACTGGCTGTAAGGGTTCACCGTTTGATAATAAACTCTCACAAACCAGTTGCCCGATGAAACAAGGGCAGATGTGGGAATCACACTTAGTGTGTAGCCGCAGCCACAGCCGCAGTCCTGTGTGCAGGAGCTTCACTGCTAGTCGTGCGAGTATTGCTCTCACTGCTTATTGTAAGTGATCTGACCAACATGTAACTCTTAAGTAACTCAAATATCCTCCCAATTGTTATGTATTCGCATATGAGCATTCAACAAAAATAATGAAACTCACATCAGTTCACATTTCAATGTCTCTGTAAAACCACGCCTTCATGTCCGCGCTTGCCAATGCCGCTGGGTCATTTCCCCTCCGGGGTCCGGCCCCACTCCTTCTTCCACCAGGCAGTTCTCTCTTCATCCGTTCCCTTTCATCCACTCGAACCCGAATGTTGAGTTCACGAAGGGTTGGTAGGGCATCCACAAGTGTCAGGAAACTTTTTTTCTCCGGTGTCTGTTTTCATTTTCAGCTAAGCAGGGAAGATGCACCGAGCAGAGATATTTTTCTCTTTCAGCTGTCTGATGACGTTCCACACTTCCTCTTGCTTCTCCTGTATTTCTGGTGAATAATCATGATCCATATATATTATGTTGTTTTGAAAGAGGATTCTTGTTTGGCTCCATGCTTGTTTGATTATTACGCCTTTAACAGAGCAGTCCAGGAACTTAACGATGATAGATCTTGGAGTTGCGTCCGGTCCCCTCGGTTTGGACGTCAGCGATCTGTGGGCTCTTTCTATTTGTATATGAATTCCTTTCAAGTTTTGGATCGTTGATGTGATCAGTTCCTTACCCTTCGGGTACCTGATATATGCGTAAGTTGTTGCGTCTCGACCTGTTCTGGAAGTCCTCACATTGTGCGGTCAGGTCCGCTTCTCTCCGCAACAGGTACCTTAAAGCCCTTCATCTATTTTTTCCGTGTCCTCCAACTCGCTGACTCGTCAGTCCGTCTCCATGGCTCTTTTTTACAACCTGTTTAGATTGCCTTTTAGCTCTTGTAAGGTCGCTTCCAATTTGGTCAGTGTTTGTTTGGTTTGGCTGTGTCCTTCGGCATTTTCTTTACAGAGACTAGTTAACTCTGCTAGTCTTTTTAGATCCGTCGTGTTGACATGAGCTTCGCCCTCTGTAGTATATGGTTGCTTTTCCTTTACATTGTCACCTTTCTTACCTCTCACTGAGGATGCCATCGTTCCAGTATGAGTTTCTTCTTATTTCGCTATTTGTTGGGAGTTTGTTTGTTTGTTGAGTCAGAGCACAACTTTCAATCGACTTATTCCAACATGGCGTCACCGGAAGTCCCCACTGTATGCATTTTAACCCACAGAGTGAGGACATTTTTGCAAAGTGAGGACATTTTGGTTGGTCCTCACTTCGTCAAGTCTCATTCCGAGGGTTAAAACCACATATATACCTAGGTTATTATAATTGGGTTTTAGTTTGGTTAAGAGTAAAGGTTAAGTTTAGCCATTTAGGGGGAGAGGCTGGGGAAAGCATTATCAATGTATGTCAATGACGGTAGAAGAAGATAGGAAAACAAACTTGCGTGTGTGATTTTATTTATTTTATTTGTTATAGTCATTTTTGTGTTTCTAACCTTCAGTTACTTTTAATCTTTAAGGGCCCCTGAGTAATCTAGCAACATCTGAGTCAGATCCATTTCCAATGAGAACCTTCATGTTGTGCAGATTTCCTTTGTTAGAGTTCCACATTTTCCCTCCCGCTATTGCAGTGTTCATTTGTCTCATTGTGGTTCATGGGCCAGTGCATCCACCCTTGCTTGTCTGCCGCCAGGCACACCTGGCCGCGCTTTCAGCGACAACAGGTGCCTCGCTCCCCTCGTCAAAATAATAATAAAACGTACATGTAATAATTCCATTCTCATTTGAAGTCAACAGCGTTCCATCCTTACTATAAACAGCTTGGATATTTTGCTGTCTCCCCCTTCTGAGATGCGAGACCGTTCTCCAGAAGCGCCTTGGTGCTGTCCAAAAGTCTTCCTCCATGGAATCTCCAAACTCCTCCCACACCCACTGTTTAGCCTTAGCAACAGTTGAAGCAGCAGCCCTTCGGGCAAACCGGTACCATGCCACTGCTTCAGGAGTGCCCCTACACACAAGGTCTCGATAAGACTCCTTCTTCAGTTGGCTGGTTTCCCTGACGTCTGGTGTCCAACCAAGATGTCCTTGGGTTACCGCCCCTTGAGGCACCGATGATCTTCATGCTGCAGATCACCACTGAAGCTTTAGCCATGGCGGCTTTGAACACTGACCACTCGTGCTCCATGTCCCCAACCTCCACAGGGATGCAGGAGAAAGCTTCCTGGAGGTGTGAGTTGAAAACCCCTCTGACAGTTTTGTCCTCCTGATGTTCCTAGTTCACCTTCGCTACTAGTTTGGATTTACCTGGTCGGTCTAGAGCAGGCCTGGAGCCGCATGCGGCTCTTTACCCAGTTTCATGCGGCTCTTCATCAAATGAGCCGCCAAACTGGCTTCAATGCCGATATGAGTCTACTCCTAACAGTTGGACTGTCGTCAGATCCACAATCAACGCGATTTACATTAGTTCCCCGTTTCACTTTGTCATTCCCTAAATTATACATATGGCATGTGTTTCACCTATTATTCATTGGTGGCTTTGTTGTTGGAGTTTAATTTAACACCTTTTCCAGCCTGTTTAGATCGCCTTTTAGCTCTTGTAAGCTCCTTGCACAGTGTCACCTCACAGAACATGACTGGCCATTGTTCCAGACTTGTTACATTTATGTTTGATGATATTAATTACTGTCTCTCTTTAGTTTCACCACCAAAAAACGAGAAGATTATCTTCAGTGGCCTGAATACTTTATGGCAGTGGCGTTTCTTTCGGCACAAAGGAGCAAAGACCCAAGCTCACAGGTGCGTTTCTCTCTTTCCTCTCTCTCTCCCTCCATCCCTCTCTTTCTCTTTCTCTGGTGTCGATGACACGGGTATCAAACCAGTCCTGGTGCTGTTTGTGTCTAATGACACCTGATTGCCTAACCTATATGTGCCTGCAGGGTTGGAACAAAACCCCGCACCAACTGTGGCCCTGTTGTGATTCAGTTAGACACCCCTGGTCTATGAGCACTCGATTTTTTTGGTGGTCAATGGTCAATTAGTATCAATAGCAGGCTTTTATCTAGCAGAGCGTCTGGTTGTCAGGGGGGACGCTCCCTAGTGCCTTGCAGCAAGCTGCGCTGGGATGGGTTCAGTTCGCTGCACGGCACACTGCTCTTGCCGAATGTGAGCAAAATAGCTTAACAGGGATCAAAATACACGTGGTTCACGTACATAACAGATACATAGCTGATCCGACTGTATGTTTATCTGTTTTTTTTTTCCTTCTTTATGAGTCATGGTCAGTTTAGTAAAATAAATGCCCAGGAGACCCCTGCATCTGAAAGTGTTGCTGTGGCAACAGCTGAGTGAGTTCATCTGTGTTAGCTATTACTTGTGTTAATAAACTGTTATTGTTGTACAAAGAGATGTTTTCAGCTTGTTTTTTTACAAAGCAAGTTGTTAAGTCAGTTGTTTGTTGCTAAATTAGAGCAGTTCACTTTTTAAAGAAGTCAAATCAAAGACTTCTTGATCGGTTTACGGTGTTGCACAAATGACAAGGGAACTTGAGTAACCCTCATTTAGAGTTCAAAAAGCTCTGTGGATTTAGCATCTGAGAAACGGCAATGAGTCTTGCTGTCTGATCTGGAACAGAAATTAATCCTGTGATGCCTGAACCAAGAACAGTTGACAGAGAGCTGTTTGATATTATACTTGAAAGTTGCTCTTTAAATGTAAAATAGTAGTAATAGATTTTTGCTTTTATTGTTTACAAACGTTTTGTGTTTAAATTGAAATGAGTTTTTTTTTTTTCTAAGTCATGGAATCAGAGGTATCAAAACATTTTCTGTTTTTTTTATCTACCACTAAACTTTTGGTATCGTGACAACCCTTAATCCAAACTTGTCTGTGTGTCTGAACTGTCCCTGTGATATACTCATTTTGAGACTTCTCCTTCCCAGTCACTTCCAATGAAAACCATCTTCAACTCTGACAGATAGATAATAAGAGACTTTATGTAGGACAGAAAAGTTTTGGAATTACAAAATAAACCTTAGATCATGATTGTGAGGATTTTAAGGAAAATAAAATGACAAAACACATTGAAAATCCAAAAACATCGAATGTGGAAAGTCATTTTAAAAGACAACTTAAGAAAAGTAACAGGTTGTGAAAAAACTGGATGTTTTATGATATTAAAGAGAGGGAATTTTAGAAGGTGCAACAAAGTTTTAAAAGTATTAATGCCATTCACCAAATCAAATTTTGCCTCCACCCATATTTAATAATAGCTTTATGATGTCCTGATATTTAACTATAGAAAGCCAGAATCACGAAAGTGAGATATCGTGTATGAATTTACACTGGGTTTTATGGATGGTTGATGAGGTGAGAAGAATCGGGGAAGAATTAAAACCGGTAGCAGTGGGAAGAATAATAGACTAAATTATGAAAGGTTTGACAATTAAATGGAAAAAGAAAATATTGTTTTATATTAGAACATGATAATATTATTTAGAGAAGGCTGAGAGAAAGGAAAGGTGAAAAAAAATGGTGTTAGCAATGTACAAAAAAAAATGTGTATTTATAAAATGTTGTTGAAATGATTACATGGAATGGAGGTGGGGGGAGTCTCTTCTGCCCCTGCAATGCTAAACTTCATAAGTTTGTATGTCACTTTTTCCTCTAGGTTGGAGCATGTATTGTGAACCAAGACAATAAGATAGTGGGCATTGGCTACAATGGCATGCCTAATGGCTGTGATGATGATGAACTGCCATGGGCACGAAGAGCCAGTGACAGGCTGGACACGAAATACCCTTATGGTAAGATTCTCTTTCTTTTTACAGTCACGCTTGATATCGGGGCTCTCAAACCACAGTGGAAACAACTGTATGTTTGAATTTATATTGTTATACATAGGGATGCAGCGATCCCACTTTTATGGTCCCGCTACAATACCGATACTTGGGCTTTGAGAATCAACCAATACCGATCTGATACCAAATATTAACCTTGTGCCTTATAATGGGACTGGTCATGCTTCGAGTTAAAGGCAAAAATGACAATGCATAGAAATCCAACGTTGGTATTTATTTAAACAGTTAATTTTTCAAACATTTACCAGAATTTTGGTTAAAACAAACAACCCTTGAAAACGCTTCAAAATAAATAAATGAGGAACCATAGTGCAAACAACCCTGAGAATCTCAAGCTCTGTATGTCATCACAAAAAATAAAATTGACAATTTGGGAAAAAGTTAAGATTTCCCTGCATTGAACAAAAATAAGTAGCTGAACAGTGAATGCTCACTGAAATGCATTGATTTCCTCAAACTTCCTGGGTGGCTTCGAGAGATGCTCAAGTTCAAGTCTCGACCAGTGGAATAGTGGTCAACCTAAGGGATTTTTCACAATATCAATATCTATGGACACACACCCACATCCAAAATGCATCATTTTCAAAAGGCCTTCATTTTGAAATGACACATGGGATTGACTTCAAACGTCCTGGGTGGCTTCCAGAAATGCTCTAGTTCCAGTCTAGACCAGTGGAATATTGGTCAACCTAAGGAATTCTCCAAAATATCATTATAAATATGTACACATCCATATTAAATTAGCAGGATTTTCAAAAGGCTTTTACTTTGAAATGAGACATGAAATTGAGTTCTAACTTCCTGGGTGTCTTTCACGGGACCAATTAGTTGGATTCTCAAAAACAATAAGTAATATTTCCTTGCCTTTTACTTTCGCATCAGCTTTGTTTTGGCATTACCGTAATACTCGCATTACACGCGCATTGTGGAATTGCGGAGTTTCGTTTTGGTGCGGGCTTGACTCCAGTATTAAGTCGGTGGTATTAAATTTCGTGGCGTCACTCCACTCCACTGAGCTTGTGCTGACCCGATCCTACTTTGTGGGGCTGGATCGGGTCGATACCAGGATCAGAAGAAAGATATTGAATATCTTTTTCATAATCGATTGCACACACACGCGCACGCAGTTGCTGCGGACATCCATTCGTTCATTCGTTCATTCAAGTCCGCGAGGACTGCCATGATTGGCTCCGGATCGGCAATTTTTCACCCATGCCCAATACTACCTTAAGTGGCAGTATCGGGGTTGATACCCGATACCAGGATCAGATCGGTGCATCCCTTGTTACACAACTAGGTTTGTCATGGGTTTTGACCAAGGTCTTTGTTCATCTTCCTAACTGATATCTAACTGATAATGTACCTGGCACTGTGCTGTATAGCAGTGTCACTGTTAATGTCATTCTCCACATAGGCACTCTACGAGTCTCCACTATGGATACAACACTGTATAGGGGTCTAAGAATATATTGATACTCTCAGATATTGTTATACTTGATTGCGCACTATTGGATCAGACTTTTTGCTGCTACTTTACCGTGTGACTGTGTGATACTGTCTTGGCATTTTAAGCTGGCTAGATCAATATTAACACATAAATACTTGGATATGCTGCTGCATTTGCGACGTGTTAATCCGTGCAAAATTCAACAGGAAATCTAAGTGGACTGATGTCATAAGTATAAAGTTGTTTTCGTGCACATAATATGGTCCACCATTACCTGAGTTCCCCCCTTGCCCCATGGTTCTTATTAAAATATATTGCTGAACTTACATTATGGCAATATGTCACAATGTTTCGTGTCACCACTCCTAGATAGGGATATGTATCGTATAGCAAGACACAGCCTAATGAGTTACTCATGTCCCAAATCTCACACTAATGTCAGTGCTTCTCGATTATTTTCTGTTGCCTCCACAATGACAATTTTGCATCTCATGATAAATTCGCTAAATACGCGGCACACTCGCAGCACTTGGACCTGAATAAATGAACAAGTCGAGACTGTGACGACTGTGACGATGGTGGACTTTGGTTCACGATCGTAGTTTTAAACTTATTTTTAATACAGGGAACCTTTGATAATGACACTGGTCGACTCTTGAGTCTCTGGATCCGTGTTTATTTTATTAGATGGAGTGGTCCCAGTCGGTTTCCTGATGCGGGTGTCTGCCTTGGTTTATATCAACACATGCTGGCGCCTCGCGAAACACCTTGGTGAAAATAGTTGGACGGACATCCACTCCGGTATTGTCAGCGGTGTCCTCCTGCGCGTCCCGGAAGAGAGTTCACTGATTGCAAACACGTTCTCATACGCAGAGCTAATGCTACTACCCAGCATCAGTTAGGGACCATCAACAAATTCTTTTTGATTTTTGTCAAAGTACTAGTGAAATCTTCAGTAAGGCAATGGAAAACAACCATTTTTGGAGAAAGAATTGTGAAAAGGACTGACAGTTTGTATAATGATTTTTATAATAGAATATGACTAAATGATAATTTATTCACATTATTTCTAATATTTCTTCAATAGTATTTCGGAAATGTGTCCAGATGGGTCCATAGTTAAAGTAAATTGTTAAGCGATGTGAGATACAGCAGACAGATGGCTCAAATTAACCCTTAAATGAAAGGCTCGTGTCTGACAGACTGAAACATTGAATTTCTCATTCTACGCTTAGTTAACTATTATAACATTAACAAATAGTGACGTTGGAGATAAGTCCACAAATTTCATCATGAAACAGTTCCAAGAGAAACTGTTCTATGTCCAACACATGGAATAGAGGGTGAAATTATAATAATAATGTATTTATCCTGGTAATTATTGTTATCGCAGAAATTAAAACTTTTTTTTTGTCCATATTGCCCATCCCTACTAAATATTGTTTTTTTCCCATTGGGGTGCCCAAGTTTATGCAGTGACACTGACACTAGTAGTTACTGTGACTCAGTTGTTCAGTGAGTAAACTGCCAAATAATAAATATATGTTGATGAAATTACTTATACGTGAGCTATTGCTTCCTCAAACAAGTTTATTGGTCTCTTTAAATGCACCAAGTACCGCCGTGCCATGTGGCAGTTTTCGCTGGATTGAGTGAATAGGAGCACTCTACTCCACCAAGTGAAAATTGTGACATGAAACCAGGTGCAGAGAATGAAACATTCCATTGAACTTGAAATTTTCAACTGAGACAAAGGGAGGCAGTGGTCGCCTGCTGACAACAGAAACTGAAGAAACAGACAAGGTGATAGCAGTGGCAGAGAAGTCAGTGAAGTGTGTAGGGTGGTACATAAATTTACTATCAAGTGACAAACCCCAAAAATGTGCGGAGGGGACCAAACAAACAATGGTTTGCTTTCTCCACAGTGTGCCATGCAGAACTCAATGCAATCATGAACAAGAACAGCGCTGATGTGAAGGGCTGCACCATGTATGTGGCACTGTTCCCCTGCAACGAGTGTGCCAAACTTATCATCCAGGCTGGTGAGTGTGTTCATGACTTCAATGTGCTGGACAAAATTGTAAACACAAAAATATTACAACAAGAAAAATTAGAGAGCAATATAACAAGGTGTGCCGTATGATGACATTAGATCGTGAACCATTAGGAAATGGTGATGATGTGCCAGAGTGAGGAGATTGTATGGATCTTCTCATTCGATGTACAATAGATACAGTATCTGCTGATGCATGCTGCAGACTTTCACTCTTGCCACAAGTGCTCGATGTCCTGCCACACACTCACCATCGAGACGAACAAGCCAAAAAACGCGACTTGGAGTTTTTCTGTTTTTTTTTTTTAACCATATGTACCTCTAACTTGACCACACACCTTCTGGATGAGTGTTCCGAGCCTGACCCACGACGCCAAAGACTGCCTGCCCCAAAGAGCTAACTAGAGAATTGACAACTAATTGACGACTTGGGCTAGCAACTAGCAATTATTTTTGTTGTAGACTAATATATTCATTATCTTTTTAATGAGTCAACTAATCACAATTATCTTTGTTAGCACCTTTTTTAGATTTCTGTGTAACCGTTAGTTGCTTAAATCATCTCACCTGTGAAAGTGACACTGTTGTACTCCTACACCATACATGTTTAAGATTTTAATAATTCCAGTTCGATTGTCAATACTGCTCAACCATTCAGTTGCTTCGTGATTCTCACGTTGATTCTCAATGAAAGAAAAGGAAGAGAAACAGGTAATTTAGCAGACACTGGATCGAGACACACGTGCTAGTCTCAGGGCTCAAGTTTTTTTCTGGAGCAAGTCAAGCCAAACCAAGTCAAGTCATAGGTTATGGCCAGTCCAAGTCAAGTCACCTTATTTTGTCTGAGTTTATTGTTTGAGCTTGATAGTACTTGCTGTGTGCTGAATTGATTTATGGATATTTTCGAACATTTATTTTTTTGAAAATGCTGAAACAGACAAATCAATCCGTTCTTCAGCAATTGCTGCTCTGTAATTTACCAATGCTGCCTTGGCGAGCAACTGGTCTACAGGATGTTTGACAGCAACTGGCTCATAGAAGCAGTTCTCTCTCTTGCAGTCCTGACCTTTTCCTCATGTCACTTTTCTTTTTTGTTTTTAAGTAATTGTGTCAGACCACTGCTATCTATCATACTATAATATCACATAATATCACTATCATTTGAACATAGAACGTAACCACCTTTGGGTGAAAGAAATGATCATACATTTTATTCATTCTCTCAAGCAAGTCTGTTTCCGTCCATCAAGGTCTAAAGGAGGTGGTTTACTTGTCGGATAAGTACCATGACACACCAGAGATGACTGCCTCAAGAAGACTGCTTAACCTGGCTGGAATTGAGTACAGGTACGTTAGTAATAATACCAACAGGAATCATCTTTTTTATTTTGGTGCTGCAGTATTTTTAAAATAAATATGTAAAAGAAAATATTATTAGTCAGATCCCCCAAGAATGAGGCCATTTATCTATCTGAATACACAGATTTGTCCTTCCACAGTGACACCTGCATTTTCCAAGGTTACAATTCTTGTTTTCACGAGCTCACCCATGAAACTAAATGTGGCCTTGGCTGTATTTACGTGAATTGAAAATGTGACATGTCAGTGCTTTAATTGAAATTAAATGAAATGATCTAAGCTGATTATTTAATTACCTATCTATCTATTTATTTATTTTAAGTATTTTTTTTGCACGTGGCTCGAGAAAGCAGTGTTTGGAAGAGTCTCCTCTTCCACAATCCTGACGATGTAACTGCTCTGACACTGCTTGATGCGTCACATCGAGGGAAGCTTTGGTTTCGGAGACCCCTGGTCTCCACTGTGCGTCTCACGAATCACCATTCTGTTGTCATTTTGCTCTTTCGTTGCAGGCAATTCACACCCAGGAGAGCTAAGATTGTGATTGATTTCAATTCAATTAACCAGGCTGGAACAAGTTAAGTCCCAATCCCTCAACCTGCTTGAGCTGCTGCAGAGAAAATATCAAGTCTGTCTTCCCTCCTCTCCTCTTCGTCATCACCAGGGAACTCAAGATTCATCATTTAAGACTCGTTACTTTTTCTCTCTCTCAGAAGTTGTGGATATCCTGCAGATTTCCTGAGTCAATTTTACTACTGGAATAAGGTTTTATAGTTAGTTTTTAATTTGTTTCATTTCATTGCTTTTTGATTGATAAGGGTCAAAATGTACTTTTTGGCAGGATGTCATGTTAAATTTAAAGGGCTTCAACTTTTATCTTTCATCGCTCTCTTATTTATCTGCTGCTATCAGGCTGTTGACTATTTTTTGCCCCTCTGTAACACGGCCTTTGGAATTCCTGGAGCGTTATTAAAATGTTTGCACAAATATCATGTTTGTAGGTTTGCATTAATGGGAGCAGGTAGTTGAGTTTTTAACTGACGTTTGAAACAACAACTAAAAACTGGTGTGTTTATACCTTTTTGCATATTTACTTGTAAACATTAAGACATTCTTAATGCATAAAAATGTGACGTTTGTTGTACTCCATTCAAGATTCTTGACATAGGTAAATGAATATTCATATTAATTCATTCTACATCCAGTGTCCAATAGTTTTCATAATCATTTCAGAGGAATAATAGGATATCCAAATTTTAATAACCCAATTTCTTTCCCCCCCATTCGCTTGAGTGTGTAGTATTATATCTAGTTAGTTTTAAGTTTGTTTATTTCAATCTAACACATTCTAAATACCGTTCATGACACATTGTATGCCCATTAAATAACATGGCCATGTCGTTGTAACATTCAATTACATTACACATACAGTTCAGTCAATATTTCTTCTTACATTTTGTGGAGATTGAAAGGGAGAGTGAAGAAGTGTTCCTATAATAAGTACAACTGACACAAAAGCAGACATTTTAAAGCAGACACTCTTAAGTGACTTAAAGGGAAAAAAACAAAACAAAAAAAAGATCAACTTGGCTACTGTGATCTGAAGACGGCATGCTGAACTGTACTGTGTAACAGCACGTCAAGGAAAACAGAGTTGTTCCATTACAGCACATGCACACATTTTGGGGCGCCCTTGCTCAAGCAAGGAAAAAAAGGGCCCCCGTCACAAAACAAAAAATGTTGCTACTATTGTTGGGTTGGCTGTCACAGAAATAAAGAACTTTGATTTGTCTATTATGCTAATATGTATGTATGCAAGTACATCATGCAATTGTTAGTGTAAAGTATGCAGATGAAAAGTATTCTGAGAAGCCTTGTAACCTGTCCAGTAATGTACAGTAGTCAAACATTTACAATGAGGACAAATAAGGGCTGCTTTGCAAAATAGATTTATTGAAAGAATAGTGCACATCTTCAACATTCGAACTGGTCCAGGGGGATGCCACCGTTAAAATGGAATACCTCTATGGTCTTGTATCACAACACTGGATGACTACAACTGAGAAGACATTTCAGGTTTTCCTGACTCTGTTTTTCTATGTGAAACATGTGCTCATGTTAGACTGCTGCTAACTGGCTGATGAGACCTGATAAGGCTGTCAGTCCATTTAAATCAAGACACATTTTGACCATTCTTCTAAGACTTAGAGATAGGCCAACATAAAAGGAACCATCAAGGAGTACTATGAGTTTAGGTGCGAGTGGAAGTGGTTCCCGTATTCGCATATGTCAGGTCGGACATTTTAGCCCTCGCTTTTGGATGTCTTCCTCGGAGACAAAACCAGGTCTTTGATTTGTGGCATAAGACACAGGAGCTGCATCCGCACGTTGGATGACTCCTCATCTGGTTCTGCAGAAGAGACGTCAGCTCTGCTTTCCTCCTTTTTCTTACTGACCAGCTGCTTCACAACCAGACTCTGGTAGGTACTTAGTAGTTGTTGACTTTCCTGCACAAAAACAAATAGAAAGGTGTCTGCTTGAAGAGAAATGAAAACAAGAATCAAACAAAAAGAGATACAGGTCATAGGAATACTTATATAGAAAATGTCAGCTGTGAAAATTCCAGTGGCATAGTTCTCTGTGTATTAATCGCACATAAAAACATGGTATTATTTCTTGAGTTTCCAAAATAGTAACGTACTGGAGGTATGTGCCCAGCAAGCACACTGATGATCTGTGGCACACAGCGACCCGGAGCATGGAGCATGCATTGTGTATAGGTCTGGAACAGCAGGACGCAGGTCAGATGCAACACCAGAGCAGGATCCTCTGTGTCCTTCATCTGCTCAGTGAGGGCTTGACGGTGCAAGAACAGAGCCTGCCTGGAAGGCGAAGTACATGTCAATGCTAACAAAATACTCTCTGGAATTACCTCAAAGAAACAATTTGGAAATGATTTCAATGCCTAGATAAATTGCCCTGGATGATTACTGACAGAGCGGCCCATCCGCAAATGACCCTTGCTTCCCCACCACACGCTGTAACATACAGAGGGCTGCGATAGACATAAAATATTTCTATTTAGAAACTATAGTTATTTTTATGATGACAAGCTCACAGGGACATGTGCTGCAGTGCTCACAAGGCTGGGGCGCTGCCCCTCACACACCTCCTCTTGCCACTCAGAGATCTTACGACGTCAGTCACCAGACAGGTTTACATGGGATTTGTGCAAGTCCTTCAGCCTAAGTATTGATACATTTCATTATGATCTCTTTGAACTGTCAAATATATTATTTGGTTGTTAAAAGGCACGCTAAGTAACCTTCTTATTGGTTTGATATTGCCAATGAACTTAATGTAAAATGTTTTTCATTTAAAAGAGAGTAACCTTACCAACCTTGGCAAAGTGCCTTGATGACGATGATACAGTACAGCAGACAGCACAAATACACCTCAGGTTTTCATAAACAGATGATGAAAAGATGTGGACATTTTGTTACATTAACCACATGAAATGATTATTATTTCAGAGACTCCACTAACAACGATAATAATAATAATAGTAATCATTATTATTCATTTGTGTCGGGTGCTCTTTATTTCTGGCCTGAGCACCAGCCCCCATGATGTCTCCGCACCTGCCTCTGAGATCATGTACAGCACCAAATCTTAATCACTGTCTCCTTATTTGGAGGATAGACAGGCAATGCAAAAGCAACACTCCCAAAAAGAAAAGTAAAGATGAACTGTATTAAACTTATGAAATCAAATCTATCGTAGTGTCAAACCTGAATTTGTAGAATCAAACACATTTTGCAAGTTGTTAGTTATATGTATTAATATAACCAAACATTATACAGTATTATGAGATTTACCCATTTGTCTCAGTTTGTCTCAGATCAAATAGAAGAGACACATATGGGATGACGCCAAAATGAAAAAGAAAAACTTGTTTGCGTCACAGTCGGGAGGCGGAGAGAAGCGGTGGCAAATGAAATTATCCATATTGCCCTCATCAGAACGGGACTGCGGAGAGGGGATGGCGCACCCTGTTTGAGATGGCTAGATGCATGCTAGTTGAAAGCAAGCTCTCAAAAGGACAATGGCATTATGCTGTACAGATGGCAGCGGTCATACGTAACAGATGTTTCAACAGAAGAACAGGACAGGCCCCCTACCAGTTGCTGACAGGAGAGAAGGCTGACTTATCAAAGATGCAGAAGTTTGGGTCAGTTTGCAATACGTACAAGCAGGAAAAAGGAAAATTAGATTCCTGATGTGATCAGGGATGTTTTGTGGGTTTTGATAAAAACAGTCCAGCATATTTGGTGTATCATGAAGATACAATCAAGGTGCTAAAACACAGACTGGTTAAGTCTGTGAACAAAGCAGCTGCTGAGAAGCAGACACAGAAAGGTAAGAGAGACAAATGTGTGTTGTGAGGAAATGAGACAGGGGAGATCACACAAGAGCTTAAAAGGAGCAGAGAGGATGCTCATGAGCAAAGTGAACAGAGTAGTTGCTCAAGATCGGTTCAGAGACCAGTTGATGAAAGTATGACAAATGATGAAACTGAGAACAGGAGGTATCCAACTCGAGATAGGAAGAAACCAAGTCACCTAAAGGACTATGTATGTGAAGAAATAGACTGCAATACAGCACGTAACATGGTAGACTACTGTTACCGGGCTGTATGTGGTGTTCGACAGACCTATGAGGAGGCTATTAGCTCTGCTAACAGTAAAGAATTGAGAAGAGCCATGGATGAAGAAGTCCAGTCATTAAATGACAACAAACTAGAAAAGTCACTATATGGTCTCAAACAATCTGTCCAGAATTGGAACAAAGTGTTGCACGATTGTTTGGCTGAGAATGGATTCAAACAAAAACCTGCTGATCATTGTGTTTATACAAAAGAGTCAGAAGGCAAGAAGATGAACATTATCATATGGGTTGATGACTTGATCATGGCAGCCAGTAATGACAAGGTTTTAAGAGAGGTGAAAGAGATGCTTACGGGGAAGTTTACAATGAAAAATCTAGGAAGACTGAAGCATTTTTGGGTATTGAGTTTGACCAATCAAATGGATGTGTAAAAATGACTCAGGAAAAGTACACTCACAAGCTTTTGCAACGTTTCAAGATGGTAACCTGTAGAACCCGAGAGAGACCATGTGAGCAGAAGCTTGAATATACTGAAGATGCTGTTGGAAGCCTTATATACCTATCAACTGCTACCAGACCAGATTTAAGTTTTGTGGTAAGCAGGCTATCTCAGCACTTTGCCGAACCGACAGAGGAAGAGTGGGTTACGGTGAAACATGTTCTCAGATATCTCAATGGCACATCTGAGAAAGGTCTTTGTTTCAAAAGGACCCAAACAGAAGACTTGTGTATACAGGCCGACAGTGACACTGACTGGGCATCTGATACCAGCGACAGGCGAAGTACCACAGGATACTGTGTAAGTCTCAGTTGTGGTAGTGCATTGGTCTCATGGAAAAGAGTATGTGGCATTGGCTTCAACCATACAGGAATGTATCTACTTGAAGAACCAACTGGATGGCTGGATGGACAGCTTCAAGTACAAAGAGCCTGTTGTGTACGAAGACAACCAGGGAACAATAGCTCTTGCAAAGAACCCAGTGAGCAGGCAGAGAGCTGAACATCTAGATATAAAGTACCGTTTCAGGTCAACTGTAAATGACGGGAAAGTAAGTTTAATTTACTGTCCAACTAATGAGATGGTTGCAGATATTCTGACCAAACCAACGAGTAAATTAAAGTTGAAGAATTTTGAGCATGCTGTTCTTGGAGACTGAATGATGTCCATATTAGTTTTTGTTTATCTGTTCATGTGTGAAAGCAGGAAGCTGTGAACAAGTGGGAGTGTTAAGTTAAACAACAATGTTCCCCGTTTCTGTATGTGAAAAGTGTTTTGGTGCTGTACATGAACATACCACTGTGTAGCGCCACTGTGTCATGGTCAACTAAAATAACCTTTCTTGTTGTCACCTGCTATTGCAAACTGCGGTCACACCGTGAGAATGATGCGTGTGTCTCGCTAATAAATAAGATCATCTTTGGACCCGAAGGATCAATGTCGCTCGTTCTTTTCCCATCCGAACGCAACGTATTGCTGCTGCATTGGACAACTCAACATACATACCTTGCTGAAACTAAAAAAAGGAACTAGGGATGCTCCAATTGACCGTTCACCGATTGCAGTGTCATCGGTGAACGGCGATCACTACCTGTCATTGCCGATCATAACAACCAATCACGTGTGACAGCCGGCGCTCTGATGAAGCCCCGCTGGTTGTGATGTGTCCTCCTCCCTCCCTGCTGTTCACTTGGCAGCATGTCTGCCGTGGAGCTTCTTTTAATCTGTTATGTTAAGTTTGCATCCTGCAGCACATGCACGGGAAGATGCTGTGCAGGGAAGCGCATCAAAATTATATACACTATTTAAAGCGCCAGCACTTGACAGAGAACGCAGAGTTAGAGGCTTGTGCAAGTGACAGCGCTGGTTCCTCAGCAGCAGGCTGGTAGAGCGGCTACCGCTTAGCAACACTCGCCGGGCCGAATGTGACATTTGCAACGCTAAGCAATTTGCCCAAGAAACAATGATTAATTTCACTGAGCTAGACGACCAGGTCGGTCGGAAACAACAGAATCAGTTTCCATTTTGGAGTCGGGTGCAGCGTTCGTTCACCACCTGAATCTGAAACGTTTGAAAACACGGAAACTTTCATTAACGCAGTGCTCTCTGTCTCAGAGACCCACCACAAGCGGCCAGTATCTAAATATTTCACAGACACAGAAAAGTCTCAAGAGATTCACCAAAGTGCGACGTCTCACGTCAAATTAAATCTTTTTCAGTCGTCCTTTTGACAGACTAGTTGCTGCATGCTGCAAGGTTTTTCAATTTTTTGCCTCCTTGAAAAGATATCAAAAAAAAAAAAAAAAATTATTTTATGGTTCATTCACATGTACACATCATTGTATTACAAATTCATTGTCAATCCATGTGACTGGTACTGGTGATTGCTATCTGCAGCAAAAATCCTGATCGGAGAATCCCTAATAGGAACTCATCATTAGTTTTCCTAAACATGGACATATTTCTTAGGATTTATTTTAACTCCCTGTAACCAAAGCTGGTCAAGACTCAAAACTGGGACTGTTACGAACAGACTGCGCTCACCAGCAAGTGCTGCAACATTGTGGCTGGTGTACTTCCATTCTTGTCAATGACAGTGTTTCTAGCCATGTTATGGCACTGCATATCGTGCCAATCTGGAGTACAGCGGATTGTGTATGCAAGGAGTCAATCAATAAGCAGCAGAGTGGATGAGGTCAATTTTCAAAGCAAACACACTAAGGCTATTTACACATTGCGAGTAAATTAGCATTTTTTTTTGCCCACACGTAAAATGTACCTGATTTTTTCCATTCCAAGTTGAACAGTGCAATTCAGATTTCTTCAAATCTGACCCCGGACTCTTTCATTTGTGTAAATTAAATGGATATGTATCTGACATGACAGCAGTATGCAGTATGAACGACCAGGTTCGCATTCATCCGACCTACACGTCATCAACAAGCGAGAGAGTCGTAAAAGGGTAGGCGCTCACAAACACGCATAAAAGCTCTCATCATATGGACATTATGAATGAACTCTGCGCCAGTGTGCCAATGAAACAGTTCTACCACTATCGCTTCGGACTGGAGTACTTAAACCCTCTTATCTGGCATAAATACAACAGTGCTGCAGTTGATGCAGCTTTTGACAGATTGTCCTCTGGAAGCATTGTGCTTGTATGAGTATGTGTGTCAAAACAGCAGCACATTCTCTTTTTTTATTTGGATATTCTGACCCATCTCTCATACATTCACTATTTGATCATGTTCCTGGTGGTCTGAGGTGTCAAGTCTGAAGCAAAAGTGTCATCATGTCCATGTGCCAGTCCGGCAGTTCCGTTGTCATGGTGAATCTTCAGTGCAAGGTCCACTTATTTAAGCCTCCATGAAGCTTTTTACATTGCAATTTTACTGGATAAACTTTGTTTTTCATTGACTTCCAGGCTGAACAATCCAATGTAGTCCAGTTAGTGGCAGAGCTTATGCAGTCCGCAGAGAAAATACAAGCTTTGAAGTGTACATCCTTGGTGAAAAAGTGTCTATGTATTCTCCTTCAAAACAAATAGGTTGTGCATGCCCTTAGCAAAAACTAGAATACTAGTATAGTATTAAGTAAGTGTACTTCAGCGAGCTACATTTAAGTATTTTGTAGTACGTCAAAAGCAAACATAAACTTTCTCAGTTTTAATACAAGTATACTCGTACAACACTTAAATAAACTTATTCTTACTAAGGATGTGCTGGACCAGGAGGGGCAGCAGCTTTAAAATCGCAAGATACGCTCCACCACGAGTGGCCTAGTTTACAAACACCGAGCATACTCTCTGTGTGAGACGCTGTAGTGTCAGATTTGAATGGAAATGTGAACAACCCGCAAAAAAATCTAATTTGAATTGACCATTAAGCCCTGCAGTATAAACGTCATCTAAATGCAGACTTTCAATCTTTTTGAACTCTGACGTGACATGACGGTGGAGGCTGCAGGATGATCTCACTTGATACTTGCCACCATAAACAACAAGGAAAGTGATCAAATCAAGAGCAAGCATGTGAGACATGGGTCAGACAGTTTACTTAATGTTCTATTATAAATTATTTCATTATTGGTGCAACAAACACGCATAGAGGACATTAGATAATGAACACACCCTTCTTCATGCAATGTGAACTGGAGAAGTCCCTGGTGTGGAAGGGTGCCATGCGCAAGTGCCATGACTTTGTGACGCCACATTTTCCCTACCTCTCTTTTTTTTTGTCTCCCTTCTTGACCATGAAGCCACATGCCTCTGCACTAACCTCTAGGTTGGTTAAAAACTCTTCAACTGCCTGTAAACAACAAGGTACATTTTAAAATATGAATTTATGTTCAATACCAGACAAGAAAACCTTTATGCTTACTTTTCCATTTAGACTGTTGTGTAGCTTGATAAGAGGCTCCTTCATCTCTTCTGGGAGTTTTCCCAAAATCTTGATCCTGACCTGCAAAGTTTCAGTTACAGAAGGGCTGTTGCATTGGATTGAATTAAAAGCTGTAGCACAAGAGGAGATGTACTTACATCTGATGTTATAGAACCAGTATTCTCCATTGACAACATCATGTCAGCAGCCAGGAAGTTGACAAGGATGTTTGTGACATCCGTGCACACGCTTTTCAGGATGTGCTTGCTGATGAGTCCCTGGGTGTCGTCTGTGGGGTAAATCCCTTGATGAGCAGTCCTACTCTAACTTGGACGCGCGCGCACACTCACACAACATCGTGCAGTACCTTGAAAGAACTTGATTGCTTTCTCAAATAGCTTAATGTTGATGTGGAGGTTTCCAATATCTTCCTGGATCTCCTTGATAGTCTTTTTGTTGGTTCCAGATGGAGAGCTGCTTGAGGACACAAACACGCTCCGAAGAACCTCTTGGTACACTTTAGCCAACGGCCTGCACAAAGAGTAAAACCCCTTTCTGAGAATTGACTCACCAAGAGGTAGACTTGAGTTGGAAATGATCAACATTACTGCACAAGAGAGTCGGCCAGCTCATGAAGAATTTCTTCTGGGAAGTCAGGCACCCCCTCCTGCAGGACATTGATGATCTCATCTATACTCATGAAGTCAGTAGCATGACCTGAAGAGGAGAACTGGGGTGAATTTCACAAGTACACAGAGGTTTTTTACTTCAATGTGGAGAGAACAAGAATGCTCGTCTGGGTATGTACTTTGATGTGAAGAATCTTTATCGTCACCACTGTTCTCATCTTTCCTTCCCTTCTTCTTGGTTTTACGGATGCGGATCTCTCTGGCATTTCCTCCACCTCCTGCTTTCACACTGCTGCTAGCCTCTGCGTCAAATAGTCAATTCAGAGGAGAACACTTTGTTAAATTGAAAAGAAGCACATTTTCATTCAAATACCAAGATCATTATTATTTCTACACCTGTTCATCAAAAACTAGACGTACGGACACCCAGCACGTGTAGAGCTACTACATTTATTGGTTTGCCATTCAAGCATAGAAACCCAACACATGGTTAGTATGGTAACACTTTAGATTGGGGAACACATATTAACTATTAATAAACAAATGGCTCGCTTAATAACGGTTCATACTCATTAATTATGGTGTTGGTCTAAAGGCTTGTCTTTAAAAATGGAGCTTAGTCTGCTGTGAGCTACATAGAGGAGGTCGAAAAAAGGCTGATGCAAATGTACCTTCAGAGAGTGAGTGATTAACAAAGACTGTTGTCTAGTTGAGTCAGTAAAATACTTTGGTTGGTAGTTTAACAGGCAGCGACTGTAGTGAAAAGGGCAGGTGTTCTGATGTGGTCATCTGTTCTCTCATCCTGATGACTGTTGACTAAAAGGGTCAGAGATATTTTTTTTTGCGTAGTTCTGCAAACCTGTTTGCTTCAAAGAGTGTAGTACATTTGAATAAAACACTCTGCTGAAAGAGCAAAAAAAAAAGTCAGGTGCACTTGTGGCTCCCCCGTCAATCACACCTGTAGCTTTCTTCTTCCGCTCGACGTCTCTCTTTTTGGTTGACACAGTTTGACATTCTGAAAGTGTGGGCACCAGTGTATTGTTGTCCTCTGTGATGAGACACACTGGCTTACTCACATCCTGGATATAGAAAGAAAATAGCTTGTATAAACAAAGACAGTTACAAATATTGAAAAAGAAACCACCAAAACTGAAGTACCGTATTTTCCGGACTACAGAGCGCACCGGAATATTAGCCGCACCCACCAAATCTAAGAAGGAAAATGGATTTTGTTCATACATAAGCCGCACCGCTCTATAAGCCGCGGGTGCACCGTTGCTGTCTGCGCCACAGAAAATGCATGAGGATCACTTCTAGCGATCCTCTAGTACTAGTTTTGAAAACGGGGTCCAGTGTCGAGACTGACTCATGAAACAATCTTGCCAATGTTCTGAACTCCAGTCATGAACTCCTCACATCTTATTTACATTTAAAGTGTTCAGAAAGCGCTGTTTTCACCCTCCAGTAGATCGTCTCTGTTAGCAGAGCTGCGGACACGCGGGCGAAAACAGCGCAATTTGAGCGCTTTAAAGGTAAATAAAACGCCCGTGATGTCATCGGTTTGATGTGACGAAGCTCAATATTTTTGCCAGCGAAGAGCATGCTCATTAGACTCTAAAAACTCGGGATGCTCCGAGAGACAGGGAGAGCACTCAGCTGAAGCAGCTGTCTTCAACCTCTTTCATGAAAGTTCTCACTCTGGACGGTTGCAAACGTTTCAGATTGACCGCGAACGCTGCATCTGACACACACAAGACTGCAGCGGATTCGGTCCCGGTTAATTCCGTCTTAAAACGACACCTGAGAAAGGATGCTCATCTGGCGCGGTGAAATTAATGATTATTTCTCGGGCAATATGCTTCGCGTTCTGAACGTCACGCTCAGACCGGCGAGTGTCGCGAGTGACCGCTGGTTCCTGTAGTTTCACTTTCATGAGCACCAGAAAACTCTCTGTGCTCCGTCAAGTACTGGTGTTTTAAATATCGTATTGAATTCGTGGCGTTGACGCCCTTTAACGTGCATGTGCTGCAGGATGCAAACTTGACATGACAGACTTAAAAAAGCTTCCGCATTAGACGCGCCGTTGCCAAGCGAGTGGCGAGTCGGCAGGGAGGAGCGGACGCATCACAAACCGCGGGCGGTGCCTCATCAGAACGGCTGCTGTCACATGTGATCGGATTTTGTGACCAGCAATGACAGGCAGTGGTCGGCATTCACAGATCACAACGAGTTCAGCCTTTCATAATCGGTGGCCGATTGATTGGAATATCCCTGTAAAAATCAATATATTAGCCGCATCGTTTTAGAAGCCGCAGGGTTCAGACCGCGAGAAAAAAGTAGCGGCTTATAGTCCGGAAATTACGGTAATAGCGATACCTTCTTGGCTTTCTGCAGCATAGCCTCATCAAACAAAGACAGACACTGGCTGCGGATGAACTTCTCACTGACAACCACAGTGCCACCCAGGATTCTGGCAGATGACAGCACATTAGTGTTCCTCATGGCCTGTTGGATAAGCATCTCCATGTCCTCCACAGACATACAAGTGGGTAGAATGGCCTAACAGAAGCAACAGTGAGTATTAAACAATGGAACTTTGCGCAAATCAAAATTGGCACCTGTATGTCGGACCACAATGACGAATTCACTGCCTCCTCCACTGATGCTTCAACTTGGTCCATCAGAGTTTGGCCCACACAGGCAGATTGCAGAAATAGCAACTTGTTGGACTTAAACCGCTTTTTGATATAATTGCTGGGGTCCGGAATGCCAAGCCGGAGTAAGGCGTCAAACTCTGTAGAAGCAACCATATTGTCATTCTCACCGTGTTTGGTGGAGAAAAATGAAATAAAAAAAGAAAAATAAAATGAACAAAGCAACTTTTGCTGTGGGAGTCCTAACTATTAGCCATAACACAAAAGTTAAAGTAAGATGTAAAGATCGTAGAGATCAGATAACTATTCCAGGTATAATCAAGGAAGATAAAAACCAAATTTATTTAGGTTGTGAATGAGAAAGCCAAAATGTTAAGTTACCTAAATGTTCTATGTCATACATGCTCTGCCCTCTAATGGGCTTCACTATTGGTTACCTTCACTCCGAGGCCCCGCCAGAGGCCCCGCCAGAACCAGAGGAGATATTTCACATTCGCTCACACTGTGAAGATCTCCAGATCTTCACCATAATATCCTGTGAGAGCTCCCCCTCTCGACATCCTGTCTGCCCTGACATTCGAGCTGCCTGGAACATGCCGGGCTCTCAGAGACTGCAGATGCCTGTCTGCCCAGTGGAGAATGCGGGCTGTCCCGCGGTGAAAGGCTGGGGACCTCACCCAGCCCTGGTGGTTCAGATATGCTACTGCAGTAAAGTTGTCTGCTCTGACCATGACATGATAGTTCGTCAACTAGTGTGCAAAGCACCTTCTCCACCGGCATCATTTTCAACATGTTTATGTGACGCATTCGTGACTCACAACCTTCTCTAGACATGGCATTGAACTCCCAAGTTATCCGGGATGGCTTTTACAGACGAGACCAGAGACCAGAAATGCTCAAAGTAAACCAGAATGCAGAAATTGTGCACTCTTGGCACTGTAAACAAAAACGTTTGTTTACTCTAATGTCAATGGAGTTAAATCGTGCCTGAAATCATTACTGTTTACTCAAGGTTGAGGATCTGAGGGTCCTGGCAGGCTTGTTGGGGTTGAGCAGTTCTAACATGTAGTTGGGCTAGGCTAAGACAGGCTTTAACAGTTATCAATAAAATGTTAATGTCAATGTCAATACTTAAGTAGACAGGGACCTAGTGCCGAGAAGTGAACACTGGATTGATGTGCTGATTACTCTGTCAAGAGTCGGTTAGAAGCCTCACTGCATAGTTGAATAGGATTTATTTAAAAAAATAAGGTGAGGAGTCAAATAGGACACTTTGGGCAGTGGGAGTTAAGCTTTCGGACCAGGGGCCGACGCTACCACGGAAGATAGGAGAGTTTGGCAAAGGAAAGACTGATATTTCTGTAAGTGGTTAAGCTGAATGACTGACATCATCAAGACATCAGGTCATTAGCCATGCCTTCAGAGTTCTTCATGGGTAAGTAAATCTGTGTATCATCCGCACAGCAGTGGAAAGACACGTGGTGACACTGGGTAATTAGTCCAATAGTGCATAGCATATTAAAAGTTGTTTAAAAGTTGGTGGGTCTTCATCATTTTCTATATCAGTTAAATAATCAATTATTTCCTTACAAAAAAACACTTACCCAAGTACCCATTCTGCAAGAGGAAAGAGTCGATCCAAGCACTTTGAGTTTTAGAGTAGATGTCCGGAACGTAAATGGCTTTGTCCTGGCGCCCTCCAACCACAGTTCCTTTCAGGCGTCTCGTGTTCACTAACTCCTCAAGGACCGCTGCCATACACAATCATATTGGTCATTGAGTCACACATTCAGTGTATAAAGAACAGAAATATATTGTCTCACAATACAGGAGATGTTCCTGGAAACCAAATGCTGCGATGATGCCACTGATGGGTGTTGGCCTGGAGAAGGAGATAAACACAATATGTGGAGGAGATCATTTAATAGTAGGAAGAATAATAAGAAGAGTAAAAACTGGTACAGCACAATTTAAATGTGATTACCGTGTTATGGCAGAGAAGAGTCCCAGTATTCTGGCTGTATGACGAGCAACAAAAGCAAGTGTGAAAATGATTCCTCTATTGTACTGGTCCAGCTCTCCTTGTATCAAACGGCCAAGACGTTTAGCCAGCTCCTAAAAAACTTAGTTAGTCCAGCCAAAATGCAAAAGAAACATTATAAGAAGGCTAGTGGAAATCACCGGAGTTAGGAAGTCACCCGGTAAGTCGTGGATTTTGCATAGGTCCGAGACACTGATCAAGCCAGCCTCCTGAAGTCTGTCATTCACCTCCTCAGCAAGACGATCCATATATGAGCTGGGTACAATTAAAAGACATGAAATACAGGTCTGTGGCTGATAAAATGTTTACGACTAAATTACTTGGTCTGGTGCCACAACGAAAAAGCCATACTGTGACACTGGTACAAAGACACACATCAATAGACTTCACAGGTAGATCTGTTTATAAGACGCTTTCGCACTGTAGGGAATAATTTGACGATTTCATTCCAGGAACCGGTCTTTGCACAGCGTGGCAATTCGCATAAGATAGAGGATGTGGTAGCCAGTGGCGTCCCTGCCGCATTACAGGATCACTGAGACATGCACAACAAATGTTTTAATAGTGAGCAATGAGGCCACAGTGTTTTGTTGTCTTCATCGCCGGATTGTCTCTGCTATAATCAAAAGAGATTTCAAGGTGATCGGTGAAGGATAAAACACAAAATACATGGCAAGTTTAGTTTAGTTTGTGTAGACGTAATTTTAAATCATGTCAGATTAGATATCTAATTGTCTCAAATTGTCTCAAATTAATTTATCTCAAATATATTGTCTTCAGATCATGCACTTGATGACAATACATAGTAAATCAGTCTGACACATTTTCAAAGCTCTCGACACCAAATAGTGCACAAAAAGTGCAAACATTACTTTCTCTCTGCTGCCTCTGCGCAAAAAAGGATCCAAGAACTATTCCATTTGGTTCGTGATTCCTGCTGAACGAATGGGTATTGTAACCGTTTAATCCGCGAATGGTACCCAGATTTGAAAGGTTCCTACACTACGAAAGCAACTATTATGTATGCAGGTACGTCAAGTCAGTACACACGCTGAGATATTGACAATATGTTGCCACAATTCCATCCAAGCATGGATACAGTTTCAAAGCTTAATATATGCTAAACTTCAATGTCTTCACTTTTCTTTCTGTCTTGAAAGCAAGACACAACCCCTCTACTTCATCGAGGTCGAGTTCTTAGAGACAACATTCAACTGTCCACCCAATTGAGAATGGTGGCTCCTAAACTTTGCAGGGTCAAAGCCATCACAGCTAACCCCATAGAACCGCATGCAACCTCCTCTAAGCGAGCATGACAATCATGTTTCAACATATGTACTACACCTAATACATACATGGCTAGAGTCATGGTAGTCAAAGGCTTGAGTATAGTCTTGCAAGACTTGTAGACAGAATCCAATGTGTCATTAAAGTCATAAGATGACAATGCTTAGGCAGACAGCCAATGGAAACAGTTCACATGCATGAGATGAGTAGCAAAACCAAATAGAAAGCCCGTCAGAGGATGGAGCATGCATCACATAGAACAAAATAAAGGGCCAGGTGTTTTCTCCAAACCTGAAGGGCATTAAAAAAATCTAAAAATAAAGATAAAGAAAAAATAAAGAACTAAATACAAAAAAAAAAATAGGAATAAGGAATTCATCAGAGCAGCCATGGAGAGTCTCACAATACTGCACCCCAGGATCTCAATGACCTGAGCACTTGTGAACAGCGAGGCATGTCATTGTCGAGCAGTGACTGATCACATGTGCTTGATGAAATGGCATCACCAACTTCTTTCAAAGGCCCAATTTCCTTCACTTCTTCTGTGTGTAGAGATACTCTGACAAGAAGTCAGAAGTTCTCTATTTATTTGTCATAGGTAAAAGCAAAATCATTAATGATACTCACTCGTCAATTAGCTGCCCCAGCACAAGCTGAACTTTATCAGTCTTGACAATTTCAGCAGCTTGACTCTCAACATGGACCCAGTCCACATTGATTACCTGTAGGCAAGACAACAATGCATTAGAAGAACCCAATTGAGATCAAACTTGAGCACGCACACATGCACACGCGTACACATGCACACACACACCTGCTGGAGCTGTGCCAGGTTGATCCGACCTGTGAAGAAAATAGCATTATTATTCTTTACAAAATCTATTTCCTTCTGTAGTTGACAATATAGTGGCAGCCACTTCAAATGGCAAGCTAGTCGGAGCTGGCTGACAGGAAGCTGTTGGAAAGCTCTCCAGCAGGCTCCCAGCATGTTTGCAGCCAGGTTTCAGCCATGTTCCAGCCGCTAGAATGAAACCTCTACTTCTTGTGGGTGTGTCTATTTTCATACAACCCCACCCACTCAACGGGTAGCGAGGTCTAACCCTTCTAAGGGTCCATGGCAGAGGAGGGTAACTGAAGGACAGCAGGTCGGATATGGTCCTCTTCTTGAGGGAGTGTCTTTGAATAATGTAAATCCCACCTACTCATCGCGCAAGAGACGTGAACTGAAGGTGACGCTTTCTCTTCATGAGTGTGATTAGGGCTCCACACATTATCCCTCCACTCAGTAAAGAGTCCCAAGTCTCAGGAATAGGTTACGTCGACTTCTTCATGCTATTCCCATTCATACATTTTGTAAATGGTGTTGTGCCGTTGTATTTGTAGCTTTTAATTTTAATTAAAAAGCCCCATGTGCCTTTTAACATTTACTGTTTTAAGTTAAAAAAAAAAGGCAATACTATTTCAATAACGAGCTACCAGGGCGCCATACAGTGTAATGTCAAATGAAAATTATCATGTAGGGCTGGTCGATTATGGCAAATTATTTTGATTCGTATCATAATCACGATTATTCAAACAACTATTGAATGACTTAAGATTTACCTGTCATTACACTTTCAAACTTTATTGAACGATGAACTACAATGAAACAATGTGTAACATTTAAATAATCATTTAACAGTTATATTTAACCTTCTTTATGTAGGTTAAATGTTTCTTACTAGAAACACCAATCTGTATGGTCAGGCTTTAGAGAACAGTGGAGTCAGGAGATAATATTTGGAGCTGAGCAGGCACTTGGCTGGGACACTCAGATGTTTCTGAGGTTCTGATTTGTAAGCTGTGATGTCATATTCCAAGTTTTCTCGTCATTTTTCCGTAATAGAAGAAGTCACTCCTTAGATTATAAAACATACATATTTGAGCGCTCTTCCTGCGTCTCAGCAGCATGATGAATGACAAGGAGCGCTTGATTTTATCACCATTCTCTCCACAATGACAATTCTGCATCTCACGATAAATTCGATAAGGATGTAAATCGAATCACAGGCAGGATAATGACGATGATGCACAGCCCTTGTGTGATACAATTGAAATTTACCTCCATGGACATAAAGCTCATCTCGGATCTCCCTCTCGATCTGGGCTGTGGTGATGTATTCCTTTCCATCCAAAGTGTGTACCACATTCAACCTCTTGTCTTTCACAAGCATTGTAATGATCTCAATGCAATTCCTCTCTGACAACCTGTAAACAAGTGTAAAGATCACATTTAAATAAATACTGCAAAAACACAATTGTGACTGAATGTTTGTCACACTGAAGTAAAGACACCATGTAAAAGTACAATTGCAACACTGAGGACAATAAAACAACAAAATCATAGACAGCAGTCATGTCACATGAAAATAAAATAGTACAGGGTCTAGAAGCATCTCTCATGGGTTGAAGAGGAACTTGAAACAGAGACAGCATTGCAGTGTCATGGTCAGGTACAGCATAAATTTCACTCCCTACCCACCAGCAACAATTCAGGCTTCCACAGACCAGTCATGTGGCCAGGAGCCACAGAGATTAGTCCTATTACCTAATTAGCACTCCTAATTAAGTACTCAGTTCCCTTATAAAGACACCTGTCCACAGACTCAATCAATGTGATTCCAACCACTCCACAATGGACAAGACCAAAGAGCTGTCTAAGGATGTCAGAGACAAGATTGTAGACCTGCACAAGGCTGGTATGGGCTACAAGACCATTGGCAAGCAGTTTGGTGAGAAGGAGTCAACTATTGCGTGCAATAATTAGAAAATGGAAGAAACACCAAGATGCACTGGTTAGGGTGGCTAAAATGAGGGATGCACTGTTGCAGATACTGGTATCGGGTATCGACCCGATAGAGCCTCTTAAAGTGGGATTTGGCATCAGTGAAAAATTGCAGATCCAGGAGCGAATCCTGGCATTAAAACACCATGTTTCGTGGTCACGTTGATGTCATACGCTGCGCCCGTCATAATGATAACATGGCAGCAGCTCACAGCAGATACTGAGTTTTCAATGTCCACCCCGAAGTTGAGCGGATCAATCGTTTGTGAGCATGAGGCATTGTGCATTAATTTTTTTTTTTTTTTACTTTGTTTTTATTACATTTTTTGCATCAGCAATTTAGAATTATATAACATATACAACACATAATCAATCGCTCTATTATCTATGGGCATCAAGAAACAGCTTCCATCGTTTATTCAAATTATGTCTTTGAAGTCTAAGCAAGTAGCTGAGTCGTTCCATAACCGTAAGTTTGTGGTTCAGGTTTTTGCCACTTAATTGTAATACGTTTCACAGCAGCTGTTAGTAGTGTCTGCCAGAGGTAGATGTTTCCCCTTCCCTCAATTCCCACAGGAATCACTCCCAATACTGCCGTTTTAAAATCTTTTGCAACAGCTTCACCGAACAACCTATTCAGGAACTTGAAAACATTTTCCCAAAATGAGCACAGTTTCCGGCATGTCCAAAACATGGGGGTGTGATTACCGATGTGTGCTCCACAATTTCTCCAGCAAGTGTTACGGCAGGTCTTATTCATTTTAGCAACCACATTTGGTGTCAGAAAAAATCTTAAAAAATTATACCTCCCATCTTGCTTCAATCTTTGAGGTATTGTTGCAGTCCAAGTTCAAAAATATTTGGTAAATTCGACCATTCAATTTTGTTTTCCAATCGCCTTTTTGAATATGTTCCATAAATCGTTCCACCACATTGGGTTCCCTAATTTTGGGCCATTCTTTATGATTTGAGATAAAGCTTCTCAGTTGTAAATACCGAAAAAAATGTGTTGGGAAGACGGAATGCTTATTACTTAACTGTTTGAAGGTATGAAAGTTCCCCTGCTTATGAACCTGGTGTACGTACATCAGTCCCTGCTCAGCCCATTTTCTAAAATTTGAGTCAGTTTGTGATGGTTGAACTTCCAATTAATCCGATGTTAGTAATGGATGATATTGTTTTTGCCATTCCAAAGTTTAATTTTACTTAATTTTTTCCAAATATTCAGAGTGGTATGTGAGTTGTCTCCCTCGCAGCTACATTCAGAGATTACATTGGTCTTGTTCAATATCTAACCATCTTGTTCTCATGTCATTCATGATCCAAGTGGTGAGAGGTTTGAGTTGAGCAGCCCAAGTAAAATTTTAAGTTTAGAACTTTGAGGCCACCTCTTGCTTTTGGTAGCTGTAGGGTTTTAAGTGTTATTCGTGGTCTTCTCCCCTGCCATATGAATTTGGAAATCAATCTGTTTAGCTTATCAAAAGTGGATCTCGGTACATCGACAGGAAGCATCTGAAAAGATACAAGAGTTTAGGAAGTACGCTCATACGAATACTTTCTATTCTACCTACTAACGATAGTGAAAGTTATGTCCATCGTTCAAAGTCTCTGGAGATATTCTGTACTCCACTGATTTGTTATGATTTGTTTGTTATTTTTTTCCAATGTTGGTGGGATCTGTATCCCTAGATTCTAAATTCCATCTTGGGGCCATCTTAATTCACTCAGTTTTGAGGTTTTGTGGAATTTTTCCACTTATATCCATTGCCATTGTTTTATCTTTGCTGACTTTATAACCTGAGAAAAGGCCAAATGTATGTATGAGATTTTTTTAAGTGTGGAACTGTCAAAGTTGGCTCCACAATGTACATTACAATATCATCCACATATAGCTTAGGTTCTTCTTGATTAATTTTCATCCCCCTTATATTTTCATCTTGTCGTATTTGCTGGGGCAATGGCCCAATACAGATATCAAAGAGGAGCCGAGAAAGTGGACACCTCTACCTGCATCCTCGCTTGAGAGGAAATCGATCCGACAGAGTCCCATTTATTCGAACGGCAGCCTGTGGGTTTGAATATAAAATTTCAATCCATTTAATGGACTTGGGACCAAATTTGAATTTTCTTTAAGTTTGAAATAAGTATTGCCAGGATACTCGGTCAAATGCTTTCGGGTCATCAAGAGACAGTATCATAGTTGGATTTTCTGTTGCTGTAGGATGAGTCCTTAGGTTTAGTGGTCTTATAATACTGTCACCATAAAATCTCCCAGTAATAAAACCTGTTTGGTCTGGGTGAATGACTTTGTTGATAAATTTATTATGGATGACTACTATGGTTGCCTCGTTCCATGAAGGGGCCATAGTGCCAGATTGTAATGCGTAGTGATAGGCCTCCAAAAGCAGTGGTACTAATGTCTCTTTAAATATTTTATTGAACTCATTGATAAATCCCTCTGGACCAGGGCAATTATTTTTTAATGAAGAAATTGCCTGCAGTATTTCTTGTTCTTTTATTGGCTCATCCACTTTGTTTGCCATCTCCTTGGTTAGTTAGTTTAATTTGATATTTTCTAAATAGTCTTTCAGTAATTTATCATTTATGCAAGTGTTCGTGTTGTTGTAGAGTGATTCATAAAACTTTGTCGCGCTTGTTTTTTGCATTTTTTTAGCACTAGACCAGGCAATAAAACGACCTCTGATATATGCTTTAGCACAATCCCAGTGCATTATAGGAGACGTTTCTGGTAAGATATTGTCTCTATATACATATTTATGTCAGCGGTCAGAAATGACTTAATTTTTTTACCATTTAGCAGTGAGGTATTAATTTCCTATTATGTCCGATATTCCATGATAGAATGACAGGTGTGTGATCAGACATTGTGATAGGCCAAATTTGTATATCCAGTACTGTGTGCATCATGGTCTTAGGGGTGAAAAAATAATCAGTCATGGAGTGGGAGGAGTGTCTGTATGAATAGAAGGTGAAATCTTTGCCTAAAGGAAACCTGCTCCTCCAAACATTGACCATAGCATGTTCCACTAGAAGGTGTGTATTAGTCTTCTGCCCATCTGAGCTACTGCAATTCTGGAGACCGGTTGTCTGTCTATTTGCAACATTACACAGTTCAGGTCCCCACCAGCCAGTAAGATACCAGTGCTGTGCTTAACCATGACAGAAAAGACCAGATAAATTAAGTCAGGTGCATCCTCATTTGGCGCGTATACACTCATGAAGGAAAGCGTTCCACCGATTAAACCGTGTGCCACAACAAATCTCCCTTCATTGTCTTTATACATACACTATATGCATCAGAACACAGACTCCTATCTTCTTTCCACCGTGATAAGAAAATTAGTATATTTTGTTCACTCAGGAGTTTTTCAGTTGTCAAGATCTTTATCTGATAGATGGGTTTCTTGCAGTAGTGCTATATGGCAATCTAGGCCTTTCAGTTGGTTAGTAATTTTTTCCTCTTTACACAATGTGAACAGGCTCAACAAAGAGTTACATTGTAACTCACAACTTTAACTATACCCATATTTCCACATGTTGAGCTTTATAAGGGTGCAATGATACATATGAACATCTATTAACATTTAAGGGTGTATGAGAGTGGTTTAAAATGTTGGTAGATGTTAAAATGAAGTAGCTGGAAATAAACATGTACAAAGAAAGTGCTGATGAATTTTTAACACACAAACAACCTGAAGAACTGAGGGATCAGGGATAACATGGAACAAAAAATAGCACACACTATAACTAATGGCTGCATGTTGTGATGTGCAGCTCGTGAACACCTTTCAAAATGTTCACCTTAGCTTGGATAGTACTAGTCCACACTGAGAAAAATTTAGAAAACAAAAAAGTCTAGAACCCTAAATAGTGTTCCTCCATAGTGAATGTATCAACAATCAATAAACAGGATGTCTATAACACTTGAAAATACCAAAAGGTAATGAGAAGGAGAAAGGTATGCAATATTTCTAATATTGTAAATAAATTTAAAGAAACAGCATCACAAATAACAACTAGCAGGTGATAACTTTCCATAATAATCAGATAAGATGTGGGTATCTGCATTAGGACAGAGTCTGTCTGTGTGCATGTATGACTCATGATACAGAATGGATTGATCAGTCTTCACAATCTCCAGGTGGAAACACATGACTCTTGACATTAGGGCTGGGTATCGATTCTAATTTCAAGAATCCAACCAACTTCACCGTAGTCATGCCTTTCCGGTTTTTCAGATTTTGTTTTCTCACCAGCTGCTTCCATCAAAAATTGGCATGCAAACCAACCATTATACACCAGTGATGCCATTGCTGCAGACCAGTCAACCTATACCATATCTGAAATTTTATTAGGATCTCTCTCTAATGAAATGACACATGATTACAACCAAAATCTAAGGAAAGTCACAATGCAATGATAATAATAGCAATACAGAATTAACTGTAAAAATGACAAGAGAATAGTACACGGAAGTGCCTCAGAAGAGTGCAGTCAATCCCGTACCCAGCCGGAGTGCCACAATTCAATCTTGTGCCTATAAGCTGCTACTTATGGTAAAGCCATCCTTAGCAGGGTCAACTTCAAAATAAAGGCACCATTATGGATTTTTAAATTGCAAATTAAACAGATAGGCCATACTTACAGTAGACTACCTGACGAACACACACGGAAGGTTTCATGGCATTGTATCGTGTATTGTATCTGCAGTAAACAGAGGATGTACACTATACAAATTGTGATTCATATGGTCATTTACAAAGGGTTTTTATTCTGAGAGTACACAATAGAACGCCATGAAACTTCCTGTGTGTCCATATGGGTTAGATTGCAGCCAAGCTAAAACTCTGCCCACGAAATGCATGACAATACTGTATAATATAAATTATGAGCCATGTGACATTTTCTTATCATTCTGAAAGTACAAGATAGAATGCCACATGGGTCTGGTTGCTATAAAATCCACAATGCAGTCTTTATAAGTTTTCCGCGAGGAACCTGCTGGAGACTGCTACCGTAAAAGCAAGATTGAATTCTAGCACTCCGGCTGGGTGCGGGATTGACTCCGGGTATCACACATTCAACCGCCGGTATCTTTGATTAATAGTGACAGTTCCATGACAGCTAGTGTTGCCATCGATCATTAAGCAACTCACAACGTTCACTTCTAGTCACACTTACCTCTGTGCTGTGTCAGCAAACTGTGCTTTCTGGAAGTCAGCGGCCAGCCGCCTAATTTCCTCCCACTCTTCAGACATGTTCGAATGGACGTGAAAAAGCAAGCGCAGGGAGTAGCGTCAAAGTACAGCTTCCCGTGTGCACTGTCGGGCAGTATCAACAAATAGTCCGCTGCTATCCGCAACAACACGTCAACCATATACGAGTACGTCACAACTCCAGCCACACATCAGCACGCATGCCCGGGCATGCGCATAATCAATCTCCGTTGTCCAAGTTCATATGGCAACTGAAAAGGGACAAAACGCATATATATATATATATATATATATATATATATATATATATATATATATATATATATATATATATACACATAGAGAGAGAGAGAGATTTTATTTATTCATTATTTTTGGGGAAATGCAATCGAAAAAAAACATACCACAGTTCGACTATTTCAATACATTAATAATTGCCATTGATAGATAATTATTAACATACCTTTTTTCCCAAAATAACAAAGCTAAATCAATATTATAGTTATCATTTCAATTAATAGTAAACGGTGTTAAATGAGAATTTCATTCGGTGGGGAATATCGCTGGAATAATGCATTTTTTTATTATACCATATTTCGAACACCGAAATAAGAAGACAAGTATTTTTTAAGTAAATGTGAATTAAGTGCAGAAATACCACTAGATGTCACTGTTGGCCAGTTTTTAGAGCATTTCGGACATTTCGATTTCATGACTATGAGAGTCGTACAGTCTGTGTTGTCGTAAAAACATAGAGACAAGAAAGGCCATTGCATGTAGTTATTATTGTAGCAAATGGTTTGCAAGTATCTGATTTGTGAATGAATGACTCCCTTTATAAAAGCATAGTTTGACCCACACATGGCTCTTTTCTTGACAGTTAGAGATTTTTTTTTCCTCATAATAGAATAAACTTGAATAAAGCTCTAATGATAGCAAATATATCCAGGGCTCCTTACAACCCTACGGAAGTTCAGAGCTGCCACCAAGGAAAAATATTTTTGCATCAGTACCACATAATTTCGTGATACTTATCAAGTTATTTTGTGATACTGATCACATTATTTAATGTCATGTTATTTTACGATACTTTTCAGATTATTTCGTGATATTGGGTGCATCTATCTATATAAAATAATCTGACAACAGTGACAACTTTAGAAGTCACACATTAAGGGCAATAAATTTATAATGATTGGCAGTTGGTCAAGGTCTAGTTTCTAACTTGTCAAGGATTATTTACATATGACCTAATTCAATGTCTTCTACATTTTAAGATTCATGATCAGATGCATGTGACCAATGTATTTGTTTACAGAGCTTATATTCACAAATGACAAGCGTGATGTAAGTCTACTGTACTATTGCATCAATGAACATCCCAAACATTAAGGTAGTCAAAATTGACTCTGGCCTCATTTCACTTACTTTATTCTATCTTGGAAGTATTCTGTTCAAAGACCGCCACTTATGGTCACAATATACTCTATTACATTTTCAACTAAGCGAGAGTGAACATCTCTCTGGAATGCTTAACAAAACTAGTTTCTATCTATATGTATAAACCTTCTGCTGCAAGTTGGAAGACATCTTCATGAACATCAGGAAAATAGATGTTACTTACAGGCGAGTACAGAAGACGTCACTTGGTGTGTAACAAATCACTTTACAGTGGCCAGGTGGTCCCAATATTGAGCCAATTATTCAGGTGGTACTGGAGCGCACCCAATATCACGGAATAGTGTGATACTATCATGAAAAAAAAACTTCAGTATCATGAAATAATGTTATACAGATCTCAAAAAAAAAATTCCATGCCATCTCCTCTGAGCTTGCATGCAGCCCAACTCTTCTTCTGCATCTGTGCTTTTATCTTGATTGTTACCTGGTTTGTTCTAGTTTCCTATCATGTGTTTTGTCGCACTGTTTCAGGCACGCAGCTTGGACCAATCCCCCAATCCACATTCCTACTTCTACCACCTGGTTTCAGACTGCTGTCCCACATGGTTGCATTACATTCCTTGGTAAAGTTCTCTGTCATGATTTTTCTTGGTGTTTTTATATATTCAGGTTTCACGCATGTGTGTTATATTCCACAGCTTCCTTTGTTGTTCTCCACTGTACATTTCCTTTTCTACAGGTTATTTGGTCTTTCCTCAGGTGAGTGTTTTTATACTTCAATTTTCTGTTTTCTATTTCACCATCGAGTGCTTTCTGCTTCTTGGCCATCGTGTGCTTTTTAATCTCCAACTCACTTAATCCCCCACGTGAGAACAAGACCAAAAAAATACTTAAACTTCTCCACTTGAGGCAGGAACTCATTCCTTACCCGGAGAGAGTTATCAATCCTTTTCTGGTTGCGAACTATGGCCTTGGAATTTGAGGTGCTAACCCTCATCCTAGCTGCTTCACACTCAGATGAAAACCTCCGAGAGTAGAAGGTCACATTGTGATGAAGCCATGAGAAGCCAGTTATCTGCAAATAGCAGTGTTTGGATCCTCAGGCCACCAAAGTGCAAATCCTCCCCACCAGTACTGCACCTCGAAATCCTGTCCATGGAAACCAAAAGCAGGATTGGAGACAAAGCACAACCAACCCCGACTGGAAACACATCAAACTTGCACCCAAGGATCCGGACACAACACCCGCTCCAGCAATGCAGAGATTGGTCTGCCCTCAATGGAGTGGCACCTCCCACAACTGGTCCCTGGGCACGCGGTCATACGCCTTCTTCAATTGCACAATCATATGTAGACTGGCAGGTCATACTACCAGGCACCCTCGAGAACTGTTGAGAGAGTAAAGACTTGGTCTGTAGCTCCACAGCCAGGATGGAACCCATATTGTTCCTCTTGAATTTAAGATTACATTATATGGTTCTACAATCAATCAGACCCTCCTCTACAGCACTTTAGAGTTGACCTTATCAGGGAGGCTTAGTAGTGTGAGTGTGTAGTTGGATACACCCTTCAAGAGCCATGTCAGCCCCTCAACCCCCAGAGCCTACAGCATTTCTGGAAGAATCTCATCAATTTCCGCAGCCTTGCCCACGTGGAACTTTTTGACTACCACAAAGACTTCAGCCTGAGAAATCGATGTAGGCTGCCCATCATCCTTCAGCCCTGTCTCCCCTACAGAGGGTGGAATGTCCGGCTTAACTGACTGGTCAAAGCAGAGTGAAATACAACAAAGTAAAACACATCTCATTTCATGTCTGGTGAAGGTAATTACAAAGTCTTTGTTGCTCAACAGAAAAAATGAATTAATATGCAGATAATCTTGAGTTCTCCAGATAACCGCACAAAGATCTGGAGCTGGGATGAGAAGTGGTTGCTCTATTGCCATTTGTGCTTGTTGTTCAGCAGTCATCGTTGCACGTCATGACATTCAATTGTTGCCAACCATTCATTTCTCATCAGTGATATGATACAACATTGCAAAAGAAAAATCACAGTTATACGGTGTTAATACGGGTGTCGCTATTATTCTTATCTTTGAAAATGTGTCCCATTTACCTTGTCTTTCCGAAGATAATTGTGTTCATATTATCATTGGTTGTAGTCTAGACTCTGATAGATACATACAGGGATTGGACAAAATAATGGAAACACCGGCAACTTGTTAGGCTGGATCTTTTTCTCCACATATTCAGTAGCTATTGGCAATTGCGGTTGTCTATTCTCTAAAACAGTTGTCAAACACAAACATTTTTCATTTGCTCATTGTTCTGATTTAAGATATTATTCATCTCTTCGACATGGATGATATGTTATAAGACTTTATGTCCTCTCCTTCTTCTTTTCCTTTCGGCTTCTCCCTTCAGGGGTCGCCAACAGCGGATAATCTTCCTCCATCTCACCCTGTCCTCTGCTTCCTCTTCTCTCAAACCTCATGTCCTCCTTCAACACATCCATAATTCTCCTCTTTGGCCTTCCTCTCCACCTTTTGCCTGGCAGTTCCAAAATCAACATCTTCATCTACCAATGTACGGGCTATCTCTCCTCTGTACATGTCCAAACAATCTCCATCTAGCCTCTCTGACTTTCTCTCCTAAACACCTGACATGTGCTGTCCCTCTGATATACTGCTTCTTGATCCTATCTATCCTGGTCACTCCTAGAGAGAACCTCAGCATCTTCATCTCTGCTACCTCCAGCTCTGCCTCCTGTCTTTTCCTCAGTGCCACTGTTTCCAAACCATACAACATCGCTGGCCTGACCACCGTTTTGTACACCTTCCCTTTCATCCTTGCCGACAACCTTTTGTCACACATCACACCTGACACTCCAATTATTCCATCCTGCCTGCACCCGCTTCTTCACCTCTTTGTTGAACCCTCCATCGCCCTGGACAGTTGAGTGTAAGTACTTAAAATCCTCTACCATTTTTATCTCTACATCCTGTAAGTTCACCTGTCCACTTGGGTCCCTCTCATTGCTCACAATCTGTCAAAACCTTCTCATCTCAATTTAAGATTTCAAACAAGACTGAACATGACCATGCTAACAGACCAGGAAGACTAATCACAGTATGGCAACAACTGTTCACTTAAATGTTCAGAATCACATGTAAAAATGACATCTTGCATGCCTGACTGTCTAATGGGATGGGTTCTTGGCAGAAGTTGAAGTATACATTTAAACACATTTAAAATTTCACATACAGATCTCACTCTAGTTCCTTCTGAAACATGTGAGACTGGGGGTGACTCACAAGTCAGGCCTGCGAGGTCAGCCTTGGGTTCATCAACTAGTCTCCGGCAATGATTTTGGTACATGGCCACTCAGGCGAACCCCCAGCTGGATAGTAAGTTTTGACGTTAACCATTCACAGGACTCCAGTCTTGTATCTTTGAGGAAGGAATCATTGCATTAGTAAACAAGTCATTGTGTAATTATGTACCGTTGGACGACTCACCTCCAAAGTATCATCCGTGCGTCCGTTTACTTGTGAGAATGACGACCAACAAGTTAAAATCAAAAATTATTTATTCCCTGACAGAGGAGTTGAATACGTATGCAGACTCTGGGTCCACAGCTACACCAGACTTAGCATTAGCTCAAGTGGTGTAGACTGACAAAGACTGGCCCTGACCCATAATAACACATTTAAGTTCATCATGGGGTGTAGTCTCCCCTGATTGTTTCTGGTTTCTTGAGGTCTGGGTTGCCATGGTGCCAGATTCCAGGTCTTGTGTCAACTCCCCTTGGTTTGCCGCGATGCTGATGAATCCTCTTGTTGTCCATTTTCAGTCTTTTTTGGGTGGGAAGTTGTTAGCAGACAGTCCAGTCCACTCCTCTGATTGGCGTGCATCTGCTTGTTGACAGGCATGTCCTGTCTCTGTCTGGCTATGTGGTCCATCATTCCTTTTCCTCACCCATCGCTGCTCCTAGAGGTTCCTTCTCTTTCACATTCCTTCACTTGAGGGAAGGTAGTTGCTTTTCCCCACAAACTCAGGCTCAGATCATGCGGTTTTGACCGGTTCTGGGTTGGATATATCCTTGGTCCTTGTACTAGGTGGTTTCTGTGTAACTGATCAAGAGAAGGGACGTGGAGCGGAACCCAAACGCAAGTGGTGAAAGCCACAGCGAGGCAGGAGCAAATTAAATAATATTTAATAATTAAACAAACAAGAAAACACACAACAGAAAACGGCACCGAACCGGGAGAAACAGAGCAAACACAGAATGAAAAAACAGAGTAACCAAACTAACAAAGTCCAAACCGAAAGCGTCACCGAACCGAGAGTTAAATGAGCTAGCTAGCATGAGAGACCGAAACAATGAGAACCGGGAGTTAAATGAGCTAGCTAGCACACAAAACAACAAGCCGAACAGAGAGGGAGAGACACGAGAACCAGCTAGCTAGCATGAGAGACCGAAACAATGAGAACCGGGAGTTAAATGAGCTAGCTAGCATGAGAAAACAAGAAGCCGAACAGAGAGGGAGAGACACGCGACTCAGGAGTTACCACGGGGGAACGAGAAGTCCAAAATCCCAAGAAAGGGAAACAAGGGGTGAGTCCAAGGAAGTGGAAGTGACAATCCTGGGGAACAGAGAGAAGGTGACGATCTCACACCTGTTGCTAGAGTCCAGGTGCTTAAGTACTCAGTTGATTAGGGGTTAATCGGCTCCAGCTGTGTGCCAAAGGAACAGAGGGAAAAAAGCAAAACATGGCTCAGGGACACTGAGCCAGGAAGCGGAGTCATGACATCCTGCCTTTCATAACTCACCCTTCCATCCACACATCTTTCCCGCGCTATCCTTATCAGACACACCACTCCCATCTCTCATGCAGGGTCAAATTGCGATGACCTTACCCAATATCACAGTGTCTGTTGGATTCAATCTATTATTATAATCTGTTAGCATTAAAAAGCAGTTTATTCAATAGCTCAAGTTAACTTGATTAATATGATGATAAGTAAATTATCATTATTTCCATAGTATGCTGTCTTGATGTCTGTTCAGTCTTTCTGAACAGTCATCGATTCTTGAACTCCGCCGCATTTGTGGTATGCATGCAGTAATTTTTAAAGATACATAAGTGTCTTTGTCAATAATTTGTACATGAAAACGAATGGATTTACAACAATAGCTTTTCTCTGAGAAAAAATGTATCCAACAGTGAAATACATTATGGGCAAACTATTCATCTTGTGAGATAAATATACTGTTGTATGGATCATATATAGTATAAATCATCACTTATGTATGTATGTATGTTTACATATCTATGTATATTTTATATTTTGCAGATATTCTGTTGCAGGAGACTCATTTATCACCAATTGATTGTCTACTTCCAGCAGCTCACCAGCGGACCACAGCCACAGACCACATATGTTTTGTCGCAGATGATGCTTACCCTTTGTGGAAAAACACTTATCATTGCACCACAAGTGCTTGTTCAAGAGCCACCCACCTATATCAACAGAGCAAAAGTCATCTCATTAATTTATACTCATTCAATGCACCCAGAATCATAATCACACTTGAAGCGAACTATGTACAATGTTTGGAAGGACCTTACCTGGAGGGATGAGGGTCAAGAGAGGGGGAGGAATGGTGACGGCGTGCGACTCCTTTAATGAGACTTTGACTACAAAGACAATAAATAATGGGTCCAAGTTGTCTTAATTTCAGTCAGCTGTTGCTGCCTGATAAAATAACTTGTACATTTTAAATTTATGTGGACTTTTATTTGTGTCGACACTGAGCTGGATTTGTGGGAGGAGAGTCAGAATCAACTTTATTGCCATGGTCAGTGGGGATCCCACTGACTAGGAAAGTGCTTTGGAATAATGTGCTATGTGCAAAATAATAAATAGGCAGATCACAAATTTAACAGTCTGACGGGTGTGGGGAAGAAGCTTTTGCTGTGACGGGAGGTTCTGGTCTGGATGGACCGTAGCCTCCTGCCAGAGGGAAGAGGAACAAACAGTCCTTGAGCAGGGTGAGAAGGGTCGGCTCTGATCCGTCCTGCGCGTCTCTGGGTCCTGGAGAGGTGGCAGGCTGCAACCGATCACCTTCTCAGCAGAACGCATGATGTGCTGCAGTCTGCTCTTCTTCTGCACTTCATTAGAAGATGTTTGAGTGGAGGAGATGAGGCAGCCGCAACAGGTGGGGCAGGAGGAAGTTCCATCCTCCTCCTTGTTTATGACAACATAGCGTGGTTACATTACTGAACTTCCTCTGAAGTTGTATAGAAAACTGTGAGGTTTTTTTTTTTTATATTTAGCTAGCATTCAGATTGTCACCAATGAACAAACCAGACTCATCTGGTGTTGCTGCTGCTTCTACAGTCATGTTCCTCAATGTCTCTCTTGGAGAAATTGCCAAAATTAGCAACGCTTCTATCGTTACTGTGATTTAACCATGCTCGTTACTTGTTACTTCACATTCACAACTCTTTAAAAAGCATGGTCCATAATGGGCATGAAAGGTGTGGGATTCCCATTGTGGATATATTCTCATTATGTTTCCATTTTAGCTGTAAAAGACCAGAGGAATATTGTACTGGCGGCAAGCTATGTGGAGGCTCGATAACACGTCCAAAATGAGCATATTCAATCTGGCGAAACATCTTCTGAAAGCATATGCGTCGACCAAGCTCGTGGAAAAAGAGCTCGAAGCAGATGCTGCAAAGTTTCACTCGTCTGACGCCACAGGAGAAGCCACTGCAGCTAAACAGCAGAAGCTTGACTTGCTGCCTCTCACTGGTGTGCTGTTGTCACGGCAGTTCATGTTTCCAGTCGGTACAGTTGTATTGCTGTTGAGATGATCATCAGCATTTGGCACTATTGTTTGTTCCTGCTACTACTGAGTGATCTGAAAAAAAGTGTTGATTATTTTGCACTGCTAAAAGTATAGTTTGTAATCTAAATTATCACAATAAATATGTCCATCAAAAGTTTCAATATTGTCATTCGTTCCCCTGCCATTCCACCTTCAGGTCACTAAGTGGAGACTTTGTAATCTTATTACACTTGAAGTGGGTTAGAACTTATAGATCAATAGATGGCCCATTACCTGACTATCTAGTTTAGCAGGTCACCCAAATAATGATACAGCCCGATGGCTGCTACTGTTCCAAGATGATTATGTTTGAGCGCCGCTATAATATACAGTTTTAGAAAAAGTTACTTTTGCTTGTAACTAGTTACTTTGATAGTAATGAGTAACTCAAAGTAACAAAGTTACTTTTGAACGAGGTAACGAGTAACTGTAACTACGCCACTAATTTATAGTAACTTGCCCAAAACTGTTCACAAGAGAGAGGACAGCCACTTCCCTAGTTGCCGCTGACCACTCCTACTTGGCCCCTGTTGTGTTCACAATAATGACACGCTATATGGTAGCCACAAGGAGGCACTGTGGTAGAAAAAAAAAAGACTGGCAGAAGCAGTTGATCAGAAGTTATTGCAACAGGTGAATTGTAACGCTAGCAAAGTTAATAAAGGACGTTACCATCGTTCGTTTGCTTCTTCTTGGAACTCATCCACATAACAAATTGGCTGACGAGTTGAACCTGCATAATTTTTGGTGACGAAAGATGGCTGTGAATGCGCCGTTCCCGGATTTTTTCCTGCCGTGCCCAGGGGAGCCAGCCATTCCTTTCAAGACGTGGGTGAGGATGTTCCAAAATTACCTTCTGGTTATCCGTGCACAAGGAGATGCGTGGCCGGAGGAGAGGAAACGAGCACTACTTCTTTGTCTGGGTTCTGAAGGACAGCGTATGGAACGTCACACGGAAGAGAGTGCAGAGACCGCAGGAGTCAATAGTCCAGTACATTGCTTCATTAAGAGAGCTGGCTGCAACATGTGAATTTTCCAATGCTGATGATATGATCAGAGATCAGCTGGTGGAGCATGTGGCTAACCCTTACATTAGAGTGAAACTGTTACTGAAAGAAAAACTGACATTGAATGATGCTATTACAATAGCCACTCAAGTTGAGTCTGCCAGTGAGCAAGCTAAAACTATGGCAGGTGATCACCAAGTGACTGTCAACGTTGTGAAGGCCCAAAATACAACTTGCAAGCCAAGACAGTTGCATCAGAACTATACTTCAAAAACTGCAAATAAGCCTGCCTCCGCTTCATCAGCACGTGCATGCTTTCGTTGTGGTTCTCAAAAACACATGGCCAATTCACGGGACTGTCCAGCGGTCAAAGTAACATGCAGAAGTTGCAATAAAAAAGGACACTTTGCGCGTGTGTGCCAGTCACAGCAAACTCAGGCAGTTAAAGAGGTGGACATGCCAGAATATACATTGCTGTTTGTTGACGGAACAGATACCCCTGACAGAATACAGTGCAAAATGGACATTGAAACGGACAAGAAAATTCCGTCTTTGAAACTGACAGTGGATACGGGTGCTACTGTTTCTGTTCTGCCAAGATGCATTTATGAGGAACATTTCAGAGCATCTCCTCTTCAACCATCATCTGTCTGACTGGTGACATATTCAGAGACCCCTGTCAACGTGCTAGGATGCATGGGAGCAACTGTACACCTAGATGGCAGTAAAGGTGTGGCAAAGTTCTATTTAGTGGACTCAGGAACTGCACTTATGGGACGTGACATAATATCAGCTCTTCGCCTGCGCATTGAGGACAACACAGTGCACACACCAACGGCTTCACCTTCTTTGCAGCCCTCTACAGCTGCAGTGGCTTCTCTCACCACACAGCCAGCCTCTTCTACAACCTTAGGATGCGCCAAAGGGTTCATGCATAAAGTTAAAGTGGTAGCAACAGCTGTTCCTGTGCGTCAAAAGTCAAGGCAACTTCCCTTTTCTGTGCGAGCTGCTGTGTCAGAGGAACTCAATAGGCTGCTCTCCATGGGTGTCACCAATAGTAGTAACACAGAAGAGAATAGGATGCGTATGTGTGGAGACATTCGAGAACCAAACAAAGCAATTGTTGTGGACAATTACCCTCTTCCTCACATGGAGGAATTGCTCTCCACTCTCTCAGGTGCGACTGCGTTTTCAACTATTGACCTGGAGTGTGCATATCACTGCTGCATCCTGAGAGTCTTTGACAGCTTTCACTACAAATGTAGTAGTGTTTCGCTTCTGCAGGGTTCCTCATGGTCTGGCCTCAGCTCAAGCAAGACTGATGGCAACAGTGTTGAGTGGGGTGCCTAATGTACAGTACTATCTGGATGATATAATATGCTACGGACGTACAGCACAAGAACATGACATTGCTCTGAGAACAGTACTGCTGCGACTTAAAGATGCAGGCTTGCGACTCAATGAGAAGAAATGCCACTTTCGCCAAGCCAGCTTAAAGTTCCTAGGGCACTTGGTGACAGAGAAGGGCATTCAACCAGATATGTCTTGCACACCACTTCCCGGGATATTTCTCTCCAATGTCTGCTCGCTCAGCTGTAAGATGGATGAACTTGGAACCTCTTGTGTTTTGTGTGTCACGGTGATGTGGTTGAACAAACTCATCCCGGACTTCATCTGGAAGGATTCCAACTTTACAGCGCGGACCGGGTTCTGGAGCTCACTAGCAAAACCAGAGGTGGAAGAGTGTGTTTTTGCATCAATGATCACTGGTGTACGGATGTGACAGTGATTTTTCAACACTGCTCTCCCTCTGTGGAATATCTTATAGTTAACTGTAAGCCATTTTACTCCCCATGTGAGTTCGCTTCATTCATTCTGGCTGCCGTGTATGTTCCACCGAGTGCGGATGTTCATGAGGCTCAGCGTGTCCTCGTGGACGAGGTCCTGCATGTGGAGCTCACTTTTCTGGATTCTCCTGTTATTGTGCTTAGTGACTCCATTGTTCACGGACATCTTCAATGCATCCTTGAAGTCAGTCCCAGCTATAAAAGCTATAAATATCTAAAAATAAATAGAACTCTGCTGTAGTGTCCTATATATCCAGGCATGTTTAAAATGTACCCTCAAATAGATCATAATATGTTTTTTCCTCTCCTCTCAGATAGATACTGTAGTGCAACTGAGTTCTCTTATCACCACCAGTTGAACTTTCCACAACTAAAGCACATAGGCAGCACAGTGGTTCTATCCAGGTTCTTGGACATGATTCCATGTTCACAGGAGATATCCTCCTGAACTCTTGTGTAACACAGAACTTGGAGTGGGCCCAGCTGTGAATTGACATGTTGGTAATAATTTGTTGAGGAGCTTCTTATTTTTCAGCATTGGCTTTCTATGATGAGGGTTCTAGCACACAAATTTGCTGCCAAAAACTGTAACATCAGTATGTCTCTACAAAGCACCACAGGCTTCAGATTCAGATTCAAATGCTGGAGAAAGTTCTGAGAGCACCCCACCAGGAACGAGCCTGAGCTGGAACCTCAACCAGTGATAGTTCATCAAGCAGCCAAAAACTGTATACAGTTCATGCATAAATGTACTGATATTTGGGCTCTTATTTCACATTGATAGTTATAACTTTTGTCTATTGTTCATCATGATAACTTTATTTTCATAGAGTGGACAACAGAGCCTGATGTTCACAAGGCAGCCGACAAGTCAATTACTTAAGAAAGCTGACCTCAAGCCAGAGTCGGCTGGAGGACTTGAGCTACTGTTAAGTTTCTACTAAAAGTCAAGAGTTGACAGGGCCAGTCCATTTGCTGTTACACTGGCAGGTTGGTGCCTTTTATTCAGTGTATTTTACAGTTTATTATTCTTTCAAAACAAAGTTGGGTCCCACCACATTCAAGCTTTTAATAAACCTTATACCAAGTTTTACAACTATTCTGGACACACAGGATGATTGGATATTTTTATTTCATGGAGTTCACAAAACAATTGCAAAACACATCCACATTTTCTTTGCAAATGATGGAAATCATATTGAAGATTTGAGGTTTGAAATTCTATTCTTACCCACGTGTCCAGACTTTATAGATTGCCTGCAGCTGAGCCGGCAATAAAGCACAAAATATACAGTATATGGTAATCTAGCGTGACACATTACCTGCGAGGCAACAGTAATTGACTGTATTTCAGAAAGTGTTACTTGAAGTGTTACTTGTCAACATTATATTATATAAGTGTTACTTGTCAACATTATGTACTGTACTGTTTACTGGGTTTGAAACAGAAGAATTGACTGTAAAAGTGATGTCACTTTGATTTACTTATAATTATAGCTTGATAGTCAGAAGGGATAGATTTCACAGGAACGATGTGCTGTGAACAACCTGGCCTTCAGCTGGGACCATCCTCCCAGTAATGATGAAAACCGGAGGTGGCTGGCAGAGAAACTCCTACAGCACGCGGTGTGAATAATTCAAAATAAAATAAAATGTGTGAAAACATTTACATGTATGAGTAAAACAAATAGTTTCACTGGTCTAATTTCATTTTCAACAACTATATAAAGGTATAATGTAGTTATGATATTTTGATTATGTTTTCTAGGTCATTGAATGGCACAGAACCCAAATGAAACAACAAAAAAAGGGATTGAAAGATGGTGGCGTCCTCAACATGATCAAAGAATATCCTGCCCTCACTGTGGTCCTTATACCATGATCTGCAGAGCAGACAATGGACTCACAGATAATTGGCTTCACACAATTTACATTTACAATATACAATTTACATTTATTATCTTTAAGACTGTTTTTGTTTCTTGTAGACTATCTTGGGAAGGGTCATCTGGCCAGTGCCTGATAGTGAGGATGAGGATGACCATAGTTGCATTGAAGAGACATGTCTCGTCACAGGGTTTTTGAGAACGTACATTGAAAAAATTGTCTCTAAAACTTAGTTCTGATCAAGTATTATCTCTTACCTATTTCATGTTCCTCCATAAAATGAAAAATCAACTTTTTTATTATTTTCAAAAACGTTTCATTTTACCAGGGTCAAGAAATTATGTTTTGGTAAACTTATGATGTACAGTAACTCATTCACAGGATATTAAATACTTATTACTGTGTCTTTGTAGGGTCCTAAACCAAACTGGAAACAAAACCAACGGCTGAAATTTTGGACAGGTTGGAATATACAGTGGTACCTCGGTTCTCGACCACAATCTGTTCCAGAAGGCTGTGCGAGTAGCAATTTGTTTGAAATCTGAATCGATTTTTTCCCATTACAATTAATGGAAATAGAAATAATGCGTTCCAAGCCTTAAAATAGTCTTTTGTAGGCATGAATGTAGAGTGTCTGCTGCAGGTGTGCTGTTCGTCTATGTGTGTGGCCACTGCATGTGGGAGGGGTTGCCGAGTGAGTGACGTCTCTCCAGAAGTGAAGAGGTGCCCGGTGCGTGTCCAGCTCTGAATGTGCGCTTCTGTGCAGTTTGGCTGTGACTAAGTCATGAACCAAGTAAACGCTCTTTCCGAGACTCGCCTCATCCCTGTCCCAGCTCCAGCCGACAACAGGACATCAAACCCTGGAATGCGCGTTCCAGCCTCGGAGGTGTCAAGAGCGAGCACCTCCACTGTGACACCACGGTCCAGTGCGGAGACAGGAAAGGTTTTACACCTCAATATGAAGAAAAAACTGTCAGTAAATGTAGCTAACGGGACACGTCTGCATACAGAGGCTGTGTTATACACAATAACAAAGCGCGTCGTGGATTTTCGTTCGAAATCTGAAGCAAAAAAATCTTGAAATTTGTAGAACATTTGTATTAGATATAATATTATGTGTGTGTGTTAAGGTTACAGAGGAAAGATGACTTTAATTACATTTAAATTATGCTTAATTATTGAATCCTGATGTACACACTGTGTGCAGTGAATTGAAAACATTGAAAACATGTACTGGTACTGGTACTGTGCCGTTGTAGATGTCCAGTGCATCCAGAAAAGGAACGTTGGGGTCAGGTAACCTAGCCATGCATCATTTTGTCTATGTTATTACTTTCTTGTAACGTTGGTATTGTCAGCATCATCCAAGGCATTGAAAACTTCAGCAAAAGATCCGGAGTCTTCATCATGCGTATACTCGTAAACATGAAGCATCCAGATCATGTCGGAACCCACAGGACCTTGGCAATATAAGGGTCCAGTCAGTTGTGACTGGCAGGCACAATGAAGATGCCTTGTTTTATCAGTAGCAGAGATTTATTGGTCTCAGACCTCTTTGTGATGATCCGCTTTTACTTTGTCACTTCCTGTGTTCCGGTTCCTTGTTTTCCTGTTTGCTCTCTCACTCCCTCCAGCCTCATGGCATCCTCATCCCACTGATTGCTACTGCAGAGATTTCTACCCTGGAGAACCAGCATGTGCTGCCAGATGATCGCTTTGTGTTCCTGCTCCTCTCTGCTCCGTTCACTTGTGACCCTGTTTATCTCTCTGTTTGCTCTGCATTCATCTCCTCGTTCTGTCACCTTTATCTCTCTCTTGCTCTTTCCTCTACTCAGCGACTGTTCTCCTTGTTTGTGTTTTATTTGTATTAAAACTTGATTAACCGTTAGCCTCGCTTGTCCGAGGAGTCCTCTGTGAGTTTTCAGCCATTCTGCATTTGGGTCAGGCAAGTTCAGTAAACATGACACGCTTAGTCTTGTCATCTGCTCAACAACATTGAACAAGTGCCTCCACTCGTATCTCACTCTGCATTAGTCACCGTATCCCTACGCCAATTATTACAGGGAAAATAGTACCTTTGCCCTTCCCTTGAAGGATAACAGTGTTTCTTCAAATGTAAACAAAATATGGGTGCATACAGTATTGCAAGCATTTGTCTGCCAACATTTCAAATAAAATACACGTCTCCCCTTTCATATTTAACTACGTTTTAACCAACATTTATTCACACATATTCCCCATATCTATCGGGAGGTTTTATTTCTCCACTGCTTCTCAACACCTTAGGACTTTCTGATTTGGCTGAAGTACAATGTTCCATTGTTGCAATAGATTGCTCAGTCACAGTTTCTGTCTCGTCCTTCTGCTGGTTGGTCTGGTGGGTTGATCATCGTCTTAAGTGACATTGGTTTCGTCTGAGTTCACCTTTGTCTGCTGTTTAATGAGAGTTGCAGGGTTAACCCAGCCCTTTTCATGATCTAATTTCATGGCAACGTTCCTGAATGCTGCTCTGCCTTTCCTTCGCTTGTGCATCTTTTGCTTCACCATCGTAAGATCAGGCCACGCTGGCTGCAGTCTAGCTTCAACAGTGTTGTGCGGATTTATCTTCCAACATCACCCCAGTTACCTGCAAAGACAAGAATACTAGTGATGGATCTCTCTGTCTCATATGTTCATCTGTTTCCATAGCCCTCTTTGCCTCACTATTAGCCTGTGCATTATGTGGGCTTGTTGTTACGTGGTCAAAATCATAAGCTTTCAAAAAGGCTGCAAACAATTGGCCTGTAAATTGTCAGTTATTAATATATTTGGACATCCCCATCTGGCAAAGACGTTCTTTAAGTTGGAAATGTTTTTTTCCCAGATGCAATATTTCAATGTATCTGGAGAAATAGTCAAACACTACTAAGTAGTTTTTCTCATACACCTCCAACTCACTGGTCAGCTCCGATATTTCCTGCTACGGATCTGTCTGTGGATGTTGTGAGAGCGTATTTGCAACAACCATTTGCATTACTGCCATAAACTCTGCCACAGGATTGTATCTCATCATACGTATTAGCAGTCTCTGACACTTCATAGGCACGCAGTCCAAGTCTTTGCAGTTGAGTGGTACAAGTGGCTTGAAGTCAGTCTGTAGTCTGAGTGTGTCATAGATACCTGCTTAACTTTTCACATGTCCAAACTGTAGCAAGACACTGAGCGTAGCGCTTCTCAGCATCCGTTAATGGTCTAGAACAATAAGCTACAGGTCTTAGCTGCCCGTCGTGTTCTTGCATTAAGACGCCCCCTAGCCCATAGCTACTTGAGTCAGCACTTACAACCGTTTGCTTGTTTACATAATAATAAGATAAGACAGGAGAATTTATTATTAGCCGTTTTACCCTTTTGAAAGCTTCAGTCTGTGCAGTGCCCCATGTCCATGTTACCTCAGTCAACAAGTCATTCTGGGGTTTGGTGATGTCGGACAGGTAGGGAGATACCTGCCCAAGATACCTGCCCATTCAGTTGATCTTGTACTTTTGCATTATCCAGATGCATTCCATCCTTGTCAATGGAGTGTCCCAGGTAGTTAAGCTTTCGCTGTCGAAGTAGAAATTTTCTCGTGGTTCAGCTTTAGGCCTGCTCTCTTCAGAGTGTCGAGAGTCTTCTGAAGTAACTCCTCATGTTGGTGCTCCGATTCAGAATATACAAGGATGTCATCCATGTATACAGCAACTCCATCCAAATCCTTCAGCAGCTCTATCATTTAGTGTTGAAAATTTTCCGGAGCACTTGTGATCCCAAATGGAAGTGATTCCAAAAGGAAATGGAATGACTGAAATAATATCTCCCTAAAGGTTTGATCAAAAATCACGGGGTGGTGTCGATTTAAATGTCGTCTCAGAGGTTCAGTTATCTCAGCACAACGTTTTATCTGCTGGTTTAATGGGAGCAATTAAGCTGCGCAACAAGTTACACATCTTTGCACCCATGACGCTGAGCAGGACTGCAACTTTTCTCATGTACTGTGTTTGCCAGACATTAATGTTCCACTCTTTCCTAATGTGTCGTCCAATCTTTCAGAGTGCCATGAAAAACATCCATATGACCGTCATCTCGCAAGTACCAGTGGAAGGATAACTTTGTCTCTGATGCACGCATTTCTTTCAGGTGCAGTAACAAAGAAAAAGACAACTTATAAAGTCCATTAAATCCCTACTCTCCATCATTCAGCCCTCTTTGGACTCTTGTAACCTCGTCACCAATCCTGTTATGTTTCTATCTTAAATACGGGAACAATCAAACTCCACTTCCAGATACTCTTTTGCATCTCTTTTATTCCGATGAACAAGAGTACTACAACAACACAAATGAATACACGGGTTGAATCACGCATATCAATGCTGCTGTATTCATGTATAACAAAAAGTAGGGCTTCCTAATGAAATAAAAATCATATGGTATTTTTATGAATACATAACATATACCCAAATCAATTTCTGCCTTTTTAAACACGATTTAAATTACGGCTCATGATGTGATGTGCTCATACTTGATTTGTTTGGTCATACCTAGTCTGGATCACCAAGTCCTCTGAATGATGTCCAAAGTTAGAATGGAGACGTTCATAAATGAAGGCAAGTTGCCTTTGTAGTTGAGGCAGAAAAGCCCAGTAGACAGCAAATGTGTGAGTGGAGAATCTCATCATTAGGATTCAAAAGGCCCTTTCTCTCCAGGTTGCAGAAAAGAACATGCAATTGACATGGATGTTGACATCTCTCCAATAAAGTTCAGTCAAAGTGGAAAGGAAAAACAGGGGCAAAAATAAAAGATGATAAAATGATCAGTTAATAGAAATGCAAAAGTCAAGCATAAAAATGTTCGATCATGGCTCTGAAAATAGAAACAGTTCCAATGAATATGACATCATGAGTAAATATAACAAAAAAAGAGCTACTTAAAATCCTTAAATACATTATGTATTTTGTCATTGTGAAAAAAAACAAAAAAAAAAACTATTAAGGGTACAATAGATGACAGTCAGGTTGATTTCAGTATTCAACTGAATTTGAATGTGTTGGGTGCAGAAACTCACTATTGCCTCCGTCTTCGTGTACGATTGGCCATAGCACGCACTTCACTCCCAACAGGACCCCCTCTTCTCAAGGAGGCGCTTACTCTTGTTATTACAACAATTGAATAATATCAACATATGTTAAACCTCATCGATGAACTACATGCATGAGTACCGATACTAGGTACCAATACTAGTACTTAATGAAGCCATAACATTGGCTTTTTTTTTTTTTTTTCCAGTACGTTCCACTGCAAGAGATGTGACTTTTGACATGTTATGTTCACCCTGGTATATCTATTCATGTGCTGGTCATACAAAATAAATAAAACGTGAGACTCGTAGCGCTGTTGTGGCGAGGTAGGAAGTTTGCCCGTAAAAATCTAAATACTACAAATACTGCATCGTTGTATAAATGTGGGGCTTAAATGTGAAAAACGTAAAAAAGACCAGGCAACAAGTAGAATTCGATCATATCGAAAGGTAAATCGATGGCCGGCCTCCCAAGCTAGGTGCCAGCAGGCGAGCGATGAGTAAATATGATTTGCGGAGCGGGACCCAAATGCCTTAATGAAGACTCACAGAGTAGCAAAAAAAGATATCTTAAAGAGTTCACAATAATCAAAACAAGAGATCGAAAAACAGAAGTTGTCACCGAACCGGAAGATGAACACAAACGGAAATAAGTCCAACTAAAAGCGTCACCGAACCGGGAGATCACGAATGAGGAATCTGAAAGTACAAGACACGATGATCAGGGATAAAACAATCTCACAAACGTGGTCGTCCAAACGAGCACACGAGATAACTAAACTAAAATCAGAGCAAACATGAAACACGCGGAGATCGGAAGCAACCAAGGAATAGAACAACACTAACTCAGGCACCAGGGAGAATAAACCAAGAGATCAGAAAACACAGTGAGCGAGCGGACAAAGAGAAGTATACGCGGAAGCCAATTACCTAGATACGAGTTGATTCGATCTGGCACTCACTGCTGGAACCAAGGTGCTTAAGAAGGGGTGGGATGATGATGTGTAGATCAGTTGCAGCTGTGTGCCAATTCCAAGGTGAAACTCCAACAAATCAGAGAAGGAGAAGGAGGCAAAAAAGGAAGTGGTGCAAAATAAAAGCGAATCATGACAATGAGAGTGGAATTGCCAGTTGAAATTGGGTTCTGGACCATTATAGCGATTGAAAACGAAAAAGCAGTCGTTCTTTTTGTTGCCTATTGAGTTTTGTCACAAAGTGTGCGACCAGGAGGCGAAAAGGAAAATGCAGTTAGGACAGTTGATTATTCATTTTATTTATGAGTCAAAAATGCAGTTTCAATATGAAAATGAAAAGCATTTCTGTTAATGCTTTTTAATTTTCAAATCTGACGTTCCACATTGTATTTTGGTAACTATTTGCTGCCGCAGTATTTGAAAATGAAAGCTCAAATGACTTTTTCATTTTAATTTCAATTTTGACATAGAATAAGCAAAAAAATTAAAATATGATATTGGATTTTTGATTTTTGATTTTTTTTCTTTTTGTAATATTTTATTTTACATTTTTCATAGTAGAAAACACAAATCACATTGCAGTATACAATTCTCTCGAGTATGGTAAGAGTAAACCACAAATTATAATACATATCTGTATATGATTTTTGATTTTTTTGAGTCAAAATATGCAGTTTAGACTGAAAGTGAAAAAACATTTCTGTTAGTGCATTTTAATTTGAAATATGAGTTTCCAACTCACGATTGTTTCCATAAGTTTCAGCTACCAACTACTACTAACTACGACTAAGCTTACTCACCACTTAAAACTACGCATCTGCTGTGTGAATATTTAAAGAAAAATTCAAACTAAACCAGCCTAAACTATGCTTCAGATTTCAGCAGTGGAAGACATTTCTCAACCTTTACAGCTACTGTACAACCTACAACACCTGTAAGTGCTCATTTACAACCTTGAAATCACTTTAAACCGCTGCACTGGTTCATCCAGCAATGTTTTGCTTGTCCATTTTGCAGGTGCCATGGGCCCACATCGAAGGTCTAACATTAATCGTAAATGTTCAACTTAGTTTGTGGACAGATAAAGAGTAACTAAACCCCAAATCCCATTTTAATGACTCATGCATATATTTTGAATTGAATCATATTGATGCTCAATATCGAAGGCAAACAACAGGTTATGAGGTAGAGTGAAACCCAGTGTGATTGGCTATGATTGTGAGTTTTTTCACATGATGATTTAATTGAAATTTGTTTTCTTGTCTGTATGAACAACACACTGTCTTATTAACCCCTGAGTGATGTGTCTGTCATCACAGGCAGACGTATGTGAGAGACAGAAACGGAGAGAGAGAGAGAGCTGTATGTTCATCTCCAGACCACCAAACACATGGACAGGACTGTGCGCCCCTGGTCGTTTGGACTGATGACGAACTTGTGCTCTGGCTGTTCAAGATATTAACTTAGAAAAGTGCTGTTCGATGGAGTTTAATGGAGGCGTTCCTGACGGCAGCTGTCATCAGACACAGGCAGAAGGCATCCCCCTGACCAATCACAACAGTATGGGCGTGGTTAGGTAGAAAAAGAAATCAACTCCCGTGTAAGCAGGGCTTCTGCACAATTTCCTATATAAATATTTCAGATCATAGAGTTATGTCTATTATATAGACATACACTGATGTGTTCAGTAGGGCACTATGTAATGTGACAAGACACTGCTACATTACATGCTCCTTAACAAGTCCATTAATGTGTGTATGGCACGTATTTTTAACTAGCAACCTTTGGAAGTGAATACTTCTATCCTTATTTGTTGAGGTTGTGGCAATGCTAGCAAATGGCTCGTTGATTGCAGAAATAATTTATGAGGTAATATGATTTGAATTATCGCAAATCAAAGATTAAAGTAAATGTATTATGATGTATATGGTCAGTATGTTGCCTTTTTCTTCTGAGAATGAAATTAACAACAGTAATGAATTGCAGTGTCTGTTTGACAAAGGAACATTACAGTGGTATTGACTGGTTCATTAATCTTTAAACAGCATTTATCACAGCAACAGATGTTATCAAATTCAGCCAATGGCTTGGGAGAGATGAGATGATCTATCTATCTATCCGTCTATCCATCTATCTGTCTATCTATCTAGCTATCTAGCTAGCTATCTAGCTATCTAGCTATCTATCTATCATTTCACTCAGATGGATCAAATTTAAGAGGATCGGGGTGCCATAGAAGCTATGTGTAAGGAGAGAGAGCATTGAAACAGGGACTTCCCTAAGCCTCCATCATCTGCAGGGAGGGAAGAAAACACACTCACACACACACACACACACACACACACTGCCTCCCACATACACACTCACTTGCTGTGCGGAAAGCGGGTGAGGGGCTTTAAACGGCTTCAAGACAAAGGGACTGTAACCTGCCACAATGGAGGAAAACATGGATGAATCGCAAAGCCAGAAAGGTAAATTCACTCCCTTCAGTCTCTATGCCATTCTGTCGTGGTGCTGTCCGTCTGTGCATGCCTATCTCTGAGTATTTAGACTGTTCTTTGTGTCCTCTGGCGGGGACAGAAAACACATCATCCATGAGCTGTAGCTATTCAAAACATGATTTCTGCAGGAAATTGTTTTTTTATTATGTAGCAATGGGTCTAGATGAACAAAAAAAACAAGGCCGTGATTTAGAATATGCATCGCCTTTTTTGCAGATTATTCAGCTAATCTTGATGGATGGTCGAGAATTATATGTTTGCACTGAGGAGGGAGGGAAGGATGTTGTTTTGGAGGTTAGATGGACAGATGGAAGGACAGATGCAAGTGAAAAAAGATAGATGGAGGGAGAAGGTGGGAGTGGCAGAGGGAAGGCGAAGGGTTATTACACTGAGTCAGAGCTAGGAGAAACATTTAAAAGAGTCCAAAAAATCAAAAGAGAGGAGAATAATGAAGCAAGGATCGATGGCTCCATTGGGATTTTCTTTGTTAGCTTCCATTGTTGGTGCTTTACGCTTGTCTGAATGAGGTATTCGGACAAGCTTCTCCCCCTTTCTTCAGCTATCTGTGTCACTCTTGCCTGCTTTTCCCTCCATTTTCTCGACATCACACTGCCGCCACATCTTGTATTTTCATCATTATATTGAGTGAGAATCCACTGATTTAAATGGAGACCCTTCTTTTATATCTCAAGGTTCTTTTGTTTTTAAGCCTCCCTTTATACGGCACTCCCATTCATTATCCTTTGCCTACAGATCACTCCATTATTATTATTATTTCTAAATAATAATAATAATAATATGTACATATATACTACATGAATACTAATAATGTTCATAACGTAAAACATTTACAAGGGCATGAGAAGTTACAGAGAATGAAATATTGATTGTTTTTACTTGTAGCACAAATCATCAAGAGAAACACATCAGCACAAAACACCTAAAAAGTGACACATTTCATTAAAAAAAATTGTATGTTATAAACCTGCCGAGTCCTTTCTTAACTTCTGTCATTGAATCTGTTTAATCATCTGGATTTATTAAAAAATAAATACTTATAGTTCACGAATTGATTGATTTCAGTGTATGTTAGTGTGTTTTTGTTCACTGGTGTTGATTTAAAGGCTATGGCAAACTTCTCTGCCAGGGAAGTTCCTCCTGGGAATTATTGGAACTATGTCATGAAAATGAGAAAGATGTTACATTAAAGGTATTAGTAAGATTGATTACGGAGGATTATATTAAAGATTCACTGAGGTATAACTGTCGGCAGACGTCAACATAATTTGAAACTTTTGAGTATGACTGTCAGAAAAGCTATCCTAATCTGTTATTCATTTATCCAAGCACGAATTTAACAAATTCCGTCATTTACATGTGAAGCAGTATCTTGAGACTATTTTGGCAGTCTATAAAAACTACTGTTTTACTGTACTCTGGTTTCCTTCCACAACCCAAAGACGCTAGGCTCGCCCGGTTAATTGGAGACCTTAAAATTGTGCATGTATGTGAATGGTGTGTGTGCCCTGTGATGGACTGGCGACCTGTCCAGGGTGTATTCCTGCCTCTTGCTCAATGACCGCTGGGATAGATGCCAGCAGATCCCACAAAACAAAAGAGACCTGAAGTGAAACTTGGACATGGCCATCATTAGCACACAAAGGAAAAGAAGTCCTAGCTGTATATATATTTGCGAGAGTCTCAAATGGTAGCCATGAGAACCCACACCAAAATTATTGCAAGTGCACTGTATGGAGTCACGGCAGATAGAATTCCTTATTTTGACCACTAATAGATAGCAACTTATAGGAGAGAAGTGGAGATCAATACAAGTTGACTTAGCAAGTCCACAGCAGAGGATGGAGAGGTGTGGGACATGAAACCGATATCAGAGAATGGGCACTTATGGGATATCTCTTTATTCTGTTTCAATAATTTCATGTCACTTTACCAACAAATGGAATTTAAACTGACTCTTCTGGTCTTTTCCACTCTCACTCAGCCCTGTATAGATGTTCGTTGTTATTTCCAAAAAATGAAATCACTTTAAAAACTGGCTAATCAATTCAGGCTTTTGGATGTATGTAAAGTATATATTTTCATAATGTCACTCCTGTATACTACTCAAATGTGATTGAGGATATGCATGCTGTTTATTTGAGGCAATGTGTGAGTGTAGATTGGATGAAAGGCAGTGTATGATTTCATTTTGCCACATTCGCTCTCATATGGAAAGGTACATTTAACTTGATAGAAGCATGATAGACTGTCTCATTTTAGAAATTGTTGAAAACATCAGCCCGTGCTCTCTCTGTCTCTCCCTCTTTTGTATTCTTTATTTGATCGCAGCGTCACTGCCATCAGCATCACCATGTTTGAAAAAAAGAAACAGATGAGAGAGTTCCTCCCATCCCCCTACATTGGTTCAATGATGTGTTCTGCAGGCATTAATCTAGGTTATTCTCAACTGCAACTCTAAATGCTGCAGTGGGTTCCACTTGTCATTTTCTATTCTAAAACAGACCTCTGAGTCTTGGTGCCTGTGTGTGTGTGTTCATCACCGCTTCAGCATTTAGCAACATGTTGATCATTATATACATGTGAATTTTAGAATATGTGGTTTTGCAGTGCCTGGTATTTTGAGATTAGAATGCACCGTAACTGCCAGTAGGACAGTTAAGTCACGCCATAGCTGCTTAGCAGCGCCATCTGGTGTACTCGACTCGAACAATCTCTTAGAACTTGAACCTCAGTTAAGTGATCTCATTGCTGTGATCTGGTCGTTAGATAATGGAACACATGAGTTTAGGCTCAGTATCAAATATGAAAACGCTGAATTGCTTTGTACTAAATTTGTGTCAAATGTGAAGAACCCACCAAAGTAGGTCAGTCTGCTTGCTCTATATACATCCCAAATTCTTAAATCCCGAACAAATGAAACGTCAGTCGAAGGAGGTGCAATAACACATGCATTTTCTACAACGATCGTTATGGCACTTTTAAAATACACACTGCATTTAGATTAATCCAGCGCAGCACAACTCAGGACAAGAATCCTGTTTGTTGACAATGATGGAGTTATAAATTCAAATGAGTATTCATTGTCAAATCACGTGAGTGAACATTTGGTCTGTGAACAAAGCAAACACCCTCATGTGGACTCTGTCCTACTTTTTACCAGGTCACTGGGGCTTTCCTGCACATGCCATCCAAATACAGAAATATGACGAGGATTATAAATGACAAGGGATGCAGAACAGCAATGCCAAACACATGGCCCACCCCCACAAATGTCCATACTCATGTATGAATGCAAAGTTGGATGACGGCCTCTATAAAACACCTTCACACAGCCCATAAGACATTTGAAAGCTTGCAGCCCCATCTGCCTGCAGGCTGCCTTGCTGAGGCTGCTTCAATTCTTTATGTGTAAAATAGACTAATTTTAGCCAGCGTTGAGTACACACAAGCCAAAGTGGTATGCAGCTACAGTGAGCGGAAAATATTAAGTACAGTCCACCAGGGAAAACAGTACCTTTCTACAGGGCAAAGCAGCCATTTGTTTTTCCTTTTGCTTCCGTCGCTGACTCATTTTGTGTCGTGAAACACTTCAGTCATCTCGAGTAGGCAAAATGAGAGCATACAAGCAAATGTGTGTGTGCGTTGGTGTGTATGTGCATGTGTGTGTGAAAATGTGCATTGCTGTGCCTGTAACACTTACAGAGCTGCACTGTTGCCATGACGACGCTACTGGCAAAGTGGGTCAGCAGGCCCATGCCACACCCCTGTTGTCGTAGCAACAAGGCTGGTCAATTAAACCTGAGCAGCACGATGAGTCACACAGAGAAAAGCTCATAAACCATTTTTCAAGCAACATGGAGGGAAAGTGAGCATGTTATGACAACTGATACGACTTCACAAAAAACAAAATGGAGGGTTCTGCCACAGAAACTGTTGATAACATTGCTGCACGAAAAGATACATACTGTAGGGGGGTTGAGAAGCTGTGGAGGAAGAAACAGTTGATGCCTTTAGCCTTCAACCAATTTATAACTTGAAGTGACATAACTAGCGATGCTACTCATAAAAAACAGAAATAAATGTATTTTCATGTCTGTCCAGGGTGCAAGGAGTGCTGTGATAGATGTGTGGGCAGTCTGCCCTGGGCCTCCCTCATCGCCACCATCCTTCTGTACATGGGTGTGGCTCTGTTCTGTGGCTGTGGCCATGAGGCCTTGAGTGGAACCGTCACCATTATGCAGAACTACTTTGAGATCATCAAAGCCCCAGGAGACACCTTGGACGTTTTCACCATGTGAGTAGTGCTGGGACTCTTCCACAAATTGTCTTTTGCCTTCTCTACAGTCATGATTGATGCTTGGAAATGAGATTACATCCCATATTGTACAACTTTAAAGACCAAGACAAGATGTCTTGCCTCATATACACTCAAGTGAGATAGTATACTGGAAAGACAATTTGGGAAATGTGTGAAAAGTGCCATGGACTGGACGAGCAAAGATTGATTTATTCTATGGAATCCACAGTTACTATGCCAATATGAGAAATAATTATAGTTATGATGTATTAGTTTATTCACCACCATTAAAAAACAAAACAAACAACAACAATAAAACAGCCACGCACCCGCGTTTGTCCCTCAATCTCTGTGAGGACACTGAGCCCTAAACCTAACCATTCAAAACAAATGACCAAACCTAACGATGACTTCGACCAAACCCAATTGCAACTTAGTTATTATGAATTCTTCATCCTTGTCATCCTTCAAACATGTGAGGACTGGATAAAAGGACATCACATTGACTTGTTAGTGGGCAATCAGTAAAATGTAAGAAAACAACAACAGATATTCATTAAGTTTTAATAGTTCATTAAGAGTCATACATTTCGATTGAACAAATAAATATAATCCAAGTAGTTCAGCAACAGATTTCTGTATATGTAAATACTTCAGCCCACAATAGCACAAGTAATTATTCATGATGAATTAATTCACCTTGAAAGAGTAGCCAAAACTGTGTCTGGATGGGAAGACGCAAATGAACTCTGGAGGGGAGAAGTTGCTGGATGTCCATGTCTCTCTCCAAATGCATCAAATAGGCACTATTTTCAGTTCACCCGCATGGCATGCTTTTGTACCAACCAATCAAGCACACACAGATATACAAGTCTTGTGTCTGCTTAACCACGCAGAACCAGACTGTCGATCAACTCATTACAATCTTCAGATATCTGATTGGTTAAACTTTCAGAAAGCCATTTCTAAAACATGTGAAAATCACAAAGAATGAGGTTGACCCGTCTGCCTTTCACACAGCATTCATTCCCTTATTATCACTAATGGAAAATGTAATCTGTCTCTACAGCATTGACATTCTGAAGTACATCATCTATGGTCTGGCTGCTGGATTCTTTGTGTTTGGAGTGCTGTTGCTTGTGGAGGGATTCTTCACCACTGGTGCTATCCGAGACCTATACGGAGAGTTTAAGATCTCTGCTTGTGGACGCTGCCTAACTGCTTTTGTAAGTTTTGTTTCTTTCTTTTTGGTGGTACACTGGTCAACTTCTTGGCAATCCATGACTGCTGTTGTCTTTAGACTTTAATGTTGGAGACAAACCACGTGCCTGCAGTTCATAGCAGCACATCATATTTCACTGCTTTTCAACTGTTCTCATTGAGAATTTTCAAGCTCATACCAGCACATCATATTTCACTGCTTTTCAACTGTTCTCATTGAGAATTTTCAAGCTCATACCAGCTTTAGATAGTATTAATTGAGGATGGTCTTCCCTCAAAAGTTTTGGACATACCTGTCTCTACTGAAATCAACTCTCTTTTTAAGCCTCATTCAAAGTCAGTCCTTCCTAGAGCTCAAGCTTCACCTTTAAGATATGTCACCTTATCCTCACCTACATGTCAGCACTATCTTGCCAGACAGACCACCCATTTGAATCTAGCATGCCTTGCCCTTGGACTGGATTCAAGGCATCATTCTTCACCTGCTTCATTTCAATCACCCACCGTGTGTTCAGTCATCTATGCTGACTTGTATTCATGGAAATTTGACCTGCTCCCACTGTGGCAACACATTAGACCTCCACCCTGATGACACAGTTTCAAGCACCACCTTGCCATCTTTCTCAGTTAGAAGTCATTTCTGCTTACTCAATGAGTCACTGCTCGTCAGTATTTTTCCCGATATTTAGACTGTCACTTGAATATGCAGCCCAACTCTGTAATATGGTGGAGTATTGATACTTCATTATAATATCACTCAAGTTAAGGCAAAATTTGTCATATTTTTACTAGACAAAGTGCAGCTTCATTATTTCATCAAGAACCATAACAGGTCATTCACATCTGTAAATATAATAGTGGGCACAGCATGTAGGCATTAGGCAAATAAACATGGTAAAGGTAGCCTGAATTTACAGAGGTGTCAATATCTACCAAATGTCTGCCTGAGATTAATTTAAGCGGTCAATAAAAGCATTGAACAGTCTCTCACAGGCTGTGGAATTGGGGCTACACGGAATGGTTGTCATTACATTCACAATCAAAACTGTCCCAATACCTAATTTAACCTGTATATGTGCACATATGCCCATTACAGTGACACAGTACTAATATAGTTGGCTTTTGTGTTTATCTGAGGTTTGGCGTCAGTAAAGTTGACTCTTCAGTGTAAACATGTACATGTACTCTGCGGACTCAACATGCACTCCTCTCTTTTGTTCGATTGAAATCATGCGGACATTCCAATGTTAATTCTGTGCTTCAGTCCTCAGAAGTCAACTTTCACTGGCAAATCTGCCAAAACTTGGTGTTCATGCATCAGGTGCATGTTGTCCTCTCACACACAAACAGAGTGATTCAGCAAACTTTGCATCACAGCACAGTTCAATAGTTGGCTTGAAACGAACCACTGCTAAATAAATGCGCTCCAAAAATGTCACTGACAATTAGAGTTATTTTCATTCTGGAGTGAGATAATGGATATTTACCTTTTTGTCACCCAAGTTTCAAAATTTTGGATGTTGTTACTGTTTTCCACTACTACGTCAATCTAAGCAACATTTGTGGGTGTGTTTCGATTTTTTTCCACAGCATTGCATGGTTGGAACCAATGAGTAGAACAGGGAAACAGTGAGACAGACAAAGAGAGACAGACCCCCAAACTGAGAAAAAACTATAGACCTGTTAAAAAGGATGAGTTTCTAGTATTTCTAATGCAACTAAGAATACTAAGAAAACTACAGATTGCTTACTTTTTGGTTCTTAAAAAATGATGCAGCACACAGCAATTTTCTTTAAATGATGAGCAAACCATTATCCATAAGTTAGCACAGACCTTTAACGTGTCACCAACTTGTTTCGGGGACAATACATGTATTTGCTCACCCATCCAAAAGTTCAGAATCAGGTGTCCTAATCAACACCTGGCCACAGGTGTATAAAATCAAGCACCTAGGCCTGCAGACTGTTTTGACAAACATTTGTGAAAGAATGGGCCGCTCTCAGGAGCTCAGTGAATTCCAATGACGAACTGTCATAGGCTGCTACCTGTGCAACAAATCCAGTAGTGAAATTTCCTTGCTCCTAAATATTCCGCGGTACACTCTCAGCTTTATTATAAGAAAAAGGAAGAGTTTGGGAACAACAGCAACATAGCCATGAAGTGGGTGGGCCAGGTAAACTGACGGAGATGGTATGCTGAGGCGTATAGTGCAAAGAGGTCGTCGACCTCCAAACTTAATGTGGCCTTCAGATTGGCCCAAGTACAGCATGCATTGACTTCATGGGAAAAAAAGGCCGCTCGAAAGAGCAGGGATAGCAACTGCTACAAAGAGATGAAGCAATGGTTTCAGAGGGAGCTGAAGAAAGCTAAGGCCGTATATTCAGATCAACTTAGGCAGCAGTTCTTGACCAGTGACTCGGCTGCAGTCTGAAGAGGGCTCAAGGTGGTCACAAACTACAGGCCACGTGCATCCCCCACTCTGAACAACCTCTTTCTTGCACAGGACTTGAACAACAATTACTTTCTTCTCGAGCAGCCATTTTGTAATTGTTGAACGACAATTACTGTCTTTTCGAGGTGCCATTTTGCCCCAACACCTCTGTGTGGACTCTCAAGGACCACCTTCCACTTTACAGCAAAGGGCTATAGTGATGCAACAAAGAAGAACACAGCCACTGATGAGCCACCCGCAGTCCTCCCCATCCGCAGGCCGTGTTCAGGCCTCAGTTCAGGTAGCTTGAATCTTCGAAAAGCGGTGGATCCGGACAGAGTTTCCCCTGCCATCCTGAAGCATTACACCACTGAGCTGGCGCCAGTGTTCACAGACATCTTCAATGCATCCTTGGTGTCCTGTCATATTTGCAGCCTTCTCTAAAGCCTCCACGGTTGTTGCTGTTCCTCAGAAACCAAGTATCGCAGGACTGAATGACTACAGACCGGTGGCACTGATGTCTAAGGTCATAAAGTCCTTTGAGGTTCTATCCCACCTGACATCTATCACTGCTCCCCTCCTGGACTCAATGCAGTTTGCCTACAGAGCCAGCAGATCTGTACATCTACAGTAAACCAGGCTCTTCACTCCCAAAGAACATATGCCAGGATCCTGTTCATGGATGACATCAGCTCTGTTTTAATATGATTCTCCAACCTCCGCTTCAAGACAAGCTCCGTCAGCTCGACATGCCTGATTCCCTGTGGGGGTGGATTACGTACTTCCTGACCAGCCGGAGCCAGTGCGTGCGACTGTCTTGGACACACAGACCCTCAACATCGGGTTTCCTCAGGGCTGTGTGCTTTCTCAATGGCTCTTCCCCCGGTACACCAACTGCTGCACCTCCAGTCACAAGTTTGTGAATGACACCACCATCATTGGGCGCATCTCAGATGGAGATGAGACTGTTTACAGGAGGGAGATGGATCGGCTGGTGTCCTGGTGCAGCCAATACAACTGGAGCTGAACGCCAAGAAGACAGTGAAGATGATCGGGGACCTCAGAAGAGATCCTCCATCCTCCCTCGTGATGGCTGAGTCACCTGTTTCCAATGTGGACTTCTTCCACTTCCTGGGAGCCACCATCAACAAGGACCTGAAACCGGAGCCGACCATCAGTTCCCGCACCAAAAAGGCCCAGCAGGAGAAATATTTTCTTGCGGCAGCTGAGGTTACTCCAACTGCTAACTCCAACTAAGATACTGGTGCAGTCCTACACAGCCATCATTGAGTCGATGCTCACCCTCACTATGACTATGTGGTACAGCAGTGCCACCTCCAGGGACTAGGGCAGACTACAGCGCATTGTGCATGCTCCTGAGAAGGTGATCGGTTCCTGTTCATGTATGTCTCCAGGATCCAGAGATGTGCAGGTGGGATCAGAGCCGACCCTTCTCACCCTGGTCATGGACTGTTTGTCCCTCTTCCCTCAAGCAGGAGGCTACAGTCAATCCAGATCAGTCCCAGACAAGACCAGAACCACAAGAACGGCTTTTTGCCCTCAGCCCCTTGTTGTTTATTTTGTTTTTGTTCATTATTGCTCGATGAAACAAAGCACTTTCCTATTTGACTGGCATTGGCAATACAGCTGATTCTATCTGATGATATGAAGGGCGTCAGCAAAAATAAGTGAAGCAAGTTCGAAAAATGTGGGACGAGTGGCAACCATTTGTGTTTCGCTGCTGGCAGGATTCAAGCGTAAATAAACACTAAGCAATGATACCAACACTATCCGTGTGAAGAACCAATCAAATCAGTGGTGAGGAGGCATATGGATGTGCTGGAAGTGCTGACTTGCCAGTGAAAGACTTAGTCAATCCCACTGTTCACACAAACAAATTATACCCTTCTTCAGTTTAAAAAAGCATTTACATTAAAGTTCAGAATTGCCATTGTTGTCCGTCTCTGTTGTCTAGTTGCTCCCTCCTCCCCACTATGGAGAACCTTGTCAGAATCTTATTATATTTTATATATTGTCTGACTTTGCACATGCTGGCTCATCAGAGTGCCCAGAAGACCTCCCAAAGCGACCCTTCGAGCGAGTGTCAGCGGGTTCTGCTCAGAATCACACAATCCAACTTCGCATACAACCTTTTGAAGCAGAATGTTGACTTTGAATGGAGCTGTTAAGAACCTCCTTTTTTTCTGGCCTATTACTTTAATTAGTTTCTCCGTGGGTGTTATGGGTGAATTGGCATTATTTGCTGTCTGCATCCAACCAGCAGCCAACCCAGAATTGGATTAAAAAAAGTTTTGCATTGTTTTAAATCTTGTCACAAAAAACCCTCCTTTCCTTCTTGCTCCTCTGTCATCTTGTCCTAGACATCTCCAATTGTCCAACCTTCTCACATGACACTCTGGCTTGTCATGTACTTGTCCAGGCTCCTCGGCTTCCATATTGGTTTCTCCAATGCTGCTTGAGACCTCTTTGCTCGCGTCGGCTGGCACGCAGCAAACTCTTCTACTGAAGGATTGCAGAGGCAGTCTGTCAGGGGGGCCCATAGCAGGACCATTTTATGAGGAATATGTGAGCCAGAGTTGGCAGTGGCCGACGTGCACGGCGCTCTGGATTTGATTACCCAACATCAACATTACTTCCACCATTCGCAGGATAACATGCCCTGGACATGCAACACTTCACTGTCATTACACTTCACTGTCCATTATTTGTCATCTTCAATCGGTTTGAGATCATGTGACAAACAATCAATCCTCCTCACTCTTGTTCATCATCCATTGGTTACGTGCCAGTGGGCCTATTGAGCTGCCTGGAACGGAACTCACAGCTTCACTGGAAAGAGTGTATATGCCTTAACGTTCATTTCCACGAGCTCCTTTATCACTGCCTTCATTTTCAAAGAAAAACAAAACCAGATATAATAGTTGTCAGATGGGGTCTCTTTCTTTATGGTACCAGCGGTTGAAATTACACTGTCTTGACAATCTGTGAGGGAATTCCACAGGAGCCATAAAGTCCATTGTTAAGTATTACTATTTTTGATGTGTTGAAACATTATTGATAAATTCAACTGCATTGATCACACATTTGTACCAATGGCACTAATCTTAACACTATTTACTTTCAAAAATGTGACACCTTGAACCTGTCTATCACTCTCCGTGCTAACACAGCAAAAACGATACACAGAAAGGTGCTTATATGCTTACAAACTCACTCACAGATGTGCATACCATCTCTCTCTCTCTCTCACATCCTCGCATAGACAAACCCAGCTTCCTACTGCCAACCCACTTATGCTCTCTCTCCTACACGCAGGCACACACACACAGGCACACGACTTAATAAAAATACCATTCAGTTTACTGTTTACTGGAATTTGATTGAAATTGTGTTGTACACATCAAGTTGTGAGGCATTTTTAAAGCATTTAAACTAGTTAATTGGAAATGGTGCTGTCTGAGTAGTCAAACCAGTACTTTGAATATGAGTCAGACAGCGCAGTAAAAGCACTGTTTGCATGAGCAAACATCCATGTGCTCACACACGTTGGTATTTTACTTTTTTTAAGTCTTTGGCCCAGTCCCAATTCTCATCCTAACCCTCGACTTTGCATGCTCACATGTAAGTGTAGTGTGTCCCAATACTAAAAATTGATGGCACTCAGCCTTACTAACCGTTTCAAACCGAGGGGAGTCTGACTTGAAACGAAGTGGGAAGATGAAGTGTTGACAGATTCACAGGACAGTGTGAATTTAATAACATTATTTAAAATCAACAGGGGATAGGACAACAGAGACATTTTAGTAAAGAAGACTACTCTTCCGTCTTCGGCTAGCATTCAGGCAAATGCTAACTTCAACATACCTCTAACAGATGTATCACTGTGAAATAGCATCGAAGCCAGCTTTGGCTGGGCCCATTTCTTCTCCGTTGCCTCACCAAATGAAGTAAGATTATTATGACCGATGCAAAAATGCTGAAGCTGGAACATCTCAAACACTCGCTATAGAAACGGGATTGGGCCGTTGTCTTAGTCTCGACGATCGATGGTCTTGCTATCCTGGTCCCAATTAAGAGGTCCGAAATACGAGTCTATTATGTACAGTCCAGATGAGTCTTTTGTCTGATTGAAAAAGCCTTTTCTCTTTGAGTAGGTTTTCTCCTGGCATGCAGGCTTTGTTGTGACTGACCCAAAATGATAACTCAATTTCCAGAAAAAGTTAGTTTCGCACAGTATTGGACATAACCAATTGCTATTTATGTTTACTAACATGTAACCGCATGTTTCCTGCGAAAAAGAAGTGCAGTTTGCAGTGCCTCAATAAATATTATAAGTGCGGGGAATTGTGTTGTGTCATTGAAAGCAATATATGATGTTGACCTCGTGGCTGTGTGTTTTTGCAGCTGATGTTCCTGGCTTACCTGTTCTTCTTAGTCTGGCTTGGAGTGACAGCCTTCACTAGCCTGCCTGTTTTCATCTACTTCAATGTGTGGACCATGTGCCAGAACACCAGCGTGGTGGAGGGAGCGAACATCTGTCTGGATCTGCGCCAGTTTGGTAGGTGCAACTTAAATGTTGAATGCTGGTAGGGCTGTCACAATATCAAACTTTCTCTTAACAAATATTGTGGGCAAAACACTATGAAACACTATTAACGGCAACAGCAACAGTTATTCCCCTACTCATGCAACTAACTTGCTCTGCTGTCGCAAAATCTTTAGGGTGATAATTGTGAACGTGGAACACAGGTTTGTGGCATTATCTCCTTTTGTAGATACTTTAACTCAACATTTATTTGCAAATTGGCTAAACCTTGATGGCCTACGAGTTTGAATAAAGATTGATAAAGAAAGCACTCCAACCTCCCATGCAGGTGAAGGTGTATGGTCACGTTATAAGCGCATCAATTTCCATTTGGGGTTGCACTGTTCATCGGACAGGGTGGGAGACAAGCCGCATATACTCTCCTGTATGATGTGCAAACGGCATACACAAAATATCCCCTGCATGTTAGAGTCAGATTTCTGAGGACTTCAAGTTTAAATGTCCTCATGATTTCAGTGGTACAAGAGAGATGAGTGCAAGTCGAGTCCACGGATTGTTTACCCGGAGGCATTGCCGGATCACAAACACAAACATAATTATATTGCTGCATTACTGTAATCTGCAGCCAATAAAGAACACATTTAACTTCTGCTTAAAATTAACGAGTGTGTAATTAATCAATGTTATGTGTGAGCAGTGTGTGTCAAGGACTGAGAAGCAGAAAAGGCATTTGGATCGCAGTTTTGGGAAATGTTTTTTTTTTAATTGCAGTAAATAAATGACGACAACATTTTGATTGTCGACATCGTCTTGGCGGCCCTACATGTAACACACGTGACTCTCGAAAAGTGCATGCCAAGTACTCCGTTAATAGAGTGGACAAAATAAATGAGTTCAAGATTCCTTGTCAGCAACTAAAAGAGAGATATAAAGCAATATGTTTTTATTTTTTTATGATGCTCTGTGAGTAGATCCCGGGGGTGACAACACATAGTGTGTGCTCATTGTGTTGCAATGGGGCTTCAAGTGGAGTCTGATAGGTAAAGATGGCAAATCTTTGTGTGTGGGAGACTGGAGTTGTTCAGCGGATCATGAATGCAGCAAATTAAAACTGCAACTGGGAATATAGCATAAGAGTGTTGAAATGACTTGGACTGGTTGGAAATAGCGTAGAGATTGGTGGATCACGTGGTCAGAATCCTCGTTGACCTGCTCCAAGGGCAGATGGAAAATTGCAGCATCAGCCTGACCCATAACAAGTTATCCTCATCGGCTCCCAGATACGACTGGCCTCCCAAGGTCGCACAACTCTCCTGGAAGTTTTACAGACAAGATGCGCCGGTCCCTTTTGCCTTCCCATCACTGACTCGTCACCCTTGTTCTCACGCATTCTTTGGCGCCCACGCAAGCCTGCCATCCCTTCCATCATTCTGTCTAACGTACACTTGCTGGACGACCAGCTGGACCACATATTATTATATACTCCATACTACTTTGAAGCCAGCAAGAGAGTGTTCTGAAAACATGGCTCAACAACAGCATACCTGACGGTGCTGTGAAACTCGACCAGCTAACACACTATCAGGCTGACAGAACCCTCATCAAAGGAGGTATGACTTGCGACAAAGGTCTCTTTTGTTGACACCAACAGTATCTGGTGTTGGGACGCTATTGTGATCTGCCAAGTTCTGAGGGACTGTGCTACAGAACTCACAGATGTCCTCACATCTTCAAGACATGCCTCAAGACCTCCACCATCATCCCTGTTCAAAGGAAGTCGTCTCCCTCCTGCCTTCATGACTATCGCACGTTCGGTTTCAGCAGTACAATCACCCTCAGCAACTCAAATTAGACCATCAACACCACTATGTGCAACTGGCAGCTAGCAACTGTACGGGTTGGCGAACCTCCAGGATCCCTGAACACCAGGGACCCCCAAGGATGTGTTCTGAGCCCCCTCCTCTTCACTCTGCTCACCCATGATTGCACACTATCATTCAGCTGCAATCTCTTCATCAAGTTTGTGGATGATATAACTGTGCTGGGTCACATCAGAAACAATTGTCAATTGACCAGCCTGGATAAGTGGTGCAGTGACAACAACCCGACCCTGAACGTCAAGAAGTACAAAGGAGATTATTGTTGACTGGCACAACGGCTCGACCCCCTTAACATCAATGGTGCTACTGTAGAGAAAGTGAGCAGCGTTCTGCGTTGCATGCGCCTGCACCGTGTCCTGCCACAAAGGGTTACAGCGAGTAATAAGAGCAGCTGGGAGGATCACAGGTGTCTCTCTCCCCTCCCTCCAGGACATTTGCCACACTCGTATCACGCGGAAAGCTGTTAGCATTGCAGGTGACCCCACTCACTCATCCAACTTCTATTTCAATCTGCTGGCATCGGGGAAGTGACAGAGAAGCCTCCGGACCAGGACCAGTTGACTGAAGGACAGCTTCATTCATCAAGCTGTGAGGATGCTGAACTCTCTCCCTACCCTGCCCTCCCTGTAAAACAAGGATACTTCTGCTAGATTGAGGACACTGTTGCCACAATAAGGACACTGCTGCTCATTTTCTGGTATTTATAATTGCACTAATTGTTTTATTCACGTTCAAAGATTCTCTATTCACACTATGCACACTACGGACAGAGAAAGTGTTTCAAATCCCATGTACAACCTCTATATGGTTTTTGACAATCAAGCTGACTTTGACTTTGGTGAAAGAGCCAACTCACAAACAGAATCATGGAGTACTGCAAGCAATCGGCGGGATACGCATGGAGACTAAACAGCTGTCTGTAAAGTCATTCGACTGCATCAACTGCAAGAGTGAAGAGATCCACCAACAAAGACACACTATGTGATTTGAAACATATATTCATAGACGTGGACAAAGGATGGCTTGGGAGTATTCATGGTGCATGCTTCTTTGCAAATTCCCTAATAAATGTGGGTTCAAAAGAGTTCAGCTCTGGAGAAACAGCCAGTGGATGAGGAGAAACTAGATAATCCAAAGACTCCTGACAAAATACCTGGATCATCCTATGATGATGTTTTAGTCCTTCCAATTTTTATGACTAATATTCACTGCATTTTGAATGCAGCATCCAACAACAGCCATCACAAGTTAAAAAAGGTATATTTGATGTAAATCTAAGTTGATTTTCAACTTCGCACCTTCATTTTTGCTTATTTTATTTAATTACATTTTAGACTATCTCTTGCCAATACAAACATTTCCTGTTTTGCTTTACATCACTGGCTATAACAATTTTTGATTCTTATGTACTGTGACCAGTATTTGATGGCATGAGACTATTTAACAAAGACACTGACATTACATTCAAATTTGTTATACAGATTAAATTTAAAGCAACAGCAAGCAAATATTAACATGAAAAGACATAAAACACAAAATTACCCTTTCAAGGTCTCATGGATCTGGATGTCAGCTTGGTTGTACTGCACGATGGCCTGTCTGCATGTAAAATTTCTGCTGCTGCTGTGTGAAATGTGGGTCAGTTGCTGACAGGTGTTGAACTGAAATTCAGTGGGCAATGAAAAAGAGTGTGCTGGAACTAGACCTTGGACTTCTGTGGAGCTCTGTGGAAACATAGGTGGACAAAGGAGCACATGTCTGCATTGGATCAGATCAGTGATCAACACATGATGTGAGTTAGTTAGTTCACTCTCTCACATCTGGTGATCTTAATTAACGTGTCATACGTGTGTGTAAAACACAGCTGCAAAATGATTTGTGATTTGTTACAGAGCGATTTGTGACATTCACAGCACTGTCAGTAAGGTAGAGGGCAGTACAATACCTTCAAATTCTTGACAACAAAAAAAAACTTTTGAGGAATTTTAGCAATCAGTAATATACCTCCAACTTGTGTCAATTACACATCGACAAATTAACAGAATTAAGCACCTTAAAAGATGCTTAAACATTACAAAGTCTGATCGTTCTTTGAAGATATTCAAACCTGTGTCGTGTTAGTGACTTTGTGAAGATATCTGCTGTCATATCCACTGCTGGACAATACTGGACTTGTATTTGTCCATTCTGCACACATTCACAGATGAAGCCAATATCGGTTGAACATGTTCCCTGTTGTTGAACGACCGTCGTCCAGATCTCCAGCCCAATCGGCATCTGAAAATCCAATCAAAGTTCCTGACCCTGACCTCTCATGCTTGAGGGCGAGATTCACAGTACCCTAAGTATCAAAGAATCCTTTTCACGGCCGTCAAATGTGCAGCATTTGGATTTGCGTTGTACTATGATACCGCACTCACTGCTTGTGCTATGTCTGGTCGCGTGGGTCTGGCAGCACACAGCAGACTGCCTACAATAGACTGATAAGTACTCGGATTCACTGATTTACTGACGTCACCATCTTTTTTTCAACTTCACATTTGCATCTGCAGGTGTCAAAATGGGATTTGCATTGTTCATTCCATAGTGGAAAATAGTTTCAATTTAATGCTTCTGATTTGCTTCTGAGAAGTATACTGTTGTTTACTTTGAGTTGTACAATAGAGATGCCCAGAATATAGGACTCTTGTATTGCTTCTTTAGTACTTCTTTCAGCTCATCCATGCTTTCCTTCAATTCTGTGATCAAAATTAGATCATCGACACCGCTAGTATCTCCAGCTCCTGTCAAGATCTTCAAACACATATGGAACTGAAGTGTGCTGTATAAAGCCAATGTCCTTCATGAATGCTGTGAAAGCCTTGCTCCAGCAGCGAAGAGATTGCTTCAGTCCATATATTGACTTATTCAGTTTACACACTAGATCAGGCGTCCCCAAACTTCTTCCTGAGAGGGCCACATAACTTTTCCCTTCTGTGATCGGGGGCCGGGATCAGTTTGTAACAGAAAAAGTGTGATGATTGCACTGAGTGCCTAAATATAAAAATTTACTGTTTTCCAGAAAGCACAATCAAATAATCCTTTCTGGATTTTTCACAGAACAAGTAAATAAATAATAACATTATTAATAAAAAATAACCCTCTCTGGGTTCTTCACAGAAAAACAGTCCATGGAACATACACTTTCTGTTGTGCCGTGCATAATCTTAATAGGCCAGAGCAGAATATCTTACTTGAATAACTCATATGAGCAGTCAAAGTTCTTATCTTCCTTCCTTATAATCCTTTTGTTGGTTCCAGTAGGCTTGTAAACATTGTTGTTTGCAGTTCTCTCTCTCTCATCAACTACCCAGTGAAAACCACAAAGCAACTGAACTGTACAGCACCTACACAGTACAACCAGTACCACCACCAGTATGGTTGTGGAGAGGGATTTTATCCCAGTAGATTTTATTCAAGATTCAAGATTCAAGAGGTTTATTCGTCACACATACAGTTATATGGAGTACAACGCATGGTGAAATTTTTTATGTCCCTGCATCCAATAAAAAAAAGAAATGTGCACACAAAATGCACACTATAATAATAAATACAATTTATAAAACAGCAATATAAAAACAACAGTGCAAAGTTTTAAACTTTAAAAGTTTTATTATGACTATATTTGTTTATACCCAGAATGACTCATTTAAGTCAGAAATGTGAACTTACCTTTGTATGTGCATCAGTGTGAACTGTGGGCCTGCATCTGGCTGGTGAGAAGTTGAATGTCAAGTTCCATTCTCGTCACTGCCAGTCTCAAATACTGATACAGATGTTCATCTGTCAATCTTGATCTCATTTGAGTTTTCAGCAGTTTCATGCGTGAAAAGGTTTGCTCGCAGATATACATGTTGCCATTCTGGGTCGATCAGCTCTGGCACCGTTTTGGAAATGAAGAAATGCGTTAATTTCAGGTAGCAGCTCGTAAAAAAACACCTCAAAACTCTGTGCATCTGTCCGCAGATTTCAGTTCAGACAGGAATTCGTGGGACCTGTGTTTAAGTCCCTTTGCTCTGATGAAGTTTATGCATGACACCACAACCTTCATGACAGAATCTGCATAATTCACCAGTGCTTGCTGGTGAATTAGGCAGTGGACATCTCCCGGTCCGTGCATCCTATTTGACCCCGAGACATGCCCACCATGCTAGGTGCCAGTTGTGATGCTGGCCAGCTTTGACCAGTTCAGGTCCAACTCTTCTATGGTTTGGTACACTTTGCCAAAAACATCCTCCCCCGTCGTAGTCCCTTTGAGACTTTGGACGTCTGCCAGCTCCTCGCACATCTTAAGGTTTGCACTAACTAGCTGCGCGGTGTCCTGCACGTCCATGCTCTCATCCAGTGCAAATGAAAAAAAAAATCTCTCAAATTCTTTCGTCTTCTGCTGCTGCTGGGCATATAAATTACCCCAGATTTCTTCAATGCACCTGGTGATTGTACTCGCTGATAGACCCGTGGCATTATTGTCTTAGGACACACCTTCCCCCGCAACAGCATTCATGCATTTCTTGACAAACTCTCCATCAGTGAAAGGTTTACTGCTGCTTGCTATCAGTTGAGCAAACCGGAAGCTGGCCCAAACAGATGACTGGTTCAGCTGAGCTAACAGTCCACTTTTTAGCTTTGAGAGTTTGTCTGCTCACATTTGCCCTTGCAAGCTATTATACCTGTCTTTGTGACGAGATTCATAGTGTCGCCGCAGATTGTAGTCTTTGAATACCGCCACCGCCTCTTGACAGACAGCCTTTTCTTTGCGTTGAACAAAAAAAATAATCGTTTGTCCACTGAAGGTTAAATGCCCTGCATTCTGAATCCATTTTTCTCTTACCTAATCTTTTTGCCATTATTCCGTTCTCTCTTTGAGAGGGGCAGGTTTAGGATTTTTTTTCTGTGGGTTGCCAGACCGCCGGACCAAATGTGGAGGCCATAGTTGCCGCTAGACGTTCTTGTCCTTGTTTAACGTACGCCTGTGGTTGCTCCAGGTATATTTCCTCTCCCAGGTGCCCATTTAGGAATACAGTTACAACATCCATCGGATGTACATGTAAGCTGTTTTGGACAGCAAATGCCAACAATGTATGAACTGTGTTGAACCGTACCACAGGTGAAAAAGTTTCATCATCGTCAGTACCATACATCTGCGAGTAGCCTTTAGCAACAAGCCTGCACTTGTGTCTATCAACTCGTACATCATTGTAATGCTAGTTTTTGAACACCCACCTTGATCCTACAGCCTTTCGATCCTTCGGTAAATCCACCAAGTCCCATGTCATGTTTTCCAGCAATGACTCATTCCAAGTCAGCTGCTTCCTGCCACCTCTCAGCATTAGGAGTCACCAATGCTTCTTTCAATGTGTTGGCTCTGTGACACAACACATATTAGCATAATGATCAGCGGTGACCAGGTCAGCAAACTCATCATAAGCATATCGCTTTGGAGGCTTTCTGACTCTGCCTGTTTCTCTGGCAGGTGTGCTGACAGTGATTTCGTCAGCCGATGTTCTTTCATCTGTGTGGATGGTGACTTGATTCTCTGAACAATTTCCATCCTGACTTTCCTGTTTCCATCCAAAGTGTGTGGGGTACAGTCATCTCAAGGTGGATATCATGAGCCTTCAAGTATTCTTGAAATTCCCTCGATGTGTATTCCCCTCCATTATCTGTTCTCAATCTTGTGACTCTCTGGCCACACTCATTTGAGAAGGTCTTCTCAAACTCTTTGAATTTGCACGGGACTTCACTCTTCTGTTTCAGGAAGTATACCTTGCAGCATCTTGAATAGTCATCAATTGAAGTCACAAAATATTTTGCACCACCTATGCCTTCTGTCTGCATGGGACCACAGACATCAGTATAAACCAGCTGTAGCTTACATTTGGATCGAATGTGTCCCACTAGCTTTCACTGAGGGTAGCACAAGAAACTGATATACTTCAAGATGTCCTTTGTGACAAGTCATATGCTTAGATGCTCCAGAGTCAATCAACCACTCTGTCTGTTGTGACATCTCCTCCAAGTTTGTCTCTTGAGCTACAAAAGTGCTCTCAGATGAGTCATCATCTTCACACATCATGCTTTTGGCCTTGTGGGTTTTCATTTTCTTTTGTCTGCTTGGACAGTCACGTTTTATATGGCCTTCTTTCCCACATTTGTAACATCTGAATGAGCTGGGTCTGTCAGTTACAAGTGCCTTTAAATGAGATTGCACATCTCTATGGACCTGCGTTGACATTGCTGATGCCCCACCAGATGCAGCACCATCATCAGCTTGTTCCTTTATCAATGCTCGCTGAACAACCTAGTGTTAAATTGTCCATCTTTGTCTATAATACAGTGACAAATGGAGCATCGGTTGATAGTAAACCTCCCAGGAGTTTTATAATCTGATGTTACTCCTCAGTAACATCACCTATAGCTCCAAACTGGTCAGTCAGTTCCTTCCTTCACTTCAAATGATCATTTAAATTTCCACCTTCCTTTATTTCACATCTGAAGTATTTTTTTCTTCAGGAACAGTTTATTTGCAGTATCTCTCTCAAAATGTCCCTTCATCGTGTTCCACGCCTCTCTTGGGGTCTGACTGCATGTTATCAGGTACTACTGGGGAGCACTGACATTCAGCAACAAGACAAAAAACGCTTTTTCTCTCCGTCAGTCAAATTCTGTTCGTGCGTGAGGCTTAGCATCTGCTGCTAGTACCGCACCGTATTGTGTAAATAAAAAAAACAAGTAAATCAACTTTTTTCTTCAGTGACACTTTAGGCCCATAACCTGTTGTTTTATTTATTTTTGAGTTAAAAAAGACACACATAGAGGGCAGGACAACACCTTCAAATTATTCTATGTTAAATTACTCTTTACAACAAATATGACCAGTGTCTGTCGCTGTTAATCAGCGACAACGCAGGAAAACACAGTTTCAGGAGGTGTCGACTTAACTCATTTTCAGGTGGAGGAGAACTTTCATGTCAATGTCTCGAAAGATCCCAAATCTTGAGTTACTTCTTCACAGAGAAGCAGCCTATTCACTTGACCTGCCTGTAGCAATATGACAATTTATTCATATGAGTGAGGATGCTTGACGAAAATGAAGCCACACTTCATTTACATAACGTTTGGGAGATAAATACACAATGACACAACATCACACAATTAGGACTGCAACCAACGATTATTCATTCAAGTATTCGTTCAGTTAATCTATGAATCAGATTTTAAACTAAAATAAAAGGCATTAGTTCCCAAACTTGTATTTATAATACAATAAAAATAGTACAAGCAAACCACTTCACGGACTTCACTTTGTTTATGAAAATTGCATAATTAAGTGGTGATGACCAAATGGACCAGTGCATAATTCAGTATATTTCATATCTTCCAGACATACAGACACTTTCTAAGTGTACAGAAAGATGACTTTTGTTTCAGGTGATGTGAGCTGTCAGAACAATTAATCATTTAGAGAGACAGTGAGAGAAATACAAATCACAAAGCACAATTTTATTTCATTATGTTTTAGTTTAGATTTAGTTTCATTTGATAGAGCCATGCGTCTGTCCATGAGCTGAGAGGTGTCACACTGATCAGGGATGTGGAGTAAATCGGCCTTCGCTATTGGCTAATCCACATCAAGGCAATGGCCTCGGCCTGAGACTTCCATTGATTGGCCCCGTTCAGGAAGGCACGGCCTGCTGTGTATAACACTCCTCGTCTTACCCTGCTTGACCCCTTTTGGAACTCAGCCACTAATGACAGGCCTGCTGGGCTGCCAGTTAGAGGGTTCTGCACATATTCATAGAACTGCGGTTACTATAGGTAACCAGGATTTCTATGTCATATGTGTTTCGCTATTAGTAAAAAACCACAGTTAAGGCCGTAGGGATTAGTTTCCTCCAAGCACGGCCTAAGGACCAGGAACCTTAGGAACCAGGTGATTGACGTCCTACCGGCTCGGCCGAGGTCGAAGATGCACCTCTGGAAAGGACAGTATGAGCAACTAAGGTGGCCACCATGTACCTCAACTAGGCTTGAGTGAAGATCGATGCAGATGACCAGGACGCTGCATGGCATATGTCCTCCATGGAAGCTCCACCAAACAGCGCCACTGAAGAGGAGCTAGCCCTTGGGGAGTGTGCTCTGAGGCCCTCTGGAACTTCAGCTCCTTTGGCCTCATACGCCATCTTGGTTCCTTACAGGAGGCCTGATCTCCTGATCGGGTAAGAAACGATCTAGTGTCCCACCGAGATGGCTGCGAACACATTCAGTGTAGCCGTCCTTTAGCCAGCAACTCCTAGAGGCAGGAAAGCATACCAGAGGCAGGACAACTGGATGGTGTGAGATCTCTAGATCCACACCAATCTGCGAAGATGCGCCTGGTAGCATTGGTATTGTCCTTGGACACGAACATGTCCACCACCGGAGTCCCGAATCACTGCCAGATCGCGTCTGTTACCTCTGGTGCGAGGCCCCCATTCATCCACGAGAGCGCCCCCTCTAGATATTCTGTCCGCTCTCATGGACAGGAGACACTACAGCTGTAGAGTTGTTTGACCTCACCATCACATGATGTCCGTTTAGCCATGGTGCAAAGTGAAGAAGTACATTCTCCACCACCAACAACACCAGCAGATTGATGTGAAGTGTGGGACTGGACCACAGTCCTCCCATGCGGTCCTCGTCTAGGGCACCGGCCCAGCCCTGGAGGCATGTATCCATAAATACATGCACGTATCACTGGGCGCAAGCCATAGGGCCCCCGGCCCTAAGGTGCGCTCTGGAGTCCCAGAAACTCACGTCCTGGCGAGCTTGGCATAGTCATTTGTTCCTCTCCCAGACCAGGTGGCGACAATGGCGTGCAAAACAGCTCTAAACGGTAACTGGTTGAACTGGAAGTGGTCTCCCCGTACCGCGAACCTCTGTGACACGGGAGGATGGGGATGTGGAAGTAGGCATCGAAGTCTCAGGCCGGGGTCAGTGCCTCGATGTGGATTATGCTGTTAGAGGGCAAAGCACATATGACGTAGAATCATTATTATGATGATTTACAAGCAAAATCAACTGCATGAGAACAGCTGCTAGAGCTCTCTTGATGATATATAAATCATGCGCTGTGCTCCGGTAACATCTACCTCAAAACAGGAGCCAGACATCTCTGTGGGATTTCCTGCCACTGATGGCTTATGGCGCAGTCTTTCAGAACATGATCAATGTGCATGAACAAGACATTTCTGCTGTAAATTGAAAGCCACCATTCACGATTATGCTTTTTTGACCCTTTGGTTACTTATATTTATAACTTCCTTCAATAGGCCCTAATCACAATTGTGCTCTATCATTCAGTTTGGAAAATATGCACATGCTGGCGTCATTGTGACTTGAGAGCAGATTAATCCTGCAGGACAGCACGTCAGGTGACTCTAGCACTGACGGCGTGCTGTGTGAGCTTATGCCATCCTTGGCATAGTTTGTGATATCATGGAGATTCACACCAGTCACATGATTTGTTTTTCAGTTGAATTCGTTTAATTTCCTCTTAAAACCAACACCCAGATTGTGATTGAGCAGGTTTTCATCGTGCTGTGCGGACCACCATCAGTCCAGAAGTATCTACAAGTAACATCCGACTTATGACATGGATCGGTTCCGACTAACCAGTCATAAGTCAGATTTGACGTAAGTCGAATACGATTCAAAATAGCCGACGCGAAGGTTATAGGTACTACTGCAGTGGTAGATTGATGTGTGAGAGTAAAATGCTGCTATGTGCTGCGGTGCCTGCAGACATAAGTCAAGCAGGTCATAAGTCAGACGATTTAACAGTTTGAAGAATAAGAACAAAAAAAAAAAAAAAAGCAGAACAAAATCAATTTTAATACATTTGGGATATTAGTCACAAAAACTGCTGCTTTAATCACTGGTTAGTATTTTGGTGTGTTTTTGGATGAAAATGATCAATATATCAGATGCATACAGACACTCTGAAAGTTGATAATTTTGATACAAACTGTTGCATTCTAACTGTCTGAAATATTTTATTTTATTATTGCTGAAGTTACAACATACTCAAGATTGATGATCTTACATGGAAAGTGTGTGATAAAATGAAAAGCAACTGAAACACACTCTCTTGAATCTGACCTGTTGGGTCCAGGAACAACCTATCTTTCACACCCACAACAAAGTGCATTCTTGTTATGTCAATCCAAACTGCTGACGTGGAACATTTTGTGTTGTGCGAATTTTGTGTTCAATGTCTTTTCACTTTGACTCATCAGATCCGCATGGTTAAGTTTCACTCAACGGATTCATCAAGGCTCTGATTTAGAAGGATTCCACTGGTCTTTTTAGAAGGGTCCCACACGTGAACGCACAATTCAGTCAAGTCTGGTGGTCCTGAGAACTGCCTGGGAGGCAAAAAAGAAGTTATGCTAGAAGGTTGAGGTGCTGTCTGCATATATGGCACATTTCCACAGCAGTGTGCTGACCAAGGTGCTTTACAAAGAGACCTGATTTCAGAGGCAACTGCCATCCTGACTCCTGTAATCAAAGATAAGCAGAGGAGAACACAGGAAAGTGTCACAAAACACATGCAGAATGTGTCAACTCTTGGACGATGTTATGACGAACAAATGTGTCTGTAAAATCCATTAAAGGTGTGCAATGGAATAATAATAATTGTACCATTTGATTTTGGCTCCTGCTTCACCTGCTCCTTGCGTGACTCTCTCCAGGCGCTGTGACCTTCACTGAGGAGAAAAAGGTGTGTACAGGATCCGAGAAGTTCTTCAAGATGTGTGAATCCAATGAGGTGAGTCTCAGCAGGTTTATCATTATATGTCAGCTATTTTTTTCTCTCCAAAAAAGAGCCACATGGTCATGTGATGTTTTTTTGTGTGTTGCAGTTGGACCTGACCTTCCATCTGTTTGTGTGCGCTCTAGCTGGAGCCGGAGCAGCTGTGATCGCCATGGTGAGATGCATTGCATCACTGCCAAAAATAAGAGTCAGCCTCATTGTTAAAATGGGTTAATGACAAAAAAAATCTTTTATAGTAGAAACAAGTCAGTAGAAACAACATATACTGTATATTTTGCTGCAGTTGGTCAGGTCTAGGTTCAGCAACATTATGTGCTCAAAGAATGAGGTCAGCTGACTACCTGAATATACTGAATGACCAGGTTATTCCATCAATGGATTTTTTCTTCCCTGATGGCATGGGCATATTCCAAGATGACAATGCCAGGATACATTGGGCTCAAATTGTGAAAGACTGGTTCGGGGAGATTGAGCCATCATTTTCACACATGGGTTGGCCACCACAGAGTCCAGACCTGAACCCCATTGGGAATCTTTGGGATGTGCTGGAGAAGGCTTTGCGCAGCTGTCAGACTCTACCATCATCAATGCAAGATCTTGGTGAAAAATTAATGCAACACTGGATGGAAATAAATCTTGTGACATTGCAGAAGCTTATCGAAACAATTCCAGAATGTTGTACTTGTTCCTCTGCATGAATGCCTTAGTAGAATTGGAGCTGTGTTTAGAGTCGTTGTCTTGTAGAAGTATCCAGCAACTTCAACTTTGTCACTGATTCTTGAACATTGTTCGTAAGTATCTGCTGATACTGACCGGAATCCATGAGACCTTCAACTTTAAGATTGCCAGTACCTGCACTGGCCACACAGTGACACCATCTTCAGCAAAATCATGTTGTAGGTCTTTGGAGCTGGTCTGTGGGTTGAGTTTGACTGAACAGTCACCATCCTTCGCCTCTGCTTATCTGAGATCTTTCTTGGCCTGCCACTCCAGGCCTTAACTAGAACTGTGCCTGTGCTCTTCCATTTCCTCACTATGTTTCTCACAGTGGAAACTGACAGCTGAAATCTCTGAGACAGCTTTTTGTATCCTTCCCCTAAACCATGATGTTGAACAATCTTTGTTTTCAGGTCATTTGACAGTTGTTTTGAGGCTCCCATGTTGCCACTCTTCAGAGAAGATGCAAAGAGGAGAACAACTTGCAACTGGCCACCTTAAATACCCTTTCTCATGATTGGCTTCACCTGTGTATGTAGGTCAAGGGTCACTGAGCTCACCAAACAAATTTTGTGTTCCAATAATTAAACGTTAAACTTCATTAAACTTTTCCATACTATATATATATATATATGGTGCAAAATTACAACTGGAAAGGCATTTAGGCTGACTTGTAGTATGTAGACCAGAGGAGGAAATGGGCCTTAAAAATGGATGTAAATTGCAAGTGTTCGGTCCATTCATTTCACTTCAGCATATGAAGCAGTCACATATCTGAGGTGGTTTTATGACAAAAAGAGCTGGTTTGATCCGAGACTGTCCACCGCCACAGACGTCTTCTGCAGAGTCCAACGCATCTGTGATGTGTGGGCTGACACATTTAATATTAAAATTTATATTTTAGAGGCACATTATTCATGATAAATGAACCCACACATTGTAGGTTGTTGTTAAATATTTAGAAAAGCTGTTTTCTAAATATTGATCTCACAATCAATCAGTCAATCAAATGGACAGCAATGCTTAGTGCTTCAGGACCTGAGTTTCTCTTAGCTCACATCTCACTCGACCTCGTGACCACGTAATCCGTTTGTATGTAAGTTTATATTACAAACTTGAATGTAGCCACCTTTGTGATTTCACACAAAAATGTATGTATGGTTCCATCATTTGATTCAGTAATATACCAAATTTGTTCATTTTGAAAAATGTGGCTTCTTGTGGCAACTATTCTTATATATATATATATATATATATATATATATATATATATATATATATATATATATATATATTGTAACTGTAACTAACTTGTAACCTATAACTGCCAACTCTCCTTTCAGGTTCACTTTCTGATGGCTCTGGCTGCTAACTGGGGCTACCTGAAGGACGCCAGCCGGATGCAAAAATACGAAGACATAAAGTCAAAGGAGGAGCAGGAGCTGCATGACATCCACTCCACTCGCTCCAAAGAACGCCTCAATGCTTACACATAAACACTCTTCACACGAAACAACACACACTTCACTTGTCGGACACACAGAAGACACAAACACACAAACTTACATACACCGCCTGACATAAGCACAAGGATAGCCGAGGCATACTCACTGACATCTATACCATAGACATAAGCGGGCAGAGACAGAAATGAGGAAAACCGATACCGATATCGCACAGTTGTCAGCTAAGGAGCGTTCACTCAGGTGTGCCAGGCTAACAGTTATTTTTATCTGTTGAAAAAATTGACTCATTGGTGTAATGACCCTCTTTTCGGAGGTTTCGATATTTATCACAGATCACTTTATTTTAATGGCAGATGTTAAAGCTCCAAGGAAAGTTAATGGTAATCATGTGCATGACGGAACCAGGACAACCAAAGGTCAACCAAAAACTCTGATGATGATCACAAAGGACATTTGTTATCGTGCAACCAGCTTGCACTATTGAACAATTGTTTGCATAAACCGTTAGCTAGGCAAACAAGAGCTAACCATCTTTAGCAGGCAATAGCAGTGTCTTTGTTTCCCACAGGAGTCACTGCCTTCACTATCCCTCGTTCCCATACCTCGTTCCACCCTGTTAAGTTTACACACATCACACACACACACACACACACACATCCTAACAACAATAATAATAACAATGAAAAAACACACAAAAAAACAAAAACACTTCTTCACACTGCAATCCACCCGCATCGATGTGACTGAATGGTCAGTGTTGTGCAGGCAGTGTTGTATGGTGGTGTCATGCTGTGTCGTGTTGTTTCACCACTTTGTGATGGTTGGTACTGTGAAGAATTATGGTCCCAGAGGAAGTTCGTACATACAAATGGGTGCAAACGTGTAGCTTTGCTAACTTCTCCTCTCCACCCGTCCTTCTGTCCTCCTCAGTTTGGTGCCTAGTTGGAATAACTGTGACATCAACTGTGCATGCCACTCTGGCAGGATATGGGAGTCCAAATACCATTAAATTACAGTAATTGGACGAGCAAAATATTGCCATGTGAAATCGTCCATCGTGTACACTGGCATATGTGAGTCTTTCGACATTCTGAATAATTCATTGGTGTTTTTTTCAACTGGCTGTGATGGAAGCTAATGAAACAAGGCTGCGGAGTATCTTTCTCTTCACCCTACTCATTTGTTGGACTGTATGGATTTCCCTCAGATACTGCAGTCTTTTAAAAATGTTTTTTTCTCATTGTATTGTTCATGTATAATTTTAGCATCAGCGGTCTCTTGTATGATGGGATGGGGGGTTATCACTTTTGGAAACACACAAGCATACACTTGCACATACTTTTCATCTATTAGTTATTTACCTCATGTGACCAGATTGAATTGTGAAGTGATCGTACGTGATGGTTGGGGAACTGTGAATGGTGAAAGCTGCAGAGTTGGTGAATCCTGAAAGTTACTTTGAAGGGCCACAAAAATGTTTACATCTTTTGGTTGTCTTTCTTGTGGAGTGATGGTGCAATGCTGTCAAATCAGCACAACCTTCCACTATAATAGGCCAGTTTAAACATTTCATGTAGATGATCAGTGTTGTTTTTTTTTTTTTTAATTTTTTTCAAATGCTTTTATATACTGCAGTAAACTTTTACTAAACCTTTTAGATGGTTGATCAATTGGCCTCAGCTTTGATATATAAAGGCATATAAATGTCATCATTGCAATAAACATGATACTGTGAGGAAAAAACAATACTCTATTTTTAACATATTCTAAGAACGCTAGCTCAATAAAGCTGTTAATGAAGAAATCTGGGACTCAAACTGTCACAGGTGTTGAACATCTCTTTTTGGCTTGACCGCAGAAACTGACAGGGGCCTGCTGTGTTGCTCTAGAGCAAAGTCACTCTCTATCAGCCAGTAGAGATCATGAAGAGATGATGATGTTGATGATCATTTTGGAAAATCAGGTACAAATGAAGAATGCTGAGGACTTGTTAGCTCACAAATTCTCTCTCGCTCTCTCTTTCACACACACACACAAGTACACACACATCATAAACATACCCAGTATCATCACTCTGAGCCATACTTCCTTTCACCAATTACATTCCACTATTTTATTAACTTTTAATCTATGAAACTTTTAAATGTGAAATCATTAATATAAAGAAAAAAAAAACAGGTTTTCTTTTCTTATTTTGTGGCCAGTGAACACTGTACCTATATCTGCTCTGTACAAAGATATACATATACTGTATGTTAAATGGGTGAGGAGAGCAGCCCATGGTTAATGTGAACCAGAGTCCGGTGGAACCACACGTCTCATGCTCTGTTGCAGAAATATCAGACGGACAACACTGACCATGAAATGACCATGGTCGCTGGACAGCTCTTCAATAAGCTCCTAAAACACTGTAGTGTCATCTCAGTGGCTCTGAAACATGGACGTGAATTCTTCCAGACTCTGGTTGAGGGGCTTGGCTGTCTATAGTCAGTATTTTAAGGTTCTAGTTATTAAGTAATGACAGTATTCTATCATTTCATTGCCTGACAATGGATGTCACGTCAGTGTTTAAACCTCTGATAAAAAAGAAAGAAAAACAGTTTGTGCACTCAATGACAATTGTGAGCTCTCTCTTTCTCTTATTTTTGGTGTGTAAGTGCATTGATCTCCATGGTGGCTGAATCTGTGTATAATCTCGCAACATTGATTATAAACTGAAACAACATTGATGAAAATTACTGAATTCATATTAAGAAAATGAAATCTCGTACTAGAACTTAAAAAAAAGACTAGTTGTTGTTTGTGGCATGGTTATGCATTCAATGCTCATCCTTCAAAAGATGAAAAAAACACAAAAAAATATATATTTTCCACTGGCACTGTTCTGCTGTTTATGTTTTGTTCATCACTTTTGTGTGCAGTATTGCTCTTCCTGTTGCTTATAATGTTGCTACGCTGGCATGTTTGCTCAGTTGTCTACCACCAGTTTGACAAATTCACAAGTAAGAAATCTGATTAACCATCTTTGGCATACAAGTGCATGAATCTAAAATGATTTGATCAAAGTGTTCTTTATTGTTTATCCTAATAAAACAGATTTGCAGATATGGTGTATTACTTTCGCCTCCCCTACTCCTGCACCCATCACTGCTCACATCCTCTTCCATGTGCCCTCTCTGAGTTCACCAAGTTAAGCCCAAAGTTTCACAAAACGAAGGATGATACAAATACATTGTACTGGGCGACAAATGTCTGACTTGTGAGACCTGGTCTGACCAATTGAGCTTGGTAATGTTTCAGTGAGGTGAGGCTATTTGCCATGGTATTTGAACATCATTCACCACATTAGAGTGGGGCACATATAATTATCCTGAGAGAGGATGTGGAGATCAAGATTATACAGGAAGAGGATCTGAGTTACTTACTTCTGTAACTGCTGGTTTCTTTGTTTCAAGTAACACTCCCTGTGAATCTACTGAGTCCTGCTTGTTTGTCCACTTGCTGACCAAGGCTGAACATGACTCCACAACTCTTGCAACATGTCATCACTCATTACAGATCTGTACTAAGTTAGTAAAAAAGACGGAGTTTGGATGATGCAGAATCTTGCCATCTGGTCATTTGGCATGTTACTTAAAGACAATATGTGCCAGAATAGAACTGCAATATAAGAGCAGGTTTCCAAAAAGCAAAACATGGCATGTCTCAGACCTGGACATTCCATCTGGTCAGCCAGTTTGGACTTTAGAAGGACTTTTGGCTCTTTTGTTACCCTGTAGTGTTATTGACATTTTCTATCAAGTATCAGGTTTTAATCTTGACACCGTTTTGTACATATGTGTCCCAACAGATTGGACATACAGTGGCTTTTTATTTGTAAAAACATTAACTTGCTTGCATATATAAATAAAATGAACTACACTTGTGTACATGTTAATAATGACCATTGTGTGTTCTTTTTTGTTTATCAGACTTGAATCAGCTCTCTGAACTGAGGGTAGTGTGTCACCTTCTATAAATTCAGAGTTGTGCCACAAATTACAAAAATGACTCCTCCAGCTATTGTATAAATTAATATTTTACCATGAAAACATCTTTAAAATCAACCCGTGTACTGCAAAAAACTCAGAGAAAATGCTACCTATTCTTGCGTTACTTGAATCACAGGTTGCCCTGTTGAGCAAGCACAATCCTTGTCCCATCAACATACGGAGGAAAGGAGCCAGCCAACCATGCAATCAGTCCCTCTTTGAGATCCTTGTGCTGACACAAGCTCTTATTTTCAATCGATGTGGATGGGATGGTTGGACTTGTAGTGGACAGGCTTGAATGGATGGCCAACCTTTGTTTTGACAGATTGACAGACCTGCGAATGATAAAACTACATTATTGGTAACCATACATTTCTTGCTGTCGTGGTTCTACCACCGCATCACATTCTCTTTGAAATGATGACCCATTGCACCAGAGATTTGGCCTACCTGTCTGTCCAGATAAATTGAATTCACTGCCTGAGTACTGAATCACAACAACCCCATTGAGTCAAAAAGTTTTGATTAAAGTTGGTGAAAATCTGCTTTAACGAGGACTAGATACATCTTCAGGACAAAAAAATCCACCGCATGATCAACAGTTTGGGTTCAGGAGTGGGAGATCGATCGCTATGGGCTGACTGACAATAACACAAAACACACACAAAAAAGAGCCAACACAGATTTATACACAGCTGCACATGAACCATGAATAAAAGTGTTCGTTCTAGGAAAATGCTGTTCAGCAGTCTTGGACACCTGAAATAGGTAAATTCGATCGTATGACTAATATATCTTGTGATTATCTTGAGACTTGCATTTCTTCAGTATCACCCCCTGATGGCGATATTAGACATTGTATTTGATGCTTTCTATCTACCTGCTGCAGGATAAAAATAAACATCAATTTAATTGACATTACTGTCGACATTTACTGTTGAGATCACTCGCCGAATGAGCCAATGCTGAAGAGACAATCCAAAAAGGTGGAAGAACAAGTGAACGAAGTGTCAGGACACGTCCTGTGTTTCTATATCATGAGAGTGTGGGCGCAATCGGCAGCTGCACCCTGTCAGTACAGGATCCGGGAATGCTACAATATCGGTTCTGGCAATGGGTGGGAGCGCCAAGCGATGACATCAGTACCACTATGACTCCAGTAGGACAAAAAAAGTCTGGAGTTTATGAAGCGGTAAAAGTTGGTTCAAACAAAGAACCATTGGACAAGGAAGCACTAGGGAGAGCTATGGTCGCGATCCTTCATGTTGGATAGTCCAAGACAGAGTCGCCAGTTGAATGTCCTGGCAAATACTCACATTCTTATATTGTGGCATCCATCAAGTAAGTTAGCATACTGTACACATGCTGTTGGGCAGGACTAGAACTTATGAGCCAAGTAAGTAGTTCTGTGGTTGGTTACAGTTTTTGATGCAGATATACTTGCAATAATCAAACGGTTTTGTGTCATTCTGTCACACTAGTGTCACACTAGACCAGGGGCAACCTTTAACACTCAAAGAGCTATTTTGATCCGGTTTCCACGGAAAACACTAGGAGTACTTTTTGACATGTTTCAGAAAATCAAATTTTATTTATTAAATAAACACATTTTGAACTGTTACAAAAAAAATAAAATGACAGAGTTGAAGGTCAAATGAATTAAAAAAATGCATTTAAAAATTCAATGGAAAAAAAATAATATGTCACTGAAGAATGAAAATAAATATTGGCAAAATAACTGCCTGAATATATATTTTACCTGGTTAATGGGACTTCTGCTCCTGAACCCAATAGGACTTCTGCTCCTGAACCTCTGCGAACAGCTTCTGCAAATCAGGTCTGTAGGAAGTCACTTTCATCTGAACGCAGGTCTGCCGTCTGTGAGGTGTGAGCAGTGTTTGTTTTTAACATAGTTCATGGCGGATAATAGCTGTTCACATGCGTTTGTTGATCGGAAGATCAACAGGACTCCAATTTCATATTCTTCATGTTTTTGTCGGTGTTGGGGATGGCATTCTATGTTTCAAACACAGGTTTGTCCGAAGATTCAGCTTCCTGAACTGAGTGAACACGACCTGCTCTATGATGTCAAGAGAGGGAGGGGGAGGGGATGGCTTGTCAGTGACTGTGTTCGTCTTTGCAGTTCATCCATGCAGTTCATCCATCTTATTACTGAGTGAGCTGACATTAAAAAGGAATATCCCGGGATGTAGCGTGTATGAAAGAGAGTGAGCACACCTGCACGTTTCCCTTTCCTCCTCAAGCTCTTCCATCCAGCCAAAAGGTGGACTAACTATGAAACACCAAAAATGCAGGTAATAAGTGAGATGGAGTAATAGCCCTGTTATTCATCAACTTATTCAATGTGTAAGAACATGCAGATGCACCATCAAAACATAAAAACAAGCAAAATAACACACGATAATTCCAGGCCAGTCTCCGTTGGCGGCATCAAAAATCATCAAAATCGGAGATCAGAGTAATGTGATCTCTACCTCATCCAGTGACGAACGGAACTGACAGTGATTTGAATCTTTTGCCATTATTTTATTGACAATCTGAATGACAACATTCATTACCTCTGTGAATTCAGGGGGAAGCTTTCTATCCAGGGACTTCTGCAGTACTGCCACTAAGCTCCTGTGGGCTCCACTCATACTCAGTGCCCCATCAGTAGCCAGATGTCCTCCGCCATGTCTGGCATTTTAGTCGTATCAGCTCCACCATTTCTTCCTGTGGTCAGTTCATATATTGGCAGACAAGCACCATTTGTTCAATGTCACTTTTGTCTTTTGGAATCATCACAGACCATCCAGTATGCTGCGGCTAGATTGATGTTTTTAATTTGCTGTTTTGTGATATTTTTATGGTTATGTCTTTGACAGTCTTCGCAGACAGAGGCATCTCTCTCTGATTTTCTGCACAATTTCAGTCTTGTTTTTGAAGTCTGGGAATAGGTGTTGTGAAAAAATAATGAATGCCTCTTTCATATCTTCTCCGTCTGTGAACGGCTTCCCATGTCTGACTATTTCCAGACTTGCATTGGTAGATGAATTTGCAGTCTTTGCAGACTTCACTTTTTCAATTGATTTTTTGTCAGATCAGTGTTTCCATATCAGTTCCAAAACAGCTTTTTTCTCCCTCATGTTTCAGCTTTTATATATATATATATATATATATATATATATATATATATATATATATATATATATATATATATATATTTTTTTTTTATTATTATTATTTTTTTTTTTTTTTTTCGAGATCACAATAATGTTTACATCTACAATTACAATACAAAACAAACGAAAATATAAATAAAAAAATAAATAAAAAATCTGCAGTTTTGCTGTTGCTGGCCTTTTTGCGCATGCCAGCTGTCAAATCTGGCTGCTGAAACGTTATTCATCACAGAAATTGCACAAGGTCTGAAGAGAGAAGTAAAACATTTTCACTTAATAAGAAGCCATGATGTTTGTTTTTGAGACAAATACTGTGGCGAACCGGACTCCCTATGGTTCAAAGGATTATGGGAGTGTAGTTTGATGTGAGAAAATAGTCAGGTTGATTGGTGATTGGGAGATTGTGTGTTGCCTGTCTCATTATTGTTTCAGATGTTCCTGAAGCACATTGCCGTTCCCCTTTCTGTTGTGTAGTTAGTTAGTCACCATACGTTTGTTGTCTTTGTGTGGGAATGACATGTGCATTGTGGCGACTTATGTGATGGAGTAAACTTATTGCATTCACATGCTTGTTGTCTCGCGGCTGATCAACTTGTACACCAACGAGATATGCATCCAGTGGACCCTTATCATTTATTTCCCCGTATGTGGCTTGCCGGCCCCTGCACTAGCTGCTAGTCAGGTGAAGAAATACGGTGTTTGTGTCAAATAACTGACTGAAAACTGTTGCATTCAAGTGCACTTGAAAATAGAAAATTGAGAAAAAAAGTAACAGTGTAATCAGTGAAAGAAACTTATTTCTTGTTCATTTTAGTTCCAACCCTGCATTGACCTGTCCACGATGTATTCCTGCCTCTAGCTCAATGACCACTGGGAAAGGCTGCAGAACCCTGAACAGGTGGTGATTTCCTGAAGCAGTTTGTATTTAAGTTCCATGACCAGCGGTCACAGAATGCAGTGGCCTCAAGTGGACAGTCTCACAAAAAACGGATTCATGATCATTACAAATCAATATGACAAAGAATAAATATTTGAAAAAAAAGGGGAAATTGCAAAACGTTCTCTGATATGCAGGGCCTTCAATACTGTAATGTCACTTCAATGACATGATGTAACAGAGTCAGTTTACTTATTGTATGTAAAGATTCTATATACATGTATAGGATATATTAAATTTTCATTCAGTTCATTTTCAACACATATTTACTTAATCTACAGTCAAAAATCCAAAGACAATCGAAAGGCATGTATTTCTACTTTTTGTTATTATAAAATGTATTACATTTTCCATTCCTAAAAGTGAATAATGCACAACGCTAAATTATCTGGTTTTAATTCACTGATACAGCAGTCACCTCAGCCGACATCAACCAGTTGCTCACAGTGGTCCAAATGAATGCTCAGGGACTTTCTGAGTCAAAATTACAAGGGAAATTGGTGGCGGATGCATGTGAGCTGTAGCACATACCTGCAGCAGAGATATGCATCAAACTAACATCATGACAAGCACAGGGCCGCGATCACAATGTAGCGCAGTCCACTCTGGGAGCAGCAACAGTTGTGCAGGACAAACCGCGTGAGCCAGAGCAGGTGTTGAAACGCATACCTATTTCTGAACATGAGAGAACCTGCAACCATTGGGAGATCTTTGTCATTTGATGGTCATTTGGTTCCAGGATTTTTCTTTTCTTGAAGGATACTTTGTTGCTCTTTGAGTGCTTTTCTAGTTCTGCATGGTTTTGTTGTCCAGCCAGCGGGTTCCATTGATCTCAGGGCATTGAGCAGGAGAGAACGGAAACACGAAGAACCACAGACGTTGTGGGATGCAATACATAGTTTATTCCAAATCAACATCAGCATCTAGTTGTCAATGGTCAGCGTCAAAGAAATCGAAGGGCAGATACATACCTCAAATCCATTACACCATCCAATACACAATAGGACCGAGGGCGTTCCTCGAATCCAACACACAATATTACACACGAACACTAGACCATATTAGTGTCCGATCATTGGAAACGTTATATGATTTCCCAGAATCCAGGATGCTTGGCTGGGCCATCATGACCTGACGTTACAAATGATAGATATCCATGTTTTCTTCCAAAGGAGACCAGGTGTGACGGACATGGAAACTTGGCTGAACATTCTGTTTATGCAAAAGTAACTATTATTGTTAAACTGACCAAGTCCAGCATGGGTGAACCACAGTTCATCATTCCATTGGTGTTAGGAAACAGATCATACTTTAGCTTAAGTGTTGCACAGGTTGGTAATGAAATGTATGAATTTATTCTCCAACAGTTTTAGCTGCAAAGCTGGCTGAGATCAAGCTTCCTGATACTAATGTCAAGTCCCCTCCAGTTTGTTTTATTTTTATTTCAGCTTTAACATGCAAAATTAAAAAGAACAAGATGCATAAAACGGTATTAAATTCATTAACAGAAAACAAGGAGAGTCTTTAGCTAGCAAGTCCATACATCAAGTAGATGATTCAGGACAAAGACAACTACTGCTGGTTTTCCAAACGATATACAAATACAAGTCATCTCTCTAACACCCAGTGGTCTGTAGTCTTCTAACTCAAGGGCCATGGCATCTTCACCCCACCAGACTGTCTGTCAGCTCCTTCTTAGAAATGTTTATCAAAATGTATTTTCTAGTGTCACAATGTGCTTGCAGTCATTCGGGAGCTTTTCCATGGGACTTTTCATACACCCCATACAGGCCAATAGACTCATGTTGCGCGTGTTCTCTATTGAGAGTATAGTAACTGCAGCAGATGTGGATAAAAATAATTAAATGAGAGCTTGTATAATGTAGGCGCTGAATGATATATGTGATCTGTAGCTAAAAGAGAGGGTGAGAGAGAAACTGAGGACAGGATTAGAAATCAGCGTGCCAGACTTGGTGGTTGGGGCATGTGGAAAGGAGAGACAGGAAACTTGTCAGATGAAGAATGTTAGAAATGGAATTACCAGGAAAAAAAAGTACAGTGAGTCAACTAAGGACATGCATGGATGTGGTATAGGAGGACGAGATCAGGACAGGGGTGGTCAGACGAGGATTGATAAGATACATGAAGTGGGAGGAAGCTTGGTTGCTGTGGAAACCTCTGATGGGAAATGACAAAAAAGCATACAAAAAGTAAGTCACTGAACAACAACAATTGGGATTATTGGTACCATAATCGTGTCTTTTACACTGCTTAATACATGGAGCAACATTTAGTTTTGATCCAGATTATTAGATAACCCCCAAATTTTCATATATCACATCATCAAGGATTTGATCCGACTCACATTTGGCTGCAGCACACACAGAGGGCCCATCATCGTTTGGTCTAGATTCTCCAGAAGTTGCGCTGGGTTTGCACACTCGAGCGTAGAGGTGAGAAAATGCATCTGGTTTTGTCTTTTTTGTGGCAGACTCCTTCACCTTCTCACTGTGGACCTCTGCATAAATGGGGTCTCCTTCTTGGATATTTTTCAGACATTGCCTCACATTTGTTGAGTCCAGAGGAGTAATTTTGTCAAATACCTCAGAGTAGACAGACTCCGCAGGACTCATGGGGACAGCGAGATTTGAGGAGTGCAAAGTGGGTACTGCTGTTATTCTGGAACCTGGCGGTTGAACAGGAAGAACACTGGCAGGATCAACATAGAGGGCTTCTGTGCCTTTGGGTGTGGGTTGGAGACACTCAAGTGGATCAGCATAAACTGCATCTGATGGCTCCGTAGCCACAACAGGGCTCTTCTGTGTGGGCACCTTGGGGAGGGGCATGAGGGTGATCGGTGCGGGCTGCACTGAGGAAGGACTGACCGAGTCAGTTTTATGCTCTGAAGCATCAGATAGCTTTACTGTAGTTCCAAGCTTGTTTTCCAGAAATGAAGTCAGACTAGTGTTTTCTGAAGTTCTGGGTAATGGTGAATGACCACGTCTGGTAGAGGCTGTCTGTGTTTCATCTTCCTTCTTTTGGGTTCCTGAAGACCTCTGTTTAATGGTGTTTTTCATTAAAGAGAAGATCTTAGCTGCCTCTGGGGTCTCAAAGTTGAAGGTTCCTGGACCGCTGTTACACCGACGACCTGCTTCAATGGTTAATGCAAGCTGCGGGGAAAGACATGAAAACATATTTGTTAAGTTCTTTCCAAATGATTGCGATACAGTCTCCATAATGCCAAGCTTATAACTGAAATCATTTCCAGCTCACATTATTTGTGTCAATTCATTAAGCTTTTCATTTGGACTCTACCTTGTCTTTTCCATATCTTCTCAGCCATTCATACGGCCACTCCCAAATGATGTTCTTCTGAAGGTCTTTCAGCAACAATTCCTTCTCCCCTACCTGCAACCAGTAAGACCCCTTCAGCTCACAATTCACCGCTGCTTCTGTCTGCTGCACCACCACCCGGAAATCTGGGGTTGAAACAAAGACCAACAATTGAATTTTCTCCAGTGTTTTGGGTCGATGAAGGAACAGTTCATATAGTGAGATATGGTCTGCACACAATCACACGGTCAAAACCTTACAACAAAATCAAAATTATGGGCTACAATCAAGGTATTGCAATCACATAAGTTAGTATTGAAGAGCCAAATAAAAAAATAATAATTCAACAATTGCGTGAAAATATGTAAAATATGATGTTTCAATAACGGACAAGATAAAATTAAATAAAATCTAAAAGGAAGAATTTTGTTGAGAAACATTAAGACAGAGAAAGACTAAAATTAGAAAAGTATTGTCTCGCATATACCTGCACTTCACAAGCACTTTAACTTGGATTGTAGGATTACTACCCCAAAGTTCATTCCGAACTAGTGCTACTGCTGAAAGAGATAACATTCCGAAAAACTAAGAACAACGTAGCACAAGATCGTAGTCACATCAGACAATGTGGACTCAGAGAGATGAGACAAGTAATTTTTTTCTGTTCTAAGCACATAGAACTGAAGTTACATTCAGGTTTCTCAGGTCCAGCATCCTGATTTATTCCGACGTCCAAATAATAATTGATTTCTTTTTCCTGGTATGACAAATCACTTTGAGTTTGTGCATTTCTGACTGGTCTCCTTTTGTTTTTGCTGTCTGTCTGTTCCCTGCACACTTTGTTTAATTCACCCTCCAGTATTGTTTTTTTTTTTTTTTTTTTTTTTTTTTGACTGACTTTGACTCCCTCTACTAGAGTGATTCAGTGCTGTTACGACTTCAGTTTATCCTTGAATTAAATCCTGTTTCCACCCTGCTGCATGTGTTGGGGAATATATTTAATTACAAAGATGTGCAACAGTTTAGTTTATAGTATGATCTGTTTCCTAATGCCAATGGAATGTTGAACTGTGGTCTACCCATGCTGGACTCAGTCAGCAACACAGGCATCTTCAATGCATCCATGGAGTCCTGTCATGTTCCAGCCCTCTTTAAATCCTCCATTATTATTCCTGTTCCAAGGAAAACTAGGATCATAGAACTGAATGACTACAGACTGGTGGCACTGATGTTTGTCATGAAGTCCTTTGAGCGTCTGGTTCTATACCACCTGAAATCCATCACTCCTCCCCCCTGGACTCAATGCAGTTTGCCTACAGAGCCAACATATCTGTGGACATGTGTCAGGATCCTGTTTGTGGAGTTCAGCTCTACTTTCAACATGATTCTCCCAGCTCTGCTTGAAGACAAGCTTCACCAGCAGAACGTGCCTGACTCCCTCTGCAGGTGGATTGCGGACTTCCTGACCAGCCAGAGAGAAAGGCTGGGGACGACTGTCTCCGACACTCGGACCCTCAACATCGGGTCTCCTTAGGGTTGTGTTCCTTCTCCGTGGCTCTTCTACCTGTACACCAAATGATGCACTTCCAGCTGATCAAGTTTGCGAAGGATGCCACCATCATTGGGCTCATCTCAGATGGGGAGATGAGTCAGCTTAGAGGAGGGAGGTGGACCGTCTGCTGTCCTGGTGCAACCACAACAACCTGGAGCTGAACGTCCAGAAGACAGTGGAGATGATCATGGACTTCAGGAGAGTCACAGCTCCTCCGTCCCCTCTCATGATGGCTGGTTCACCCATTTCCATTGCGGACTCCTTCTGCTTCCTGGGAACCACCATCACCAAGGACGTCAAATGGGAGCCGACCATCAGGTCCCTCATCAAGAAGGGAATGTTGCACAGAATGTTCTTCTTGCGGCAGCTACGAAAACTACGACTTCTGACAAAGATGCTGGTGGTGTTCTACACAGCTGTCATTGAGTCCATCCTCACTTTCTGTATCACTGTATGGTACAACAGTGCCACCTCCAGGGACAATAGCAGACTACAGAGCATTGTGCATTCTGATGAGAAGGTGATCGGTCGCAGAGTGCCACTGATGTGTAAAAAAATGAAATTTCCCATTTGTTCCAGGAAAACCTATAGTTTAGTTTTGAGTAAAATGCTGTCTGACACGGATCCATGGTTCACCTGCTATTATCATTCAGCATTTAAGTGTTGATTTTGTCATTGTTTTTGTAAGCCTGTCTGGGGTCTGCGCCTTGCTGTATCTCATCTTCTGTTTTGGATTTCTGCTTATCTTCCAACTATAATTTTAAATCATCAATTTTCATTTTTTTATGTATTATGTTAATTTTTTTTTTTAACCTACACATTCTATTAAGTCTACGGCACAACCAGCCATGACAAGATATGAAGAAAATCCTCACTAAGCATTTAAAGTGGGACAGCGGAAGATTACCTTCATCAGCTGAGGCGTAGATTTGGTTCTCCTCAATGACAATCTGATCAGCGGCACCTCTCTGAGGTAGACACACAGTCAGGATTCCTGTCACAAAATCTTCCACATAATACTTGCCTCCAAGTTGTGCTGTGACAGCTGCTTCACCCACTGCACACACTTGTCCTTTGGAGCGGAAAACACCATCGTTCTCTCTTTTGTCTCAACACAGAACGCACACATGTTGTCCTAAAAACATGCTTTCGTCAATATGGACCATTCACACAAACTGTCACTGTATGCATTGATAGTTACAAATGATAAATGTGGCTGTTTAGTGGTGCACTTCTCCAACTGCAACATCATATTCAGAGGTATTGCTGAATGAGGAACTGTTACATGAATTTAACATCAATGGTCAAAATTTAATTACATCATTTAATTACATCATTGCTTATTCTGGAGAGCAGCACTACACAAAATGTGTTTATTGTCTTCGTATTTTGTTATTCTGAAATTTTATCAGACAAAACACCTACGTAGCCTGAGATTACGTTTACACGGTAATGGCACTACTGAAAATGACTATTTTTTCAAAGTTAACAATTACAGTTAAAATAAGTAAATAAATAAATGCATACATTTTCAACAAGTCCTTTCTGTCTTCAGTTCTTTGCTCTTATTTCATTTTTTTTCAAAGTGCATTGATAAAAGCGCGCAGACTAGAAGTTATAAAGATTGTAGGCTGGGCTGCACCACCACTATTTATCTGAAAAAAATGCACACTTATCAGGGGAGTTAAAGAGCATTGCACATGAATATAACCTCCACCAGCTAGGAGAGCAAGAAAAAAGTAAATCTAACCATTGGACAAGCCTCTGCATTCCGAGGGAGTTTCACAACATTGAGTATGTCAGACAGTAGGATGACTTTCAGCTTCCTATCTGAAGTGGCCAGGTGATGCTTCCTTAAACCTCCTAGACGATCTGCTCCTGCACTCCAACCTGTAACACCTGAAACACAAATGCAACACCTTTCAGAGTTCAGAAAGCAATGACAAAATGACTGTTTGGGACAGTAATGGAGTTAAAGCAGCTGTAAACCGGATTTTGACCCAAATATATTTTCACGTTAGGTTTCATATTGAACAGCAATAAATCACAGAATCTGGCTGTGTAGTTCTTCATATGACAAGCATTAAGACCAGAGGTCCCCAACCACCAGGCCACGAACCGGTTCTGGTCTGTGGGTCATTTAGCAACCAAGCGTAGTTTTGATTAGACAAACAAGCTTTCGCCAAGATTGTGCCTTGTCATTGTCAGACCCATAAACTACAGACATTTTATTGAACTTTAAGAGCTCAAATGTGCTGTTTTCGTCCATGTGTGTTCCCACTTTTTCTCTGGTGTTCAGCTCAGCCACCTCATGTGCCAATTCAGTTATACTATGCTTGGAGGGTGACTCTTCATAGCGGTATAAAAGAGTCATTGTGCGATTCCGCTGTCCTTGTGTATTATTATTTATATGTCAATTATGTCATAGGTTATTTGTTCTTTTATCCACAATGTACCTTAAAAAGCTAGTCCGTCAGAATATTGTCTGACAATAAACCAGTCCTTGGAGCAAAAAGCTTGAGGGTCACTGCTCTAGTGCAAGAGTTTTCGCTTTCAGGTCAAAGAGTCAAAGTTGATCCGCAAACAGCTTGCTTACATGAATGGAAGCCAGATTACACGATTCACCATGTCAAGGGAACACACACAGAGCCAATGTTAATGTCAATGAAAGAAAAAACTGTTTCACCTCACCCAAGTGTTTGATTGCCACCAACAAAACAAACAAAAGATGTGAAACCAAAAAGAAGTTTGAAACATATTGACGCTGATATAACTGAATTACAAGCAAGTGTGGTGTTGTTCTGCCTATCCACATCAGTCACTTCATAGAATAAAATGTAATTAGCCTCCATTGTACTCATTAATTAAAGCAGCTTTTAATTGTGTGCGTGGTGTTTTTAGTACAACTGACTAGCAACATCGCTGTACAGTACTCTGATACTTCCACACCTACTCTATGGCGGAGGAGGATGTGTGGAGGGAGAACGTACGGATGTATGAATAAACTCTTAACAAAAACATGAATAATGAAATTATATGACAGAGTCAAGGGACAAACACAGCTGCTACTGAAGACTTTTCTAAACTTACTCCTGATGAGGAGCAGAGGAGAAGAGGGAACTTCTACTAACTTCTACCAAATATTTCCTGCAAATAAATGTAAGTGACGTTAATGTAATACAGTATGTCATTACTGTCTGCAGATTTGAGTTCACTGAAGAAATAATTCCGTTCTATGAATACGTGCTCTGCACTCTAACAGGCTTCACTATTGGTTTAACCACTCCGAGGCTCCGCCTTGTGCCTGAGAATTGATTGGCTTCACTCTCCCAGGTTGGCTCCACCTGCCCAATAAATCCCCCTGTTCAGCATTGTTACGCCTCTGAACAAGGTTGAATAAGCCTTCAAGCCAGCTGGAGGATCAGCTCCTGTGGTCTCTTATGCTGCAGAGATGGCTGCACAGATGCAATGCGCCAAGTGCTGTGTGGTCACCGCCCTCCCAGGCGACTGACCACCAAAACACACGAATAGTCTACCTCACCAGCCAGAGCAGGTGCAAATGAGCCACCTGCGCATCCTGATGTGGAGGCGAGGAAAAAGCTCTCAAAGAGATTACTCGTGACCTAAAAGACAGGATATCAGACGGGTTCGGACGGAGCGTGACAGAATCTCCATCATCCCCAAACGACAAACATGCCAGGTTGATTGACAAAGCCGCCAAGTCCCCAACTCTTTTGGCATACACCAAGGCCAAAAGAAGTGCCGTCTTATATGACAGCATGTCAATGCGAGTCGAGTCCAAAGGCTCAAAAGATGACCCACACAGTCCTTCCAGGACCACTTGCAGACTCCAGCGCAGAACCACAGCCCTCGCGACTGGTCTGATGCTGCAAGCTCCATGTAAAAAATGTTTCACAACAGGGTGAGTCCTGGCTGAAAATCTACCAAAATCCTCGTGGCCCACAGTGATAGTAGCCGCAAACACTCCGAGTGTAGACGCTGAACCCCAGACAAGGGACAAGACACTGCAACCAGTCCTTTGTCTCTGCACCAGTTGTCAAAGACTCACCATCTCAAATCACGAGCACTGGTCCCTTATTCGCTGCAGCAGCGAGATCATTAGACGCAACGGGGGAAAAGCGCATAGGAGCCCCCTTGGCCAGCAAGGATGTGCCAGAGCATCCACCCCCAGTCCGACGCCCTCAAGGAGAACCAGAGGGCAAGCTTTGCATTCGCTTCTATAGCGAACAGCAACCGGTTCCAAGCTGTTATAATTCGAGGAGACAGCTGCGACTCCTCCACCAGGGCGCCCCCTCTGGACATCCTGTCTGCTCCCACATTGAGGGAACCCGGGACGTGACATGCTCTCAATGACAGCAGGTGACTGTCCGCCCAAAATAGGATGGAGGCTGTCACCTTGTGGAGAGCGCGTGACACTCCCCTGTCTGTACAGGTACGCTACAGCTGACGAGTTGTCCGACCTGATCATGACATGATTCCCTCTGATGAGAGGAGCAAAGTGGCGGAGTACTAGGTCCACTGCCATCAACTCCAAAACATTTATATGACGTGGCGGGCCTGACCAGACCACACCCACACTGTTTCCGTCCAGGGTGCCAATCAGACACATCTGATTGGCACCCGAGAGTCCCAGAATACCAGATCCCGACGTGCCTTCCCGGACAGCACCAGTCGGCAATTCTTGTCCTTTACTGGATCCAGCTTCAAGCGGCTGAACCACCTCTGCATCCTTCTCATATTCAGTAGACCCAATTTCATTACTGGATGCGCTGCTGACATGAGCCCCAGCAGTGACATGACATCGCCGGCTCTCAATCGAGGGGTGTCTCTGACATTCGATATCTGATCAAGCAATCTTGCAATGCGCTAGATCCCCAGATACTGGATCTGCATGCTGGGCTTATTCCCCAACCCCGACAAGCCAAGCCACATATTCCGTGCTGACATATGTGACAGCGCACGCCCCCGACCGCCATATTTAATGAAGGCCTGCGACAGGAGAGAATAGAAGAAGCGGAAGAAGCTGTCACTTGGATCGCGCAGTGCTCGTCTGGCAGAACCTGCTTCCCCGTTACCCAAAGGGAAGTAGTCGGCGCCAGACACAGAGCCAGCGAGTTGCCTTATGGAGGAAGATCCTTCCTCCAATCGACTCCCTCCACCTTAGCAGGACCTTAGTCTTGATGTTAACGCCATTTTGGGGCACGTGGTTGAAGGCCTCCTCTTCGGCCTTGTCTTAATCTCGTGCACTGAGCAAGATATGTCGTCCTCTTCGGGGGGTTGGAAGTTCTGCAAAGGGGCCAGTCCCAAACGCTCTAACGGCAACGCAAAGCACTTCGGCATATTATCCAGCGGAAGCGTTTCAACGGAGGATCGGCCTTGTCCTCATCCTCACCCCCACTCGCCTCGTCCTCTCGGATAAGCCCCTGAGCTGGCCCGGAGACATCAGCAAAAGAAGCTTGGGGTCTTTTTCCACGAAGACCTGGCGATCATTGCATTCGTCGTATGTATCCCAGGGCTTCATCTTGGGCTACATGCCGTTGCTTTTGCCCTTGGGCTCAGGTTCCAACGGCTGGGCCTGATCGACCAGGCCGCCGAACCAAGAGCGGAGCGCCTCCCACTTTCGCTTCTTCTTCTTCCACGGGGAGGTTGACACACGCAGCACACGAGTTAAACTCCAAAACATGCTGCGCCCCCAAACAACTGAAGTAGCTGTCGTGGGTGTCTCTCTCCTCCAAAAAAGCTTGGCATGTTACACAAGTAGCTTCCATAGCACCTGATGGTGATAATCCAACACGAAATATAAACAATTCAACAGAGTGACAAAAGGAGACAAATGGTGCCGAACAGGGGGATTTATTGGGAGAGGTGGAGCCTATCTGGGCGGAGAGTTATGCCAATCAATTCTCAGGCACGAGGCGGATCCTCGGAGTGGTTAAACCAATAGCAAAGCCAATATGAGGGCAGAGCATGTATGACATAGAATCGACTACGATTTCACTGACAACCTTTAAAGTCTGTCTTGATCTGTCCCATGGATAGAAAAATGATGATGGGCCATGGCACTCATTCACTCCTCTAAATTCTCATAATAACAGCATGTTTGAATTGCATGCAATTCTTACTGCTTGTTTAGTATGAACAACGACCATGAAAATTAAGGAGTCTAATCTTGAAAAACAATATAAATGGGTGGGCACTACCTCCCATGTCCTGGATCTCCAACCGGCCTGCTCCACTGCTGCTAGAAAATAGAGACAAGGAGATTGGTTTCCATTTCTGAGGAAACAGAGAAACGCATTAATGTCAACTGATTAAATACAAGCAATACAGATTCATCATGAGGCAACACAAAAAATGGACTTAAACATAATAGAATAACTTCATCACCGTCATCATCATCATCAGACATTCATTCAATCAAAAGTCCTACCAAAAAAAAAAAAAAAAATGAAGAAACAATGAAGAACAGACTTGACTCAGGCCCTACTTGTTGGCAGAGGCAGATCTGTAATATCAAGCATTAATGCTGTTCAGATCAACCACTGATTCTAGGTACGGCAGAACCACCAGGTCCTACCCCGCCCCCGATCCAACCCCGCTCCCAGGTTCAACCCCACAAAGCAGCTCCACTTCGTCTTCTGAGGGTAATTGCCCCGCTACTGCACTTCATCAAATTGGCAATTATTCCATTTGACCCCACTTCAAGTTTGAGTGGAGAGGATTGTTTAGACAGGACATCAGTCTGTGGAAAGTGATGTGAGTCTGGGAAATTTTCACATTAACACATTAGGTGTAGATGTTATTCACATTTTTCTGTGAGAGCAGCAGGAATATTACACTGTAGTTCATGATCACAGTTATAATTGTACTTTTAACACAAGGACCAACCGTTTTTATTAGAGCCACCTGTGTGTCTGTCTTGTGCCCATACATTTTTATTATTCATAATCGATTGCCGTGAACGTCAATGACGTACTTCCCTTTGCACATTCACAAGAAATACAACGTGATGTTTGTCCACAAGCTTTGCTCAGTTATATTTATTTTATTTACTACAACAACATCAGCATTTAACCAGTGCTTTACATGAACTCATAACACAACATATCACTCTGCCCCCAATGGTGTGGCTGAATATGAATCTGTCTCATTCAACAGGTGCTATATAGTATAGTTGCTGGTCTGTCTAAATGCACTACTTATCTCATGGTCTGGCCATTCTCACATGACCGAATGGTGAACAAACAGCTCCACTCAGCTTCTGATGGAAATTGTAAACTACTCTGTAGTTACGCTCTCTGTGCTCTCTGCTCTCAGTGAGATTGAAACTGGAGGCAGGGTTGTACCTAAGGGGTGGGTTTGGATCTGGTGGGACACCACCCATTGGTTCTGCAGCGAGGACCACTTGAAATATTGTGAGTGGTGATGCAAGCTTCAAAGCGCTTGATGACAACGATTAGGAATTGTGCATTTATTATACAATATTAATATTGTTGGAATTGCTTGTATAAAGAAGTTATTTACAGATGGAGGAATGCTGAGTGAAGAGTGTGTGGTTGAGTGTGCGTAAGAAGGTGAAGTTGCAGGTACAGCAAAATGGCGGGAGTGAAGCAGACACTGGAGGCCTGAGCAGACACTAACTTGTTGGCGGGTCCAAGGTCAGACGGACGCGCGGAGATACATGGGAGGTGTATTTCCAGCACAACCAATGTAGTAATCAACACATTACACATTCCCTCACCCACGATTTCGGTTTTCCTTCATTAGGAGGATCTCAATTGGTCATTTGGTTTTACTCCTCTCTTTGAAACCCTGGTGCCTGAGTTCGTGTTTTATTCCTTCCTCTGTTTCCGCGTGTTTCCTGGTTTGTTCTATGATTTACTATTTCTGTTCATTGTGTATTTGTCTCTCTGTTTGCAGATTTAAGTTTGTTTGACTCTCCCGGTTCGGTGACGCTTTCTGTTTGGACTCTTATTCGTGGCTAGACTTCTCCCGGTTTGATGACGCTGTAATTCTGGACAATTTAGACTTCACTTTGTTTCTCCCGGTTCGGTGACTCTTTCTGTTCTGGTTTTGTTTAATGATTAAAAATTGTACCTTGCTCTACTCCTTGCCTCCTGTAAGTTTTCTCATCACTGCACTTGGGTCCCACTCTGTCTTGACTCATAACAGTTCGATCTGGCCAACAAAACATGGACCCAGCACAGATGGACTTACAGGAGGTCTTAGCCACTCAGGCCACCAGGGTGAGTAACTTAGAGACTGTTACTCAGACTATTTTTAAGATGTTGTAGTCGCTTTCTGAAGCAGTTGAACGTGTTTTCTCCCACTCTGATCTGCCCAGTGCTCCGCTTGCGTCCTCTGCTGTTCCTCAGGTTGCGGAGAAAATTCTGTCTGTTCCTCGGTACCACCTGCCGGTCAAGTCTCTGCTTTACACCCGTTTATAATCGAAGAGCCAGAGGATCCCATGCAGGTGGGAGGAACACGTCTCTCACCTGAGAAGCGTCGGTTCCGGTTAGATCATGGGTTGTGTTTATATTGTGGTGCTACTGTTTTTTTTTTTTTTAAGCACCTGCCTGGTACGTCCTATGGGAATAATATTATATTACAAAATAAATATATTAATCAAGCTATATTATTAAATTAAATTATTGTATAATGTTTTGTTAAATAATAAAAAGATTGAGTTCAACAGATGCGGAGAATAAGTGAATGGCATCTGACATGAGGCTTGATGAAGGAACCTTTTGGAGACCATCTGTGGCATCGTAAACCCAATGACCAGATGGAGAATGGATGAGATGACAGAAGCAAGCCAATCAGATGAATGGATCGGGTTGTCAGCTACCACCTATCATAGGCAACATTTTGGAGGATTCATCAACATTGCTCCAGACTGAGTGGAGTCTATACCACACGTGGAATTTGACCCATGACGACCAGGACCATAAGAAGACCAAGACCAATTAGTGGAGACTACACCCCAAGATGGACTGAAAGCTTATAAAAGAGAGACAAAAAGGGATCAGACTTTGTCACACTATTCTACCTGAGCTGAGGCTAAGGCAGAGATAGTTGATGACCCAGGGCCCTGTGAAGGTGACTAGACTCCTCTGTCAGGCAATAAATTCTTTTTGATTTTAACTTGTGGGTTTTTGGTAGTCATTCTCACGAGTAAACGAACACACGGAAGATACATTAAAGGTGTATTTCCCTACAGTCCCAAGATGCCTCCTTCTCCCCCTGGCACCCACGTTAAATACACCTCTCTCTCTCAGCGTGAGAGACAACCGTGCGTTTCCTCAGGTCACTCGCCAGAGACCGAGACACCCATGCTTGTGGGAAGAACTTGTCTGTCACCTGAGGCACATCAATATCGGTTAGCTCACAGGTTATGTTTATACTGTGGTGTGGCTGGTCATGTTCTTGGCACCTGTCCTACTTGTCCCAAGAGCCCTCGTTCTTTTCCCATGACTCGTACCAAGGTTGGACTCACCTCACTCTCTCTGGGCGATGGACAGCAGCACACCTGATCAGGTCACTCAGCGGACTGCACCACTCAGACTCAACAGTTAGTTCCAGCCAGTTTATCGAGATGTTCTCCTGCTTGTCATCCAAGCCGGACCCGCCAAGATTCTGTCCCATGCCTCAGAACCCCGATTTCCAGTCCAAGCCATCGCTCCCGAGATTGTCTTCAAAGCCAGCGTCACCCCAGAACCCTATCGTGTCATCCAAGCCGCTGCAGCCAAGCTCCCCCTCCAAGCTCTCTCAGCCCCTCCAACGAGCCTCCTCCTCCCCTGGTCTTCGACGACCATCCATCCAGGTGCGAAGGATATTGAAGATCAGACGACACGGTCGTGAGTTCCACCATCAGAATCCCAGTAGACTGGGTAAGACACCTGGAGGTGTTCTTTAAAAAGGGGCGGGGGGTACTGTCATGATCCGCTTTTATTTTGTTCCCTGGACTCCTGTTTCTCCTGTCTTCCTGTTTGTGTGGCACACAGTTGGAGCCAGTCATCCCAATTACCTGCGTATAAGAACACCTGAACTCCAGCAACGTGTGCCAGATCGACTCCTTGATTTCTGTGGTAAAGTGGCTCTCTGCGCTCTAGTTTTTGGTCTTTTTTTTTTTTTTACTCTCTTTGAAACCCTGGTGCCTGAGTTCGTGTTTTATTCCTTCCTCTGTTTCCTGGTTTGTTCTATGATTTACTATTTCTGTTCATAGTGTTTTTCTCTCTGTTTGCAGATTTAAGTTTGATTGTTTCTCCCGGTTCGGTGACTCTTTCTGTTCTGGTTTTGTTTAATGATTAAAAATTGTACCTTGCTCCACTCCTTGCCTCCTGTAAGTTTTCTCATCACTGCACTTTGGTCCCTCTCTGTGTCTTGACTCATAACACGTCATGCCCAACGTTGGGATGGCTGCTCAAGGTATTGCTTTTGTAGGGCTAAATGAGTTGCCTCCTGGTGTCAGACTTCAACATACAAAGGTGCCCAAACCTAGATGGTCAATATTCTCATGTATGTTGTCTCATGCATATTCTCACAGCTTCCATGGCCTCTTTTTTGCAGTCTCTTCTTGACAGAGGGTGGGTGCCATCGGTGTTGGTGTTTTTTTTTCAGTCCTTTCAGCCTTCCACAACGGCATTGAGTGGAAAACAATAGGGTATCACCCATTGGTTGTTTTCTGTGTGGATCTCGTGGAAGCCATATTGGGACCTGCAGCAAGTGTTGGGGGCACTTTCAAAACTTATTATTGATCCTGTAGACTAGACATACATAGATTTCTTCATAGGTCACTGGTCTTTTGTGCATGCAGTCTGTGAAAGGGTTAACGTGTTAGTCACTGGTCGCTGTTTCCGAGTTTGCAGCAGGTCAGTTTGGCTAGGACGCCCCGTTAACCAGAGAGAGCTGGGTGCATTTAACCCTCAGTCAATAGAGGCAACCACTCGGGCAAGTCTTGAAGGTTTTGTCACTGCCCATCTGCGTCCATTACATTAGATTAGACTGCCTCTATTCTTCCCACATAGATGACAGCCTGAACAATGATTTTTCTATTCTCAGAAGCACATTGAGATGTAGATAACCCCTGGAGATACAGCACACTCATCTGCCAGCCTTCGCCAGTTGTTACCAATAGCTAAGGCCGGTCAGAGGACAAAACCACACTGTCTTAGGAACCTTGGATTACATTTTGTAACCCGTCTGTTAAGAGTGTCGCATTCTCAACTACGCTGCCTGGCAGGCATGCTCCTGTGGTTGAATCAATGAATAGCAGCAGGTGAGGAGAGCTCCTTTATAGCTGAGGGGCGGTGCAAGTTAGGTGGCAAGTTGATTGCTTTTTCTTAACACGTTGGCAACAGCGTTACCAACAGTGAAGCCCTGTCACTTAAGATTAAAGTGCAAGTGAGGGATTTTTGACATTTTATTAGTATGTTTTGTAAAGCAAAAAGTCAACATATGTAATATTTTGAAGCATACCTGAATAACAAAGAATTTTATTCATTTTGAAAATATTCGCTGCAGAATGAGGAAGCATCCCTGTCATCCAAATCTCCCTTTCACCGTCCGGTCAAACATCTGCTCGCTCCGTCACAAAACAGACCAGTTACATGCCGGGTGCCGATTGGAAAGAGCTTTCAGAAATCTGCATAATCGCTCTATCTGAGACCTAGCTTGACGAGTCAACCTGGACAACTTCACCATCATCAAGTCTGACGGGACAATGTAGTGGAATGTATGCGCTGTATGTACCATGTGAGTGCACTGTTCTATTGAGTATGATTGAGTCATTATTGGAGGTGCACGAAGAAGTCAATAAAAGGAGTTATGACTTAACAACTGGTGAAAGCTGGGGGGTCCGGGAAAGTTCGCTCCACATGCAGAACCTGGTCCATGAGCACATGCTGTGCTTTGTGAACATCCGCGCTTGGTGGGACGTCCACGGCAGCCAGAAAGAATGAAGCGAAGTGGTAGTTCACTACAGGCTGTTGTCATTAACCTGACCGAGTCCAACATGAGATATAACGAAATATTCTCAGATAACTGAAGATAAACCTCTCTTGAGTAGGTTTTGGCTGTGCTTTTTCACTTCCTGATACAAATGGCATGGAATAGAGTTATACTTCAAAACGCATGACAGCCCCTCTGGCTTTACAATCCCAGTATCCACCTTCAGCTGGGAATTTGCCAGAGTGGCCAAAATGTACCGATTGTTTGGAGAACCTAATAGGAAGACCGTTCCAGGAGATAAGGTGATGAACCCAAGTCTGACCTCGCAGGCCTGACCTGTGGCCTGTTTTTACATGTGATTCTGAAAGTTGAAGTGAGTGGTTCATTGTCATATTGTGATAACTCTCCCTTGTGTGTTATCATGGTCACGTTTAGTCTCGTTTGAAATCTTAAATTGAGATGGGAAAGTTTTGACATATTGTGAGCAAATCTGTACCTCAGAGAATGTTCTACTGTCGAATACAATTCTGGTTAGTTTGATTACAACCCTCAAGCCCATTTTTGTTTAGCTGCCCCTTGATTGGTTAAACTGTGTGAGCTTGTTTGGTTGGAACAAAAACCTGCACCACCCCGGCCCTTTGAGGACCGGATTGCGCACCTCTGAGCTACATCAAAGCATGTACTGTATTAATCATAATGACCAATTATTTGCTAAACTACAAGAAGTCAGTCTCATGTCACCAGGGCTTTAAAAAAATATTCAGATTTGATTGTCAGTTTTTGTGGAAAAAAAAAAAATTGAGTGGTGGAACAATCGCTGTCAAAGGTCACGGATGTTTTTTTTTTGTTTTTTTTTTGTAATACAAGACAGTCATTACAAGCCAAAGTGACTATTCCAATGAAAAAAACTAACATCTTACATGTATCTTATGACAGTCTGAAATAACAATTCTTGAGCAAACAGATGACTGACTTTAAAATATATATATATATACTAATAAAAATATGCTTAGCTAATGTATTTTAGTTTCTATACTTGCATAAAACTGGAAATGTATTAGTCATAGTCATATCATAGCTTTGACACTTGATGACACCAGGTTAGTACACAAAATACTCCTTGATTTGAAGTTACCAAAAGCTGAGAGTCATATAATCAAAGCTCATTCAAATATTCAAATGTTTATGGACTAGTTTACATACAGTATAGTTACAACGGCTTGTACTCCCACCAATAGAATTTATGCACACAATTTTCATATATTTAAAACAAAGTATAAACAGATATACATTACTAATAATGACTTCATTTATTGAGCTGCAGATATAAATGGGTTAGAATGTGAGGGCTAAGATCTACGTAGATATCTTTGTCTTGTTTTTCTGATCATGCTGTGTCAAGAGGGAAATAATATCGAGTAACTACAGTTGCATGGTCTTAAAGTGGTGTGTGTTGCCATTTACTGCCATCTTAAATGTAATAATACACACATATGCGTGGCAGGATCATAACCATGGTGTTGATAATTGGTATTTGATTTAATTGATAACTGAGAAATTGGCGAGCGTCATAGAGCAGTCCCAGAAAACTGAAGATAACTCTGAAACTGTGGCAGGAATGTGAGACTACTTCCAGAGCCAACCACAGAACTGTTTAAAACAACACAATTAAACAAAGATCCTCTTGCCTTTTTTCTCCTGAACATATTTTTTGTCTATTCTTTTTCCTCTTGTTCTTTTCAACATAGAGTTGAAAAAAGAGCAGTTGTGTGCATGTGTGTGTGAGACAGAGAGAGACAGCATTGGAAGTCCAAGTGTGTAATTGTCTCTGGAATGAGATCTGTTCCAACTTGTTGGCTTCGAGTCTCAGCATTTTCTGTGTATGTTTTTTCCCTTGTAACCAAAAACATGTTTCCTGGATTATGAAACAATAAGCGAAACTAAAGCCCTGCAGCTTCATGATGTTCTAAATATCACAAAATGTTCAATAGTAAGCCAGAGTTAATACTGAATTCATAATCAGCACTTAAACAAGGCTAACTGTCAATGACAAGAAAGAGGAAAAACACTCACATTCTTATCTTTGTGGGATTGCAGGTAAACTTTCCCAGTTGTGGCGTGAATATCCATAACAGAAGCTGTGGTCACGTCTCACCTTTGGGCTTGGAGTGCTCTTTTGTCAGGCAGGTCGGTTTCTACTCAGTTATCTGTTTAAGGGCGTGTTCACCTTTGTACATGCTTGAAGTGTGAGTCCCACATGATACGCTGTCAAGCACACACCCATAAGTATACGTGCACAGGCACAAATGTAGAATTACATTGATTTATAAATGATAGTAAAATGAGTAGACATTTGAAAGATATTTGAATTTAGATTTTTGGATTTTTTCTTTTGTTTAATAATTTTACAATCACACTTCAACTATCTTATCATATATTTTAGATATGATCACAAAGAGTTTCAGGGCAGGGTCACTCATGGAAAGTGTGTCAGTAATTTTGGATCACTTTGAGCTTAAAAGGTGTCTGCGCGCCACTTTGGATTTAAAAAAATGAATAAATGAACAAATAAGAAAGGTTGACCAAGCGCATAATGAACTACAAGTGAACAAATGCTGTTGCATGGTTTCAATTTAGCTGTAAGGGAAACATCCATCCATCCATCATCACTTATCTGCAGCCGGGTGGCAGGGGCAGCATATTCAAAAGGTTGCTCCAAACACACTTCTCCCAGGCAACATCCTGCAGCACTGACTGGGGGATCCCGAGACCCCTCGTTCTCCTCCCAGCTGGCCATGCCTGAAACACCTTCAAAGGGAGGCGCCCAGGGGGCATCCTCATGAGATGCCCAGATCACCTCAACTGGTCACTTTAAACACGGAGTCTCTCCTGAGTGACAGAGCTCCTGACCTTATCTCTAACTGAGATGCCCGTCACCTGTCAGAGAAAACTAATTTCAGCTTTCATCTGGGATCTCGCCCTTTCATCAAGTTCATATCCAGAAGTGAAGGTCGGGATGAAGATTGATCGGTCAATAGAGAGCTTTGCCTTTGGCTCAGCTCTCTCTTACACACAACAGTGTGGACTGGAGACAAGATTTCAAACCAGTCAACTTGAGGCAGGAATTCATTCCCCACCCAGAGAGAAGGGAAACATTCTGTTGATAATTGTTTATAAATCACCTTCTTCTGCCGCTTATCCGGGGTCGGGTCGCGGAGGCAGCATTCGGAGCAGGGAAGCCCAAACTTCCCGGTCCGCACAAACCTCCTCCAGCTCCTCCCGGGGGATCCCGAGGCGTTCCCAGGCCAGACCGGAGACATAATCTCTCCAGCGAGTCCTGGGTCTTCCCCGGGGTCTCCTCCCGGTAGGACATGCCCGGAACACCTCCCCAGGGAGGCGTCCAGGGGGCATCCGGATCAGATGCCCGAGCCACCTCAGCTGGTTCCTCTCGATGTGGAGGAGCAGCGGCTCCACCCCGAGCTCCTCCCGGATGACCGAACTCCTCACCCTATCTCTAAGGGTGCGCCCAGCCACCCTGCGGAGGAAACTCATCTCAGCCGCTTGTATCCGCGATCTCATCCTTTCGGTCACTACCCAAAGCTCGTGACCATTGTTTATAAATGTATTTCAAAATGTATTGAATTGCTTCTTTATTAATGCTCGCTGAGTGGCAGCAGGCCTGGACTGGTGGTGTTTGGAACCGAGCAGAGAAGAACCTAAGCATGTTAATTCTGATCACACGTCTGTCAGCACACGCTCATGGAAAGTACAAAGCAGCAAGTTGCAAAACGCACAGATTTGTTTTTGGTAGTACCATACAGTCTTGGGCACTCTGAGTGCAGAACAAGCGTCCCACAGATGCTCAAGGTTGTTGCAATATTCTTGTTTGTTATCTTCAATGTTGTTTCTAACCCTCCTATCCAGTGGATTAAAGTGTATGCTCACGGAGAATTCCCCAGAGAGAGAGAGAGAAGAGTGAAGATGAAGAGTCAACTTCATACTGTGTATGTAACTTGCATTCTCACTCACTTTGCAATTTTTCTTTCAACAAATATTCGTAAAAGACAATTCACTCTTTTTGGTATTTATTGTAGTCAGAAAAATCCATAACAGGATTACAAAAAGACATCCTTCCTCTTATCCAAATCAATGAAGGATGGGAGGAACGATGGTTTCTGTATCAGCTGTCACTTCACGATCCGACGAACAATGCAAACGCTGAATTACAGTAATGGACACATTTTGTATGCATTGGAGCTGAGAGTTTTATTTTTTGAATAATGAAACAAAAACAACGTACGGTTACTTCTCTAATCTGCTCTGATCAATTTGGCAACGATTGCATTTATCGCGCTCTGGCACATGCTCCTAAGAGACATATCTGTCATGGCTCGTCCCCATAAACATCCCCATAGACTGTGAATGGAGTGCAATGGAAAATTGCTAAAAAACACAGAAAGGCTCGTCGAAACGAGTTGGGAGAGATAGGACATACCGAGAGGGACTTAATGAACACGAAAATGTGCGAAAGCTGAGCTTTATTGGTGGTGCAGACCTGTACGAGTTGGCTCCGTCGTCGTGGGTGAACGACGACGCGGACAGTCTGCCGTCGGTGACGTATCCTGATATTTTAATTTTTAATTACCTGTTTTTTCGCCTATTCCATCCACCGCCGAGGATCTGAACTGTCACCGGAGTTCGAAGGCGTATAACCAGATGGTGTGCGGATGGGTCAGGGAACTGTTATACCAAGTAGTCGGCGACATTTGCACCTTTTATGAGAATGTGACGTATTTAAACATTTTGATGAGTGTGCGTGTGTGTGTGTGAGCGAGAGAGAAATAGCTTTTTAAGGGAACGTTCTGAAAACTGTGTGGGTTGGCATCAATAAACATGTTCTGATAAAAGTTCTGTGTATTCTCTTCCACGGCACTACAATGCAAATTAACAGTAATTTAGGCGATACTTTTTCTTTTTTTCCTGTCCTGGTTCAGCTTTGCTCAACACAAGCGACTCATCTCTTCTGACAACTTCTGGCATTGTTCTCCTTGATTTGTCATAACTTTCAGCAGTCGATAAAATTCCAAATGTTTTTCACGATCGGAACGATTCGTACAATCCAAAACACGACTGTTATTCACAATTTTTCAAGGAAACGCTGCAGAATCGCCTTCGGTACCGCTCTCTGCTGAGCAGTGAGTATCTCCAACATGGCGGCTTCCGGTTTTGATGACGCGCCGTGAAAACCCTCTATAAACTGAGGACATCAACACCAAACGCAGAGTGCGGAAACACGAGCTGGGGCAGGGAGAAACCGGAAACAGAAAACAGCCAAATAATCTGATGCCTGACTAAGAGGGACAACAGAAGACACACTCAGAGGTTGCTCACGAGGCTCAAATAACGAAAAGCGCTCGATGGTGGATCTGATTGCACACACAAACAAGGAATAAAGATAAAGTGGGGAAAAAGAGAAATTCAGCCAAGCCAAAAAACACTCACATGCGTGTCACAGGGTTCTTGTCCACATTTTTAAAAAATGATGGCGGAAAAAAAAAAAAATCAGAAAAAGGTGCAATTTATTGTGGTCCTCTCCCAAAAAGTGCAGTGATCTCAGTGGCTACTTACAAAAACTGAAAAATTGTAGCAAAGAGGTTATTTACAAAATGTACAGAGAAAACTGGATGTTCCACAAAAACAACCGGGTCAGCTTTCAAAAAACAGAAAAACAAATAGCTCACAAATTAGTTCTCCAACTCACGGTTTTCAGTTGTCTGCCACCATCACACACACTCTCAAATAATACAATATGGCTTCCCTTAAATATCCCTTTTCCCCTCCCTTGAACGGATCACAGGGCATCACATTCCATTTTAGAATTAAACACAATTTCAATCTTTTCATTTATTATGAAAGTGTACTATTTCCATACATTTATTTTTATGAGGCCATTTCTCCTAAATTATCGTAAATATAATTTCCAAACGTCTGACACAAACCACGTGAAAGCACGCGCATAAATAAAGCAGAACTGCCCCTGTTTGGAACATGCGCGTTCTGCTTGGCCAGCTGCTAGACGCGTCTCGCTGGCTGTGGTGAGTTTCATGTGTTGGGTGTGATTCTCGTATGTATGTAAGTATGTAAGTTTGAAGACTAACCGGACTAGTTGTCAAAGTGTGTGTGTGTGTGTGCATTTGAGCGTGGGTCTGCCTGCTGCCACTGAGCAGGAGGGGAAAATAGAGAGCGCGCACGAGGTCTCGGTGACGGACTGACGGAGCTGCTCCGTCACAACACGCTTACAGCAACAAACAGCAATGAATGGAAACAAAGGAACGAGAGAAACTAAGGAGGCGGCTGAGAAAAGACGTCAAGCACGCACAGAATTTAGATGTATGGAAACACGAGCGGAGTGAGGGCCAAGAGAGTTTACTGTGAGGCCGCGAAGCAACCATCAATCACCGGAGACAACACCCCAAGATAGACTGAAAGTGTATATATAGGGTTAGGGCCAGAGATAGTCTTTGTCTCACTGAACCACTTGAACTAAGGCAAAGTCAGGCGTAGTTGTTGACCCAGAGCTCTGTCAGGGTAAATTCTTTTTGATTTTAAGTTGTGGGTTTTTGCATTTTTGCAGGAAAATGTTAACATCAAAAGATTTCCTGAATTGTACTTTTAATTGCTGACATGATGGGTGCTGAACCAATTTCTTACTTGGTTTCTTACTATTAAAACCCGAAACGCAGACATTGGTCACAAAATTAACCATCAAACCATATAGAACTGGAACACATGATGTAAATGATATAAACAAAAGAAAACAAAAAAAACAACAGACAATGGTGGATAAATGTTTTTTTTTTGTTTCCTTTGGAAGTCTGGGTCTTTTCTTTTGCTTTTCTCATACTTGAGACTTCCCCCCTTTTTTGATGAACAATGATAGTACAAATAACAAAAATAACAAATGTGAACATCTTTGATTATATGCAAGTAAATGAAGGTCGACCATTCAAATAACATGATTCCCAACATAAAACCATAATAAACCATAAAATAATAAGAGCATGATTAAAAGATGAATTAAAAGGTTAGATAATAAAAGAAATATTACAATTAATATGACTGCATCTGAAGCTCCCACTCTAGCAAAAAATGCTCCCCATTTTCCTCGCTGTCTTTCTAACCAATCCCAGGCTGACCTTTTAGCCCCAGCATGTTGTTTCATTTCAGTTTTTAAATTTCTAGTCTATTCATTTCAATGGCAAATGTTAATAGGAATGTAACTCCAACACTGATCTCCAAACATACGACACACACCACCTTTTTCTGCTAATCTGCTAAACAGTCTAACACCTGCCGATTTTGCAGCACCATTCGGCTAGTTTCAGGCACGATACTGTCCTGCTTGTTCAACACCTCACGCCCCTTTTTCTGTATAATAATCTGCAGCGTAAACCATACATGGGAAGTTTGAACAACAAATCATCTTACGTCATATCTGCAAAATATCAATGCTTACATTGTTTTCTATTACTTTGGCCACATTCTTCAGATGTGTTCTTTTCCCACATTACAGTTGGAAGCTCCATTGGTGTTGGTGTACAACTTAAACATTCAACTTGAGTCATTCCTTTAGCTGTATAACTAACTGTTTTGTATCATTCATTTACCTGGGCTAGATCCCACAGTCGATCCTCCTTTACTTTCCTTTACTTTCACAAAACTCTGCACCCACAGCAATGTTATATTTTGGATTTCTGGGCATGTTTCACAAAGGGTTGCATCGTACTTAACTGAGTCACTGTTCTGCTGGAGTCTCAAAATGACACCATGGTACTTTCTCCCGCCTTTATTGAAAGAAGGAGGGGGGAGAGAATGAGGTTGAGGACGCTGTCTGGGAACGCCCGGACGAGATGGTTCCCCCTCACGGTCCTCTCTGCCACTCTGTCTGTGACTCTGGTTTGTGGGTCTCTGAACGTCTGGTGGTGAATGTGGTTTATGTTACACCACCATATTGGCTTCTGACAGATGGACATCGGTCTTCTTCTTCTCCTCAATCCTTGCTGCAAAAAACGTTGACCACATCCCTGAAAAGGAAAACCACCAAGACCAGACCGTTCATCAAGCTCAATACCACCCCCATCCAAAAATGATCATGAATGACCAACGAACTGCAGATGCCATTTTTGACAGGCAGCTTATTTTCTGTATGACTACTCCAACACCTGGAACAGTTTTGGATAATACCCTCACTGCTAATGTTGATAGCCTGCCTGGTAGCTACACTGACAATGATCACTTTATCTCCTCCATGGTTCCTCAGCTGACTGCTGCAGAGATCGGTTAGAAACATAGGACTGACACTAAGACTTATCTCACACCTGGAAACAGGAGAGTAATCCCTGTCAAATCTAAAAGATAACCTCCCAGAACTACTACTGTTCCTCTGAAAATAACCTAAACTGCATCTCCAAAAATAATGTCCTTGTGGGAAGAGGTACATTGGAGATCAGCTGTCATAGCAACCTGTTGTACTACAAGACTGCCGCTAAGATATGCTTTTCAGTTTGAATGACCAAATGGGGCATATACTGTAGTTCGGGCAGTGGGTTCAGCAGTCATCATTGCGCATTGACATTCAGTCCAACCATTCTCAGGGACAGTTTTCTCATCAGTGGTTTGATATGATATCACAGTTAATACAATTGTTGGTATTATTCTTATCTTAGAAAATATGTGTCTCATTTGCCTAGTCTTTCCTAAGACTTTGCATGTCAGAGTAAATGTTATGTTAATTTTTGTGTCCATATGATTATTGGTTCTAGTCTAAACTCTTACTTCATCTAATGCTTCAAATACATGTGGAAATCATTTGAGTGGCTGAGTCCTCTTCATATGAACTGCCATTTTTACCTTCAATTCAATATTTTCAAATCACTGTCAAGTTTGAGTGCTTTTGTTTTATTTCTGTCAATGGCATCTTCATACTGAGCCGGATGTTTTTGTCCACACATCCAAGCTATCAGCAAATATGGTTGTCTATTCTCTAAAACAGTTTCCGAACCTAAACCTGGCTCGTTTGCTCATTGTTCTGATTCCAGACAGTATTCATCTTCCTGACAAGGTTGATATGTTATAAGTCTTATCTCCGACGTTGTTTCTACTCTTCCCTTGATCAAACTTCTCTCAGCATATCTTATCACATATTTTTGTTTTCCGTGTGAGTCAAAACGCATGTTTGCATCGTACTTAACTGATATATTGCTGTCATGAAGTCCCTTGATTGACTTGCCGAACGTCTTGATCGATGCTCCCATTCGTCTCGCCGCGAGCTCGTCTACTAGTGGAAGCCAAACCAAACACTCATTAGTAATAATAAAATCTTTCATAATTTCATCTTGATTTAAATATTTCAATTTCACTGCCCTGATTTTCATCTATATCCCTCATCTTTCTCTCGTTGGCTTTGGTGCTGTGATTCAGCTGTTACACGCTCATATTGACTTTGACTCAGGCTGCAGTCGATTACTTGGACGGCCATATCATGTTCTGCAAGTAGATCTCCCTAGATGGTTGTTCATGGCTTTTCATTAGTTCTGAAGCTAAAATTTTTCATCTCCCCCTTGCACAATGATCCACGTTGTGCACTTCAGAATTCAAAATATGTACTTGTTTCCCATCTAAACACTTGTGGTGTACTCTAATGGAGACTTCACATAGATAACTTCTTAAAACACATACTAGTGTAACCCTGACCCACAGGTCAAGCAATGTTGGTCACCGTTTTTTGATTTCTTCTTTAACTCGCATACACATAGATTTCTACATTCTTATGATCACGTGCCGTCAAGTAAACTTCTACTGTTTGTGGTGGCGGGTTCCACTAGAGCAGTCGACTTTTTATTTCATAACAAAATTAACATATATTTCAATATAATAAGTACCCACAATTTAGGCTCACTCGTGTCGTTGATGGTTGTCTGGTGTGGTATTGATCCTTGAAAGTTCTTTTGAAGTGTCCAGGCCTTCCTTGCTTGATCACATTGTCCATGTGGCGGTTGCTGGATAAAAAAGCTTGGCTGGAATGCTCTGCTCTTTGGAGCTCTTAACCAGAGTCGACTGGGTAGGGGACTCTGGTGATGTTGCTGTTAGCAGGGAAGAGGACCCACTGGATGCTCAGCGGATGGGCTCTGCAGGAACCTCATCCCACAGTCCACTCCACAACACTGACGGGATGCAATGAACTCAGTCCATCAGACGCAGCATCCACCGTTCAGCCATTTACGCTGTGGTGTAACCCGTTCTCCATCATGGAAGCTCCAAATCCTTGAGCTCACACAGCTTTGTTGTCACCAAAAGCTAACAGTCTCTTCCTCCAAGATTTGAATTCACTTATCTCTCTGTGGATGTCAGGAGTCGTTGATCAGTTCAGCAAGGTCGATGGTTTGCCAGGACTAGTTGCCGATCAGAGTCTTTTTGTGTTTGGTGAGCAAATATTTCTCTTCCTGTTCTGGCCTGAGTGTGTACTTTGTGATGGCCTAAAACCCGCCCAGGACTGTATCTTCATGATTGTTATCTAAGTCCCTGTCTAGCTCCTGGCTAACAATTCTATTATATTTCACACCCCAAATACATTCTTCAATAAGCTCGTCTGGACCAGAGGGAGTCATCATTTGCTTTGTTTTCATTGTATTTATTTTCACTCAACCAAGCAATACTTCCAGTTTTCTTATTTATATTTATTTATATATGCTACAGTGTGTTTAATGTCTGACATATGGTGACCAGTTTCCATGAGCTGGGAGCTGCTGTACCTTGAAACCAAGATGAGGTGCTCAATGTGACCTGTCAGAAAGTCAATAAAGATTCTTGTTAATATCAACATTGACTTTATCCATTTTTTACTGTTTTCACCAGGAATGATGTATAATTCTTCATGTCCATTTCTGCATTTCTGTTGTCTTCAGTGTCTTCCAGTGATTGATTGGTATAACTTCACGGGGAAAAGGAACTGAGTTTGAGAAGCATGCGGGGGGGGAGTGGGGGGGGATTTGCCTTACTCACATGCACCAGATACAGATAATGTCAGACACTCACAGCATCAGAGTGGCTCTAAAAGGAGGGATAGGTAGGCTGTATGCTTTCTTCAGATCGCTAACAGTAAGAGAATAAATTATGTCAGGACTGCGTGGAATAATGGAAAATGTGGTTCCTCTGGTTCAGGCATGGAAAGACCTCCAAAGAGCAGAGCATTCCAGCCCAGCTCTTTTCATGTCATGCTAAAAAGACTGCAGACAGTGAAAACAGCTTATGAGTTACATTTTACACAAATACATACAATTATCATTCACAGATGCAGAGATAAAGAAGGTGGGGGGGTTTAACTACTCAACTGTCCAGGACAATGGAGAGTGTGATAAAGAGGTGAAGAAGTGAGTGCAGGCAGGATGGAATAATTGGAGTGTCAGGTGTGATGTGTGACAAAAGGCTGTCTGCAAGGATGGGGAAAGTGTACAAAACGGTGGTCAGGCCAGCAATGTTGTATGGTTTGGAAACAGTGGCACTCAGGAAAAGAAAGGAGACAGAACTGGGGGTAGCAGAGATGAAGATGTTGAGTGACCAGGAGCGATAGGATCAGGAACCAGTATATCAGAGGGACAGCACATGTCGGGTCTTTAGGAGACAAAGTCAGAGAGGCTAGATGGAGATGGTTTGGACATGGACAGAGGAGAGATAGCCAGTACATTGGTAGGACGATGTTGAGGTTGGAACTGCCAGGCAGAAGGTGGAGAGGAAGGCCAAAGAGGAGTTTTATGGACGGAAGGAGAAAATGAAGTTTGTAGGTTTAAAAGAAGAGGAAGCAGAGGACAAGGTGAGATGGAGGAAGATGATCCACTGTGGCGACCCCTGAAGGGAGAAGCTGAAAGAAGATCTGGATCTGGACGACACCTTGCTATATGTTCGTCTTAAGATAACCACCATTGGCAGCGAAACACTGGCCATTGACATTGATGTCTGACTAATCTACCTGCTCAACACCATTATTGATCAATGTGACATTGTCCCGGGTTAATTTCACAATGCAGCACAACTCATCCATACCAGGCCATGATTTAGACATTGCTCAGTTCTCCAGAAGACACGCTCAAATCGCAGTTCTCAGCAGTAATATGGATTCAGTCAATGCTACAAACAAACCGAACGTTGGGCTCAAAGGCAAGGCTCAGTTTACAGCCAAATCAAGAGAAGTGAAACTTTTCAGACCGCTACACTGGGACATATTTTTCTGTGAGATACTGTTGCTGAATTCCCTGGATTTGAGAATCAAACTCATTTGCGCCAGCGACGCCTTCTGTCTGATTGGACCCGCCGACTTGACTTTCCGACTCAAGATAACAGGGGCTTCTCTCTCTGTGAAAAAATTCTCCCCGGCTGTGAGGCTTGGCCACACGGCAGCCCTGCTGAACATGCACTCTATCCGCGTTCATGCGTTAATGTGAAAATCTACTCCATCCCAGAGCGCTCTAGGATTTGTCATCAGGACAATTAAAGAGCTAGATCTCTGCAACTGACTTGCTTAACATCACTGCCGCTCGCTCAGTATCACACTCTCGTGCTCAGCTTCAGTGTGCTCTGCGCGCACAACTCCGCGTGTACACAAGACTGCCAGCAAAGTCAGCCAATCACTGAGATGCCACTTGAAGTCCTCTGCTCTCATTGGCTGAACCTCTCCACCATTCACAAGACGTTTCAGTGGACAGGGAAGGCGGGTCCTGCTGGAACTAAATGCTAAATTACTGAAAGTGGCGCAAAACAGTGGACATATATCTGTTCACGGGGAGATATCTAGAAGATTAAGCATCAGTAGACAAGAATTTACCCAAGGTTATTCACTTTTAGTTTTTCAAATGTCTCCAACAGATGACAGCAAGACCTTGTCCACTGTTTCAAACGAGACCCTAAGACTCCAGATGAGATCAGAGTACCTTTAACTCACAGTTACTCTCACTGTCTAAGCTTGCTACGACTCCATTTTGGAGATTGATGCTAAAAGACAGGTGCTGGTAGACGATTATTAAAAGAGACATGGACTGGCTTCTGCTACGCAGTGATGTGTTCTGTGGGGTGAACATCAGTTAGCTTTAACCCTGGAAAATGATGGAAGACCAATTTCCTTGATTCTTTCAGTCCTCACTCAAACTTCACACATTATCCCGAATCGATTCTAAGGTTTCTGGACACACACTCTCAAGAGATCAAGTATCACAATGATCAGATGCAACATATCCTGTCTGACGTCTGCGCTCATCATTGCATCTACTATCTCTACCAATGCATCTGCGGAATCTTTTGAACAATCACTCGGACAGTATAAAGATGGCAGGATAAAAATGATCTCATGGTGTACAACTTTGTGGAAAAAATATCAACATCTCATAGAAAAAAAGAGGTGTCTGTCCTTCCAAACAATACAACTGTTCTTTGTTGGTTTTTAAAGAGCAAGTTTTTTTTTTTAACTTCATGTTAAACTGTACTCTAATGTCTGATGAAAAACAAATGCCTGTATGCTTGAAAATCAGCTTTATTGCTTATATACAAAAATAGTATGCATCTTTCCAATACTGCCAGGGTGTAGAGCAGGGGTCTCCAACCTTTTTCCCTCTGTGAGCTACTATTATATATTAATCGATACACTTAATTGTACAAGACCATTTTTATGATCTTTTTTTTTTTATTGTTTTGCAAGAAGAACGAAAAAACTATTACAATAAAATGAGAAACTCAATTTGGACAAGACAAACATAATGTTCTATGACCTGAACATAAAGTCTATAAAACTCAGAAGCTTCATATAAATCAAAACCATGACACATGCTCAATGTGTTGCTCAACTCTTCTCATGAAACAAAGAGTTCACAATTTTCCATCAGAAACATTTTTAGTCAGCTCCAGCAGTTTTTGCTGGAGATGGGCTCGGAACACGGGGATGTGCCGTACCATACAGAAGTGCGGTGGCTGAGTAGGAGCAAAGTCCTCAAGCGATTTATTTGAGCTCAGGGAAGACATTGCTCTTTTTATGCAGAGTAAAGGAAAACTTATGTCTGAACTATCATATCCAAAGTGGCTTTGTGACTTTGCTGTGTTGTGTGACCCAGCTGAATCAGACGCTGCAGGGACGCAAACAACTCATCACGCAGATGTCCGACACGATCACGGCTTTCCAGCGTAAATTGGACTTATGGATGTGGCAAGTGAAACAGGACAATCTTGTCCACTTTCCTGTTTGTCAGAGCATGTCAGCCTCATTTCCCAAGACTTTGCCATGTGCTCAGTTGGCTACCAAACTGAGCTGGTTAAAGACTGAGTTTGATAGGCGCTTCTCTGACTTCAGAGCACAACATTCTGGCTTTGACATCTTTGCCACTCCTTTCATCACCGATGTCTGCACTGCACCCCAACACCCCAGCTACTTGACCTTCAAAGTGACAGTGGCCTGAGCGCAAAGTTCCAGGATGCTGCAATACAGGACTTTTACCGTCTGCTGCCCCCTGGTTTGATGCCACAGCTTCGACTTCATGCTGACAGTGTTCTGTCCAGGGTTGGGAGCACCTGTCTGTGCGAATGATCCATAATGAATCTAAACAAAAACAAGCACAGATCATGCCATGCTGTTCTACGCATTGCCTCAGCACAGGACCTAAAACCAGACATTGACACACTGGCAACGGGAAAACGATGTCAAGCATCTGGTCAGAAAACACACAGGCAAGCATTTAAAAAAAAAAAAAAAACTAATTAAAATATAATAAAATGTGATTCAACCAAGAAGAAGAACAGTTAAACTGTGTGCAATTTAATGATTGTGCTTGCATTTTGTCTGTTTATCATTTCAGAACATGATCAATCGGTAGTAAAGGGAGACTCCACTTGGTGTGTTGAAGGACAGGCAGCATCTCCTCATCAAAGACAAACCGGAAAACTTGAATATAATGAACTGTGTGAACTGAGTCAACCTTTATTTTGGTATATTCGGTTGATTATATATTATTTATGTGTAGCTGCTGTTGTAATTATTTAATGTTTGCTGGTCTTGTGTGTGTATGCAGACAAATTGTTGTCTTCAAACCATCAGTTGGATGCAAAGCTGTGTGCAGTCTTTTTTGTAAAATGCTACATGTGTCATACATGTTCTTTGCAGCTCAGGTTAAGGTTCCTTTTTCTTTATTCACTTGATCCTTTATTAAAGGAGTTATGTGGGTTTTCATAAGCAGACAAAAATTAAAAGGATTTATGTTAGAGAGCCAGAAGCAAACATATGTTTTCTATGCAACTGTAATTGTCACTTGAACAAGTTATAATAAATAATTAGTTATTTAACATTAAAGAGTAGTTACATTTGTTTTACATTACATTCAATTACATTTAGTTACATTTATAAGTTACATCTTGCCCCTTGAGCACAGCCATTGCGCTGATGTGGCCCTCGGTAAAAATGAGTTTCACACCCCTGATATAGACAGAGACCGCACGAGAGACGAAGTTGTCTCTCTTTGGGGCTCAGCCTTGTCCTCCCCACCTGCATGGGTTCAGGGAGATCTCCTGGAGAAGCAGAGACAGAAGGAACTGCAGGTGGAGAAGACGGAGCTGGAAGGACAGCGTGAGATGTGGGTCGTCTCCGTCGGCCATGCTCTCTTATACGGTTGTCTATTTTCATAGACAACATAATAAGGTCCTCTAGAGAACTAGGCTCATCCCTGGTGGAGAGCTGGTTCTGTATTTTGTCAGCCAAGCCATTATAGAAGGCTGCTTATTGGAATATTCAGAGACTGACTCACCTGGTGCGTTCTGCGAAAGAATTTTGAGCTGTTGTGAAGCCTTGGGTCCACTCTTAAGTGGAGCGTCAAAAACCCTTCTCAATTCAGCAGAAAAAAGATTATTTAATATGGGAGAGTCTGACTCCCATAAGGAGACCACCCTCTGACTGTCCTTGTCACGGAGGAGGTTTATGCAATAGGCTACCCGGGATCTGTCGGTCTTAAAAGGAGATGGCTGGGAGTCAAAAATTAAAGAGCACTGGAAGAAGAAATGTTTGCAAAAACCTGTCTTACCCGAATAAAGCTCTGGCGTGGGGATGGTAGGTTCGCGACCACCTGGCGGAGGACTCAGTGGAGGAAACGGTGAAGGGTGGAAGACATTTTCTGCAATTGCTCCAACTCTGCACAGCTCTTTCAGGAGTTCCTATACTCGAACCCTGTACGCCTACTGCCTTCTGTAGACCAGCTACCAATGCTGGGTCCGGCCTGTGGCCAGTTGGTTCTGACATGCTTCTGAGAAAGGATGGACCCAAGCGCAATTGGAACTGGTCGACAGATGACACGGGATCAAGATTAGTTAACAATTTTATATATAATAAGTAATGAAGAAACTAAGGGTGCTGGAAGCCAAAACGCGGACCGGGAAGAACACACAGGGAACAGGGGAAAATCTGGAACACAAGAAAAGGCAGATTAAAAATCACAAGCCTACAATCTGGGAGAAAAGAAAACACACTCAGAGTTAAGCTCGACGAGGTTGCAATGAAACAGAAAGCGTTCGTGGTGTGGCAATTCACACTCACACCACGCGAGGAGTAAACTAAAACGGATCTATTTATAACTAAAAAAGTGAGACTTAAAGTGGCTCACAACGCGGGGTTGAGGGCATGAGGAATATATCCACCGGAGGAGTGATTAGGTGATGAGTGCCAGCTGTGTTTGCCTGTAGTGGGTAGGAAGTGTAGTAGTGCAACGAAAACGGAAACGAGAGAGTAACAAAATAAAAGCACGCGGAGCGAATACAAACAAAATTACAAACACAACAGATTACAGTGCGAACATGATACAGTCTCTTGTAAGGATGGACTGGCAGGTACAACCCCCTAGGAGGGAAGACCACAGCATAGATTAGGCCAAAATACCTTGTGGGATCTCCAAAATCCCTGAGAATGATGGCGGTGTGGCCCAGGGGGTATTCTGAGGTGGCGTTTATGAAGGGATACAATGAGGTGAAATCAATATAGTACACACTCTCATTAGGCTTAACAGTGTATTTCAGGCTAAAGGCTGAGACTACCTCCGTAGAAAACTTTACGCCTCCCGCTGATGCTCCCACATGACTGTGAGATACACAGCGTGCTCTGTCTCCAAAGTTTGTTCTCTCTCCAGCGTGGCTGCATTAAACTCCCCGAAAGATTTGCCCTTCAGAGGATATTTGCTGTTAAAGTCAATACAAATGACACAGCTGTTGTATATACTGGAAATTCGAAAATATTATAATCAAAACCTGCTAAATAATATTTGATATAATTTCTGTTTTTTATCATTAATGGACCTGCTAAATAATATTTGATATTATTTCTGATTTTTATCATTAATTGTTTGATGTTTTGAACTTTAGTGAACCTGTATGCTTTTGATCGTGAACGTTTGAACTCACGAACAGCTGTGTGCTTTGAACTAAGAATGACCTTGTAGGCGCGCTCGTTTGAAGTCATGAGCAGGTGGCCATTTTGAACTTAGTTTGAACTTGTAAGCGCACGTGCTGACAAAGATGGAGTAGATGTACTGACCTAATATGGTAAACCGGGCATCAGTGACGTAAAAAAATGATGCAAGTGCTGATGCAATTGACACTAATATGATCTATCACCAAACATGCATCCTCTTGAGGGAAGGACTTCAAAGGCCATCTGGAGAAAAACAAGATAAGTTAAAGATATGATTAATTGCCTTGGCGTGAGAAACGGACGTCGGTATGTCTTCAAAGCCGTGTGTGGCTATATAAGCGCTCGGAGATGTGACCCTGGGTTCTTGCTCTTTTTGGATCTTCGCCCGCGTCTGTCCGCCGTAAGGTTTTGTATCTTATCTTGGGACGGTGCTCTTGCTGTTTGCTCTCAGACCATCTGATTTTAACTCATTTTTTTATTTTTTCTCTTACTATTTTTGAATTAATTCTTTTTATCACATGTATTTCGATTATATGGTTTTTGAAGTATTTTTGATTATATGGTTTTTGAAGTATATGTACTAGTACCAGCGTCTGGCGGTACTTTTGATACTGTTGGGTATCAGCGTCTGGCGATACCCTTGAGTTTATGGATTTTATTATTCTTGGTTGACTTTGCTGTTTTTACTATTCTTTTATTAATTTTTTGAAGAAACATTTTTGTGACAAAAAACATAATAAAATTGAGTACGAATTAAGTACTGAAAAGGCACAACGGCATTGATCCCTGACTACTAAAGAATCAACTGGCTCCTACCTACTGCCATCAATTGGGTCATAGGTGAGTTATTGTTTCATTTCCTCCTGTTGCACATGTAATGAGTGTCTCACATGGTAGCATTATTCCATCCTGAATTATTGTGTCAATGATTAGGTGGTAGTTTTAGGCATTTATGGGGAAATATGTTATTTGAAAAGGAATGGATTTAGGATCTAATCATGAGTCCCTAAACGAAGTTAAGTAAAGAGACTACGGTAAGAGGTGTAGCATTGTAAGGTCAAGAACCTGTTTCTTAACAGGTCGGGCTAATTAAATAACCCGCTCAGTGAAGCGCCGACACTACTCACTAATATAATAAGGTATAGTTGATACGCTTATTATAGTCTTAGAACCGTGTCCGCAACAAGAGGCTGACTGAGTTGACCAACTGAGGGGCCCTTTACCAGAGAGGCAAAGGGAGGTAGTGTGCTCGGAACTAGGGACGGCTTATGTTATAGCCAATCGCCTTGTACACAAGACCTTGAAAACCTAAACCCGACGACATGGCGCCCGAACAGGGACATGATTGAAAAACGTACAATCTATTTGTGAGTAACTGGACCACAGATTAAAATTCTGGCGGGAAAAGTTCGGTAGTGAATAGATGGATCCTACAATCTCTGAGTTTTGAATCAAAGATAAAGATTCAGGCTCTATCACTCGACAACGTACGATTATGTTGATTCTACAATTTACCGAGAGACTGTCCCTTGGGACTGATCACCCCGAGCAGGATAGTTAAAGTATTAAGGTAATTGTAGTACAACTATATAATATAGCTGGAATACAGAAGTACAGCAAAAAGTCCCGTGAGGCCTTATAACGGGCACCCCATGGTAAAGAGTCCGCTAAGGACAACTGGGGAACTGCAGCAGGAAGCAGCGGCATAGTTCGGGAAACTGTTCATAGCCGGTAAAGTGAATTCCTTAAAAATAATTTGACTGAGATTGAAAAATGGAAATGAGCAAAGAGGTTGTGCCAAAAAGTGGTGGAGCTCTTAAGAGATAATGCCGCCATGTTTACTTCCAAGCACTTTCGTTCATGGTTGGAGCAAGGGATACGACATGTCTTATCCATCCCGCATCAATCCAACACTAACGGAGTCGCGGAACGTGCAGTACGCGCGGCAAAATCACAAATACTACTGTATAAGCACAGATGGCACTTACCTGAAAACCTCTTTGCCATTAACCAACAACTCAGTCTCCCCAAGTTACGGGGTTCTACCCCTGCCCACTCTCACGAGCCCTCTGTATCGTCATAGGTGGGAAGTGAGGTGTGGATACTCGCCACCGGAAAATCTACCACTATAGTAAAAGTCGAAGGGAACGTACTTACGGGTAAAGATGGCCACAGGTACCACCCCAAGCAGCTACGACTTAAGTATAAAAATCAGGATGGAAGCTGACCGAGACCATGTGCCAGGATGGGTTCAGGGGGTTGGGGAGGACTATGTGAAGATGCTCCCCGACCGAGTCTTCCCAAATAATGGCCTTTTGGTTATGGCCTGGGATGGTGTTAATCATTCCTGGAAAAAAGGGATTGTTATGCCCTATACTCACCCCACCACCAGTGTTAGTTGGTCTAACTATGAGCCTGGTGACTGTGTCCTTTGTGCTGCGCCTGTTTTTGCCCTAATTTGGTCTGGAGATGCAAAGTACAAGCATGAGCACCGTCCTAAGCGAGCGGAGGTGGGCGCTGAACATTTGATGTGCGGGATCGAATTAATGGGGTCTGCCCCCTTCACGTTTTGCAAATGCTGCTGGGACTCGGGGGGATGTCGATATCAAATACTACGCATAGACACCCATTGCGGGCCATGCACCTGTGGCCGACGTAACGGGGTTTGGAATGTGTGCGATACTGGCACCCCCTGGCAGATAAACCCAGCACAGTTCTTGGCGCTGCGGTATCGTTTCCACTCAAACGATCACCTTCCTCAGCCACCGTTTGCTTTACGGGCCAGTGTCATAGATTCTTGGAACTGCCCCATTCTGATATACCAGACTGTGATGACTATTGGCTATGACAAATTGTCATCTAGACAGGAAAAGAAACTCTCAGTCATCCCCAGGGATACCACCATGAAGTGGGAAGACTTTCTCCCTTGGAAGTGGGAGGATGGCTTGCGTTTGTCTGGAGATGGAAGCCTATCCTTGCCAGGCTATAGCCAGAGAGATTGGGAATCCACCTCCATGGGCAGGTGGTGGACCGAGCAAATATGGCCCCAAGATAGAGTGGCTAAGGGGAATATATTCTGCCCAGACGTGTACAACTACCCGCATTTAACCAACAATAAGAGGATTTTTACAACTTCTGGAACCTTGCCCAGACATGCTAAGGAGGTACAGGAAGCCAGGGTCTCCACTATTGAACGTAACCTTATTCTTGTTACTGAATGCGGCCCACGAGTAGTGTCTGGGACCGCCCATGTCCTCATCTCGTTCACTGGCTTCACATGGTACCCGTTAGGGGTCTTCATAGAAGTTGACACAAAGGACTTGATGATACTGACTAATGTCTCGATCCCGGTTAGACCTGTAGCAAGGACAAAGGTGACTGGATGGTGGTCAGCTTGGCTGAAGAGGAGAGCTAAGCTCAGCTGTACTGGATTTACTGAAGCTGTCCTGGATCATGAGATGCCAGGCTGCACGTTTTTCCAGCAGCACCTGGAACCATGCCTGGGAGGTGCGATTGGTCCAGAGGGGGAGAGGAATAATCCCAAGAACAGTTCGGCTATTATGAACCAATCAGGAGAGATCAAAAAGACGGCGTCGCAAGAACTAATGCCACCACCCTCTTCTCACCCACAGGATCTTGATAGTCCTGGGTCAGAAGACGAGGAGGTGCCTAAAGTACGCGATAAAGGCAAGCGACCAGCTAGTGGTAAGCAATCGCGAATAGCCCTCCTTCTCAAAAGAAGAAAGGGAAAGAAGAATAATGAATTTATGGGATAAATTCTGGTATTGGAAGGCTAGGCGCTGGTGGCAGTTTAAGGCGAGACAACAATTGGCATATAAAGATCAGGCCAAGGATATACAGCACCAGACACCAGCTACAATCTCCAGGAAACAAATGAAACGCGACAAAATGATCAAGGAATGGGAGAAAACCACTAGGATGTCTCCCTTGAGTCTTTTCATAATTGGAATGCTACTATTTATATTAATATTAGTAATAGCCTCATGGTCAAGTATAGTCTATGAACATATGACCTATACCAGCAGCGTCACCCGACGTTGGAAATCGAAAACAGTACGTTGTAGAAACTGCACCGTCTTGACCCCGGATACGAAAGAAATATCCTTGCCAATTGCATCAGATAAAAATGGCACTCAATTTGATCAAGCTCTATGGATAAAACAAGCAATTGTCTACCTAAATATCCATGGAGCTATAAGTTGTACTTGTGAGTATGAGAAACCAAAACTTGATAGTCAGGAAGTGAAGAGTCAGGTGACCGTCAAGACACTTAAACGGAGACGTCGCCGAAGCGCGGAAAACCCTGTGGACAAAACTGCCGCACCTCCTACTTGGACAGCTGCTGCTATGTCAATTACCCCCAGTCCGATCAATCAAACGGGAAATATTAATGTGATCAAAAACCATATGGCCAGTAGCATGACTACACCTGAACCTGGATAAGATACCAGGAATAATGGCACGACAGGAATAGATACTCAGACTGCCTTATCTGCCAAAGACAATGAAGGGAATCTCGGTGCAGCAATGACTGAAAAGAAGACAGTCATGGCCACATCTCCTATAGATTCCATAATCATGTATATCCCAAGAATGGCCCCTGATCAAATGGAGACTAATATAATTTCAACATCTGATGGCAAAACAGTTGACGTAAATATGATGGCCCCAATGTTCACATCGGAGCCCGCAGATCCTCACAAGGAAGGCATGGGAGAATGTGATATCCCATTTAAAAGTGTTAACGTGTTAAATTGTGATGAAGGACTCATGGACTGGCTTCTCCAGGCATCTCAGGCGGCGTATGAGAGGCTGTGTGAATATAAGGCCCAGTGTAAACGGAAGAATCAAACCCTATGTGAATACGACACCTGGAAAGATATAGTAACTCATTATGGACCTACCTCCAAGGAATTTGTAACAGTAAAAGCAAAGTTAATCAATCATGAAGAGATGAGACTTTCTGGATGGTCCTTCGATATCAACTCTGATAAAACCTGTTATTATAAAGTTTTTGCCCAACAAACGAGACGGGGCTGTTGGGCAAAAACAGCTCAAAAAAACGACGGGAGAAGATAGATATTATATGATGAAAACATGTCAGAAAATCAATACCACCCATGTGTGGAATGTAATCAAATAGGACAACTCCTGTTAGATATAGCCCCCCTACCTTTTTCAGCTAACACTGATCCCGACGTGTTAAACACTGATTCGGCTGACCCTGTTTCTAGAAGAGTTAGAAGAGAGCTGGAGTACACATGTTCTAAAGAAATGTTCCAAAAGGTAGAGACAAAAACCATGCTGGTGTTACTTGAATCCATTCTTAACACTGTAACCGCAGCGAATCCAGCTAAACGTGAAGGAGAGAAGGAACAACAAGTTAAGTTTTTTCTCTCCATACCAGAGGAGACACAATTCGACAATTGTCTTTATTTGATGACAAATGGTTCTAAACCATGGTCGGACGGCAAGTCTCCCCCCGGACACCCATTTCAGGGAAGAGGAGGTTTATCCTAGGTGTCAACCAGGGAAAGATTGCAGAAACAAAGGGCCCAAGAGTGATGAGTATGACACTAGCCCACGAGACACTGGCTTACGTAATGTTTATTGGAGGTGGCATCTGTTGACCACTATGAGTGAACAAAATAGGGACAAGATTAATGGATCGGGAAGAGAGTACATTGCAGATCAGCATCCAGATAGTAATTTCTTGAGAATTTGGCTGAAATACCCTGTGGTGCAGAGAAGAGTTATGTGGTACAAATTAAGGGCATTGCAAGAAGATGGTATATTATGCCATAATAAACAGTTTAATGGTAAGGGAATGGAAGAAGGAAATGATTGTCACAAAGAACCATGTGAGTGCCGAAGGGACCAAATAGGCCTCGCGATCCCTATGATGACGCAGCAACCTTGGAGAAACTGGGTCAGAAATAATCAGTCAGTTTGGTGGGCTGAAGCTAAGAAATGTTTATCTCAAAAGCTTGGTATAAACATAACTCATGTCAAAAACGCATATCAGCTCATTAATGAGAAGCCTAACAATACAGAGAATAGGATATTTTATCCTATGAGAGGAAAAGACTGGGCCGAGGCGATGGAGTATTGTACATCGGATCTACCAGTTAATTTATCCTGCCCAAGTGGCCAACCAACAGGTCAACAACCGAATAGTCATGAACACACTATTTCTCCCACATGTCTGAACGATAAGGCTAAAGATGATCCGACGGTCTTCTTTATAGCATGGGAATGGTCACAGTTAGCCGGTCTCATTTTGGGACAAGGATTAGGGTGGAATTCGTTTGACACAGAGAGTTTAGAAATGCTGATATGGCCACACCTAGTATCGTACGATGAACTACAAACCCCTAGCGATGGAGGAAAAAATACCACTGTGATACATAGGTTCCTTGTAAGCCCAGGATTGCCAGATTCTGTAAATCCACTCAACACTTTAAGAGGAAAGGTTAGAAACTATGAAGTAAAAGTACAGACTGAGCAAGGAGAATGGGGATATGATTCAGTATACCAGGAGAATATTACTGAATGGAATAAGCCCTTTACGGAGGGACTCCAAAATGATGACCAAAAAACGTGGTACGCCGCTCTTAAAGAAGCAACGTTATTGTTTAACCCAAGTCAATTATGGGGCGACATTACTCAAATAAAAGGAGGTAGAAGAACCCCGGGAATGGCCCTTCAGGATCAATTAGCTAATTATCAAAATTTCTTAAGAAGGAAAGAAGTCTCCTGGAACGATTCCAATGGGGAAGTATCTATACGAGCCTGGCCTCATCTCGCAATGGAACCACTCCTCGTAGAGGCCTCGTCAAAAGATAGTGGACAGAAAAAGGGAAAAGTTGAAGATATATCTACAAGGTACACAGCTACGTTTCTGTTGCCCGATCATCTGAAGACAATCAAACAATATTTTAAACAACACCCGGAATGGCGCCACGTAAGAACAATTCAGTCATCATTCCCGTTTGTCCATACTACTCTAATGACTACGGAAAGATTTCTGATAGCAGGGCTAGACCTCTTTCAGGTCAATAATACAAGACAAACACAGAGTCAGGTGTTTGATAAAACTGAATTTAAGAAGACTTGGTTCCCCATTATAAGCAGTGTTCAATATCCACAACTTAGATGGCAACCCCAAGACCCCGAGCATTTTAGTTTAAACGTTACAGGATATCAAGGGTGTTTTCGAGCACCTAACCTGAAACCTAAAGCAGTTTATAGTCACGACTCTAATCCATGTGACCCACATCAGTGGGGTTATATCCCGTGTAATAGTTCTGGATGTTTTAATGGGTCCCAAGTAGCCAAGCAACTAAAAAGAGAGCATGAATCCTATTTTACTACTAGGTGGGGGACACACGGTATATTGTTGAATAATAGAGAAAAAATGTGTGGACGGCTTGGGATACATGTAGCCATACCACACTGGCCGAAAGTGGCTGCTCCGATTGGGCTTTTAGAAAGTATAAATCCAGGGTTCCTCATGTATAATCGATACGAAACATACCGAGATCAACTATGTGACAAAGACAATGTGTATGCAAAGTCACAGACACATGTTTTTGAATTGGATGATATAATCCTATCAAAGATGACATACAGTAATTCATCCCCCTGGTACATTCCAAAAGGAGAGAGAAGCTGCGTATATGAGGAATATAGTGCCCCTGAGATTAATATAACCAAGGACCCATATGCCTGTGAAAAATTAAACGATTATTGGCATGTTGTACGTGACTTTCGGAAGAAAGTTCCGAAAGTACCGACGGCAGGATGGCTAGGATTTTTTGGAATGATGTCGGAAGCTATGATGTATGGAATAGGACAGGGAGTTGTAGATACAGTGGCAGCTGTGTGGGAAATTATTGAATTTATATGGTGGTACCTAAAATGGATACTACTTGTATTAGCGATCCTCGTAGCTCTCGCCGTAATCTCTAAAGTAGTCACCTTATGTCGGTGCCTTAATAGTATATGCTGCTATCCGTGCCGTGCAGTCCAAAGACGAAAAGGAAGACAAGAGAAAGAGTTCTTGAGAAAGGCTCTTCGAGATGTCAAAAAAGAAATAAAGAAAAAGAAGCAAGAAAAGTGGAAAAAAGTCAATGGACAAAGGGTATAGCTAAGTTTGAATTAGGCAACCTGCTTATGTCTTAAGGATTAAGGTACTGGCCACAAAAGTACCTGAGGGGGAAGTAAATAAGGAAGATCTTAGGATGAAAATCATAATTTTAATCTGAGTGTTAGGCACCATTTTAATAATATTAGTATTACTTAACTTCAAAGTTACCCAGTTCTCCTAAAGAGAAGACTGGTGTCGAAGGACGAACAATACACTGTGTAAAACCATAGTTACTTAGAGTTCTCTTAAAACTCTCATAGGGTGGGGAGAGAGAGAGAAAGAGAGTAAGAGATCAAAACTACCACTGTAATAACAGAAAAATACATCTTAATCAGTACCAAAGTATTAGTTTACGATATCACTTCAGGACTGATTAAAATGAAAACTAAATGATACGACTTTTGCAGAGCAATGTACTACGCTCCATGGCTCTTACCCACGATTACATTAAAATACCCATAAGTGTTTAAACACTGCACGGAACCAGACAATAGTTTGGACTCTCTTCTGGATGACATGGGCGTGTATTGGAGCAGATGCACTGACGTTCCGCCTACGTCAACAGGAGACTCAAGGTAACGCCTCCATCCGCAAGCACATAAAAAGAACTGCGCAGCAAGTATCTCAAGTTTAGTCACGCTGAACATGGCAAGCAACCAGACAAACACCACCGGGTATCACCCAGAGAGTCCTCCCCAGGTAGGGACAGATTTTATTGATCTTGCGATGCTGTCCATTTTGCAAGTAATATTTGTTCCTCCATTGCATAAACAAAAGACGTGCCTTGGGTGCATCCTCGGATTAATAGTAGGGTGCATTCGTTTTTTCGTTAGAAAAGCATCCCCTTTACATGCCTCGTTCGGCCTCATTGGAGGCGTGGGTTTAAATTTAAGCCCTCAGAGACCATGGCTTTGGCCGACCGCGGTCGCCATAGTATACGTACTGGACAGTCTGTACACCGAATTGGCCCTTTTGTTTTGCATAGGTTCTCAGTGTACCTATTGCATTATAGCAGGAACGGTGATATATTTCATGCTCATAGGCTCACTGATGGCATTAATTTGGTCAACCCTGGGGAGGTATAAAAAAGCAGCACTTAATCTTACTGCGCAATGGATGATTCTGATGATATGGATTCTGGTCAAAAAGTTAGCTGGAGGAACTTCTTTGTATGTCTCTGTGTTTTATATAGGTTATCTGATGGGGACTTGTTACCCCATAAAGATATGGAAAACTTCGAACAGCATAAGGCTGTTTGGAATGGCGTCTACTGTTCGTAGACCTTCTCAAAATTAACATTTTGTAATGTTTCTACAGGGCTCAATTGTGATTACGGACGGGAACGACAAAGCAGATCAATGGAATCCATGGCACACACAAAAAACGAGAGTCCTGTTAGCCCTAGATGTGATCATGGAGCCCCTTGATCCCGGAACCAAAGTCCGCCCTGTAGACAGAGGAAGACATAGGATTTTTAGTTGGGGACCCTCCACCAAAATGATTGAATATTGGAGGAATAAGCCCCTCATGAGATTTACAGCAAAAGTATCACGCGGCGTCGTCACCCAAGAACACCGAAAGAAGGTCCAAAAGTTATGGGTGCCCCTCGAAATCAAACCAACGAGAAAGATCGTGTGGTCATTTGAAAAAGAGACCCCGTTCATCCTCCAGGCATGGCCACGTTTCGTGGTAATGTGCCAGGAGAATGAGCCATTAGTACACTGGCTTCCAGTGGTATGTGCCGAACACTGGGAGTTCACGTTCCCAGGGGATGATAAGCTGCCCCCATTGACCACGTACGCCCTTAGGGTGTACCACTGTACTATAGGACCTGGGCAGACATCCTGGTTTGAACAGGGAGGATTTCATCCTCCATATGTGGTGCAGGGAATGTTGTTGAAAACGGAACAGGTGGGAGAAGTGTATGATAAAGATTTGGGGTTCATTAGTCCCGCTAGACCTTGGGGGTCGGGAAACATACAGCCGGGTTACCGACGTCCAGGGGACCAGATTCACCTCCGTGACCCAAACTTACTGATGGTGACTCAATGGCAGAAAGATGTCGTGAGTGTGTATGAGGACTGGGAGGAGTGCGTCGTCAGGGAGCATGATGAATTGTGGCATGGGGGGCTTGGTACACAACATTACCAAGGAGGATATTGTCCTAGTGGTTACTACGAGTGGATCGAAAGGTTGTTGAAAGACAGATCAGTGGTGCCCACGGCACTTGGTTGGCAGATGCAAGGACCAGTCACTTGGGAAAAATTCGCCCGACTGGTGATGGGTGGAGCTAAGGAGGAAGCAATGGCGGTGTTGAAGGGAAATCGCGACTGGAGGCGCCCTGCCATGCTCCAACAGTACAAACGGCAACTCGGGAGGCCCGCCCCCCGGAGACCAAACCCGGCGAGACGTTGGGCAAGGAGAGCCGCGACATCCAGTAGCACAGGGGTGGCCTCTGGAGGGAGAAGCAATCTCCCGTCCAATGACGAGACACCTGCTAGCTCGGAGTCGGTAGCTACTCCAGCCCCAAGGGCACCCAAGTGTCGGAGGGCCTCCGTGTCTGTACCGATGTACCCTGAGCCAGCGCGGTCCTCTCCCGAACCACTGCCGAATGCTCCACCACCTTCAGAAAATAGTGCAGTTGAGGACAGTCAGGAAGAACAACCAGATCACCAAAGAGATGCCAGCGCAGCAAACTGCGCTTATTGTAAGGGAGAGTTAGTGGCCCTTAAAGATCCACTCTTTTGTAGGCACGATGGCCATATCCTGGGAAGTTGCCACCTGTGTGGGTTAAATATGAGGGACACCAGATTTGTCTTCCCTAATGTAGGACAGTTCGTAGCAGGTCCCGTTAATAGCTCTCACACGGGACAGATGGCCCTGTGGGGATGAACCCCAGCAGCATGCTAAACCCTGTACCCCCGGCATCACCAAGATGCCAGACACCTTCTCCTCTAACTGAAGACTCCAGTGATCTGTGCCCTACATCTTCTCAATCTGCAAGCCACTCGACTCCAGCTCCACGAAATGAATATTCACCCAGCACTCCCCAAGATGAGGTTCCAGGTCCCGCAGCGTCTGAGGATTGTGGTGGAGAACCTAATGACTACACTGCCCCTTTGACGTCCAGCCCTACGTCGCCTGGTGTGCCAAGATCGGCATCGGCGCTGATGTGGATCTGCTGCTACGTGGACATGCTGAGAGAATTGGATGATCTTGATTCACTGCTGAGACGATATGATGATGGACCAGAAGAAGTCGGACCACTGGACTTTAACCAGATGGACATATGGTGAAGGAAGATATTTTCGGAGGGGGATGTTGTATATACTGGAAATTCGAAAATATTATAATCAAAACCTGCTAAATAATATTTGATATAATTTCTGTATTTTATCATTAATGGACCTGCTAAATAATATTTGATATTATTTCTGATTTTTATCATTAATTGTTTGATGTTTTGAACTTTAGTGAACCTGTATGCTTTTGATCGTGAACGTTTGAACTCACAAACAGCTGTGTGCTTTGAACTAAGAATGACCTTGTAGGCGCGCTCGTTTGAAGTCATGAGCAGGTGGCCATTTTGAACTTAGTTTGAACTTGTAAGCGCACGTGCTGACAAAGATGGAGTAGATGTACTGACCTAATATGGTAAACCGGGCATCAGTGACGTAAAAAAATGATGCAAGTGCTGATGCAATTGACACTAATATGATCTATCACCAAACATGCATCCTTTTGAGGGAAGGACTTCAAAGGCCATCTGGAGAAAAACAAGATAAGTTAAAGATATGATTAATTGCCTTGGCGTGAGAAACGGACGTCGGTATGTCTTCAAAGCCGTGTGTGGCTATATAAGCGCTCGGAGATGTGACCCTGGGTTCTTGCTCTTTTTGGATCTTCGCCCGCGTCTGTCCGCCGTAAGGTTTTGTATCTTATCTTGGGACGGTGCTCTTGCTGTTTGCTCTCAGACCATCTGATTTTAACTCATTTTTTTATTTTTTCTCTTACTATTTTTGAATTAATTCTTTTTATCACATGTATTTCGATTATATGGTTTTTGAAGTATATGTACTAGTACCAGCGTCTGGCGGTACTTTTGATACTGTTGGGTATCAGCGTTTGGCGATACCCTTGAGTTTATGGATTTTATTATTCTTGGTTGACTTTGCTGTTTTTACTATTCTTTTATTAATTTTTTGAAGAAACATTTTTGTGACAAAAAACATAATAAAATTGAGTACAAATTAAGTACTGAAAAGGCACAACGGCATTGATCCCTGACTACTAAAGAATCAACTGGCTCCTACCTACTGCCATCAACTGGGTCATAGGTGAGTTATTGTTTGATTTCCTCCTGTTGCACATGTAATGAGTGTCTCACATGGTAGCATTATTCCATCCTGAATTATTGTGTCAATGATTAGGTGGTAGTTTTAGGCATTTATGGGGAAATATGTTATTTGAAAAGGAATGGATTTAGGATCTAATCATGAGTCCCTAAACGAAGTTAAGTAAAGAGACTACGGTAAGAGGTGTAGCATTGTAAGATCAAGAACCTGTTTCTTAACAGGTCGGGCTAATTAAATAACCCGCTCAGTGAAGCGCCGACACTACTCACTAATATAATAAGGTATAGTTGATACGCTTATTATAGTCTTAGAACCGTGTCCGCAACAAGAGGCTGACTGAGTTGACCAACCGAGGGGCCCTTTACCAGAGAGGCAAAGGGAGGTAGTGTGCTCGGAACTAGGGACGGCTTATGTTATAGCCAATCGCCTTGTACACAAGACCTTGAAAACCTAAACCCGACGACAACAGCCATGATAAAAACATTCATGAAATTCCCAGACTTGTTTAACGGCATCAATATTGTCATAACCATCCACATGAAAACAGCCCAGTTGCTTCTCAGCGTGGTTTAAAGCTGTTTTGGGTGTATATTGAGTGTTTAGTGTGTATCTCCCACTCCATCTGCTGAATGGCTGAATCTGAGTCACTTTTGCACTGTCTGCTGTAATTGGCGGGACATGGCACCACCAGTGTTTCCGGAGCCAGGAAGTTTGTCCTGTACACTTTGGAGCATGCTGACGGCAGGGTCACACTCATAAAGGGGTCAATGGAAGACTCGTTGAGAAACTCTTCCCTGAATATGGAACAGCGAGAATATCCACATCATTTTTACAATAATGTACAGCCTCTGCCTTAAAATCAAACCTACCATGTTTGACCTGATCGTACCAGCGGTAGAACTCTACCTGTCCAGAAACTGTCACCATATTCTGTGGGTGATGGATAGATGCAATGTTGCCATGTCAAGAATTAGTTCAGCCATGTCAGGTGCTGCAGAGGGATGACGAATCTGCATCTCAGACTCAGTACTTGAACTTTAACCTGAAATCCATCAACATCTACACGCTCGGCGTTCTCTTGAACCCTCCCTGGACAGTGTTGGTGAGTGATGTTCAGGTTCGTTATGATCAGAAGTTTCATCTGAAACGTTTACAAGTTCGTCGAGCCTGTTTAAAGGGACATCATACGCTAGTTCTGATGATGCCGGGATGTTTAAAGGTGTACTGCTCCTTGATAATGAAAGATTAGTGGCTATGCTTCTTACTGTTTTGTGAGTTGAGTAAATACTGTTTTCTTCATCACTAGACAAGCGAATAGTGTTTAAACATAAACATCTGACATCTTAAAGGTGCCTAATCACATACTCATGTTTGAATTCTACATCGACTGTCGCGGTGGTGCGAGTTCACACAGAGTTCTGACAGTGACTTGTTGGAGCGAGTCGAAGGTGGTCGATACAAAGGATTTCCCCCAGACATCCTGTGCTTTTTGCTGACTGAGAATCATACGGCTTTTTCTTTTTTGCCCCGTACACACAATATCTTACAGACTCTTCCATGAGTCCTGTGTGAACACATACATCTCCTTCTCTGTAGAGGCGATTTACGTCTCAACCTCCCTAGCACTTCTTCTGGCGCTTAACTTGTTATGACCCCACACACACACAAACTCACAAACTCTTCAATAAAGAAACCGCATATGATGACATACGCCTGATATTGTGTAGATTTACCCATCATCCAGGGATTTTTGACACCCCAATGAACTTTATTTAGATGTTTCTGTTTTCATGAACATAACCCTTCCATAAGGAGTCCTCTATGAACCCCATGGTCCCAACACATACACAAGACCACACAGACTCGTCCCTCCATTTCTCTCACCCACCTGCATATGGTAATTACAAAACAGATAATAACGACAGCGATAACAAAGCAGCATACAGTTCCATACAACATCAGTTGCGCTATCATAAAGCACCAGCCGTGGAAACCGTTTGGTTTGCCGTCATCTTTACCGTTTTGAATAGAGTGTGAGAGTCTTCAACAACCAAGTATGTGTCTTTGCTTCCTCCTTTTTATTTTTAAACACTGCACGAAACATTAAAAACCAGCATGGGCCGATGTGGATGATGAGCCAAGGCTTCTCCCAAGAACTCTATCACCTCAGCATACAACATCAGTCCCGCTATCATAAAGCACTCACTGTGGAAACCTGTCAAATTTTATGTTTGAAAAGTCCACTCGTTTGCTGGCAGGGTCCCAACAAAGACACACAGACGGACTATTCCCTCCATTTCTCTCCACAGCGCACACACATACTGCCTAACTGCCTGACCTACTTTTTTTTTAATATAAAGGAAGTGGGCCTTATGGATTCAACGGGCTCAAGGAAACCAGTCAAATTTTATGTTTGACGAATTGTAGTGTATTATCTTCTTTCATGGCTCTCCTCATTAGTGATGCACGGCTTTAAATAGCAATTGACGGGTTGTTAAGTGTAGAACGAAAGGAGTGCCATGCTGTGCCTTACCTAACCTCTACCTTTTTAGATTACATTAGCACTGACCACGAGACAACATTGCTTCTCGTGGTCGAGTGCAAACAGATCCTGATCTGGCCGACTCGTAAAATGTAGAGCTGTGTAATCAGGTACAGCAGCTGGATCTTCCAGCGCAGCCCTGGGGACAAAACAGTTCAGACAAGAGCTTATGTGTCATGTCAAGATGTTATTTGATTGTTAATATATGAATTGGTATTTTAAATACACACAATGTGGCATGTTGCTTTTCAGTTTGAGATTTTGAATTTGTATTGACTGCATTAATTGTAGAAGCTGTAAGATCCGTACAACTTAAAAAACCTCCTCAGCACTCTACTCCAGCCATTGTGCCACAATTATGATGTGGACAAGGCATTTTGTCACCGTAGACATATGAAAATTCATTTATATCACGAATTTGATGGGATAGCATATTATTTATTATGGATGAAGGTTTTTGCTCCAAGCAAACAAGCGGCACTAATGAAAATGAACCCAATACATTCTTCAGACAACTGAACGGTCAAATTGTGTGCTCTTGACTGGTTGGAGGAAAAGATTCTACCACCCCAGTGGTCCTTTTTAGTGGATCATCTTGACAGGTTGATAACTGCTGACAAATTTTGTGTTGTAGGAATATTTCCTGTTCTGTTTGTATTTCTGTCAAACAAGCATAGAACAAATACGACACAGCACATCCATTCCATTAAAATGTGTGTATTTTCTCACTTTTCGAACTGTGCGTGTGTGGCATTGTCTTTGGATAACTGCAACGTGTTAAAAAGTATGAATATTAAACATAAACATATATTCAACCTTAAATGCCTGCCACAACTCCCTTGTGTTGGGTGCTTGTGTTTGCGCTATATGTCCTTTGACCGTCAATGATTTCCTTCTAACTAACAGTGAATCACTCCTCCTAGCAGATTGACTTTTTCTGTTTCGTTAACCTTGTATGTATTAATTACTCTGTTCATTACAAGCGGCACAGTGAGATAATGTAAACTAGTTCATTTGACTGTACATGTGTTCTACTGTACAATTTGCTATGCTCCTTGTTCAATGGCCACACAGAGAAGCTCCAACTGCAAGATTCTCCACCATAACTAGCCATACATAGCCATACGTCAAATTTAACTCTTTCATAAGGTCTAAACTGCTGTGAATTTTAATGATACTAATATTTTTATATATATTAACGCACGTCTGTGTGGCCCTCTGCACCTCCACATTATATCTTTTGTCAGGCTGAACACAAGCCTGTATGAAACTCTGGGCGCAGGTACCGTAAATGATGAAATCTACGGTGTGTGTTGATGCGTAGTAGTAATTTGATCAAAGTGAAACAGAGTTGAAGCTTGAGGATTATTTAAGTCCAGTAATTGTGGTGTGTACCAGTGGTCCTCAGAACTGGGAAATTCCCAAATTTCTTCCCAATATTAACAAGCAGAGCTTCTGAGTTTGGTGGCTTATGCACAGCATGTTTTTGAGCCATAGGCATAGGAACTGTAGGGGATGAGTCCCTCCTAATATTGGAGACAGGTTGTGTGACATTTGTCCCACCTAGAACCACCTTTGAAAGTGCAACACTGCAGGTGGGAGTTAAAGAGACCACTGACAGAGGCTTCCGCCAGGTGTTCCCAGCAGACCCTCACAATACGTTTGGGCCTGCCCGGTCTGACCGGCTTCCTCCCCTGCCAGCGGATCACACTCACCACCAAGTGGTGATCGGTTGACAGCTCCTCTTTTCACCCGAGTGTCCGACACACGCGACCGAAGGTCAAATGACACGAGCACAAAGTTAATCATAAACCTCCGGCCAAGGGTGTCCTGGTGCCATGCGCACGTATGGATACCCTTGTGCTCAAACATGGTGTTCGTTATGGACAAACTGTGGGTGGCACAGAAATTCAGTAGTTGAACATCGCTCAGGTTCAGATCGGGTAGGCCATTCTTCCCAATCACACCCCTCAGAGTTTAGCCTCTCTCAAGGAGTTGGGTTCCAGAGCCCAGGCTGTGCGTGGAGGAGAGCCTGACTATATCTAGCCGGTACCTCTCAACCTCCCGCACAAGCTCAGGCTTTATTATCATTATTTATTTATTTTTTTTTTTTTTTTGCATTTTGCATTTTTTTATTAACAATTTGTCAGAAAAATACAAGAAATGCATTGCATTTACATCAACACCCCCCTCCCAACTTTCTGGTGGCACCCCTAGAGTCTTTTTTTTTTTAGAATATATATTAAAATAAAAAAAGAACAAAAAGCAGTCAGTATTATACACAGTCGTTTTCCACTCTCTCTCTGATCTTAACATATATTGAGTTCCAGGATTTCACATTTTTTATTCTTGCACCATCCATTCGCACAACCGATCTCTCCATTTGCACAATATCCAGTAGGGTGTTCGTCCATTGTGATATTGACAGAGAGTGGGGTGGTCCCCATCTCAAAGCAAGCATCTTCTTTGCAGCAGTATGGCAAGTCCATAGAAGCCGTTTTTGTTGGAGGGATAAATTCAAGCCAGCTGGGATTTGTAGATCAATAAGATCACACACATAAGCAACAAAACTGGCTTCCAGAATGCAAACACTTCAGGACACTCCCAATACATATGAAAGAATGTTCCAGGTGTATTGACAGAACACCAGTTGCAGTTGGAAGATTCAGCTAACTTCATGAGAAAGCGATTTCTGGGTATGAGGTGCACCTTTGAATAAATTTGTAATGTATCAGTTGGTGGTGTGGATTCTTAGAAGTCATTTTGATATTTGACCACACGGTATCCCAGCATATCTCTTTGTTGTAGATCGGAGCTAAATCTCGACACCATGTAGCTTCCACCGGTGATTGTGCTTCAGAAAAGAATTTGTACAGTTTTGACACTATACCTCTCGTAATGTGTGACGAGGTTAATAATTTGTGTTAAGGGTGTGATGGACCACCATAAGCACACATTGCTAATCTCAGTTGTAGATATAAAAAAAAAAAAAAGATGAACCAGGTAGATTATACTTATTTTTCAGATCGTTAAAGCTTAATAAACCTCTATTATCAAAAACATCTTTGAGTGTGTGTACACCCCTGCTCTCCCAATTGGTAGACGTGAAGGGTTTCTTCCCAGATAAAAGTAGATTATTATTGAAGATTGGTGAATGGTGGTGCCACTTTATGTCTTCATTTGCATATTTCATTGCTGTTTTGTAAGTATTGAGTAGATGTGAAATGGTGGGTCCCATACTGAGTCTAGCCTGCTTGGTTGAAATATTTGAGTATGCAAGGTCCTGCAATCTGTGAGGATGTGCCAGGTTCTCCTCAATCTTTTATGAATTAAGTTTTTGCCAATAGTCTTCAGCTGGAGAGAGGGGAATCATGGAAGAAAAGAAATTTAACGGAAGTCCATTTTTATTATTGATATACGTGCCTGGAATGAATTGGGGAGATTTGAGAGGCGATCAAGGTCATTCTTAATATTGGTATATATGTTTTGGAAATTGTTTTTAACAATTAGGGAGAGTCATGAAAAAATTTCCACACCAAGATATTTGAATTTCTTACTACAGGTATGTGTGACAGTAATGTCATACATTCTGCCCGAGAATTTAAATTCATTAACGATGATTTGGTCCATAGGATAAAGAGCTAAAAGTATCGAACAAAGAGAGCATGTGTGACATTCGGGACACGTTGCTTAAGTACAAAAGTATATCATCTGCGTATAGTGATGTACGATGTTCTGTGTTGCAGAAAGTAATCGCATTAATAGATGGATGTTGTCTGATTTTTTGAGCACAGGGTTCAAGAGACAACGCAAAAAGTAAAGGTGACAGGGGGCATCCCTGTCTGGTTCCCCAAGAGATCTGAAACTGTGTGGAATAAATGTTTCCAGTATATACCATTGCAGTAGGATTTGCAGATAATATCTTAACCATGAGAATAAATTGTTCCCCAAAACCAAATCTAGATAATGTTTCCCAAAGATATTCCCATTCCAACCTATCAAATGCTTTTTCTGCATCCAAGGATAAGATTGAGCAGGGAATGTCTAAACTTCCAGCTGCATGGATGACATGAAGGAGGCGGCGAACATTGTCAGATCGAGTTTAAATAAACCCGGTTTGATCAGTGTGAATGAGTTTACCTACAGTTTCCTCAATCCTTGAGGCAAGTATTTTTGGATACACCTTGATGTCGCCATTTAGTAAGGAAAGAGGTCTCTCAGATCTTTGTTTTTTTTTTCGGGAGTACTGTAATGACTGCCAAGTTTGAGCTGTTATTGAATGCTCCTTTTGAGATTGCAGTATTCATGTTTAGGAGGGGAGGTCCCAGAATATCAAAAAATGTAATATACAATTCAGGTGGGATTTCATCCCAACCTGGAGCTTTGCCTTTCCTCATAAGCATTAAAGCTTTTTTCAGTTCCTGTAATGTAATTGGGTTGTTTAATCCTTGGCGTTCATAATCAACTATCTGGAGAAGATTAAGGTCCTGAAAGAAATAGTCAAATTGATCTTGATTGGCAGTGATTTCAGATTTGAAGAGATTTGAATAGAAGGATTTAAACTCTGCATTGATTTATTGAGGATTGCTCACAGTACCATGTGGCGTTTTACTTCAGACAATGTTGGAATATTTTTCTTGATTTTTTATTCCTAGAGCCAGCAGGTGACTCGGTCTCACCCCTTGAAAATAATACCTTCTTCTCACCCTATGCATCAAAAATTCTGCTCTCTGTCTCAGTAAAGAATTACGTTCCAATTTTACTGTAGATATGCGCCGTTGTGTGGTCTCTACATAATTTGCTTGCTGTTCTAAAGTCAATTGAGTAAAAGCGTTTTCCAATTCTCTTATTTTATTTCACCTAGTCTTGTTTAAGTATGATGAAAAAGAGTGATACATTTCTGATACAACCTTTAATGGAGTCCCACAGAAATCTGGGATAATCCACCGAGCTTTCATTAATTCAATAATTTGTTTTCAAATTATTGAATTAATATATATAATTTCTCTGTCATATATTCACAGAAAAGTGAATTTTCAGAAGTGTGATATTAAATCGCCACCGAGAAACCTTCTGAAACAGACCAAGGGGCGTGAAGCGAGCTGAGACAATACTGTGATCACCCCCGTCCCCAAGAAAACAAAAAAACAAAACACAACCGTTAACACTGATTTCTGCAAGGAAATCGACCCTCACCCATTTGTACCTCGAACATTCTAATGCCCCTGAACACATGACACACCCTCCCTCTCCCTTTAATGAATACAAATGAATTTACAAGCAAACTCAAAACTACATAAACACATACAAGCTACATATTGTTCATCATAACTGAGAAACTACTTAAATGAAACGTAAACTACATAAACTGGACAATAAAATGAACACCTTCAACACTTTTGAGACAACTAAGTCAGAGCATACCGTGTGATAGGCAAACACAGGTTGTAGTTCGATTTGATACCGTATGTGTTGGATCACAGCTTGATTCTTAGATTATTTGAGTGATTCCATGAATTTCCTCGCCTCCTCTGGAGATTGAAAAATGTGACTCGCTTCTCCGCGAGTAGCCTTCAGTGTCGCCGGGTAGTAAAGAAAAGTGTGGAAATCCAGCTTCTGTAGTGCGTCCATCGTATCCGAAAAAGCCAACCTTTGTTTGAATGTTCAGGTACTCCCTGAATTCGTAGATTGTCTCTCCGAGCCCTGTCCTCCAAGTCCTCCAAGAAAATTTCTCCTCAAGTTGGGTGTGTTGTGAAGTGTAACGAACCCCCATCTCCGCCCACCGGTTCTTGCTTTCCTCCGTGCATCTGGAAATATCTCCTCGAATATCCACAATTTATGTGCAAAGCGTTGAATTTTCCCAACCATTTGAGCAACCACTTTGTTCACAAGTGACGGGATAGCCTCTTTAGGGCGTCTGCTACTGCTAGCTTAACAAGTTCTGCTAACTCATTGCCGTCAGCTATGCATGGTGGCGAGGGTTGCTTCGTAGTTCCTTTTCTCATGCTAGTTGCCATCTCAGCGAAGTATAATAATTTCCAAAGTAGTTTAAATGTTCCACAAGTAAAGAAAAGTAGCTGGAAGTTAAAGTTTTTTTGAGTAAATAGGGAGAGTTTGGAAGAGCCGATGTGCCACACTCCTATATCGTTTGCGTCTCCATGTGCAGACCCACAGTTTTAAAATTACAATGCATTTTGTCAAAGCCATCAATAGTGGATTATAGAAGATGCACTCACTGTATTAATTTTTTTTGTTTTGTTTTGTTTTGGCAAATGGATTTAATTATTCAAATTTTACCCAGAAACTAAAGTGCCATTGTTATATGAAAAATTTGATGGGAAATTAAAGAAAGTCATTTCATACGAAGGATTTCTAAGCATATATTGTAATTATTTTTGCATATATTTTCATTAATCAATAATGCTAAGTTAAAAGCCCTAGCCTATGTGTTTTCATCACATGAATGGTTTCCTAAAATACATTCTGAACAATAAAAAGATGGGGGGTTTTTTTTCAATGTTTAGGCTGATCTGTGTAGTGCTACACTATAATTTTGCAGGTCATTATTCAGATTCAGAAAAACTGATTTTTACGTGATTCATCCATTTTAGGGGATCTTGGCAGACATGGGCAAAAGACCTGCGTACCAGGCAATCTCCAAAGCCTTTCAACACGTTGCACAACATTAGATGAGACATAGATGTTACGATTTATGAGCACAATGCAGGTAGTATTATGAATTAACATCATTTGTCCTACATTAGAATTACACTGCAGATACCAAGACCCAAGGCATTATGGAGAAAAGTGGGGCCTTTAGAAGATCCGTTTTAACAGAGCACCCACAAAGCCCTGTTGAGGGAGTTTGAAGATTTGTGGAGGCATTCGAAGAGAAAGGTTTGATATAATAATATTAATTATATTATTTTCATCCCTCATAGGTCTTTTTTCATTCATTTCAATTACAGTGCACAGGCATTATAGTAACTCATTTAAAAAGTCAGCGCAGTTGAATCTTGTATATCCATTAAAACAAGGTCAAAAAAAATTTTAAAAAAAATTGTGTGTTTTGTGTATGTGACCTTTGTGCAGTTGTTTTCCCCTTTGCATCTTCTCTGAAGAGTGGCAACATGGGAGCCTCAAAACAACTGTCAAATGACCTGAAAACAAAGATTGTTCAACATCATGGTTTAGGGGAAGGATACAAGCTCTAGCTCTGAGATTTCAGCTGTCAGTTTCCACTGTGAGAAACATAGTGAGGAAATGGAAGAGCACAGGCACAGTTCTAGTTAAGGCCTGGAGTGGCAGGCCAAGAAAGATCTCAGATAAGCAGAGGCGAAGGATGGTGAGAACAGTCAAACTCAACCCACAGACCAGCTCCAAAGACCTACAACATGATTTGCTGAAGATGGTGTCACTGTGCATCATTCAACTATTTAGCGCACTTTGCACAAGGGCCAGTATGCACGGCAGAAGAAGAACACAGCATTCCAAGACAAACACTTGCTACCCACAGTAAAATTTGCTGGTGGTTCCATCAGGCTGTGAGGCTGTGTGGCCAGTGCAGGTACTGGCAATCTTGTTAAAGTTGAACGTCACATGGATTCCACTCAGTATCAGCAGATACATACGAACAATGTTCAAGAATCAGTGACAAAGTTGAAGTTGCGCCGGGGCTGGATACTTCTACAAGACAACGACCCTAAACAGCTCCAATTCTACTAAGGCATTCATGCAGAGGAACAAGTACAGCGTTCTGGAATGGCCATCTCAGTCCCCAGACCTGAATATTATTGAAAATCTGTGGTGTGATTTAAAGCGGGCTGTCCATGCTCGGAAACCATCAAACCTGACTGAACTGGAGATGTTTTGTAAGGAAGAATGGTCAAAAATACCTTCAACCAGAATCCAGACCCTCATTGGAAGCTATAGGAAGCGTTTAGAGGCTGTTATTTCTGCAAAAGGAGGATCAACTAAATATTGATGTAATTTTTCTGTAGGGGTGCCGAAATTTTGCACTGCCTACTTTTGTTTAAGTAATTATTGCACACGTTATGCAAATCCTATAAACTTCATTTCACTTCTCAAATATCACTGTGTTTGTCTACTATATAATATATTTAACTGAAATTGCTGATCCGAACAACCAATGATTTATAAAAAAAAAATGTTGAAAATGATCAGGAGTGCCCAAACTTTTGCATACAACTGTATATTGACTCTTGTCAGAGATCTTAGTCTGTCTGGTTCACGCTTTCTCTTCTTGGACTCACTACGAACTGTTGCTTCTGCTGTGGTGTAAATTGAACTGAGTTCGCTGTCTGGTGGCCCTACCCCTTTGCCGTAAAGTGTTGCGGTGGGGGTGGAGTTGGGGCTGTGCCACTCTCAAAACAGAGCTGGAGAGTCTGACACTGGGACTTGTTCAAAATGAAACCTGTCATCTAAGGAAATCTGAAAATAATCTATTTATGTCCAAATACTACACGTTGTTACTTTAATGTCAAAGTATTTACCACCAGCTAGATCTTGGCTCATCAGTCACTGTGATCGACTTTGCTATCTCAGTGACATCGTTCGTCTTAGTTGTGTCACTAAGAGACAGCATAGTCCTTTGCTGTAAAGTGGAACATGGGGGTGGAGAGACCACAGAGGTCCATCCAGAGGATCACGGCCACCGATATATATATATATATATATATATATATATATATATATATATCGATATAATATATATATTTAGCTAGTATTCAGAATGTCACCACTAAATGAACGTGCAAACCTACCTGTTACCTTGCTGCTGCTGCCTCTCCAGTCATGTTAGCCGAGGTCTCTCTTGGAGATGAAGGGCTCCAGAGGAGAGAGGACGGCGAAGAACGGTCCCCGCGGTCACTTCACGGCACTAGATGCTGCTAATCAGTCACCGTCCTCCCCTCATATAAACAGACCCTTCATGACGTCTCATCTGAATTAAATTAAATCAGAATCAGAAATCTTGTCGCCATATATACGTAGTTTCTACAGTCGCAGCAGTACATTCGCCACGCAAACTCGGTGGACATTGCGTTTAGGCGAATATAACTTAAGTAAACTTACGTAAATAAAGGTCTCAACTCACCAGTCACGCCACCGTTGTGGCGAACTTTCCCTCTGGACAAGATTCTTCCTATTTATGTTCCTGTGGAAATTAAAAAATGCACAATTTGTGTCCCTCTCGACAGGACGGCAGAAAGTCTGCATGTAAACAACCGCAGCGATTAGCTGCTTCTCCGCCAGGACACGTCACTCGCGGATCTGGTCTCTGATTGGTCAACGCTCCGCAACTGGTCGCAGTAGTTCAATTACTACTTTCGCAGTAGCCCAGTTGTGTTGTCTTGAGTAGCCGGAATTGCCGTATGTAGCTCAAATCGCGTAGCGTCGCACACTCCAGTCGTGTTGCGACCATGTTGGTCGCCGCTGATTGCCGTCAATCGCCCAACTCCATTGTCTTTGCATGTAAATCAGTCATGTCACTCGCGGAAGTCGCGTTCGGTGTGAACGTACCTTAAGAGTTGTGGAGCGATGAGTAACAGTGATCCAGCACGCTCTGCTCTCTGGTGGGGCATTTTACAACCTGCTTGTACTTGGGAAGCTCCTCACTCAGAGTCGCCTTGTGGAAGTCACCAAGCACAATCACAGGAGAGTCCGGGAAAGTTCGCTCCACATGCAGAACCTGACCTGCGAGCACACTTTGAGCTTCACGTACATCCGCCCTGGCGGGATATATATGGCAGCCAGAATGAATGAAGCAAACTCACGTTCAGTGTCTCATGTCTCAGTTCATGACGAGAGAGGGAGAGCAGTGGTGAAAAATCACCATCACGCCCGTACACCAGCGATTGTTGATGTAGAAACACGTTCCACAGGCTTGGGTTTTGCCGGTGAGCTCCGGAACCCGGTCCGCGCGGTAAAGCTGAAATCCCACCAGATGAAGCACAGTGTCTGGGATGAGGTCGCTCAACCACGTCTCTGTGAAACACAAAACACAAGAAGAGGAAAAGTCTCTGTTCCGTCTCAACATCAGCGCCAGTTCATCCATCACAATAATTCCAGGCCAGCGTTTGTCGGCGCCATCTTGAATGAACTCGTGCCTGACTCACTTTGCAGGTGGATTACAGACTTCCTGACCAGCCAGAGTCAGTGCGTGTGGCTGGGGACGACTCTCTGACCCTCAACATCGGGTCTCATCAGGGCTGTGTTCTCTCTCCATGGCTCTTCTCTCTGCACAGCAACTGCTGCACCTCCAGCCACCAGTCCGTGAAACTGATCAAGTTTGCGGATGACACTACCATCATCGGGCTCATCTCAGGTGGAGATGAGTCGGCCTACAGGAGGGAGGTGGAGCGGCTGGTGTCCTGCAGCCACAACAACCTGGAGCTCAACCCCCAGAAGACAGTGGAGATTAGGCCTGCACAATTCAGGGGAAAATATGAATCACGATTTTTTACTTGAGAATTGATGTCACAATTCTCTGCCACGATTTTTTTTCTCATGAAATACGTAGTTTATTGCACACATAAACCATGACAAACAAGCTGTGCTAACAGCTGCTGAGGAACCAGTGCTCTCACTTTCATGACCCCGGAATGTGACATGTGACTAAATATTAATTGAAAATTAAATCAGACACAAGGGTGAATCGAAATCGCAATTTTTAAACGATTTATCATGCAGGCCTACCGAGAATGCACTTGGCTTCTCGCAAGCAGTTACGGACTGTTGGTGTGGTGTGATGCTTCCGTTGTGCAGACCGACAATTTCTTCTGCTGTATGTGTTGCAGGTCTGAGACGATCCTGCAAGTATGCGGCGATCATGTCTGCCTCATAAATGGTTTTCAGTTAATTTCGCTTTACACTTAATTTACGAACCGACTGGATTTGCATCGCAGATGCTACTTTCCTTTGTGAGTTTTACGCTCCCAAGCGGCGCTGCAAGCTAGTACTTTCTGAGTTCCCACAATGCTTGTGACTTCTCCTTCAACCAATGACGAAGCGCCTTGTAGTCACGTGTTTCAGTGGTGACATGAACGCAGTAGTGATTGGGTAAGTCGGCGACAGGATAGAAACTGAAGGAATATGGATGAAAAACCGGGAACTAGTGAAGAGAATCAGCCCCCAAACAGCCTCAAAACGAACATGTTACGAAAAAAAGGACGGAGCATGGAGAGTGTTGCGGGGTCATGAAAGTGAGAGCGCTGGTTCCTCAGCAGCTGTTAGCACAGCTGACACTTTGCAACACCCGCCGGTCCCAGAGTGACATTCGGAACACTAAGCTAATTGGCAAAAGAATAATCATTCATTTCACTGAGCTAGGTGAGCAGCCTTTCTCAGGCGTCGTTTACACAGAGACAGAATCGACCGGAACCGTCGCAGTTTTGGAGTCAGGTGCAGCATTCGTCAGCCACCAGAAACTGTTGAAAACATCTGAAGTGGAAACTTTCATCAATGCAGTGCTCTCTGTCTCGGAGTCCCGCTACAGTGTGTCAATATTTCACGGACACAGCACAGTCTCTAGAGACTCACATGCGACGTCTCACATCAAATGACATGTTTTGCAGTTGTGTCCTTTTGATATAATAGTTGCTGCATTCTGTAAGGTTTTTTTGCCTTCTAGAAGAGGTATAATGAAACATCTCTGAATGAAAATGATTTAATGGTTCATATTTTCACATCTTTGACACAGAAGGTCTCATCATTTTGATTACAAATTCATTGTCAATCCATGTGATCGGTATCAGTGATCGGCAGCAAAAACCCTGATCAGAGCCTCCCTTCCACAAATCTTTATCAGCACCTCAAACGTCACATGGCTGGTGATGCAACTTTGTTTGTTTATGTGTGCAATAAACTACGTATTTCATAAGGAAAAAAATCGTGGCAGGGAATCGTTATTTCAATTCTTACCTAAAAAAAATCGTGATTCATATTTTCCCCTGAATTGTGCAGGCCTAATTCTCGGAATCCTCACCTTGGTCTGGATCTTACCGGTGTCCACTGTCAGAACCAACTAGCAAGGGCAAATGCACACGTTCAAGTGCCTTTGGCACGCTGAGGAGTGATGTTCACAGACGAATCCCACTTCCAGCTGTATCATGTAAAAACCTAAATGTCTGGCATAGGGTGTTTATATTTTTGGTTCCGTGTATTTTAGCACAGTCCGAAGAATAAGAGAACAGCTGTCAGTCAAAAACCGGGCTACATTGTAGCAAGAACCAAGAACATTGCCAGACATCACTGGCACACTTCGGGGGTGGGAAGGTTCACGGATCATGCCAGCAGGGACAGGGGCTTGATCAAAAGAAGAAGCAGATCCAACAACTGGTCAAGAGGAGGATACAGCTGCAGCAAGTTTACAAAAAGTCTCTTGAGAGTTCCTTGAGACCGTTCTCCAGACAATATGAGCACTCTGAGAACTAACAATATGATGCCGCTCACTCACTGTTGCTGGTTCCATTTCTGTCAGTTCGTTTTGTAACGACCCACGTGCAGCAGGAAGGAAACGAGAGCCCAAATGACAATTCAAACACGATTTATTACAAAGAAACTAAGCTCAGAACGGTACCCAACCACTCCAGTAGAGGGAGACAATTTCCGTCAAAAGAAACTCAAAATACTGGACGGTGAATAATGTCCACTTGCACGAAATAAGAAGCTAAAACCAGTGTTCCAGCCCCGGTAATGTCCAAACAAGATTCCACAGGATTGGGGGGGGGCAGGCAACAGACACACTGCAAAACTAAAAAGAGAACAGTCTGAAACTCATAAAGTCAAGGCGCACCCGCAAGAAGTCCAAAACGAGAGAGCAGACACGGAGACTCATCGCAGGTCGAAGACATTTAACAAAGTGACGCCGTTTGACATCTGGTCAGCGTTTAAGAAGCCAGAGCGGGAGTGGCAAATTGGGATCAGGTGTGTGACCCTGCTGCAGCCGCCAGCGGAGAACAGGTGACACCCCCACTCCTGGATGGGAGAGAGAAAGGGAGAGAAACGGCAAGAGCAGGAAGTGGTCCTTAACAGTTCAGACAGGTTGGGAGGGCTCGTGACACATGCATTTACACAGCGACTCACTGCCTCCAGTCTAGTAAATATAAGCGATGCACAGCTGGACAAGTTGACATGCCTGAACATTACACAGTGAGTAGGAGTGGTTCTGTTGAGTTACATTGCAATCACCCATTGGGAGTCGTGCAGTTCAAAGAGTGCATAACAGCTACAATAGTCTTCCAGAGGCCAAGATGCCATCTGGGTCATTTTACCCAGATAGCAATAGGGCTTGGACTGTTCATTACTCATGAGGACCCTGAGGGATCTGTTTTTCAAATTGGGACTTAAATTCTGGGGTCCGACAAACAGGTGCCACAAGGGGGTTTTTCCCGAAAATTAGACCTCACTAGGACACAAATGCATAAAACACACACACACACACAGACACACAAATGCAATTTCCCATTGTTGTGGCTTTATGCCACTTCTGTTCAGTCTCTGTGAAGCTGTGTACTGCACTAACTGCTGCATCCATCTGTGAAATAAAGAGAAACAAAATGATAAGGAGAAAATATTTAAAAATTATAAACACTAATGTGTGTGATTTATAAAAGTGAACAGGATATTTCAATGTGTCCCCTGTTTCTGCTGTCCACGTGAGGAAACCATGTAGTCCCCAAACATCTCCATGTTCCTCTTATATACTGGTTTCTCATCTTGTCCTTCCTAGTAAATCCCAATGAAAACCTGCTCGTCTTTAACTCTGCCACTTCTCACTCAGCTTCCTGTCTGTATCAGAGCCACGCTCTCTAACCTGTAGGCTGGTCTCTTAATCACAGATCACCTGCTGCCACTCTTAATTTCTCTTCAGTACATACATTTATTGTTGTGCATCTAAGGAGCTTCATTCTTCTTCTTTCAGAGCTCATACTTTCACTGCTTCTCCTCTCACTACGTCATTCCTGCTGTAATCTTGGGATCCACTTGAAACCTTGGGTTGGTGATATCCATTCAGAGAAGGTTGAGAAGAAAGCAGGGACAAAGATGGCAGAATTTATAACTAAATTGATTTGGAAAAAGATGCAAACAAAAGCGAGGAGGGACGGTGTGAAACAGAGAAGCAAGTGGCAGGTGCACCACCAGCTCCTCTCTCTCTCTCTCTCTCTCTCTCTCTCTCTCTCTATATATATATATATATATATATATATATATATATATATATATATATATATATATATATATATATATAGCCTGTTCAGGGTTGCACCTCGTTTCACACCGCTTCTCTGTTTCATATATATTAATGAACTGCTGGGAGTTCATTAGTATTGTGTTGTCATTGTTAGTGAAATGCTGTCTCTTAATTAGAAATAAAAATGTCAAATTATTATTATTATTTTTTTTCATTTCTAATGTATTCCAACGAGATGTTTACGAAATTCATTTTGTCATCATTTGCTGAAGTATCTGCAGTTTTTTAGTTTTGTTTTTCGTAAAATCAACAAATAACCGTTTGGAGTTTTTACGTCCAAGAAATTGTAATCTGCCCCCTAATTTGTCTATTTAACAAAACACAACTTTCAGCCATTTGAACCTGTGTTCGTGCACTGCCGAGCAGAAAGAAGACGAGACACAAATAGGGATGAGAACGAATGAAATGAGAAGCGTGCGTGGCAGGAGAACTATCGCGGTCCACTTTGTCACAACCAATTTACGCATCAACACAGACAAAGTGTGTAGATGGTTGGTGTACTGACTTGTCACTCACTCCATCTCCATCAGGGGGTGGGGTCCGTGCCTCACGGGGCAAAGCGCGAGCTCCGAGCGCTGACTGAACAGCTGGTGACTTTCTCTAGCTGCGATACTCTTCTTACTACTGAGTGCAAGCTCGGCCATTACAGTTTCAATTGTTAGCGCGCGTAAGTGATGTTTCCCAGTTGATTTTCTCTTTTATTTGAGTGGCTGCTGTGGCTCAGAGAAAGTGGAGGTTCCGGCTTCTTTGAGGAGGCATGAGGAAAAAGGGGCACATGGAAACGGCGTTGCCAGTCGCTGTCCTACTGCTTATGCTGAGGTACGTATTCTTTTTTTTTTTTCCTTTTTAAACCTCTGCTTTTCAACACGCATTCGCACGACGCATAAACTGTTGATGCTGTGCAGTATCTCAACTGTTAATTACTTGTAATTCCTCCAACGTTCACTTTGCCGGTGCTAGTAGACTTGTGCATGATCTCAAAATAGTGCCCGTTCAGTGGTCTGTGGAATCTACTGCATCGTAGATGTGGTACTGGTCGTCAACGATTAGAGTCAAGAACTTGATTCATCAACCGTTTTTTTTCCTGTGACAGTCGCCCATCTGTGCAGTAACCGCCGTCTGCAATCTGGTTCTTAATCCTGAGCTTAATCTATTTTTCATTTTTCATGCATGCATTGAAAAGAATCACACATAGCATTCCTATCCTTGCAAAAATGTCTGATTGAATGAGGAAATTGCACGTTTCAAAATGAACACGAATTTGAATTAAAAGTGAATTTTCTTGGTCCGAAAACTACTATCCCCCTGTTCACAATATTCTTGATTTAGGGTAGAGAATTGGTATTAGTGAAGAGTTTGAGGGCAGTCTGTCCTGAAACCCAGCTAGTAGCAGTAGAGGCAAGGCTAGCGCCCCACTGTACCACACATCATGTAGAATATCTTCATTTGTAGTTTCACTAGACCTGTGAAGCAAATCTCAATGAATGCATTCAAGAAACATTCTCTTTGCTGTTGCAGTCAGTGATATACACTCCAGTTCAGAATCCTGAATGATTCTGAAGACTGTGATGAAATACACTGGCACATACAGGCACTATCTGATACAAACTCTGATCTTCTCTTTAAGTATAATAAACAAATTATTCTTGTATAATTTATTTTTTTATTTTTTATTATAATTACTTTTGGGATCAGTTATCTTTGATGTCAATAGTAACTGCAGATGCACTGATTCAAATGCATCAGTGTGCCCCAAGTGTGGGCTTGGGAGCAATAAAATATTACGTACCTATGTATTAGAATATCTTGGTATGTATGTCTTTATATTCTCACATTCGTCATTTGGCCATGTCTTTCATGCAGTATTTCTTAATGCAAAGTTTTACAAGCTGTGTTATGGAAAAGCAGCTAAAAAGATCAAGCTGGAGTAAATCTTCTTAGTGGGCCACGGATGGATACAAGGACAAATATAACAGGCTTAATGTCACTCACCCGGATCGCCCTCAACTTTTCCTAGTTCTGTTTAACCCTCTTACCATTGTACCAATAAATTATTCACAGGAACAGTTATTTGAAATAGTGGCCTTTATTAAATCGCCATGTCAATCCATTGTCATGACATGATTATGATGCTATTAACTCATCTGTTATACGTAATGACTCAAGCTATATTTCCACTGCGTCTGTGTTGCTTGACAGATTTGTGGTCTGTCTGCTGCTGAGGAAACAGCAGTCATACTTTCTTGAGCCCAGAAAACTCTCCATGCTTTCTTTGTCGTGGAAAGAGGATGAGGATTATTTCTTAACTAGTGTTGAAAACGGGTTCCAGCATTGAGACTGACTCATGAACTCATCACATCTTTTATTTACATTTTCTCCGGCATGCACGAAGTTCCTACACCACAGCAGGTCTCAGTTGCTGCTTCTCATCTCCGGTCCTCCAGGAGATCTGCTCTGTTGGCGTAGCTGCGGGCATGTGGCCAAAAGCAGTGCATTTTCAGCACTTTAAGGTTAATAAAACACCTGTCATTTTTTGGGGTGCACCAATCCTGTTATCGGGTATCAACCTGAGCCAGTCTCTTAAAGTGGTATCGGGAAATGATGGTTGTGGACTTGCAGCGCATACCTGCATATCATGAAGACAACACCACCTATCACGTGAGAGCATCTTTCATCAGCAACTTGGTGCCTGAGCTGCTAGCTCTGCTGTCATAATGGTAGCGCTACAAAAGGAGACTGTTGGGTTACATGACGTAACGCCATTCTATGAAGCGTGCGATGCCCTCTACCCGGGATTTGCTATTGGTAAAACCCCTGTTTTGCCCGTGAGTAAAAGCAATCAACTCACTGCTCAACTGCGCCACCCCCTCTACTATAAGACGCTGTCCAACTAGGAAGTCGACCTCGAGTAGAACCCCATAACAGTATGCTTTAACGTCGTCAAAGTTGTTTGGATGATCGGAAAAAGACAAATAATCCAAACACTGAAGTGACGCAATGGCCACTCTGGGGCAAGGGGGTGATGAGTTTCACACACCCTCAGGGCTCGTGGAGACACTCTCACCAACCGTTGCTGATCCAGGACAGGATGAAGCTTGAGCCAACGGAACCATGACTGCAGATTCTGCATATTCAGGAGACCCAGGCGGACAACAGAGTGAGCTGCTGACATCATACCCAGGAGCCTCATAATCCACAAGGCTGTGACCACACAAGGAGAAAAGCCAGAACCTGGGCTGACAGTAAGAAAATAGAGAGGATCCGCTCATCTGTTAACGGAGCGCACCCTTCATGAGAGTTCAGGAGTACACCAAGATAAGACGTAAGCTGAAATGGCTGGAGTTGACTCTTTTCTTGGTTCACAGCAAAGCCAAGCTGGCTTATATGCTCCAGCTGTGACGTGTTTGAAACACAAACTGGAAATCAGGAGTTGGATATGTAATTGTGCAGAAAAGCAAGAGTCGGCTTCTTGTGCTGTGGTGGAGATCCCAGACGAGTGGCTGGTCCAGGAGTACAGTGGTTGAAGCTGGTTGTGCAGTTCAAGTGCAGGAGGTGAAGGCTGTGGAATTGGGGTGCAGGAGGTGCAGGCAGGCTGAAGTTCTGAGGCAGAGAAGATCGGTTAAAATAGCTCAGACAAGGGTATTGGCAGGCAGTGGCAAACAGCGGAACATCCAGCTTGAAGACAAACCATGAAGGGTTGTCGAACAGGCGAAGACTGGCAGGTTGGCTCGATATTTAAATCATCAGGTGATTGGAGGCAGGTGTAGATGTGATGAGGTGGGTTGGGCGGTGATGTCAGAGGAAAGGGTTGTGACACCAGCACCATTCTGGTGTGAGCTAAAGACTCCTCTCTCGACCTGGTGAGGATTAACCAGCCGTCTACGTAACACAAGATTCTGAGACCCTGGGCCCTCAGGGGCCCTAAGGCCGTCTCAACCACTTTAGAGATGGTTCTTGCGGCCAGAGAGTAGCCAAATGGAAGCCTCCGAAACTGTAACACTCAGTCCTCCAAAGCGAAGCGGAGATATTTCCTATGAGCAGGCCAAATCGGCACATGGAAATATGCGTCCGTCAGGTTGATGGATGTCATCCAGTCTCCACGACGCACACACTTCAAGAGACTCCGTATTGTCAGCATTCTGAAGACACGCCAGATTGTAAAGGAGTTGAGGATGCTGAGATCCAAAATTGGTCTCCACTTGGAGACCAAGAAGTAGCGAGAATAAAATCCAGACATTTGATTTTGAGGAGGAACTGTTTCAATTATGCCCTTGTCAAGCAGAACGTGGACCTCGTTGTGAAGCCAGAAATTTTCCGCGGGTTCCACCTGATGCGTTCTCAGAATGCCATTAAATTGAGGTGAGCGTTGGCTGAATTGGAGAGCGTAACCCACCTTCAGGATCTGTGTGACCCACTTGGACACAGAGACTCCCACATCTGAGCGAACAGTGACAAAGGACGAGCTCTGGATGAAACCTGCATCATCCTCACATCCATCCCACGCCTCTGTAGTGAGTCCTGCCTTGGTGTGTGACTTGCAGAGGTGACAGAAAAGTCAAACGAAGCTTCATGAAGCAAGCTACTTACCGCTCGGCGTGCGTCATGGCGCGTGACACGTTCGTGCTGCCAGGATGAGCGGCTATCGGCTCCGTCCTCGTTCGTCGTTTCCTGATGAGACACCAGCGGCATGTAAATCGAACCGGGAGGCTGGATCCAACTCGTTAGCCAGAGAGCTCGGCTTAGATACTCTAACTGCTGGAAAACGAGAACCTGGCGCACACAGATGACATCAAAAACAAAAGTATCAGACGAATAGTTACAGTATTTTTTATTTGAAACGTTGCCAGCAAAGTGTCTTCTTGCGCTGCCACGTCCTTCGGGGGACTGATGAAACTTGGACGTCTCAGCCCACTGCGCAGCCTCCGGACTGCTGCCTGATCCTCCTAGGCCGGGACCAGCTGGATGAGGCCTGGGCATGGCACTGTTGGTGGCATTGATCAGTGGCAATCCTTACATCTCTGGCGGGTCTGGACGGCTGTAATATAACAGCGCGGGAACCTGCGGAGCGTTTCCCATACCTCACTGACTGGAGATGCGCCCTAAGACTCTTTTACGGCCTTAATTGCTGTCTCTTGGCAGGCCGCAAACTCCTCAATTTCAGGGCGGAAGAGCGAACTCATCAGGGGGGCTTGTAGGAGGATCATCTGGCGAGAATGGAAAGCGCCTCACCCATCCAGACGTTAGCTGTGTCTTGCACTTCAATGGCGTCGTCTCCGGACAGCACCGTCTTGTCTACCGACAAAGCACCACACAAGAACACTAGGTTATTCCACCTCCATGTCAGCGCAGTCATCGGGGAACAAAACGCCGGGATCCTCGTCAAAAAAGCTGTCCACGTCCACCAGGCTGATATTCTGTTCAGAGCAAACAGGAGTGAATCTGATGCTGGAAGAGGCCGGCTGAAACGATGCCCGAAGGATCCTTTCAGCGCCTGGCAAGCGTTGTTAAGCACGAGTCCATGCCATGGCGTACCCTCAGGCAGATGAAGCATTTCTCATGCTGATCATATGACAGAATAGAACACATGCACAATTTCGAATTTTGGATGAATCCAACTTCTACTCATGTTTACGTGTTACACTTGGAACCGATAGCTTGAGAGGAAAAAGGAGGTCGACTTCCTGGTTGGACGGCCTCTTACAGTAGAGGGGGTGGCGGCCTCTGCTGCTGGTTGGGCAGCGAGCTGCAGGCAGGCAAGCCCGGTCAGAGGGCTAAGCACGGTGAAGTAGAATGTGATTCAAGGTATAAAAGTTGTGCTTTATTTTGAAAATTCATCAATTCCACTTTACGTTTGTTTGGTGTTTCTTGTCTTTCATAAGATAATGTTTGTCAGTGTGAGGCTGAGTGCTGAGCCCCCTCCACATGTAGCCCTTCCCAAAGGAGTATTTGTGATATCCACCAACATCCACCTGTTCCAACCGGGGGATCCCAAGACGCTCCCAGGGCAGTGTAGAGATATAATCCTCCACCTGGTCTTGGGTCGATCCCTCGGTGTTGTCCCAGCTCGCCGTGCCTGAAACACCTCTAAAGGAAGACTTCCAGAGGGTATCCTCATAAGATGCCCAAACCACCTCAACAGACTCCTCTCAACGCAGAGAAGCAGAAGCGCTGATCCGAGTCTCTCCCGCGTGACAGAACACCCAATCTCTAAGGGAGACGCCCGCCACGAGTTGGAGAAAACTCATTTCAGCCGCTTGTATCTGGGATCTCATTCTTTCGGTCATGACCCACAGTTCATGACCATAGGTGAGCGTCGGAACGAAGATTAATCGGTAAATAGAGAGCTTTGCGTTTTGGCTCCACTGTCTCCTACACACAACATTACAGCAGAGCGACTGCAATATTCACGCAGATTCGCAGACCAATTTCCAACTCTCTTTCCACCCCCCTACTCGAGAACAAGACCAAGATACTTAAACTTGAGGTAGGCAGTCATTCCTTACCCAGAGTGAGCAATCCACCTGACTGTCTCAGACACTCGGACCATCAACATCGGGTCTCCTTTGGGCTGTGTTCTCTCTCCATGGCTCATGGTGGACATGATACATCATCACCAGAGTTGCTTGGAATGTTTGTAATGTGCCTGTAAACTATGTGATTTTTTCCTTCGTGAACAATATACATGCATATGTCGTTAATTAAAGCAACACTTAGGAGTTATTCAACCTGCATTAATTATTTTCATGATGATACATCAACTTACAATGAACAGAATGGGATCCCTGTCATGTCCTGAGGGGGTCTTTATCAAATTTCTTAGCACTAAATAATTTCGAGGAGGGCGGTAGGAACCCTGCCCTCCAAATACCTACAAATTTGCTGTTGTTGTTTTACGGCATACATCATTTCCTCCTATCCATGCTGCTAAAAACATGGCGCGAACGTCAAATCGACATTACTGCTACCATGGCCGAAGCTGCAGTGAAGAAGCGCAAGATTTTGTCAGTTGACACGAAAAAAAAGAAAGAGGTAGAGCAACCGGACCAAACCGTGGTCTAACATCACTAGCATGAGCTCACAGAAGAGGAGGGTTTTCTTCCAAATGCTGCTTTGGCGTTGTTCCTGCTGGACAAGTGAGTAGTTTTTGGAGTTTCGACACGATCAGCCACACACGTAACTCATAGTTAGTGTATAAAGACACTCAGACGTTCTCGGAGTTCCGACACGGATAGCCACGCGACTAAGAAAAATAGGGTATAAAGTGAATGATTTGGTCATACTGAAGCATGCTGGTATTACCACGTTAGTGTTACGTTTACGTGACACTAGTTTCCCATAATTTTTATGTATTAATTTCCTTGAAGACAGGATGACCGGTGTGCAATATGACGTTTCATAGTCCTGCTTATCAGTTGCACCTTGTGCTGAGTGTAGCTGTTCAGAAATGTGACGTTTAGACAGTCTGGAAGGGTCTGTTTGTAGCGTAGTTCATTAGCATCAAGCAACTAACTTTGGAGGTCTGAAACTAACAGTTTCAGTTAGCCAGTAAACTTGAAGTCAGTCTGATAACCTATGACTGTGATGTTTAAGGAGTGCCTCTATTTCCACTATGTATTTGTTAGTGTTTCTCTTGCATTGGTCTTGATCTCTATTAATTGCTAACATGCTATTTCTCTGCAGCTATTAGCAGAAGCAAGTAACCTCTACTCTGCACAAGCAACACCTGCAACCACTGCAGCCAATAGTTTCCAGCTTTACAGAAGATTCTGACCATAATGGCTTTGTGTTTTTGAGGGCTAGTTTGTATTTGTTTTGTGCAGTGTCAAAATGATATATACTAATGCATATATTTCTATTTTGACTACAGTCTACTTACAAGAGCTGCAGGAAAATTGCACTTCGGAGCGCAGTGGTCCAGGACTCGCGATGTGTGCGGGTGTTTGATAACTCATGTGTTTTCGCCATTATTAGGCTGATAAACACCTGATTTTATTGACAGACATATTTGCTTAAATGAATAATGCCGTGCGCTTCAGAAACCATTTTCAGTGCTGTGGTCTCGCTTCAGCGCAGCGGTCTACGTGAGCACAGCGAAGAGGAAAGACGCTGATTTACAGTTACTGAAGATCACCAGACTATTCATTGATCATTTCTGACGTCGGGATCTGAACTTCACTGATTAAAACCTTCTCGATCATCAGTAATCTCTCTCGCTGTGTGCAACGTGTTGCGAGAGCAGCATGGATCACTCCGCGGTGCTCCCATCCCCGAGCGTAATTTTCCTGCAGCTCCCAGCTGCACAACTCAGTGCTCTGGGAGTTTGAGAAGTTGTCTTTGAACTATGTTGTCCACCCAGACAGCAATCAGACCCTTTATTGGGCGGTTTTGATCATGAACTGTGCCGTCACATCACTGATGACGCATTGACATGAACAAAGTCTCTTCCGGTATTTGCTGCCCTCGTGTGGGTGAAGATAGAAGTGAAAATGCAGAGCGAGGCTCGCCATGGAGGGAGGCAGAGGTGTGAAGAATCTCAATGGGGGGCGACTTTGGATTCAGGCTCCTGAGACAGAACACTGCAGAAAGTGCCCTTAAACAACCTGAAGCAGCTCATCTGTAAGGAACATAGTCGGAAGTCAACTCTCGGTTTCCTGTGGAAGCATGCCATTACAGAGTAACTGGTGTGAAATGTTCAGGAAGATCACCATTTCATTTTGAAGTGAAGCCCCGTGGAACAGCAGTCATTTTCGAATGTGTAGGCTGAATTATTTCGTTTGTTTCAATCTGTTTATTTATTTTGCTGTTAACTATTATTTACTTTATTAGTTTTTGGCATATCTAAGTTCTGAGTAGAATCTCATAGATATTTGTGCTTCTTTTCAGATACAGAAGATACTACTAAAAGTTTAAATCCTGGAGTGTCTATGCTGTTAAAGAAAATAAAGATAACTCTTACATCACAGATCTTCAGAGAGACATTCTTGGCAAGAGGCTGCAAAGTGGTGGTGGCGGCTTTCCCAAAAAACAGCCCTGTTGGCCAGATGACCCCTGGAATTTAGGGGTACTGGCTTTAGTACAGGCTTTACAACAGCTGAGCTGAATGCACGTGAAAAGCTGTGGAGGTGTTCCCCCAAGTGAACACGAGAGATACTGTCTTGTGGAAGTGACAATATGCTGTACTTCACTTTGAAAAAGTAAGAGCACTTACAAATTAAGTCTTGTTTATTTTCCACACACTCGAACAACTGAACGTAAATTCTGAACAAAGTAACTGTCAAAACCTCTGTATAGTAAGTGTCCCTTATTTTTCCAATGCAACAACTTGGAATGACGGCTCAGTTTCCAACTCCCAGGGGGCTGTGCTGCCAGAGCACAAACTGGCGATATGCTGTGTGTTCTGCCTTTGCTGCACTCCAGCAACACTCGGCAGCAGCATTCAACAGCCTTCCAAGCAGTCCTTGCCATCCGCAAAACCCCTTCAACAAGGTCCATGTGGGCCATTTGCTGACACAGTTCTCAGGGGTTTGCCCACAGCAGAGTCTCTCCAGGTCAGTACAAGTAACATCTGACTTATGACCTGCTTGACTTACGTCCACCCGTACTTACAACCACGGCTAGCAAATGTTTTTGTTTTTTTTATTCAATGTCTGGCACCTCAGCACGTAGCAGCCCGGCAATGCGTACGACAGTTGCAGCAGCACAGTATCCCAGCATCTCACTCTCACACAGCGATCTGCCACTACAGTAGTACCTATAAACCTCGCCTCGACAATTTTGAATGGCATTTGACTTGCATCCAATCTGGTCTGAACCAATCACGGTCGTAAGTCGAATGTTACTTGTATTCATTTCCCTGCAGTTTGTACAGGATCACCAATGTAGGTGCCTCCACCGAGGTTACGGTGATGATGAGGGTCTTCCAGCAGGTACAGAATGTCAAACATGAGGCCAAGTAGTCTTTTGAGGACCCCTTGTAAAGACACATCCCTTTTATTATGGTCCAACGCTTAGATTCTGGCCAGCATCTCTGCGATTCTGCGTTCCTGGATCAGACTCAGAAGAAGTGGTGTACTCTCTGGTACTTCAAATTCCTGACAAAACACACAAACATTGGTTAAGAAATGTAATGTAAAATGTAATGTTTCTGTTCAATAAGCATCAAAGCCAACTTTATTGCCAATTGCAATGCAGGAATCAGTCAATGCTTTTAGTAATTAAAAATCTTAGCAACAATAACTGACTTGCATCGTGTTATGTAAGGTATAAAATTCTCTATCTAGAACCCCAATAACATAATTTTATATATATATATATAAAATTATGTTACACAAGGATAGACAAACCACACATGCGCACACACCAACGCAGCCACACACACTCATTTTTCAGTGAATCTCTTTGAGATGATTATTTAAATAGCGGTTTTTATCTTACTTTAGCCAACTACGCTACTTGCCAACATCATCTACATGTCTGCATGGTATCAAATAATTTGAACAGAATATTTATTCTTGTCATAGGAATGTGTGCGCCAATTAGATCTTAAGAATCTCCTTTCCATCAGCATGGACGGAGCAAATGCGAACTTGAAGTTTCTGAATGACTTCCAGCAAGAACAGGCTGAACTACATAGAGAACGGCAGCTAATTTCTGTTGGGAGCTTTGGGCTACACACTCTACACAGCTCACTCAAGACTGGCTTCTCCATATGGAATACTGAGAAACTGTTTTTAACAAGGTCCCTGCAAGAAGAGAGGACTACACAAAACTTACCAGTTCATCTCTGTTTCCACTCCCATTCTGTGGACAGAGATGGGTGGAAAATCTGCATGTTGCGGAGAGAGGTATGGCCAAAGCTCAGTCCACAGAAAAGAACTCCCAAACCCTGGAACCTCATCATTTTATACTACTTAAGGAGCAAATAAAGATGCCCTGATCTTAGCCCAACTTCATTTTTTTCATGGCTTTCATTCCATTCCTGACTAAGTACCAAACTGATGATACCAAACTGAAACTGATAACTAACTGTCCAACCAATTCTTCAAAACTCATTACAAGGATGTTAAATAATTATGAATTGTATTCTCACTACACTTCATGTTAATATAGAAGCTACCTGCAAAAAACACAACTTATTCAACGACAATTATAAGCTGCATCCAAATGATGAGCAAATTCTGCCAGGTGATTAAAAAGGGTGCAATATTGTCCGTAATGCTAGAGCTAGTACATTTTACATAGTTTATTCAAACATGTTTTTTTACCAGCAAACAGTACGCTGTATCAGTGTGACTTGTATGCGTATATTTAATATTGTGATTTAATTACATTTGTGTTTATCTATTGCAGGTGATGCTCTTGTGCAATAGTTTGACAGCTTTCTTTCTCAGCATAGTAAAAGTCAGGAGTTTCTTTCCTTCAAACCCATGGATCCGTGGCTTGATGTTTTTCTTCATGAAACTCTCAACCAGGATTATTCTGAGCTGCAACGCCTGCTGCTCTTATCTCATAGACAGTCTACGGTGGAGAGAGGTTTCTCTGTCAACAGGAAAGTGAAGAGCTGCAACATCACTGAAAAAACATTTGAGGTCCTGAGACTAGTCTGTGACCATGTTAGGGCTTGTGGCTTGTGCTCTCAAAGTTTCCCTCAAAAATGAACTACTGGCTTCTGCAGCCTCGGCCAGGACAAAATGCAGGAGATGTACCTCAATGAAGAAAGGAGGGAGTGAGAGGTTGAAATGCATGGACATAAAAAAAAAAGCCCAGGCGGACGAGCTAGAAGCATGAAGAAAGAAAAAGTCTATGCTGAAGGAGGTGTGTGCCAGCCTTCAGAAGGATGCTGATGAGCTTGCTGACAATGATGAAAACAAAGGTGTGATAGTCATGGCTCAAATGATCACCAAGTCAAATACTCTGAAGAGGAGACACTAGGACAAATGCCTGAAACTGGAAAAAGTTGAGACAGATTTGAAGCGAAAAGCGAAATGAACTGAGACACATGCACTAATGGCCCACTTGTGTGTGTGTGTGTGTGTGTGTGCGCATGTGTGTGTGTGTGTGTGTGGCTTAGTGAACACTGTGAAATACTGGTATTTCTGTTATTTTATTTTGTGAGGCATACAGTTCAAATATGTATTAAAAATGGCCTTGTCAAAGGCTTACAGTGTGTGTGTCTGTGTGTGTGTGAGAAAGTAACATGAGCATGAAATACATTTTTAATTAAAGTGGCATAAAAAGGGCATTAAAAAGCATTCAATGAAATTTGCTCATACCTGCATAAACCATGTAATAAACAACAAACAAGTTGTCAAATAAACATTAACAGTCGGGATGCTCCGATCAGCTGCTGATCACCAATACCGATCACCATCGATCACCATCGATCACCATCGATCACCAGTACTGATCACATGGATTGACAATTAATTTATAATCAACATTATGTAAACATGATGTACATGATGTGAAAAAAATGAACCATTAAATCATTTTCATTTTAACTCTTCAAGGGGGCAAAAAATGGAAAAACCTCACTGAATGCAGCAACTACTCTGTTAAAAGGACAACTGAAAAAACATTTAATTCGATGTGAGACGTCACTGTTAGGTGAATCTCTTCAGACTCTGCTATGTCCGTGAAATATTTACATACTGGTCGCTTATAGCAGGACGCCGAGACGGAGAGCACTGCATTTATGAAAGTTTCCACTCTGGATGCTGTCAAACGTTTCAGATTCAGGTGGCTAACAAACTCTGCACCTGAATCCAAAATGACGGTGCATTCGGTCATTTCCGTCTCCGCTTAAAAAATCATTTTATCGAGCTCAGTGAAATTAATCATTCTTTCTTCGACAATGGCGGGTGGTGCTAAGCGGTAGTTGCGTTAACAGCCTGCCGCTGAGGAACCAGCTCTCTCACTTTCACAAGCCTTGAAAACTCTTCGTGCTCCGTCAAGTGCTGGTGCTTTAAATGCCGTATTTCATTTGAACACGCTTCCCTGCACAGCATTTTCCCGTGCATGTGCTGCAGGATGCAAACTTTACATGACAAAATGAAAGAAGCTCCACAGCAGACATGCTGCTGCTTAGTGAGCAGCAGGGAGGGAGGAGGACACATCACAACCAGCTTCATCAGCGCGTGGGCTGTCACATGTGATCGTTGTTGTGATCGGCAATGACAGGTAGTGATCGGTATGCACTGATCGCATTGAAATTTGCAGATCATGATCCGTGACCGATTAAGCATCTGTAGCATCTCTAGTGAACAGAGATGATCTCAGTAGCTGTGGAAGGGATGGCCGATATGCACAAAAAAAAGTTATCGCGATAAATGTTTTGTTTAATTTTGGCGATAACCATAATTATATAAAATCACAAAATCACGATAAATACATTTTCGTTCTATTCCATGTATTGGACACACTACAGTGTCTCTTGAAACTGTTTTATAATGAAACTTTAGCGTAGTTTTTCTCCAATGTCATTATTTGTTTATGTTTAAATATAATAGTTAAGTAAGTGTAGAAATGAGAAATTCACGTCTCTGGTCGAACCCACTCGTGTCTGACAGACTGCTCTGCCAGCATTATTTAGGGGTTAATTTGAGCCATCTGTCTGCTGTATCTCATGTCTCTTAACAGTTGACTTTAACTATGGAACCGTCTCGAAATCAAACAAACTGTCTTTTGTCCTTTGTCTTGTGTGATGAAAAACCTTTTCACAATTGTCTCTCCTAAAATGGTTGTTTCCCATTGCCTAATTGAGGATTCCGCTACTACTTTGACCGCTTTAGAATTTGTTGACCTAATTGTTGATGGTTCATAACTGATGCCGGGTCGTAGTATTAGCACTGCCTGTGAGACCGTGTGCCCGCGATCAGTGAACCCTAAACGGGGACGCGGAAGAGGACACAGTTAAGCAAGGCATCGCAGCATGTGAACGAAAGGCACATTGGCTGTTTTCGATTTGCAGTGCGTCCTTACACTAGTCAAATATCTCCAATGTTAGACCTCAGACATCTGTCCTATGTCTGTCGTCAGTCAGACTTCTGTGGTGTTACACTTGACCTCGACTTGCATCCTCTAATTAATCCACAATCAACAATAATGGTGAAAAAAACAGCAAACTGAGCTCCAGTATGGGAGGAATGTATATAATATTGGATCGAAAGTCCAAAAATGTGGATTTTTTAATTGATACTTACGTCACCCTTACGTCAAGCAAACAACAATCTACAGTTTTGTTTGTCTTCTTTCATATATATATATATATATATATATATATATATATATGCAGTATAAGCAAGTAGTTGTAGTAGATGTGTGCCGTTTTCTAAACTTTCACACATTCATTGACTAAATAAATAGAACCACATGAACTTTGAACCCTGTTAAGCTATTTTGCTTGCAATATGCAAGCTCTGTGTGAACCCATGTGTGGCACGGCACTGCAGAGTGGGAGGAGAAGTCTTCCTGTCAAAGGAAAAGCCAAATTACTACTCTGAATAAAAAGCTATGAGTTAGCCGTCTGAATGATTGTTTGGAACTTATAAATGTTTTTCCCTCCTGTCATCAGTGTCAATACCACTGTGCTTCCATGCAGCGAGTGCAGCTTGCGAGATCTCGATAACTGCAAGATTTCGCAGGCGATGGCCAAGTTAAGGGTCCAGAATTGGTGGATTTCAATCATCACCTTCACCTTCTCCTACCGCTTATCCGGGGTCAGGTCACGGAGGCAGCATTCGGAGCAGGGAAGCCCAGGGGATCCCGAGGCGTTCCCAGGCCAGACCGGAGTTAAAGACGCCACTGACAGTGGGTTCCGCCAGGCGTTCCCAGCAGACCCTCACAATACGTTTGGGCCTGCCCGGTCTGACCGGCTTCCTCCCCTGCCAGCGGATCAGACTCACCACCAGGAGGTGATCGGTTGACAGCTCTGCCCCTCTTTTCACCCGAGTGTCCGAGACACGTGGCCGATGGTCAGATGACACGATCACAAAGTCTATCATAGACCTCCGGCCAAGGGTGTCCTGGTGCCATGAGCACTTATGGACACCCTTGTGCTCAAACATGGTGTTCGTTATGGACAAACTGTGGGTGGCACAGAAATCCAGTAGTAGAACACCGCTCAGGTTCAGATCGGGTAGGCCGTTCTTCCCAATCACGCCCCTCCAAGTCTTGCTGTCATTGCCTATGTGGCCGTTGAAGTCTCCCAGTAGAACAATGGAGTCCCCGGTTGGAGCACTGTCAAGTACCCCTCCCAGTGACTCCAAGAAAGCCAGGTAGTCTGCACTGCTGTTCGGCCTGTAAGCCGCGACCACCATGAGACACCTGTCCCCAACCCGTAGGCGTAGGGACGCGTTCACTCTCGTTCACCGGGGTAAACCCGGGGCTGCAGAGCTGCAGGGCTATGAGCAAGCCTACGCCAGCCCGCCGCCTCTCTACACGGACAACTCCAGAAAAGTAGAGGGTCCAGCCTTTCTCGAGGAGTTGGGTTCCAGAGCCCAGGCTGTGCGTGGAGGAGAGACCGACTATATCTAGCCGGTACCTCTCAACCTCCTGCACAAGCTCAGGCTCTTTCCCCCCCAGCGAAGTGACATTCCATGTTCCAAGAGCCGGAGAATGTCCACACGAACCACGTCGTCGGGACACCCGCCCTCGACTGCCACCTAGTTCTGTTGGTGATTTCAATCATATTAGGCAAAATTACCAGGCCAGCTTCTTCATGGAAACCAGTCTGAAGACACAGCGAGTATGGCCTTACATCCTTCCTTTCGGACATGAATGTGGGGCACTTAGCATCTGCACTTGTCCAGTGCGCCACACTCACAGCGGCTAAGCCAATCACAGACATAAAATGGTCACATGGCAATCGATACTCATCCAATCAGCACCTAGTGTCTGATGCCGGAGGGCTAGTTTTCTGGCATGTCCCAAGTTTTGTGATGGACTTTCCCTTCAAAAAGCTTTTCTGCTTCCAATGATTGCGCATAATTGTTGTTGATTTGATATTTTTGTCTTGACTATGTCATGTCCGTCCAATCATCTACTAACTGTTTTTTTAGTAGGGAGAAGGTTCATGTTTCTGACACATCAGTCCTTTCCTGAAGGTTAATCATTAATGTGCTTCATCTTCACACGCTGTTTATTTTATTTTATTTTTATTTATTTTTTGACAAAACTTCATACAGCATCAATCATACAGCAGTGCTAAATGTCTGCTGCTATTTGAATGTGAGCTCTATTTAATATTCATTCATAGCTAGAGATATTATATCCCGAAACACACTCGCAAAGGTACTTGATCCGAGTCATAGAGAGCATATTTGGATGTAGAAGTAAAGCAGCATGGCTACAAAGAACGCAGAATCGCCGCATTCTGCTGACGCTAAGCCAAATTTGTCAGATTTGTTATTTGTTGACCCCTTTTTTTAGGGCAGCTCCACAGTTTCACTGGATTTATTAGACCGATTTGCTCATATCTCATCACAAGGATAAATGTGATGTGTCATTCAAATAAAAATTGGGCAGCCTTATGCTAACGTGCAGTTCACCAATGGGGCTAATTAGCATAATATAGAGGATTATTATGCATCTTGATTGATTTAATGTGTGGCATAACAAATCCCTACATTAAGAGACTTAAAAAATATATAACTTACATTTGGCTTTTGTGTGTTGTTTTCATTCTCTTGCACCACCAATTGTAACGTCTTGTGATTGTGCAGAAGTTGTAGAAACTTAAGTTGGAAGAAACTTGTAGAAACTTAACTTAAGTGTTGAAACTTAAGTTGCGAAAAGACCGAAGTTCAGCACAAGGGTATGATACTGAGCAAATGGTCGTGATTTTGTGTATGACTCTTGGAGCAAGCAGCACAGAGGTGTAGCGTGCGAGTATGCGCTGAGCTTATTTAAAGAGCAAAAAAGGTGATGTGAGTGGAGATCTGGCTCCATAGTCCAGCAGAACAACTGAGCTATATCTGGGTTTGATCTGTTTTTTTGTTTTTTTTTCAATGCGTGTTCTCAAGTCCTCACTGAGCTCTTTGGTCTATGCCATGGCAAGTCTTGTGTTGACTCGAAAATGACTGAAATGTCAGAAGCAAGTCAACTTTTATGGTCCGAAAACTGGTTAAAGAACAAAATGCAAACTCAGAGACGGTTTGTTTGAATATCCTGTGGCTATCGGTCTTAGTATCACTGGGGTATGAATCATTTTGGACATGGTGGCTTGAAGTTTAATTTAACACCTTGCACAGTGTTACCTCACATAACATGACTGGTCATGGGTCCAGACAGCATATATTATTTCTGTCAAATCTAAGGATATACTAATCTGTAACTGAAAAACACAAGGATTGCCAGGGGTATGACTAATTGTGGGCTTAAGTATGTGTATATATATATATATATATAGACACACACACACACACACACACACACATATATATATATATATATCGTCCCTGTTCACTGTTGAATTTGTGAACTTGTTATTATTTTATTTTATTTTATTTTATTTTATTTTATTTTTTGTCAGCACTTTATTCCAAAACACTTTCCTAGTTGGTGGGCTCCCCACTGACCATGGCAATAAATTTGATTCTGATTCTGATTCTGATTCTGAATAAAGTTGATTCTGATTCTGAAATACAAAGAAAACAGGTGTATTAAAGGCAAGTATAAAGGACTTTTTTTCCAACTCCAAATGGTAAGTGCTAGTATGCTGCATGCTAATTGTGAGCATAGAAACCGTTTGTGTAAAATGGATCGTACTTAAGTACTTATTTATAAGGAAGCCGTTTTGATTTTAGCATCAAGGCAAGTTACAGCACACTGTCTCTAAGTTGAACTCGACTGCACTTACTTCATATTCCATCTGTCGTGTTTCGTTGCTGCTAGTCTCCCAGAGCTCATCTGAAATGAATGAGGAGTGTTTTGGTTGTATGGCTACTGTCTCCAGGTGGCCAACAGGCGACATGACACACTGAGACTTACTTTTGCTTTGTAGTTTAAAAAAAAGCAAAAAAGTAGTAAAATAATAATAAAATAATGAAGCATTCTTTGGATTTTTATTATATTAATGGCAGTATATCACTTTGTTTTGTTTTTCATATTTTTTTGTGTGTGATTTTCGCTCCTGTGGGTTAGAGTGTGTCAAAGTAAAACATAGACTGACAACAAAGACTTAACATTCACATAATTGAGATTGTGCTAAATGACCCTAAACATGGAAATGGTTTGACTCCCAAGAACACCAACCTCAAAATTGACATAAAAAATATTGTTTAAACAATGAAAGCTGTAGTCGGGTGCTAAATGTAACTTTACAAGTAACTTGTAATCTAACTTAGCTACTTTTAAATTCAAGTAATCAGTAAAGTAACTAAGTTACTTTTTGAGGGAGTAATCAGTCATCAGTAGTCGGATTACTTTTTCAAAGTAAGTGTGGCAACAGTAGTTTTTAATCTTGAAAAATAAATCTCACCCCAGTCTGCAGCCGTCCTCACCTGGTCCGTCTCTTCATTTGCCCGGCCTGATGCGCCACTTCAGTTCCATGAGCTGCGGATGCATTCCCGCTATTTACTTATGTTTGTTTCTGATTTTTTTCTGTTAAATACTTGTTGAAAACAGCAATGATCATGTTCAGCTCCCCGATGCATTAATTTTCCACTTGTTTCACAATCTGAATCAGCTTCATTGCCTATGTCACTGAGGATCCCGCCAAGTAGGAAAGTGCTAGATGAACAATAACATTAATGAATAATAAAAATAATAATAAATAAATTAAATTAAATTAAAATAAAGTATAATAGAAGTAACCAATAAATAAATAACCCACAAACAGCAAGGGAAGAAGGACAAACAGACCATAACGAGGTTGAGAAGGGTCAGCGCTGATCAGACCTGCACATCTCTGGGTCCTGGAGATGTTGGTGGCGCTGTTGTACCACACAGTGATAGAGAAGCTGAGGATGGACTCGATAGCTGTGTAGAACTCCACCAGCATCTTCGTCAGTAGGCATAGTTTCCTCAGCTGCCGCAAGAAGAACCGCTGGTCGGCTCCCATTAGAGGTGCTTAGTGATTCCCAGGAAGCGGAAGGAGTCCACAGTGGAAATGGGTGACTTAGCCATCATGAGGTGGGATGGAGGAACTGTGACTCTCCAGATGTTCTCAATCATCCCCACTGTCTTCTGGGCGTTTAGCTTCAGGTTGTTGTGTGGAGCCATGGAGAAAGTACACACTAATCCTCTGTCATGTAGTTCCGTTTGAAGCAGCAAGAGGAGACCTAACTGGAGAACACTTCCACCGTGCTAGACATGTTGCTTCCTGTTGTGCAGTAAACGAAAAAGAGGAGGGACTTTTTATTTATTTATTTATTATTTCTTGCAGAATGTTTATTCTTGTTTTTATACCTCAACGATAACGCACATTCACTCAGTTTTTGTCAGTGTCATTATAACAATGGTCTCGTCTCGTCGTTGTCTCGTCGTTCTCATGGGAAAAAGGGCCAAACATATTTTGTCTCGTTTCGTTTGACGAATGTAACAATGATTTGCTGCTCATCTAGATGCACACTATTAGTTGCACACATTGACACAACCACAAATATGTCCCTTGGCAGCATGTACAGGGACATCACACGTTCCGACTGACCCCCGGTTGTTGCAAGGTAGCACGTCGGAATGCGCACCCATAGAAGGAACCAAGTCGCCTTTCTCTCAGCATGCACCGTTGCAAGGACCATGGGACATCACCTGCCAAGTCTCCCACCACAGATAGGTAGTGACCCGAGAAGGGGAACTACTAAACAACTAACCAATCACCAAACTGCAAGAAACTGCAACTGCAAGGAAGATGCACCAGGGAGAGACCTTATCACAGAACACAGGGCCCAGTTACCTTACAACATTCCAGACCCCAGAAATCATATGGTCGGGTCCAGCCCAGGCCACTAACCTAGATGCACCCGCGGCAATCAGTCACAGTCTGGAGAAGAGGAAGACCGGAGACAACGCTGATAAGGTGGAGACACCTCATCTCCGGTCAACCCAACACTTGGGCAAGGTGGCCATGAACCTGATGTGCTGTAGCCCACGTTCAGTGAGAACCCTCTTATATATAATTTACGATGGATTGTGTCTGTTTATTCTGTCATTGGTGGTTGTTATGATTGTTTACTGTGGAGGATCCTACTTTTTAATTTCCATTGCAATGTACAATGATAAAGCCTTTTAATTGTCTATATGAACTGTTTAGATTGCTTAAATATATGTCTAACTGAATATAAAGCAATGTCTCAATCCCTAATTTGCTGAATGTTTATGCACATTTTGACCAATCAGGAGCAACATTTGAAAATAAGGTAACTCCATAAATCGGTTCCTAAATAGCCGTCTCTTCTACTGGCTGCACATCATGTATATAGTGATCTAAATGTCTTGAGTGTGCAGAGGTTAAAGGATAAAAGTATAAAACCGCACAGAGAGAAGGAGAGAAAAATTACGTTTTGAGCTGATTTCATAAAAGAACAAGTTAAAGAGCTATTTTCGAGGAAATTCTGCTTTCTACCACATCAATTGTAATATTTTGCATGTTTAAAATTAAATTGATGTCATCATTTGCAGTACTCCAGTTATTACTGTCTGAAGGTGTCCTTGTAGGTGTCCTTGGCGTGGATCAGTATATCTATAGATTACTGGATTGTGGACAAGCAAAATAATACATGAGCACCTTTTTTTTCCTGATGTCGAATTGATTTAGGGCTGGAGCACTGACACCTGTCAACAGCATGAATGCTTAGCCAGGAACGTGACCTCAGTCAGCGTGCCCTGGGCTCATACCTGGAGACCTGCACACTGTACTGGGATGTGCCTCCCCTGATGATCACTGATCTTGCGGTTGCTCTGAACTCTCATACTCTCGTCTGACAAGTGTGCTAAATTTGAACATCTGTGTAGGTGCCCCACCCTCATGAACATGATTTCTTACATTTCCCCTGTGGGCTTCTGTTTGTGCCCTTCCTGCCATCTTTTGCTCATGTGAACAAATAGCAAATCTGGTCCTTGGCCATCAACCCCCTACATGGAACATGAATCATTTTCTGCTGTCTAATCTTCGCTCTAGATAGGCTGTTATGGACAGGACAAGCTGCTGCTTGCTGTCCCTCTGATTGTGCAACATATATGAGCAACTTCTGTGGGTTACAGATATGGCTACTAGTTACCACTGGTGGTGAGGGCCCTGAGGAGATGTCAAAGTGCCCATTAGTCAGAAAGGATGATGGAAGTAAAAAGCATTACCCGACCTCCTGTATGGGTAATGTCTTGCTAACCATGTGTCGTTCTCACCTGTTTTTTGTCCTATTTACAGAGCAGCAGGTTCAGTTGATTTACAGTCACTGCTGCTTTCTAACTTGACATGTCAGTATCATGAAAGTGATATTTAGATAATGTAACACGAGAAACCTGACTTTGTATGTATTTGTATGACTGTAAGTAGTACTGCGGTAAAAGCTTTTTCTTCTGTCTGGGAACAAATTTTCTCTGTTCTGTTGTTTTTATTCTCTTGGTTTGTCTCATATATTAGCTAGATGACAATGAGAATCTGGTTGCCATTTGATGTTCTTCATTTCACGTCTAAGTGTGGGAAAATATGCTTGTTTTCCTTACAGGTTCGGTCTGTGTGAAGAGGTGGAGCATGCAGCGAGAGCACGCCAAGTCCCAATGTCTCCTTCTGACTTTCTGGACAAGCTGATGGGGAGGACATCTGGTTACGATGCAAGAATAAGACCAAACTTTAAAGGTCAAGACTTCAATATTCTGCACTACTCCTCAGGGACAGACATGCGTGTGCAAAACTAAGCTTACACCCCCTCTAGTCACTTCAAACATTCATTCATTTTATTCTTGGTACTTGAACTATAGGCAACATCATTGTCAAATTCAAATGACCTCACTTGGACAGCTGGTGGCACGAGTGTTCTACAATTTGCTTGCACAATCCAGCTGAAACTGAGCAAGATTGTCGGTCAAGCTTGTGCTACTGTGAGTGCAAAATGGCCAAGGCCATGTAGAGTGTACTAGGTTCTCATGGTAGTCCCGAACACTCAATGCAATCATATGTTCCGTGTGTCATAAGAAACATTTACTGAAAAAGTAATCAAAGAACAGTTTTGAGAACTTAAGTTGGAACTGTCTTCCCTTAAACTCAGAAAACTAAATTCTTCACTCCCTATTGAGTCAGCTGCAAACATCACAATGGCATGAAACAAACAAAAAAGTAAAGTAAAGCTCACATAAACAATGTCGAAATAAGGCTTTAATAAGATTCTTAGCCCTGCATTTTCTCCATCATCAGATGTCATCTGCATCTGTAAGGATGAATAAGGAGTGATCAGGTTTTGCTACGTTCATTTTCTGTGATGCTTTGTGATGAGGTGCATCCAATTGCAGAAGTAAGCCATCTTATATGGTTGACAAGCAGTTTATTGAAACAAGGCTAGAGTTCAAGATAAAATCCCAAATGGTGTTGGCTGTGGCGGCAAAAAAACACAATTTAATGTGAAGTAGGGAAACTCAGGAAGTCAGAGCAGCATATCAGAACACAGAAGGCGGGGAATGGCGCGAGGCACGTGAGACTACATTTGAGACTAGGGTTGCATCAAACATTCGGTGGCCAAATACATTCGGCAGAATTGTGAAAAGAAAAGGCATCATTTGACTTCACTGGCAAAGATTCACCGTAGCGTGTGACACAATCAAACACCGTGCAGCGCAGCGTGAGTTATGATTTTTGGTTCAAATCTACACCGTGAAGTCATGAAATGTTTTTTTTTAATGCAAAAATGTGGCACAGTGGTGAAATGAGCTCTGTGAGACCACTGACAAAATCAATGCAACGCTCTCCAGAATTTTCATAGCGCTGTAAAAATCTGGCAACACAATCCTGCACTTTCAGTGCTGACATGACCAACTCTGCGGCTCACTGGGGGGTCAGCTGATGACTGAACAGGAGCGGTTCAAAGTTGAAATGATTTTGTCGATTTTATCTATGTCTCACATGTTTCCTCTTGGTTTGAGGAATTACACAGTAATTTAGATTTTTTTCTTCATTTTCTTCATTTTCTACTTCTACCAATATGATGTTTGTTTGAGATCCACTGATGACAATCAACTTAATTCTTTCCATTTCTCACTGCTCATTATCTTTTTTTGTTAGTTTGTATTAATATCACAATATCACAGTATGTATTACAGAAAAAAATGTCATCAATGTCAGTTTATTTGACTTTTCACATTACAGATTTTCAATTTGGTGCATCTCTATTAAAGACCAATTGAGATAGCAGCAACTCATCAAACCCCACCAGCCTCCCCCCACGTATGGAAAAATACATTTTTCATTTGCCAGTCCCTCTTTGTAAATGTTATTAATTTTACTCTTTTAAAACTGAATTGGCTGCAATGGCCACGTAAGTGACCATAAATGACTTAAAAATGCTTTTGTTTCAGTCCTAATCATTTTTTGAACTAAAATGAGTTAAAAACTAGGGTAAAAGACATTGACAAAAATTCTGTTGAAATTTAATTTTACTTCTGCCTATAGAGAGAAAATAAGGGGATTGTTTTGACTGATAACAGGAGTGTGTTGCTGAGATGGCGAGAGTACTATGAAGAGCTGATGAATGAGGAAAATGAGAAAGAACAAGGAGTAGAAGGAGTGACCATCGTAGATTAGGACGTGGCAAAGATTAGTAAGGCTGAAGTGAGAAGGGCATTGAAGAGGATGAAGAGTGGAAACGCAGTGGGTCCTGATGATATACCTGTGGAGGTGTGGAAGTGCTTAGGAGAGGTGGCAGTAGACTTTTTGACCAGAATACTTAACAAGGTCTTTGAGAGTGAGATGATTCCTGAGGAATGGAGGAGAAGTGTGCTGGTGCCCATCTTCCAGAAGAAGGGAGATGTCCAGTGTTGTGGCAACTATAGAGGTATTAAGTTGATGAGCCATACGATGAAGTTGTGGGAAAGAGTGGAAAGTGGAAAGTAGACTAAGGGCAGAAGTTAGCATATGGGAGCAACAATTTGGCTTCATGCCAAAAAAGAGCGCTACAGATGCAGTGTTTGCTTTGAGGATGTTCATGGAGAAGCACAGAGAAGGTCAGAAGGAGCTCCATTGAGTCTTTGTGGACCTGGAGAAAGCATACGACAGAGTGCCAAGAGAAGAGTTGTGGTATTGTATGAGGAAGCCTGGAATGGCAGAGAGTATGTTCGATTGTCATGTATGCCAGATGTAAGACGGTGGTGAGGTGTGCTGCAGGTGTAACAGAGGAGTTCAAGGTGGAGGTGCGACTTCACCAAGGCTCGACTCTGAGCCCCTTCTTGTTTGCGATGGCGATGGACAGGTTGACAAATGAGGTTAGACAAGAAGCCCATTGGACGATAATGTTTGCAGATGGCATTGTGATCTGTGGTGAGAGCAGGGAGCAAGTGGAAGATAAGCTAGAGAGGTGGAGATAAGCCTCAGAAAGGAGAGGAATGAAGGTGTTTAGGAGACAAAGTCAGAGAGGCTAGATTGAGATGGTTTGGACATGTACGGGGGAAAGAAGCCAGTCCATTGGTAGGAAGATGTTGAGGTTGGAACTGCCAGGTAGAAGGTGGAGAGGAAGGCCAAAGAGGAGATATGGACGTGGTGAAGGAGGACATGAAGTTTGTAGGTTTGAGAGAAGAGGAAGCAGAGGACAGGGTGAGATGGAGGAAGATGATCTTCCCCTGAAGGGAAAAGCCGAAAGAGAAAGAAGAAGAAGATTGCTGCCATTTAGCACGCTAGCGTTTAGGCAAAGTACATGTAACTCAGCGGTCACCAACATTTTTTGCAACTGCAAGCTACTCCAAGGGCACTGTGTGACCCAAAGGAATAATATCAGTTCTGTTTTTTTATTTATTTTTTATTTTTTTAAAGGGGCTTTAAAAAGGTGGGACTTCACCAAGGCTTGGCTTTGTGCCCCTTCTTGTTTGCCATGGTGAACAAGATGACAAACAAGTATGGTACCCGAGGGCCCGCTGTCATTGTACCGCACCATACTGGTGACTCCTGATGTAAATGAAGTGTTCACACGCTGCACGGCTATGTAACAGTTTAGGGTTTTCATGTCGAAGAAATTTATGCAACAGCTGCTATATGATGTTGTTTTGATATATTTGTTAGAATTTATATTCTGAGAATTAAATGTGTTGAATTTAAAATAATGAGATTGTATAATTAAACAAATAAAACATTTTTTACCTCGTAGACACACAACAAAGTACCAAAACGAGTGTCATTGAGTACCGATTCACAGGTACCAGGTATTGCTGCCGTAATGGTTCACATATGAAAGGTAACATCCCATTGTCCCTCACTAACCACTGATTTCGTCATTGAGCGTGTCATGTACTAAAATATTTTCAAAATTACAATCACAAACTAAACTCTCCACAATGCTTTGTATTGGTGTCAACTTTTACATATGGCCAATAGTTGGGCCAGGTGATTTAAAAAGCTCAGGAAAGACAATTTTCCTTTTAATATTGACTCAAGGGTGAAATTTCAGAAGACGAACTTTCACTTAGCACACCACCCCGCATAAATGTTTGTGTAAGTCGGCATCTACATGTTTACTGCTGCCTCTGATGTTCAGAATTTGCTTCTTCTGTGCTTTAATGGTGCTGCGGGACACCAGCACAAATCTGACTGGTACCAACTGAAACAAATCAGACGAGTGCTGAACATCTTTGAAGAACGTGTCACACTTTATTTCACACTTTTTTGCTCCACTGAGAGAGCTGGTCACTTGCACGTGTCCTCACATTGGGACACGCCCTTTGTGTGAATTTGGACAAACAAGTTCGAACTGCCATTTGACGTCACCAGTCTGCTGTAAAACAGAGTATTCGTGCACCAGGCTTTAGGTGCTGCTGGATGGGACTTGCTTGACCCTAGAAGTTTACTGCAAGTCTTGCCTTCATTAGCGGAAGAATAATTTCATAATAATTCAATAATTATCAATAATTCATATTGCTTGTGTTTTTTGTTTTCTCGCTGGGGGTTCGCTGGCAACAGAGATCAATGCGTGAGAGAGGGTCCCGTAAACGCCACAATTTCTTATATAATAAGATTAATTTTGCTGCCCAAGGAATGGGCCACATGTTATGGTCTCTGGAATAAATCTGACTCCAGGACCTCTTTTTGCCAACTAGTGGTATGGGGGGAGGAATGACCTTCTGCTGCAAGGTCAGGGGGCGATGTGTGTCGGAGTTTGACATGTTTTAATGCTTTCATCTATTACAAATCAGTCTGCCCTTACTTAACGTCTTCTCCACTACATTCAATGGCTTTGCATTGTCCCCCTTTGTATATTCTACTACCTCAAATTTTATTATGTGGAAAATGTCTATACGAAGGAGATGAAAATTCTGTTGTTCCCACTGTCATACTACTTTTAGTTCCAGTGGGTTTCTATTTTGAATTTGTTGTTGCCCTGTAGCCTCACTTAATTATCACTCATATCTCTCTGCAGGACCTGCTGTCAACGTGTCGTGCAACATTTTCATCAACAGTTTTGGCTCCATTGCAGAGACTACTATGGTACGGAGAGACTAATGAAGCACATTCATTATACCACCACATTTGTGTTCCATCGTCAACATAAATTAAGAAACCTCCGCTTCACAGGTCCTCATGAGGAAATCAACCTTGATCAACCTTGCAGCACTAAACTGGCTCGCTTAAGAAGGTGACCACCTCTAAAGTTAATCGAGAATATTTTATGTACTCCAGTATTATTATTATTTTTAATTTGTCCTTTGACTGCACATCTGCAGTCCTGGTACTGGCATCTGAATTCTGGCACATTTGCCAGTGGTGGTCCAATGCGTAATAGAGGCAGAATTCATTCACAACATTTTATTTATCCTAGACAACAATAAATGCGACATCTTTGTTTCACCTGCCTCCCCGAGTCAGTTTATCAGTATAGAATACTTCAAGGTCTAACATTTGATCAAATTACTGTAATTTCTGGACTATTGAGGGCACCTGAATATTAGCCGCACCTACTAAATTTCAGAAGAAAATAGGTTTTGCTCATACAAAAGCCGCAATGGTCTGTGCTGTAGAAAGTTCAGTGACTTCGTCCTGCTCACGCATCAGTTTCAATTTTCGGAAATGATAACAAACTTGATGTTCTGTACACGTTCCATCAGTACATTCAGCATCCCACCAGACCAATGACAGGCATATAAGTTATATACAATGCACTGTTTTGCTTGTGTGCATTCTCAGCACTTTCCAGCTCTGCCCCACTGTTCCAGGAGCTCCATGCAGCATATGAGAGCTGCTGCCTATAGTCTGAAAATTGCAGTGTTTGTTGGAAGTGAGACAGAAGCCTCATTGATGCAGATCACACTGCTTATTTTGTACTTCATTCTCACAACTTATTGCCAATAACAGTAAGTGAAGTGTAGTCAAACTAATATATACAACAGATTGGTGAGATAAACGCATGAGTGTGAATCGCTGTAAGACCTGTGTGAGGGCTTGGTGCTGACAAGCACGTGCCGCTCTACTGGCCAATCAGCTTACAATGACGCCATGGCTCTCCTCAGCCTGCATTCTGTACGTATTCTCTTTTGTGAGCAGTGGTCCGGTACTCTGGGGTACAAGAACTAGCCGCATAAATTGCACTTGTTTGACTCACTTCGTGTTTGTTATTCAATCCACTCATGCCTTTGGTAGTGGCAGCGCCACTGAGTCCATGCACAAGATTCCATTGAGGTAAAGAATCAACTTCTTTTGGCAGCTGTTCTGTAGTTGGCCCATAATGACTTACTTAGGCATAATATCTATAATAGGCAGAGTTTCTTTATTTATTTATTTCTTGCTTTATTTCTTGGGTCAGCAACATAATCTTGCTTTTAAATCATAATGAACACATGGACATTTACAACTAGGGGTGTTGCGATACCGATACCAGCATTGGGACTCGCGCCTTTTTTTGCCCACATGTGACAGTATTTCTGATTTTTTCATGTCAACGTGAACATTACAAGTCCATTTTTTTTTCAAATTCGACCCAGGCCTCTTTTGTATGTGGATCTAAACTAGATATATATCCGATGCGGCTGCAGTCTGGACGCTCACAACCCATCCGACCTATGCTTCATCACCAAGCGAGAGAGTGGTAAAAGGGTTGTCGCTCACAAACAAACAAGTCCACCAGAGTTCTGCAGTGCCCGGTGAAGCGCAGTGGCGCATTACTGAAAGTGACTTGTGCAAGTTTGTGGCTGCGCACATTAAATTGTAAGTTAGCATCACTAGCAGCTAAAATCCTATGGCCTTGTCAATCCAAACCATGGGTACGTGCTTGAACAATGTCATCCACTTCTGCCTGAGGTAATGAAGTGGAGACAACGGTTTTCTCGGTGTAGAGTATCTTGCATCAGTGGCTTAGCCGTGTAAAAGTGGCCTCAGTTGCCTGCACACGACGACAGCAAATGCACATGGGCATGAATTAATCAAATTGCTGGTAACATTGGTATCATCCTGCTGTTAATGAATACAGTTTTGCACTCCAAAAATATCTTTTCATTGTCCTATAGGTCACTGTCAGGCAAGAGAGAGACAATAAAAAATATCTTATATCTTCTAAAGCAGAACTAGGTAGACAATTTATTTACTTATTTGTCTATTTATTTTGTTGGTAATTTCCCGATATATGTCACTGTTCATGGTCAGGGGTTTTGCACTCTGATACATTTGTATACTGTATGTGCAACTGTTGTTCTATTGTGCTACTGGCAGACACACTGGACAAATCGTGTTAGACATCTGGCTGTGGCACTGAATAATTCACCTCAAAGCAAGTAGATGTTACATCCGTGCCCTTAAAAAGCTTTTCATATCTCCAAAGCAGTTAGTTTCTAACAAGATGTCCAGCCGCTCATCCATTATAGATTAATCTTTGCCTGCAACAGATGTGATGGCGGATCATGCATCCTTCTCATAGTAGACACATATTTTGATGTGATGGTTATGTGAGGAGGTTATGTCATTTGGCTCTCTTCTTTAGCAGATCAAAGGAGGAGTGAACAGATAAAAAGACAGATGGAGATCAGCGTGAAAGGCTTTAATCCTTAAGGAACATATGGCTTAAGGATGAATCTTTGTGCTACACTCATTCCCTTTCGGTTTTAAGTGTTCATCTCAACACCTCACTATAAACCTTTGATGACCTAAAAAAAAACAAAGGCAAATACTTTTTACGTGTTGCTGGTGTTGTTTCATCTGGATTGAAAATACAATACCTGGATACGCCAGAAAAGAAGTGCGCGTGAGCATGCAAATGTCTGATGAAACCACTTGAGAGTTCAGAACGAAGGACCACATGACAGTCTGCGTGCATAATGCCGTTCAATTTCATGTGTCGTGTGTTCAATGGTATCAGTCAAATTTTATATATATATATATATATATATATATATATATATATATATATATAGATAGATAGATAGATAGATAGATAAATATATTGATAGATAGATAGATAGATAGATAGATATAAACCACGGGGGGAGGAGTTGTGTGTATTCACGTTGAGGCTGTAGAGCTAAAGGGGCTAAAGCTACTGGTGTGCAGGGATTCCAAGGCCACATTAAGCAGTCTGTTCTTTTCTTTCTTTTTCCAGGACTACCGTGTGAATATCTTCCTTCGACAGCAATGGAATGATCCTCGGCTGTCCTATGCAGAATACCCAGATGACTCTCTGGACTTGGACCCCTCAATGCTGGACTCCATTTGGAAACCAGATTTGTTCTTTGCCAATGAAAAGGGAGCCCACTTTCATGAGGTCACAACAGACAACAAGCTGCTCCGGATATTTAAGAATGGCAATGTTTTGTACTCAATTAGGCAAGTGGTATTTATTTTTTCTCAAATTCATTAGGGAAGTCCTGTTAATTCATATCTTGGGCACACCTTAATGAGCCAACTCAACTTAAATAAGAATGAACAAAAGGAGAATGAGATGGTGGAGACATGCACATTCTCTGAATCCTTTACTGAGGTCTTTGACTACTTGTTCTTTAAATGATCATGATTGATATCCGTGTTCTCTGAGAGAGGTGAAGGTTTTGTTGGACTGAAGGACATTATTCGGAGTATAGTACAAGCAATTCAAAACTCCCACCACAAAATCTACACTTCCGAATAAAAATAAAATAAAAAATAAGAAATAGTTCACTGTCGCCTGTGACTGAACAATAACACATGTAGTTGGTCCTCTGCTTATTAATTTAGTTATCTTTTTTTTGGTGATCAGATAGCGATTGTGCAGATCAGATGCCCTTTATTAGACCCACAGTGGGGAAATTCAACAACATTTTTCTGATGTATTTAACTCGGCACTACATACTGTGTGATGATGTATGAATGCCACAGGTCACCAGAGAGTGGCGACTACCTTGGCAGCAGAATTAGGTTGTTAGCTCTGTTGCATTCTTCATATCTCTACTTGGACAAAATGGGCAGTGTACAAGAAAACCAATGAGACAGTGTACACTTCTGCCATTTCGTAGTTTCACAGAAATATGGCATACAATTAAATGAAAAAAACAACTTACATGACTAAAGACTAGTAGTGGTTCATTAAAAACGCATAAAAGTAAACTATCCACCAGACTCGACATACACTTTGTCTCCATATTCACAGGAAAGTTGATTTGATACAGTGATTCCATTGTATGTATCAGTGCCCATGTCCTTCATATTTAATGCCCTTATTGGAAACCAATCGTATTTAACTCAGTCATCTGCTGCTTAGTCTTGTAATGAAGCCGGACAAAGTTTTTTTAGGTGGACACAAGTTCTTTATAAAAGATAAGACAAACATGATGCTTACCAAAACACAGAAGCTGCAAATCATCCAACAAAATCCTCTGTCATACCACACCAATTGACCAATGCCAATTGGTCAGGTGTAAAAGCGTGCTGACTTCAGAGTACAGCTGTCACAGTGGAACATTGTCCACCATCAAGTTCTACCTACTGTCTCTCCTGCTATTATGGTTTAGCTAGGTTTGCTAATTATTTTCTTAGACACAATCCATATTTATTGAGAGACCCTCTAGAAATGTATACATTTAACATGGAAGTATTTCGTTTATACCAAATGAAAAAATAGCCACATGAGTCAACAATTATAATTAATTCAACAATGCTTTTATTTGTTCGTGTTGTTTTTTTGTTAATCTAGCAAACTACCTTTGCTCAATCAGTAGAAACAGAAGCTCACAAACAATATACAGCATGTCCTTAACTGAATAAGCTGATTTTGTGGAAAATGTTTCTTCCTTAAAGGAGAACATTTTTAGTTTCTTGTATATATATTTTTTTTTTTGATAGAGTGAAACAGGCACAGTAATTCCTTCTTGCATTTTAACATGTAGTTCTGTCTGAACTTTGATAGAGAACTATCAGTTGAAGTGATGAATACTTTCCAAGCAGAAGTGAAAGACATGATTAATGTGAAGTTAAACTGCATGAGTCAAAACTGTCCAGCCTACTCTGAAGTAAAGAAATGATTTGAAAGACCAATAAGAGAGAAGCAGCTCAGCATAAATGTTAAAGCAACTACATGAAGAAACCTACTGAAACTACATTTAGGTTTAAAACATAGCTGAAAAGCAACTGTAATGCATGAAAACTGAGCAAACTGAAGGTGGTGGTGCGATCGCAAAAGTCATCAAAAGCTATAAAGCTACAAAATTGGTACAGATGAGGTCTGCCCCTGGAACACTAAGACTCGGCTCGGAAGTGCAAAGTCGGGGCTGGGAATGACGCCATAGCCAAGTTTAGTTTTTGACAATTAGTGGGAAGTCGGAAAACAAGATAGTGACGTTCACAAAAGGTTTCCTTTCTCTCGCGCAATTTCTGGCTAAAAGAGTGTGATTCTCAATTGGTGGAGAGGCAGTATCTACATGTGTGGTGTGCTGTGATGAGACTATTGGTGCACACCACACACATAACCATTAACACAAACTTTTTGTCTTCATGTGTGGGGACTGACAGAAAAAGAAATTGCCCAAAATGTCAAAATCCTTCTGTGTGTGGCCCCTTTTATTTCTTCACAGCTATTTCACTGTCCTGGATTGTTTGGTTTGTGCCGCCTACTTTACACCGTTGATGTAGAGCCACATCTTCCATCTACAAGTTTGCTTCATTTATTTGTCTGGTGACTTCTTTTCTCCCTGTGCGAGTTCCTTGTGGTGCTCAATGTGTTTTGCACTTGGAGGCAATTATGCTTATCTTTAAATGTTATGGATAGTCAATTCTCTGTACTGGACTCCTGCCCTACAATAACAGTGAAATGTTTCATGAATTTGCTTCAGGAACTATGAGGATTTATTTGTAAAAATGTGTGCAATCTCTGAACATTAAAGCACATGCATAGTTTCATGATGAGTTAGTTTTCTGGCCTTGCTAGTGTCATGTTGCATGTCTGTTCTGACACATTTCTCTCTGTCCTCTTCTTTCTTTCAGGCTGACATTAACTCTGTCATGTCCCATGGATCTAAAGAACTTTCCTATGGATGTACAGACCTGCATAATGCAGTTGGAGAGCTGTGAGTACAGGAAATACACCAGTTGACATTATTTGCATGTATTCACACTGATTATATCAACATGCTTTTTGGAGCACCTAGAACACCATCTTTCTTAACATTAATCAGCTTGTATCCTGTGCCACAACCTTAGAGTATTATCAAATGTATCACTAAACACATTCAAGACTGAGAAGTTCTGCGCATCCTATGCGCTCCATTATTTATCATAATTGAGATGACTCCTCTCATACATATCACAACATGTTATCTCTGTAAATCCACAGGGATTGTGACACTGCATGCCACATGCTTAAACCACTTTATTCTCACGCAGGACCAATGAAGTGTGTTTTTATGGTGCCTTCAAGTTTTGATTAAATATTTTAATTTTGCTCAGAAATTCACTATGTACCCAAAGTGACCTAAAGACAATATTAGCAAATGCAGTATTTAGCTCAGACTAGTTACAGCACATTCTTTGTTTTCGGCTCAAAGGAGAAAACATGAGTTTAATGTACACTGAAATTGTCCTTATGAATGGTGGGGTATCTGATAGAAAGCTCGATTGAAGTGTGAAGTAAAAAGAGAATTTAGAATATATCTGGATGTATCACATTATTTCTAAACTGACCACCATGGCTAGAGAGTAAACAAAAAATAATGTCAAATCATTTGCTTACATACAAACAGTGGTGGCTCCAGACGGATTTGTTTTTTGGGTCCAATATGGCTTTGGGTTCCTGGGTCTTGAGCCAGAGGCAGTCCAGTGTGGCCGTTGCTCCAAATTGCCTAATAAACATTGAGTTTGCCATAATAGGGAAAGTAAATAAAGACTTCATGTAAAACCATTGTGTATTATAACCAATATAGAGTGTATTTATGCTTTGATGAACATATTGAATCATTCGTGTGTACTTGTATGAAAATGAGTGTTAAAATTTAAACTTATTGTCCAACATTTTCATTCCGTAGCGCAGTGCAGCCTCTAGGCCACAATAACATAGCATTATCTAATAGTGTGAATGTTTAGGGGATTATCATAATGCTTTGTTTTTATCTATCGTGCTTCAGAGAAAATGTGAAAACATGCACGCACACCCACAGAAAGCAGCAGCCAATGATCTTTGTCGCATTGTATAAAACCGTCTTTAACCTTCTAATCTCCAAAGCATTTTAATACATCCTCTGTGTTTTTATGCGTAGCATAGATTGCGTCTAGATTTATCCTGTGTGTAAGAGAATAGCTAAATGGTTGAAAAGTAGTGAATGAATACCACGCACTATAGTAGAACCAACGTTATGGAAAGAAGTAGCAGCACTATCATGTAACCCCAGGTTCGCGCAGATCATCAGAAAAAATCTGAGTCTCTGTGACTCCTAACGTCTTCAGATGGAAACCTAACTTATTGAGTGTTCTTGAATGAAATCCGTTCACCTATCCGAGTCGCTTCTCTTGCAGTGGAGCTACAGCGTCATACAGGTAAATCAGCATCGTGGCAAATGCATAATGCTGAAAAAGTGAATTGTCCTGCATGTGGTGTCAAGGCCAAGTTGCAAGACAATAAAAATAAATAAATAGTACTTTTTTCTGGCAAAAATAGTAACGGATACTTGGATACATTCTTTCACACTTTGGCCGGTTCGGGAGTGAATTCACACTCTAATTTAATTTGTATATTGTGATGTCACCCAGCACTGGCCATATTGTATTACATAATGTTTCTCGGGTCTACTACAGGTATTTTTCCTCATCTCTGAAGCAGCAACGATGATGATGATGGCAGGGCATTATCACCGTACTATTTGCAATGTATTTCCAACTGCACTTTTTACCACATCTGATGCTATTTCCCTTTTTTTCACATTCCCATACACATTATATAGCATGAGACTCCAGTAGCGTCACCTTGCCCAGATGACACTTGAGTCCGTTTTGTTTGTTTAACAAACAGGGTCATTTAAGCTGCTGTAAATGCGTCAGTGATTTATATTTTTGATCACTTGAAACTAGACCACAGTCATGGGCATGGCTCGCCTTTTTGCTATTTCAATGTAAAGCACCGTTTAAGCAGGCATAATTCTGAAAATACAGATATTTCAATATCTATTTGGATGCAAAGCTGCAGTACCCTATTTGCATGTGAGATTCGATTACGAGCACATTGGTTCCCTTTAATCCTTTTTGCCAACCCCAACAACTTATTCAAAAAGGTTCCTTAACTTCATTTTCAAGCTAACTGTAATATTTTGATGTTCCAGTTCTTTTTCTTTTTTTTTTTTTTAAACAGTTGGCTACACCATGAACGACCTGATATTTGAGTGGCAAGAAAACGGACCTGTACAAGTGGCTGAAGGGCTAACACTGCCACAATTCATACTGAAAGACGAGTCGGATCTCAGATACTGCACCAAGCACTACAACACAGGTAGTTGGAATTGACAAGTGTAGAATGGCTGTGGTTGTCACTGCGCACACACTGAAGAACATTTGGGCATTTCAGTGGAAGGGTTGAAGTAACACTCCCATGTTCAGATTAAAAGCAAAATAATGTGAACGTTTACTTTGAGATTTATGGATGATTTTGTTGAAAGTACTAATATGATTGTGGGAAGGGACCCGTTTAGCAAGAACAGTTATGACTTTTTTCTTTTATTGACTGGGTTGTTGTGATGTGAGGTCTGCTGTTGAGTTAAACACACAGCTCTTTCTAAAAGTCTGCATTTCCAATCCACACTTGTCAGCCTGTGGCTCCTTTCAAAGAAGCTGCTATTCATGTGCCAATAGCCAGTTTATGAATCTGGTGGGTGAACTGCCAAGGCCTATATATCCCTTTTGCAATACCCCTATTCTATCCGTGAACATGTTGAGGGATTTATCATATTAATTCATATTGATCTCAAGTTCAGAGACACAAAATGGAAATACAGTTCATTGTTATCCTGGAGATCAAAGACAGTGTTGTAGATTGTCATACAATCTTCACCAATGAACTGAGATTCTAAAGCCCTGAATTACAAGTGGCCCATTGGTGACTGTGTCTCGAAATGCATTGCCTAATTCTCATGCTGAGTCATTATGTTTTTGTAAAATGAGCAATCTTCTATAGTGCATACTTACTGTGAGTATTCCTCCTGAACTGAAAGTTGAGTCATGGTTGAGTGTGCCTTTGTATTTTTCTGTAATCGGCAGGGAAATTTACCTGTATTGAGGTGCGGTTCCACCTGGAACGTCAGATGGGCTACTACCTGATTCAAATGTACATTCCCTCACTCCTGATCGTGATCCTTTCCTGGGTGTCATTCTGGATTAACATGGATGCCGCCCCAGCAAGAGTGGCACTTGGAATCACCACAGTCCTCACCATGACGACACAGAGTTCTGGTTCCAGAACTTCCTTGCCCAAGGTTTGTTGTCATTTTATCGCTTCATATTACACTTTTCCTACATAGATGTCATGGGGGAGACTTATGTGGTGTGTGTGGTTTGCTTTGACTTAATCACAACACTATATATCTATTACTTTTTTTCTTTTTTAATTAGTATAATTGCTTGTATAACAAATTTCTTTTTGATAGCTATTTGTAGTTAAAAGAGTTGTCTAAATAAAGTAAGAGATGAAAAAAAGAAATAATAACATATGCTTTGTTTTGCTTTTACTGTGTACATGCTAAAAATGTTTCCAAATATCTCAGAGCTTTCAATTCTATCTTGGGCAAGTTGACGGGCGACATCAGACAGTTAAATCTGCCTATTGACATCATTATGTTTGAGTGTGTAACTTGTGTGTTTGAGCCCAGAGATCTTGTTCTTGCCAGTCAGCTGACTTCACATGACCTTTCTGGAGATATTTGACTGGTTGACCTCCTTGCGGCCTCCTCGTGATTTCCATTAGCCTGTGGGGTCCCGAGGTATTTATAGCTGTCCTGGATTTCTCCTATCCTAACCCCCAGGAAGGTGGACCCCTTAGGTTCTGATCATCTTGCCTCTTCTTGATACTGCCACACTATGCGAATGACATCCGTAGTGTGGATCACTCAGTTAATTCCTCACTCCTTCCTTGTGTGCAGATGTACTGCATACAGGTGACTGTTGGACCACTGAGTTGTCGATGACGGCTCTCGGTCCTGTTCTTGTACAGTCCCACACAATCCAGTATCCACATATGCTGCATTGGGTTGTTGGCTTTCTGGTAATCGATCCAGGCATTGCCCAGGTTGGTCTGCCTGTTCTTACAGTCTCAGTGGACTGCTCTGTCAACCAGTTGCTGGTGCTTGGCTCCTCGAGTGTTACTGCCTATTCCTTTCAACGCCTGCTCATGTATTAAATATTAAACCATCTGTCTACTTATCTTATCCGCCATGATACCTGACAGGAGGTTTGATGTTGTACAAACAGTTTATAGGTGGATGGGAAGGGACCCTTCTCCAGATCCTTCATGATTAGGACCGCCTTGCCTTTGGTTAGTCATTGTAATTGGGTCCTATATTTATGCAGTGCTAGTATGTATGGATCATAACAGGGCCTGGTGGTGTTCAGATCTTCATCTTTGACACTGTTTCTTGTATGTCTTCCATTGAGGTGGCTCTTAGGTCCACGAGCCTATATGCCCTTCCACTGTTTTTCCATCTCAGCTCTTGGTGAGTTCAACTAGATGCTGATATTTCCCTGCCACTGAGAGTGCAACTTGGCTGGTTGAGTGGAGAACAACTATATTTTGGCCTGTATATCTCTATCTTCAGTGTGTATCTCTTCAGTCAAGTGGCCAAAGCTGTTCTGCTAGCTGTTTGACTTTTTTCTGTTGTCTTTATCTTGGCCTCTCGCTGCCTCTTTCATGGAAGGTTTTGCTTCTTATGCCCTATACTGATCTTAAATTCAGTCATTTCATGGCATTTATTGGGACTTGGCATTGTTGTAGTATTTCTCTGGTTGCATACTGGGTTAACAGCTGTTTTTTTGTCAACCTTGACTGTGTGTTTTGAAGCATCCATAGGTTCTACATTGGTCCCAAATAAAAAACAGTAGCTTTGCCAATATTTTTTAACCTTTTAGGTTAATTTGGAAGGGAAGCCATATTTTTTATTTTAAAGTGAAAATGTCTCAACAATAGCATATAGTCCATAGCAGATAAATATCAATATTAAAAAACTCATTTTCATGGTTCTGAGCATTAGAACTCTACATTGGATTTGATTGATATTAATGTGTAAAAGAATTCAAGAAGAGTTGGAGCATATGTTAATTAGTCACATCATGCATGTGCATAATAGCGGGCAAGAATGAGCAGAAGTGCTGTTCTGATCTCTCATATGCATGAGAAAGGTCTGACATGGACCACTTAGTTATGTAACAGTTATGAGCACAAGCATTTCTTTTCACACATGCTGCCCATATACAGCTCCAAACGTGACTGTAACCGTGCGTGTGTGTGAAGGTTTGTAGGTTTCTCATGTTCCAAGTGTTCAACAGAGCTTTGCACTCTGGCACATCACGTGTCTGAATAAGTCATTATTTCATGAGAAAGTGTGGGTGGATTAGACACCACATGCATCAGTGGGGCGCAGCTGCGACCGCCTTGTCCTCACTGTCATGACTGCAGGATGATATGCCTCTACCATCAACAATCTTTTCCTCAGATTTGTTTTTGTTGCTCACAGGCAACTGTGTCATTCATTGTCAAAGCTACTCATGTTAGTCTCCTGCATAATAAAATCCACCAATGCTTCAGTAAAGTTGGAAAAAAAATCATATTCACAATGTTTGAAGTGTAAGGCAATCAAATAATACTCATTTTCTTGATATTATATTGTATGGTTTCACACATGCTGCATTTGACAGTTTTTATTTTATTTTTTGTTGTTTTTTTTTTTATTTTCTGCTGTTTCTGAGTTGTGAAATGTATGTAACTTCTCAAGACAAATCTTAAGTAAAACATTGACTAAACTAGAATAGAACTGTCTTGAACAATTTCTACAGATTAACCATTTTGAGGTCGAAGTCGAGAACTGGGAATTTATTATTCCTATCTTGGATTTCATAATACAGAAAATGCTTCAATGGTAATGGACCTGATGGACAAGGTATTTGCCATACTGAAATAGGTGATGATCAGTGTGCCTTTCTATAGCTTAGATCAATGCAGTTTTTAAGGTTCATTCCTCCAAGAAAATAGTTGTTTCTTTTTTTGTCAAGCAAATGTTATTGTTGATATGAATTTGATCAGAAAAAGTGGGCACAGACTATTCCTGGTCGAAGAAAAAAATATATAATTTGGAAAAACCTGTTCTGCTACCCAAACCCATTCATACTGTATGTAGGCTTGTCTGAAAGACTCCTGATATTTAATAGTCATTGTATTAATTTCATGTCTCATTGCAGGTCTCGTATGTTAAGGCCATAGATATTTGGATGGCAGTCTGTCTGCTGTTTGTTTTCTCTGCCTTGTTGGAGTATGCGGCCGTCAACTTTGTATCACGGCAACATAAAGAGCTGCTGCGGTTCAAGCGACATCACAAGAACAAGAGCATCCACAAGGTACAGTTGTTACTAGTGTTCTCTCTCTGGCATTCCTCCACTTTTCAGCCATGATAGGTTTGCCTATTTAATGTATAAGAAAACAAACCGGGTGTGTGGAATCACAACTGTTACCGCTTGTGTGGTGCATGATGAAGCACAACCTTCATTCACTCTGTCTGATCATCCGTGCACCGGATGAAGCTGGACACATTGCATGACCATAGTCTCTGATATTGATTTGCTCAGCAACCAGTCACTCCCACAGTATTAACTTCATGGGATATTGTATCTCTATTCATGGTAGCATGCTTATCAATTTTACCATATGAACCTATTTTCACTGAGCATGCACCATACCATTAGGGTCTATGTAGCGTCTATGTAGCGCTTACAGTCACAAGAAACACAACAAAATACAAGCAGATAAAATCAAAAGATCAACTCTGTGCACCGACTGTTCATTACTGTGCATCACATAGGGTATCATTTGGTGCAGTCAAAGCATGTTACTCACCATGAGTTAAGGTGAAGTTTCATCTTTGTAACAGTGTAGATAACCTTTAAACCTGGGTTTCCATACGTGGTCCCCTTTAATACATGACACTCGTAATAACAAAATCAGTTTTGTTAGATCAAACACCTGCCACTCTCTGGAGCTCAGTGAATTCCAGTGTGGAACTGTCGTAGGATGCTACCTGTGCAACAAATCACTTCTAAATATTCCAATCTGTCAGCTTTATTATGAGAAAATAGAAGAGTTTGGGAACAACAGCAACTCAACCACAAAGTGGTCGGCCACACGGTGAGAGCTTGTGACGTGTTGTTGATTTTTTAACGTTTTCAGTATCTTCAAACAGTGCTCTATCTTTGAAAATTCAGAATTACTTTCACTTTTTTGACTGAATTCCTGTATGAATCATCTCAACTACAACTTGACCGCAAAAAATAGAACTCAATCCTAGCTCCTGGTTCGTTCGGAGTGAGTTGTTTGTGGATTTACATTTAGATTAGAGGACCTGCCACGGTGGGGAAATTTTAACATTTTATTTAAATTTTACATTCAATTTCATACCATGCTTTGTGTGAGTCCAAGGCGACAATCTTCACTTAAGTTATTATTATTACATTATCATTGGAAGTTTGATGTGTGACAGTGGTGAAGCCACATAGTAGTGATGCTGGTCCCTGTCTAACTAAAATGCTTGCTGCATGCACCGTCAGCATAAGCAGAGAAGGATGCCTTAAAACCTTCAACACATTACTTAATCCACTCTTTGTCATGATCCAATTATATTAGACAATAAATAATTAATATCAAATAATTTCCCACCCTCTGCTCATTTTAAGCAGTGTTGGTCACATGATCAGCAATGGATGTACCATGCAACCTTGGCAGTATCATTGCAATATCTAAGTCTGTTTTTTTAGTTATTTTGTTCTTAAACAAATGGTCCCGCAATGCAGGTGGCATAGCCTTAATAATGGTAGAGGTACAATAATAACAAGATATGGCCAGCATAGTGGAAAGGCACTTCCTTTGTTGTGTTGGATAACAACTTTTGCCCCTTAAGTTGATACTATGTCGGCAGCTTTAATGCATGTGTTCATGTTCCCTGTTCTAAATACTTCAGACTGGTCAACAGTTCTTGAATGCTGTGGGTTTTTCTTTTGGTTGATGATTTTGGTTGCATGCTGTCAACTGTCAGAACAATGGAGGTGCAGTTGATCCAGAAGAACTAGCTGACAACCTCCAGCGTGTTAGGACAGACAATGACCTGAGAGCAGCAGAACCTTTCTATGGATCTATGAGCAACATCTACACCAGCACCAATAGGGTAACAAAACATTCTACATTGTCTGCATGTGCACTCATCACCAGCATGACGGTGTTCAATGTTTTCCTCTTTTTTGTGTCTTGTTTGTGATTGTGTATACAAAACCATGTGTGTGTGTGTGTGTGTGTGTGTGTGTGTGTAAAAAATACTTTTGGACAATGAGGCAATATACTTGGCAATGTTACACCTCCAATGTCTGATGCATTATACTTGTTAACTGTGTAATGTTGGATACATAGTGGATGTTTGATGGGCGTAAAGTAAACAAATGATGAAATGAGATCGTAATCTGACCCCAAAAAGAGACAGACAAAAGACCAGCACCAGCCCATCCTCATTCATGTTGATACATTAAGTTCTCAACCATCTCTATCCATAATGAAACAGATGATCACAGAGTCATCGGAGAACTTCTGTGGGAGGCAGGATGGAGTGGTGTGGGCTAAGAGGGAAGGAGCCAGGCCCGAAGCAGCAAAGCAGCTTTATTTTTTTTAAATATAAAACATATGTACACATTTCATTATTCAGATATATTGGGGACACATGTAGGGACCCACCTGGGCATCCTAGTCCTCCAAGGGCCACAGTTTAAGCAATGAGGTTTCAGGTGCAACAAGAAACACAAAACTGATACATTTGATTTGAATTGATAATATATGCTTTGTTGAAATCAATTACATTTGAATGAATTTCCTCGTGTGCTATGATGTCACTCCTCCATATCTCCAACAGGAAGGGGAAGTGCATGAGACCAAGCTGACCTATACAGTGGCTGTGACATCTACTCCCAACAATAGCAAAGACTCCAAGACCAGTGTCAACAATACAGTGCCGACTGCTGTTGGGGCTGTGGCCACCACGACCCAGAACACCCCTGGAGGACCAATACCCGCAAGTCGAGGATGTAAAAGCACTGAGGAGATGAGGAAATTGTTTATCGACCGAGCCAAAAAAATTGACACTGTGTCCAGGGCCGGCTTTCCCCTGGCGTTCCTCTTCTTCAATATATTCTACTGGGTTCTTTATAAAATACTTAGACATGAAGATGTTCATAAGCCTTGAAAACAGTTTCATGTGAGGACACTCCTGTTGCACTGACGTCACTGACACACAAGGAACGCATAGAATACAAAGAGAGGAAACATGAGAAGTCAGACTAGTTCCGAGTCAGATTTTTAATCTGTAGTGCCAGCTAGGAGCAGGAAGTCATTTCAGGGAAGTCATTTCATTCTCTCTGAAACAATGCATGTATGTGGTATGGACGAAATCCATGGTGACCGTTTTTAAGAGTTTAAAACTCTTGAACCATGTTACGTACAATTTTGTGCACATGCTTTATTTAAACTTTCTTTTGTTGGTCTGTAACAAATGAGTCCGCCCTCACATTTCCACTCTCATGAAGTCAAATTGACAGGACAACATTAAGTTTACTATACGTAAAGGTATTGATTTGAGTCATCAGTCATCATCAGTGCATCTCTGCACTGTACCACACATCATGATGTCAATCATAACTTCACACCGTGCTTCATCATGAGAGGCATGTAGCTTATGTCATAGTAGGTATAAGGCGTTATTATTGACTTATTATTATTAATTATTATTAGAGGTCTCGTAGGGAAGGGTCCACATTTCTTCAGGTCCTTGCACATCAAGCGCTTATTTTTTGTGCCAATATTTCACACGTTATTTTTTTTTTTCCAAACCTGCTGTTTTTCAGCACAGGCTTGCACATCAGCAACGTCATTTCGTCGAGCATTTATTTTTGGGGGGCTGTGTTCAATTTTTACACCTGGGATTGACTGACAAAGCCATCAGGTCACTCACCCGCTTCACCGTAGACATTGCCAGAAGCAACACTGTCATAAAAAACACTGTCTCATGAGTCAGATCCTCCAGTGAAGACTCTGCCAAACTTTCAAACGGGGATTACACAGACCCTCCAGGAGGCCTGATCCGCCAGAGACCAAGCAGGAATCTTTTAATGATCGGATGACTCCTCACCAAGAAGTGGCCCAGACCCTGGTCTCCCACCGGAATGGCAGCTGCAAATACATTCAATGTAGAAGCTGCCCGTCCTTTAGCCAGCATCTCCTGGAGAACGGAAAATTTACCAGAAAAATTACAACTAACCTGTGAGAGCGCCTCCTCTGGAACAGAACCTCAGATAACGTCAGTGATGCATGAAGGGAACATGAAAATATGCATCTGTCAGGTCCACTGACATCATCCAGTCTCCTGACGTGACACACTTGAGAAGCTGTCTGACCATCAGTATTCTGAACGGACATGATGCAATGTGAGTGTTTAACCTCCAGAAATCCAGGATGGTTGTCAACTTTTCTGATCTCTTAGGGACGAGGTTATACACTAAGTAAAACCATGTCTTTCACTCCTCCAGCGGGACTTTTCGAACTGCCCGCTTTTTTAGCAGAGAATTTATGTCTTGTTCTAAGCACTGATCCTGCAGTCCTGAGCAGGCCGTGCTGTGCCCCCCATTGAACATGAGAGGTCGGACACGGAACTGAAGCTCATAACACATGGCTAATGTTCTGTCCATCCATGGAGAAAGAGGTCTCTCCACTCCGGGAGAAAGTCCGACAGACGGAGCCGAGTCAGGGTAACCGGCCATAAGCACGGATGTCTTCTTCTCCAGCTGCTCCGGGACATTGGTACCAAACAGGGTGTGATCTGTAGTTGGTGCTCCCACAAGGGTCCGTCTCTCCAGTTCCTTGAGGCCGGTCTTGGAGAGCCAGGTCTGGCCTGTGTCATCATCTGGAACGCCTCCATCGTCTGGGACTGCTCCAGGAGCTCCTCCTCACTGCCCACCCTCTCAAAGACCGCCTTGACCATGGCTGCTGACAACAGGGTCATGTTGTTGGTGAGGTTCGGAACGTGGAGCGCATGGGAGTAGGCTGTGGGAACACATTAAGACCCACCTCGTTTTCATGGAACCATCCGTCGTCCTACTCTGTCATAATGGTCCAAACCAGCTTCCACAGACAAAGGAGGACAGGACTCGACCGCCGGGGAAGCAGGGTTCCCTGGAACTTGCTAGCATTATTGATAACTCTTAAAAGAACAGCATAATAGACCCCTTAAAATGAGGCAAGTAGCATTAGATGTTTTGTTTTGGCCTTATGGAAAAGTAAATTGACAACACACCCTACAGAAATGGGTAACCTGACAATTCAGGGGAGAAACAGCAAAAGCCAGTGGATACTTGGCCTTAGAATTACCAAACCACTGTGACATTGTTTATGCCATTTGACCCATGCTGTGTTATTTTGATTTCATTGTGTTTGAGAGGAAACAGCTTGTAATTCTTTCCTCAAATACACAGTGACGGTGTGGCCCACTGAACTGTACAAACATTGCAACAGTGAACATTTTCTCATGGCTTGAAACAGTAGAGCGTCAGCATTTTCAGATTTAAATATACCCTACCTATTGCTTTACCATGACACAGGTGATTTACAAGTGAACAAATAAACCAACAAGAACAAGACAAATATTAGTTCAAACTGACGGACATAACGGCTGGGACTCACTCATGAAGACCGATTAGAGGAGGTCTGGCATTAATGATACTATATTAAAAAGTGACACGAGAAGGGGAGAAAGAAGGAAGATGCAATGACTTGTTTTTGACGTTAAATATTTGGTCAGTATGTATTGGGTTGTTTAATATATTAACCTAATAGATTTTAAGGTTATTTAATATATTTTGCACACATTCTGAAAAAAGAAAGAAAACACACAAAATGGTGACCGCTGGCTTTTGTTGTCTACTTTGAAACAATTTGCTTTCAAATGTTAATCAGCATGAAATGCACTGGGTATTCAGTCATCCAAGCCAGTTCTTACCCCTTCACAATGATGTTCAAAGCACAGCCATTTAATAAAAAAGAAAATCTTCTCTCTGGATCAACTTCATCACCAGCACGTTGCCCATTTAGATGTGACTTAAGCAGTTTGTTATCGATCTTATACTTAAAGATCGATGTGCTCGCCTAAAACGTTCTAAAAGTTTTTGCATAAAGGTTTTTGCAATGTTTTTGCTGAACATTTCATATAAATCAACTCATAGCATTTGGAGTGACAATACCGAGAAACAAATAAAAACACTATTCGTTGAAAGGTAATGATAATTAAACCCTTGTGTTTCGCCAAACTCACCAAGTTGCACCCCATGTGTCACATAAACTCTGATTGAAATATGCTTTCTCTCACTCTTCACTCCAGTTTTAAACGTCCACTCAAGCTCAGTGAAGCACAGTTTGTGGTCCAGCCCCCATGTAAAAATCTGATACATGTACATGCTATTTAGCAGTGGATAAGCCAGTCTGTGAATGTGTGCCTGTGTGCATGCGTGTCGGGGGAGGGGGGAGTATTATGGTGCTTTTGAACAATGTGTCAATTTTTGGCTCACAAGTTAGTGAGAAAAAAAAAAACTTTTGTTGTAATAAAATTTCAATCAAACCACAGATTTTGTTTTGTGATTTATTTATTGTCATCGGTTTACAACTGAACCAGACAGTCACAGTTTCAATTGCATTTTTCTTTTCATATAACTACATTTTGTCTCTTTTTCTGAATGTACATTACATCAGTGGAATGAGTTTCCACTCATGCACTTCATTAGTTAACTAGATAGAAAAGGAAAAGTCCGCCAAGCGGTCTCTAAAGTAGCAAGTGAACTAAAAACAACAACTATCATCAGGGTCTACACTTTTTAGCAAAGCTCAACTCATGTTTTGTAAAGTAGTGAACCTCAACATGATGGTTCACAGAAAATGCTATTGTTGCCAAGGGCACATATTTATAATTTAATAGTGATGGCAGAACATTCATGCCTGAAGTTCTATCAAAAATGCTCATTTCATAAGCTCTGATGCTGACTACTGTTGAGACTTGCAGTTGTGCCTTCTTTGCCTTGATGCAGTAACCTTTTGAGGGTCAAATCATTTACCTGTAGACCAGCCTGTAGCCTCTATTTTAACTTGTCTATTGGGCCTTATCAATTATTGTAACTTTTGGAATAGCAGGCGTGCAAGGGACAGGGACATGGAGAGTGGGGTTTCTAATGGACTGTGCAAAGCCCCATGCACTTTTAATGTGACATCATGTCACTGCTGGAGCTCGTGTCAACGACATACCCGGTGCTGAAGTTAGCTGTTACAGATTAGAAGGCTACAGAGGTAGTTCTGTTGGCTCCAGTTGCATCCAGTCCGGGACAAACAGTGGCTGCCAGTAGTTAGGCGCGCAAACTGGTTAGTACCTGGCTTTCTGGCACTCACCTGATCAGTTGGATTACTTGCAGGGTTTTTTCTGTGAATGATGACGATGATGAAAATATTTCGCTCTCAACCCTTTTAATCAACATTTTAATTTTTGAACTGTAATTTATTAGACCTAAAGTGATCAGAATCAGAATCAGAATCAAAATCAACTCTTGGGAGAGCGCTGTCATTAATAAAATAAAATAAAATGCTGATCACAAATTCTGCAGTCTGCTCTTGTCCCTGGCGGTGGTGCTGTTGTACCAATCGGTGACAGAGGAGGTGAGGATGGACTGGATGATGGCTGTGTAGAACCCCACCAGCAACTTCGTCGGAAGCCATAGTTTTCTTAACTGCCTCAAGAAGAACATTCTCTGCTGGGCCTTCCTGATGAGAGACCTGATGGTCAGCTTCCATTTGAGGTCCTCAGTGATGGTGGTTCCCAGGAAGCAGAAGGAGTCCACAATGAGAATAGGTAAACCAGCCAACATGAGAGGGGACAGGGGAGCTGTGATTCTCCTGAAGTCCATGATCATCTCCACTGTCTTCTAGGCATTGAGCTCCAGGTTGTTGCACCAGGACACCAGCCGCTCCACCTCCCTCCTGTAAGCCGACTCATCTCCATCTGAGATGAGCCCGATGATGGTGGTATCATCCACAAAAATTGAACAGCTTCACGGACTGGTGTCTGGAGGTGCTGCTGTTGGTGTACAGGGAGAAGAGCCATGGAGAGATAACACAGTCCTGAGGAGACCTGATGTTGAGGGTCTGAGTGTCGGAGACAGTCGTCCCCAGCCGCACACGCTGACTCCGGCTGGTCAGGAAGTCTGTAATCCATCTGCTCATTGGCTGAGAACTGCTGCCCAAGTTTGTCAGAGTATACGGCTATAGCTTTCTTCAGTTCCCCGTGAAACTGATACTTCAACTCTTTGTAACAGTTCCTGTCCTCTCTAATCTAATCTTTTACTGTGAACCCTTGTCATTAGCATAACTCACCTTGGTGCGCGTTGGAACTATGCACTCTTCACAGTAGCTGATCCATGAAGTCACATTGTCTGTATACTCATCCAGACTATTGCTAGCAGCTCTGAACACCTCCCAGTCTGTGGTCTCCATACAAACCTGCAGCTCCTCTTTAGCTTCACTTGTCCAGATCCTCATCTTCCTCACAACAGGCTTTGCAAGCTTGAGCTTCTGCTTTTATGTGGGAACAAGGTGAACCATCAAGTGGTCAGAGAGTCCCAGTGCAGCTCGAGGGAGGGCAGTATAAGAGTTGCGGAGCGATGTGTAACAGTGATCCAGTACACTCTGCTCTCTGGTGAGGCATTTTACAACTTGCCTGTACCTGGGAAGCTCCTTGCTCAGAGTCGCCTTGTTGAAGTCACCAAGCAGGGGAGTGTGGGGAAGTGACGTGATCTGCGAGCACCCGCTGAGCTTCATAGACGTCTGCGCTGGGCGGGACATACACGGCAGCCAGAATTAATGAAGGAAATCACGCGGGGAGTAAAATGCTTTACAGTTCACGATAAGACATGCTAGAGAGGGCGAGCAGTGGTGAAAAATCATCGTCACGTCCGTACACCAGTGATTGTAGAAGCGCACTCCTCCACCTTTGGTTTTGCCAGTGAGCTCTGGAACCCAGTCCGTGTGGTGAGGCTGGAATCCATCCAGATGAAGCGCAGTGTCCAGGATGAGATCGCTTAACTACGTCTCTGTGAAACGCAAAACAAAGGAGAAGAAATGTCTCTGTTGCCTGTGAAAAGTCCCACTTCATCCATGTTATTGCTGAGTGAGCGAACGTTGGAGAGGATTATCCCGGGAAGTGGAGTGCGCAATCCTCTTCGACGCAGGTGAACGAATGCACCTGCACGTTTCCCTCTCCTCCTCAGTCTCTTCTGCCTAGCCAATAGGTGGACTAACTCTGACACTGACACCAAAAATACTGGTAGTAAGTCAGAAGGAGCCCTGATATTCATCAACTGATCTCATGTGTAAGAACACACGGATGCTCCAGCAAAACACAAAAATAAGCAAAATAACTTCCTCGGCGCCATCTTGATCTTGATTATGATTATGATTTTGATTATGTCTTCCTTCAGGTTCCGAGTTTGAGGGCATTCATTCCACCTCATCAACAGGACGGTGTACTTGGTGGATTCTGAGTGGCCTTGAGATGTCATGTGGATAGTACAGAGTCTAATCATCTTAACAACAGACTTTGGGGAGCCATAATCTAGGCCTCTGTGGCAGATGGAGTTGAGGCCCCTGCGGGATGGAGACCTCACTCTATGAGAGCCATCTCTTCTTCTGCGGCACTGGTTATATGGTTATATTCAGTGCTTCATAGCACTTCTGGAACAACATGGGATGCACCAATTGATCTTGAGGAATTATTGTATGTTTCTGTAAGGGAAACTACTTGGCCTAGGGAGCAGGTTTTGGTTCCAACCAATCAAGCACACACAGTTTAGCCAATGAGGTTTCAGTTGAAACAAACAAGACCGGACTGACAATCAAAGTCATTACAGTCTTCAGACACCTAATGAGTGAAAATGTGTCCTCTCAATTGGTTGATGGGCTGCACTCACTGCAGCCCTTCTCATGTTTGCAGTGATGTTCTCAATACAGACCTGGTGCTATCTTCCACCCTGAGAGAGAGGCACTAAAAACCAATGGAGAACCATTACCCACTTGGTCTACTCAACATGACCCTAGTGCCACGTAACAATGGCTCTTCCATCCATTATTCATGCGTGAAACCTACCATATAATCCGGATTCCCAGCAGCAGACCTTTTTGCAAGGATTAAAACGTCAGTAAGAGCAGTTTATTATAATTGAGTTTAGGTTTGGTTCAAAGTCCTGGTTAAGGTTAGCCATTTGTTTTGGATTGGTAGGTTTTAGGTGGGAGGCTGGGGAAAGGCTTATGCAAGGTCCTCACAAAAATAGCGATACTAACCAGTGTGCATTCTGCACGTTTCAGAATGAAGCAAAGGGGGAAGTTTTGACATCAACTGAATTGGGATGGAATCGCTGCGTCCAGGTGGAGCAGGCGTCCTTGGGTCTGTCAAGGGTCTCAGTTCTAGACGGGAAGTGACTGTTACAGACCGAGTCAGCATCACCAACCGAAAACGTAACTTTATTCAGTTCAGATGGTCACTGGTCAGTAACAACCTGAGGAGCCGTCGCCCGATGACGTTCCGTGAACAGCGGGTTGTTGAGTCTGTCTTGCGCACTCACTCACTGTTTGCTGGATGAAGCGGTGGTCACCGGCTTCCAGTCACACAGTGAAGCACTAATGCAGACAAACTTTGCGCTGTCAGTTGCCCTACCTTTTGGCAGGATGGTCCAGTGCAAACCTCAGTTGAAGAAGGTTCCACGTAGTGTAGAACAGTGAGCAGCAAGAGGCAGCGTTGAGACACTGGGAAGAAAAACGGTGGCGTGAAGCAGAGCTGGCAAGGAGCCCCAAGAGAAGAAACTTGAAGAGAAAACAAAAAGCATAGGGATGAAAGACCAGTCCCTTTTAACCTACTCGGAGGTCAGGACGGTCAGTTACTTGATTTGTGGATGAGCGCCTCAGTGCTTGTTGATCATTGGCTGGGTCATGCAAGCTGCGCTTGTATCTTGGAGGAAGAGAATCATTACATGAAGTTTCTTTCAGGATTCTTCCATGAAAAACATGCTAAAAACCATCATGCTCATTTACAGCTATATGTGCTATCCGTTTGTTTCAATGTTTCCAGTTTGTTTAAAAATGTTTGATCATGTGAATGTTAATCTCCAAAGAGAGATCATTTTTCTGATGGTTGTGGTGGTACGCCCCCATCGTTTACAGTGCTACAGAATAATAAAAGAGCAGCTTTTTTTCCTGTCTAGCTTTATTACCTCATGACCCAGCGTGTTTCAAATAAGGAGCATATGAACAGAGATCAGAGCATGAGCACCAAAACGTCCATTTACAGTACACTTTTATTTTCAAGTTGACTGTGAAGACGGATGACTTATGAACTACTCTTATTCGTTTGCCAGGGATGATGAAATTTGGCACTCAACTGAAGAAAGGTTCAATAGCACATCATCAAAATACAGGTGGAATGACCCGAGATGAGAAGCTTCTCGCCTGTAGTTCATCAAAACTAGTCAAGGTTTGATTTAGTTTGCATCTCTCAACAACAATGACATCTAGCAAAAGAACCAACAATGTTGAGTGACCATCCTCAGTCATATTAAATATAAATTTGGGAAAAGATAACCGTCTTCTGGTTCTGTATTTGCCTCGCTGCAGAGACAACAATAAGACAATCTGTAAAAAAAAATGTATTGAGACAATACGAGGATGTGACAGGAGGTTAAACAGTTATTGGTAGGGAAATGATACAGAGGGAGAATATAGTGAGAGGATAAAACAACAATAAATAGAACATTAGACTGAGAGATCTGAGAACATTGAAAGAGAGGTGGATAAATCTCATATGGAGAGAATCAGATGGGCAAATGTTAAGTTACCTAAATGTAACTTTAGTATGAATATGTGCAACGCCCAACGGGCTTCGCTCTTGGTTACCTCCCCTCCAAGGCCCTGCCTCGCGTCTGAGACTGAATTGATTGGCTCTCCACCCAGGAAAGCCCATAAGACCCCCAACAGTGCGTTATGTTGTCATGAAATATCTGAAGCACGGAACTGTCAAGAACCTCCCTGAGCGTGAGGGTGAGAGAAAAATCAATGAGAGAAGTCTTCGAAGGTTGGTGCATCTACGGACATGCAGGCCAACCTGGAACATTCTGGGGTAACCGTTTCAAAAGCATTGTACGTCACACACTCACACACACATTCGGGGCGTAGGCCAAGAAAGCTCCCATTGTTGAAAAAAAGACACAAAAAGGACCATGTGGATTATGTAAAGAGACAACCTGGACCAGCCACTGGAAAATGTGTTGACAGATGAAACAAAAGTAGAGCTTTTTGGCAATCCTCACATGCAGTATGTTTACAGGCGCTACAATGAAGCATTCAAGGAAAAGAACACCCTTCCCACAGTTAAACATGATGGGGTGCCAATATTCCTGCATGAGCTGTTTTTTTTTCTGTTTTTTTGTTTACTTTAAAATTACAATGCCTATTTCGGGGGGGGGCAACAATTCAGTAACTTCAATGACTTTGGAACTGCTATTAAAAGACCTTACTGATGTAAATTGTGTCTTTTTCCATTTAATTCGGGAGATATAACGAAAGTTGTACATAAAATTAAGGATGTGCCAATACTGCACAGCAGGACTGTAAAAAAGACCAACATGTTGGGATACAACATTTTTTTGAAGTGGAAGACTTGCTCATAATAAAGATTTAAAAATGGCTGTCATAGATTTGAAGGTATCTGAACCAGAGAGAGTTGTGTAATTGAAACTTTTAACTGGGAAAAGTGTTTTCGGTTTTGTTTTTTAACATCTGTAATATGGGAAAATACCACTGGCCTGCCCAACTCTAGTCAGGCTGCACGGTTAACCCAAGATTTACTGTAGTTACCCTATGGGTAGACATGGAAAAGAGTGAATTGCCTAAAATTATCTATTTTGTCCAAATATATATAAAAGAATGTGAGAGAAATATGTCTCTCTTTCAGTGTGCTCCATCTCCTAAGGGGGCTTTGCTATTGGTTACATTGTACTCAATGAAGAGAAAAACATGTACCCGGCAATTAGCAGAGGGCAGTCCTCCCCCGTAGAAGCGGGAGTCTGCTACAGCCTCGCCCTTCTTTTTTCTTCAGCGATGGTGAGAGAAGAAAGACTTCCTCACGGAGTCTACTATTTCGAGTGTCAGGGGGCGTCACACTTCCCGGAGGATTGTGAGGCCTGCAAAGCGCTTCGAGATGCAGCTAAAGTTTGCCAGGCTGAGTAAACCAATCAGACCAACACCCACATGGTCCAAGGTGGAGGCCAGGCCAGCGGAGAAGGAACCGAGACAGGAGGACTTACATTGTTCCTCGGTTACCTTGTTCCTCACCTGCTAATTGCTGCAGCTAAAAGAATGGGAGTTGCCATGGTGCTGTCTTCCCCCACCAACAGCCTACTGGTGGGTGAAAGTTTGAGCGCTAAGCCGCAGCCAACTTCTACGACTTGCTAGCTGGGAAGCTGCTACACTGCTAGCTCTGGGCCCGCCCGTAGTCAAGCACAATTGTTACTGCCAGGCGGAGGGCCTTGACTGCAGCCAAGGAGGTTGTCGACAAGCAGGCATGGCAGCTCTCTCTGTAATGACGCTTCTGTGGCACATAGCAGCAGTCCACGTTGTGGTCAGGCTGGATCTGCTGAACCGAGAAGCCTGCAGAGATGGTTCAGCAGGCCAGATGTGGTCCGAGACCAGAAGGTGATTGTGCACCACCCAGCCAGGGTCAAGAGCAATCAGAGCAGTTGGTGCAGATCCCTGGCTAGTTCCCTGGGTCTCGCGTCGAACTGGACAACGTTGTTCAGTTGTTTCACTGGTGCCGTGAACGCGGTAGTGATTGGGTAGGTTGGCAACAGGATAGAAACTGAAGGAATACGCATGACAAACCGGGAATTAGTGAGGAGAATCAGCCCCCCAAACAGCCTCAAAACAAATGTTGCGAAAGAAAAAGGATGGAGAAAGGAGAGTGTTCTAAAAAAGCTTTAAGGTGTTTCCATTATTTTGTACAACCCCTGTACATTCATCCCTGATATGGTACGCTTACGCCTTGACTTTAATCAGAGAAAAATATTACAGGAAGAAAACAGGAGGAAAAAAAAATTGGATACAAGAGAAAATAGGAACTGTATAAGAAGCCTTGGTCGAGGTTTCTGTACGCCTTGTACAACCGGGGTTATTAAAATTTTATTGGGCTATTTTTTTTTTTTTTTCAATTACTGACACCTTAAAGTTAACTTTGTGTGATTTATATATATATATATAGCGCAGCAGATGGCAATCGCGTTCTCTAATTCGCTTGAACTCAATGTCAGGGACTGCTTGGGCATGGGACCCACGTGCAAGTAGCGACCACAGAGACTAAAGAATAGTTTGAACATTTGAATCCACAGAATAACAGAAATGAACAGACAGAAGGAAGAGCAGAGGACATCACTGAACCGGGAGCAAACACGAACAGAATCAAGGAATAAATCTGGGAACAGAGAGCAAACAAGGATCAGAACATACACCAGGAAACATATGATCACAAAGCAGTCATTTCGAATGCAACTAAAAATAATAACTAAAAGTCCAGCAATGCAAAATACAAACAACGGTGACAATCAATCGTGGTGACATACAAAGTACAGTAAAATAGAACAGAAAGTAATGTGGTTGTCAAAGACTCACACACGGGGAGGGTATACAAACAAAAATAAGCTCCTGGCAGAAACAAACACACAGCAGAGAAAAAAGGCCGAACAAAGAGGGAAAAGAAAGTACATGACAGAACAGAACTGACTCACAGATAAATTTAACAATAAAAGCTCAAGGATCAGGCAAGCATGAAGGGAAGGGGAAATGAGAGTAATGACAAAAGACCCAAGTTACCTATTATGATCTGGCACACAGCACTGGGACGGCACAGTATAAGAGCAGGTGATGTTGTTGGGACAATCAGTCCCAGGTGTGTGCCATTAGCCGATCAAGCTCAGGTGGATACGTAGGGGAGAAGACAGGAAGTGAACCAACAAAGTAAAAGAACACAATAGGAAACAATAAAGCCTCGCTTTCAGACAAAACCTCCCACAGACTTGTAAGTCCAGTCTGTAATTTGGAACAACACTGAAATGGCATCAAAATCATTTGGTCTTTGTTCCGATATCAACCTTTTCTGGTTCAAGTTTCACAAAAATCTGTTCACTTTTTTCCTTTTTCATCATGATATACAGTAGGTACATTTACACTGATCACACTTGTTTTCACTTGTTTTCATACTCTCTCAGATGACGGTGTTTCTTCTTCTCTCTCTAACACGGTCGTAGCTGCCAGGACATTGTGGAGTGCTCATTTGATCTGTTTTGCTTTGCTTTGTTTTTTTTTAAGCGGTCATGTGACCTAAAGTGTTGTGTCAGAATCAGTGCAGGGGAATGTACCTTGAACTTCACTTTATAGATGCTGACTCAGCACATTTGAGATGTTTTCTTATCTAAAATTAAAGATACACACATTTAACACACCCAGCAAAGACAGTGAGGAATCTGGGACTGTGCATAAAATCATGTCAGAATACAAGCGAGTGGGCCGGTGAAACAAGAGAGGGTGTGGGTGGAGTCTTGAGGGTGCGTATGACAAACCTGCAATTACTCTTTAGCACAGTTTACGTAGTGTCTTTCTCACTGCCTCTCTCGCTCACCCTGTCTTGCTGTCAGTCATACAACACGCACACACACACTGTTTGTGTAGACTGATAAGCTGAAAGAGTCAGAAGGGGAGGGCAGAAGGAGGGAGCGCTTGAACATAGAACATACGCACTCAAGACAAAGCCAAAATAAGTTGTTTGAACTTTTGTGTCTGCAACACAAGATAGTGAGAGTTTAAGAGAGTGGAAAAAGAAGTTGACGGGCCATGTCTCTCAAGGGGAAGGTGGCTCTGGTGACCGGTGGAGCTCAGGGCATCGGGAAGGCTGCGGTTGAGGCACTCCTGCGAAGCTCGGCTAAGGTCAGAATGCTTACTTTAAACATGACGTGTGGGGTAGTTGAAATAAATTATTTATATACTTGTTTTGTGTCTTTTCAGTTTTCAGGATTTGCTTTGTCATAGTTCCATTGTGATTTGTCACATTTTGTCGTGACTATAATGTTTCAGCAATGTGGTCATGTAATGATTCACTGGTTATTCTGTCTATTCATCCCTATGTCTATTGCAATAGTAATGTGCCTTTTACTATACAAATCACTAAAGAATAGTGACATGCAACTGTTGCCTGTCAAAGAGATCATTCAATTCAATAATTTGGAATAATGTTGCTGTCCAGACCGCTTTGATAAGAGATGCATCCTAGTTGATCTTGTCGAGTGCCCCCTCTGCAGACACTCGCTGCAAGAACTCTAGATTTTTATCACTAACTACTTCCTTTGCAATCCTTCAAATGGGGTCAACTGGGACTAAAACTAGCTGGTCATCCCTGTGGGCCAGAGTTAGGATGTCACGTTCTCATATTGCTGTACTATTGTATTTATTCTGTTTCAGGCCTTGGGTGTTACAACCAAAAATGTATTTTCACTCCCCTAAAATATTGTTCAAGTAGGCAGTTATGTGGTCAAGACGAACGCTGACAAGTCATTTTGCAGCTAAGTGACTGCTAGGTTGATGGTTTATGGTGACTTATGGGTGATCTGTCACCAGCAATTGGCTGGAACTGAGATCTCTCTCTCATACTAACTAACTGTAGCGACTGTCTTCTTAATAAAGTTTGAGTGAGAATAAAAATAGTGCCATTGGCTTGCTGTTGTGAAAAGATGTTTTTTCTTCTGAACAAAAATAATCCCACTAATTTATCTTTCTTTCATTAGGTTACGGTTGTCGATATGAATGGGACCAGTGGTGCACAATGCAAGGCTCAACTTGATATGGAGTTTGGGGAAGGCAGTTGTAATTTCATACAGTGTGACGTTTCAAATGGAGACAAACTGCGAGGTAACTGTTATGTCTAGCACTGTAGACAGATATTATCAAAGGCAAACTGTGGAAAGAAGAAATACGTTTCATTGTAAACCTGCACTGTTGTGAAATGTGTGCAGGCTTCACACATTTTCTTCTTTACTTCCTTAAACGGGAACTTCCTCAACTGGGAAAGTGAAAGAATGACCAACGTAAGAAACATTCTGTTGATGTCAGGAATGATGAACACAGTATTGTTGTCCAACTGGCAACAAACATGTCAGGTCATGTTGACAATCCCTGGATAGATAGGTCAACATGGCGGACTTTTCGTTACCTCACTTACTTTCCCCAAACTGTGCCATTATGTGTCTGTGAATCAGTGTGTGCAAATAGGACTGACAGAACAAGCTTTCTTTGTGGGACATTGAGAAAGTAAATCCCTGTAGGCAAGTGACTGGAATGTTTGGTGTGTGTGTGTGTGTGTGTGTGTGTGCTTGTGTGTGTGGCTCTGTCAAGAGATGTTCAGGTTTTACCCCCTCAGGCAGCAGGCGGCAGCTGTTTATGCAACCCCAAGTGTGAAACTCACAAAGGTCGAATGCAATTCAGAAAAATCAAATGTCATGATTATCCTCTGTTCACGTTGTCTCGTGTATGAATTATTACATGCTCTGCTTGCAAGGAAGCAAAATTGCTGCAGGAAATGGCTAAGCAGTGGACTGTGGCATTCTGATAAACTGGTGCGACACTTTTTTACAACTCCACTACCATTCTGGTACACAAGATGAATCTGCCTTGGGCTCGCTGCTCTGTCCAAAAATGACTTAAGTTTTTTATCCAGCACAGTATATAGTCTTCCTAAATAGCACTCTTAAATCAGTCACTTCTATAATTGTGAAGAGGAGGAAGTGATTCTTGAACTGCAGGGACTTCGTACTACTCAAAGGTTACTGGTAATGAGAGTCTGAAACAATGTTTTAAGATATACTTATTTACCACACAATGAAACAGCATTGAATGTTGAATAATACATATAGCTTGTTAAGGCAGGGTGACGTGTACTTATTAAATTGGTGGTTTGGAGAATAAATTGTAAAGATTATACGCATCTAGTGTGTGGATCACATGAACATTTCTGTGTCCTTGGATCTCTAGATGCTTTTCAAAGCACAGTGGACCAGTTTGGCCGCCTGGACATCGTCATCAACAATGCTGGCATCAATAATGAAAAGAACTGGGAGAAGACAATAGAAGTCAACCTGGTGAGACATTGACGAAGAAACATTTCTTATTGGTTATTGGTTCAGTGGCTACATAAGAGAATCCAATGCAGAAAATGTGATGCTGTAACAAAAAGGCAGCATTCTGAAACAGGCCAGGAAATGACTGATATGTGAGGTTACATCATAGGTAGAATCAAACAGTTGCTATAGAAAGAAAAAAAAGTACCTCAAAAGACTTGAAAATCACATAAAAGATTCTTATTTCCAGCCTCCAGTTCTTGATATTTTGATGATGATGATAATAGTGGTGGCTTCAAGAAAGTAACAACATTTATGGAGTGTCTCAAAAGAGGCCCATCAGCTTCATTATTGAGTCTGGTATCGCTCTCCAACTTCTCCAACTCTTAAGTTTTTCATTAGTTTGTAGTGTATTTGCAAATTATGCAAAAAGAGAAAATGAACAAAATGACTTGTTTGTTGTGTCATTTGACATGGCCTGGTTCAAAGAAAAGTACTCTCTAAAATCCTTTTTTTATCAGGGGTGGTTTAACCATTGTTCATGCTCCTGCTGGCTGATCTGTGCCTCTGCTTCCAGACTTCGGTTATAAAAGGCACCTACTTGGCTTTGGATCACATGAGTCAAGAATACGGCAAACAAGGTGGCACCATCATCAATGTTTCTTCAATGGCAGGTAATACACAAGAGGGACTTAAACATTTTGGGTCAGGGAGGGCAGACATCAAGCAGAGCTAGGCCACTATGCCCTGTACATTGTTCTCAAGCAGTGGTCAAATACGAGCCATTCAATATTCACTGTGACTTCTCAGTCTTCAGCATGGCTATCGCCGAAGGTCTCTGGCTCAATTTGACCCCCAAACTGAACTTGATGCCCATTTATTTATTTTTTTTTTGTGGTCTGCAAATGACATAGATGATCCTGTGCAATACCCTTTACATCTGGAGTCCCAAAGTCAATTGACACTGGGGCCACCATAGGCAAACTCTGGGCCACTGACCAGGTTTTATCGTTTTCTATCTGTAGGATGTTAGTAAAATCATGTAGATAATAAACACTGAAAAGACCAGGTTCATAAAAAGACCACTAACAACCAAATGTTCTTGTCTTGTGGCATCCCAGCATGCATTGCAGGGTTGAATGCAGCACCGCCTATCTCTTGATTTCTGTATTGATTTCATCTAATCATGTTGTCAAAATTACAGCAATATTTTGATGACATCAGCATTTCAATGATTTGGTGGTGCAACATATTGAATATGGTTGCCTTTGTCGCCTGGCCTCTCTGCATGGCTGAAGGGTCAAGTATGAGGACCATTTATTGACACTGGAGACATGAGTGAAAATGCTAGTCAGATCCTCCAAACCAGCAAATGAATCTATACCTTTACTTGAAAGTACTCAAAACATTGAGGATTCACTTGTACAGTGTTTTCTGACCAGGTGTCAGGACCCCAACGTGAGGGGTGCAAATGAGGTTGAGGTTCAGACCACTTCTTTTCTTATAGTATAGTATCGAGAATAGAACTCTGCTGAAACAGCAGCATGACCTGACATACATTCAACCTAGGCATACGTGGAAAGAAAGCAGCCTCGATCGCAAAATAAGCGATTATTTTGCCCAATAAAGTTGGTTAACATTTTTTTTATCTGTTGAACAAGTTTGAAGGGGAGATAAGGGTATGTTCTACAAGGATGAAGACATTTGGGGACTAGATTCATCTTCAAAATATTTATCAATCATAGAAATTGGTTTTGGTAAGGAAATCCAGCGAGCTGAAGAAATAATAGTAGTAGTTTCTAATGAAATGTTATAATTTGCTGAACTGATATTATTCACCTCTGGAACAACTTCTGTACCTAAATATGTAAATTTATTAGTTGGATTAAAGCTTGCAACATCTCTCTCACTTTCATTAAGTAACATGAGATGATTTTGACTTATTCATCTTATACCCAGATATTTTGTCCAATAATATCAATCAGATCTAGAAGTGTAGGTATAGAAGCATTGAGAGTTTTAAGGAAGAGGATTATATCATCAGCAAACTGAGCTATTTCATGACTTATTCGTCTATTGCTAAAACAAATAATAGCAGAGAAAGCAGTGAACCCTGGGCCACACCCTTAAAAATATTCTGACTCTGTGCTATTAGTGGGGACTGCAGCATTGGCCTTGTTATAAAATAGACTAAGCCATCTGTCAAATGTAGCACCACAAGTGAATCATTTGAGGACCTTGAACAAATATTGCCATTCCACTCGATGGAAGGCTTTCATGGCGTGCAGCAACAACACTGCAGTGTCTTGCACCGCCTTCTGACAATGCAGAATATTCATAACTTCCTCACATTATGGAATCCCTGTCTTCCCTTTTTAAATCCATCCTGGTCCTCCCCCACCACCGGCAGAAGCACGCTGTCTAAACATCTCGCAGGCACTTAGCATACAATTTTCATATCACTATTCAAAAGGCTAATAGGACACATACTGTATTTTTACACTTTGTACGTGGTTTTCCTGGTTTTGGTAGTAGCGTAATTAATGCACTGGATATTCGATCAGCATTTCAAACATGGGTGTCAGAAATTTGTCTTTGAATTTTTTATAGCTATTTATTGGAAGACCATCTGACCCCAGTGCTTTACCCACCTGCATGACGTCGTCTCTGACATTTCTAATGTGGTCAGGTTTTTATCTAAAGTCTCCTTTTCTTCTTCTGAAACAGAAGGTAATTGAAGACCATCTAGAGAGTGTGCTTATGTTTCTGAATCAAATGACAGACAAATAATTTTTTTCATAAAAATACACAATACATGTACACATACTATATGTACTTGCGTCCTGAATGGAATTAATGGCCCTTTCTCTTTGTTGTTGCTTGATGCTCCATGTCAATAACCTCCCTGGCTTCTCTCCTTGATCATAATACAGTATGATTGTTTGAATCTCAATGTCAGCAGCTGCTTTTTCAGTAGTTTGTTATATATACACAAAATGACATCTAACTCACACGCACACATGGCTTATCACACCATCTTTGTGGTGACCGCTCATTGACAAGATTTCCCCAGCCTCTCACGCTAAACCTAATCGTCCAAAGACAAATGGCTATCCTTAACCAGGACGGTTATTTTGAAGTCTTCATCCTCAAATTGAGGTTTAACTTTGTAGGGTCCGGCAAAAGGGCCCGACAAACACCTACGTTTTCCCCAAAAGTGGACATCGCTAGGATAGATGCACTTAAATATCACTCACACACACAGCACACACACATTATCATTTTATGTTTTGTGAGAACATCTCATAGACTTTCATGCTTTCCCCAGCGTCTCAGAAGCAAACCATCCAAAACAAATGACAAACCTTAACCAGGAATTTTTCCTAAAAAAAGACCTCACTAGTACATATAAGCTTAAACACACACACATACACACACAAGGACAATACATAATCAATGATTGAACTGGACATCATCTGATTCTTGTTGAGTGTTCATAACTCTTATTTTTCGTGACAAGTGGCAGAACTTACCTTCAGAGCAGGCGAAAAAGAAATACAATGGAACATAAATACAGTCGAGAAGTCGTTCGATTTATTCTAGAAGTGAAGTGGTGGAGTTTTTTGTTTTGTTTTGTTTTGTTTTTTAATTGAAGGTGGTGAGTCAATCTTTAGTGTGAGTTACATGAACATATTTGGTGGTCATAACATCAATAGTACTGTAGTTCCAGTGTATTTTTCACACACAAACGTTTTGTGAAGGAAAACTTTCTTTACTTACTTTGTAACTAAATACATGTTTCGTCCTATTTTTTTTTCAGTGATTAATTTTTCTGTGCCAAATAGGAGGACATGAGGGAAAAAAGAACTTCTTGTTAATTGGGATATGTACAGTGAGAAACAAAAGTTTGTGAATACTGTGATTTCAGAAGTTTTCCCACATCATATGTGCATTTACATTGTGAAAGACTGAATACAAATGGAGAGTTCAGACAAAAAACTGGTATTCTGGTCTTATTTTGGACTTTCTCCCATGCCCTGGATGTTCAAATACTTTGTGTTTCTCGTTGTGAATCTGTTTCAACAGTACATGGAGAGGTTGTTGTGAGGCAAATAGACAAGCTATAAGACAGATGCAGTCAGTCGACTGCTGTGCTGTGCGCCCAGATCTCTTAAACATCCCTGAGTGCTCATTAAGGACAATGTGACGTTTCTTTCTTCTGCAGCATTCCAACATTCTCCTCACCAGCCTGTCTACACAGCCACAAAACACGGAGTCATTGGCTTCACAAGGGCGATTGCTGTAAGAAACTACGGCCATCAATTTTCTCTGTGCAAGTGCAGGAGATGTTCCCCAGATGATCTAGCCTCTCCTGCAGGATGCGTCCTCACTGGAGAATTATGGCGTCCGCATCAACGTTTTGTGTCCGGCATTTGTAGACACACCTCTGCTGCTCTCAGTGGAACAGGAAGACAACATGGGAAAGTTTGTCAAATACAAGGACGAATTCAAGCACAGTATGAACAAACATGGAATTTTACAGTGAGTAACCCCTCCACTTCACACGCACTCAGTCATGATACATGTCCTGTACTGATCTTAACACCTCTTTGTGAGCTTGGGACCTCAGAATTCCACTAGGGCTAACTAAATTGCTTTTGATTACCTTTTTTAAAACATTATTTTAGAGGTGATATTTTGGCTTGTTGCTTGCATTTGCAACAAGTGACAACTCTGAATGGTTATGCGTCAGTCATAAAAGAGACATTTCCATGTAAAATTCTTTGGCCAATTTTAGTTTCTTCTGAATTATATTGGCCAACATCCAAACACCTCCATCAAACCAAAATCCCCGGCAACTGGGCCCTGTGGGCCGCACGGGTAGAGGGCTACACACCATTCATAGAACCATGTGATTGTATTGCAGCAAGATCCTCCTTCTGCTAGGGATGCGTGTAATGACATACACCAAGGCTCTCAAACCGCTCCTGAAAGGGCCGCAGTGGGTGTAGGTTTTCGTTCTAACAAGTCACCTTTTCACCACTCAGGTGTCTGAAGAATCTGTTGATCGTGAGTCTTGTTTGTTTCAGCTGCACCCGATTGGTTAAATTGTGTGTGCTTGTTTGGTTGGAACAAAGATCCGCTGCGGCCGCTTTGTGGATCAGTTTGAGACCCCTGGTACACACCATTGCCGTGTATTGCCAGGGGCAAGTGCATGAACACTGGCTACTTCAGGCTCCGAAATGGTCTACAGAAAACATGATCTGAACCAGACCAGAGGGAATGGAAGGGGAGGCCATGCTACCACTTCGAATCAGCCAAGGCACCTACGCCTAACATAATTATGTGACCAGGAGAACCAGAGGGAACATTTGAAGTTCTACCGACTGGTTAGCAGGTCCATGACGGAACATCCCGATCTGCACCACACAACTGAACATTTGGAGACAGCTCTTCAGCTCTTCGGCTGTTTGGGCAGCTACAATGGAGCTGTCCAACTTCACTGATGTGGGCTTGAGAAAGGTGAGAAGTGAGGAAGAGCAGGATCTTGGAGTCATCAGGTCTCCCTACCTTATGCACAGTAGAAGTGGACTTTGACTTTTCAGCAGCAAAAAGAAAGTGGTGATATCAACTTCCCCAGCTACTGTGTCTGGAACATGCACGGGTACTTTTGTGGAAAAAAATGTCACATAAAAAATATGTTATTTGCTGAAATTGTAGTTTCAAAAAGTCCAAAAGTAGATGATGCACCAAGCAACAAGCCAGGGCTAATGTGGTTCAAGCCTCGACACTGCTTTCCTGACTTGAGCTGGACTGAAGCGCCTGGGTGTTTCCACCTCGCTGTCCATTAAAACATTGAAATAGGACATCCTATCATCATATCCAGCACTGTCTGTATGGTGCACAGAAGGGACCAAGCCAAATGAAAATGTATGCAGACAAAATCCCGGCAGACGGTCGGAGCTCAATCGCTGATTATGAAGAAACTCAGCTCATAGTTAATTGTAATAAATCTATGGAAAAAGTTTTAACGCCAAGGCTTTAATCCTTCTACATCATCATGAGTCACTGGATTTTGTTAATACCATTAACCCCACTGTACTTCCCCCACAGACCATCATTAATAGCCGAGGGCATGATGAGGTTGATCCTGGACTCCAGTCTGAATGGTGCCGTGATGAAGATCACCTGCTCTAAAGGGATCCATTTCCACAGCTACGAGCCCACGTCAGCCTGAAGGCCAGTCCCTGGACTTCTGCTGGACTCCGATTGTTGGTCGGATGGGTAGCTGTATATAAGCTCCCATTATTATGCCTTCAGAAATGAAACAATCACTGCACTATTTTGGATGTAAAAATGATTATTGCAATTAAATAGCCGACCGTAAAAGCTAACACGGCAATGCATGTAGACATATATGGATTATCCCTCCACCAATTACAAAGAGGCTGTGCTTATATATTAGGGATACGTTCATTTGTTTGAAAGACTCCAGGTCAGACAAACGTTTCAATACAACAGCCTAAGAAGGCCGGAAACTCATGTGAGCCACACCAGTTATAACTGGCAGCTTAATAAATCACCATCAAATCACTGTAATCAATCCCCGTTTATGAGACTAAAATGTCAAAAGCGATATGTTACGTATATTTTGCAGCTGTTCTCATTCATTCTCCATGGAGTGACGTTCATTCGCGAGCAGTGTGCGTTTTACGGGTCGCGCTACTACCATCTGCCGTCCGTTTGAGCTCATTGCACTTGGCATAGTTAACGAAATATGTATATAAAAAAAAAAATAATAATAATAATAATAATAATCAGAGCATGGATACAAATGAGTGGCTCTGTGGAGGTCTTGTCTAGTCCATATAAACAAATCTCTGCGTGCACTTTTTGTTTGTCCTGGACGACAATAAATGTATTTTTTATTTGAATTTGTCGCTTGCATCATTTGAATGGCTGTTACCAGGATGCACATTTCTGACGAAGTTTCTATCTTTTCAAGACAACTGGCGGACCACATACTTTAGCGTTGACACATTATTTCGAAAATCTCAGAACACTTCAAAATCAACAAGTGTTCCTCAAGAGAGTTCCAAGGCCAAGAAGAAAGTTTGTGTAGCAATCATTGGAGTAAAAATCCATCTGAGCTACAGTCACTGAAGAATTTTGAGTTATACAGATGGGTGGAGGAAATGTGCAGGACACAAGGGAAGACAGTGGAATGACAACAAAAGGAAAATTGGTTACATGTGAGTGGGAGGAATATAAAATGCAAGTAAAACTCAGCGTTGGAAACTCATTGGAAAACTGAAAATACTGGAAGTAGTGAGGAGCATTCTGTACCCTTTGTCACACCTGAATGAATGAGGTGTCTTCTCGCCGGCATATTTAGAGGGTTAGTACACTGTTTTGCTCTTAAAGCATTTTGTTGCGAACACTTCAACAAATAATGTTCATGTATCAATGTTTTCAAAATTATTAAATAGTTTTGAATGTCAACCATTATGCAAAGTTGTCTGTATTAATAACAATACTGAGGTACAAGCAACTTTACAGACTATGCAGTGGAGAAAAATCACAACTTGGTGTAGAGAATGAAACTTTATTTCATATTGGATTCTGTTGCAACATCTCTGTATCTACATGCATGAATCTGGACAGAACCACTCCTACCGTCACGTCTCACCCAGGTTACGTCACTCAAATGTAAGCTAAGCAACATTCTTGCACACAACTTGAGGTTTTAAATCACTGCCATGATGCCATCCAGGGCCATGAGGACCCCTCTGCAGCAGTTCACCTCATCTCCTAGAAGGGATTAATTCTGAGTCCTGTCCCAAGTGGAGAAAAGGGATTGACCTTGGCCCACATGAGGGCATCGTTCAATGAGATGGCTGATTTACCGTCCTCCAGCAGGAACACAGGACCCTGTAGATAGGGATGTGAGTAAGCGCTCAGTTAAGGTGAGGGAAGAAAGACTCACCTGTATTCTGTGTCCACTGAAGCAGGAGAGCTGGGCGTCCGAGTGGCTCGGCAAGTTGGATCCAGTCACATAATCAGCACCACTGATGACTGTGGCAGAGTGATGGTTCAGATTATTAGTGAGTCGTATATGTCCTGCCCTGATTAATCAAGACTTGAGGAGGAACTTTACAAAAAGTCAAGGTATACAGTGGGCACAAACAACCTGAAAAATTGACGCAAAAAATGACACAAACAAATACAAATTATTCTTTTTTTATTATTTTTTAGAAGAAAATCTAACAAAACCAAATGTCATTCTGGACTAACCCTGGTATTTATTTACATTTAAAACTCAACCAGAGCAACAGACATTTATCATGGAAAAAAACTGTTAACCTACCTGATTAACAATTCAATAAGAATACATCAAATGTACTAAAATGTGTACTCACAAAAGTGCTAGCTGCACACAAACACAACACAAAGCTATGTCTCAAAAGAATGAAGGACAGAATGTTTATTTATTTCTTCATTCATTTGAAAATGCCTTATATGACAAATCATATGACATTTGTATGGTATAGGACATGGCTTCATTGTTACTTTGCAATTCTGTCAATATTTCTTTGTACATTATACATAGCTTGAAAAGGAGCAGAGTGAAGAACAGTTGTTATAATTCCTGCCCCTTATTCCCACTTTCCCTATTTTTCCAAACACTGCTCGTGAGTTTGTAAATAGTTAGTTAGTTATAGTCAGTCCTTTGTCTAATCTGGAGATTACAGTAATCTAGCAGTTTTTGTATCAATTTCCTTGAAAAACAACATGTTGTTTAGGTTTGTCTTTTCCTCGGTCATTGAGTTTCACATTTTCCCTCTCACTGTTGCACTGTACATTTGTCTCAGAGATGTTCTAGCATATGAGCCCAAACATCATTCAGTAGATTGTTTTGTTTTTGTTTTTTTCTAGGAATGTATGTAGTCTTTGTACACAAGGTTTTCTTGCATTTTGGAAAATTGAGGTTATAGTGATCCTGGTCTGTAGTTTTGTATGTCACCTTCTTTGTGCAAGCGGATGACCTTAGTGACCTTCATCTTTTCTGGAAACGTTGCAGTTTGTAGTGAGAGGTTGCAGATGTATACCCAAGGCTAACAGATGCAGTCTCTACTTTGTTCAATAATGATCATATCTATGCCATCACTGTCCACAGACGTCTTTGATATGTGTCAGTGTCTTTGTAGTCATTGGCTGCTATTACGTGTTGAATTTCCCCACTATGGGACTAAAAAAGGCCATCTAACGTAACATGGAACTGACACTCAGACTTCTCCCACTCCAGCTTTACACGTGTCTTCAATAAAACTTCTATGGGGCCTACACCTCTTAATTTCACTTAAGACAACAAAACATTTTGGTCAGCACTGACGTTACCTGGGAAAGCTTAACGGAGTTAGCAGTTCATTGACATGAATAAAGTGAACCGCCCAGGATTCAGATGACTTCACTGAACACAGATTCTAAACATGAATGTGAACACAGCAGACATGGGAGATAGTAGCAGACATCATCTCCCAAGTCCCAAACACTCTTAGAGCGGAAAGGAAGGGGACGGGCCAGTGGCATGGTTCTGTGTTGTGCTTTCAAAATAAATTTTTTGGGTGGTACTAACTCACCTGGCTCCAAAATTAGGGGGAGACACGTCCCACCCACCCTCCACGGTTCCTACGTCTATGCTCATCATCTCCCATTGACAAGCAACTGATAGAGGTTATCAAAAAGGTTGATGGGATTATATTAAGGAGCTACTGCTAGAGCTGGATGAGACTCTTTGGAAGGAGAACCAAGGCAATCACTGCACTCCATGCGTGTACAACACAACCATATTGTAGCTGCACTGGACAAATGCTAAAAAATGAATCAAAATAACTAAAAAGTGGGAGAAAACTGTTTGATAATCAGACTGTGCAGGCTACGTAGATAGTGTACATTTGCACGTGTTTGCATATTCATCAGTGCCAACAAACACTCATGTACATCTAGTTTGCATAGTTTTATAGGGTGCACAGTGCTATAGAAAGAAAGGCCATTAGCTGTGCATTTTCGGTAATTTAGACAGGAACATCACATTTAAAAGGTTCTTACCAGAGCTGCTTGTCTGTATTCTTCTCTCAAGGCAGGTGAACTCCTCCCTCTGACTCTCTGTTGGAGGCCTGTGGACACAAATTAGGATGAGGGCAGATCGAGATCAAGGGGGAGCCTGAGACTTGTCCTTGCTGCTTCCTCCCATCAATGTGTACTTGAAGAAGAATGACACAAGAGTCATTGTAGCCAGAGTTCCCACTTAAAATTCTTGCTAGATCATGAAGTATGAGTGTGTTCTGCAAGACTTACATGCGGTTACTTTGCATACAGGATCTCCAAGCATCAAGTTCCGCTGACAACTGCTCAATCTTCAGAGGAACACATGCTTCTCTCCTCTTCAACAACTGACTGGAAAACGCACACATCAATTAACAGGTGACTTATTCAATGGTATGAGGACAGTAATTACAAAAACTGAAAAACTAGATTGTCAGTGGCTGGTACAACTATACAATAATCTAACCATCTGGGGCCCAATTTTGGGTAAGACACCTCCATGTGGGGCCCTAATGCCCCACAAGGACTAACCTGGTTGATTTTGCATGCGGGTTTGTCAGTGTGTGTGTGTACCTGGTTTTGCTGAACTTGTGGGGACCAATTCTTGGAAACACACCTACATGTGGGGACATTTTGTAGGGATATTTTTGCTGGTCCCCATGAGGTTTAGCTTCATTTAAGGATAACATGGTCAAAATAACTTGGACATTACAATTGGTTTAAGGTAAGTTTTGAGTCCTGGTTAAGGTTCGGCATTTGTTATGGATGGTTAAGTTTATGGTGAGAGGCTGGGATGTCAATGGGAAACCAAACTTGTGTGTGTGTGTGTGTGTGTGAGTGTACAAATTCCTCTGACTTTCTATTTATACATGCCTACATGTAAATGTGTGTGCACATACCTGGTATATTCATAAAGTGCAGGGATAATACCAAAGTACTGCCGTCTGATGGCCAGAAGTCCTCCGATGTAACCACATAGGATCAGCAACTCGTTGCGTGCTCTACACACATGCACACAAAAGCTAAGTCTGCATCAGTGTTTTCCATACGGGGAGAACAAGATAACAGGGCGAGCACGTGTGTGTGATTTTCAGTTGTTCTTTTGCGCAAGGCAACCAACCGAATAAGTGTTTTCCACCATTATGTAAACATGCGATCAACTACAAAACTTTGCAATTTGCAATTGCAGACAAATCAAAGTTTCCCTTTACCAGGTTCACAGCCAAAGGAGTTAATAAGCAGACAGCTTGGCTTATTAACAAGAGGTGCACACTTCTTCGATACAGTCATTATGCAGAAGCAATATTTTTATTAGGGTTAATAGTGTTGCAGCCAAGACTAGACCAATCGAGACCAAGACATTATCAAGACTGGCAAGTACCAAGTCCAACATGAGGCCAAGCTATCTGGATATTTCGAGACCGAGACAAGAAGGGGGCATGGTCACCCCAAGTGTGTGACCCCGGGAAGGAAGCTGTCGTATCATTGTTTTCTCGGTACGTGACATCTCGGTCGTGAATAGAAATCTGCGGACTCAGAAATGAGACCCTAAAAAGTGTAAGTCTGAAGCCTTTTATGACACATAAACACCACAAAAATAATTTGTGGACCTCTCCTCTGTAGTCGTCTCCCATGCAGATGGAGTGCGGCGTACAAACATTTCACGTTTTGAAGAGGGACTTCATTAACCTCACGGTTCGATTATGATTCAGGAACAATCTTTTGATTTTCCTCATTTCTCAATATCTCACCATGTGACCACTCACCACATGGTGATTTTAAATACAGTAACATAACAATGTAATGATTTTAGTTCCATCTTTTCAATCTAATGGAAATGTGTAAAGAAAGTATAGTGTGACGGGACCAGTTTTATGCTGCACTCACGACATTACACGCTAGACCGGGGCTCCATGTCAGACTAGGACAAATGGACAGTGCATTTGCCGACTTCAGCAGGTGAAGTAGACTTCCTGATCTGATCCACAGTGCATATGAGTGCACGCACATCTGGAAGACATGATTCTACAAAATGACAAGGCAGCGTTTCGTTCGTATCTTGATGTCAAGACGCCGCATGTCCAACGTCCACATAATGTACAGAAAGTAACAGTTCACACTTAATGTTGGTGTGACCTTTAAATCTTTCATATCCTGATGTGATTAGGTAGGGCCACATATCAGTCATGATCAGTCCTAGCGACCCTGAGACATAGTCACAGAATGATGATGGAGCACTTTACAAAAAGAAACTAATGAGCAATATTCCGCCCTTTTGCGCTTACTTGGTCATCTTGGCCATAACCAGTCGGTCAGTTCTGATGTAGCTCAGCAGGTCCAAGATGGGAAGAGCATCATCTACAGTCCAGTTGGGTCCGCTCATCTGTTCTGGTGTGAGGGATGTTTAAAACAAAAAGTTTACTTATTAGGAAGACATCATTTAAATTACTACCACACTTTTCAACATACTGTAGAAGCAGTTTAGGATTGTTCTGATTGGCCAATATTGAATTGAGACAACAGTGTGTGTCTCATTTCTAAGTATCCACTTTTCACTGCTTCTTCAGAAGCTTCTCAACTGCAAGCAAGTTTCATTCCTTTGATCTGTCTCGCATGATTTGCGTGAGGCTCTCCCCGTTCATTGATAGCATGCCATCATTTGAGAGTATTTTGACCTGATGGTCCGTTTTCCACGAATGGTGAAGGATCAGCAGCCCTCACCTATCCCAGTATCCCAGTATCCCAGTATCCCATCCTTTGGGATGAGCAATTAAGATTGGCACCAACCACTCCCACCCAGATACTTCACGTCTGACTCACACCCCTATGACAGGAGACCTCACATTTTGACAATATTTTCCCTCCACCTGCAGCCACAAACTGATAGATCTGAATATTTTAAACAGTTCTTGTGTGCGTATTGGTACCTTTAACATGGTCCAGTCCTATATGAAGAGCTTGTTCTGGTTCTGGGCTCAGAAGATAGAATTTAAGTGCGGTGATAAGATCTCCTCCAGACAAGGCTTTGTCTGCCAGAGCATGACACTCTTCAAGCGGAGGGAGGCCGCACTTGGATGACAAAAAGCACAGACAACTCCCTAAGCAACAAACATCTGAGTGACAACAAATGTATGAGTAGATCGCAGTCACTCACCCTTTCATGGAACTGGTTGATTTCTGCTGTACTTCCAGAGTAGAATGCGCAGAGTTGAGCCAATAAAATGTGGTTTTGAGGAATCGTGGCCAGCAGATCAGCAGACAGATTCCTGAGTCGACATCACACAGATATTCACAACAGGTTATCTGATGCCTCCACATGCATCTCTTCTTCATCATCTCCAAATGTAAAAATTCCCTTCATCAACAGTTACTGTTCGATGGAAAATGTTGAAGAGAGCAAATATGTTTGTTATTGTTAGGTGTTTTTGGTTTATTTTTAACATTACAGCATTAGCAACAGATCGGTCCAATAGATATTCAGATCATGATACACAACCATTAAAAAGGTAGTATGTTGGCTCTGCTAATTTCAGATTTTGGGTCAGACAAGACCAGAAATCCAAACACAACACAACAAGATCACCTTTCACTTTGGTTTTTCAGCCACTGAAAGATATTAAAGATTTTATTTCAGAATTGAGAACCTTAAAGGGTGTGCTGATGCCTACCATGTAGGTGCAGTCATGTATTTCCTCGCCAGCAGCTGGGTGCAGTAAGCAGTGATCTGACTGACTGGTTCTCCAAGGATGGTTCCAACACATGCAGCCAGCTCCAACTCGTTTCCCCGGATCAGACTGGACATAGCTAACTGGAGACACCCACAAGTTTTTCAAATATTTATTTTCACACTATGACATTAAATCAGCTCACATTTTAGGAACCTCAGCCAAGGCCACTGACATAAATAAACCATGAAATAGAACATAGATGGGCAAATTGTTTAAAAATTCAAATGATGAATATATAAATAATACATCCAGTTGATGAACCAGTGTTGTTGTACGTACTGATGGGGATTGAAGTAAATATTAATTCATTCAGAAACAGCAACACTAATAACAACATGGAAATTTTAATTATTGACTAAACCATGCAGTAACCTCAGCACACTATATAATAAGAAAGTGTAAAAGCGCAAAAAAAAAATAGGATGTGTTACCTGAATATTGTCTACTGCAAGGTGACAGCATGCTGCCAAAATCGAACAGCCATCTTGAAAGTACCACTCTGCCAGCTCTTTGTTCACCTGGTGAAGCAGACTGAATACAGCAGAAACAAATAATCAAGTATCCTAAATTAAGAAAGACAAGCAAAACCTCGTCTTCTTTGAATGTCTGTTTAAATATAATTTTTATACACGCACCTCTGGTATTGTTGTCTGTTGTCCTCATCATTGATGGTGTGGTTGGCAGGGAAACTGCAAGGTAAGCGGATGTTTCCTTCACATGCTCCCTGGAGTGAATAAAATGATTTTGTTAATTCTGTAAAAAAATATTTCTCTTGGGTTTCTTGTACGAAGTCCCGCCCTCAATAACACCCCTAAATTTATATAGCCATAAATGATTCACTTGTTTCTTGAGACTCAATAAGTCTGTCCCATTTCTCTAATACCTGAGCAATGAGTAACGCCTCCAGTAGTTGTCCTTTGCCTGTGAAGAATGACACAAGCTTATTTATCTCCCCAGTAGCAATGCAGTACGGTATGGCGTCATCATTGTCCTCTGCCATCAACTGGTCAGCTCGTCTGCAAAATGAGAACATTTAGAAAAAAATACTTACTGAATTATATATATTCTGTGAAGCAGTAGTAACCTCTGCATGAGCTTCCTCCAGTACTTCATGGAAACTGCAGGTGCCACTGATAACGCTTTCTCCCACTGAAAGACAGGTAAAGACATGTTGAAGACTTTGTTAGATGACCAACACATCTCTTCCACCTTTAAACAGAAGTAGTGCCTTGTAGATCAGCACTCTCCTGAAGAACTTTGTGTCTTTAGATTTTATGGCTGCAGTGGAATCAACAAAATGTGGGTGGCATTTGGTAGGTTTTGGAACTAAAACCATGTCATTCATGTTGCATGTGGTTGTATTGGCCCATCCATTTCCGTAAAGCAATGTTTAACATAACATTTGAGATTTTATTTTGAAATCATAGTCACAGTTCAACACCGAGATAATGAATTAGAGGGAAAACATTCTAACTTGTCAGTACTTAGTTATCTACTGCATCAAGCACTCAATGTTTACAGGAACTGGTGCTGAGTGGCTCCTATGTGTTACCCCTCCATCCATCCACCCATCCATACATGTTACCCATCTTAAGCAAAAAAAACATTCCACCATATTTTCACTTAAATAAGATTGCCAAATGCAGCTCTATAGCCAATCTAATATTTTGAATCATTTTGTGAAAATGTTTGGACTCCATTCCATCCATTCTAATCATCAGTCTAGAAGGGTTAAGACATTACTTCTACTACTGCACTAACTACTCTTGTGCAGCCATTGGAAAATTGTGTATATAATCAGTGTATAAATAATAAGAAGAAGAAGGAAAGCATGCTATCTCACACCCACTGTCATGAAGTATATATATATATATATTTATTCCACACATAGTAAACCTTCAAAAATCATTTTTACAAACCTGTCCTAGCTCCACCATCAATTCACAGTATCTCTGGATCTGTCCCAGTCTCAGGTGTATGTCCGCCGCTTCTTTCAGACGCTCCTCTTTACTTGGTGCTCCTATGCCGCCGCCAAACTTAGACATCTTAACTATTGTAAGCTCCTGAGCCTCAGACTGCAAAACAACAATGTGTATTAAGAGTACAAAGAAAAAACATTTTCAAAAGTGAGACTTATACAGTCAAGTTAGCATGTGCCTGCCACATCAGCGTCGTAAGTTTGGTAGGAAATATTACTATTACGAGTGGAAAGTCCAAACATCCAAACACACCAAGTGACAAACCCCGAAGAACGCCAGCCGCAAAAATGGTGGAACAAACTATGGTATCACCACAGTTAACAGTCCAGTTTGGACTGGCTTTTCATTCAACAGCAGCCATTAGAACAACAGAAACAATGAGCCACCTTTCCAACGGTCACATCTATTTACATCAAAACATGGAAAACCCAGCCAGGCTTCTGAAAATAAACCTGACAAGAAAAGATTCTTTGGACAGTCAGCTTGTTTGCAATTACTTAGAGGGGCCAATAGAGAATAGCTCAGCACTGTGGTTTCAGGGATCGACAAGCAGCAGTGAGAGAAATACATATTTTTTAATGTATTTTCCTTTCTCAGACAGATTACCAGTTTTAGTTGTTTCTCAATTAAGTCCATTTTGATTTCCTGTGTCCTGTTCGTGAGCTTAGGTGAACATTATAAATGCTGATCACTCTGAGTCATTCCTCCACTTGATCATCTTCCCTTGATTAGGCACTATCTAGCATAAATTGGCTCTTCTGGGGTATGGTACGTTTCCACTTAACCATCTTGGAACTACCGTCATTTCCAGAAATGCATATCACTTTCCCATTTGCTTCTTCCTTCTTTTATTGACAGATCTAGTTTCATTCAGGCACACTGGAAATGTGTGCCCATCTCTCCCAGTGCCTTTAATGTTTTTTGACTGGGATGCAAACTCATGCATGAAGTGTTCTTCTTCCTTCAGTGTTTCCTCCACCTTAGCCTATCTAGTGATCCTCCCGAGTGGTATCAATCCTCTTCGTCTCACGATAAGCCACTGGTGCTTAGCCCACAGTTTTTTGCTTCATTCTTTCTCCCGACCCAATCCTGGGCCTAATGACTCCACCACCAAGTCTCCTTCTCCTCTTTCCTCTTCCCAGATGACACACTTTTTCTTCTGCCCCAACATACACTGTGTAATCTTGGAGTCTGCCTTTACAGCCCTCCACATCTTAGTCACTTGGCTCATTTTGCAGATCACAGCCTGGTCACACTCACTTGGCACCACCTTACAGTCAACTATCTTAGTCAACTCCTTTCTCTACTCTTGTAGTTGCTCTGTGTTCCTATCTTCCAGTAATGCATGTTCACCACCACCATCTGCATCAATCGTAGCTCAGGATTTCTGTCCTTGACTGCATACCTGTCCAACACTTCCTCATCTCCTCTGATTCCTTCACCTGCATGGCCACTGAAGTCTGCTCCTGTCACTACTCTCTCCCTCTGGGGAATGCGTTCTATCATCTCTGGTTTGTTCCAGAACGCCTCTTTCTCCACCTAAGCAGTGATTTCATTCATCATGACCCTCTCTATGTCAAGCTTCAAGCTCATGATCGTGTCTCACTATTTCTCTTCCTGTCACTGTGTTCTTGAATCTGTCTCGCATGTCCCTAGCCTGACTTCCTTTCCATTGGTTTCCTGTACACATATTATGCCTCCCTTTCTTCTCAACATCATATTAATGAACTCCCTACACTTTCCACGCTTGGTCCCCACATTCAACGTTACTACACTCACATCAACTATTCTGTTCTTCCTTCTTTCCTTCTGTGTCCCCAGTCTGCGTCCTCCTCTTTATTCTGTCATTGACTTTGGCCAATAGTAGCACAATTTCCATTGGCGTCCTGTCAGACCTTGTTAGCAGGCAAACAGGGGAAGGCAAAGGACAACTACTTGCTGACAGCTGATCCGGTACAGTTTCTGAATCCTGACTTGCACATTTACACAAAGTAGCATTGGTTTTGAGCTGGCTGCACTGCCTGCCACTCACTCTTTAAGGATGTCTTGCTGATGTCTAACAGAACCATTCTTAGTCTGTCTTCTCACCAGTTGTCAGGCGAGAGGATGGACAACTTAGCTCTTAGGTCACAAAGAAACACGAACCTCCCCACCACGATAAGGTGATGAGTTCATGGGAGGGTCATGCATGAAGTGTTTAACAGACAGATGAGGTGAGGAATCTCACTGTTTTAAACTTGAGCAAGTGTTTCTTGTGCATCACTCCTCTGCTGTAGCTGCTTGGCAGTAGTGAATCTTCCTGGCCGTTAATGACAGACACCAAGTCCCACAGGTTACTACTTCCTCCTGGATGCTGTAAAATCAACACACACAGTCACACACAAGTGTTTCTATTTGCAGTAATACACCTCCACAGAGTTTGGCATCCATAAATACCACATTAGCATAATATCAAATATAATGTGTATCCAGCCCAGAGGCACCTTGATGTTGGCTTCAGCATCATTTGAGAAATGTGATGGAGAAACTATATAGAATGAAACATCTTTACCAGAGGCCATTAAAATCACCACAGAGCCAGCAACATGTGAGTGTGATGACATTTTTTAGTGTAGAAACGTAATTGGATTTTGGATTTGGATCGTATCTGAAACCAGCATCACTTGGGGCACCCTGCACAAAAGTGCATATCTCTCTGTCTATATTATTTCCATTGGCATGGAAATAATATAGACAGAGAGAATACTACAAAAAGTTATGTAAATAGTAAAAATGCTAAAGTCAGTCTACATATCAGATTGACTACATATCTCTGTGTCTCATCAGCCTTTCATAGATATTCTTCAATACCATAAAGCACTCAGAGAACCAGCGCAGCTTCTTGGCTGTGACATCCGAACTGAGTTTATCCAGCTCTTGTTTGATGTCTCTGGACACTTTTCCACAGAGTAGAGGAGGGGAGCCTGGCACCATGGCAATGTCTACAGAGACAACATATTAAAACAGAATATTGTGGTAGAGAAGTGAGGTGTCAGATTTGATGGTTCACCAGTGTTTCCGATGATTTTCTCCCAAGGCTGGTTGGTGAGGATGTTCAGCAGCAAAGGGGAGATGAGGGGTGTCAGCGACCAGAGTCTGACTGTGCTATCTCTGCTGCAGCTTGCCATGGTGAATGGTCGACTCTGGTGACATGTTAAGCCTTTGAAACATAGAGTAACGTTATAGGTTGTTCACATCATAGTCTGAATCATATTTAATCAACAAGCTTTACTTTTTTGTATGTTACATTAGATTAATCACTTTCAAACAAATACAATGACCATTTGTAACAATAGGAATATTGCAAGTTTTGGCAGCAATTTGAAAGGAAGGGTATTTTTGTTCCCAAGTTTAGGAATTTGAAACATGAAACACCTCTGGAAACATTTAACTAATGCCACGTGACTGTGAGTACGGAAAGATCAAAATGTTTGTTATAGTGTAAAAGTAGAGAGTCAGAAAAAAGACGGAGAAAAGGTTGTATGCTGCTGGAGCCTTGGTTGAAAAATGCCTTATCACTTCTGCCAAGGAAGTTATGGTTTGGTAATGGCATGCTCAGTCTGTGTAAAATAACTTGAAAAGTTATGGATGGATTTGAATGACATTTTCAGGAAATGCATGGAAAAAGGAATTCAATTTTGGGAGTGATCTGGGTCACTGTCGGGATCCAGGAATTTTGTACATTGGTCCTTGGGCATGCAAGCATGGGTGTGAGCCAAAATATATCAATTGGGAGAGCCTTAGAATGAAGATCTAAGTGTCCTTAGCAGTGGCAGTTTTAGGTACGGATGAATCGAGCATCTGCCTGGGGGCTCAGCATGAGCAACGTAAAAAAAAAAATCGCTCTAGGGGGACAGTTGCCACGTTACACAGGTGCAGCTGTCATGCTCTGACACTGACAGTTGGAGTGGAAAATGAAAATCAGAATCTTTCCCAACACTTAATATCACTCCTCCACAGCTGTCATCCGATCCTCCCTGACGCAACGACGGAGGTCAGAGCTGGGTCATTATTGTTATGAGCACGGTCTGTTTTGCTGGGATAATTAAAAAAAATGCAAATTAACACAACACTTACGCTTTTACTCAAAAAAGGCAATTTTAATTTATTCAATTGGGTGGGAGGTGCCAGCAAGCTAGGTTCGCCCAAGGAGTGATTCAGCCAAGGACCACCACTGGACTTCAGGTTGACCCTGGGTTTTGGTAGTCACATGGCATCATTTGTAATTAGTTTCATTTTCACTTGTTGTGGATATCCTCTGGTGGAGGTCTGCACTCTCTTGAGTGCTTTTCTAGTTGTCTGATTTGATGCAATGAATTGAACAAATACGAAAAAAGAAAAAGAAGAAGAAAAAAATGTATCCTTACCATAAACATCAGCTCCATGATCAAACACGATGTCCAGGCATGTGCCATCTCTTGTGTCCCAGACTCTAATAGTATAATCCCAAGAACCTTGACAGACAAAAGAAATTTTAAAATCATCAAGTTCCTGATGTTTAAAAACAGTTCAGTAGTTGCTGAAATTGTTGCCAATATTGATGGAACATAGACTTTCAGCAGGTAGAAGTAAGACTTTGTAACCTGATATGAGAAGATACGGAACCTCTGTGTTCCACATCAGGCCTCTGACTGGAGCCGTGTGGCCACTCAGCACATTGATACATGCATCTTGCGTGTAGTCCCAGATTCTTACAGTCCTGCACAAACACACAGATGACTTGCTTATGGGTTCCACAGTACATTTCAATATTTTTATATCAGTACCTATTGACGTTCCTCACCCGTCGTCAGATCCCGAGCACAGAATTCCCTCTCTGAGGGGAGACCAGCGGACATGAAAAACCTTAGCCAGGTGGCCCGTGAAGACCTTCAAGGGCTGTTCAGAGCTTGTTGCCAGGTAGTACACCCTAACATTTTTATCCTCACAACCTGTCGCGATCATGTCTCTGTGGGGGCAGACGTTTAAGGGAAGTTTAACTTTACCGTCAAGATTTGAATAATTACATCACAGTCTTAAAGTCCAATGTCCACTGAGCACATCATGTACTCATTTCATCTTTCAGGTGATAAACAGACACTTCCTCAGATATATTCCATCCATTACACTCCGCTCTGCTCCATCCTTCCACGCTGAGCAATCAACCATGGACTAAATTCACCACACAAATAAGTTGGTTTTAGCTCCACAATCTTTTTTTTCATGTGCACTTTTCAGACCTTTTTACAGGACTGTCAACTGCTGGGTTTACATGTACCATTCTAATGAGGATAAATGGAAAGGTATATTTCGTAAAGAAATTACACGGTTCAGCCTGTTCCAAAAGAAATCTTGTTTCAGATAAAGAGGGGAGGTTAATGCCACTCGATCGGGGTTGTCTGCGTAACTGCACATTATTCTACATTGCTCTTTTTATTCTGTTTTTTTCATCTTTCATATCCAGTATTTTATATTAAAAATGTAGGTTGATTTAGTTTGTCATTTTGTGTCTCATGTTAATGAGGAGAGTCTAACTGACCAGACCAGACATAGGTGATTTATTTTGGACAATTCCCTCAAGCTACATGCAGCCAACGGAGGTATTTGTTCGATATGTATTATTTTGTGTCAATCCTTTCACGTGCAGTGCATGTAGTCATTTGAGTTGTATTTTCCATCATTTACATTGAATTTTCTGTTCAGTTTTCACAGTGGACTCGGAGAACAAGCTTCAAGTAAATCAGTTGCTGTAAAACCACTTGTGTCTTGTGGGAATTACAGTCTGCAGCATAAGCTCTAGTGCAAACTAAACCACTCACAGCAGCAGGTGAACGCTAAAACCCAATCAACTGAAACAAAATACAGAGATGAAAAAATTGAATTATGTCTTATTCTTTGCCTTGTGTTGCTAGGAAACAATTCCTGGTTATTTTTTAAATGGATCTAGAAGAAAAGTGTCTTCTTCAACGCGTCTATCAATTTAGACTTTGCTTTGGGGTCCTGCGCATCCATGTGTGATTAAAGTTGATCAAGCAAGGCAAAGATAAAGCATCTTGTTACTTTAAATTCAGAGCAGAATGTTTAGCAATCTATTGTAATAAAGTGATAAAGATGCGTCTCACTTGTTGTTCTGGCTCCAGTCACAACCAAAAACTGCAGCCGGATGTCTGTACTTTTGCAAGATTTTGCCATCAATGGTGCGGATAATACTGAGAAAAAGACCAAATGTAGTCTGTTAGCTCTGCAAAAAAAAGGAGAAGTTGAACGCAACATTGCTCACCAGAAGCCATCTCCGCCACACGTAGCAATTCGTTTGGAGTCTTTGTGGCTCCATGATATACAGAAGATTCCATTTTTACCATGCTGCAGAAGAGAGACCAGTAACAAACATAATGTATCTCTATTTGCAAGTCATTTCACTCAAATAAAATGACAGTCGGGCCCATGAATCTTAACAAAAGGCCTAAGAGCACATTAAAAAACACACTATCAGATCGGGAGGTAGATTCAGTTCCTGTTGTTTCTATGTTAAGTATAATAATGAAGTCAGCATCATGGTGTTGCTCCTATTTGTAAGCCGGTGCTACATACTGATCCAGATACACATTTTCAGTTAAATCTTTCAAATAAAAAAATCAACAGAAACAGTAACAAGACCTCATGAAAGCGGGTTATGATCTTCCCTTTTCTGACATCCCAGATGAACGCTCCATTACGAGATGTGGCTCCGGCAATGCAATTCAGGTCTCCTACAGAACACCCACAGACACAAAAACTTTCAGACGTATCTGTGTATCATGCAGATGGGAGTCTGTGTGGCAACTGTCAGAAACACTGAAAGCTCCAAGGCTCCCTGTTGTACGTGTGTTGTTGAACGACAGTGTTGAGTTAGTTTAATATTAATAATGAAAAATTTTGTTCATGTGGTTTTAACTTGTTTCTTTATTCCCCAGTATTATTTCCCTACATGTATATAACTTAAAAATATACAATATACAGTGAATGTAGCGCTACAGCGATCGTACAATAGACGCAAAGAAGAGGGTGATCTGGAGAGAATAAGTAAGAAAGCCAGCTTATTTTCACCATCCTCACATAATATTTTGCTCATTAGCCTGGATGAATGGTCCTGTTCATGATCTTGTGTCGTGATTATATCTAACTTTCCAGACTGCAACTTATCACACTTCATTTAACTTCCAATTTTAAACTTTTTCACATTTTTTATCAGAGGGTCTTGGGAATCTCTGCCTAAAGGTCAACACTGGCAACTATCCTGTCTGGGATTATTTAAATGTCCTTGTCCATACCAAAAATCTCAACATTTACCAACTCATCGAAATGTATTGATTCTCATTTTACATGGTGGATGGTCTCCCTGGACATTTGCACTCTGGTGTTCCCACACTGTTGTCTCTTTACCTGCCATGTCTCTCATCTATGACACCAGCGTTTTTTTCAAAATACAAAGGCAAGACTTCAGTAACAGGAAGATATATAATAAGGACTTGCAGTGATAACCCAATATTAGATGGTGAAAGGTTTAACCTCCTAACTTCTGATTCCCAATTCACAAGGAATGTGTGTGTCCACGCCAGTGTCTGAAAGTGTAAAGATACCTGGAGCCCATGATAGCGAGTAAACCACGCCTTCATTGCCGGGAGATGTGTTCACGGCTGTAAGTGTGTTGGTGTCCCAGATTTTAATGGTTCCATCAAAACTCGCTGTGGCTAACAAGTTAGGGTCATCAGGTTTGAACTTGCAGTCAAAGATTGTCTCGACATGACCCTGGAAACAATCAGTGAAAAAAGGACGCCAGAACATATGAAATGCAGGTTTCAAGAGAAGCCACGACTGGAAATACCAGATCTCGTAGGAAGTCCCACTTCTTGGAGCCCATGTCATAAAGTCCCACTCCTCCATCCATGAAGCAGCACACAGCGTGTCCCGGCGGCAAAGAGAAGGAGCGGTTCTCTGAAAACGTAGGAGGCGGAACTGCTTCACTGGTGGAACTTGTGTACTGGCTGCCACTGGGAGAACTTGAAGCTGCAGAGTCAGCAACTTCATTAGTTGATTGGGGATCAATAATAAAATAAAATAAAATAAGTTGGGTTCAAATCTAAAATCAACCTTTCTTTTTCGGGGAGGTGTTGAGAACATGTAGAGCATGAAATCCAGTTTTCTTGACTTTTAAACTGTCGAGAGGAGTAGAGCGTGACACGTTCCATATCCTCAACACTCCAACTTGTGAGTCTGCAAGACACATTAAAAAAAAAATAAAATAGGTTAAAATTTAAAAATCAGAACAGTGTAACACCATGAGGCAGATTTACTGAACTAAACTGACTTCCAGTTTATTTGTTTCTCGATTTTTCTCCTTCATGTCTCGGTTCTTTGGTTCCTCCTTCTCGTCCGTCTTTCTTTTATTTTTAGTATTATTGGGAATATATATCTTTAACTGACATCTTGCTTGTCCGAGTCTACCTGTCTCCAATCACTACAAGCATTTGGGTCCAGTACTTCCGGGTTCTGTGACACGCCACACTCTCCTGTTTCTTTGATTCCTGCTTGTGTCAATGTGCTGCGTGTCAATTCTTCTGTCGCATGCCTTTCCTGTTCTTCTGTGTGTGTTTTCACCACCACATTACATTCACCACCACAGTTTGTTATTGTTATTTATTCTTCTACTGTAGTGCGCATTATCCTGAGTTTTCTATACTCTTCTCATTGCCAGTTTGTGACTAAATCAGGTTTTCATCAGTGTTTATTCCTCTTTGTTTGGGGGTGCCCTTGGTTCCACCTCCTGGTCAGTCTTTTCTTTATTTTGAATATTATAGTAATATGGGACTGCTTTCGCTGTGTCCAGCCACTACGCACACTTGGGTCTAGTTTTGTTTTAAAAAGGTTTAAAAAGTTTTAAGATCTAATTTTAAACATAAGATAAAAGATAAAAACAATGCTATTTTAAGCCCCATATGTTCACAAGTTGAATCAGCAAGTATTATCCAAGTATCCTGCATACCGGTCAATGTCTGGTGGGCCGTCACACATTTTGGGCTGATGCAGTCCAATTCAACATTTGGTTACAGCGGTCTGAAGAACGTTGGCGTTTTGATTGAAAACTCGCAGGCTCATCCAATTGTCCCGGGATCCACCCTCGCTTCTCCTGGGTGAGACCATGCAGGTGCCATAAGTTTCAAATCATCTCGATAAAATGCAGGATGCAAAGCGTAAGTGCTGGGCTGAGTAATGTGAGAAAAATGGACGTCTCTTGCGAGAAGCAGACAGAGACATTGATACATTTGCTGTTGTGAGTTTGAGAGTCTGACTCAGGAAGAGGCATCAATCATCATCGACTCAAAGATCACCTTGGGAGGAGCATATGTAGCTGGGAGTCGGACACGGAGTTTATGAATGAAACATGTTTCAATACTACAGGTGGCATTCAAAATTTTTTGAAGTGGGATGGAACGGTGTGGGGCCAACTGTTCTTCCTGGTGGTTTCACCATGTTAAATAAATGCAAATTGTTAATGTTAATTATGCCTTATTCTTTGCCTTGTGTATAATAAAATAAAAAATAAATAAATGACACACACATACTGTATATATGCAGCCTGAAGAAAATGCTGTATGTGACATTTAATGATACTGATATTTAAGATGGATGCATGTCTAACCTTTATATGGTTCATTTAGTCATTTTTGTATTTTTAACATTTGCTCCCAGGGAGTCTTTTAACTTAAATAACCTTGAGTAGAAACAACACAACCCCGTCTCTCCCTTCTAAGACTGCTGAAAAATAGGTTAAAACACACAAGGGAGTACAGGCTGTCTCTACTGACCTGAACCTCCACAGTGGCAATATTTTGTTCATGGAGGCTACAACTGAGATCAATTTAAATTGAGCTCAATATACTTTGTTTATTCTTCATCCGCACTTGGCTGCCAAAGCCAAAAATGCCAGGGTACCAGTCCAGTCCGGATGCGAACGCTGAAGTTGTAAAAATTACAAATAGGTTGTGCTCTAACAAGATCATTACCTCCTGTGATGAACATGCCCGGGGCTGACGGGACCCAGGCCAGACACTGGACTGACGCAGCGGCTGAGGGGAAGCAGAAGGATGTGATGCACACCAGGGCTTCAGTGTCTACCAGGCGAATTCCATTATGAAGGTTTGACACTAAGAGAAAGACAGAACCTGTCAGCATGTGGCATAAATGTCAAACAGCAATTCAAAATAGCTTGAAGATGACGATCGAATTTTAATTAGCTCGCAGGGATGTTGTCTGACCGAGCAAATAGTCTGTAGACAGGAGGTCCCATTCCAAAGCACTGACAGGGTCCTCCTCATCTGTGCCCTCTAGTGACTCTGGACGGAGGACATGCTTCTGACTCTTAGACCCTGTAAACAAAAGAAAATGATGAAGTTCATGCAAACTTCATCACAATGACACACCATCTCATTTTGGTCCTTAAAATTAGAGGCCCCAGCTGCCAAAGCATGACGCTGCCGCCACCATGCATCACTGTACAAATAGTGTTCTTTTGGTGATGTTGATATGGTGTTTTTGCACCAAATGGACCATTTGGAATTGCAGTATGGCCAAAAAGTTCAACACATCTTCCCACGTTCAAAATGAAGCCGGGCTTGGATGGTTTTATTTGTAAGAGGAGGTCTATCTGACCACCGTAGCCCACGGCCCAGACATATGAAGAAGACAGGAGATTGTTGTCACGTATACAGTATAGCCAGTACCACACAGAAATTCATGCAGCTCCTTCAGTGTTGGCCCATTGGCAGCCACCGACAATCAATTTGGGATGGACGTAATGTTCTTGGTAACACTGGTACCAGAGTTGTTGCAAAATTACACTAAAAGAACTTTACATCTAGACCGAAAGGATTGCCAAACATTTAAGTAGGTCATATGCGTATAAAGAGACCTTATGTTCTACACCCCATGTCTGAATCAGGATTAGAAAGAAGCTTTATTCACCAAGTATGTTAACAATATATATCTATTTTCTTTCTCTGGCTAATCGTGACACTATAGGATTTTGCCACATTTGGAATCGCAAGTATGAAAAATAAATCAATCCTCTAAAATGAAATGTGGTGAATAAACCAAACGTCCCTGAACACCTTATAGTCCAAGGAGTGACTCTAAAGGACCTCACGGAAAATGACAAAAAAATATTGAAATGTGAAATCCCAGCTTATTATATCGGAACCACCTGATGACGTTGATTTCAATGCCAGCCAATGTGTATGGTGAACTGTGAAACTTGAAGAAACAGGCGATATCAAGACACCAAAGACAAACCAGTCTAGTAGCCTAGTAAGTCGTTTCATTTCTTTTGGAAGAGTTTAACATGCTGAGTGAAGACCTCAACATGTGACGGCCCAACAATGCGCGAGTTGAGCTGCACGCAGGGCACCCAGAAAATTATCACTACCAATTAAAACTATTTAAACTAAAACGTTTTATACAACTGTCCAATAGAAATGTTAACTTCAAAAGGCAAAATAAATTGTGAATGTATTGTTGTTTACCAGCAAAAGAGTGAGTACATAAACTGTGAGAAATTTATTTATCCCTTCACCCTCCAAAAAAAATAAAAAAATGAATGTACAGCCAACAATCTCATTGTTTAACTTTTTGTCAGTGACACTGAATTCAATTGTAATTTCTTTGCTTCATACAACATTTTCCATATGAATTGTCTGGAATATTAATAGTCTGGTGTTATGTTACCGAACACCATGAGATTAAATAATGATTATTCAGTGTAAAAAATAAAAGAATCATTTTTACAGAAAAAGTATTTTGTATGATTGGCTGACTTACCTGGCTGAAAAATAGATAAACTTCCATCTGTGTGTCCAAATACCAGCTTAGCCTTCTTGGTAGGATGCCATCTGAAAAGGCAAATATCTGAGAGGAAGGAGTGGGCCTCTTTATGTACTGTGACTGCAGGTTCTGCTCCTCCATAGACCCAAATATAGAGGGGACCACGTTGGGAAACAAAAGCTACCCCGTCAGCAGAGTTCCAACACCAGCTGACCGACGCAGGGACTCCTGCGAACAAGATGGAGGCTGAGTGGGCGTACAACACTCATCAAATGATTCCTCAATGTGGCTGGTCAGCATCCTCACACCTTTTGTGTTGTCCAGTCTGGCAACAGCCTTCTGCTCTGCTACATTCCACACAATCAACAGGTTGTCTGCAGAAGCTGAGGCAAACAGATCTGGGTTGTCTGTGCACCAGCTGATGGCGGTGATGGTCTTCTTGTGTTCCGACATGATGGACCGCAACTTGAATTCATTATACTGCTTGTCCAACTGCAAGAAATAGAATTCAAATGTATTTTTGTCCATTTCAAAACATTTTACAACCATCAAATTTACGTTCCTGTCCCATGGTACTGCTTGTGTCAAACAACTGTCTCACTATACACTGGACAATGCACAGTGTAATTCTTTATGTCCCTGCTACAATTTTAGATATACAGTACAATACATGAAATAAAACGAAAATAGTCAGTATTAAAAAGTAAAGATGCGCGATATACAAAGTGAAAAGGTCAATTGTAGATGAGATGAGACGTAAACATCACTGAGCAGCTCAAATACGGAGCGAAGTGATGCTTCCCTCGTGAGTAAAACACATCACATCCATGGGAAGAAGATAAGAATGCTGTGTTCACCTGGTAGATATAAATGGCCAGAGTAGCACAGTAGGCGAAGCGGTCTCCACTGGCTGCACACACATCTTTGTTCCACGGTTGACATCCAGCTGCCAGCAAACCCACTTGCTTCACTTTGGCCATATTCTTCTAAGGACACACACAAACACATATATTGCTTTATAATTGCATCATTTCCTTGCATAATGCTTTAAGTTGGGAAATGACACTCTCTTTGCCTGTCATTTGATTCTAAGCACAGTCTCAGATGCATAACAGTAGGGGAGGGACTCGAATAATGAAAAAAAATCAATTTACTACCTGCATAATGGTTATTGACATCACATTGTATAATGTGGTGCATATGGAGTTTATATTTTATTTTTTAACACATTAAAGTTTTAGCCATAACTCTCAGGGAAATGACTACTCTGTATTGTCAACGATGAAGCTATTTCTGATGTAAACAATGCCAGACCAGTCGAACTATGAAAGTACTGGTACTTTTTCATCCAAGGATGCTGCTAGTGAGTTTCATTTGGTGACAAAAGTTCATTACAATTCTGCATTCTAATTACATGTTGTCTTTAGTTGGTGCATGAAGCTGGAGTGACAGATATTGTTTCCACAAGTTTAGAATGCCAAACAAAAAGATTGAAAAAGATACACCAAACAAAGCACAACCTCCGGTTCATGAAGATTTAAGACAGTAGACGATAAGATGATTAAAGACAAGCTTGAGTTAATCTGTACTGTGATTGGCTGAGCCAGTTCCACTGACAGGAACCATAAAAATCTGCAGTTTAACAGCCAGCGCTGAGAAATTAGACTGATGCTACAGTGGAAGACTACTGTTGAATAAAAGAGGTAATTAGATTAGAAGGCCATTACTAGTTCCACAGCTCTAGTCCCAACTAGAAATCCCAATGGAACGCCAGCGAAAGAATGCAACCCATAAGACTGAGGCCAATGTTAAGACATAAAGAGCCTGGGCTCAAGGTTTCAGAGAAATGTTGAATTAGCTCAAACAAACTCTTCATTATTACTATGTGATAACCCAAGTACAAAAAAAGGGAAAAAAAAAACGCCTTGCTCCGTTCACCGACCCCTGAAATGGTGAAAATACTCGTGGTTAGCACTCTCGTGTGTGTGTGTGTGTGTGTGTGTGTGTGTGTGTGTGTGTGTGTGTGTGTGTGTGTGTGTGTGTGTGTGTGTGTGCCATGCAATGGACTGGCGACCTGTCCAGGGTGCATTCCCGCCTCTCGCCCAATGACAGCTTGGATAGGCGCCAGCACCTCCCACAACCCTGAACAGGACTAAGCGGTGGCTAATTGACGACTGACTCTTCAACACCATGGACAACATTGAAAGTAGGAGAATCAGTGGCTGATCAGCATATTTCTGAATGCATGCTGCAGTCATCATCCAACTGAAAGAAAAGAAATGATTGGATGAAAACGATGTCAAGCCCTGATCTGAAACCATTGGTTGAAAACCTAAATGCATCATTCAATCCTGTAATCAAATTCATATCAAGTGTGATATTATCATAACACTTGGAACTGTTGATACAGTAATCAATGCTCTAACATTGATGTTGATATCAGCTTTATCAGCTCATTATTTTGCACTACATTCGTCCATTCCCTCCCACCACAGAAACGTTATTGAAGGTAACATAGTCAGAATGGAGGCATGAAGGACCCGGCCTAGTGGAAGGTCAGCAATCTTGTGCTTCTGAATGAGGACCAGACTAACAATGAGGTGTTTGCTGTTAACATGTTCTGGAAAAGTCCGCAATGTGGCGTTTAAACACATAAACATGATAACACTAGCCAAGCTTTTGTCAACTCAGTTAAGCTTGGCTGGACACTTCTTGCAGACAATACCATGTGGAGTTGACACTTGTGTCAAAAGTACAAATAAAACCACGATCATAAACTCCAGCACACTCAGCTGTGGTGTTGGGCTTCACACAGTGCCGAGCTGCAGTCATATTGTGACGGTCTTCAGTGCCATGTGGAGCTCTGTAAAAAAATGAACCGTCCCCAATTGGATGCAGAGCCACAGTGCTGCGTGCGCATTGGTGACATCTGTCACATGAAAAAGGTGTGCAATGACAGCCTGTGACCACCCTCATTTGTGTGACGGTTGACAGCCCTGTAAAAAGATTGAATGATTTAAAGTTCATTTTTTCACATCATGTACACTGAAGGTCTCATCATTTTGATGACAAATTCATTGTCAATCCATGTGATCGGTATCACTCTCGACTAGCGCAGGAAACTTCAGTGATCTTGCTGTCATCCATTCTTTCATCTGACTGTTTTCACATCCAAAACAGAAAGCGTTTCATTCAAAATGGATTTTTCCCTCCCATTTGAAACAGAAAAAGGAAAGAATGAAACATATCGTAAATCAACATTCTGAAAATGCTTTTTGAAAACGAGCGTTTCGCTCACAAACTACAAACAGGATGCAGAGATTCTAATAATCAAAAGGTCATTTAACACTTTTTCATTTGCTACTTCTTTCATTATAGCAGAAACCCTGTAGACACAGATGATTACGCCAAACCATCGCTAACTCACTTTGTGTGTTCGCACTCAAAGTGGCAATTTGGAGGAGAACTCACACGTCAAAACGCAGAAAGGACGTGTTGGGATGCCCTTCGTTACATTTCTCTTCTCCGTCCATTCTAAATGAAAGTGCTCGAGTAATTTACACTAGCGGTCATATTAACGTATGATGAGGCACAAACACGTCTCATTCGGTTTCCTATGCTGAGATCCACCCAGTGCTACCTGCTGTCAAAAGAACGACAGCACGCTCGGTTTGCTACAAGAGACAGTAGTCACAAGGAACGCTTACTTAGACCTCTAATGCGTTAAGCTACCAGTAACACAACTGCTACAACCACACTGGCACCGCACCTTATTGTGAGCATCATCAACATGTCAACATTACGTGTTCAATCACTTACGTTTTCGATGAATGGGGAGTTCCGTCAAAGGTTTGGAGGATGCCGACGTTAACGCCGCGCAACAGTCATCTGTCAGCGTGTTCCCGTCAGGGTGTGTGAGCGATGACGGTCAGCAGGTGGGAGGCTCGCGGACAGCTCCCGGCGGTGACCGGTTGTAACCCGACGGTGGCGTCGATGTGATGCACGGTGATGACATCAGCGACGAAAGGCGCTTGGATGGCTGGTCTTGAAGTGTGATTGGTCATCTCCACTGTCAGCTATCACGGAGGTACCACCCACTAAATGGAATTATTTCTCTTGTCTGCCAAATGTAAAACGTCAGTCCTGCTGTGCAGGAGCAGCTGACTAGACAGGAGGTTTGTCAAAGTGTATCGTTGACATTAAAATACGTTTGTCGGTGTGGTACACAGAAGTGAGTGGATGGCCTGAGATTGTCACCCGCTCATCCTGAAATCCAGAATCATAACTCCAAACTGGACGTGGCACTGAAGCGTCCCTCCCAGCACAGACGGCGGGATGTGATATGTCAGGTGCTGCTGAGGAGTTTTGGTGCTGTCAGCTCAATCACATCGTCTCTCCCTTTCAGTGACGACGAGTTGGTTGTCAGGCAGACTGAGAACTCCAACGAGAGAGAGTGCGGCGCACTAAAAAGCAAAAAAAAAGCGTGTGGCTTTTGAACACACGACCCTTTTCCGGGTCTCGTTCATATCATTGTGAATTTGATGTGGCGATTGTGATTCCATTTTTGGCCATGTGTTTCTGTTTGGGGTACTGCATTTTGATTTTTCAATTGTGTTTCTGGGTTTGTGGTCGTGGTTCTCTTATATGACTGTGTCTCTTATATGACCCACCAGGTCCACCATAGATGACTCAGAGAAGGAAAGACTGAATGAATGAACTCAGAGTCTCGTGAACTCTGCCCTTTAGGCCCTGACACAGGACTTACTAAGGTCTCCTGATATCCAGAGTAAGTGATCCTAACTCAGGCTACTCCCTTCGTGGAAGGTCGGTGAGGAGATTTGCCCTGCTCTAACAGTCCGCATCTGCATGTTGACCCATCTTCCTGCTGCAATAATCTTCATACTCGACCACTTTTGGTATTTTGAAGTAGAAATTATCAGCAGCTCACCTGCACTGCCGACTGCTCTCTTCTGAGTTCTATGCACTTGTTATCGGCTGGGATGTTTTCAGTGGCATGATCCTATATATATAAGAAAAATGAGGCTAAAGATAGCCATGAAGGGTGCTGACCCAAACATCTGTGTGTGTCTGCTTCCCAAGCAACGGAGGAGAAAATCCTCAACTCAACCTTGGCGTATTGGTGTAATAATCCTCATCAGCAAAGTCCAGTGAAAGTTTAAAAATTTATTTTTTATTGAAGCATTTAAGCAATGGCAAAGCAGTTTCCAAAAAAGTATAAATATTAAATGATTAAAAAAAAATATAAAAACTCACGCAAGACTCACAACGCGAGACGCTATTGGGGAATGGCCAACTTCTAGTTACAGAAAAAGAGATAATAAAAAATCTTAACAACTGGTACCTGATAGAAATGTCCAGTTCTTTCACAGTCTGATGTGATAAGGGGGTTAAATACTCATTGTTGGTGTTTGTTTATTTGGTTTGGTTGAGGAGTCGCTGGTCCGAGGGACCAGTGGCAGGGCCGGAGAATGTATCCAGCTCAAGGAAACTTATTCCAAAAGTAAACAGAAATAAGGTAATTGAAGTGAAATCCACAAATTCCTCTTGCAGAGGTTCCACAAAAACAGCCAAAGTCTTGAAATTTTCTATGTCCCGTTTCTCAATAAGACACTAAGTCCAAACAAAAAGGCGTTGGACCCCGCGGCAGCTGTGAGAGCACGTATCCAGTGTGTCACCTCTAAAACTCGCACTCTGACGTCTGCTTTCAGCAGTCACCTTTTATAATTTTTTTTCAGTGGTCACGTTATTTTGATTGACACCTTATCTCATGTGGCTTCGGATTGGTACGTGCCCCACAAGGGTTTGCTTGACGAGACACATGGTTTACTCAGGACACGCACCTACAGTGTCTGGGTCCAAGAATTTAGTTGAAGGACACAGTTCCTCCGTCTGTCTCCCGGGAGCTCACACTGTTAAATTACACAGCGTGAGTAAACAATTCTTTTGTTTTAAACCATTGCTAAAGACGCTTTAGCGCGAGTAAAAATTCTGTGATTAAATGGTGCAACAGCTGATAATGAGTAAAATACACTTCAATCAATCAAGATAAAAGCCTCCTTTCTACCACCTATCTTGACAAATGTTAAGCACTAAAACAGCTTTATCATGTGAGAGACCCAGAGCATGTCCTGTACTGGGCATCAAACCAGACTTTCACAATCTGAAAATACAAGCGTACTTTATTTTCGGAAACGCTTAAACAGTGGGTGCACATTCTTGCTGGATGCCGCAGCCTTGCTACTTTTGCTCTGATACTCCATGTAGATGGTGTCGTCTGCACCGGACATGGAGCTCATCGTGCCGGTTCGTCTGGAAAACTTCACAAGAAACAAGGACACAACAAAAAATGAAATCAGTGAAATTCCGTCTTTGCGCTATTCCATGGTAGCTAATTACCTGTGGTCGTGATCCAACCTCCCCCACAACAGTTTCCTCTTCAGCGTCAATATCTGATGCTGATAGAACTTTCTGAAGTAGCTGCTGTTGTTCCTCTCTGTTAGAGAACATCAAGTCCTCCTCTTCCATTCCAGCCAACTTTGTGATCACCTGTGAGAGAAATTTGGTAGAGGCATTAGAGGTAAATCATTTTTTAAACAGAAACCTTATCAGGCAGTTTCGACTTAGTTTCGACAATTCATGCCAGACATTCCAGGAATCTGACTGAACTACAGCAGTTTTGTAAAGAAGAATGGGCTAAGATTAGTCCGGATCGATGTGCCAGACTAATCTGCAGCTACAGGAAGCGTCTGGTTGAAACTATTGCTGCCAAAGGGGGGAACCATCACATTTAACAAAATATTAAATGTGATGGTTCAGTTACTTATTCCTCCCCCTTCTGTCATTGTTTGCATGCTATCCTCATTAAAATATGAAAACCTATAAATGTTTGGGTGGTTTTAGTTAAAGCAAACACTGTTCTTTCATCTGTGTGATTTTGAAAAAGATCAGATCACATTTGATGGTGATTTTATGCAGAAATGTGACAGATTCCAAAAGGTTCAGATACTTTTTCATACCACTGTACAGTGTAGAAATTTAGTTGGGCAAAACCATTGGAAAGCTAAACAAAGAGACAGACATATGACATAGTGGGAGCAGTTGTACCTTAAAGCTGTAGCCTTGGTCAACAAGAAACCTCTGCCTCTTGGTTGAGTAAGCCATTTCCTGAGTGTCTTGAGACACCAAGGAATAAAAGTAGGCATTGTACTCCTCTGCCACCATTCCTAAACACAAACAATTCAGGTCATGAAGTTGCACAATTTGTCCATAAAAAAACAAATCATGTTTTTTAAACCCTTTTTTGCACGGAGAACTCGGCCAAGTCGCTGAGCTTCCTGCCTTCTTGAGCCACCATGAGATGAGATCTGGATCAAAACATTGGCTTCTGGGAGGTCAAATGAGGTGTCTCCAACCTGTGGAGTGCACAAGATTAGGCAGGCGGGGACCACACAAATTTGTGCCCGCTATATGCACCATGCAGCGGGTCAGTTCAGGGTTTTCTGTGAAGGTTGGGCTTGGTGACAATATTTTTTGTGAAAATGCAACTTTAGGTCTAAATTGGCCTGGTTATTTCTGTGTTTTCTTTTAACTGTTTCCCATCAAAACAGTGGCCCACAAGGAATGTTTCAAAGAAAAAAAAGTAGCATGTGTACCTTGGAAATAAATATGGTGTTGATCTTTGGATTGTGTTTGAAGTTCTGCAAAATCTGCATTCGTTCCCCCTGTGAGGTTGGACCATAGATGTAGGGCCTTGAGGAATAAAAAGATGGCATGATGAAAACTTCTATCCAAGACTCCTCCTTTGTATGTTCTGCTGTGACCAAACTGTGTTCCTGACTTACTTATTGAGACGAACAGCATACTCTTTCAGAGCAAAGACATTGTCAGCAAAGACAATGATTTTGTCATTTCGCCGTTCGTGGAAACGAATCAGAAACTGACAGGCTCTGAACTTATTTGGGTTCATCGTGTAAAGCAGGATACGCTTCTTGGTTTTGATGGCAACATACTCCCTGTAGAATTCAGGGGACATTGGGCACCAGACCTGAGGGGACATCACAGTAATCAGTCAACTTCAAAGCAACTTCAGTCACACTCAGCAGTCTGCTTGAGACTATCAACCTTGTCATTTCTTAAGATTACATACTCAGATGGTCATTCACATCATTCATTCTTTTTTGTTATAACCAGGCTTCCATGGCTTCACAAAGTTCTGTAATTATGCTACAGTGAAAACTGATGAAGCCCCAAACTTCAATCTACAATATTGAACGAGACAACCAATTCTATGTGTTCACCAAAACCTTTTATCACCTTTTGTGAATTTAGATTTGGATTCCTCACTTTATTCAGCCTGCAGCCCGATGAAGACAGCCATACATATTGAGAAATCTCTTATTTCATGGAAGGTTGAAAAGTTAAGAAGCTTTACAAGTTACAACATGTAAACCCCAAATTCCACCAGGAGCGTAACTGTAAGCAATTTTTTTCAAAAACAATGAATTGTCTTCAATCTGTAAATTTCCACAAGGAGTGGAGCCGAGCTACGCTCCAGCAAACGCTTCTGCACTGCTCAAATTGGCTAAAATTCTATTTATGCGGAGCTACTACCGGCCTCTGCTTCAAGTTGGAATGTAGATTATTGTTCAGACAGGAAATCAGACTGTGAAAAGTGACGTCAACCCGGGAAAATGTCATAATAAAACAGTAGGTGAAAACGTTGTTAGCATTTTAAGGGGTCATGAATGAATCATGAACAGGAAAACGACATGACATGAGACTGCCGGCGGTACGGTACCCTGCACTGTTGCTCCCGCATCCTTCTTGCCAGGGATCTGTTTGTTCACCTTGTTTAGCAGGGCGGACCATGCTACCAGCAACTTTTAAAGAATGTAGTTTTTAGTCAAAATACAGACCTAAATGCCAAATATTCCCCTTCATGTTAACATTACACAGGTGGGTTTTAAAGAGTCCTCCGGAGTTCAGTGTCCCACACGGCGCAGGGGGAGTCAGCTATTTGTTTCCTGTCTGATCAATCCTCTCGTATATAGCAAAATACATGTTGCCAACGAATAACATTTTCTCTGTTTTTATTGATCTATTGTGCTTAACCAGACATGCTACTCTACGTATCCTCTTTGTGCACCACACCCCTCAGGTAGGATTTTAAGAACAATCAATCTAATTTGCTCCGAAGATTGCTAAACAAAGCTCAATTATTTTCATACTCGCCTCAGCACACTGCACTTTAGCAATGTAGCCATTGTTCTGAAGCTCCATCCAGTTGGCCTCGTACAGCTTTGGTCCAATCAGGAAATTGAGGTCTACTATCTTGTCATCCTCCCTCACCAGAGTGGCAGTCAGGCCCAGTTTGCAGTGAGCCTGGACGATGGTCAGCACACGACGAAACATCTTGGCTTAAGACAGACATTTGGTGGTCAGAAGTTAATCAAGAGCCAGCGTTCTCATTGAAAAGAATAAATAAATAAAAATGGCATTTCTTCTGAAACATCGGAATTTTATGCCACAAAAACAAACTTTTTAAAAATTAAATCACAATCCCAGTGCTGTCAGGAGGTCCTTGACATCAACCAATTTAACTTAAGATCAAATTTTGAAACTGCTTCCAGTAATATATAAAATATATACAGCATAAGAAGGTTCAAGTGTGGACAAATAAACTAACATCAAATGCAATTCAAATAACAGAAGCCTGCGAAGTGGAACTTGGCTTTCCAGTGGATACAAGCTGTATCTGTGGTAGGGTAAAGAACTATTGTGATAGTTGACTAGAACTAACTGCAACTAGTCGACATATATATGTAAATGGAATCTTAGCGCACCAGCATGCAGTGGCTCTCATAAAACCATAATCAGCTTCCAGCTTGAAAAATAAGTCAGCTTCATTCGAAGTAGCGCTGTTTACCGGGGTTGATTGCGCTGACTATGCCCTTGTGGGAGGACGACACATGCGTATTGTGCGAAAACCGAATCAGACTTCTGAGGACTTAAATGTCTTGATGATTTGGGGGGAACATGAGAGGCGCACTGGGTTTTACATTAAAAACCCTCTGCACATCTCATCTTCAAGGACTTTATTTTACGACAGCAACAAATGAATTGGAAAGCCCAATGAGGGCGGGAATGTGTGAGAGTTTGACAATGAGGAAGACAAAAAGCAGAGCACATTGTGCATCCTTCTTTTGAGGTCTACGTCATAACTTTCCTGGTGTAAAATCCTGGTTTAGGGGGTCAAAATCCTAGTTTCAGAGGCCCCCATGCTGTTAGGATGGTGAGAAATGCGTAATTCCTAATTTTTAATAGAATTAATTTCAATTAGATTAATTTAATATAATGTAGATTATGATCAAATAAAAATCTGAACTCTTAGTGTTGGAATACATACAAATACAGAATCACTGGTAAGGATAAGCAGTTAAACTCACCAGGAATTGTGTGCACTTCGTCCAGTATGATAAGGCCCCACTCCTGACTGCGCATCCACTCCATTACTCGCTCAGCCTCCCAGGAGCGCTTGGTTGTGTGGCCCAACATTGAGTAGGTGCTGATGGCTATCGAGCAGCCAATGGGCTTGTCCTTAGCATCTGAGGTAAAGCGACAAATTTGGGAGTCGTCGATCGTTGACCACATCTTAAACTGCGCCTTCCATTGTTCCACTGACACAGATGAGTTTCCCAACACCAGGCAACGTTTGCGCACAGTGCAAGCAGCCGTCACACCCACCAAAGACTTTCCTGCACCTGTTAACATGAAATAAATATTCAACTATTCGAGCTGCCAGAGAAAGTATGACTGAGTATGAATGTATGCTCTCTTCCAAACTCTCACCACATGGAAGCACAATGACGCCTGAGCGTGCACGTCCATTCCCAAACATCTTTCTCAGACTCTTCTCTTGGTAGGGGCGCAACACAGCCGTGGGCTTCAGGTCAATGTTTATATCTGGATTCACTGTATCATTGCGAAAGTCATACTCCGCAAGCAGAGGATACTCCATTTCAATGCATTGCTTCTGCAGTTGTTCAATCTTCTCCTATTTCAAACAAAAAAACAGTGGGCACAACACATTAAACCTGCAGAAAATTAACCAAATGCAACACAGGATCTAAAATTAATGTGAGAAGTAGCACCTGTTGAATCTCAAAAGACACAGTCTGTGTTTCTTCTTCATCCTCTTCCTCCTTATCCATGCGCTCATAGTAGCTAAAGATGTCTTCAGGGACTTGCTCCGACGAAGACTGTCCATTGTTTACCTGATCTGAGGTGGAAGGAGCTTCTTTTTCAGCTACAGTCTTTGAAATCTGAGACAGACAACAATTGATATTCGGGATGCTACAATCAGCTTTCAGAAATCAGAATTAATTTATAAATCCCAAGGGAAATTATGTTCATAACATGCTCTATACACAACATATCACAATAAAATAAAATGAAAAAGAAATATTATAAATATATATATAACATAATATGTGCCAATACCGATCAACCATCAATGGCAATCACATGGATTGGCATTTTATTTACTTTTCAAGAGAAAAAAAAATTCTCTGCAGGCTGACAGTTCAGTCAAAAGCTTGCAGGAGTACTCAGTTATCCAGGGCATCACACAAGAAAAGGTTTAATATTGAGAATTCCAAGATGTTAGTGTGGAATGAAGCAGTTCATCACACACCCTGACAAGTCGCTATATTTTTTACATTATTTGCTCAGCCGTGAAGGGGGGGGGGCGAGCCTTCTTCTTACGCAGGTCTCAAGCCCAGATAAATGCAAAGGGTTGTGTCAGGAAGGGCATCCGATGTAAAAACATGTCAAACTAAAAGATGCGGATCAGACAAATGAATCTCATACCAGATCGGTCGAGGCCTGGGTTAACAACGACCACCATTAGTGCTGTTAACCAGCAGGGTGCTGATGGAATTTGGACTACTGTCGGTCGAAGAGAGAAAAGGAGAGGGGGAAGGCGTGCCAATAGACAGTGGGAGAAGAGGAAAGACAAGGGAATAGGATTGAGAGTAGGGACTCTGAATGTGGAAAGTATGATTTGCTCTGCCTTTTGGCCGTCAAACTCCTATGAGTGAGGGTTGCACTCGCTGCTGCCTAATTGTCGCAGAACCATTGGTCTTGTTTTTATTTTCTGGAATGAACCAAAACTTACTATACTCTTGTTTGTTCTTTAAATGGCTGATGGGCCTGCAAGGTACTTTTTCATTTCATATGTCGCAGGAGGAAAACAGATCATATAAAACATGTACTTATTTGTGGTTTGCCGCTAAGCCTGTCACATCTGCGGCACTACAATGCGCACAGGGACTTCATAGCATCACACAGCAATGTAAAGAGACAACTCACAGCTGACTTGCTGTGCAGGACTTCAGTGATGAGTTCCGTGTCGGTTCCATCTACTGCACGAAGACGACAATCTCGGACCAAAGGGTCCTGCAGGAGCTTCTGAATCACATCCGGGAATGTACTTTCAACAAAATAACTAAAAAAAAAAAAAAAGATCTCAACAAGCGTATGTGTAAAATAATAAACCATCTAAGTAATTAAATGGATTCTTACCGATTGTGCTTAAGCACCAGTTTCACTTTGCCATAGCTGACGGTGCAAAGCTAAAACAGATTAAAATAAAAAATCAAAACAATGAACTAACAAGCAGTTACTCGCCCATTATGTCAGACAAAAGTTGATCCAAACCTTTATGAATTGAACAATTCCATCGGGTACAGACGTTTTACTGAGTTTCTGGAGGTACTCCACAATATCCGAGGTCTGCAACCCAACACTCACAGCAGCATAGAGCGAATAGGCTGTTAGTTTGTACTCATGAATGTAGCTAGGCCGACAAACTGGCTCTGCAATAGCCACCAAGAAATCCTGGGCATACTTGTATACTGGAGAATATGCCTCTAGAAAGATGTGGCCATCCGGAGCCTGCAAATTAAAAAGACAACTCTTGAAAAGACTGTATTCTGTATAAATATTGACCAGTAAAAGATTCTTACCACCCATAGTGGCCTGGAGAAGTGATCAGTCTTCAGGAGCATTTGATCCCTGTAGTCTTTAGCGCCATACTCATCAAGTTTGTTACTACTTTCATCAACTTGTTTCCCTGCCGCAGCAGGTATGGCCTCTTGGGATTCACTGCCCACAACTTCATCATCATCATCTTCCTCTTCATACAAACGTTTTTTAGACTTTCTTTCTGTAAAAAAATGAGATTATGAAATGGAAAAAGGGAATTACTGTACAGTTTTGTGGGCACATGCTCATTGATCTAAATGCCATTCAATCTTAGAGATACCTCTCACAGCAGGGTGAAATATCCGCACATTGAAGTAGCAGGAGTGTGAAAAGTTAACGCATACACAGTAACTCTACACTACATCTCTATCCACATCCGAAATCTCACTTCCTGTTACGTTGCACTGTGGCAATAAACAAATGCATTCGGACGTCGTCATTCGGCACTCTTGTGTTGATAACATTCGTGTAAATCATATGATGCGTTTCATTTAGAAAAGAAAAACTAGATTATTCGCAATTAATCGGCAGTTAACTGTGGCAATAGTGCAATTAATGACAATAAAAAAGTACACACCGATAGCATTAGGGTCCACTGAGGACAATACCACAATTCATCTTGAAGCGTTGTTTCTCAAATGGTGCTCTTATCAAAATGTATCATCCGCCTGACTTACGTAGCGGATATTTTAAGTAAACACAACGGTATTTCACGATGGAGAAAACATGCATCAGGAATTGAAGTGTAACAATTTAAGTGTAACATTCATTTGGACCATCATAGGCGAAGTATTAGGAATTAGAAAAACATTTACATGAGTGATCGATCCAAAACCAGCCCAACGACAACTAAAAGAAACAAATATGGATGATATGAATGTGTTGTTCTGAGCACGCAGACTGCCAAAGTAGTGCGTCTAAACAGTAAGGCACTTTCATACAGAGGCTTACTGATAAAATGATCAGAAACTCACCTCGATCACCTCTGTCTTTCTTACCCATTACTACGATTTCAGAAGACTGCACAATTGGGAGCCGTCACACATCAGGCAGTGACAAACGACACAACAATGTGCGCAAGTGGGTAAGAAATGACGTTTTAGAACACCCATGTGCGCATGCGGGCAGGAAATGACGCCCTAGAAGCAAGTAGGGCAGTGACAAAGGCAGTTGGTTGAACTCGCGCATGCGCGTTAGCAACTTCAGGTTCCAGCACACGAATTTCCGGACCACATCGAGCAGGCGGACCCGATCAGCCAGTGTCACCGGGCATCTGCCCGGGGCGGCATGAGCCACGTTACACAGGTGCAACTGTCACGCTCTGACACTATTACTGGAAAATTAACTACAAATGAAAATCTGATTTTTTTTCTATTTCCCAACACTTGCATCGCTGAAAAAGAAGATCATCCAGCACCCACAGTTGCCCCCAACCTAGTTTGACCTCAGGCTCGTTCCTTTCAAATGACTGGCTTTAGTAAACCTTTCCTGTTTCTCTGGGTCATAGCTACAGTAGTGTCTTTCAAAGCCAGCGTCTCACAGGGGGGTAGATTCGCATTCAGAATCTTCTCACCAGCTAACTTTGAAACACAAGTGGAAAAAGAAGGGAAATCAGGGAGTAGAAGTTAAATGTTCCGTTCTTCAGATTTGCATGCATTACATTGACTCATGTGCTTCAGAGCTCTATGGGAAAACAACTGTGTACCTCTGGTGCCTGCGACTGTCAATGCATGATCAGCAGAGATTACATTTTTCCAGTCCTTAAACTACTCTTTTGGAATAAGGTGAACAGATACAAGCACTGGATTATATAACTTATTTAAACAGGATGCAGAAGAGAGCTAAACGCACAAAGTCCTTACCACAACTTTAAAAGGTTTACTTTCAATTTAAACAGTCCAGTGAAATAGAATCGACGTGTATTTTAAGCTACCAATTAGCATTTTACATCTGAGCCCTGACTGATGGCCAGTACTACACCAAGACTTCTATTGAGCTTTCAGTCTCAGGAGACTAACAATTATAATACATAAAAATCAAGTAAACTACCCCATCATTCAAGACAAGCCCCGCCCAACACAGCCAAAAATTAATATACAAAATTTTATTACAAAAGAAAATCTGTTCTACATCAAACCTCCACAATAAAATGGCTGTAGATAACACTAAAGAAAAAATGGTAGTAAAACAGTGAAGACAGGCACCACTAAACAAACATGTGCAGTACCTGAAGAAGCAATTAAACTCTTAAAAAACTTAACTGCCGAGCTGCTGTCCAGTGTTTGCAACATTGGTAGACCAGTCATGTTCAGCTGGCACTAACATGAGAGCTAGATATGGAAAACTAAATGACAATCAGAAACTGCCTGACAGACAAACTGGGAACAGCAAGCATACATACAGTTGCATATCTAGTTTCACTGAACAATGTATTGTAAACTGCTCAATCATCATCTTCATCCTCGTCTTCATCCTCCTCTTCTTCGTCATCCTCATCTTCATCATCGTCGTCATCATCCTCAGGTTCAGGCTTCTTTGCAGAGGGCCTGCCTGGGCCACTTTTCTTGCCAGCATCACTCTTGCCAGAGCCACCCTTGGCTTTGTATGCAGCAACATCCTTGAATAAAAACATCAGGATCAGACCAAAACATCAAGGTGAGGTGGTGGTACTGGCGGCAGAAGCAGCAGCCCTACCTTTTCATACTTTTCCTTCAGTTTGGCAGCCTTAGCTTCATAGGGAGCCTTTTCTTTGGGACCCTGTGTTGACCAGAGCTCACCAAGCTTTTTAGCTATGTCACCAATGGAGATTCCAGGGTTATCTTCTTTGATCTTGGGACGGTGTTCAGAGCAGAACACAAAAAAGGCAGAACTGCAGAGGAAGGGGGGAACTCGAATATAATGAATTTTGCAGAAAACAAACTTAAATGCATTTCACTTACGGGGGCCTTTTTGGGGCATTGGGGTCTTTCTTGGCCTTGCCCTTCTTGACACCCTTCGGGGGGACATAATCCTTCATCTCTCTGTCATAACGAACCTTGTCATTCTTGGCCATCTCATCAAATTTGGACTTTTCCTTGCTGGACATGGTCTGCAAGAGGCATAGTAATGGTCAGACAGCTTACAAGTAGCAACAATATAGACGAGATAGACAAGCGCTTCCACCAGGTTCTGCCATCATGTTATCTCTAAGAAATTAGTAAAACAGCAAAGTACTTAAGTGCAGACCTCAGTCAAGCCACGAATTAAGACAATTTGATATTAAGACAACTTTTTTGGAAGCATTTCGTTTGGGATCGGATGGAAACATGGAACATCAAACTTTAAAGAACCATTTCACATCCATTAAACACAAATCAATTCATCCACTATTTTTCAAACAGACAGCTAAACAAAAACAACTTCCTAGGTGAGGTTTATGAATTTGCCAATCTGCTTTTGTTGATCATTTCCTCATCAAAGTATTTTGTACGCACTCCACACCCGCACTAGTTTTTGTATTGAAGGTAGAGGTCGAAGTGCAACGTAAGGGTAGCATAAAACTCACCTTCCACCGCTCAGAGCACTTTCTTGAGAACTCTGCAAAGCCAACAGAGGTACCAGGGTGCTTCTTCTTGTGTTCTTCTCGGCATGTTGCAACGAAGAATGCATAGGCAGAAGTTTTGCCCCTAGGCTTGTTTGGATCTTTATCCTTCGCCATGACAGCGACTTGACTGAAATAAAGAGAGGGAAAGCGTCGGTTGTGCAACCAAGTACAAGATGTCGACCACCCATGAAACTAAAATGCGAAACGGAGAACTACTAAAAGACGTAGCGACAAAAAGCAGTCAACTAATCACAACGCCGAGAAGATGGTGTTCGGACTAATCGGATTTCTGCATTACGAAGAATGAAGGACACGACTCCATTTTGTATCTTCCCGCCTAAAACCAACTGCGCTCAAACTTGACAAAGAATGGACTATGGACCTCGTTACAACAGTCGTTCGGTAGCAAGGTGCCCGAGTGTCTTGTTAACGACCTGTAGCAACATTAACACCGTCTTAACAACCTCCCGCCGACTACTTAAATCGTTTCCTTTGTGAAGCGGCCCGTAGCATGGAACCAAATGGCGTTTTAGGTTCACGCCTTTACAAAACACATAAAGGTCCATCGCGTAGTTAAGTAATAACCAACTTCGAGAGGAAAAAAAATACTGAATAAGAGCAACTAACTAAATTAAGGACGAAGGCAATCGCAGCAAGGGTTGGATTCTACATTGAAAGTCGTATCCCAGCAGTAAAAAACGTATTTATACATAGAAATAATAAGAGAATACTCACGTTTTACCAAAAGGACAAGCTGTTCACAACCGTTCCCAACAGGCGACGCAAGTGTTTTGTCACCCTTGTGAAGCTGAACAAACTCAAGTAAAAACGAGCCCTAAAAACGCTGTGACTCACGAGCGGATTGGTCGGGCCCAAGCCTGTCAGTTTAAAAGTATGGTCATAAACCTGACGCTGCGCTGTGATTGGTCAAAGGGGCAGCCTGAAGTCAACAAGTTTGTGTGCGCTCTAGTTGTCGCCTATTGGTCAATTCGGGGTTTTAAATTCGAGGCGCGAAAAGTTCTTTGTCTGTGCGAAGTATGCTAGAGGGGATTTTTTTTCCAGATCAGACTGGTCGAAACAGGAAGAGCCGTTGTGGCTGTCTTTTTATAGTTCTACATGTATGCCCCAATGTATCTGAGATGGTTTTGTTCACATTTGTATCACAGTATGCACAATATTCTCAAATGTTCACTCACGTTGTATTTATATATATATATATATATATATATATATATATATATATATATATATATATATATATAGATAGATAGATAGATAGATAGATAGATAGATAGATAGATAGATAGATAGAGACAGAGAAGCAGAGGACAGGGTGAGATGGAGGAAGATGATCCACTGTGGCGACCCCTGAAGGGAGAAGCCGAAAGGGAGAAGAATATAATATATAATATAATATAACAACAAACATGGAGGAATCCCTGAACAAAAGCAAACTAAAACAATCTGTTTGCTTTTGTTCAGGGATGTTTTCGCTACACAATGACCAGGGTTTCCACTACAATAAATGTATTTGAAATTGTTATAAAACTGAAATTCATATATCAAGACATTAATAGAGCTTTAGTTGAAATAAGGTGATATAAAAACTTGAATATAGCCACCATCGTGATTTATTGTGCTATTGTCAAACTGATGCCATATAAACTATATTTTGTTGTTTAAATGTATGTATGGGTCCATCATTTGATTCAGTATTATAACAAATGGAAAATGTGGCAAATATTCTTTATTGAGAGTAATTAACCACAAATTCTCTAATTAACTAGATTATTTTTTTTAATCGAATCCCACCCCTGCCATATACAGTATGTAGTTCACGTCTCCAACACACGGTGGCGCTTACTTCTGTTCAAATGCACGTAGAAGAAGGCTTCGCGTTGACGTATGTAAACAGGAAGCCACTTGGATTCCACTGACTGGACGGACAGCAGTGTGCGGTGAGGTCATGAGGAAGTCTTCGTGCTTAAACGAAGGGTTGCAGAACGTTGCCTTCATTCAGTCATCCGAGTACATTTGAGTGTCCTGTGCTTGCGCCAACATGAGTGACGGTCCTGTTGACTCAAGCACCCTCTGTCTCTTTGATGTGGACGGTACGCTGACGCCTGCCCGACAGGTAGAGATAGTGACTGTCAGTTCAATAACTTTGATCACGCCTGTGTTGCTGGGGTAATAAATAACGCTTGGTCATTTTGAAACGGTCCTTTTTAAGACCATATATGCGATTTTAATAGTTCGATCACAGCGTTGTTTTTATGTATCATCATTTCATCAGCGTCCACGTCAAGACGTACCATTCGGCACACTCGGGACTGATCGGTACACTCATCACTCGTCACTGTTTGACTTCCTTTTCTCCGTTTTCGTGGTATCCCCATCTGTATTGATCGTTGTCCTGCCGATCCGCATTTTCCCGGTGTAGAGCCCAAGCCTCCTGAGTCTGACCCAACTAACGTTGTCAAACTTCTCAAATGAATTGTCCCTCCTGAAAGCATAGATGCTTTCTGTATATTTTTTGTGTTTATGTATATGCCATATCAAGTCTATCTTTCTGAAGAAAAGCACATTTGTTTGAATGATCAAGTTGAACCCTGACAAATTGTGATTTCAGCCAGTTACTGCAGATGTGGCAGAGTTCCTTCAGAAGCTAAGAAGTGAAGTTCGTGTAGGAGTGGTCGGTGGGTCTGACCTGGACAAGATCAAAGAGCAACTCGGAACTGATGGTATGACTATATCAAATGAGAATCCAGTTGAGTTTGAAACTTAGTTATCCAGGCTCTGTTTTTTTCTGCAGTAATTCAGAGAGTGGACTATGTTTTTGCTGAGAATGGACTTGTGGCCTACAGGCATGGTCAACTGCACTCCATTCAGGTAAGATGCACTGAGAGTACCCAACGATGGTCAGGTGGTGGTCAGCAGTGGGACGTCAGCAGTGGGAGTTCTAGAACAAACTAGATGATCTTGTTAAGAGCATTCCCCTGAAGTACCAAGGGAAAGTGTTACCTGGCGGCATTGTCATCTGTAGAATGAGGCTAGTGGCCAGGAAGTGGTAGACAGTGAGAGCAGTGCCTATTATTAAATGGTGGATGTTGCAGTAGGAGGTTTGGCTCCCATCTGCACTTTGGTCACGTTTGTAAAGGTTCTTCCATGACTGTGTTTGCTTAGTCCATTCAAGCCCACATGGGAGAGGAATTATTGCAAGACTTCATCAACTTTTGTCTGAACTACATGGCCACCATTAAACTTCCAAGGAAGAGGTACAGAGATCTGTTTGCACACAGACAGAATATATCCCATCAGCTGACCACCGGTGTTTTTCCAGGGGCACCTTTATTGAATTTCGCAATGGGATGCTGAACGTGTCTCCGATTGGGCGCAGCTGCACACCAGAGGAGAGGAAGGAGTTCTATGAACTCGACCAGGTATTGCCTATCAAGGGCTTTTTCAGGGATATCTTTTCACTGTTGTGGTCTACCCAGGTGATTTAGCAGGCCAAGGCATGATGGGTTTACTTGTGGTGTTCATATACTGTGTGTAATAGAGTACTTTCCAGTCATGCTTCAGGCTTTCATGGCTGTCAGAAGTAGAATTACTAGTGAACTTTATGTTTGTGTAAAACAAGCGATGCACCTGTTTTCAAGCTTGACATGATCAGGCTTCCCCCAAGTGCTTTCACTTCTAGGGGTTCCTTCATGTCAATCAGCAAACACCTGAGTACCTACAATTTAATTTCTCCATTTATAGATGGCAAATGACCAATACAATGGTCCATTTCAGGATGTGAAGGACAGGACAGTTGAGTCAGTGGTAGCCTGTAAGCTCTGTTTTCCTTTCAACAGAAGGAGAAGATTCGGGAGAAGTTTGTGTCTGTGTTGAGGGAGGAGTTCAAAGGAAAAGGCTTGTCCTTCTCCATTGGTGAGCCGCACGAATGCTGAATTAATGCTCAGTGAGTGTCATGTAGGTCAATGCTCATCTCTACTCATCTGTGTGGCTCTGCAGGAGGTCAGATCAGCTTTGATGTCTTTCCAGATGGCTGGGATAAAAGATATTGCCTGGGAATTCTCGAGAAGGACAACTTCTCCACCATTCACTTCTTTGGAGACAAAACCAAACCTGTGAGTAGGATGATGGCTGAGTCTGGCTGGGATTGTAAATACTATGCGTATTGAGCCCTGTGTGCCTTATCTCACTTGTATAAAGTATCATTCCTGGCATCCACCACATTCAGGCTCCTCTGACATGATCTTGACCATTGCCGGCCCTTCACTGTGCACACTTAAGTGGTGATACGACTTTCATTAATCTGTGTAAATGAATTTCATTATACTACCTGGATACTTTCTGTCTTGCATATCCATGCAAAATGTGTATAATAATAATAATAATATTAAGGTCATTACATTTGGTGACAATAACCAGAGCCATCGAAATTCAAGTAAAAAAAGATAGACATTTTGGATGTTGATTTAATATATTCCATTTTTACTGATGTTTGCTGCATTAGCATTAGCATTAAATAATATCCTTTATAATATCCATTACAAGGGTGCTAAGTTATAGAATACAGAGAAAGTTCTATAAAAGATTGATATTACAACGAATGCTTATGAGTCCTGCAGATATGCTGCTTCTTCGTGACAGGTCCAGTCCCTCAGATGTGCTCATCTGTTTGTGTTTTTATGAGTTATTAGTGTGTTTTGTGTTTCTGTGTTAAGGGGGGAAATGACTATGAGATCTACAGCGACCCTCGAACCATCGGGCATGAAGTGTCTTGTCCAGAAGAGACCTTGCAGAAGTGCCAGCAACTGTTCTTCTGAGAAATAAATCAAGTGGATTTTCTATCACTGTCTAGCTATATGTATACATCATGTCTCCAGCTCATTCCAATGTAACCAAGGTTCAACAGATGTGCGTAAGAGAAATGAACGCTCAAAGCAAACGTAGCTTTTAATAAATCAATAGATCAATTTCAAGGAAGTTTTTTTTTTCTTCATGTATTTGAGTGCCTGTTCCATGTTACCAGATTGTCCAAACAAGGCTCTGCTCCTTGGAGATGAGTATTTTTTCTAGACTCTTTTAGAAGTGTCGGTTGAGCTTGCTTTTTTAAATGTGAAAATACAAATCACCAAAGTCTACTATTTGTGTCCCAGACAGTCACACTCATATGCCAGCTGTACGTGTCAATGGGGAACCTTAGTACCGCCCATCTACTTCTGCCTCATGGGACCTAAGCGAACAAAAAATATGAATAGGAGTCAATGGAGAGACACAAGTTATTTTCTGATCTAGCTCGAAATATGCAAGAGATCTCACATATGATGTCGGTGAATTTGAAAGACGCATTCTAATGCAATGAGACCTCTGCTTTTCCACCAACATCAAAGGTTACTTCAGGTCTTGTGTGATACCTAATTACAATGCTCGTGCTCTCACTCTCTAGTCAGTCGAGTGAGAGCCGGCATGCGGCACAAGCTCTACACAGACATAGTATGTCAGCTAATCTTCTGTATTTCTTGGTGCCTTAGCGCTGCAGCAGTCAGATTCTGCTGTGATGTCATATGTGCGATGTTTAAATTTTTTTTGGTCAAAATAATTACGTATTTTCACAAGAAAATAAATCAGAAATGACAGGACAAACGTAGTCGAAAGTCACATCATTATTAATAATTTAAATTGAGGTACAGCATATGCGTGATCCAGGGCATGAGACGAATTGAACCCGAAAATAACTGATCTCCCATTCATTTTCTTCGATTTTAGGGCCAATGGACCGACAAGAAGGGGAGGCTTAGGCTCCCTGTGCATGTTCCATCTTGTTACATCTTCCTTTGTAGGATTATTTCTGATGGGAAATTGTGATACGCCATTTCCCCTTTAACCGTGGATCTGTAATATCCAGCTACCTGGTGCAGACTAGAGAAGGCTCATCTTTCAATATTATTTTTTTCCATAACAGCAAAATAGTAACTACATATTATGGATCATCAAGAGTAGCATTTGAATCTGCAGATATAGCAAGCCTTTCTAAATGTGATGATAGTTTTAAAAATAAAAAATTGAAAGAGCTTTTTTTTGGTGATTTTTATTTTACTGATAATTTCACATTGGTGTGCATATCTACATACATATGACATATATGACATATGACTTGTTTTTTTGTGTATTTTAAAAAATGACCTTCCCTATGAGTCACGAAAAAAACATTAATTGTTCATTATTATTAATAAATTTAAGATTAATCAACCTGATCAATGGCTTCACGTAGATGAGTATCAATATTTTAATGATTTGTAATGATTTCTCATTAAAGCCAAACCGTGGCCTTTCAAAAGTATCCATTAAAGCAGTAGCTTCGAGTATCGCGGTTCAAGGAAGTTTGGAGACCTCTTCAGTCGGTCCTCGAAGTCAGGAGTTCAGGAGGAATACTGAAGATATTACTCAAAACATTCATTTATTGAGACAGGAGATTGATTGCACATATGAATAAATGCACTCCACATGCTACAAAATGTACATATCTATGACTGATCACACAAATATCAAATAAAAATAAATAAAGAAATAAATAAAAAGATTCCTGGCAGGAAAAAATGTGTAGTAAAACACAGAGGGGCAAACAATGGTTTGAAATCTTCTGGTTTGATTGTGTGACACAGTGACATTTTTCTTAAATGCTTTCACATTTAATCAACAATAAGGTAGACTTTACCCTTTTCATCCTTCAACACGTATTTAGTGTTATAACTTTGAATCTAGGTAATCTGCAGCATACGAGTTCCACCTCATCAGAACCAACCCAAGGATGCAACACCATCACATAAATATCCCGTGGCTCATCCACACCTGTCCACTAACCAGGAAGGGTTAGAGAGAAGAGATATGTTAATACTGACTGTCTTGATGCCACGGAACCTATTTAAATGTTGTTATTCAGCAAATGTGTTCTGAGATTTATCATGAGATGGTGGGATTGAACTGAACTTCTGTTCTTCTTCACACCTCGATGACCCGAACACCCAGCTTGGTAGGTCTTGAACTAGACAACAAAATGTGAATTAAAAGTTGACCCAAACCTGTGAGCAACTTGTGAGAGGTAAATGCAATAAGTGACTTCAGAGTCAATCAAATGGTTCCATTTGGTGTCGACCTGACAGTGACCTGTCACACTGAGGCAAGCTATCACTGACTACCCTTAAGGTGCACAGTCCAGAAACTTTACTGCAGTGTCTCGGAATTATAATTGTAATATCATTTTCACATGCGACACAAGGCCCACTAGCACGATTGGATCAGTCCTCACATACATGATGTCTTTCCCCCCCCAACAGCATCTTATTCCATTTCCATATTGCTCTCTGAGCTTGTATATCCCAAAGATCCAAATTAATCTGTTGTTGACTTATCTATCAGTGTTGTGGCCAGCATGTTATAATGTCACACTTCAGAACACATTGACTCTTAGTGTCCCTGAACACACTGACTCCAGTCTTGTCTCTGTGCTAAGGTTTTCACAACCAAATGTGCTCTCTAGAAATGAATGTCCCAAGATGATGAGACAGCATCTGTGGAGGATAGTATTCTTTTCTTTTCTTGAAATACATGGATATTGGATGGATATTGTTTGTACAATGCAAAAGTGCAGTTAATAATAACTCCTCAGCCAATGTGTTCTTATATGTAGGGTGGTCCAAAGAACAGGTTTCCTGTAAGCCCATGGTAAACTGAGACGAAAGGCTGAACTGATTTCCAGCAGATGGGACAGCTCACCAGCGATCTGGAGAGGACGAACGAGAGGCTGCTGTGCCCCATGCCAGTGGTTTGGTGTGGGTTCAGCCCCCAGTGTCTGTGGCAGGTGGTTATTCCCCCTCTGTGGAACATGTTTCTTCTCTCAAGTGATTATCCATCCTGTCACTGCTGCGATCCTCTGATACTGGGAGAAAAGTGAGAGACACATGAACAATAATTTTAAGCCTCACATTATGTTCAGATTTCAATGAAATTGCCACATGGCCTTGAACTGCAACACACTAAAACACTTCACTGAGACAACCAAAGTTTCCGGAAAACAGACTTATGTTCTGGTGACAAAGGTCATCATAGATAGTTAAATCTTTTGCTGATTGGTCACTTGCATATTAACCCATAAAGGCAGGTAATAGAGTGAAGACGAACAAGGAAGAAGACAGTGTGTAGCATTTTGAAAAAGGAACAGTAATGCCCTGACAAACAACGTCTTGAGGCAACTGTATAGAGGACCTTTCCAGGCAGTTTGAGCTGTATGAGAAGGCTGAGGGTCAAGGAGCCTGAGTTGGCAAATTCATCTCAGAAAAGCATCTCTAATGTTGTCTTCAAAGTGTGCAAAGTACAGCATATTGAGTATTACCTGGTACCAATGTCCAAATATCAAAGCAATTGCTGAAGCTTCTCGGTCCGTTGCATTGGCCATTGTGCCAAAAGGAAAAATAAACTATTACACCTTACCAATCGGCGACAACATTTGTAACCACAGACCATTTCCAATCTTAGGAACATTCGTTGTGTTTGCTGTCTACAGAGAAGTGCTGCACTTCAAGGCCACCGTAAATTACTTTATGGAACTGGGACAGTGTTATAGAGTTATCAGAAGAATTACAATCACTTCTGTGTGGACAGACAGTTCTCAAATGGAGGAAGTGAGTAAGCTGCTAGCAGGCAGTGCTGGGGAGAAATGGGCCATTGCGAAAGTAAATGAGACAGGTTTGCATCACGTGTAATGATAAAAATATTCAGAATTACAATTTGCATTACATCTGGATATTGTCAGCATGACCTCACATAAAAGATTATTTTCGCTAGCCAGTGCGTGCAGCTACCAACCAGCAATGTCACATAAAATGTATTGGTAGAAATGTAAACATTTGAACTGTGGCTGTCAAGACGATGTTTGCATCAGATGTCCAGAGAAGGTCCTACTCCTCCATTGCAATACATCACAATCATTGCCCCACAACGACTAATGGCAAATATAGCACACAAATATACTACTCCTTCATTGGATTGCATTGTTCTCCTGCTTAACTAGTTTGGATTGCTCAAGCTACCACTGGATGGATGGATGGGTGCATGGATGGATGGATGGGTGATGGATGGCTGGATGGATGAGAGTGGTTCCTTGTGTGTAACCAATGTGATGGTAGAAGGGTCCACCTGGTGATAGCTCCTGATGTATGACCTGCTTCTCTTCCAGCTGCTGGGGCTCCTCCCGGACAACAGACATAAGGTCAGCAGGGGATTGAGAAGGAGGGGAAGACTTGTCCATGTGTTTGTAGAGACCTTTCCAAATCCTGAGGCAAGACAGGTGAAAAGATGAAGGAGTATGAAAATAAATGGCATAAATCACACACAATGGGTGCTGCAGTAACTTACTTGAAGCAGAAGGGGCTCGTATTAGGTCTGAGGACGCCCTGACACTGGCTGAGCTCAGCCTTGTACAGGGGGTTGAAGAATTCTGCCCTTTCCGACCACAGCTGAGGCCACACAGAGTGACTACGCTCATGTAGTCTGACAAAGACGTAATACTCAGTTACAACCTGTTGACTTTTCTTTATGAAAAAATGTGTTGTTTGTGAAAACAAAAAAGGATAAAGTAGCGTATTCCTAAGTAGTGTAGTAACAGGCACCACAGTGAGCGTCAAGAGATAGAACGACATTCAAATTCTATTGATGTCTGTGCACACACATTTTAGAATACAATTCCAATGACTCAAACAATCAAACTTGATTATTGTGTCTAGGAGAAAACTTTGCTCTGAAACTGAAACTTGTTCCATTATTTGAACACAACACAAAGGATCACGCAAATCCAGAGTGTGAGGTCATGTATGTCTTGTTCAAGTGGGCAGAGTGCCTGAAATCCTGGACTGTTAGTTGTGCTCGTGTTGTGACGCTGATCTCAATCATTTTGATAAATACATTCATTTGTGTTGAGATTTGTGTGTAGAGATTTACCTCATATCCCTCTTCTCTTTCTGGCTGTTGCCCAAGAAGTTTCCAAACTGGCAGGAGTAAACATGTGTGTGTATGGCCACCAGGAAGCACTCGTTAAATTCAAAGGCACATGGGAACTGTTCGGACAGCTGCCACACACACTCCAAGAACTGGTCAATGACAGGGGACACCTCTTTGGGATCAGTGTTGAGGTGGCCATACCTACACAAAGAGACAACATGAAGTCAAAAAATATATTTTTATTTAACACCATAAAAAGAATAAGTACATATATTTGTTAAGAAGAATTTGATATCAACTACAATTCATAAAACAGGCATTAAGGTAGTGAGGGGACTCGAACTGTTTCACTTAGATTAACAGACAAAAACAATGAATCATGAATCTATTATTGTAAGCAACACAGATTAAGCCTGCATTAACATCCAGGTTCAGTTCACCAAATCCAGAAGCATCGTATTATGCACGTTATTGCATGATTTACCTTTGTCTGAAATCTCATGAAAGAGAGGTTAGGAGCAATGAACAATTATTTTACCTTGGGAGAGAACTACTGAGTTGTTTTGCAGCCTCTCTTGAAACTGTTTTATGACGAAATCTATTAGTGGAGTTTGTCTCCAACATCATCATTTATACATGTTTAAATATAATAGCTGAAGTGCAGAAATGAGAAATTCAAAGTTTTACATCTCTCGTAGAACCAGGTTGTGGCAGACAGATAGCTCTGCCAGTTTGATTTAGGGGTTAAATTGAGCCATCTGTCTGCTGTCTTCAATGTATCTCACGTCTCTTAAGAGTCTGCTTTAACTATAGCCCTGTCTGGACACATTTCCTAGATGCCAATGAAGAAATATTAGAAATAATGTGAATAAATTATCAATTACTCATATTCTATTCTTTAAATCATTATACAAACTATCAGTGAAGCCTAACCCGGGACACGGAAGAGGACACTGCCGCCTATATACGTCGAATATCCAACTATTTTCAACACAGTGTTTCACCGAGGCACCAGTGCAGCGGGAGACATATGTTGATGTGAACCAAGGCAGACAACCGCGTCATAAAAGCTTTAAGCTACTCGATCTAATAACAAACACCAATCCAGCGACTCAGACTCGACCACTGTCAATATCAAAAGTTTCCTGTACTCAAAGAAATGTAAAACTATGATTGTGAACCAAAGTCCAACAAACTGTCCAATACTATCATACGCCTGTGTTGTGAAACAACATACAGCTGGAGAAGAGGCCGCGTCATCATGGTCTCAACATATTCATGTGTGCAAGTCCAATGCAGTGAGTGTGCCGTGCATTGATCCAATTCATTGTGCACAAAATTCTCATTGCGCATTACAAGGAGCTCCTAGTGGTTCCTGAAGCATTTGTATTTGAGTGTATATATGCAGAACCCAGGATTCCACAACCCCATGTCCAGACCTGTGAGAGAACTTATGTCCAAAGGAAACCCAGTCCTTTTCGATCAGCACCTGATAAGAAAAGCATCAGGAGTTACTGTAAATATTAACAATCATGGTGTTTTTGTGGGCGTGGGTTGATGTATTACCATGAATCCCTTGATAGTTCTGTAGTACGGGTCCATGAGTATACTGGCTAAGGAGCAGGCCTGGGCTGTCCGATCCCAGCCATCTGAACAGTGTACCAGAACACTCACACCCTCATCGGCCACTGCCTGGACAGACACAGATGCTTCACTGTCATGTCAGATTAGTTCAGAGGGTCTTTCAGAATCAGAACCAGAAAAGCTTTGTTGTATGGTCCAAGACAAGTCACAGCATCACAGAGACACTGAAATATGCCCTGAAGTAGACTGACAGAAGCATGGCTGCCAATGTGCAAACAGCTCCTCTGACGATCACAATTAATCCACATTCACAGGAGTGGGTTAAGTTAAGGACACCACGACAGTAGCTGGGATGGAACAGGAATAACTCCCCGCTAAATCCCTGGTTACAGAATGGCCCACAGAAGCACGTGAACCACTGTTGCCCCAATGTCTTTCATTTTCGTCTTTGATTATTTGATCATCTACAGAAGCATTTTGAGATGACTTAAAATCTATTTTGGGACAGCCGCCATAAAGCTGCAGGTCCATGACGTCACGTGTTGACAACCTGCCCTCGCTGAGCAGGGAGTAGGGAATAGTGGCCTTGCTTTGCTACTTGAAATCATACATTTGAAATTAATTGGCTGGAGCAATGTCTTGATAACCTAAAGTCAATCTGGAATATCATTATCTGTTGTCAGTTATTTTCATTATCAGTTATCAGTTAGTTTCAAGTTCAGGTGGTTTACATGTCTTCATGGTTTGAACTTGTTGTCATGGCCTCTCATCTTCAAGCACAACTTCTCTTCTCATAGCCATTTTATTGGGAATAACAAGGATATTTGAATGAAACAAAAAAGTGCCTTCCTAGAGCACTGGTTTAAAATAAGTATTTTCTTTTTTTTTCAAATAGTTATCTTTATTATTACTGTATTAAACAGTAAAGCAGACAAATCAGTAATCAATCAGTTTGTAGTTTATGTCAGAGAGACTCCAATCTTCATTTCTTATTTGGAGCATTGGAAGAAGGTCTGGCTGAGGCTTCATCTTTCTGTTTTCAGAAAGCTATCAGTACCACCTGCAATTTTTGTAAATCATCATTCTGGCTGTGCCCTCCTGCAAAGGTTTTTTCGCGATTTAATTAATGACTAATGAATTTATTTTTTTGGAAACTTAATTCCAGCTAATTTGAGTATGAACCTTTCCTTTTAAACATTGTAGGCACATTCCACATCCATCAATTTTAAAGTAATTGAAAAAACCTCCTGAATTGGAATTTTCATTGAAAGTCGGCAATACTTCAATTCAATAAAACATTGCAGCTAACAGAAGGCATATAATACCTCTCTATTTAAGATTTTCACTTAACCTACTACATCCTATAGCGTTTTGTTCCGCTTTCTTTCATTTTGTTTTCTTTTTGTATTTCTTAATCTCGTTTATACTGTAGTCCATATTGTATAGTTTCATAACTTGACAAGACCTTTGTAATGTCGTGTTGTAAGTTAATATATGTTCACATCTCTTGAGAAAAGAGAAAAAAAGAGGGAGAGAGCGTAACATCATACAAACTGGCCAGCCATGTTTTTGTCTGCCTTATTTTCATGGCAATTCTAAAAGACCAAACTTGACTCTCAAAGCATGGAGTACGTGCATGTAAACGTAACCAAAACAAAGGGCCATTGGTGAGTCTGGGAGGAGCGAAAACATACCCGCGCAATGAAGACTCCTGCATCAAGAATGGCTTTGATGTGTTTGAGCCAGCCGGAATTCTCTAGTCCCCACAAAAAATCTGTCACAGACGGTGAGCGCAGTTCACCAACTAGCAAGAGAAATCCACTGTCACTGTTGAGAACTGGATTAGTCAAAGTTTGCTACAAACCCACATGCTCTATTACCATCAGTGAGCTTTTGCTGGCTGTTCCTCATCACATGAATGTTCTCGATGCCTATGAATTGCAGCTTTATGTTGTTATAGTGGTCTTCATTTTCATAGCCTTTTCCAGCCGCACGGTTGGCCATGGCATTTAGCTGCACACACAAACAAATTCCCTAATTTACTGAACATTACTGAATGTAGCAGTGCTCCTCTATGGTAATGGAGGTTACCTTGGGTCTTGTGTCCACAACGTAAATGTAGTCACTTCCAGGGTTGGACTTCATCAAGGACTGAAGCATCATCTCATCTTCCAGCGAGCGCCCACTGAAGCCTGACAGTGGCTGACTGGATCTGCACACCGCAGCCTGGAGGCCAATGGAAACAGCATTTCTCCATTAAGACTCTTCACTATGGGGTTATTATTGCAGCAGAGGATCACAAACGCAATTGACTTGATGTATCTGTTCCTGGGTCCACAAATACACAACTCAAACTTCAAATGTTTATATTGATTTAAGAATGCATTACTTAAAGCAACAATAGGTAACATCTATACTAAAATATATTATTTTCACTTTCTGTGAGAGACAGGTTTCATATTGAACAGAAGAACAGATGTCCCCAACTGTCTGTCTAGCTCTCAGTGTAAGGAATCTCTAGAGCAGTGTTTTTCAACCGATGTGCCGCGGTCCAGTTTCATCCATTTTGTCCGGAGATGGAGGTGGACGATATGGTGACATTAAAAAATAAACAATTAAAACCTGTTGACAATCTACCAATGTGATGACATTACATGGAATTGGTAAGATTCCTTCAATAAACTGTAGATGTATGCTGTTTCTCCTCTTCCCACACACTTAGAGCAAAGAGACCAGTCAAATGCGCAACTACCAAATTGTTTTTAAACCTGATGCGTCTCTAACATGCCCACACCTTCACGACAGATGGATTGTTCATTGGCGGACCTGCGACGCCAAAGACTGTCTGCGCCACAGAACTAATGGCTAACGTGAAGTCTCCCTTCAAAACTTTATTGACACTTGTATAATGTCAAAGTTTGCTTTGTTGTTTATAAGTTACCTAAAAACTAAATGCAGAACCAAATAAATGCGCTCTAAAATGTGAAGGGAGACAGAATCACACTCGGAAATTCCCCAAACTACAATAAAATCATGCAGACATGTGATAAAATATTTAAAATAAATGAATTAATCATGATGCATTTTGCCATGGAGACATCTTCAGACAAATATATTTTCTGTAATTTGTTCCTGCAAATAGCATGCCAAAATCGCCAAGTGTCAGTAGCTACAATGAGTGGTGTATTTAGGTACGGGTGAACCAGGCAGCATTTTTGGGGGGCTGGCATGAGCCACTTAAAAATAAATAAATAAATAAAATCGCACCAGGGGTACGGGTGCCACGTTATACAGGTGCAACGCACGAATGTCATGCACTGACGCTGACAGTAGGACTGGAAAATTAACTACAAATGAAAATGAGAATCTTTCCAACACTTGTATCGCCACGACGGAGGTCAGAGCCGGGTCATTATTGTTATTAGCGTGATTTGTTTTGCTGAGCTAATTCACAAAAAATGAAAAAGAGGCAACAGGATTAATAGATTAATGTTTCATCTAAGCTCAAACTGTTCAAACTTATTGATGTCATAAACACAGGACGATTATTTGTCTTACTTATATTCCATTAATATTCCTTATAAATGATTATTCAACTACAACAAACTTGATGGAGAATGTGAATGGAGTAAAACAAACCTGTTGTGAACTAATTGAAAAAACAAAGCGCGCAAAAAAATGGCAACACCACTGGATGTCGCTGTTGGACCGTTCTTTGAAGCTACGGGGCTTTCAACGAACTCCAAGGGCATTTTGGAGATGACACATCAAACCAATGAATTTTTTTCTTGATTTTGTTGCCATCACAGGCTGTGGAGGAAGAGTTGTGGAGATGCTCGAGACTTTGCAGGCGTTACGCACTTGGGTGAAAACATTATTTGTGATCCTTTAGCTAACCCCTTACTTCCCCAAGATGAGGTTACACACAAACTTGGCACTGACCAGAGTGTCCTGGTGAAAGTAGCACAGAACAGGAAAACGTCCACGACTTCTGAACCTGGAACTACCAACGATGACGGCTGGTGTCGCTGATTTTGGAACGAACAACTCTGATGGATAGGTGTCACATACCTAAGAGAGAACATGCCTCATTAGTATGACAAGAAGTATGACAAGAAGAAGTCTGCGCACACTGTGACATGGTTTCCTAGGGAGAAACAAATGTTGCCAGTGGAATGAAAACTACAATTTGTGGCTCTGAATCACATAATTCCTTCATTCTTCCAAGGGACTCACTTTTGTGGCGAAAAGTGTGACACTCTCCCACAAACTAAAACCCTTTACAAAAGATTCTAGTATAAGTTTAAGTTTAAGCTTCTTCCCCTCAGCCGTCAGACTGTTGAATTCGTGAACAGCCTTGTTGTTTATTTTATTTTATTTATTTTTTGTCAGCACTTTATTCCGAAGCACTTTCCTAGTTAGTGGGCTCCCCACTGACCATGGCAATAAATTTGATTCTGATTCTGATTCTGAACCTCACAGTCCAGTGTACACTTTAGCCTGTAGTCTGGACTGATAGGCTCATTATAGATAACATTTTTTTTTAATGGTTCATTTCCCAACAACACATGGCATGGCAAATATCAATTATGCACCTAGGTGAAGATAAATGACAACATGAAACACTGAACTAATTTAAGCGTGTTCACCATGGATCTGATGATATACAGTTAGTCTTACCACTGTGACTGAAGACTCCAACAGAATCTGTCATTGCCAATGCATTTATTGAGTTTCATTTAAATGTGAATGAAAGTCCACCAGACTTGCAGCCTCTGTACGTGTGTCGACTTTCACACGTCACAGAGGTCTGTGGATGGCTCCGTAGGAAATTTAGTAGTCCACATTTATCATTTTCGCATGAAGTCGAGCTGTACATGTAGTTTCTGCCATCGAGGAGCCCAAGGCGAGAAGCTCACCCCATGAGGAGAGCTTCCTGGGGCAAGGTGCAGCTCTTCAGACGGGATTAAGTCTGTGGCCAAAACCTGGTTTGCCTGTCTCCACATGTTGGACTTTTGAGCCAAACGCACTTTGTCTCGAGACAGAGCCTGCCGTGTGAAAAGCCCCTTAGAAAAGACCGCGCTCTGGAAGGGGGAATAAAAGAGTTCTAAGAACCATTCAATTTGGTTCCTGCTGCGCAAAGCTGGAAGCATTTCATCCGCAAAATGGTTCCTGCAACTGAAAAGGCTCCTGCAGTGCGAAAGTGACTTAAACAACACAACACGTAAGTGATATTGTCTGACACACGGTGACTATCACAAAAATCTCAACTCACCCTGTATTCAGTGTTGGCAGTGGTCGCCACCCATAAATTGTTGGGAACGCCTAACCTCTTGAAATCTTCTGTGAGGTCAATAAACTTCCATGATGCCTCTCTTTTTTCCTTATTGACATTAGGATTGAAGGACAAGCAGTAGAGCTCGCTGTACTTCTCTGTAATGAAATTTGTATCAATACGTGGTCTACATATAAAACAGAAAAAATGGGTCTTTGTTGATATCGTCATTCTTAACACCGGGGAATTCAAATGGTTTCAACTGACGTTAACAACAGACATTAGGCTGCAGTTAAGGGGTGAAATACTGAATAAAAATGAAGCACATGCCCACAGATATGCAGTATTGCCTCATTTTTTTCATTGAACTGACACCCTGCATTACATGTAGGAAACACAAGTATGAAAAATGCAGACGCACCTGGTCGAGACAACCGGGCTAATGAAGTGTGGACATCCAAACAGTCTCGCTCCGACTGTATGTAAAGATGGAATATACGAAAGTCTTTACAGCACATGATCAGCTGGCTCCCTGCAGGACTGGCTGGTGGTCTCTCCACACTGCTTACCATGCTGTGCAGCACCTAAAAACAACAAACTGTCTTTGCTGCTGGCCAGAAAGACACACAGTAATAGTTTCCTGCTGGCAAACAGGTTTGATTCACCACATACGAGGCCCCAGCAATAGACACAGAGGTTTACCTGAAGTTTCTGCTCACGTCCAGGGAAACCAACTCAAGCTCTTCACTTAAAACACCCTTCTGAAACGGGACCCAGGTCTATACGGTCCTTGTCAGAATCAATGATAACATAGCCCCAACTCAGATGGTGGCACCTGAATCTAACTGTTGTTAAAGCAATGGACAATTTACAGTTAACAGGTAACACTAACTGATGAAGACCACATAGACTTGGACTACTGACATTTGGACACTATAAAATGTACTGTGAAATCAGTCAGCAGTGTGTGTATGTGTGGTACTGACTGACCACATCATATTGCTGCATAATCTGTCTTATGACTGAATGCCTACATCCCCTTTTTTTTTGGAAACTTCCCCAAATGGTCTAATCCTTCTGACAATCAGAAAGTACTTTTGATTAGGGAGATACTTTTCCAAATGGCTTGCATCAATGTGAGGCAACCGAATTTATTATTATCTAAGTTTACAGCCCATAATTATTTCATTTCATGACTGATCCATGACAAACGTCTGCATTCATAAAATCAACTATTAATACAAGCGGGCACATTCTTACCCAGGTCTCCTTGCGAGTCTCAGGGTTGTTCTCAACAAAGATGGTGTGAGTGGCAGAAAGGTAGAGGGTCCCCACACTGGCCTTCCTCTGACAAGCGGAACGCTCCAGTAGGTGCACATTTTCCACCTGAGACAGGATGACACAGGCTAACGTTCACTCTCAGACAGGCGAGGAGCACTGACAAGGCTTTCAATGGTGGGACTTGACGACTACGATTTACTACTATATCCATTATCGGACAGGCTGGTTTGACTTGGGAGAAACGGCTGCTGACACGACGGCAAGCAAGCGACAGGATGGAAGTGATCACACGTAGATGGATGGAGGGCAGATGAAGGATGCTGCCATCAAACACAACACACGGGTGTGTACAGCACTGACGATCGTAAAGGATGATCGAACAGATTGTACAATCAAGACAATGAATTTAATACGTAGAACTAGCACGCTCACAACAAATGTGTCAAGGCAAAATGTTACCTTGGGCGTCCGGATATGCTCCATCACTGACGGCCAAAATGGTGGCGACAATAACGGAGTCAACGATGGATGCGGCGTCTGCCGTTACATTTACAGACACAACAGCCTTTATGTCTGTTCTGGGTGGGTCCAATGGTGTCCAACGGTTATTGCCAGCCCCATGAAATAGGAGAAGAGCGGCTTGACGGAAGGAAGGATTGAAATTTTAACTGTACCAGACGGACATCCACGCTCAAGCCAATCTACCGTCAAGTTAACAACGGTTCACTGTTCTTTTTCCTGTCAGGCTTTTCAAAATAATCTGCAACTCCGACTGCAATTAAATTTCGTTCAGTCGAATGTTAATAAAGTGTTTATTTTACTGCTATTATAAGGCAATAATTACTTATTATTGCCTTTCTTTCCTTAAATAGAAACGTTTGAGATTTAAAAGTCATTCGGTTTCTAAACTGTATCTCGAATACAACATGGATTCTGAGATCACTGCCCACGAAATGTCTTTTTACAATTCAGGCCAATCTTCGTCTCTATTTTAGTTTAACAGTCATTGTCTCAATGCTTTCCCTAGCCTCTCACACTAAACCTGACCATCCAAAACAAATGGCTAACCTTAACCAGGACTGTAAACCAAACGTGATTATTTTTTAAGTTTACGATGGCCTGCCAAAACATTCTCACAAGATCAGTCTTGTCAAAGATTGGTCCACACAAGAATATTAATACATATATACACACACACTCATGCAAACACATACACACACTTGTATTTCTATTCATATGAGGACATGAGAGGTAAAATAACCCAGTTATTTTTTAACCCTCAAATTGAGGTTTAACCTCATGGGGACCAGCAAAAGTTCCCCACATATAGCTGAAGGTCCCCACAAGGAGGTTTGTTTCCAAGAATTGGTCCCACACGCACACACATTCACAAACCAAACTATAATCATTCCACGATGGCTTGCCAAGCCCTCTAGCTCCGCCACGTGTGACAGCCTACAAGACAAGGGGTGTTTGGAGTACTTCGGTTCAAGTCTGCGTTTTTAAACAGTTCTTTTATACAGGAAACTCTCAGTAATAGTGCTAGTAGATACTGAGACTCTGACTCAGGAATGGTTCTGTGAGATGGAGCGGTCCATTATATCAGGAATCAACACTTGCGGCACACTTCTTCCGGCCTTAACTACATTCTGGCAAAAGAAATCATCGGCAACAGATGTAGATCCACAACATCTCCTCCACCTCTTTCTCTAGTCAGTCGCCACAGAGCTATAGAAACGTTGGTGCACTTGCCGTCTAAACAGTAATAATTGAATCATAATCATAATAATAATCATCACATAAAACTTGTAGAACACCGTCTGTGAGGCTACGAACACAACAGGGTTCTACAAGAGATGTGAAACATTAATTTACATATCTCCACCTTCATTTAACAATTATATTAAACAGACATGGCTGCGTGCACCTGAGTCCATGTCCCAGACAGACTAACTGAGAGAGTCATTCCTCCCCACATGACACCATGCGGCTCTTCAGCATCTCTCTGCAACTCAACAATTTTCACAATACTCAATGTACCCTATGACATGAGTTTTGTTTTGGATTGTCTCACCAAAGGGCAGTGATGTGTATATGTCTTGCTACAGTATCACTGGACCAGCTTGAAAGCCCAGTTGACTCTGACAACAGATTCTTTCTTTGTCATATGGGGACCACCCACCTATTTCACTGGATTTGCCACCCATCAATAAATTGGCAGGTTGGACCACTGGAGTGAACTTTGAAATATATATTAACAGTTATGGGAACCCCCAGAACACTGAGGTGTGCAACCGGGAGCTGCAGGAGACTGGTACTGGGGAATGGGAGCGCAGTGCAACAATCCCTATGTGTGTATGTTTGATAACTTGCTTGTTTTCGTGAGTTATCAAAGACATGCATGTTTGTTTTATTAGAATGATAAACATCTGCCTTAATTAATAGACAGATATACTAAAATAAATAATTTTGGGATCTAATTTTTGTTGCGCCGCTCACACCTCACGGACGGGCACTTATAGTCCTGCGTAAAGATGAAAGTGACTTCCTACATCCCTGGTTTGCAGACGTTGTGTAAATAAATATTCAGGCAGTTATTTTGCAAATATTTATTTTCATTGTTCATTGAAATAGTGCTCTTTCTTCCATTGTATTTTTAAATTTAGGTCAAGGATCTGCTACACGTTCCAAAAGCCCAAAGGATGACGGCTCATGGCATTTTTGTTTGCGAGATGGATAATTTAAGTTCAGCTTTGAAAGAGACCTTGAACTCTGTGATTTTCATTCTTTGTAACAGTTCAAAATGTGTTCATTTAATAAATAAAATGCATGGATTTTATTGGCAACACACTATTTTACAAGTGTAAAGATTTTTCATGTCTGGGGCGGATTCTTTTAGAGCTGTTCAGTGTAATATAGACGTGATCACTATCTCTGGTCATGCCTCAGTCTGTCTTAAATTGCAGATGAGCCAAAATAATATATTTAAATACTGGAGAGCTAATGTATCTATTCTAAACAAAGATACAGTTAATCAAGAATTTAAAAATACTTATCGGAGTATCTTACATTTAACGATAATGAGCAAGTATCTCCATCAGTTTTGTGAGAGGGAGCTAAATATTTCTTAAGGGGGAATATTACTGCAATTTATTCTTGGTTAAAAAAAGAGAGACCGGAAGAACCATCAGGTTTGGAAAACAAATTGCGGGAATTAGGGAGAGAGTATCAGACAACACGCAGTGACAGTGTAATGACCATGTCATAGGAGTACTGACAAACATAACAGCCAATTAGCCTATAAAGCAGAGGGACAACATAGATTCACTAATCAAAAGATGCGTATATCACAGTCAAACATAGTAGTACATAGAATCAAAAGTCCAGAAACTGCTGACATAATGCACCTACCCAAGGAGATTGCAGGAGCATTTGCCTCAGATTAGCACGAGTTGTATAAGGAAGAAAACTGTCCAAATAAGCTGGAAATCTTCTTAATTCAAACAAACAGGGAAAACTGACTGAAGAAGAGGCGGATCAAATAACACGACTGGTTACCACTGAATAGACAAAAAAGCACTGGGAACTTAACAATAAATCACCAGGAGTGGATGACTGTCCTGGACACTAACATGCTTGAAGAGGAGTTGACACCAGTTTTGCATAAAGTTTATAATTACAGTCCGCTCCCAGTCATGGTCTGAAGCCATTATTGGGGTCTTACTCAAAGACTGTAAAGATCCAACTCACTCTACGTCCTATCGTCCCATTAGTCCGACTTTCACTCACTCTCTTGGGGAGAATTGACTGCAAATGACAATGGATGTGCTTCCGAGATTATTATTTTTGCTTCAAAGTCCTAGTTTTTATACCATAGTCTGCTTTAAGATCATTGGACAAATGAATATCAAAATTAATTTGGCAAATCAAAAGAGCAAGAATATGTCTTAAAATCTTGATTGTCTAGTAAGGGAAACGGGGATAGCCTAACTTCAGAGTGTATGGTTGGGCAGCCCAATTAAAAGCAATGGTAGCCTGCATCATTTGTGATCCAGAATCACACTGGGTTTCTTTGGAGGAGGAGTCATTACTAGGGTCTGCCTCTCATGTTTGTGCATCTTACAGACTGTGAAAGAACGGTAGCAAGACGACAGCGATCCAGTAAACTGGAGGCAAGAGCACATCCAAAGGAAACGAAGAAGAGAATCAGCAATGTCACCTGTTTGGACTGGTTATCAGAGACCAGGTTAAATAACTGGTGTCAACAAAAGGTGTCCCTCTGTTGAGCTATGTCCATCAGTGGGAACACACGAGTTTGTCCCATCTTTGGTGGACAGGGGCATTGATCAGTGCGCCGATAGGAAACTTATCACCATCCACTAGCTTTTTGAGGGAAGTTTTTTTTTTTTTTTTTTGACCAACTAAAAAGGAAATTTATCCAATCATCAGGCGACCACCATAGGTACTTACAAATAAGAAATTATACAAAACAACATGCTGACTGGGTTCAGATCAAAAGAGAACCAAAAAACATAGAAAGACATTTCAGCGATTTTATTGAAAATTGTGGTGTGAGGAAAAAACAAGCGTCCTTAACATATCAGAAGTTGTTGGTGAATTCACCAAACAATACAAAACGTATAAAACAACAACAGGAACTGGAATTTAATGTGATATTGTAATGTGATACCTAGGAAAGTGGATTGTCACTAGGGAGTGGGGAGTCAACTCCAGAAGGAATCCGACTGGAAAGTTAAAATAAGATTTTTCAGGACTCACATCAAAATCTTTCTCATCTGCAGTCTTGTTGCTGATGAGACTCCCATAATCTGGGATTGTCCTGTTGTGAAACACTTTAGGACTTACAGTATGTAAAAGGAATATTGGATAACTTACTTAACGTGAACCTTACTATGGATCTATTATCATTCTGGACATATCTTCATATCTTCTGGACATTTTTCCTGAAGGTGTGTCCCATGACCAGGAATTTATTCCATTTTCTTCTGATGACTGTAAGAAAGATAACAATGTTTTGCCAGAACCTCCTACGGTTGAACACTGCTTACAGAAAATGATTTTAGTTTGTTTAATGGAACAGTTAACAGTTGAAGGCTCCAATCTTTGAGAGAAGACAGGGACCAGTATTCAGTCTTATGGAGATTGTATTGGAGCCCCGACAGTCTTTTTCTTTTCTTCTTTTTTCTATTTAAACCACATATGTTATATTGTATGTTTCGGCCCAATGTCAGAGTACTTGTACATTGTCTGTATTTTTGTTTATTTATTTTTCAATAAAAGTATTTTTTTTAAATTACTGTGAGAAAGAAAGCTAACGTTCATGTCTTCACCATGTAGTTACAGAATTCCATGAATATATTGGCTATAATCTGTTCTCTCAGATTTGTTTTTCCATTAGAAATAACATTGACTGGAAACTTGTAGTTAGTAAGATTGTGATAAAATCAAAAGTTGTTTAACATAAATGAATAAATCATGATATATTTTTTGCCATATTGTCCACACCTTACAGGGGACATTTTTAAACAAATGCATTTTCTGCTATTTGTTCCTAAATGTAGCATGTCCAAATGGCCAATGGTCAGTCGCTCCAATTTTTCACAAATTCAAAGGCATTTTCTAGAGGACCTTCAAACAAACACAACTGTGCTTTGGCCGAAGCTGAACTGTGCTGTGGTGTGAGGGTTGAAAACACTTGTCTAAAGTATACAAGCACCACTAGATGACTCTGTTGAGTTTGTTTTTAATGTTCATCTTCTGCCTCACTATAGTGACTCCATTTCATCATATTCCATAAGAAGAACCGGTTCATAAGTGCGAACTATTTTTACAGGCAAGTAACCCATGCTGCCTTGATGTGTCGATACCTTTGGGTTTTCTGTGTTGCCTTCAGGTAAAGAAGTCGTCCTACTACTTACATTTTAAAGTGCAGATGACACGATTTTGACTTCTTTTAATTTTGCAATGTAATAATGTCACACGTTGAAATAAATGGGTCTGAAGAGTGTCAAATCAAACAGACTTGCTTTCGATGTGATGTGATTTACTGGCGTGGAGTCCTGACAAGAATGACGAGACGAGACACACAAACTGACAGCAGTCCAGAAAGCACCTACAAAGGAACACAGGACAGACAGGTGCACACAGGAATACAAGACTAACCTCACCAAAATAAAACAACGTTAGAACTAACGGAATGATAACACGCGATTAATGTGCAAACTGAGGTGAATTACAAAAACATCAAAATACAATTATTCATTAATGTTCCAATCTAATCTGAAATTATTAAAAGAAGCCTAATTTGTGTGTACTTACCAAATATCAGCACCATAGCTATTTTGATCAGTCCCATAAATATTTATGAAGTATTACCTGTTGTGAAACACATACATTTTTGTATCTTTTTCAAATTACTATTATTGATAACATGTGAAAAATGTTATGCAACCCTCGACATATTTACACATTTAATAAATGATGAAGACAGAACTACAAAGTTGCGAGTTTATTGAATGCCAGAAAAAACTGTCACTCTTCATAGTAGCAACTTGGTGGCAACTTATACCTAAATAACAACCATGCATTGCTAACATAACACGGTAGGCCTTATAAATGAACTTCCACAAGAATGGTGCCAGTGTGAAATTTCTGAAGCAGTTGGCAGACTTTTTCTGAAGTTGGTTGCAAGTCAGAGTGCTTTATAGTCAGAATTCTCAATGAGTATATATATCTCTCTATCTATCTATCTATCTCTCTCTCTCTCTCTCTCTCTCTATATATATATATATATATATATATATATATATATATATATATATATATATATATATATATATATATATATATATATATATATATATATATATATATATAGTTACACATTACAACTTCATAATCCACTGTCATCTCAATGTTTTTATATATTTATTTTTCTGTGCACTTGATAGAAAGTTCACACTGCGTTGTGGCAACAACAACTTGACATTGCAGTGTCTTTCAGCGGTTGTAGAACAGCCTTAATCGGGGCCTATTTGGATGATGTCGTAGTTGTTTCCATTGTAGTGTCTAATAATGACCCTGCTTGCTGCTTACGACAAGAGTGAAAACATTCTTGGACTCAGTCTACAGCACACATAAACACTGGCTTTTCTCCAGCCAGTGCCTGTGAGAAACAAAAAGGGAGGTGTATCTCGTGCTCCCTCCCTCCACCCTCCTGCCTTGCCACCGTCACGAACTGCGTAGTCTCTCCTCAGCTGCACACTGACACTGGCACAGACACATGAACATGCTGTAAGGAGCAATGAATAGTGTGTGATGCTGTCAGTGGATTGAGTGTCAGACTGCCTACCACGTAAGGATCGCTGGTGATTACTCCAATTTTTTTTTTCTTTCTCTTCAGGATATGTTTCTTTCCGCACTGCAGTATGTAAAAGGTAAGTCAAGACTGCTGGTGTGTGCGTGCTTTATGGCCTGATCCTCACTGCTGTCGAAATGAGCTAAAATATTTTGAAAACACTTTTTCTCTGGGACTTGGGATGTCTGGCTTTATTTTCTACATTTTTTTCCTTCACATTCAGAGTAAAGCTTCAGCTTCAGTGCGCTGCCTGTGGACTGATGGCCGCTCTAACAGAGAGTGTGAAAGATGAAAATCTGAATGGCTGGATGAATATACCTCATCACAGTCAGTCAAAATTTGCTCTCTTGCTGTCTGCCTACTACATACCTACAGATTTCTCACTATATATACACCAAGACTTGCCCAAACATGCCCAAAAAAGTTGATCTGGTTGAAGTTACACAAGTCCGCCAAGTAGTAACTACAACAGGCTGCGTATTTAAAGCTTGGTCTGTTTAAATGTCACGATGCTGCCCTGCGCAATTTTGCAACTCTGCAACTTTGGCACCAAAAGGGTAAAACAGTGAATTTAGTTATGCCCTATTTGTGCAGAACAACCATCATGAAGGAAGATTTTACTATAGGGATGCGTTACACTCATTGATTGTTCTACATGACCATATATCACCATAATGACCAGATGTGTCTCACAGTTGATAATTGAGTGTGCATGAGACCACTTCCTTCCTCAATATTTTGTCAAGAATAATAGTGTAACAATTAGAGTGAAAATGCATTTAAACAATATTACATTAAACAAGGGAAACTGGTCAGATGTGGTTGATTAATTCAGAGCTTTATTGTAGACAACTGCCGAATGTGAATAAAATGACTAAATATGAAATTATGGAACTGACAGATGGGCAAGAAAATAAGGAAAGCATCAAAGTAGTATAGAGACACCTGTATCGATCCAGTCCCTGATATAGAATATATGAGATCCTGGTACCGCCTGCTGGCTTACATATACAGTGTTCCCTCATCATGTTCGGGGAACATACATTAGAGTTGGAACTCCACAGCAGCAGCAGAACCATAATGTTTCCCCGGGGTAGCGTAGATGATCAGCTCAAATCAGAGTCTTGGTCACTACTTATGTCGTTATTCAGCAGTTTCTTGAATTAAGCATGTTTAAAAGTACACTCAAGAAAATAAATTCTCCAGTAGTCTCACATGGAGCGGGTCATGAATCAGCTCATCAAGCAGTCTCATCGAGGCAGAGGACCTACTCAAATCTACAGTGTGAAGTGTTGAGTTATTGAGTTCAATTACTGAACGATCATGAACTCTAGCACGCTTGGCTTTGTTGACAGGTTTCATGCAGCGCAAAGCTGCAGTGCATGTCATAATGTCTGAGCCATGAGCCACTACTGATGTGAGTGCCGATATTGGTATTAGTTTGTTATTCAGTATTGCGGTACCACTGTACCTCAGTTCTCGAATGTCCCGGACTTCGAACAAATCAAGTTCGAACAAAAATTTCAAGATTTTTTTTCTTCTGATTTCAAACAAAATCCAGAACTCGAACGCCCCCCCTGCAAAAAGCGTGCGCGGACCAATCAGCTGACCCACGACGCGCTTTGTTATTGTGTATAACGCAGCCTCTGTATGCAGACGTGTCCCGTTAGCTACATTTACTGACTGTTTTTTCTTCATATTCAGGTGTAAAACCTTTCCTGTCTCTGCACTGGACCGTGGTAGTGTCACAGGGGAGGTGCTCGCTCTCCACACCTCCGAGGCTGGAGTGCGCACGCCAGGGTTTGATGTCCTGTTGTCGGCTGGAGCTGGGACAGGGATGAGGCGAGTTTCGGACAGAGTGTTACTTGGTTTATTTCTTTGTCACAGCCAAACTGCACATTCAGAGCTGGTCACGCACCGGGCACCTCTTCACTTCTCGACCTTCTCGGCCACACACATAGACAAACAGCACACCTGCAGCAGACACTCTACATTCACGCCTACAAAAGCCTATTTTAAGACTTGGAACGCATTATTTCTTTTTCCATTAATTGTAATGGGAAAAATCGATTCAGATTTCGAACAAATCGCTTCTGGAACAGCCTTCTGGAACAGATTGTGGTCGAGAACCGAGGTACCACTGTATTAGTATAAGTCTGTGTACAGTGTTTTCAGTTGGAGGAATGCCCATTAACTACTACGAATACTTGTACTACTACACCTATCACAATAAACAAAAACAACACTCCAACTGTAACTACAATTGGTGTTACTTATATTATTAAAAAAACAACATACAATTGAATATCTGTAAAGAAAATGGTTATGATGATAAAAAATGTATCATTTTGTCCATTCAACAGCGCTTGAAGACACTGGTTATTTGCTATTTGTTATCATATTCTTATTAAAAGCTTTCATTTACTTTTATTTGCTTTTAATGAAGTTCACAGAAAAAAAGAAAGAAAAAAAAAACCTCATGATTCAACGACTCAGAGTTTGACAAAATTTATGGACATTCAACATCAGATAATCAGTCATCCAAACAAACAAGGTTCAGGGAAAAGGCAGAATCTGAATCAAGGTCTAAAGCAAGAAGGGTTAACAACACCAGAGTTCCAGTCCAAACCAGATAGAGGTTTTCAGAAGGGAATGAGGCAGAAGACGGGATCCAAAGTTCACAAACAAGATTCAGGCAGGCAGGCAGAGAAGGTATGATGGAACATTAGACTGGATGTCTAATAAAGAGAGAAAATCTCTGAACAAGACAGAGGTGTGCAACTGATGAACGGGAGTGGAAAACCATCTGGAGGTGGAGTGGGCATGGCCAAGGTGTGACAACTATCTTAATAACAAGTACACAAGAACACTACCCTTCATAACTAAGTAGAGATGTGAAGAGGGCTCAGTATATTTGAGCCAATGCCACAGCTTAAAACAGCCCCTTGGGGGCTTGCTTAGGGCAAAATCTCAGTTACTGGAAATGAACTCAAACTGGTGACTAACCACCACAGCATCATCAGGATTGACAAGAACGGATAGGCATGAGAGTGGGTTTAAAAATGGATTCAGGCGCGCATTTCTAGGTTCTAGGTTCCAACCTACTGCAGCCAATGTGATGAGCTGAGAGTTTTAATAGGATAATCCTCAACAAAGAATCTATTGCTTCAACTAACGTAGGAATCTTAGGATAAAGCACATTATAGGTGCTTCAATGCAGCCCTGAAAGTACCTGCTGGGAAGTCTTCTAATCAGAATCAACTTTATTGCCATGCTCAGTGGGGATCCCACCAACTATGGTAGTACTTTGGAGTAAAGAGCTGCAAATTAAATTAAATTAAATTAAACAACAAGGGCTGTTCACAAATTCAACAGTCTGACGACCGAGGGGAAGAAGCTGTTCCTGTGAGGGGAGGTTCTGGTCTGGATGGACCATAGCCTCCAGCTAGAGGGAAGAGGAACAAACAATGCATGACCAGAGTGAGAAGAGTAGGCTCTGATCCGACCTGCACGTCTCTGGGTCCTGGAGACATACAGGTCCTGAAGAGGTGGCTGGCTGCAACCAATCACCTTCTCAGCAGAACGTACGATGCGCTGTACTCTCTGCCCTTGTCCCTGGCAGTCGTAGTTTTCGCAACTGCCGCAAGAAAAACATGCTCTGCTGGGCCTTCCTGATGAGGGACCTGATGGTCAGCTCCCATTTGAGGTCCTCAGTGATGTTGGTTCCCAGGAAGCAGAAGGAGTCCACAATGGGAATGGGTAAATCATCCAACATGATATAAATATATATATATATATATATATATATATATATATATATATATATATATATATATATATATATATATATATATATATATATATATATATATATTATACATGCACTGCAGCTATTATATTCCTCCTATTACACAAGTTCATCACACAATCACACAAATATTTACATGGCTGCTCACATCCTAAATGAAAAGTAGTGTTAAACCAGCACCAGGCATACAACCGGTTGATGAATGGTCTTTTAGTCTCATGCCAATAAGTGCCATTCATTTCTTTTCTGCGGTCGACACATGCATGCCCAAGGGTAATTTGTTTAACAAGCATGCCCTAATGTGGTGCTCACTACAACCACTCAGCGAGGGTGCTACCTTGCCACACACCCCGAGGCTGATGCTGGCCAACCAGGGTCGATGAGGGATGTCCTGGGTTCTGGACCGGAGCAAGTCCCTTCAGCTTTCACGGTCTCATATCAAGGATGTGCTTCCTCGGTGTAATCTGGGACGTCCCCCCTCCGCCTTTCATTGTCTGACCCATGAAATCCCGTCAGCCAACAGTCAGTTCTATGTGAGAAGATGGTCATGGTGACAGAATTCATTCAGAAGAATGAATGACAAATAAAAATGTCTGTTACTGTCACTTCACTTCACCTGTTATTTGCTACCCATTTGCATTATGATTCAATATACTGCATTATCAAAGTAGTTTGAAACACTAGGTGAGAGGGAGTACCCTCAAAATTGTCATCAGTTGACCTCTGGCCGAAAGCATTACTTTGACTGAGTTGTGTGGTTGTTGGCTTCATCAAGCAAGGACCTTCAGGTGCGTTTACTTCTTGAGGTCAGTGAAGTGTACCTGCCGCAAATGGAGGAGTTTAGGTATCTCAGGATCTTGCTCACAAGAGAGGGATGAGGGGAGCGTGACATTGACAGATGGATTTGCGCAGCGGCTGGAGTGATGCGATCGCTGTACCAAACGGTTGTGGTGGAGAAGTAGCTGTGCTGAAAGGAAAGGCTATCAAGTTACCACTCAATCTATGTTCATGACCGAAAGAACAAGGTCCATCTATCTATTTGGTGGAATATATTGCAGAAAATGTATTTGTTTAAAAATGTCTCCAGAAAAGGGTGGACAACATGGCAAAAATATATCATGACTTATTTATGTATTTGTTTTAATTAACTTTCAATTTATCATAATCTCTTTTGGATGATTTTATTCTGGTTTGAGGCAATTTCCACACAAGGATTTGTTGCACAAGCTTCATAATACACTAACAATGATTTGTTCTGTCTTCAGATCTTGGAGTGTATTTGTTTGGATCTACATTTAGTTTTTGGCCAACTTTTATACAACAGATCTTTGTTAGCAGTCGAGTGTCAATAATGTTTTGAAGGGAGACGTCACATTAGCCTTGGGCTCTGTGAGCACTGCAGTGTAGACATACATCGCGGGTCCCGACAATTCAAATCATTCTGCTCACTCTCAGAGAGAACCTCAGCATCTTCATCTCTGCTACCTCCAGCTCTCCCTCCTGTCTTTTCCTCAGTGACATGAACGATTCTGAATTGATTCATAAATGTCCAAATTTTGATTATTTAAATGTATAGTAGACGCAAAACTGCAAGACTGCAAGATCCATCTCACTTCCTGACACACGTCCCCATGTAGTCTAACATATGACCAGTTACTGTTTTAATTCAATGTCCTCCAAGCTACGGTGTTTAGGAACAGCAAATACATGTTCTTCACAGATACAGAGACTCACCATCATCTTTTAAGATAATGGTTAGTCACTGCTGGGTCAGAGTAATGGGTAATGCAGCTGCATGACTTAATCATGCTACCTTAGTCTGAATATTCTGTGCATGTCAACGTGGTCAGTGGATTTTAACTGCAAAGTTTGGAAATGTAGCAAGTTCATGGTAAAGAGGTGCAGTTACTGCAGTATTGTAGTGACCTCAATATTGTCTTGTGGTATTTAGAGACAGAACACTGTCCTGTTTCAGATCATCTTTTAATAGCATCTCCTCCCTATTCGCTTCATCTTGACCCACATACAAGCATACACATGAATATCAAGACAAGGTATCATGGCCAGTTTGCTACATTGATTCATAACATTCAGAACTGATTCATTTACATTCTGAATGTGCTCTGAAGTGCAGCAGCAATATTATTGTAACAATATAACATTCACATAAACTTTAGTCGAGACTGTGACTTTTTTTCTCACTGGGTGACTGTAAGATTCTTGTTGATACCTACTTTATAGCTCCCTCCAGCATTTCAGCTATGCTAATAGTGGTGTGGCTTGTCAGAACCTTGTTGGAGCATGAAGCATCCCTCCGTGTTGATGAAGTGCGTCACACATTCATCATCAGTTAACCACAACAAGTGTTAGGGTGAGAAATGGGACACAGCCTTATAGTTAGTTTTTGCTCAAAGTGATGGCCCAACCAGGTCTCGAGGCAATTTGTTCATGTGGTCACGAATATTTAATCTATTGAATCGTGCATGGGGTTAATGAATGGTATGGTATGTAATGTACTTACAAGTAAAGAAACTAAAAACTTGTGAAATGACATGGAATCCTTTGATCATTGCAAATATATTTGTCATAGAAAAGTCCAACAAGCAGCAGAACCAGGTGCAAGTCATGTTTATCAAATTTACTATAGAAAAAAAAAACCTAGAATCAAACTGTTGAGAAAAAAAAATTAAAATAATATATTTTATTGAAACTCCAAAGAAGAAATAAGTAAGGTGTAAATGAAAGTATCACTATAAAATGTTGTAATTATTTTTCAAAAGTGCTTCAACATGTTCTTACATGAACAATTTTTACTGTTGGAGGGGGTGGCATGTAAAAACTTTCAGCGTCCCTCTACGAGGCACTCGCAGACCGACCATGGGCCCTGGTCTAGTTCAAGCACCTTTCTATAACTGATGCAAACTTTGTGTGGAGAGGGACAGGTCTTCCAAGACCACCTTAGGACATGCCTAGAACATTGGCCTGTGGTGTTTACACTGTGGTTGTTTATATCAAGGTACAGAGAAGGTCAGGAGTTGTACTGCTCTTTGTTGTTCAAGAGGAAGCTTCCCAGAGTTCCTTAGAGAAGAAGCATGCGACGGCCACTATGAAGACTGAAAGTGGTGAGGTATGCAGGAAGCAGTTAGGGAAGGTTTCAAGTGGATGCTAAGATTACACCGGGAATGATGTGGTGAGAGGAGAAGTCCTGGAATTATGAGCTGGAAAGGAAAGGAATGAAGCTCCGTAGATGCCGAACAATAAACGTGTGTGTGCTAAAATCATATGATAATAACCTAGTTCTTACAGTTATTTCCCTTCAAAATGAGGGTTGAAGAAGTGAGGACCGGCCTAGGCAAAAAACTCATAACTCTTAACTGGTACTAGACGAAACCAAAACCAAAGTTACATGACACAAATACAATGACCCAGACGTGCTGACAGCGCCATCCCATCAGACCACCATAACTTACAAACAACCTGTCTGAGCGACGAAGAAACTGTGTGCGATCCACATAGTGACACAGCGCTCTGACCGGTCATAACAAATGCAATCTGCAAGCTCTGTCACTCCGAAAAAGACATGCAGGTTGAATTCACTGAGAATGCAGCCAAGTCACTCACCCTCTTTGCTGAAGTCAGAGCCAAAATAAGCACCGTCTTAAGGCTAAATTGCTCCACAGAGGCAGATTCCAGCGGTTCAAAATGTGATCCGCACAAACCATCCGGAATTATCTGAAGACTCCATGTGAAAAGATGCTCCTGACTGGAGGAATAATACTCCGAGCACCCAGAAGAAATCGTTTCACCACTGGATGGCTGCTCACTGAGAAACGGCCATATGCCTGGTGGCTCACAGCGATAGCAGCAGCGAACACGTTAAGCGTCGCAGCTGCTCGACCCGTATCAAAGAGCAGAAAGCCCACAACTCCTGAAAGTGGGCATGATGACGTCACATGATGACATGTTTCTTTCCTCACACCATTTCTGAAAAAGATTCCACCGTGAAGTGTACGCCTTATTGTTGGCCGCCCTGGCACTCTGAACCATAGTCACTACCGATTCAGAAAATCCAAGTGAGCCCAGTCTTACCCTTTAAAATTCCGAACCTTGAGAGGGCGACCTAATATGGGACGGGAACAAATTGTTCCCTCCGCTTGAGTCAGCGACAAGGGAAAATCTGGACGGAGTCCCCGCTGTCAAGCTCACCAAATCCGGGAACCATCTGGTGCCCGGACTCTCCGGTGCCAGCACCAGCACTGAAAGTCCCTGTGTCCTTACACGGTGCAACAGTGGTAACATCAGGTGCAGAGGAGGAAAAGTATACAGAAGACCCTTTGGCCAGGTTGAATGCGCCAATGCATCTACACCCAGTGTCGGAGGGACACTTTCCATTCGCTCAAGTAGCAAAGAGATCTGCAACCGGAACTCCAAAGCAGTCCCAGATCATCTCTACAACAACCTGTGAGAGCCCCCACTCGTCCATGAGAGCTCCCCCCCTTAACGTTCTGTCTGCTCCCACGTTCAGAAGTCCCGGAACATGTCGAGTCCTAAATGACATCAGTCGACTGTCCACCCACGTCAGGATGTTGACTGCCGCTCGATGTAAGCCAGAGACTTCATGCCCCACTGGCGTTTTAGATAAGCTACTGTCGTCGAATTGTCCGACCTGATCATGACGTGCTGTCCTGTCAACAGATGTGAAATGTGAAGAAGGATCTTCTCCTCTGCCATCATTTCCAGAACATTTATGTGTCGTGGGGGGGTCCCATGCGGAGACCCAAAAGCCAGATCCTGTCGAGCTTGGGACTTGGGACAGCACTTCAAGTAGCCGATGACAATGCCTGTTTTAGAATTAGTTGACCATGCAATGCGCACGCACGGCGCGTAAGTTCATTTAAAAATGTGGCGCATTCACTAAAATGACCAACCAATAAAATACATACGTATTATGAGTCTGCACTCGTTTTTTTTCTGTGAGTTTGTAATTGAAACAGCAGAGTGCACTCAGGAATGGGAGTGTGAATAAGATCCAAAATCAAAGTCAAACTGGTGAAATTAGTGACGTAGTGTGGCTGTAACAGGGGTTAGAGAAGCTCAAATAAGTTGAGCCGCAATTAGAGCCCATTAATTTTTTTTCGTGGTTCTCAGAAGTTTCAGTTTTTCATGACCCCATGCACGATTCCATAGATTAAATATTCGTGACCACATGAACCAATAGCTTTGAGACCAGATTGGATGGCCAGGCGTCACCGGTTATAGTGACTCTCTCTTCTGACTGCATTTTTATTAAAACATCTTTCATACTTCTTGGTAGTAGCAGTTTCAGTCAAATGTTAACATTGCTGAATGACATAGTGTGTCGCTTGTTTACAGCACCTGAAGAAGTTGTCGTTTTCTATTACAGCGTGCAGGTATAAATCTTTATGGGAAATTCTTGAAAAAATTAAAATTAAAATAAAAATATGGATGGGAAGATCTTATTGTGCCTTTGTTTTTGTTTGTTTTTCTTTTTGGTCTAGCTGTCATGTTGAAGATCAGACTATTGCTCTCAGTAGTTCTGTTTCTTATTTGATTTATAATATTAGTTCATTAAAACATTTAGTTTATTATGTTGTCTTTGTAAAATAGTTGACAACCAACGTATGAAGCGGAATAATGCTTCAATGGATGTTGTGAATAAGAATATATAATGGTTCAAGCCTATTCGAACCATTCCCGGTGATGCAAAAAATGGTAATGTTGTAGATGAGACAATCTGGAGATTTTGGCCAAAAGACTATTTTTAATTAATTCAGTAAAACTTTTATTATTTATTATTCCACAAAACAGAATGTATTGCATAATATCTAGCCTGTTAAATATCACATGTAACAAAATCGACCCTGATCTACACACATGTGGGAGACGTCTGTCTTTCACGAGTGTGCTTTCAAGGGGTGTGTGTCAGACTGCTGTGACAAAGATGAAATTGACAAATGACCTAATGTCCAACAAAATGGTCGTCATTTGTATTTGAGTGTGTACACATCTGACTGGTCTTTGCTTTGTGCGGACATAGTCAAATTAAGTATAAACTTTTACATTTTCTTCTATGTTTCAGATATTCATTGGATTTATAAGAGTTTGCTTCGATGGAAACACGTCCTTTACTTTGGAGAGGTTTTCAAACATCAAAACAAAGTGTTTTGGCAGCTTTAGAGGATGGACTGGACTCAAAAAACTGCATTTTATCATCGATGTTGAAATTCTGCTCAGAATACATGGAAACATTCTCTCATGTGATGGACGAGTAAGGCCATCCACACACAGGGATGAGTGCCACTCTGCCACCTCGATGGGAGGCGGAATCTTCCAGGATGAAGCTCCTATTTCACTGTGCAGGAGGCTCCAATGGAAATGCTTTCCCAATTTCCTCGTCCTCATCCTCCTGTGCAGACTTGTCATCCCCTGAGTCACCACGTAGTCAAAGCTGCCTAACAATCGGTCAGATTGAAAGCCCAGATGACTGTGAGATCGTGGAGCTCACACTGACCACAGCTATGAGAGAAAACAACCAAATGACTGGTGATATGATTTCAGAATGGGTGAAACAAGATGAGACCATGACTGGGAAAATACAATTTGATGAGTTTTCTGAGAGCCTAGAGAACTCTGTGTCCATCTACCTGGAGGCAAATCAATACTGTACAGAAAGCTGGGACAGCTTTGACAGCAGCAATCGAACTGACATCCATGATTTTGCAAGCACAACAAACAGCTCCACTCCAGGTGCAGATGCTACAGAAATTCCTGCTGCTGGTGATGAGGATGATGAGGAGGCTTTGTTTCTGTCCATCAGCTCTGATGTTGTACTTGGGACTGGAATGGACCTTATGAATCAACTGGCTCTCGGTAGCACTGAGGGTTGGTCGTCCGTTGACGAGGCAGTGTCTGACCTCAGATCTGAAGAACCAACAGAGCTGTGCATTTCAGAGGACCAACGTGAAAGAATCCAAGCACCATCAAACACAATGTACCTGAAATTCAGCCACTTTGCATACTTTGAATTCAGCCAGCCAGTTAGAGCCTCAACTTCGCGGGGGAGGACCACATCTCCCAATGCTACCAAAAGCACTGTATTAGAGCGAGAGAAAGTGTCAAAATTTGACCTCAAGAATGGAAAAGCGAAAGTTGAATCAACACACTCTCCAACCAAAGCCATCAGCCCGGTATTGTGAAAATGGAAGTCTAAAGTCTAGTTCTGTCTCAAACATTATTTTTCCAATTTCATTTCAGAAAAAATGCATCACTCCTATTGGGATGAGAGCCAGGTCCAGGAAGGACAGAATGATGACGTCAGACCAGACAAAAACACACTTGAGTCAACCCATTGGTGGAAAGAACTCGAAGGTCAAGAACAGCCGCACAACACCAGTGGACGCTTTTGCCCGACCAAAGCAAAGGAGTGACACAGTCAGTGGTAAATTGGCAGTTGTGACAGGCCAGGAATTCTGCTTAGATCCAGCCACACAAACAGGGCTGACAGAAAATCACGGGGCTAATGAAGAATTAAAACATCCTGAAGGAGCTACTGTTGGGGAATCCAGAGAGAACCCACAGGTTGGTTGTAAAAACTATGTCCCAGCAGTTTTTCTCACAAATATTTTTCAGCTAGCACATACAAATAAATATTATTATTTGGGCATAAGGTTCCTAACCTATTTTCTGAAGCTTCTGTGTCATGGTTCAATGTGGCTGCGAGTGGACGTCAGCCTGAAATTCCAAATTTATTAAACCAGTGAAGCACTGGGAGCGATGACTACCATCAAGCTGCTGATTGCCATATTGTGATTGTCATCCAATACTGTTTTTCTATGCAATTACGTACAATTTTACAATCACTTTCAAATGAGCTCAGTGGGACAGCAGGTGGCTTTAACGTTCCAAAACTTGTTCGCACAATATACATAGCAATGGAGAAAGGACTACAACAATTGTATGCACTAAAGAATTACACTGGTTCTTGAAAAAAAGTTCTTCGCCAGACAAAGCTGTGACCAATACAGGGCTGAACTCTGACAAAAAATGCCCTTGGTTTGGTTTTTGCTTTTCCAACATGCCAAAATATTATGTGACTGCCTGCCATTCATGCTTTTATTATTAAGATTGGTTTGATTCAAGCCGAGTTGTAGGCGCATACGTTCTTGTCCGTTCAGTCCTCCTCACCTTCAACGTCAGAATGAGGTGAGATATGGAGAGATATCTCTATCCAGGTTTCAAAACTTCTGTAAAAACCTTTAAGTATCTACAAATCTCTTTTCTTACAAGTTCAAAATTGATTGCACTGAAATTGTATTGGGGGGTGTCCTTGCTTTGTGGGCGATCCCAAATCAAGGCTGACAGCCCTCCGAACCGAGACTTGAGGTGTGATATTTTCAGGCAACGGAAATATTGTGATTCCTGAAGAAACATTAACATGTGGATTGTCTGAGGAGAAAGTGCAGATACAACACACTGCGCCAATCGACATCCGTTTTGTGGTGCAGCTTGCCATCACACATGAAATTAAATAAATAAATGACGCCATGGTGTATGAATCCATTATTGATGCGTTATGTTAACTTCCTCAAGCATTTCCAACAGGCTTTATATATGTGTTCGTTCCACATGGAACTGGATTGACATTACATAGCTTGATTGCATTGTATTAACACAGTTAAGTTAGCAGGCAGAACGTTTGGCCACTCAGGTTTTCATCTCACATGCAGCATCTTTATATACCTGCAGTGTGACTGAATCCAAAATGAGCTACAGGTAGTTTGAAGTTGGAGACGATCATCATGACTGATACCGCTCCAACAGTCTGCGCTTTCTCCTTCAACACCTCACAATGGTCCTCATTGCTGCTTCCTCACCGCTTGTGGACGCAGCAGCAATCGTAGCAGAATTTGCCTCTCCCAGGAAACTTGATCACATAACTTCTTAACCCCTCTTTTTTTTGCTTTGCTGGCATTTTATGAAAATGTGAAGTATTTCAATGTCTGGCAAAGTGTGTGATCTCAAATACTTTGTTGAGAGCGTGTGAAGACAACCTGCTTCCCGTATTTGGTATGCTATTGTTAGGCTGGTTGTCAGCATTCCAAACAGATACTGTTTTTCATTACGTAATCTTGGTGTTTACTCCCCTATTTTGGACAGGGAAGCCTGTTGAACAAGCATATGCTTTACTCACTGTGTCATGAGTCACATTGAAAGAACAACTGCCTTTAAATTAGCTCCAATGGTTTTTAGAAAAGGTGAGATTTGTTTCACTCCACATCACAACCACACAATTTCCTTTCTTTGCAAACATCTCCATGTTGGTCAGTTGGGCCGAGAGTTGCAGGTTTGAACAAGACTGTGTCCTCTGCGGTATGTTTAATGATTCAAGACCCAGCTGTTAACTAGTGGAACCATACCATGCTGTTACTGTGAACGGACCTTTCAATATCAGTGGCTCGGATACACTCTAAGGAATCTGAGGAATAGAACAACAGTTTCTATTCCAAAGTTGATGAGAGAAAACAGATGTCAATGGATGAACTTACTCCATGTGTCCGGTGTTCATGGAGTCGGAGGGAGGGTTAAGCTGGGGTTTTGACCGAGAGAGAAAATTGGCCTCTTCAGATTCTGGGTCCTCGGGGGAATGGACAACACAAAAGCAACTTTTTTTAGACACGCTTGTGGTGGAAGCACAATTTCCCTCCCCTTTTTTCTTCTCTCTTTTCCTCTTTCTTCCCTGTGCTAGCACACTTACACACTCCTCCCCTCTTCTCCTACATTCCCTTCTTCTCCACCCTCAAATTTCAGAGTGCGAGTGGGCAATGGCTAACACCATGGTCTCTGTGTGCAGCTCCGAGCTGGGGCCTCTTGCCTGGAACTCTGTAACTAAGCGGCAACTCTTCTTACAGAAAGTCTCATCCAAACTGGGGCCTGGTTCAAGGAACTATGGGAGAAGTCTCAAGGCGGAGAGAGAATCATCTCTGTTTCCAAGTGCACCGAAAGGACCTCCAGGACAAGGTAGCGCTGGGCCCAAACAGAACCGTCCAGATGTGTGCACATCTGTGAAGGAGGAAAATGCATCTACTCCTGCAAGGAAGCCCAGTGCAAGTCTGGGTAAGTCCACACCAGAGACCTTTAAATCAGATTATTAGCTCTGACAAATTTGACAACATGCAGCAACTGAACAACTTTTAACAACTAAGTTTTGTTGTTAGATGTGTGGCTGAGTGTGCTAGCGCAGAAGAATGTTAGCCTGAGATCGACCCAGGCTCACTTTAAAATGCCTTCCACATGCCACTACAGCACTTACCCTGCACTTACAAAAAGACACTGCAGGTTTGAGGTCTGTCAACTGGTCTGTTACACAATGCTTTTGGAAATTGTGTAACACATGAACATGTTTTCTGACACGGAACTTCTCTCTTGATTGGCTGAGTTAAAACGTAACTTGTGTGTTCATGTGTCAACATGTTTGTTTTGATGAAGTCTGTGTGTACCCTGTTTTGTTTTTCCTTCATGTCAATTCTGTGTCGACCATACGATGTGAATGCGCATGTGCTCAAGTTGAAATGGTGTGTGATATTAAGTACGGGACGTCTTCCCACCTGTGATATGGGATCCAACTGATGTGGGTGTTTTGACAGTTATTTTCCGTGAAAAAGTGAGCTTCAATGTTGAATCCTATCAGTCAGTGCAGTAAGTGCATTTTTATGTGTGTTCATGATCACGAACGTGTGTATATGATCAGCTTCATCATTGTCACATTGTGATGAACAATGGATCATCTGTTCTCTCAGGGGAACAAGAAACATGAGACAATATTTATCAGCAACTTCTCTCTGGTGAATGGAGAGCTGTCCTTCACCAGAGTTCTGTGTGTCATGGCTCCCTGAACAATAGTGGAGATGAAGTGGAGATTATTACTAGTCTATTAGAAGACATTACACAGCAGATTTTTTTGTGGCGAGGCGGAGGGTGGCTGGAGTAAACAGAGAAATGCCGCTGATGTTTAGCTTTTCAAGAGGTTAGGTTTAATATTATGTGTCACTGAAGAAATAATGTCATAGTGCAAACTGTCATCCACCTCAGGGTGATTCTCTTTTGGTCTCAAGGATTTTCAATCGAAATGCTGTTGGAATATATTGCTGTTTTGACCAGAAAAAAATGTTTGGATTCTTTCTTTCTGCTCGTTTAAATGAATTGTCTGGACATCAGTTGTAAGGTTAACTTTGTTAAATGTTTTGTTTAATGTGCATTTAAATTGAAATATAAGTGGATAATAGATTGTCCTTAGATAGACAAGCTTAAACACACATGCATGGTTCTTGCTAAGTTATACCATCTCTGTCTTTCAGGAGTTCCTAAAGCTTCACCATCTTCTTTGGCTGTCCTTGATCTCACCGCCGCCAAACCTTCAGCCAACCAGCACACAGCAGCCTTACGAAGTGATTCACAACTTCCTCACACCCTTTTATCTAAACTTCCTGTCAAGGGGCTTGCCAGTGGAAGTGAGCTCACCAGTGTCACAGTCAAAGGTGAGGCACACACACAAATACACATGCTCGCAACGATGGCGGGGAGATTTTAAAAAAAGCGGAGAATGCTGTCCACTAGCTCGAAAAATCATTATTCTACCCAGCAGTTTTTAATTCTTTTTTCTTTTTTGTGGATTCATCAGTATAGGAATGAATTGTCTATTTAATAATAATGTCATAAAATGCATGTATTTCTTATTAATAGACCTTTTGCAATTTCAGTATTTGCAATGTGCAGTCTCAATGCAATCGTTTTTCCGAACAGGGAACTCTGGATTTGTCTCTCACAGAAGGCACTCACATATCACATCCAAAAACGTTGCATTTTTTATTATACATTTCATACAGATAAAAAGTGCATCTATGAATTCCATCAACTTCTTCAGAAGATCAGGAAATTTTCTCATTTGTAAAAACATTTTGATCACACTTTTTTAAAATAATCATCATCATCATCATCATAACAATAATAATAATCATAATAATAATAATAATAGAGAGGCATGTCTCTGGTTCTGTACACATTTTCACTTTCAATCGAGAAAACATGTTCTGAAATCTTGATGAATGGTTCTTTTGTCTTTCCTCCATCGACTTCCTGTGCCGACTACTTCCTGAGCAGCAACAAAGTTGTTGAATGCAGCTGACTTTGGATACTTTTTACCTCTTTTGCTATTGTGGAAACCACTGAGACAGCGCACACTTTCATATGTCTTAACAAAAACACAGAATAACGGGATATGATCAAAAGAGAATGAGAATTTATTTGCCTCGTAGAAAATTCTTAGATACATAGCCATTACATACCCATACATATCTCCCTGACTCCATGTTCTATCGACTGCGCTACACTGACGCCTTATATTCTTAAGACTGCAGTTTTATATATCTAACTATTGTCTTCAAGCGATGTTGAATTAACATGGACAATACATTTTGTTTTTAGTGTCACATAAAATTTGATTTATTTCAGTTAATTGATTGTGTGTTGTGTTTATGTAAGTCAAAATGTCCTGTTTCTGCATGATTGATCTGAAGATTGTATTCCTACCGTGAAAATGAATAGCTGAACCAACCTCCAGTCACAGTAACAGCCGGAGAACGTTCCACTGCAACGTGTGCGTCCATTTTGTCCATTCATCCATTACCTGTTATCATCCCCCATCCTGATCCTAACCTCATCCATCAGGCATTACCACACTTTTCACTTGAAATGCTTATAATGCTTGCAGCATCCAGTCTGCAGCATGGATGGCTGCCAACATCACACCTTTGCTGTGAGAACATGTTGCTCATTGACATCTGTGAAACATTGTCTGATAAACCAAATGAAAGAGATGCCACATTTGAAATACTGATGTTTAGTAGGAGGACCTGCAGATACAGTGGGAGCCAATTTACCAATTTCCCATATACATGACGTAACGTTGGTCACATAATTTCCTGTGTCTTTAAGACTTTGGGGACAGATTTTGGATTAGGGTTAGGGTTCTCACCATTTCTGTGTGAGTCCACTTTAGCATATCTATCCTAGACTAGGATAGATATGCTAAAGTGCACCAGGATTCCTAGTGAGGTCCAGTATTGGGGAAAACACTCCCTTATGGGGAGTTTGTGGGTGTTTGTGGGGTTTTTTTTCCTGACCCCACAAGGTTGACCCTCAATTTGAGGATGCTTGCTTCAAAATAACTGGGTCATTATAGTTTAACTTTGGTTCAGTGTCCTGGTTAAGGTTAGCCATGGTTAGGTTTAAGGTGAGAGGCTGGGGAAAGTATCATGGCAATGAGCGGTCCTCACAAAACATAAAAACATAGACTGTTGCACATCTACTTTGGTGACGCAGGACACTTGATCTTGTGTTTTTGTGTGACTTATCCTGACAGGTGGGTGGACAGCTCTCACACTCAAGCGCTGATACTGTGCATTGTACAAACACAAACTTTGCATGGGATGTGATCTTGTCATTGACACCACCCATCCTGACTTCACTCAGGGTGTTTTCACAGCAACACACCAGCTTCCTCTTTAGAGGTTAAATGAGCGCGTCTGGTCAGGTTCTACACAGCATGTCTCTGTGTGATGAACTGTCCACACTTTCAAGGAGTGGTGTGGTGGTGTAAATATATTTGCTTTCCACTCAGGCTGGGATAAACATGGCTGAAACATCACTATTCCTTATGTTTTATATTAATAATTAGCAAAATATGAAGCAAATCATTGTTAATCTTAAGGGTCCCTGATACTCTTAAGTGTGATTTGAAAGGTTGGAAGAATTTCATATTTCATGCACAAGTCAGATGAATTTGCATAACCTCTACTCACATTTTTGGCTGTCATGCAGAGAGTTGTATTCTCACATCCCAGGACCCGAGGAAACTGCCGGCAACTGGCTTCTGAATAGAGATGTGGAGCATGGGATGGACATGACGGAATGACAGGGTTGATGACCCTCTTGATTTCATGCGGTCAATTTACCCAAATGGCATCGTGACACCACAAGGCCTGCTTGAAACGAGAACTGGTTGCAGGTCATCCTGGACCGAGTAGTGCAAGCTTTTTGAAATACTCCTTCACATTACAACTCACCTCATTCCACCAGAAACATTTGTGTGGACTCTGCGTGACATGCCAACTTGAAAGTGTGTCCCTAGCTGGGAGCATGCAGGCTGTGGCACTAGCGAGAACCTCAGAGAATCTTAGAGCCTCCACTCTCAGCCTCCGCTCTCGAATGTCCCTGGAAGCTGCGACTTCCTGGACTCAGCCGCGATGTTGCACCTGGTGAAAAGCAAAATTACTGTCAGATAGATTCAACAATATTCTGGTACATGGAATCTGGAATCAGCGACAAAGGTTCTCCTTAGAATTTGCGCTGTGCCATGGTGCTTCTTTGGCATGCCATGGTGTGGGGCACAGGGGCAGTGGACTTCGTACAAACTCTCGCATTGGAGCTGATTTTGCACAACTCTGTCTGTTAAAACTGTATACAGCCAGAGAAATTACCATTTGGATTTTTTTTTAAAGACACTCCTGCTTCTATGATACATGTGAAAATCTGAGGTTTTTGATGTGTTGATCTTGATGGGGAGCTTATGCCAACATTTGGGACCTTAGACTGCAAACAGATTTTTATACCTAAAGCTGAGGGTTGTTATGTTCAATGAAGCTGGGGGCCAGAATTGTTCTGAAGAAATTTAAAATAGGAAATAAAAGCTTAACACACAATGAGATGTCAGTCTGTCTGTTTTCATTGTTGGAGGCACAACTAGGCTCCACATATTTGTTCACAATGACAACATGCATTGGAAATTATTTAGGTTTGGTATTTAAATGAACTACATTCTGAGTCAACAATAGCGATCAAAAGCTATTGGCAGTCACATGTAAGGATTTGGCTGCATGGATTCCGACTCTAGGCCTTCAGTTTGAGATGTAGTACAGAGATAGGGGAAGAGGAGATGTTGAAATTAAACTGACTTGAATTCTCTGATCTTAATCCAGGTAGTGGTGGAGCACCAACAGGATTAAAAATCAATGAACGTGGGAGTAAAAGCAGCCTCCCTGGGAGCAGTGGGAACACGCCTGCCTCGTCCTCCACCAGCACCAGTGTTCGCAGTGACACTGCAAAACCTCCTGCTATGAGAAACAGAACACAGTCACTGCAAGCCCGAACCATGACTTCAGGTGTGTATCTATGGGTGTGTCAAGGAGATGTGTGACTTAATTGACATCATTCTTATTTGTTTCATAACCTAATTTCAACATTGCATTCAAAACATATTTTAAAAAATTGTCTATCACTTGTCAAACACTAATCAGGATTTTAATTATCTGAAGTTAATGATAAAATTCTTTTTATTGTTGAATATGATGCTTTTACTAAGCAATGTAACACTACACAGTTATAATTTTCTATGCAACATAGCAGATTCAGTAGTAAATGGAAAAGTCCAGTCATGTGGCCCGAGTTCTGTAGTTTGTTAGTAGCACCAAATTTGCATCACATAACAAAAGTGTTTCATAGGTGTTGAGGGGAGTTCTTCCTGCACATTCTTGAGCTTCTCTTTTTCAAGAAAACAAAAAAGAACCATCTAATTATCATGAGATGCACAAATGTGCTAAAATAAAATAAACCACAACCAACAAGGGCTGTTCACGAATTCATCAGTCTGGCTGGAGTTCTGGTCTGGATTGACCGTAACCTCCTGCCAGAGGGAAGATGGACAAACATATAACCAGGGTGAGAAGGGTCAGCTCTGATCCGACCTGCACGTCTCTGGGCCTGGAGACATGCAGGTCATAAAGAGGTGGCAGTCTGCAACCACTCACCTTTTCAGCAGTCCAGATGCTCCAGAATGAAATGAAGGGCTTGGTTTACTGCATCGCCCACAGATGTGTTGGCTCTGTTGGCAAACTGCAATGAGTCCAGGAGGGGAGCAGTGATGGATTTCAGGTGGGAAAAAACCCAACGCTCAAAGGACTTCATGACCACAGACGTCAGTGCCACTGGTCTGTAGTCATTCAGTTCTGTGATCTTGGCTTTCTTGGGAACAGGAATAATAGTGGAGGATTTAAAGCAGGCTGGAACATGACAGGACACCAAGGATGTCTTGAAGATGTCTGTGAACACTGGAGCCAGCTCAGTAGCACAATGCTTCAGGATGGCAGGGGAAACTCTGTCCAGACCCACATCCTTCCGAAGGTTCAGCTTCCTGAACTGAGTGAGCATGACCTGCTCCATGATGTCAAGAGAGGGGGGGGGGGCTTTTCACACTATGGGTTCTGTCTCGGGTGGCCTGAGTCCGATTTGCCCCCTGCTGTGCAGTCTCGCACCTCTGCGCCCTCAGGTGATGTCCCTTTGTTCCTCCTCACCTAGTAGTGCTCTGCGCAAAATAGCTGGTTTGTGACTCACAGTGAAGCACATCTAAAGGAAGTGATAGTGACAACGACAACCTACCGCCATCGGGTTGTCAATTGTTAGTACTACGAGTCGTCCTCACCTCAGATACGCACTGATGACAGACCTACGCCACGGCTGCAACAAAATATGGTGTTTCACAGCCAAAACTAAACATGAAAGAGTGTTGTCATGTTTATTTTACAAGGAAATAGCGGAAACAAGCTGCATAATACGGAGCGTCTTGATTGATCCACGCTGCTCTCACAACACCTTGAACAAAGTGAGAGAGATTACTGACGATCGAGAAGATTTTAATCATTGAAGTACAGATCCAGACGTTGGAAATGATCGATGAATAGTCTGGTGATCTTCAGTAACTTGGGGAAAATCAAGCTGCATCTTTCCTAGTCATTCTCCTCATCATGCAGACAGCTGCGCTACAGCCACGTCCCAGGACCGAAAATAGTTACTGTAGAGCGCAGCATTATTCATTTAAGCAAATCTGTCAATAAAATCAGGTGTTTAGCAGCCTATTGAAGGCAAAAACACATGAGTTATCAAAAATCTGCACACATCGCGAGTCCCGGACCGCTGCCCTGCGCTTCGCTCCTGAGCACAATTTTCCTGCAGCTCCCGGCTGCACACCTCAGTGTTCTGGGAGTTTGAGAAGTCGTTTTTGAACGATGTTGTCCGCCCAGACAGCGATCAGACCCTTTACTGCCCGGCATTTCTCTTATTTGCGTGGAGTCGCGTTGTACACATAGTTTCCGGCATCTAGTCGCCTGAGGCGAGAATCTTACCACCCGCTGAGAGTTCCTGAGACAAAGTGCAGGTCTCGAGCCAGGATCAAGTCCGCTTCCAAAACCCAACTCGCTTGTGTTCACATCTCGGACTTCTGAGCCGAAAGAGCTTTGTCTCGAGACAGAACCCGTAGTGTGAAAGCGCCCAGAGGTGTTGGGGCGAAATGGCTGCTCGAAGCGACAGTAAAAGTTGTTCAAGTCCTGTGCAAGAGAACTGCTGTCTAAGTTTGCCTCAGTATACGGCCTTAGCTTTCTTCAGCTCCCTCTAAAGCAGATACTTAAGCTCTTTGTAGCAGTTCCTATGCCCACTGTTGCGAGGTGCCGCTTTCTCCCGTCCAGTCTGGCTGAGTTTTGCTGTGAACTAAGGTTAGTCATTTGCAGAACTCACGTTGGCGTGCATTGGAACTATGCACTCTTCACAGTAGCTGATCCATGAAGTCAAAGTGTCTGTATACTCATCCAGATTATTGGTAGCTGCCCTGAACGTCCGCGCTCGGCGCAACATACACAGCGACTAGAATAAATGAAGCGAACTCACGCGGGGAGTAAAATGGCTTAGAGTTCACTGTAAGACATTCCAGATGATGATGGTCTGCTACGTTTAACCACACCCCATTGTCTCAATGACTCACATGTTATCAAGATGACCCATGTACGTACGGTCCCATAGTTCCGTGGAAAGGTGGCATAAAAAATTCTTTCTGGTTGTGTCCCCAGGATTGAAGAGTCCTTCCGTCAATAATCACAATGTGATTAAGCAGTCATCTGTTCATCCTGCAAAGGTCTCTTCTTCTACAACACCCAAAAGCTTGCCACTGCAGAGAAGTGGTTCAGCACGACTCAGTCGACTGAACAACACAGGTACGTCACTGAGGAATGATTCCTCCTCGTGTGGTAATGATTTCAGTTCTCCTCCTAACTTCTCCTTTGTGGAACTCGCACCCAAGATGTTCGCTTTGATCTTGGGCTGTTGACCTCCTGCTTTTCTCCCGGAGGTCTCTGAGAGACATGTGGGAAGACAGTCACAGACGTCAAGTCACAGACATCAAGTCACAGACGTCAAGTCACAGACGTCAAGTCACAGACATCAAGTCACACACATCAAGTCACAGACGTCAAGTCACAGACATCAAGTCACAGACATCAAGACAGGTCACAACCATGTTTCAGCGAATACGTTAAATGGACTAATATTAATTATTGTTGATATTTTGGTTGACAGAAAATGTACAGAGTCAGATGAATTGAAATATCATTTGAAAAATTGGATAAGATTCTGTTTATCAAGGCAAACGAATCAATAAGGAGGATCGTCGGTCAGTAGTTTCATATTTCTGACCATGTTTGCCATCTAGTGGTAGAAAGCGGAAACAGGCACTGCAAATGTCGTTACGCTGCTTTCATTTACTGCACGTTGACACTGGAGTGACATCAAAAACAAGAGGAAGATAAGAATTGACAGGTAATACTTGTGAATTTGTGTGTGTTTCATCATTTAAATTCAAGCAATTACGTTACCAAATTAACCAAATTAAAATGGTAGTACCCAGCGTCTAACTAAATACAAAACAACACATACACTCAAAATATGAAGTAAAACTAACCGAACTTCATCAAGCAGCAATTAAAGCGCACCTCTCTTTGAGGTCTGCAGCAAGAGACAATGGAGCTAGTAAGAGGCTGTGAGTGAGGGAGAGATTATTCAAATCCATCCCCTCCCCCTCCTTCACTGAGGCATCCCTCCCTGTGTGTAAAAACGCGCGTGTGTGTGCGTCTGAGTGGCTTCTCCAGGCTACGCACTAAACACAGAAAAAGAGAGAGAGAGCATCCAAACAGCCATATTTCACTGTTTCTGCGCCTGGACACACGTGGACTCTGTGTGTGGGATGCATGAGAGGATTTGTGTTCATTTGACGAATGACAACTGCAATGATCAGGATTTTCCCTCCTTCTACCTCAACATCATCGCTTCTTCTTGTACAGTCACGGGATCCACCTAGCTCTTCTGCATTTGTTTTGGCGCCATTTCTTGCTCTCTCGCAGTTGGCTTTTATATTATTTAGCATTTCCAGTTTGACCTTTAATGGAAAGACTGTGAAGGACAAGATGCAGAGGCACCCTTCTCAGTTAGTAGCTGTTCGATGTGTTTGGTGATGCAGCAGTGGATAATACCGGTCAATGACTCTGTTTCCAAAGGCAGTTTTTGAAAGCCTTGAAAGACATTTCCCTTGGGAAAGACTGAAACAACGGAGCAACAGTGACATCACTGAGGAGGACTCAGTGCCGGGAAGACGACAATGTTATGGTCCCCCAGACGGTCTCTGTCCAACTTCCATGTGAAGCTGACAGCCAAAGGACTTTTCAGAAACCTCCAGCTTCTGTCAGGATGCCGGAAGAACACTGTGATCTTCCACGCAGGTCTGCTGATGCAACTCTCATCTCCCCTCACGATCTCCTCTATGTCACTTTGTCCAGGCTAGTCGAGCAGTGCTTTCATTGATTTCACATTTTCTTCGTTCCTCATCTTCAGACCTGTCATCGTTCACCTCTTCCGTCAGTTTAGCTCGGGAACCTCAGCTCCTGCTGCGACTCCCTTCCCCCCCACTTCCACCTCATCCCACGCCCAATTCAGCCTTTCTATTAACCTCACGTTGCTATGGCCTCCTCAAGTATCATGCAGCAGTGATGGTGAAGCAGGGTTTACAAAGTGTCTGAGCACCGGCCTGAGGAAAAGCCACTGCCATGTTGCCCAGGCCTGGGTATGGCTTGCTCACACAAACTAGATGCTGCAGACAGATGCAGAGTTTGTTAGCGCTGGGCAGCTTCAATCCATCCTGTGATGCTCCGTCCTTCTCCACCCTGAGGACTCCTCTGACAGCGAGAGCACATATGTATGCAAATATACGATGCTGATTGTTGCTGATGCTGAAATCACTGATTTCACATCTACAGTATTAATGGCTGAGGACCTGGAAAGGGCACTTAGTGGTCATTTGTTTGATAGCTTTTGTCTTTGCTGCATAAGAAGAAACAGTTAATGGCTTTGCTCTGTGGAGGTAGAAGCTAGGGCCAGTGGCCCATGCATGCTAAACATAAAACCTGAAGCTATGTGGGGTGAAACAGTGTTCTCTCTCAATATTAAGACTATGGGGCAGGATAACCCACTGTTGCCTGGCTTTCGCGATTTTGAGCTCAATGATAATTGAGCATCCTTTCTGATGCTATTCCATTTGTCTTATTAAACGAGAGTCTTTCACTGTGCTGTCATACTGGTGACATCATGCTTGTGCCTCTGGCAGGAATCTGAGCCTTGCTGCACGTGTTTGTGAGCCACGTGCCTCCACAGTCTGAGCTCCGCAGACCCACTTCCCCACTACTGCCTTGAGCCTAAAATGTAGGTTAGAGCCGGCTTTAGTCACTACACCAGCGAACCATGCAGGATTTAGTGTGATGTTGCTATTTTTCAATCTGTGGAGTCAGATGAGGATATACTGTATCTGCTCAACTGGCGACGTCCTCGGTACAGCTTCTTCTACATCTGCTGCCAATTTGGCGTTTCAGTTCTCTGTGAGCAGCCAAGTGGGAAGATGATGAAGTCTCTGTGGTTTTTTAACGTTTGCGCCTCTTTTGGTTTTGGAAACTTCTCTGTGTGTTGCTCACAAGCTTGAAGAGTAGCATCTAGAGGTCTGACCTACTTATTAGATATTTTGGGACATACAGATAAATGAAGAGGGCATGGAGCACAGAAATAAACGTATGGTCCAGGTCTCATGAAAAGCACACGGAGATAATTCGAAGAGATTAAAGAAGAAGTAGGTGATGAAGTGTTATGCTGCAGAACATTGTGTAAAACATACATACATCATCAGTTAACCACCAGGATGGCAGTGAGTGCTGGAGCCGATCCCAGCAGGAATACACCCTGGACAGGTCGGCAGTCCATCGCAAGCACACACCATTCACACACTAGAGAACCCAGAGAAGACCCACACGCAATAAACAAAAAAATAAAATATGTCTTACGGGTCTAAGGATTACTTATCGACTTCTATTCATTGATAATAAAAGACAACCTTCCTCATACAGAAGGTCACAACCAAACCTTTAGGTAGTACTGTTTCATTAGTCTTATCAATAATGATCATCCTTCAGAGTCTTGAGTGAGTCATCAGGTTGTTGCTAGGTTACCACATAGTCTAGTTTGCTCTCAAATGGGTGATATGCTCAACACCTACTTGTGGATAGCAACTGCGTACTTGTTTCCGAGGCAACCTGACTGCTGGAGAGAAGGGAAATGTGTAGAATTGCCAGAGATCATCTGTTGGACAGAATAAAGTAAATAAAGTTGCATCTCATTATAACCACGAAAGCATTACCATTGTGTATCAGCATTAGCAAAAGCTGATGAAAAAAGTAAGCTAGACCAGCGTTTTTCAACCGGTGTGCCGCGGCACACTCCGTGAGAGACTGTCAGGTGTACCGTGGGAAATGATCCTATTTCACCTCATTTGTTCTGAGATAGAGGTGGGCTATATGATGACATTAAATCATGAACAATTAGAACCTGTTGACGATCTACCAATGCGAGGAGATTACATGGATTCGGTCTCATTTATACTTTAGCTTTCATCCCTCGTCTATCGCTGCGCACAGTATTGCGCACAATGCTCATCTTCCCACACACTCAAAGCGAAAAAGCCGGTCAAATGTGCAACTTCGAGTTGTTTCTAAACCTGATGCGCCTCTAATGTGACCACACACCTTCATGACAGAATGATTCATTGGTGGACCCCGACACCAAAGTCAGTCTGAGCTGCATAGCTAACAGAGCAGCAAACGTGACGTCTCCCTTCAAAACCTTTACACTCGTAGACCATCAAATTCTGCTTCATAGTTTAAAAGACAGCAAAAACTAAATGCAAAAGGAAATAAATGTGCTTCAAAATGTGAATGAAGAGAAAAAGAATTATTGTTGTTATGAAGCAAGCTGAGGCAAAAAATGTGTCTGGAAATTCACCAAATTAGAATAAAATCATGCAAAAGACTTTGGGATAAAATTGAGTTATTTAAAGTAAATAAATAAATCATGATGTATTTTTGCCGTCAGACCGGTAAACACTGTGTTTGAGCAGCAGCCTCAGCCAGAGTAGTATTACGTTTGATATTTCAATCTAGCTCACAGTAGTATTCATTATATTTAAGTAGACTTAAGCCAGACTCAAACAGGTATGCCCTCACCACTACGCTTCTATTTCTGCGACGGACTGCAGATCCACAACAACAATAATGTTTTATAATGTTTTTAAATATGCACGTGCCTGTTGACTTGTTGCTGGTGTTGCTCACACACTGGACCTTTTTCTTTCAGTGGACAAAAACAAGTCCCGGGACATTAAGGGAAGGTCAACAACAAGCAATGCTCTGGTACCACCTGCTGCTGGAGGAAACCATCACAGTCCTGTGTTAGATCAGGTGGGCGACTCAGCTGTTTGTGGTGCCTAGATTGTAGCATACACTGTTGAGGTCACACACATTGTATGACTGCTACAACATTCTATTTAATTTTGTTTATTTTCGCAGGTCGTAACAGATGTGGCCACACCTGCTACCAATTCTGACAACAGAGCTCGTTGTCTCAGGCAAAAGGCGAAAACCTCTTTGCGAACCAGTCCAGAAAGAGGATTATGCCTGCAGAATATATCCAATCTGGGCACACCTACTCTTACAGACCAGAACATAATGGCTAAACCGACCTGGAGCAAGGCCGAGGCGGAGAAAAAGAATCAAGCTGTCAGCCAGCTGAAGCGGCTGCTGGTCCAGGGCAACAAGAGAGTGGAGGCCCTTGCTACAGTGATACAGCATCTTTTTACTGAGGTACCTAATCGTCGCTGAATATTAAAACCGACCATGTTCATCATCAATTTTCGATGTAGGACAGTCTGCTTGTTTCTCACATGACAGTAGCAATGCCTGTTCAGTGTACAGTACGTCAGCTAAAGGCCTGCTGAATCCCCATGGTGACAGCATCGAACCCCCTGTGTCCATCTGCCGCTTGCCTTTACTGAGGAGAGCCATTTTGCTCCGCTTTAGATAAGATATCCAAAATGTAAACGGTACAACAACCAATGGAGCCAACAGAAGTGCTGTGTGAATGTGCAGGCCAGCTTTGAAATAAATGTGAGCCTAGACAAGAGGAAAAGGACCAGTGTGAATTCCAGAATGGAGAGCATCTGCACTACAGTGCCCACAGTTAACCAAGGAAACAAAGAAAAATAGGAATTGAATGGTGAGAGGTTCCTACCCAGCTGGTTGGATGCAGCTCTGGAGCCATGGATTGCTGACCCCTACTCTCCATGGCAGTATAGTGACGGGATGAGGGCTCAAAGTCAGGCAAGCTCAGGCAGGCACACCGAAATGTACCCATCTGTCCATTTCGGGAATATTTCACTGGTGTCACCATGGTAACAGTAATGACAGCGAAAAGTAATAGCCCATGATCAGCACACAAGTTTTGACACCATGTGAGCATTCAATTGGATTGGTTCTAAACCTAACCCTCACCCTAGTCCTCAAAATACTGTCTGAAGATGTGTCTATGATTGGAAAAAAATGCAGATTTTTGCTGGATATGTACGTTTTTTTTGGAACACACATTGATTAGAAATTCCTGTAGTCACCCATGTTTGGTTGTTAGAGTGGGTTCACTGTGCCACATGGATGACAGATGATGTTGACATGTATGCACTCGTCAAAGCATTTTTGGCACTCGGCACAGCGTTAAAAGGGTAGATGAGGAAAAGCATGAGTTTGTACACACCATCCTTGCCCTGAGGAGAATCACAGCAACATCCTATAATTAAAGAATCAGTGAGCAGTTGGTGGAGATGTTGTGTTTAAAGTCTAGCTGCAGGTAAGGAAAGAGACGGGTGATCAGTGTTTTTGCAGGAACATGACCGTGTCCATGCCCTGCCATCACTGTAGCACAGGGATTATGGTCACTCTTCTGTCCAGGTGACCAACGTGTGTGGGGCACCAGTCCTTCACACTCTCTGATCCTTGCAGTGTGTTGCCTCATATAACAGCTGACTCTTTCAGAGAAAGTCGCTCATTAACTCGTGGGTTAACTTATTATCTGTGCTTGTGTAAAAGTTGCATAACCTTCACCACCTGTTCAGTTTGGTGCGAGTCTTTAGAGATTGCTGCGAACATGCGGTTCCTTTGCACTGTAGTAGCCGGTGGTCAGAAGAGCGTGGTCAGTTGGTCAAAAGGTAGCATGGCTAGGTGACAGAAAAGAGGGGGAGGGTACAGGAATGCAGCCACAGTAGTTGTGTATATTTGGCAGGAGGAATTCCTCTTGTATCTTATCTGCTTCTCCTGATTGTGAACTGAATATAAACGGATGATGGGGGGTGGGATTCTGGATGGAGAGGTGCGATGGTGGTCCACATGTTACAATAAAAAATGAGAAGATGTTCAAGCTTCGGAATTGTAAAGGTGAATACATATATTCAGTTATTTTGTGCCATGAGTCGTTCCATATGTTTAAAAAAAACTTGCTCTGTAACACTACAGTGAGATCCATTTAAAATAAAGTGGAAGGATGAGCTGTTTCATGATCAACAATATAAAATATAATATCTATACATGCTGGGGTGGGAAACTGTCACAACACGAGTCACAGGGGACTTATTCATATAGGTTATTGGTGTATGTGAGCCTGATATCATGTTGCCGTTCTGACTTACCTGAGTTTGTCTTCACTGATTTGCTCTTATACATTCATTAATGAGAATATTTCGCCTTATACTGGGAGCTCTGTGAATCCTGGTGATTCAAATCTAGACGCACCAGTTTTGCACCCCCTTGGTAGAAAGATTTGATGGCTGTTCAGGAATCCCTCACATTCCTCATCATCTGGTTTCTGGGCAAGCGGGGGAGGACCCGTAGGCGGATCGGGGTGGCCAACAGGTAGCAGTGGGAGGAGTGTGAGGCAAACACATACTCACATGCACACATACAGAGAGGGAATGTGTTTTCGCAGCACCAGAGAGACGTGTGTGTGTGAGAGGTGTTTTTTTCATGGTTCTCACTGGACCTAAGCTAGCTATAGATCAGTGTATGTCTACTGTGACATGGGTTCCACTGCCAGCAAAACCCACCACAAGAGCCCGTATCACCACAAGAAGAAGCATAAGGTGTGTGAGCTGTTTTTCTCTTTGTTTCTGAAATTAACCTTTTGACGCTTTCTTAGACGATTTCATTGCGCTGATGATCTATTTGGAATTCAGTTCATCGTATTTTCGCTGAAACACCATTTTAAAATACAAACACCAGGCCACATTGGGTAGTGCTAGAAGAGAAAGTTGGGGGGACAATTGTTTGGTTCTCACGCTGTCTAGGCCAGCCTCTGCTCCTTCACTGAACTGACCCTCAGACAACAGATGGGCTTTATGGCTTTGTGTGTGTGTACTTGTATAGCTATCCATGTGGGGACCACCTGCGCGGACATCTTTTAAACCTCAATTTGAGGAAAAGTGAAAAAATAATAGGTCATTATAATTGGGTTGAAGTTCTGCTAAGAGTCCTGGTTAAGGTCGGTGAGTGTGATTGAAAAAGAACAGGCAGGAGCGTGAGCATGCATACTTCTACTACTTCATGTCTTACATCATTTTGAATGCTGAACTATCAGACTGCACTGTGCACTGTTTTGCAGCTGTATGTGAACCTTAACATAGGGAATTACAGTCTGTTATATAACAGAGTTTGGCATGATCAAGCTTGAATATTTTGGCCAGGTTTCTTGTATTGTAAAAACGTCTGTCCATACCTCAATGTGTTTTAGCTGCAGAAAAGTCAGAGTTGCCTTGTTATAAATGAACTATGTACTGTTGTGTGTATTCTGCTATCACTTCCAAGTGTTTGTGTTTCTATCTTGAGGGCAGGACAATAATTGGAAGTCATGCTTCCTGTCATGAGGCTGTTGAGTGAAAAGTCTATAGGGCCGACTGCATTCAAATTGAGGTTCACTGTGACAACTGTGACTTGTGGAACTGCTTACAAGCTGTAAATGTGTTGTGCATTTTCTTGGAATTTAAACAAAAAAAACAATGGTGTACCCTGAGAGGATTTAAAGTCTTGTTCCCTTTTGAATGGAATGTGTAATCATCAAACCTTAAATGATGTTACTCAGTGTGACAGGATTATTCATTGAATTGTTGGTGTAAACAATCAATATTTATACTATTCATATGTATTATTATGGTGCAGTGTTACACAATAACAGTCAAGTGAGACCAAAACTGGGTTGTGTATTTCTTGTTCTAGCATGAGGAGGCGCTTAAGCAGAAGAAGGAGTTGTCTCTGCAGCTGATCAACCTCCGGGATGAGCTGGGTAAGTTATCTGCTTCTGTAACTCACCTCATCAACACAGCTGTTGGTGACCTGCACATCAGGCCAACGCCACCAGCAACGAAACACTGCTCATGTCACAACTTCATTTTTGTGACTCCAGTGGTCACCAGTGCAGTTTTGGGGTTACAGAGACTGAAATAAATCTCAATCTGTATGGGCCCTGTTGTTAACTTAATTTAATGAAAGAAACCTACTTCAACGTGTTCAATAGCTTATCACTAACTACAGAGAGCTTTGATGTTTCATTGAGGAAACCAGCAAATTGGTGCCATGTACAACGCAACTATTGTTGCTACAGCTACTCATCGACACTGAAACACATTGCACCCAAATTCATTTGTCTGTCTGAGGAAACAAACTCTATGGTCCATAATTTAGACTTTCCAAATTAAATCTGCTCACCGCGTGAATTCTGAGAGAGAAGATGGGTCACATGCCCAATACACACGCACATACACACACCAAAGCAAAGCAGAACAAAACACACACATTTCACATTATGATCTTTTCTTTTACTGCTTATTTGACCTTTGGCTCATGTCTTTATGCACTGGGATGTAGAATGTGTGTAGAGCGCTGGTATCGCACATACGTAGGCTTGCACGGTCACACACACCTAAGTGTTCTTTTTTGTAGTGTTTTGTGAGGACCTCTCATTGACATAATGCTTTCCCCAGCTAAACCTCTAAACCTAATTATCCAAAATCCAAATGGCTAAGCATAACCACAACATAAGCTTCCAAATGTCCCCACACGTAGGCGTGTTTCCAAAAATTGGTCCTCACAAGTATAGCTATACAAGACACACTGATCAGGCTGATCTCAATAACACCTTATGCAGTGCAAGTCAACAGGAACAACCTGTTCCAGTTTCACTTACTTTCTTGCAAACTGTTCCGTTTGGGATTGTAACAAATACACTCAGAAAATTGGGAACTGGTTCTAGCAACATTCCTCCAACCACTGCCTCCATGTCATTCACCTCTGAGTGATGATCCAACTTTCCCTTCCTGCTGGAGGTTTGCCTTGTAGTCCACCAGAGTGTAGCCCGAAGATTGATGAACCCTGAAAGTCAGTTTTACAGCTGTAGCTAAGGGTGGGGCACACCTTTCCTGTTGTGGGTGATATTATGGGGAGCATGCCTCAGCTGTCGTAGGCTTTGTGTCCCCATCAACACAGTGACAGCTGCTCACACTTGTGCTGAAGAGAACCAGCAACTGTCCCTCTGCAGTTCTGTTGTTTCCCAACAGTTTTTACACTTCAGTGGTAATCTGAGGAGTCGCCAGCACCAGTGGCGATTTAACGTGTTGTGGTGACTGCCAATGAGACCTGAATTCTTCATGATAACAATGAGTCCAGCTGCTTCACTGCCTGACTGTAATTAAAGAAATTAAGCAGGAATGTGGTCCTCATGGGAACCTTGACGGGTTAAACGTGTTGCACTTTGCATGCTGAAATGCCAACATCTCTCTGCTTGTTCAACTATGTTGCCATTTCATACCTGCTTTGGAATTAAGCACTGAGTCGCAAAAATTATGTTGGCTCAGAGTATAATTGGCAACTTTGAACAAACAAGAACTTGTTTGTCCATTTAGTTTAGGTTTAGTTTTCTATATTTTTGTTGGCTTTGTATTGTTAACAACTGTGCCCTGAAAAAACCCCTCAAACAAACTAAAATATACTGTTGAAGATTCAATCATGTCAATCCTATAGACGTTTTTCATGATGCATGGAGAAGATAAGAGCTATTCACTATCCACACTTGTTCCTTGCAGTGGCCTCGTCCCGGTGCTGTGAGCGGCTGCACAAGGAGAAGGAGGAGGTGCAGGTCAGTTTGGAGGAGACGCTGAGGAGACTGCAGGAGCAGCACAAGGAGGAGCTGGTGCAGTTGGAGAACAGGTACGTCTAGCTCTGATTTAAGGGCTACTAAGGGTCTCACTACACATTTGGTTTTTCAGGTTGAGGGACTTCTACCAGGCAGAATGGGACAAGGTCCATGAGACATATCAGGAGGAAGCTGACAAGTGTCGTGCAATCATGGAAAAACAGGTCAGAGGTCTTGCATACATGAACTGCAAAGAAATGTTCACCTTTCTCTGTTCACCTCAACTTGTGAAGTGAATTACATGTGATGACCAAAACAACATGAAAGCAATAACTCCTACTGACACATATCACAGCATTGTCACACAGGACTGTCTAATGTTTTGAGGTCATGGCTGCTGTTCTAATATGTCTCCAAAGCTATTTGGTAGCTTTCATAATTGCATACGTGTCAACTTAGGATTCATTCAAGGTCACACAGAATGCCTCAGCCTCAGGAGATCTCCTTCTATGAGAGATGATCTTAGTCCAGTGACTTTGAGAGGAAGTACAGCATTCTCTGGACAAGATAGCAGGCTGTGTCTGCCACATATCACACAAGTTTTGAATCCAGAGTTTGTCATTGATGAGAGTGAACCAATGGTAGTTCTTCTATGTCCTCCAGGTGGATGTACTGAGGAGCCAGCATATAGCTGAGATCCAGAGTCAGATGGAGGCTCACAGCCAAAGGATGGAGGGTCTGCAGCAGCAGCACAAGACATCACTGCAGGGTGAGTCTACTGGTCAAGTCCATGGGCAATAGATTGTTCATCGCTCTCTGTTCATGCTCATCTCTGAACTTCAGAGCTGAATGTGATTCACCAGAAGGAGCTGGAGAACCTGCAGAAGTCTCTCATGGAAACAGAAGCGTCACTTTCTGTGAGTTGTGCATTTATGCACATACTAGTTTTTGTTTTGCTAAAAATGTACGACCCTCACCAGGAGCAGCTTGCTGAGCTGTCAGCAGAGAAGAAGTCGTTGTTGGACAGGCTTCGGGAAGAGGAGGAGCAGAAGAGGATACTTGCTGACAGGAATCTGGTCAGTGCTCACATTCACCTGATGGCTTTGTGTGGAGAGCTGACTGCTTCTCTTTGTGTCACATTGCTTGCATCCAGAAGGATTCCCACACCATGTACTTGGAGCAAGAGCTGGAGAGTCTGAAGGTCGTGCTGGATATGAAGAACAATCAGCTGCACCAGAAGGAGAAGAGGCTGCAGGAGATGGACAGACTGGTTGGTTTACAGCTGAATGAGTGCCAAGATAGGGACACAAACACACAAATATACGCTGTGTGTGTGTGTTATAGGTGGAGACTAATGTCAAACTGGAGGAGTGTTTAAAGAAGGTGCAACAGGAGAATGAGGACTACAAGGCCCGGATGGACAAACATGCTGCTTTGTCAAAGTAGGTGACCCAGCTCAGTCTGCCTGCAAACACTGACTTGTGTTAAATCTCGCTCTCCTCGAAAGAAGGCCACTTCTCAGTGATCATCATGGACATGTAGGCAGAACATCTTAGACTATGCAGCTAAAACGTATTTTTCAGAGTAATTATGTCGAAATTTTAGCTCTTATGAAAGGAATATGCAAATGCATTCAGTTTAATAGAGAAGTTTCCAATGCTGGGATCCAACGTCACTGCATAGTCATGTTTTAACTCGCACAGACATTTACTGAGGGGTAGTAAGTGCAATCCACAACATGTGTGCTTGGCAGCTCATGCCTGTGCCTGATGTGGAGTCTGTCTCCCTCTACAGGCAGCTGTCAAGTGAGCAAGCCAAACTTCAGCAAACACTGCAGATGGAGTCAAAGGTCAACAAGCGTCTGTCCATGGAGAATGAAGAGCTACTTTGGAAACTGCACAATGGCGACTTGTTAGCAAGTCCCCGTCGACTCTCTCCCACATCACCTTTTGCCTCCCCACGGAACTCTGCCTCCTTCCACACCACAGCCCCTGTGTCCCCCAGATAACCTCTGTCAGACTCCAGACAACCAGCCTTCATCTCTTGCCCACTGACAAGGAGCGTAGTGAGAGCCTGGAGATTAAGCTGAGATCCTCTGCATGGCATTGTCCCAGGATAATCACATTCCTCAGCTGGATGGAGGAACACCTCAGGGTCTACGAATAACAGTTCGTCCCTCATCAGTGTTTGCGATGATGTACAGTCTTAGTGTCCACTTGAACAACTCCAAAGAGAGCAGGAGACTGAATCACAGCTTACTTCACTGGTCTCATCTGTGGATTTCTTTTTGTCCCAAAGAGCGAAGCTCAATCAGGTCAGTGATGGATGGATTCTCACATGGAGTGAAATACTGACACTTTGAACCTTTGCTCCCGAGTTCACAAGGTGTGAGCCCCCTCTCTACTTGGTGGAATGTATCATCCCTGGATGTCAATACACACGCGCACACACATCGTGTTTTTGTGTTTTGTGTGGACCTCTCATTGCCATAACATTCCCCCCAGTCTCTCAACCTAAACCTCCAAAACAAATGGCAAACCTTAACCAGGACTCTGTACCAAACCTATATTCACTTAGAACGTCTCCATTATTTTTTAAGTTTTAATCCTCAAACTGATTAATCCTCAAACTGAGACTTGACATCTGGCGATGGGAAAATGTCGCTAAAAAATAGATAAGGTCACCACAAGTCGGTGTGTGTCCAAGAATCGGTCCCCACAAGTACAGCTATACAAGGACTTCTCACACACACATGCACATGCACGCACACTGTCGTTTGGCTTACAGAAGGCTAGACATTCGGTACTAATTCTTCTTTGTTTGAACCTTTATGAGGACTAATCCTTCAGAAAGCAATATGGCAATGAGAAACCTCACAATGTCCCCACAAATATAGGAATACAAACATGTGTGTCTGTGAGTGTGTGTCGGTCTGTTCATGAGTAAATGTCTTTTGTTTTGTTGTTTATTTCTATATCTCTTTTTTCTGTTGCCAAGGTCAATCTGAATTACCAATTTCAAAGTGCAGCTTTAGTCTCCCGATGTGAAACACAGACAAGACCCTCTGTCACTGGCAGTCTTTGTTCAACATATTTGCCAGTGACAACAGTTAGATTTCTTACCCCAAAACACACACATTGCGATGTTGAAAATTCATGTGTGCTTGATCCTGCTAAATGTGCACGTCATGACGTTCTTTGTTTAATTTGGTCCCTGACATTGCACAGACTGTTCAAGGACACAATTCCAGTTTTTTTTAGATCAGATCATCCAGACCTCATCTCGAGAATAAAGATGTGCAACCTAGCTTGACTCTTTTTATTCATCAGTGTCGCAATTGCTGACAGAAAAGCTGTTGTGATGTCAGTGGCCAGTGGGGTGATCGCTGGCGCCACCTGGTGTTTTGCTGTGATGTAAGTCTTCCGGTGCTGGAGCATTGACAAGCAGAGGATATTCCATGTCAGCTGCTCGCACCATCATGACCACAGACTTGATTGAGTACCACCAGCCGTGCCAAGTGTACCAAACCACCCCATCGTCAGTCATCGCTTGGTAAGGTCCCTTGTAGTAGTGGCCATTCAGGTTACCAGAGTCACACCTGCCAGGAAGAAGCACAGAGTCAAGACGGTAATTTGTTTACTTACAGCACATCCATGAGAATAAATCTACCTGCTGAACCACCATCCAGACTTGCTGTGTCGGATACACTGAGCATCCTTATCGGTGCCATCCTCGCTCACATGATCGTAGGTGCTGAAGTTGATTCCATCCAACCCCAGAATTGTTGGGTCTCTGGGAGTGGAGGCCATTGCGTCCCCTGCATTCCCGGCATATTTTCCCAAATGTAACTGGTACTGGTCCTGTCACAGGAGGTGTGGGAAATAAACGGTTTGTAGACGATACGATTTAAAGGGACCTGCGGTGTGTACACTGATACCTGGGACACCAATGCACCGCTAGTCTAAATATATTCTTGTGTTTTGGGAAAAGAAGACAGAGTGATGAAAACACAGCAGTCAGCGGTTGGTGTTTACCTTTTCATCATCCACCCTAAAGTTTTTGTACTCAGCAAAGCGCTGGTTTCCCTCAAAGTCTTCCATGTCAATCCGCAGGTCGTAGTTTCCTGTTGAAAACAACTGTTACACACACACACACACACAATCTGTGGCGGGTACACACCTTGAGAGGTGAGATGATGAAGTGCATCATTGCCGAGCCAGAACTCTCCATCGGGAGAGAAGATGTCTCCAAAACCATGCTTGTACTCCACCCACGCTCTACATACAGATGTGTTAGAAACTCCCATGATGACATGGCTTGGTAGGCAGCTGTACACACACCTGTCAAAGCTCTCCTTGCCGTCTCTCCTGCGCTGGAACACAGTCCACCCTCCCCCGTTGTTCATATCACAGTTTACACTGAAGGCTGTTGGAGATTTATCTGGTCGAATCACGTAGAGCCCACTGGCTACATTCCCACCTGCGAACACCTCAGAGCAGTCTGAGGACACATGAGACTATCGCTTCATGCCCTGGAGTCTGGGTGGAATCACTTAAGTGTGTGTTGACTGTGTTACCTCTGTACTGGTTGTCTGGGCCCAGGTGAGTGTTGGGTATCTGCTGTAGCAGCTGGGACTGGCTGTTGTGGAGCTCCAGGATGTATCGATGTTGCTCATCAATCACATTCTTCAAGCCTTGGATCTGCGCTTCCAGGCGGACCACCTCCTCCTCACATGGCAGTGGAGCCTTGAAAGAGAGGCAGAATCATGAAGGCACAGAAGCAACTAAATGAACCAGGTGTGGATTCATGCTTGGAAGGCACACTGATGTATTCATTAGACGTTGTAATCTCATATTTACATCGTTCATACAGGCTGATACACAGTAGCATTTTAATATCACCATGCATTGGAATCAACAATTTATGACACAAATTCGAATTCAGCAAAGAACCACTGAACTAAATGAGTTAAATGAAAGCGTGTGGGGATAACTCACCGCTATAGAAACAGCCAGGTGAAAAAGCAGAAGCCACCACATCATGATCGGGATGGATGATGTGACGGACACGGCTCAGCGGGACTACAGGCTGAGCCGACGAACTCGCATCATTACTTAACAGATGTGTTGTTAGACACGCCCTCTAGTGGAGACTTACTTTAAAAGAGACGCGTCGTGTCACTGTAGTCGGACAATCCGAGTGTCTGAAACTCACAACCTTCATATTCCTAACTTCAGTTCAAAATCATCCGGCTCATAGTCTTTTACCCGGATTGCTCGTACAATAAGCACGTGACATTGTTTTCTGTTATGCAACCTGAAATGGGATCCTGGTATCAAACATATATCGTACAAATCATCGTTTACATGTACTTGAGGGTCCTGAGAGTCACGATGGTCAGGGTTAGTAAAAGTAGATTGCCCGCTACAAAAGACCGACTCCGGTGGGACTCGAACCCACAACCTTTGAATCACTGCTCAAGTGCTTGACTAGAAGTCCAACGCGCTATCCATTGCGCCACGGAGCCACCTGTTGATGTGGTCAGAGGTCAGGGCTTTTATCACGTAAAGACGTGGATTTGAAGTGTGATGTAGACGATGTGGATCAGAAGACATGTGGCCCGGGGAGGCCAACAGCCATTTTGTTTTGGATGTAGTGCGCGTTATCTATGAATTTAAAAATAAACTAACACTAACTAAACTAACAATAAACTAACATGAAGCCGCGCCGCATGAACGGTCATATTATTTATCACAGGATTTTTCAGATTAATTTCAGATGTTAGGCTCCGCCCCCAAACGTGGGCGCCGCATCTGCAGTTTCAGATTCAGTATCTATGCGTCGCTGTGACGGTCTGTTCTAACAGCGCCCTCAGAGGCGCGGTCGAGTGTCCTCGTCTACTCGCAGATTCACGGACGCAAACAACAGCCGGCACTAATGATGCTCTCTTTTGTATTTGGGTTTGTTGGTCTCCTGGTGACAGGAACATCTGGGGTGGACACAGCTCAACAACCTCCAAGTCAGTTTGATGGTGAGTATCTGACCCTCCAGCATTTGTGGAGGTGCTTGAATCCCCGCCAGGAAGCTGTGCCATCACGTGGTAGGTAGGTACCCCATGCTGTTTTTCCAGCAACTCGGAGACAGCATGTCCCTAGACTCATGCGACTCTTGGCCCATGTCACTGGGAAAGTTACAAGTTAGTCAGAATGGGATGAAAATAAATCAATGATTTTCTCAACAATGATAACCACAATCATCATCATAATCGTGATAGTTGTGTCATGTGCAGACAGTTGTCTTCATCTGAACATTGGAATTCTAATTGAGTTGATAGAATCGCTAAGTTTGCACTTTTTTTAATATGAGAATCAATTATGTGAATGGTTAGGTCATATTAAAAAACAAAAAAATCAGAAAAATAAAAGTAAAATATAAAGGAATATATAAACGGCAGCTTTGTGATTAGAAGAACTCACTGTCACTCTCACTGAAGTAAACACTGGCATGGCGTCATAAATAAATAAAGTAGAAATCAAACAGTCTGCACCACGCTTTCACATCTGAAACTACTTGCCACTCATTACGTTAACACACTTTATGGATGTGAACTGCTTAGTCCTGACACCTCACCACTGATGTTGTGAGCAACTGTTTTGACTGTATTAAAACCTAAAGCCTTTAACTGTATAAATAAGTGTCCAACGTGCCAAAAATATTGAAACAATTAAAACCCAGTTTGACGAACCATTGTAAAGTCAATGAGATATTTGGGCTACTGGATCGGAGCTAACTGGCTCTTGGAAAAAAAATTCTGATGTCCATTTCAGCCTGGACACCAATCTCGGCCGATACCCATAACCACCCCTACCAAACAACAATGCAATATTTTATAGTCTTCAATAGATAATATAGCAGTTTCACTTTTTCTTCTATGTGTTCTCCCAATTCTGAATAGTAGCTTGATAACCTTCTTTAGCTTCAGACACAACCTCTCACAACTAACAATGTTGCCCGAGGGACTGAAAATTCCTCACTGGTGGCTTGCATGCACAAGTATTTTCCTACCATGTTGTTGACATGGGCAAGTTGATTCAGAGTGTTCTTCTACATGCTGAGACCAGCATTTAGACCAGTTATGGGATTCATTTCTACAGTGGCAGTTATCTTCTGTAGATGCTTGTGGGTGGGGGTTGGGTCTGGCGCACCCAACAGGAATCTAGAAACTTTGGTGACAAAAGAATCAATGAATGTGTTGCATCTGAAACTATTAGAATACAGTATTGCAATGAGGCTTATTTATAACATATAAAGCAATCAAGTTGGTAGTCACCTATACAGTTATACACTAGCAGCACTTGGCCACCTGAACTGCCAGGAGCAAGTGTCTTGCTCTCATGAGACACGTTGGGAGCGAGGCTCGAACCTGCTACCTCTCAGTCACAGGCCGACCACTCTACTCACGGTACTGCCTGCCCTGGCAACAATAATGATGTCCATCATCATATCAAGAACAATGTTCAGATCAGTTTGACCAAAAACGTTCTCTGAAAGCCAAGATAATGCAGTTAATTTCATCCATTCTAACTATTGTAGTTGCCTTGAGTTTTCATCTCTGACTCCAGAGGCTCTTGTACATCTCCATCTTCATACTTGCATACATGCTTTCTAATTATTCTTTTTTAAGATAGAGCAGCTGAGAGCCCCACCTAGTTTGACACACACTTATGAGTATATGGACAGGAACCTGAGGTGCTTCTAGGCTCACACTAGTGCCACTCTATTTTTCCAAACTGTTTGAGTGGCACACCAACTTTTTATGCCCGATAGCAGATTTTTGGAGAGGGGTTTGAGTTCTTTATGTCATCTGCATGAATGTTGCTGTTTTAAATGTGATGACTTCAACAATGTTTTCAAGTAAGCCGTTCTTTTCTGAGCATCATGGTCCTTTGTATTTCCCGCATTATTATTCAATCTTAAAATAGATTGATTTGAGCACCATATTTCACTTGAGTTCAGTGTTTAATGAGTCATGTATAAACATTTAATGTCAGCTTGGATCTCACTGGACGTTACAGAACGGTTGAAGGTATTGAAGGTATTCCTCCTTAACCTATGATGACAGACCTGCAGCCGTCAGTTATTATCTGAGACCGACTTCCATGGTTGGATTGCTAACAATGCTTATTTTGCTTCCATCATTGTCCAGTCCCACAAGATGGTCGACTGGTAGGGGGAGGCCGCTGCTCCGGCTGGATCCAGATGAAGCATCAGGGCAAGTGGAGAAACATGGATTTAAGAAACTTGGCTTTTAGCGGCTACAAGGTTCAGTATGCAAAGGTGGTCTGCCAACAGATGGGCTGCGGCTCAGTGAATACAGTCTTCGCCAGGAAAATGGACAGAAATGAAGAACCGGCATGGCAAATTAGTTTTTACTGTCAGGGGAACGAGAGGAATTTCTCCGAGTGCCGAAAAAACACACGCAAAAGTGTTCATTATAAAAATACTACAGTGTTTGCAATGGATGTCATCTGCTCAGGTACAAGACCTTTGGAATTAAGTGACATTGAGCTCAAGTTATTTGTACATATTTATCAGCAGTAATGGTCTTCTGTTGTTTCTAGAGTCTCTACGCCTCACTGATGGAAGAGGAGTCTGCTCAGGTTACCTGAATGTGAAAACAGAACTGGGATGGGCCCCAGTCTGCAATTATGGCTTTGACTCTGGTGCAATGGATGTACTCTGTCGGGAGCTGGACTGTGGGCCTCCTGTTTATCAATCGCAGTCTTTTAAATCAATAGAAAAGCCAGAGGTCCTTCAACCGTTCCAGCAGTTCCAGTGTTTCGGCAATGAAAGCCTTCACCAGGACTGCAAGATCATGGTCAACACCAGCTGCACCTCGCCTGCTTACCTACATTGTGGTGAGGAATTCGATTTGATATTCTTATCAGGTCCATCACTAAAAGACACATGTAATTCGCTTCTTTCCTTAATCGGAACAGCTTCAAAAGAACAACAATCGCAGAAACTTCCTTCTGTTCGTTTGAGGGAATACTGGAGTGTTCTCCGGCCCATTGTGAAACGCACCTACAACATCTTGGTGGTAACCTGGACACTTTGCTGACTGAAGGCTGCACACTGTCAATAAAAGTTTCAGTCTTTGGCACAACGACCCTAAATGGCATTGCAGGTTACAATTTCATGTGATTTATTAGCACAGCCAGTGAAGCGCATGGCAGCGATGAGGTCGGACATACAAGTCCACTTGACCATAGTCACTATGTGATACCCTTTCATCCAGGCTGCCTCAAGTTGGGCTGCAAATTGTCCCACCAAGAAATGAAGGTCTTGGTCTGACGAAAGCAGCAACAGAACAGTTCAGTAGCCCATACATCCTGAGCTCCTCCCACAGGATACTCAGAGGACAGCAGGGTATCATGCATTATCCAAGTCCACTTGCCACATTGGAACATGATCCTTTTGAAGTCAAAGTGTGATGCCCTTCATGCCAAAGGTGAAGAGCTGGTCCAAGATAAGTTACATGCAACACAAGAAGCTTGTAAGGTACTTGGGTCATTTAAACCACTCCACTGCGGTAAAGTTGCAATTCTGGGAAGGAAAGAACAGATCGCCAGTGAAACCTTTGCTATCTGTTGTTGAGATAAACCAAAATCTTGTATGAACTCTGGTTTTCTTCTACAGAATCAACCAAGTTCAGGGTGGTGGATGGCATCAACCAATGTAAAGGTATAATTCAGTTAAAGCAGGATGGAGAATGGAGAGTCGTGGACGACCCCTGGAGGAAATTGACAGCCAAAGATTCTGAAAAAATCTGCCGTAAACTAGAGTGTGGATCCCACATCTCCACATCTGCTCATTATCTTCAACATTCTCTCCCTTCATGGTCACTGGACAGAGAATGTTCACACAGCAGACACTCATTTTGTTGGACCTGGGAAAACGGTTTTTCCCACACACTGTTGAATGTCTCATGTTCAGGTACGTAACAAGTGTTTGTTCTTATAACTCTTCTGGAGTTGGTTAACCATCAGTGCTTATGTTCTTCTGTTGTTAAAATGAAAAGGCTGGATGCATGAAACCTACTCAGACTTGTTTACCTGGTGGTGTCTTGTTTTGGGAAGTACAATTAAGATATACAGTAAATTTACAGAGTTGAGGAGGGAGCAGTTAGTTGTTAGTTCCCAACATTGTTTGCATGAAAGCCAACAAGTACCAACATCCAGACTTTTTGAAGCCAAACTGTTAGTCTCAATCTGTGTCTACCAGACAATGTGAGGCTGTCCAGTTGGCGAGAAGCGTGCGCCGGGAACCTGGAGGTGCGGAGTGGCCTTTCCTGGTCTCCTGTTTGCCACTCTGTGTTCAGCAAAGAGGAAGCCAGTGTCATCTGCTGGGAGCTTGGTTGTGGGTTTGCTGAAACATCAAAAGTGGCCAGTGGTGTGATCGATAATCAAGACTGGAGTCCAGACTTCACATGTAATGGGACAGAAAACACTTTGGATGAATGTCGCTCCAGCCCAATGGAATCCATGCAACAGGAATGTCAGGCCACCTTCATCACATGCAAAGGTCTGTCTGACGTCCGTCACCTCTAAGTCACAACTGAAGAAGACGTGATTAACAGTACTGTGTATTTTCAAATCGGATTATTTTTTGTCTGTGACATTTATGAGTTTGAGTACATGCCAAGGTAAACAGCAGAACAAGTATTCTTTCTTCTGGGATATCAGCCCAAAGAAAAGAAGGCATGTATGTTTAATTATAATTTTGACTCATCCAGGGCAGTAGATAATATACTATAAGTTAAATGCATTTCATCAGTCAACACAGAGAAATCCATCCAGTTGTAAATGAAGTTGTATTTTCTTTTTCCATGAGCCATGTTGTATTTGTGGTGACAATAGAACCAGAGTCGATAAAAAATCAGATTTGATGGCATGGAAGGATGAGGACCGAATAAGCTTTGAGCTTAGAGCTCATTTACCTCACCTCATTCCGAGACTTAGACAGTTCAACTGTGCCGCTGCTTCCTCGTACAGTGTCATTGATGTGGCTCATGGGATGCCCACTGTGCTTGAACTGTGGGAATGAACCACTTATGTTGAGGTGCACACCTAGTTGTGAGGACATAATGCTTTCCCCAACCTCTCACCCTAAACCTAACCATCCAAAACAAATGGCTAGTCCTTAACCAGGACTCTGAAACAAACTTAAATTCAATAATAATAATAGCCCAGTTATTTTGACGTCTTCATCATCAATTTGAGGCTTGGATTTGTGGGGCCAAATGGTCCCCACAAAGGCATAAGGTCCTCACAAGGTGTTTCTTCAAGAATTGGATAAACCAGGCACACACGTACTTTCATGTCTCTCCTCCTCTTTGCAGAGCGACCTGCCAGACCTCGTGTCACCATTCAAACCACACATGAATCAGTGGAAGAAAGGAAGTATACATCTCTGAAGAGAGGGAGTCGTTTCTTGGTGTCCTGCAGCCAGAATACGGCGTACACCATCCACTCCTTCCACCTCAGACTTGCTGCTGTCCAAGATCAAGGGCCAGAGTGGAGCGAGCTTGCTGTGGACAACACTGCCACCTTCTTTTTTGCTAGAGCAAATGAAACCCACCAGGGGTATTTCACCTGCTACTATACTTTTGCCTTTCGGCAGGGCGTCTTCTCAGAGGCCAATTCCTTTTCTCTCTCTGTCCAAGGTAAAGCATCTGTGTTGCGCCCATGGCATCGCTGGTTTCAATGCCAGTTCATTATAGATTAAAAGGTCTTTTCCTGCTCAGAGTCCAGCGACCTGAGGCTGGTGGATGGAAACAGCCGGTGCGCTGGACAGTTGGAGCTGACACAAGAGGGGGACTGGATGCCAGTCTCCTATCAGCACTCGTGGAGTCAGAAAGAAGCGGGAGTTGTGTGCAGGCAACTGGAGTGTGGCGATGCTGTGTCGACCAGAAGAGTAGACAAGCAGGAGTTGTTGTCTACGTGGCGTTTCTATTCCGACTGTGACGGATCAGAGCATGCGCTCATGGACTGTGGGACTGCTACAAAGTGGACCTCATCTTCTACTGTAGAAGTCATCTGTACAGGTTAAGTGACTTCAGTGTTCTCCACCCCTTCGACTCAGTGTATACTCTCCTCTTCATCTTCCTCGAACCCCATCCATCAAGCTGTATGAGTGGCTTATTCTGAATACTTGAACTCCCTCATCTTCACTAACACTGCTGCCTATCTCTTTCGCTCACTCATCTGTTCTGTCTTGATGATGCTCTGCTTATTTTTCTTTCCAGCTTGTACCTCTGCCTCTCCAGTGTCTCCTCCAACTCTCACTACAGATCACTATAGCATCTGCAAACATAGCTCATGGTCACTCCTGCCTAACCTCGTCTGTCCGTCTGTCCATCATAGCAAACAAGAAGGGGCTGGGAGCTGATCCTTGATGTAGTACTCTCACCTTGAATCCTTCCGTCACTCCTACAACACAACTCACCACTGTCTCAATGTCCTCATACATGTCCAACCCAATCTTCACATACTCACTCTGACGCAGCTTACAAGTCATAATATGTGATTTCTCTTCCTGGTCTGCCTTCAACTACTCTCTCCCAATATACACATTTTTCTTTGGCCTTACTTTCCGACTACTTACTCATTGGCCTTCTTGGAGGAAGCCAGTTAGAGAACTTGTTTGGAAATGGAAGAAGTTAGAACCATATCTAATCTCAAAATGACTGATGATAGTTGCTCTGGGAACCCAAGTCAACTCAGATCTCCCAGATGTTGACAGTGTCGACGGCTTCTCTGAAGCGCTCACAAATGATTACAACCCTGCTGCACGTTTTTGTTTGTCACTGCAATGGAGATGGTCTTGGCCTCTGTCCTCCACAGTCATGGCGCCAAGCGAGTCAAGCTTTACTGAGGGTCACTGTGCAGCTGCTCAGCATGTGATCCAGTGTGCCACTTCTTGAAAAGAGAGGACATTTAGGGTGGCCACACTTCCCACAGAAATGCAATGTAGCACGTTATAGATAGCTTGGACGATGAACGTCTGTCCAGATGTTATTTCAGGTCAGTTTCCTCTTGTACACTTCCCCCTGAAGACTCTTGTTGCCACATGCTCACCATGGATGGTGGATGGTGGAGGATGCATAGCAGAAGGCCAGCTCCTGAACCTGCCAGTAGGCCAGATTTGTCTACTGCAGACAACCATGCGTCCAGTCTCTTAACTGTGGCTTGGACTGACGCAGAATTCTTAAGGCTGCCAAATTGCAGCATGATGTACAGTAGTAGTAACTGTCAGAGTGTACATTCTAAATATAAAACTGTGGGATGAAATCAATTAGATAGGTCTCCATACTTCTTCACAGCAGCTTTCGCCAACATACTCAAGGAAAGACAGCGCCATGCAGATGGTGTGTATCCTTATGTCTAGCTCAGTCTATTGTAACATTTTATAGTCTGATTTTTTGACACCATTTCTTCCATTTATCAAAACAAAAGATTCTGTCTTCATATACAGTATGTTGTGTGAGGTACCAAAGAAGTTGTGATCTTCATAATCTCTGTAATTGTGTGTAAAAGGTGAGGTAACCAGCCTCTACAAGCTGTATTTATCTAAATAGTGACCCCTGTCTTTGTTCACAGATGTCCTGCCCAAGCCCAACATCACAGTGTGGTGGAGCAAAGCATCCAAGAACACAGTGATCACATGGGGCTACAGCTTCCGCATCGACTGCTTAGTAAAGACTCAATTCCCCGGCGGTCACTTTGTCCTGGTCTTCAGTGGCCTTGGCCAGTCGCACAGTCACATGAAGACAACTGTCAATCACTCAGCTACCTTTTACTTCCCTTCAGCTGACTTCACTCATACCGGCAACTATAGCTGCCAGTATAACAACTTTGTGTACAACCAAAACTTTACATCTGAAAGCCAGACACTCACCGTCACTGTCAAAGGTTTGTCGTGTGGGATCAGAATCATGGGGTTATTAATAGCAGCGGCATTCAGACTCCAGTCATTGAACTTGAACCCTATCCCTTTGTGTCAACCCAGAGGTATCCGAGGTATTCCTGGACAATGGCGCACCAAGAGAGGACAGGAACTCTTCTTGCGCTGGGCTGGTGCAGGTGCTGTACGACAACAAGACCAGGTTTCTGAGCGCAGCACCCGCTGTGTGGGACAAGCCCCACGCGTCTGTGGTGTGTCGACAGCTCCGCTGCGGATCTGTCATCTCCACCAGAGAGGTCCAACTTCAGAAGGAGGAGAGCATATGGCGTTTTTTCTCAGACTGTGGGGGATCTGAGTCGGCACTTCTGGACTGTGGGTCAGTCAAATCCTGGGTGTCTTCCACTGGAGTCGAAGTGGTCTGCACCGGTGAGGCACTTCTATACAACATACGCAGTTACATGTTTTTTTTTTTTTGCTTTTTTTTTTTTTTTTTTTTTTACACAAATATAGAAGCACTGTTCTTTTGAATAGGACTTTAACATGCTATCAGTAGGGCCACGATGAAAGTTTGTTACAGAAGGAAAACAATCTCAATGTGGTATGTGGAAAACCAGCCAAAAAAAATCTTGAATAGTGGTGTATCAGCACATAAGCAATTTCTTGCAGTGAATACAGACTATACATAACATTTATATATACAGTTTATACATACTGTATTTTATATGTGTTTTTCTTCTGCTCATAATTTCTCTGATGTGCATGTGTTCCAACAGGATCAGCAAGTGACCAGCAAATTCCCAAAGTTGGAAAGTAGAATCCTGTGAATGAGGAAGTCCACAATGCCAAACAGAGTGTTCTGTACCTCAGTGCTCAGGTCCAATAGAATTGATGGGATGAATTTGTTCATTCATTCCATCATTGAAGATGCAAATGTATTGTGTCGGTGAACCATACATCCAAGCAGATGCAACATTATTTAATAGAAATAATTTTTAATTTGAAAGTTCACAGGTATAATTGTAAACAAGATACTTAAAAATGAAGATCTTATGTTTTTAATCCTCATGAACGTGTACACACACACTCGCGCGCACACAAACACAGACAACTACACTCAGAAAGGTCAGTATCCAGCAGGTGGAGCTTGAGTTGACATCTGAAGTAACTTCTACCTGGACAGAGACGAGATCCTGAAAACATAAAACGAAATCCAGTATTGGTCTCAACTCAGTTCATCGTTGGCTTCTCTCTTGCATTTTAGAATTCATTAAAATAAACACTCATTTTAAGCCACTCAACGGTCTTGTTCCTCCCCATACAGCAGAGCCACTACACCGTTGTCCCCTAGGTCAGCTGATCAAGTACTCCGCGTGGTTAGCTGAAGAGATTGTGTGATTTCTTTTAAAAACTTATCTTAAAACATGTTTTCTATTTTTTGTATCCCAGCTCAATTAGTCCTTAGTTATTCAAAATTGTCTCTAGACATTTTTTACATTGTTATTGGTCTGAAAGTTTGTAATAAATTTTTTGTATTGTTTTTATTGTCATCATTTTATACGTGCACAATATGTTGTCATTATGTCTGAAAGCAATGAGCATAGTAAAACCGAAGATTCTGTTTTGTTTTGTTTCTTTTAACTACACACACGATGTGTGCGAGTGTGATAGCAGTCGTGCACTCAGGCTAGTACTCACTGTAATTTGGCCTGTAACAACTCCAACCTCTGTCGATCAACATATCGGGAGAAGAGGGAGAGAAGGTTGGGAGGTGCGAAGAGGGGGTCTGACAGAGATGAGGAGGGAACACTGAGTAGCTCTCTGGTCACAGAAAACACCAGCTCAGTCCTGGACAAAAGGAACAACAATGAAGACGGGCAGGTGACCAGTGTGCCACCGATGTAAGAAGGAAGCAGACGCTCACCATCGATTGTCATCCATAAGCTGACAGTTTGGGTCCGAACTTTGCATTCTCTCCCCTTCACTCAGGATCAGATAGAGCAGTGTCACGCCAAACTGGACACACAAACCACCCACGATTAACAGACCCAAAAGGATCCTGACCCCCACAATTGAAAGTATGAAGGCAGCCCATGCCCTCCCCTCTGTGGTGTTGAAATACAACATTTCTTGAGCACCCGGCAGCATTTTCCAATGAAATATTCTCCAACTATGTTTCATCCTCCTACTGACAATGCATTCAGGCAGCTGTTCCGCTAACTTAAAACCTGAACTCTTGAGGTGTTGGAATTCTGAGCTGCCATACTCATAAAACTGATTAGTACGAACACAGTTATGTGAGCTGTGACGAAATGTACTAGTACTAACAAGACCAGACATTTATGAGCTTGAAAAACAGAAGACGCTGCTGACTAGTTGACTTTTTACACTACTGCATTATTTGATACATATTGAACCTTCGCTAATATTATACATGAGTTATCAGCCGAGTTTGCGTCTTCTGCATTGTAACGAGAGCAAAAAGAGTCATTTACCACTTCAGAAATCATTCCAGTGTGTACATTCTACTTTTTTCTAGTGTTTTTTACTTGACAGAGTGAAGAGAGGAGACTGTTGATTGTCTTTCCACTGGAACTACGTAACTGTCTGTATTCACTGCATAGACACACACAGTCCCACTCACGTCAGTTTCAGGTTTCTTTATGTGCACTAGCGGGCCAGAAAAAAATCTCAAGAAAACTACAGTTTGAGATTTTTCTTGCGTTTCCAGATTCTGGCAGATTGACTGTCAAGATAAATTAGGGTGACCAGATCTGAGGAAAATGGAATCCTCCTGACAAATCTGGCCCAATATGGGAGAAAAATAGTTGCAGGGAGTTGTTTTTATTGCCCTTTTGTGAATGCCACTGGGTTGCCAGTTGTCAGTGTAGACTGAACTGGCTTAGTGGTAATTCTGCTTTCAGATGCCAGATGCCTATTGTCCTTGAACCCTCATCCCATAGATTATGCTCATACCTAAAACATCTTGACGCGACAGAGAACCAACAGCGTCATCATATAAGCAGATCATCATGGATATGCAAACATATTAATGTAGTGGAATGCTGTGGCCAGAAGGGGCGATGTTGGTACTTGTACCCACCTTGTTATGAAGGACTGCACAGAGTTGACCCTCACTCCCCTGAAGCACCTGTAGGAGATCGGTGAGAGCCGAACTAGACAAAGAATGGATCACCGTGGACACAGGCTCCACTAACCAGCACAGGACCTGCAGGCACAGCCATCATGTTTTTCACAATGAGCCAGAAATGATGCTTTCCTATATTACCTAGGCACCTAAACATTTACTGAAGTGTGAATGAATGATGGTGATCCATTTCTGACAAATGACACAAAATCTATGGTTTCAATGATTTGTTTTGCCTATGTTTATTGATGTCGTGACAAAAGACCACTATGAGATTTAATTACTGAACAAAATGCTGAATATGAACAGTGACAGGTTTGATCCCAAATAACCAAAATACAGACATAATTTAAGATTGAAGCACCCTTCAGTGCTGAGGAAGCAATACGAAGATTACCTGATCTTGCTTGTCCTTCTTAGCTAAGGCAGGGAGATTGCGGGCAATCGCCATGACAACGGCGGCAGCCTGGGGGGCAGGCAGGAAGGGGAGGAGTCTCGAAATGAGACGCTTTCCCTTCCTCACAGACATGATCATCACACACTGTTCATCATTCACCCTAATAAAAAGCAAAGACAACATTTCATCATTTTAAACAAGACTGGGGGTAATGTAGGCCCCGTCCCTGTGGTTACCTGTCATCCCACTCCTTTTCCTGAAGGGAAGTGATCAGCTGCATGGTGTTGGTTTTGTGCTGCTCCAGAAGTGCCTCTCTGTCCTCCTCAGCTGCATGAACAAAGCGTTTCTCGAAGTCCTGAACCTCCAGCAGCAAACTGTACATCTGGTGGGTTGCAACAAAGTATTAAAGTTTGTTCCAGGAAGTCAGAGACTTCAGAGCCATGTGTGCCGCTTTTCACCTTTTCTACTGTGTGGAGTATCTGCCGCCGTTTATTCCAAACCTGCTTCTCTCTTTTCTCCTGGAGATGACGAAGTCGTCAAGAGAACAAGATGGCAAAAGAGCAAAACAAAAGTTATAGTTTCTATAACTTCAACGTTATAGTTTCTTTTTTCTGAAAATCCTTATAGCTAATTTTCATGTTTAAACCAATCTGAGTAAAGAAGTAATGCAAAAAAAGTTTTTAAAAAATGGTCTGATTATACTACATTCTTTGAAGAGGTCCTTTTCCTTATTTCTTTTTTGAGATTACAGGATACTGTTGAACACACAAAAGTTGTAAGCACGATGCTTACAAGGCTACACAACACCAAATACACACACCTCATCGTCGGTGCGACTAGTCACCACAGCGTCGATCATCTTGCGTGGATTGTTCACACTGGAGACTGTTAGCTTCCCCAGAGAGCCGGCAAATTGAACTGTTGGGTTAGAAAAGCAGGAACAGGGCAGAAATGAGTTTGTATTTCAGATACAAGAAGCTTTTTGTCCTTAGGACTGCTCTCACCACAGCCACCCTTAAAAGGTGTCCTGTTTTTGACAAGGGAAGAGGGAGTGCACAGACACAAACTACCATGGTGTGCAAGGAGACTACTTCTGTTTTTGTTCTTTGATGCAGGGATTCCTCTACATGTAAATGATTGTGGCAAACTGCCACAGCTTAATTTAGCGCCACCATGCCTGAGAATTCTCAGAATTCTCTTTGTTAAAGATGAAATCTCAGATAAACAAGCATATTTAAAGGAAGCGGAAACAGCAGAAAACGCATTAAGCATGAAGGAAGTGAACATGATTATTATGGGTTTCAACATGTTACAACAGAAAAATCCCAAAAGAAGCATCATTACTTGACAGGAATATCCATCCACCTGGGCACCTTTTGCCGGCCCCCACAGGTCCAAACATCAATTTGAGGATGAATACTTCAAAATAACAAGGTGACTAGATTTGGTTGAGAGTCCTGGTTAAGATTAGCCTGGATTCTGGAGGGTTAAGGTAAGGGTGAGAGGCTGGGGAAAGTATGAGAAAGTAATGAGAAACTTCACAATGTCTCTATAGGGAAAGCAATACAAACGTAGTATGTATGTGTGTTCAGTAATTTAAATCAATGACTTAACAGAACTGTTTAACATATACAATAAACAATACAGACAGATGCACACCTCCCCCACAGCCAGAGGTTCAAGGAACAAAAATCTGCCACAGAGGTTTTTTTTTGATCACTTGTTACCTGGTCGATAAGTGTGCTCCATCTTAGCAACCTGCGGAGTTATAAGTTTGGTGGCGTACTCCTTCTTGCTGCTGTCTCTCTCTCGCTCCGGACGTTTCTCCATCTTTTCATAATAATTCTAAACAACAAATAAGTAATTAATAACTAGGACAAAAAAACAGCAAGATACATGGAGTTCAGTATTCAGTTAGTTGAGCAATTTCCATGTGCATCAATATGGTGATGAAATTTGAACACAGACTGTTCATCAGTTGTGTCAAGACTAGTGCTGTAGCGATACAATTATCTCAAGATATTCAAATTTGATTCTATACAATACTTTTCAATACACTTGCATCATTTTCTGAAAGATTTTAAGGCACACTAGTTTTGGTGTAACGTCTTGAGTATCTTCTCCGGGTGGTAGGGTAGGTTGGCGGTATTACCATAGTGTTTGATGAAAACGAGGCATCGTCAAACTGCCAAACTTTTGCTCCTTTCTTTTTCTGATACAATCAACAACTAAAATAAACACTTCTTTCCATGTCAAAACTAGGTTCTGTGTTAATATGGAGTGGCACTGGATCACTCCGAGTCAGTCGATGGAAAGCAGAGTGAATCTGGAGTAACTTCAAAGTTCAACATAGGATGCAAAGTAGCACTAAAACTGATTAAATTACTTTTAGAGAATAACAAAACTCTTCATTGATGATTCTGGTAATAGTTTAGTTCCCAGTATTTGGCATGACATCTATATTTACCCCAAAACAAGAAGGGGTAAATAAAAGAACTCACCTGATAGTAGTAGTCATCCAGATACGGATCAGTGCTCTGTAGCTGCATCATCTGGATCTTGGTCACCCATTCCTTCTCTTTCTGAGTCATCAGGTTACAGTATGGATCTCTATTGCGCCTGTCACCTCCGAGCCTGTTGCGGTCCCTTTAAAATGGTTAGGCATATGACAGACAACAATATGTGATGGTCACTGTAGTGCGTGAATAATTAGTCAGGTGTAAATGAATGAAATAACAATTGCAATGTAGTTTTGACTGATTTTTGAAAACTGACATATTGGTATATTGGTAGTTCTTGTTCTTATTTTTTTTTTACAAACAGTATGCAACTTCGATGTCTGAATCTTGTCACATTGGAAAATAATATCCTTCTACACAGCATTTTTTTTTAATTTAGAAATCAAGGAAGCAAGCGATGAGTCATAACCAAGTATGCCAAGTATGACAGGCGCTGGCCTTCAATGTTCAAAAGAGCTAACAGCGGGCTGCTACCTCTAGCCTTCGCTTGATCGCCTGCTTAAAAAGCTGGAGACTAATGATAGTAGGCTCTGCTAGTAGGCCATTTAAAACCTAACCTCTGGCCTGGAAAACCAGCAAACTCTCAGAAGAAAACGCAACACTATTCTTAAACAAAAAGGAATTGAAAAGCTGTCACCAACAATCCAGTTGTCATGGTTAAATCCAACTATTTGATTCTCAAGGTTGAATATGGTGCTTCTGGGAATGACACTGCACTCACCCTCCTCTGCTTTGCATGCGTTGTGTGAGCATGCGCCGGTGTTGAGGGTGGAGGTGGGTGGTGTTATGACGGATAGGGAGCGGAGGGTTAAGGGGCCCATGAGGAAGTGGCGGACCCATCCGGTGACCCTGTGGACCATGTGGGCCTGGGAAAAACTGTCTGAAACCACCACCACCAGATAGCAACTGAGGCACTGGACCACCCCGGGGAAAACCCGCCACCTGAAAAGATTGATTATTATTCAAAGACATTGCTTTCTCCCTGAGTGAATAGGATTTATTCAAGAGTCAATGACAAGGCTCTGGAACAATCCATAAATATGCAATATGAGAAAATTATTCCCATTATAGAACAGACTGATCGTAACAAACTGAAGCCTCTAGATCGTTTGGTTGCGCACTGAACTGCAATTCCATTCTTGCTCTGCAACACTTTTAAAGAACCAAACTTCAACACTGTATGCAGGCCGAAGCTGAATGTTGCCTTTTTATCCACTATGCGGCTGAATATATTCAGGCAATGTTCTGTGCATCTCCACTAACTACAGAGACCAGACGCAACCCGAACACTAATGCGGCTTCAGCAGACACATTGAATTGCAGCGGGCCACGCAGTAAAAAGAGTGACAAGCAGTCTGTCAACAGTCGTTCCACTGAGATTTAGCCATGCCATAGGTGCAGTTATCCTAAAAGTAAAGCACAAGACTTAAATATTCTTTGACTTTCTGTTTAATTTCACAATTGTTTAGTTCTGGTTTTTAGGTTTTATGTCTTTGTTGACATGATGTTGGAGAACTTTTAAAATATTATATTTAAGTCTCAAAGAATTGGCTAACCTGAGAACTGAGGAGCTGAGTGCGGTGCAGTTGTGACAGAACTGGACCAACAGGAGGGAAGAGACCTCTGCATCGTGGTGTGTTCTAAAAAAAAAAAAAAAAAAAAACATTTATATTGTAAAAATAACTTGATATTGTCATAGCAGAGGAAAGCAGAAATCGCTGTGTTAAATGTATCATTGCAAATGAGACCCCATCCCCTCCAAAATGCATATCTGCACTGCGCCAGGAGGGATGCATGTTTCCATCCTTAAAGTCACAGAGACAACTTGTTAATTAGTATATAGGCGAATACAGAGCATATAAGATAAATAAACTGTTATGCAACATCAATTAAATTAAAGGGAAACTACACTACAACACTGAAATACACTGATTCCTGATGTTCTGTTTTGTTATTTATTGAAGTACAGAGGAAAGTGTGAAACACTCACAGCCATATTGAGGATTGCGTTCGGTGACAGACGTTCGGAAAAAGGAGGAGGATATCTGTGCTGGGCTGGAGCTCGCACATGTATCGCTGTTGGATGATGAATCTAGGAAATGGGGAAAAAAATCCACTTAATTTAAAGGTTGGTAAGGTTCACATGGAATAAGACAACGGTAAAAGACAGCAACAAGCCAGTCATTTGTTTGTGGGCATAGCAACAGGAATTTTCATATAACAAACAAAAAGCTCACCTGATGATTTTGGTTGTGAGTCAATGGTTGTTTTGGAGGCGTCCCTATGGGCATTGCCCTAACAGGAGGAGAGCCAATCACAGGGGATGTTGAGCGTGGAGGGGGTACCCTCTCAGAGAGATCCAGGGACTCATCACCCCTACCATGTTGAGGCCGTTTAGGAAGACCCACTTCTTTTATTATTGACATTAATGGACTGTCCTGCAATTACATTACAATACACAATGAATAGTTCAACAATAAATGGCAAATGTGTCAATATACAGTATCATATAGAACTGATTCTGATATCATAGTGTCTTTAATTAAAAGGGAATTGTCAAGCATTTTCTGTTATTATTTTCCAGGGGTTAAACGTATGAAAGGGAAAAAATGTCAGTTGTAAGCAAATTTATGTTAAAAATCTCAGTCAGACAGTCTCAGTCCAACAGATCAAATTTCAGGGGCCTCATGTATCAATATTAACTGTACAGTTCTGTACTTACATACTGTAGAGCAGCAACTTGGCCCATGCTCTGGGGCTGCCATCATACAAAAACTGCAAACTCGCTATTGATACTGAGGAAAATTCTCAATACCATTTCAATATTCAATATTACAGGGATAATAAAAAAGATGTATTTATTAGAAAGACAGAAGTGCATATCAAATAAATATTAATAAACAAGAGAATCAAGTTTTCATTTGGTGAAAATAAACTGCAAGACAAATAACCTAAATATCAGTTGTAGGTACTTGATCATCACAGTCTGTCTTTCAGAAAGCACCAGTAGAGTTGGCAGTTTCCTCTAACAGCAGGTTTAATAGCAGGTCGAACTCTCACTCAACTTCAAATAAACTCATCAAGGTGGTTACCATACAGTCTTCAAAGTGACTCCTCACCTCAATGGTTGGAGCTAAGCCCGGGGTTACACTAACAGGTCCAAAGCCCATACTGTTCTCCCATATGCTGTGTGAGTTCATCTGAAAGATGAAGACAGACACATGCCACACAATAAGACACACATACACTGCAATTACAGACTGATTAATTAATTACGACAGTAATTTCCTATCTAGCAATGAACTTAAGATGAAATCGTTTATGAAGTAATCACTGAGTTATAACAGTGCACAGTAGTTACTGAGATTTCAGTATAGCTAGCTCACCTGCCCATTCACCACAGCACAGTGACAACTTACCTGGGCAACACCGGCAGGACCTCGGCGCAATAAGTGCTGCTGCTGCTGCTGCTGCTGCTGCTGCTGCTGGAACGTGAGCAGTGAAGAGGAGGGTGGTGGGCCATGAGCAAGGCCTGTAGCACAACAAGAGAAACAACAAATCAGAACAGACAGAAATAAAGGCATGGGCATTTACAGTAACATTTTCAAATGAATTATTTGTGACTAACTCGTGATCAAGGTCATGGATGCAGTGTTGCACTTATACTTTTGAGACATAATATGCTGAGCAAGAGCATCAAACTAGAATAGCACTTGGTATGGTGTTTGTGTGGTCTGCCACCAGATATTTAGAATGGTACTGTAAGGAGTTGGTATGGTACTTTGTAAGGAGTCAATGCAGTCAGCTCAGCATCTCTCGAGTGAAGAACGAACTTACTCTGCCTCTACCAGGCCAATGAACTTGTATTATGGATTATTATATTACTGTCAGGCCATATAAATGTCTTTTTAGATGTTCTAGATTACAAAGAGGGGTTACAGGGGGAGTTTTGAGATTAATTGAATTGGTGACAATAACAACCCTGGATTTTTGTCATCCAGTTCTTTCAGAACTTTTTCCATTGAAAACATGCAGAAAACCACCACAATTATGTCCATTTCAATGATATGTGATGTTTTTCATATGTTTCTACGTATCCACACCTTTTTAATATTTTTGATAGAGTGATTTCATCTTTAAGAGATCATTTTTCTGATGGCATGGCAGTTGTCATTCAAGCTGTAGTGGTGCACTATGATCGTTTACATGTACCAGAAGCGTGAACAGCGTAAACACTCTGTATACAGTAGGGATGCACCACGCAACGCAAACACAAAATACAAACACGCTAGACAGAGGTGAAATGAAGTCTACTGGTCCGCTGACAAAATCCTGGCAACCCACTCCCCCATTCTCGAAGCGCAGAGTAAAATCTGGCAACACAATATTTCATTTTCAGTGGCAGCAGGTTGGCAGGTGACCAAACAGAAGCAGTTCAAGTGGAAATGAATTTGACCATTCGACCCATGTCTCACACGTTTCCTCTTCATTTGATAATGCTTTAACACCATGGTCAACAAAGAAATTAAGTGCAGTCGATTCTGACCGTGATCATAGCGATGCTTCAGTGCTATGTCTGATCCAAAGCCTGCATACAGTGTTGAGGTTTTCGGTTCTTTTAAAGTGTTGGAGAGTGTGACTAAAATTGCATTTCGCGAAACGACGGTGAAAACAACTACATCCGTTGTTGAGACACATCGTCAGGGGCTACAGCCCTCGGACCCAGTGCACTGAGTGAGGCTCCACCACGCTCAATAATCACAAGTTTTCAGGCTATAAAACTAAAGAGAGACTACTTTCCATGGCGTGGGAGAAGAGAGGATTTACATGGAATGGAAAACAAATAACAATGGATCATGACTATCTCCCCATCTATCCTCAAGAAACGTCAGGACTATGCAGAAATGCGGAGGATACTGAAAGACAAGATTCAGTTCCAGACTCTCTTCCCCGACAGACAGAGTGAAAACCACAACTGGAATAAAAATTTACAACACGGTGGCAGATGTGACAGAGGACATGTCTGTAAGTGGCTACGCAGTGAAGATTATCCAGTTCCCTGAAACATCTTGGGGCAACTTGGAGCAAGGTGACCAAAAGGCCCAACAACGGAGATACTAACCAGCTTTTTACACTGCGCACTCTGTCTCAAGAAAAAGTACATTAGGCACAAAAGTCCAACGTGTGAACACAAGCGGGTTTGGGCCTTGACGCCACCTGAAGAGCCTTGTAGATGCCGGAAACTGCGGCACAGTGCAACTCCACACAAACATGATAAATGCAGAGCAGTAAAGGATCTGATCGCTGTCTCTGCGGACAACATCATTCAAAAACAACTCTGCAAACTCCCACAACACTGATGTGTGCTAACGTAGCTACGGGGAACAGGTGCTGTGGAACGGGAGTACAGCGGTCTGGAACTCGCCATGTGTGCAGGCGATTGATAACTGAATAAATAAATAATGGGGATGCAACTATTGCAGTGCTGTTGCAGCTGCTGTGATCTTGCAGCTGTCTGCATGAGGAAAGCAGCAATGAAGAAGATGCAGGTTTATCTGAAGTTACTGAAGAATAGGTTTGTGCTCATTTCGCCTAGCTGACAACTTTTTTTAGATCTGCTTCCTGGGCCACAAACCAGCCATTTTGAGCAGAGCGCCGCCAATAGAGGAGAGATAAAAAAAAAGGACAACGTCTGAGGCGATCAGCATGGGGCGAATCAGACTCAGGCCACCCAAGACAGAAGCCGCAGTGTGAAAAGCCCCACAATACTGGACGGGAGCAACGCTACAATGAAAAGCTCTGAGCCTTCAGGAGACCAACTGCAACATCTTCAAACCTGTAATTGGGTAATGGAAAACAATATCATTCCTCATTCATGGCATGAGGCAGTAATCTTCATCATTCCAAAAGAAGGATGCACTTCCTCGTGTGTTATATCAATATTATGCCCTAAAATCAGTTTGCAGCGTGGGACAAAATGGTATCAGGATATATATGGAAAGGAAAAAAAAAACGCAGAGTGAAATACTGAACACTGCATTTGAAAAAATAAAGGGGGTAGAGACCTTTTATGTTTGAGAGACTACTATCATACTGCACAGTTTATCATACTGCACAGTCACGGCCCTTGGTGTGTATATGCTCCCCAACTTACACAGTGGGTTGGAAAGAGTTGGAGGGAATCATGATAACAGTACGGTTTAATGCTGTAATTGCAGATCCAAAATAACAAAGCAAAATACATTTTACCAATAAAATATATCCAGCATTACCTTAAAATCCTGGAACAAGATAAACAAATCCTGTGGTTTCAACAGTCATTCTAAAACATAGGGCCGGGGCCCATGGTTGGGCCGCGAGCGCCTCCTTGAGGGCCGCCAAAAGTTTTCTTGTTTTATACCTATGGGCTGCGTGGGCCGCAAGATGCTCAGTATGGTGGCAGTAATGTTTCACTGAATTTACTCGACAGCTGTAAATCTGTGATAGTTAACAACTAAGGAGAAGTTCTTGAAACTGTTCATGAAAGCACCTGTTGAAGCAGTTTTGAAAATTAATTAGAATACTTCATGGCGATAATTTCATTTACACATCTTCTTTGGAGTTTAAATAAAATAATTTTATTTTAAGATATTTAGACGTCTTATAATATTTATTTTATTCTGAATTTTATCCAATTTTCCCAAGAGTTTGCATCAAGTGTATTTTTTTCCTTTAGAACATTTGATGATTATGTCTTGCACCTGGTTCTGCTGCTGGCTAGACTTTTCAATGACAAATATATCTGAAATGATCACATGGTTTCATGTCATTTCACAAGGTTTTAATTTGTTTACCAGTAAGTAGATTAAATATGTTTATTGATCACAAATGAAGAGTAATGAGTAGAGTAAGAGTAATGAATCAGTTCCATTACTTGAATGGCCCCCAGGTCCATTTGTCCTGGGAAAGATGGGCCCCAAGATCAAAAAGGTTAAGAACCCCTGGTTTAGAGGAATCCTCAAAAATTCTCAAATGGGGTGCATTCGACTCAGGGTTCACACCAATAAATCCGATGACAGATTCATGTATCCAAATACTAATTGTAATTCATTGGTCCACAAGGAGGCATTCCCAACATTTGAGAGACTGAAGCAGAAACATGATTTTGGCAATGACATTTCTTAGGTACACTATTTTGAGTAGTGAAGGGGGGAACAAATACATGAAAGAATGTGTGAAAGAAATGTGAAAGAAAAGTGGGAGAGAGAAGGCGGGCTTATGATCACAGAAGAGAACTGGTAACACAGTTGTCAAGTACAGTGGAGATCAACAGGACAAAATGTCTGGCAGAAAAAATATAGAGGACTAGGAGACACGTTGGGAGGTGTGGAAACGAGGGTGCCAATCACCTTAATGTTATGTGGAATTGTAATGTTAATAATAAGTACTGGTCAGAGATTCATTTACACTTAGATATTACCTTTTCAGTTATATTTCAGTTTCATATTAAGCCTTGTACTTGGGTAAGATGGCCCTCAACAGCCTCAATAAGAACGACAAAAGACTGCTGTATACCATCCTGGCTCAAAGTAAAAAGGCCATTACAAGGTGGTGGCTTAAACCAGAGAGACCAACAAACGGGGATTGGGTCAATATTGTGCACAAGATATATGTGATGGAAAAAACAGTGCAATTAAGACTCATTTCACGAACTATCAACAAAGTGGACAGAATATGATAAACCAATTAAACTGGACTTCATTTAGGTCAACAGTGCATGTAAAATGCTACTGAAATATTCCTGAACGTTCAAGTCCCAAGTTCAAGTTAGTATAAAAAGGAAAAAGCAGATCAAGAGTATGACAATGTGAATCATGACTTGTATGGCATGCTTTTTCAATAAAAAATAAATTGGAAAAAAATGTAGTTGGCAATAAGCGTTCAATCGAACTACCTAGAGCATTCTGTTTACATTATTAGCCTATTATATAATGGAAAATAGTGGGGTTTTTTGTAAGTCAAAAATATTCAATCATCTTAAGGATACAGTCTGTATACAGCGTTGAACATTGACAATTTACCAAATCTACTTCGCTTTTGACTGATTCCCTGCCTGAAATAAACTCAAATTAACACTGTATCCAGTCTAGACATTTGTAAACTGTCCCACGCAAATGTCAAATACTGTGGAAATACCTACGAGCTACACCTAAAGCGTCACCACCTGGGAAAAAGGTTACTTTGCAGGTTCGGGGAGCCAAGAAGCTCAACCTAAACCGGTGTCCCTTAAAATCTTTATGAAAAAGACCCAAGTGGTTCATATTTGTTTATTTTAAACAATGTATTTTAGCTACAGTGTAGCAAGTATCATTATGTTTTAGAGAAATGCAGTCATCTGGGGTAAACTCAATGTCTCAACAATTAATCAGTGTCATATAATACCATAAAAACATTTAAATGGATATTAGAGGATCTGTCGGAGTAAAAAAAGTGTGTAAGAACATAGAAATGAAACAGTCTTTTGGTCTCATAGGTTGCATTTATCTGAATACATAGCATTTCAGCATTCTGATGCGTTATAGATTTTGTTTTTAATGACAAGGCCCAACAGCTTTATATGAGACAATAACACTTAATAATGAATCAAGAAAGAATTAAGTCCAAGACATAAAGAATCACAACTCACTTGAAGAGGAAGGCCCAGGGGGCAATTGCTGCAGAGAACGATGCTGAGGAACAGGGGAGGGCTGTGTTAGCACTGTAGGTCTGAAATTGGGGGAAAGCCCTGGTCTCTCTGCAGCCCCAACGCCAGCAATCGCTGGATCTGCCTCCAGGACCAGTCTGGCCAAAGATTCAGCCAAGTCGCCTTCCCTTCTTTGATCTTCAACATCTGTAAGTAAATGAATGCCCATTACACAGGTTGAGACTTCATTTAAAAAGAAAATGTTGCAGCCACAAAACACCTGTGAAAATGGATGTTAATTTTTTTTATTAAATGGCAAAACTTACACAGTGCATTCCATGCTTATCCAGCAACCACTATGTATTTAACTAGGTTAACTTTTTCCACACAGAACTGATGCCACACTGTCCATTTGTCTGCCTTTCAGTCCCTGGCCCACATGCCCAACCAAAAACCATAGAAACCAAAGAAACAAAAAACAGATAAAACAGCTACTGCTGAGTTCCACGAGCAGCAGATTTCAGTCACTCTGTTGATTTTGGTATACATTTGATATATATCGTATGTACATTAGAAAAATGTCTATCGTGTCATTTCTCTTCGATCGTTCCTATCGTCATTTCACCAATTGAATTGGTGTAGTTTAAGCAATGTTTCCAGCAAAGAAGATACTGCTCTGTGGACTCACTGTATCTGATTTAACGACACTACACTGCTGACACTGTTTTGCAATTCACAAATCGATTTGTGACCAGTCCACGACAGCGCATCGAGCTTTCCAGCTCTGTTGCGTGTGACAGCCAGCGGCGAAGGGCCTCTGGAGTAATTTGGTTTGGTTTGGTTTTTGGCAAAATTGAAGAATAATATTGAAATAACATTGAATTATCAAAAAAAAAATGACTTCATTACGACTTTTTCATAACATAATATTGAAACTATTATTCACATTTCCTGTGAAATAACCACCCACCTGGTCGAGACAATCCTGATAAAGACGAGTTCAATGAAGTGAGTGACGGCGGGAGAGAGGCCTGGCCAGCTGCAGGAGTTATGTAGGCGGATGCAGATCCCCTTGCACCTTTAACTGCTGACTCTTCTCCCAAACCCATATCCTCCAATCCCAGAGATCCCAATACATCATGCTCTTCGAGTCCAGCGAGACGTTTGTGCTCTTCTTGCCAGTCATCATCTGCAGGTAAAAAATAAAAAAAGATGACAGACAAGTTCCCAAATAATATTCAGTATTCTCATTTACAAGCAGGATTCTGTGGAGAAGAAAAACTCTGTGACACTGGTAGTCAAACAATGCTTATACATTACTAATTTAGTATGAAAAAGAAACCCATCTAATAGTAGCAGGCAACATGGCAAAAATATATGATGCTTTTTGTCCTATGAAAATCACGGTTTCAATTTCGCCACTGTCATGTGTATTTGGGACGAATTTGCAAGTGTCTGCTCAGTACAAGCGTATACAGTGCATGTTTTTTGTAATACAGTTCTCAAAGAAAAAAAGTTGCAAATGTACAAAGAACATAAACAAAACAAAAGGCGGGATTGTCGCAAATTTCAGTTTCTCAATAACCACATTTAGGAATTTCCACATTTGATGATGCTGATGAAGACGACGCTGTTGGTGGATTGAATGTACATTGTACAACTAATTTCACAGTGGTTCTATGAAGCCAGTCAAGCTTTGAAAGAACAGACTGGTAAACCAAAAAAATATGTAAATATTGTGTGTTCATTTTTTTTAAATAAAGTGACTATTGTATTAATGTCAATCAAAAATTGTGAATGATAATGAAATACCCTGTGTTCAAGAAAGACAAAAAAGAATTAGTGTTGTTCACCACCAAAACAGTAAACAATGCTTACCAATAGCTCCCGCTCCAAATGTGTCATCATTAAGCTGATCAATTTCATCCTCCTCCTCGACTACTCCTTCCTCTTCATCTTCCAATGTACAGTCTTCATCCGGGGACTAAGGTGAGGCAATGCAGTACACAAAGAATAGAATCAATGCAATTACAGAAAGTTTTACAGTTGAGTTTCCTCGACTAAAAATGTATCAGTAGAATGCTGTCAAGTTAAATAGGATGTATCGTAAATTTTAAATATACTAATTGAAAAGTAGTGCTGCCATTATACACGTTGTACATTTAAGCAGGATTCTCTCAAAATGATGTCCATCAGTAACCCTGACACAATTAGTGTATGGATGAAAGAAACCGATGAATCAAGACTTCTCACTGGACTAATAGATTGCAACGAACGCCACCTTTTAATGAGGTGCCTCTGTTTATTATTTTGATGATTTCCGCAACTCATGGTCAGTCTGGAAGAGTGAGAAAACCAACGTGACCCAGTTGGTAAAAATAGTTCAAAACGGCTGTTGTACTTGAACAAGATAGGTTAGCAACAATTAATTTGACAACTAAGGCCGTTGTCGCGTTAATTACATGATAAACATATTCTTGTATCAGGGTTTTCCCTCCTAAAAAGATCTATATGAACGCGTGCCCACATTCTGTCTAATGAACCACAGTGTGAACAGTGTTAGCCACGATGCTAAAGTAGTCATTTGATTTCGTCATGCTCGTTGTCATTCGAACACAATTATAATATAGAGGCTCTAAATACCGAAACCATTTAAAACTCCATCCCATTATTGATAGGAACGCCAGAATTAACCACTGGTAGAAGGTGCCACCGCAACCGGCTACGCATGTCAGGCAAGCGCGCGGCTTCTTCAGGCCTCCAAGAAATTGGCAGTTACATAAACAAAAGGGTGCAATTAGAATTAGTACTAGAAGAGGAATTCACCGCTTTGGTATTGAGATATGTAAATCCATCAAAAACAGCCAACATATCAGATTCAAAGCACTGTTTCTCACCTGAAATCGAAACATCTATCCTCAGCTTTTCGGCAGAAAAGAAACGCATCGAGAGCGAGTCCGTGCGCGAGTGACGCAGTATCCGAGACGGATCACTTGACCGCGCGTGACAGACCAACGCGAACGAGCACGTACACGTGACGCACTTACGTAAACGGAGGGAAGTCAGAAGATATTCTTTGTCTTCCGGCACTTCATTCCCAACAGGGGTCGCCAAGCTAGCCTCGCACACATATAGATTTTAGTAATCTTTGACCTTCTCCTAGTCGTTTAAAAGTAAATATATAACATGCGTCTTTTTTATCTTTATTTTTCTCTAACACAACACCCAAACATGTCCAGGTGGCATATGCATTTGTTTGACATGACAATGTATATTCATTTCAGTGTGAACATTAAGAACATTGGTAGGGATGAATGGCAAGTTATGATGTACTTCCTTAATTTCATAACCCTAGACAAGTCAGACTTCTTTATTGTCACTGTAACCTGGTTAACTCCACACAGCTGTTTCCCACTCACAGAAGCAACACTCCCTGACTTTGCAGAGGGGTTGCAGCAATCCACAAGAAATGTCTCAAATGTACTCATCTCACGCACCTGAACTCAAAAGTGCCAAGACTGGTTATAGCCATTTACAGACCACCAAAATGCAGCCCTGAATTTATTGAGCCGACAGAACTCTTCAGTCACTCGTCACTTTTCACTCCAAAGTTTGAGAAAATACCTCAAAATTGCTCATCTTAGGTGACATGTTCATGTCTGTTGCCGTAGCCAATTCATGGCTACTGACTTGTTGGAGCCAGTAGTGTCCTTCAACCTCAGGCAGACAGAAGGAGAGGTCTTGTATTACTGAGGCAGGTGTCCCCCCCATCCCTCGACTCCTCAGAGCAGGTAAGGTAGTTGGCCCTGAACCTGAGCAGACAACCTTGTTGATAACAACCACGATCAACAATGAACATAGGACAAAAACATCGGATTATAGGTTGGTCATAAATAATTCCCGCAGCAGGACAATGATAGTGGAATGAATGGTTTCAGACTTTGACATAATGAATGTGTCCAAACACATGTCACGTGCTTTATATTTACTAGGTCACCATACATACACTGCAATCTTATCAGGCATTATCTGCTGTGTGTGATTTGTTCAGAAAAGGCCACTGAAAGTATGGAACTAGTACAGTCTGAGAGTTGTAAAAGTGTGTGGTGGAGAATATAAAGAGCTGCTCAACCTTCCATCTCACTAACACTGGTCTGATTTCTGTTCACATCTACAGCCCAGTCTCTTTGTCGTGCTGAACTCATTTGCTACCAAGTCTCATCTTCTTCGTCATCATCTCCATTATGAAGAGTCTTCTTCTGGTCCTGGTCATCTGTGGTGTTCCTGCCACCCATGCTGCAGCTGGTGAGTGAGGTCCACTAACCTTCAGCAGGAATCTAGGCCTTCTGTCATCTCTGTGGGTCATGAAGTTCCATACATTTGAATCACTGACATAAATCAATCTCCACTATGGTGCCAATGTACAATTGAAGGATTCAAAGAAAAAATAGGGTTTATGATCCTTGCGTTTGTTTTTCTTAATGTCTGTGCTTCTAGTTCCAGATGCTCCTGAATCAGACCTACCAGCAGAGGTGCACAATGAAAGCCAGCGTGAGTACACAACAAAATCATTTTCAGCATTTTCTTTCTGACAGTAAGAACTTCTCTGGGCAGCTCCCGTCTCTGTGAGTGAAGACGCCCCTCAGCTGCGATCTGGAGGTAAATTCAGACTGTAGAAGATTTGGACACAGTTGCTGAGAGCAAGACGTGGTTTATGTCACACAAGTGATCACATGACAGCAACATTGTCTACTTAAACAAATAGAGGAACTTTTGGTTGGCGAACATTGTGTGTACCATCTAATGAGCACTGTAACTCCTTTAGAACTCTGGCTTGGAATTGATCGTTCATTGAATAGCTTCATTTTTGATAGATTTGCAAGCGACTGGTGCCTGAACAGCCCAGCAGTTCTTCACAGGACACACATAAAGACAAGTCACATGCATACACCCACGCCACAGGCCCATTTGTAACCAATAAGTGACCTCTGGGACTGCATGTAGATCATACCACCCTCAGACATATGTTGCCTCAATGGTGGAATTGAATCAGCAGCTACACCATGTTGCCATGTGTGAACGAAATCACCCAGCTTTTAGGCATTTGGGACTCACATTTGTGATGTCAGAAGAGGAATCTGGGTACCATCCAGCAAGCCCAGCAATGATGATGCCTTTTGTTCTCTTTATCAAAATGCAACAGTGTTCTTAGTGTTCTTGTTGCTCATGGACTAATCAGACTCTTGCATCCCTTTAGAACGCTTCCTTGCATGTCCCCCTGGTTGGGTCGGATACAAGCGCAACTGCTACCTACTGGTGACCACCGGCAGATCCTGGGCCAGTGCTCAAGTAACATAACCCAATTGTCAAGATATTTGTGTGATGACAACGGTAGCCCTCACAAGAGAAAGGGCAAAAGCACTGAGAGATTTGGTTGTGTCTCCCTTCTTGCAGGCTCTCTGCGACTCTTATGGGGCCACCCTTCCATCTGCTCACAGTGTGGCTGACAAGAACTTCCTGCAGGAACTTGCAGGGCGATCAGGAAACACTCACGCCTGGATCGGAGGATTCTACTTTTCTGTAAGTCACTTAAAAACCAACACTCCACAGTGATGTATATGTGTGTTTGTGTATCCAGGGATGGAAGTGGCTGGACAATACACGCTTCACCTACAATGGCTGGCATTCTCAGAGCAGCATTTCCAATGCATGTATCTACATCAGCACCGTGGGTAAGGTTTTATTCTGTGTAGATTATTAACTTACTTGGTACAGTGCAGCATGGATTTTAATCAAATTAAACAACAACAACACAAGTAAATTAATTGCATCAGTGTTTTTGGAGACAAGACATACATGATTTAACATCCCTTTGTCTTACAGGAGGATGGTCCAACTCAAACTGTGTCACAACCAGGTCATCTATCTGTGTGATCTCCAGCGATGGGTGCTAAGCTTCCACACTGCTGGTCTTTTAATTCGATATTCTTGGATAGAATCAGTATCTTGGAATGGCGCATTGACTCATTAGTGAAGAACTGTATTGTTGTATTACTGCATGAACAAACAAGTAAAACATCCCATTTTCATTATTCACCATTGCGTATCATTCATTGTAAAGCAATTGTGATCATTGTTGATAATAATAATTGTTTCATTTTGCTTGAAAAAACGGACTCAAGAAAAACACATTAAACATATCATGTTTAAATCTCAAAACAAAGATTTGTCTGGGAAGTATTTTGGTGTCTGTCTTTTTTTCATGAGATGTAAATCTAAACGTAAAGCTGTGTTGTTTTCACCTCAATCGCTTCAACTTCCATCACAAGTTAATTTCAATAAATGTCTTCTAATTTCTTCTCTCAGCAGTGCATCAAACTTTAGCAGCATGCTGAACAGAGAAAACTGTCAAGAACTGTGATCATCATTTGAGTCAGAATTAGAAAGGATGGAGTGAAGAGGTTAAGAAGATGACAGCAATTATGATGATATTAGGTAAAATATGACACTTGATTTTTGGAGTCAATGTGTGTTTTTGAAATAAAATCTGCAAGCGCACAGATATGAACATGCATCAGTGATTTTTAGACAGGTTTGATTACATGATAATAATCAGCAGTGATGTGTGTTTTGAGCACAATATTGCATGTGCAGTCGACAAAAAAGACATTCACGTGTTAAATCCAGTGCCTTGGGCTCATCAATATAACTGTTAACTGTCAGGTGAACAGTTAACTAGTACCCATGTGCCACTTTCACTAACACCCATAACAAAAAAAAACAAGAATGCCTACAAACTAAAAAAAAAACAAACAAGGGGATGTTCTTGATCTAAAACATATTGTTCCAACAGTGAGCCTTTTTATTCACTGCAGGAGTTCATTCATATTGCACCTCAAACCAATGGGGGTGCAGCTGTACAGCAGATTGCAATACATCACACATGTAGAATTGAAACACACAGACTCATCTTAGTCTGAGACTTTAACAGAATGAAACTCATCCATTCAGAAGAAGTAAATCTCCCTCCAATCTGTCCTCACCTGCTCCATTCCTTCGGGTGTCCAGCAGTGAACGTGTTCCCAGTTGTGCCTTTCAGGATTCTTCTGGTGAAAAGAAAACGCATAAAAAACTGCGGTGTCTCATGCGTCTGATCTTTGACTCGCTGTCATTTAAAGTTCTGCAGGTTCCACAGCAGAGGAAGACTGGATTTCACAAATCCACACTCTGGTCAGATCCGTCAGCACTACAGCATTGCCTCCCTCAACTGTTCGGGTGGCATCATGTCCAAGTGCCTTCACAAGATACCAGTGGACATGTGGCATCATAACCCAGTTATTTTCAGTCGTACAGAGGCTCCTGAACATGCATCATCGACATGCATCCGAAATATGTAGGTCAGTACTTTATCCCAGTGAGTGAAATAAAGCAGCAAAAACACATTGCAGTTATGATGTGTATGTATGGCACATGTAAAACAAACAATTCCTCGGCTGAAATGTTTCAAATGTACTCGTCTCAGGTACCTCATAACAGTCACCTCTACTTTATAATGAACTCAAAAGTGCCAAGGCTGGTAATAGCCATTTACAGACCACCAAAACTTAGCCTTGAGTTTATAGAGTTTATAAAATCCTTGACTCACTAGTCACTTTTCACTCCAATGTTTGAGAAAATCCTCAATAGAGTCCAGACAGACAATACAAGAACTCAATTTTGTTATGTACTCAGGTATCAACAGGTATTATATTATAGTCATGGACACAATTTCACTCCACTCCTGCGTGAGTATCAAAGACACTGCACTGAGCTGCTTCCAGGCACATCTCTCTGACAGGCCATGGTGTGCCACAAGGTTCCGTTTTAGGTGTCATTCTATTTTCAGTCTGCATGCTGCCTCTTGGACAAATCATCCTGAGTCACCACGTGTACTTCCACTATATGTGGACGACATTTACATACCCATAAAGAATTCTCAAGGCATAGCTGCTGTTCTAGCATGTCTCGATGATCACTGATAGTATGGCACAAAATTTCCATCAGCTGAACCAGTCAAAAACAGAAATACCTATCTCTCCTTCACCAAATTGATATCCAAAAAATGTGTTGACAATTTTGTTTGTTCTATTCCGCTTAATATTGTGCTGTTTTGTCTCTGGACTACTTAAATGGAGTCAATGGAGAGTCTCCTGTTTTGAGGTCTGATCACAAACCTGTGGAGCTCAAAGAGCAGATGAATGTAAGAATAAATAATTTAATTATCAATCTGTGTCTGTTAATGTTTACTATCTGGACAAGAACCTTATTGGTGTCATAACTGAGTTTTTCCTATCAGCCAAGGAATGCTTCCTCTTTAGATAAAGGTTTTAATGAGGTCTGTCATTTGTATATGGTGGTAATAGTTGACCATCTGTTCCATAAAAACCCGACACTAAACTGCATTGATAAGTGTAACAAATCAGCCAAATCCCTCATCAATAAATCATTTTGAGCGACAGCGTCAGTTTGTTTTGAGAAGTGATTTTAGAGAAATATCATTGGTTTACTTACTTCAAGTGAGCTTGGGCTACTATTAAAGCATCTACAACACACACGTTTTCAGTGAAATATCACCTTTTTACTCTCATTACTAAAACAGCCACAAAATATTGAAGAATGTATAATAATAACTGATGTGTATTTGACTGTTAACCATTACTTTGGATTCACTTGGTCACATGACCTGGATGCTACTGAAGAAGTATTTGGAAAACATGAAATATTAATAACAATATATTAATTAAGTATAATATTGTAACAAAAATGTCAGTGTCTTATGTGTCTCTTGTCCCTCAAATGTTCAAAATAAGTTTAGATTCTACTGGAGACATTTCTTGGACATTATTGAACAAATATTTGAAAATTCTGCAGATATTAATAATTCCCCCAAAATAGATTTGATTTCCTTTATTAGGCCCACTATGGGGAAATGAGACAATTAGCAACTACGTCTACATCATTCCTGGAGTCTGTTAAAAGAATTCTGTAATTACTTCTCTGTGCAGTGTGGTAGACAGGATGGACAAAGCGGAATCAAGAGGTCACAGCGCCACCCATCAGCATGGAAGCAACAGCAATCAATAAATCGATTTACTCCACTCTGCATGTATGACGGCAACAGTATGAATAATGACCATAAATGTGCTTTGTGAGTTTGTCTGGATTGTTGTATTTGAAGACTATGTTCAGCGAGAACTACCACACCTGCTCTAAGGAGTCGAGGTGTGGGAGGACACCTGCCAAAGTAAGACGAGACCTCTCCTTCTGCTCCAGAAGAAGTGAGCCAAAGTGAGCTTTGTGCCGTTAGGAACATGTTTGCTGCCAGCAGGTTGAATGTTTATTTCAATCTTGTTATTATTCACATGACATTTATTTTACTTACAGTTACTGGCTGTTGTATTATAATGCACAGCTTCTGATACATTAATATAACGTAGGCTTAATTTTGATTTACATTGTGCTCTTGCTTTAGCAAACAGTTTTTGGTCTGCGCTCTGTTACCTACCTGACACATTGTTCTAATAGCCTTCTTCTGTAGCTGAAGGTGAGGTCTTGTATTACTTTGGCAGGTGTCCCCCCCGTCCCTCGACTCCTCAGAGCAGGTAAGGTAGTTGGCCCTGAACCTGAACGGACAACCTTGTTGATAACCACCACAATCAACAATGAACATAGGACAAAAATATTGGATTATAGGTTGGTCATAAATCATTCCCGCAGCAGGACAATGATAGTGGAATGAATGGTTTCAGACTTCGACATAATGAATGTGTCCAAACACATGTCACGTGCTTTATGTTTACTAGGTCACCATACATACACTGCAATCTTATCAGGCATTATCTGCTGTGTGTGTTTCGTTCAGAAAAGGCCACTGAAAGTATGGAACTAGTACAGTCGGAGAGTTGTAAAAGTGTGTGGTGGAGAATATAAAGAGCTGCTCAACCTTCCATCTCACTAACACTGGTCTGATTTCTGTTCACATCTACAGCCCAATCTCTTTGTCGTGCTGAACTCATTTGCTACCAAGTCTCATCTTCTTCGTCATCATCTCCATTATGAAGAGTCTTCTTCTGGTCCTGGTCATCTGTGGTGTTCCTGCCACCCATGCTGCAGCTGGTGAGTGTAACTTTCAGCAGGAATCTAGGCCTTCTATCATCTCTGCGAGTCATGGAGTGCCATTTGTATCATTGACGTAAATCTATCTCCATGTCACTATGGTGCTAATGTACAATTGAAGGATTCAAAGAAAAAATAGGGTTTATGATCCTTGCGTTTGTTTTTCTTAATGTCTGTGCTTCTAGTTCCAGATGCTCCTGAATCAGACCTACCAGCAGAGGTGCACAATGAAAGCCAGCGTGAGTACACAACAAAATCATTTTCAGCATTTTCTTTCTGACAGTAAGAACTTCTCTGGGCAGCTCCCGTCTCTGTGAGTGAAGACGCTCCTCAGCTGCGATCTGGAGGTAAATTCAGACTGTAGAAGATTTGGACACAGTTGCTGAGAGCAAGACGTGGTTTATGTCACACAAGTGATCACATGACAGCAACATTGTCTACTTAAACAAATAGAGGAACTTTTGGTTGGCGAACATTGTGTGTACCATCTAATGAGCACTGTAACTCCTTTAGAACTCTGGCTTGGAATTGATCGTTCATTGAATAGCTTCATTTTTGATAGATTTGCAAGCGACTGGTGCCTGAACAGCCCAGCAGTTCTTCACAGGACACACATAAAGACAAGTCACATGCATACACCCACGCCACAGGCCCATTTGTAACCAATAAGTGACCTCTGGGAGTGCATGTAGATCATACCACCCTCAGACATATGTTGCCTCAATGGTGGAATTGAATCAGCAGCTACACCATGTTGCCATGTGTGAACGAAATCACCCAGCTTTTAGGCATTTGGGACTCACATTTGTGATGTCAGAAGAGGAATCTGGGTACCATCCAGCAAGCCCAGCAATGATGATGCCTTTTGTTCTCTTTATCAAAATGCAACAGTGTTCTTAGTGTTCTTGTTGCTCATGGACTAATCAGTCTCTTGCATCCCTTTAGAACGCTTCCTTGCATGTCCCCCTGGTTGGGTCGGATACAAGCGCAACTGCTACCTACTGGTGACCACCGGCAGATCCTGGGCCAGTGCTCAAGTAACATAACCCAATTGTCAAGATATTTGTGTGATGACAACGGTAGCCCTCACAAGAGAAAGGGCAAAAGCACTGAGAGATTTGGTTGTGTCTCCCTTCTTGCAGGCTCTCTGCGACTCTTATGGGGCCACCCTTCCTTCTGCTCACAGTGTGGCTGACAAGAACTTCCTGCAGGAACTTACAAGGCGATCAGGAAACACTCAAGCCTGGATCGGAGGATTCTACTTTTCTGTAAGTCACTTAGAAACCAACACTCCACAGTGGTGTATATGTGTGTTTGTGTATCCAGGGATGGAAGTGGCTGGACAATACACGCTTCACCTACAATGGCTGGCATTCTCAGAGCAGCACTTCCTATGCATGTATCTACATCAGCACCGTGGGTAAGGTTTTATTCTGTGTAGATTATTAACTTACTTGGTACAGTGCAGCATGGATTTTAATCAAATTAAACAACAACAACACAAGTAAATTAATTGCATCAGTGTTTTTGGAGACAAAACATACATGATTTAACATCCATTTGTCTTACAGGAGGATGGTCCAACTCAAATTGTGTCTCTACCAGGCCATCTATCTGTGTGATCTCCAGCGATGGGTGCTAAGCTTCCACACTGCTGGTCTTTTAATTCGATATTCTTGAAGGATAGAATCAGTATCTTGGAATGGCGCATTGACTCATTAGTGAAGAACTGTATTGTTGTATTACTGCATGAACAAACAAGTAAAACATCCCATTTTCATTATTCACCATTGCGTATCATTCATTGTAAAGCAATTGTGATCATTGTTGATAATAATAATTGTTTTATTCTGCAAATAATTCTGCAAACAAACGGACTCAAGAAAAACACATGAAACATATCACATTTAAATCTCAAAACAAAGATTTGTCTGGGATAGACTCATGCGCCTTGATTTGGAAGTATTTTGGCATCTGTCTTTTTTTCATGTGATGTAAATCCAAATGTAAAACTGTGTTATTTTCACCTCAATTTTCATCACAAGTGAATTTCAATGAATGTCTTCTAATTTCTTCTCCGAGCAATCGATCAAACTTTAGCAGCATGCTGAACAGAGAAAACTCTGTCCAGAACTGTGATCTCCGGAAATTATGATGATATTAGGTAAAATATGACACTTGATTTTTGGAGTCAAAGTGTGTTTTTGAAATAAAATGTGCAAGCGCACAGACATGAACATGCGTCAGTGATTTTTAGACAGGTTTGATTACATGATAATAATCAGCAGTGATGTGTGTTTTGAGCACAATATTGCATGTGCAGTCAACAAAAAAGACATTCACGTATTAAATCCAGTGCCTTGGGCTCATCAATATAACTGTTAACTGTCAGGTGAACAGTTAACTAGTACCCATGTGCCACTTTCACTAACACTCATAACACTCACAACAAAAAAAACAAGAATGGCTACAAACTAAAAAAAAAACAAAAAACAAAGGGATGTTCTCGATCTAAAGCATATTGTTCCAACAGTGAGCCTTTTTATTCAACGCAGGAGTTCATTCATATTGCACCACAAACCAATGGGGGTGCAGCTGTACAGCAGATGGCAACACATTGCACATGCGGAATTGATGCACACAGACATCATCATCATCATAGTCTGAGACTTTAACAAAATGGAAGTCATCCATTCATTAGGGTGTGTGAGATGAAATAATTGTGAGCTGTTTGTTTTTTCTGTTTTTGGGAAGCTGACTCGGTTGTTTTCGGGGAATTCCGTCCAGTTTCCCCACTACATTTTGTAAATAGCCTCTTTGCTGCATTTTTTTCCGCTTTTGTAAATAGCCACAGAGATGCACGTTTGGAGAATACCACAATAAATTGCACCTTTTTATGATTTTCTTTACTACGCCATCATTTTTTTGAGTGTGGACAAGAACCTTGCAACATTTGGTGTCAGAAGTTGGATGGCTAGTCGGAAGAAGGTGACTCAAATTCATCTTAGGACGAGGAGCGGGACGGCAGGTTCCAGGCACCCCAAGCTTCTTCTACCGCCCGTGGGTCAAAAGGAGGATCCGGGGATGAGCTGTTGACCATCATGAGAGAATTTTTGGTGGGATAGCAGAGTAGAGAAGAGGGCACGCTGGCTGAGCTGCGAAGATTGAGGTCCTCTATGCAACAGAGGGAGCCTCCAGCACCGGTTGGATCTACCCACACCAGCACCTCGACAGCACCACACCACCCCACCACACATGGCAAGTCTACCAGAAACCAGAGTGATGGGCAACAGACCACATCAGCCCAGGTCTGTCTACAGACTTTATTCAGAGCCAAAAATTCTCCAATACCCAGCAGGGGAGGACATTGAGATCTATTTGCTGTGTTTTGAGCGTGTGGCCAAAACCTGGAATTGGCCAGACAATGAGCCCACTGCTACCCTGAAAGCAGCACTGCTGATGAAATTTGACATCTCACCAGAGACCTACAGGCAGCAGTTCAGGTCCTCAACTGTTCTACCAGGCGAGAACCCTACCGAGACTTACCACCGTTTGAAAGGGCTCTATCGGCGCTGAATCCAAAGTAGGCGAGGCCATCATCCTGGAGCAGCTTCTTTGTGTGCTTCTGGCAGAGATGAGGACCTGGGTGAAGGAGCATGAACCAACCGAGGCGATCACCGCCACCAAGCTGGCTCATTCAATACCTCAGCGCTCGCTGAGGAGGACCTCCTGCATCTCACCAGCATCTACAGGCCGACAACCTAACCAACACAACACCGACAAGCACAGAGGGAAGCAACCCAGGAGACCTCAGGTATCGCCAGCTCAGCCTAAAACCAACTCTGACCCGGGAAGGAACTTGTATGTTACTAGTGCCAGGTCACAAGGTGTCAGTTTGCCCAGTACGAAAGACTAAGTTTTCTGGGTCGTGTTATGTTCCCCGGCCTGAAGAGGGGCCTGGGAAGAACAGACTGCGATGCTTTAAAACTATGACCATAATGGACCATGAAGTGGCTGCACTATTAGACATGTCACTGGTGAGACGGGAGCTGGTTCCAGCTAGCTTGGTGGATTACGGCAACAATCCACTGGCAGCTGTACTAAAGAAGATTCAGGAGGCTGGCTTGACACTTGATCCATCCAAATGTGAGTGGGCCTGGAGGGAGACACTGTACCTTGGTTACTAGCTGGGACGAGTTGAGGTGCAGAGTAAACGGACAATGTCAGGCATCATTTTAAAGCTAAACTTCCAATTGAAAGCGCCCATTATCATTTATGTCTCTGCCTGTGAGCTACCTTGAAGTCACCACCCTGTCACCTGATCTTGCGTACTCAGACGGTCATTCAAACACGCGACTGATAATCTTCCATTTCTACAGCCTTGTCCAAAGTTCGTGATGCAGCGTTGTCATTATATGGAAAGCTGCCACTGAGCACCGGGCTGCTACATCTATATGTGCTTATGAAGTATGACAGGTGCTTTTCAGAAAAGCACCGCAATAAGAATTGGGAAACTAGGTTGGAATTCAGACAGATTTTCAGTCAATTCAGTTATAAAGGCATATAGAGGAGAATGCTCAAAGTACATAAATATATTTGTATACCATGCTGTACATTGTGTAGTTTCTATGATTTCTTATGCTTTCACACATGCATTATTTGTATTCCTTGTGCTACATTACTCAGTTGTTAGATAGGCAAGTTTAGATAAACAGTACAAAACAAAGACCCTATTCACACCTTCATGTTTCCTTTACCCATCCATGAACCCCATTGAAATCGCTGAGCTAGCGCAGTGGCAAGACTTGACTATACGACTGACCAATGTGGTGTATTAATTATCCGTCAAAATGGTCATCTGCTCCTTGTTTTAATGATGAAAATTAATGAGATACACTTGTGATAATTGTTATGATTGTTGTCAATCGTAAATTACAGATCATCAGAACTAAGTTGTTTTGTGTACTTTGTTCTTGCCATTCTTCAACAGTTTTCAATTGCTTGCGGACAAAGGGGATTAATTAAGAAGAGTGATAGCTTTAAATAACGTTTAACCCTTCGGGCACAAAAGTCACAAAATTGCAACTGGCAGCATCACAGCATTGTGACAAGCCAATGTGGTGGTAGTCACTGCTTTACTCAAGCACCTGTAACTTCATAATGAGCGGCATTTTGAGTGAGTGGTTTTTGAGAGAAGAAAACAGATCCCAGTCATGTAGACCCAGGCTGTTTTAGTCACGCAGTATGAGCAGTATTCAAGCAACAGCTCAAAGTACTGTTATCAAAGTGGAATATTTCAGTGAAAAAACTCAAAGGGTTAATTGACTTTATGCAGCACATGCTTCTTACTGACTTGTGTTATATCCCTATGTTATATGGAGTTCTTGAATTTGAAAGTGCTCAAAGAAGTGTGAATTCTCTGATTGTAAAAGTTGCAATGCCAGGTTAATATCAAATATTGAAAAAAAAATACAGATAAATAAATAAATAAATAAAAACCATTTAACCCTGTACATTTATTTATTTGACACAAGTTCCATTCAGATTATTTTCATAATAGGAAAGTATACATGTCATAGAAAATGTAAAGAAAATACATGAATTTTCATGTAAAAAATTAAATCACAGCAAAAACAAATGAAAAAAATGTGTAAGGCTTTTGGTGTCAGGTAAATCTGGACTCTCAGCAGTTGTCAATGCGCCTCACACAGATGTATGGCAAGGTGTTGCCACAGCTCTGGTAGGACCAGCTGCCTGTAATGCAGAGCGAGGAGGTGTTAGATCACAAATGCACTTTCAGGACAACAAAACAAATGATCAGTAGATTTGGTCTAAGTCCTGTGAATGTCTTTTCATTGGGTAGAAGTTATCCATGAAGCATTTGAAAGTTAAAGGTTAAGATAAGCTGGCCTGGCAGAGGACCAGGACAGGAGAGCATTTGTGCATTCAGTCGAGAAGGGTGGTGGACGTTTTGTAGTTCATTCTACAATACGACTACTGAAAGAGGTAGGAATCAGAGGTCGGGCTCAGTGCAAGATTGTCAAGGAACTTGCAGATACCACAGCGAGAAGCAACCAATTGCTGTGGCACAAACAGAAGGTCAACATACAGGCTGTGGCAGGAGCCATCAGAGCAACAAACCCCCAGGTTCCCAGGTTCAGCCTGCAGTGGGCTGTCCTCAGGTGAGGATGTATTAATAACAGAGCGGCGCCATTGTGGTAAAGATCAAGGGATGTTTAGCACCTAGTCAATGTATGCATAATCGGTATTTTAAAATGTATGTGAATATCAAATCCAGCCAGTTTGTCTAAATAAGCAGTCAAAGTCAACTCTCACCAACAGCATTAAGGCGAAGACACTGGTTGTATAGATTTCGTCCAGCGATCCAATGGCTTGTTACATAGTTGAAGGGAGTGTTGTCAATCCACCTCCATCCCTGGACACACAGACACACACTGTAACACGACGCGCATTCAATCGTGTGAACATGAACTGGTGTGTACATGAGTCAGGTAAGTGAGAAGGAAAATGATGAATGCTCGCTGACTTGTTCTTGAGTTTCAAACTACGCTAAGAGAGACTCACTAGAAAGTAGAATCCTCCAACCCAGACCGCAGACTGTCCTGCCTGTCGGGTCATCCGCTGCAGGAAAAAAAGGTCTTCCTGACTATGGACTGAGGTCAGGTCAGCCCTGAAGCTGTTACAACGTGCCTGGTAGAATTGAGACACAAAGAAATAGTAAGTATTTTATTCTGCTGTGCTGAGAGCAGCTGCGAAGCTGTCAATCACTCAAGTTTCTCAACAAATCCACTTGACATTACTTGAGCATTGGCCCAGGTCCTTCGAATGGCCTCAAAGCGATAGCAGCCATCTTTGTATCTGACCCAACCAGAGGGACACCCATAAAAATGTCCTGCAGGGAGACACAAGTCTGATCAGTTGGCCAGGTAGCCTCACAAACACTCCACTCATGAGCAGTTTTTGCTTTTAGCCCCAGGTTATTTATGCCTATTTGTGGCTTGGACATGACCTGGTTAGGGTCAAATAACTTTTTACATTTTTGTTTATAAATGTTCATGTTTCATCATCATATTCAATAAAGAATAAAAAATCTTTGATACTTTTCAATGTGTTTCTATGATAGTCAATCTCTGTTGACTGATGATCAGAACTTGTGCTAGCAAGTAACAAGAGTTAAAATTTTATGAGATTTGCAGCCTTGAAATATACCTTCAAATGGACAAGGCAAAAAATATTTAGTGCTACCTGCTAATGTTAATTTTCATGATGACAAATCCAATTCCTGGTTCTGTAAAACCTGAATATCTGGTGACACAAGTACAGTAACATGTTGGAATCAGAGGATGTGGAATTATTTTTATATACCTCTCACAGAAGCAAGCGCTGGAACATCATCAGCCATTCGAAGTGGAGCTACACAGAGAACATGTCAACTACTTTGTTTGTTAGAACAAAACAAAAAAATCAACTGTGAACGCACGCTCATTTTCTTCCTGCTGTCCTTCTGGTGGCGTGTCCTGAACAGGTTCAACAGCCTCAGCTGAAAGAAGCAAGAGATGTGATTACGGATTCTGACTGTTAATCATATGAATTATTGGTCCTTCAACATTGAGATTTCAGAATTTCTCAAAATCCCATTGGAAACAATTAAGTCCTCACAAGTTTGTGGGCTTATTGATGCTGAAAGATCAGACAAATTTCAGCTTGCCTTCAGCCAGTTGAGGTGCTGCCGTATTTTCAATGTCAGCTGCCTCTGGGAATCATAAAAAAGAAAAGTCAGTGAAGCCAGAAGGTAAGGGAAATATTAAAATTGAAAAAAAAAAAAAAAGCTTAATTGGGGAAAATGTAAAACACACAGGACGATCATTATTAGCATCATATATGAGGGTCAGAGGGTTTACTGCAGAGGACATCATATTGACATTGAAATAGGAATGAACTACGAAAGAAAATAATTTAGTCTAATCTGCAACAAATCACTCACTCACCAGCTGCAGCCGTGATGGCAGGAGCACCACAGAGGAGGACCAAGACCAGAAGAAGACTCTTCACCATGATGAAGGATGTGAGGTAGCACACTCACGAGCAGCAGATGAGTTCAGCAGGACTCTGAGTACCGATGTCTGAGGCGAAATCAGACCAGTGTTGGTGTGATGGAAGGCTGAGTGGCTCCTTATATTCTCCACCACACACTTTTACTACTCACATTTATCAGATTGCAATAGCCTCTTACTTTCATTATCAAAACACACCACTGATAAGCTCTGATCAGATTGGGGTGTCTGTTTGGTGACCTTATTAATGGTGTGGCACGTGTTGGCACATTAATAGCATCAATCACTCTACTCAGATCCAAAAACAACTCTGACTCAGATTTACGATGATGACTTGACTTCATCTATTCCAATGCCACAAACAGGCTCACCATGTGCTCTAGACTGTTTTCAGTAGCTTTTGTGTGGATTCTTTTATTAGCTGTTTTTTCAGGTGCATTTTTGGCACTGTGAATGAATCTTGATTCCCATCTAGTTATATTGTCTTCTGCTGCCTCTGGTTATGGTTTGATCGATTCCTTCACAATGGGTAAAGCTAGGAGTTCCTTGGTAAAGCCTGGTCGGGTTGAACAGAAAGTCTCTTCACTGGTGAATGACATAGATCTGCTGTGGCTGCCGTCATCTAGATTTCGAGGCTTGACACTCTCCTTCTACCCTGTGCGTCTGCTTATTTGTGCTCATGTCTGTCAACACTGGCTTTGGGACCTACTGATGCAGTTGATCAGGTTTCATGCGGCCCTCACCCTGAATCAAAATGATTCCTCGAAAAAGGCTGTTCATCTATTTTTGTAGAACAAAAATGAATACAAATGCTGTTGGGTTAAGTAACTACGCTAATGGCGAACCTTGGATTGAAGCACTAAGTCAACAGATGACATGAATAGTGTCTTGCAGTGTTCACGTGACAGAAACTGTCGCATATTTTCATTGGGACAACAACATTTTATGGTCAATTCTCCTGCAGTGTAATCTGAAGAGGAAGTAAATAGCAGGGCAGTAGAGCACACGTGAGAGCAGATGCAAATGCTGATAAACAGCATCAACCCTTCAGACATTCATTCATGTTTTAATCGTTCAATAAATTCAGGAGAAGTCACCCAGTGACCAAGGGTTGCAGATAAAATCCTTGGCATGTTTCTTAACATTAAAATTTAGAGCTAAGATAACTTTATCAAATGAACAAATGCCAACACTACTTGAATGAGAGGGCACTGAGAACACTGTACTGTGATCCCGCAACAACTCTACGCAGTTAAGGTGTGGGGGAATACTCACCACAGTAACACAAAACCACTGCTTCTGCTATGGAAGAATGCTGTTAGAATAATGTATTAAGCAGATTAGAGAGCACATACCAATGAATTGTTTGCTAAAGCTAGATGGCTGAAGTTTCCTGAACTTGTGGTGGCAGAAATTAGCTGCAACCAGGTCATCTACAAACACTGTTTACACTAGCTGCTGATGAGGGGGAGCAGAGAAGAAAACCACATCAGGATCAGGATCAGGATCTGTTCGAACCACAGACAAATGTACACTGCAACAATGTGAGGGAAAATGCGGAACTCACTGACAAGGAAAACCACCAGGAGGGTATTATGTGTATACATGCATCTGCCAAAGAAATTTCAGAACTACTGCAGAGAATAGGAGTAACTGAGCGTAGCACACAACATAACAAAGAGGACATCATGGGGGTGTGGAGGTCATGTCCGGAAGCAGGCAAGTTGTACCAGGAAACAAAGATAAGTATAGCATTTGAGCAGTTTAGTGCCATAGATTATGATGATTTACTGCTCCATTCATTTATATAGTGATATTGGTGGGTTGTTGATAGTCATCATTCTTAAGCATAGACACAATCAAGTGACTTTCGTCTTTTGCCTCAGAGGCTATAACTCAATGGATAAACGTTTTTAATCTCCTCTAATCCACTGACATGAGTTACAGTTGACATTTACATTCATTCGCATTCCTTGCATTATATTTACTTTCTTTGCATTATATAACATTGAGTCCGAATCACTACATAGATTGTAGACAACATTTCATCTCACATTGTAGAGAAATTCAAAAGCAGCAGAGTGAAAGACAGATCTTAGAATTTCTGCTTCTTTTCCCCTACCAATCCTAACTTTCCTGATCAGTGGTTCAGTGGCTGTGAGCGCTGCTTGTGTGTGTGTATGTACTTGTTTATCCTATCCTTGTGGGGATCTTAGGCCTTTGTGGGGACCATTTGGCCAGTCCTGGTTAAGTTTAGCCCTTTGTTTTGAATGGCAATGCAATCGTGTGTGTGCATGTTTTGCCATACTTTGAGTACCACATCTTGATAAGCCAGCACTCTTGTGAAGACATTTAGCTTTGTGACGACATCTTGGCCCTAAAGTCTATTATATTCGAATGCATGTTTGTATGGATGATGTATGTATGCTCAGAGTTCTAGTTAAGGTTAGCCATTTCTTTGGGATGGTTAGGTTTAGGGTGAGATGTTGAGGTAAGGGTTATGTTGTTTAGGCTTTTCATTTCCAGTTTGAATGACCCCCACATTTTCTCTTTGACTATTAGCTGTACATGTGTCCTCTTGACATTCAGGTACAGACAACTTACCTCGGTACATGCCACAAACTCATTCATCAGGGTATTTGTGCAAGTGGCAAAATTTGTGCTGAAACTGAGTGGTGTAAAAAATATGAATGGAGATCTTTGCAGTGTCTCCATCACCATCCAGCTGCAAGTGAGCTATTTGCAGGAGGAGATGTCTCACCAAGACCTTCCTTACAGAGGATGGTTACTTGATTATTTCAGTTTAGTGATATATACTTAATATATTGATGTAGAATCTTTAGTGCACTTGAAGACCAGCTTTGGACGAGGTGGTCCAGATGGAATAGTGGTCTGTGACGTAGCAATAATCATAATCATAATGCAGTTGCTACAGTTTGTAAGGTTATGGCAAATATTGTATGCAAAGCTACTTTACAGGTTACAGATTGTTTGCTAGATTGGGGCTTTTATGGGAAGCCCACCCTGAGGTTCCACAGCAGAGAAGAGGTCTCGAGGAGTCCTACCCTGGAAAAGAGAAGCCTTACCCCAGAGAAGAGGAGAATGGAAGTCTGACCTCTGAGAGAAAAAGGAAAAGAAATCATCCTTGAGGTCCCGCCCTGCTGAGGAGGAGTCCCTCCGAGAAGAACCAATCAAAGCAGGTTTTTTTTGTGTGTGTGTATATATATATATATATATATATATATATATATAGAGAGAGAGAGAGAGAGAGAGAGAGAGAGAGAGATGTTTTTTGCAAGAAAAACATTTTGCAATGTCTCCTATATTCAACAGATGGCGCTCTCTGTTTAATAACTGCATGGACGTTCTTACAGGCAGAGATGACTGAACCAAGTGCACCTCCCAGGGAGGCCAGGGAATGAAAAGAAATCAAAGGCTTCGAGCCATGCTTCATAAAATGTCTTAACAATAAGAGTCTCACAGTATCAGCTGCGTTACTTTATATCAGGGTGAACTGCTGTTTGACTTCTCTGATGTGAGCCTTTCCTATAAAGAATCAAAACTTGGGTAAATCAACATAATACAACATAATTAAAACAGGCCCAATCCTAGGGATCCCACTTTGTTTGACTTATTGTGAGCATGTTCCAAATGTTAAAGAGAGGTTATCAGCAAGGAGGCATTGATAATGGAAAGATTTGAAAAGTTTATTGCAACCAGAAACCATCATACTGTGTTTCACAGGGGACCAAAAATCATTTTAAAGGACACACCAGGATTTTACTTACTACATTCATTTTTGCCGGTTGTGAATCAGTCCCTGGGATTGAGGCAATCATGACAAAGCACAAATGAAGAGCTGAGGAATTGACAAATGCGACAAAGGGGCATCTGTGCAGCTATATGACTGTTTTATTACCTCTTGACATCTGTGTATACGCAAAGAATGCAAGTCTGCATGTAATAAAGAATGTGGCCTTTACTCAGGGTTACACAACAGATAACCTGAGCTTGAAACTCAGTCGTACATTAGTTCACACGGCAACTAAAACAGCTTTGATGTTTACTTTGGAAACACATTATCTGGTGTGCCAGCCTGCTGCTTTTCACATGAAATGTCTGAGGATTTTGGGCTTGAGGCTCTGCATCTTGCTGCCATCCATCTGGCCCACCCTCTCCTGGGCCCCCATAATCGCCTGATGGGCTTCATCGAAGAGTTCCTTTCCGATAGCAGCCTGAACTCTGTCCTTCCAGGCGCACAGCTTGGGCCTATCTTCAAACACATCCAAACCAGAACCGACAGGCTGCCGAACAAAAAACTCACAAAGTTAAGGGCTACTGAGAACAAATGGCAGACAATATGTGTGAACGATGCTAATAAAACATTTCACTGAAATGCTATTAATAATCAATGTTAAGAGAGCAGATGGGCAGATAAAATAAAAAAGGGAAAACAAGTGTGTGCAGAGAAGTCAAAGGTGTGCCATGGGAAATGATCCAGTTTCACCTAATCTGTTTGGCGATAGGGGTGGGGGATGTGATGATGTAAAATTATGGACTATTACAACATGTCGACAAGCTACCAGCGTGAGGAGATTACATGGATTCGGTCACATTTTTTCTATACAATATACTGTAGAGCTATGTTGATGCTCTGATTCGTTCGTCAGTCAAAGCAGCGCTGCCGTGGTGCATGAGGCTCCTCTTCCCACACACTGACAGCAAAGCAGCCTGTCAAATGCGCAACTTCCATACTGTTCCTAAACCTGATGCGCGTCTAATTTGACCACAGACCTTCACCAAAGAATGATGGAGTGCTCCTTGTCAGATCCAAGACTGTCTGCCCGCAGAGCTAACACCTAACGTGACGTCTCACTTCAAAACTTTACTGACACTCGTAGAATGTCAAAGTTTGCTTCGTGGTTTAAAAGTTGGCGAAAACCTAGATGCATAACAAAATAAATGCACTCCAAAATGTGAAGAGAGAAAGACTCATTGCTTTTATGAAGCAAGTTGAGGCAAAGAATGTTATGGATTTGGCAACTCAAAACTACAATAAAATCATGTATAAGAGAAGTGATAAAATTGAAAAAGTTATTTGAAGTAAATAAACAAATAAATCATGATACTTTCTGAAGACATTGAAAACAAATGCATTTACTGCAATTTGTTTCTGAAAATAGTACGGCAAAATAACAACTGAGTGTCAGTAGCTACATTGTGTCACAAATTAATATGGATTTTATATAGGACTTAAAGCACAAGTGCGCTTTAGCCTAGGTTCCATTGGTGGTGTGCCTCTGGATTTTTCCAATGAACAAAGTGCGCCTTGGCTAAAAAAAGGTTGAAAAACACTGGCTCAGAGGGCACACTGTTCAAGTATACATTTATACCTTTCTATTTTGCAACAAAGAAGCAATCACAAATGTGTGTCTCACCTGCATCACCTCCACAATAGCGACCAGGTCAGCCAAAGAAATTTGGTCTCCAGCAATGAAGGGTCGGTCCTGCAAGAACTTATTCTCGATGAGTGAGAGGGAATGGTTCAGGTCCTCTAAGGCACCGTCCATCTTGTCTTGGGAGACATTCGTTCCCAGCACTTTGGGAATCAAAAGCTGCATTAAAACAAATGAGCTAGTTGTAGATCCAGTACTTGACAAGAGAGATCAGAAATAAACTCAAAACTATGTTAAATGATGGGCAGTGAATGTCAGCTGTTACAGGAAGATGCATTTGCAGACATTTCCGTTATAGTAAATGGATATTTCAAGGCATGGCTAAAAATCATTAGAAGCAGCAGTAGCAGTACTTGCAAAATGAATATTGTAACAATATCAAGATAGATATATCCTGCCGTTAAAACATGTAATGTCTAGTCAAGAAATGTTTATAATAATGATAATTAACAGTAATTACAATAATAGTTTTACAAGTTTCATAACTTGCATCTCAGCATGACCTTTGAACTGCAGATCTCGTTCATACCAGAAAAAAATAAAATAAAATAGAAAATGCAGAACCCTCAAGTGATCACCATGGCTGTGGCACTTGTGTCTGGATGTCACATCAGTCAGTCAATCAGGCAGTTTTTGGGTTATGGATCATGTCCAATCGATAACTTGGTAGGCTTAAACCAGACGATGATTTAGCCAACTGATATCTCACACCATGAAAGCCTGTCACACCCATAATAAGTAGTCACAGTGGTTCTAATCCTAGTTGTGGTGATGGTAGTAGTAGTGGTGGTGGTGGCGGTATTACGATAAAAGACATAGTAATTACTAGTTACCCTTAACCAGAACATTTTGGACCCATGCCAGCGGATGGCCATGTGCTGCCAAGACAAGTATTCGTTCACTCGTGCCCGTTTCTGGAGGTCAGCTGGGTACCAGTGGTCGGGAGTCTTGCACTTCTCAGCCAGATACTGCATGATAGCAATGCTGACAAGACAAAACAAAATACAAAATGGAGGGACCATCGAGACACATGTCAGAGTTGAACTGCTGAGCTGTAGGTCACCTTTCAGCCAGACAGAAGTCGCCATCTTTAAGTGCTGGTACTTTCCTAATTGGGTTGACCTTTCCAAATTCTTCACCGTGCTGCTCACCTGACATCCAAGAGAAGCAAGAATTAATGGCATCACATTGTTTCAATGATAACTGTTCTTAAACATCTATGTTGCTGCTATGAACAGGAAATAGTAGTTTTACAGAAGCCAAGAGTTTTAAAAGTGCCATTCTTGCTTCTTCTGACCAATAAGGTTTTCCTGGAACACTTAAGGTGGGGCTCCAGAGTTGTCTGAGCAGACAAGGCCGCATTTATGGCTTCTTGCAGATAGTTGGGTATTTGAGGAGACATGCCTGTAAAAGTATACTTTAACGCAATAAGACGTGACACAGGAATGAAATTAGATATCTCATGAAGTGGTCTCAGGGGCGTGGTTTCATAGAGCCTTTATTAAATTTCATCATACAGGCGGAGGCCACATAATGTGGTGTTGAAACACCATTTAGAGCATAAGTTGAACATTGACTCAGGTTTGGGCCTCTTTAAAAACAGTTTGCCCTCTGTTATGTGTGATCTTTGATTCTTGGGTTTACTTTGATCAGTTTGTTACCTCTGTTAATGGTTAAATCATTGGTTACTCTGTTGTGCAGTGACCAAGTTTTTTCATGAAATCAACAACGAATTTAACAAACATCACTGGGTTAGTTTGTTACTTCTCAGTTCCCCTTATGCAGGACACATAATAATCCGAAGAAAGGTCACTTGTACCATAACAAAGAATCACAGTGTGATGTTATGCAACAGATCACAGTTAATGATATAGCAAGTTGCTGGTTATCAGCTGACCATTTCCGAGGATCAGACGTGGAGTACTATTTCCTATGTTTCAAAGGATTTTATACCAAGATTCAGATAGTTATCTTGCAACTTTAAAAACTTTATTTCCTTTGCTTTTCAGGATTTTTATTTAAAAAAAAAAAACCTGAAGATAGCGTTCCGCCCAGAGCTGCAAAACAAAAACCTGATCTGGGTGGGAAACAAATGGTGCACAATGTCTCCATAGAAAAGTGGTGCACAATTCACTATCCCGTGGGGCCACAGGAGAACATGAGGGTGAACTGAGTGAAAAAAAGATTGTCGTGATAAGAAAATGGTAAAAACGTGAGAAGATGCTTCACAGGAGTCTTTCAACCAGATAAAATACAGAGACACAAAACCATGCATAACGTATAACAAGCATGTTATCACATTTATCCATCGGTACCCACTAAACAGCTGAAGGAAAAGTACTTTACTTAGTACTTTAGCTACTTCACTGATCAATGCGATAACTAATTTGGCCGAATGTGGTGAATACCGAATCCCTTCTACCTATTTACTGGGTCGAAGATGTTAAAAAGTAGCAACTAAATCACTCACCAGTGAATAGAGACACGTTCTTGAACTCGAAAGGAATGTTGTTCGTCTTGGCGAAGATATACACGGAGCGACAAGGCTGAGAGAGGAGGTCCAGGTACAGTTCCATGACTCCGCAAACACAACAGCGCCTTTTCCTCTGTGGAAGCGTCCGCTCTGCCGCGGAGTCTGCTTTATCACGGCAGAAAGTTCACGCCCTCGCGGAACCCATCCCGCGAGGAACCCAGCATGTGCGCATGTGTCAAGTCCAACGTCCAGTTCGACATTCTCCCCAGCAAAGCTCATGGTTCAGTTTACGCTGATACAGTCCAGGTCTACTAAGAAGATGCAGATGACGCCATTACCAGTGACATACCGAGAGGATTGGAGACTGAGTGATTGAGAGTTGTGCTCATTAATCGTCTAAAAATAACAGGAAAAACTATTCATCAATCTCAAGCCGCCAAAATAAGGGCGAAAATAAATCATGGCTGTATTTTACCAAGTCAAGAGATATGGCAGCTCGAAGCACAATGTGAATCTAACTGAGTGATTCAGTCACCAACTCGTTCTTAGTGACACTAACCAAAAGACTCTCCCACACATCCTCTGGAATAATGCAGACACAAATAAGAGAACTTTTCTTCATCCTGCTCCTTTTGAATCCTGCTATTGACACCTAATGTGCGATCAAAAAAGTGTGAATAATAATAAGTAACAGTAATTATAATACGTTTTAAATGTTTCAGAACATGTATCTCAGCATGACCTTAGAATTTCATGTAGCACCATGGCTGTGGCAATTGACTCTGGAAAGCTGTGGTGGTGCTGTCCCATCGGTCAGTCAGTTTTTGGGTTAATACAGCAGGCGTGCAACATGTCCAATAGATAACCTGGAAGGCTTAAACCAGACAATGCTTGAGTGATATCTGATAGCAAGTGATATCTCACACCACAAGAGCCTTTCCAGTCCTAGTTGTTGTTGTTGTAGTAGTGGTGATGGTGGCACTATGAGACAAATGACATAGTAATTATTTGTTACCCTCAACCAGAACATTTTAGACCCATGTCAGCGAATGGCCATGTGCTGCCAAGGGTTACGGTACTCAATCAACATATTCCTTCAAACATGAAGAGTATGCATTAAAATTAGAAGAATTCTAAAATTCTTTTAGATAACCATGGCGCCAGGATCCAAGTTATAAAAGAACCCACCAGTACTCAAACTTCACCTGTACTATGAAACGAAGATAACAACAAGCCTTGAATAAACCTTAAACCACGGAAATGGCAGACCGTAAAAATAGTAAAAACACACATGCCAGGAAAACAGTCATTTTTATTGAGGATATTCAATAACCATTGTCATCCAGAATTAATGATTATTCTCTGAATATATAGATGAATGCGAAATAGAGGTGAAATTCACATGATGTGAAATTGGTTTGATGAGGCTGGTTTGGAACATGAATGGGAGACTGCCATGTTCAGAAATTGGACATGACTCCAAGTGTAAATGTCTCAGTGCAGGGTGATTTTCACAGCATGACACAAAACAGCTCTTCATAGCATGGTAAAAAAAATCCCATTCATCACAAGGAACAGGATATTGTGACTATTTAAACCACCAAAATAGTTAAAGTACAGATATCTCGCAGACCAGTCAGCAGGAAGCTAAATGACCATCGCAGTCTCACCTGGGTAGTGACATGGTTCTACTCTAACAACTGTAGAACACAGTGGACATCACACCACAGGCTCACATGAAGCTCATCACCGTCCCGTTCTTTCCCACCTGATGGGGCTGCAGGCTATGGAACTGGACCACTATTCTACAAAGAGAGGAGAATAGAGTGAGAGTGTGATGGGAAACTTTTCATAGATGCATCTTAATGAACAGGAAACAGGAATCCTTGCTAATGCAAGCTGGAGTCTTTCGCTTCATAAAAAAAAATGACTCACATCCTTCATTCAGTGGCATTTTCACCATGTTTTAACATTATGTTTTAGATCTCAATCACATAACCACTGTTTAACTCCATGAACAGCACAGCCCCTGTCCAAGAAAATCTAGTAAATTGGTCCAGGATGCACTAAAGAATGAGTCCTAGTGTAAAGCTTGCGTGAACTCTACATACCATCTCATTTCTGCCACCTACAATGACATTCAGCAGTAAAGGGAACTAGTTCTGAATTTTATTCCATATCTCAAGCGCAGATTTCCCAACTTCCTACTGTCTGTATCTCTGGAATCAAGAGAGAATGACTTTGTGTTTAAATAATGGTGAAATGGAGCTGAAACCCCGCCAACAGATCACATTTCTGACAGTCAAATGTTTTTAGAAATTCTTGTTCTGGCATAGAAATCAGAATGTAGAGTTGATAAAGTTGTTTATTATGTCCTGGGGTTCTCCCAGTCTTCCTGAACAGCTGGATGCAGTTCCTGCACCGTTGATGCCACTGGTACTTCTTGTTGTTCACATCTCCAGAATATCCCAAACTCTTCCCAACTCACAGAAACAGTTCTGTGAACGACTAAATGTCGACATGTCGATGTTGACACATTGCAACGGTCTGAAGTGGCATTCCAGCACCCTGCATGCCAATGGCACACTCCCTCACAAGTGCGGCATCATGTTGATGCAACGGCTTTCTATTGTCCCCAGTCTCAGAAGTGGTCATGACATGATCATGAGCATGTCTGGAAGACAAGTGTGGCTGACACTGATTTACTCAAAATAATGGAGTGTGACCATGGATAGCAAAGACGAAATCCTTCTAATATAACCTGTCCATTAAAATGTTTGGTAAATAATAATCTTCCTGAACCAAACACGGAAGAACAAGGGAGCAATATAACATGCTGCGTTTGTTCAACATACACGTATTTTGGGCTCCTACTCACAACCCAACAAAAGCTTGGCTTGCATGGAAATGATGCAATGGTTTAAATATTAGTCTAAAAGTCAGTGTTGAGGCGCAGCTGTGCTCTGGTGAAGGAAATGGCACAAAACTGTCCAAAAAACTACTATGACGACTACTTGAATATAATCCTTTAATTCTAGAGCTGATTACCAAGAAGACAAAACTAAATAAATGACTGATTCATGCATTCATTGCTGGATCTGACCCAAGTCTGCAGATCTGCAAACTTTCATCAGCACCCACCCCCCACACACAAACACACACGCAGATGTACACACGTTTAAGCAAAAGTGTATGTATGTATGTATTTTGCTCTATGTTTGTTTTCGGGGAATTTTAGACAAGTCCCCAGTATTCACAAAATTGCTCTTCCTTTCACACACTCTCTTCAGTCATCCATGTGTACTCTCTCTCTGACTGTTCCCTGACCTTGTTGTCTATGGGTTTCAGCCAAGACTGTGAGATATAATTTATCACAACCACAGCTGTTCATGCTCTTGCTGGGGAACTAGAACTGCACAATTACTAGAACTGAGTGTCGTCCTATCACAAGAGACACTTCTCATACATTGTAGCGGGAAAAGTTTCCACTTATGACTGCTGTGATCCAGCTACCTTTGTTTTTGTCTCTTTTACCACATCATTGATCTTCTGAACATCTGGAATGTGTCTTTCCACCATTTTACATTATATAAATAAAATATTGATTGGGCTGCAATTAAAATTGAGAACAAATGCTGTTTATGCTGTTTATCCCGTGTATATTTAGTGCTTGCCATGAGTTAGGGATTAAAACTAAACAAATATTGTCTTATGAAAGTATAACAAACGCGTTGCTTAACACAGCGTTGCATCAAACCACACATCATGAGAAGACGGCCAAGAGTTAAATGAAAGTCCAAAATCTTCGCAGCTATTCGGATGGACATAAGGAGCAGAGATGAAAATGAACAAGTATGAACCTATATAAAATAAGGACTCACAGATCAATTTTCCGGCCAATCACTCATTTTTCAAAGGCCATACTTGCTGATACTGAAGGATTTTATTTTTTTGATAACTGACTGAATACTTATTACACACCTTCAATTTTTTTAGACTCGTTACAGCAGTATTTTACTTTTGTAAACAATAGAAGTGATGCAGTAAACAAAATGCAGTGAACAAACTAACAAAACAATATAGCTTTAAGTGACCCGAGTCTATCAATTGGTTGACGTGTCTGCCATACAGAGTAAAGTATCTCTGACACTGCATGTTATGTCACGGGACTACTTTGTCCTCAGTTATCAAGTAAGACTGATTGTCCAATACCATAAATTCCATGCGTTTCCTGGTTGCAGCTTCGCGCTGCTCACTGCTCATTATAGCCATCAGCGCACCAAGTTTTCCACTAGCTTTAGCTTGACCAGCTTCAAATGTTGTGCAGTCAGCTAGGCTGCAACCGTCTGCAAAAGCAGCATGAACAGGGGGAGAAGTATGACAGGGGTCTTGTGAGATCATTTTGCGCTGTGGTGCATACGTTTTGGTTGGCAGCCTGTCTGTTCTTTAATAAATAACTTGTTTCAACTTCAAAACCTGGTTCCTGCGTCACTGGAATATGTTTGCTGGAGCATGCAACGGCAGCATCTAGGACAGGGGTCACCAAACATTTTGCAACTTCAACCTTTTCTAAGGCCACTGTGGGAGAAAGGATGCCTTCATCTTTGCATAAGAAGAAAAGGCTTTTATGTGCACTGCCACGACTAGGACATCCAGCGGTCATGCAAAGGTTTGGCATTTCTCCTCTGATACTGAAGTTCTTCTACCTAAGACTTGTTTCCTGTTCTCATTTGGATTCACTCACGCGAGATTTACAATTGCAGTATTTAGTATGGTAAGCCAGCAGAACAACCTTTGTAGACCATATACGGTCATTGCATGCTGCATATTAATGCCTATATCCTCAGGCATGTCGGTGACACTTCTGACAGACAGATATTCTTATGTGTTTTGCACTAAGCAAAAGTATGATTTTCTCACACTTCTTCAATAGTCAAACAGTGACAGTGCAGGAGTAACCACACTCACCGATCTTCACTCAAGTTCAGTTCTCGGGTGAGAAAGTTGAAGATCTTGGCGCTGTGTTCTTTGTTCTTGTCAGCGGTGTCAGTGGCACCGATGGCTGACACGGAAAGAATCACACAAGGAGAGCTGGAGCCAGCGACTAGCATCAGCACTCCAGGCTTCACCACCACGTTCATTCTCTGGGAAATATAAACATACTTTTGGGCCCTCGGATCACAGTGAAAACCAGGACAGATACCTTTTTATTGGTATTGTTAGTTAGAAAGTTAGAAAAGACAATTTCTTCTGACCAGTCAAACACACTTTGAGGCATCACTTGGGAGAAAACACCGGAGTGCAATGGCGAACAAGTTAAACCATGAAACCAGGTTCTCCAAAGACATGCACTGACTATTTGGTGACCAAATATATTTAACATTTCATCCCATTATCATTAATTCCCAGATGTTGTCATTCATACTGGGTTCATTCAACCTGAGAATATTAAGGAGCGTTTACTTGATAACAGATCAGAAAACATGTTTTGAAAATGAGGTTGTAGGCCAAAGACAGACCAACTGTGCAGATGATTTTCTTTTAACATAGCACTGACGTACAAAAGTCAGTATCAGGGCGTCATGCTGAAGATTTTGAACCTACACCTCTCTGATCATGTACTGAGCTTACATTTTCGATTGAAAGCAGTCAATTGACCGTTCGGAGCAGTTATATATATGTACACTGGTCACTCGTGTAACTGCTGGGGAGAACCTCAACAATACTCACTTCCTCCGGCTTCCCCAGAGCAGCGGCGATGCAAGAGCCGAGCTTCCGAACGAATTCATCGGAGAAGCTGCTGGACGGAAGGTTGCTGAGCAGCTCGACGAAAGGCATCTTGCTGGCAGATTGGCGCAAAGTCGAGCGAACGCGGCAGCGAGTGACGTGAACCTTTCCAGAACCTTTTCCAGAACTCCCGGTCTGGATTTTCAAAATAAAGTTGATCGATGGAGAATCTAAGATTGCTTTACAGAACATTCAACATTTTCCGCAAGTTTCTTAGTGGCACATAGATATTAACTTGCGACACGGTTGATAAGATTACTACCAACCGGCTGTTATAATAATAATACAATAATGAATAATACAGGATAATGAAATGCCAACTGCTGTCCCAGATGTGTCTCATGTCCCCTGAAGGTTTACAATAGATTTGGACCCACTTCGTCCCATTTCCTGGAAGCTATTGAAGTAATATTTTTAAAAAATTGGGAAATTATTAATAAATAATAATGACACAATTATTTCGAAATATGAACTGCTGTCCCATATGTGTCTGGTGTACCCTGACGGTTAACCATCACTTTGGATTAATTTCCTGGAGGTTATTGAAGAAATGTTAGAAAATATGAATATTTAATAATCACAATAGTATGTCACGTAATGACGTATGTGTATGTGTGAATACGTGTTGACGTTCGAGGCTCAGACCACCAGATGTATGGATGTTCAGCTGTCGTGTTAACCTCAATTAAGGAACTGAATCAAAGAAGACCTTTGTCGTCCTGTCTCCTTGGAAGCCAGATATTACATGGTGTCAGAAGACAAAGTAAAGAAGGATTCAACCACCAACGCATCTGTGTCTGCAAGGCAAACTCACTGAGAACTGGAGAAGCTGGATTCAACTCTTCGATGTGTTCAGCACAGCCAAGTGCAGTGAGCGACTATTTTACATGTTGCAGGCGACGAAGCAATAGAAGTATGGAATCGACATACAGAAAAGAAAGTTTCCAAATCCCAAGAAACCAAAGATGACGTGACAGCAGACTTAAGAAGTTGTTAAACAGAGCAAGAGAATACAACTGTATTCCCAAACTGTCAGATGTCAGTGTCCCTTTAAGACTGTTGCTAGAGGAAGATGTAGAATGGCACTGGGAAGATGCTCAGCAGAAAAGTTTTGATGAGACTTTTGAAATGCACCGACACTGAAGTTTTTTTTTATTTTTTTATCTGAGCCAACAGGTGACATTGTCTGCGAATGCCAGCGCAAAAGGAATCTGGGCCGTGTTGGGGAATTGGCCGTGTTGAGCTGAGGGCCATGAACTCTGAAGGAAGTCAAAGTGGTTGACCAGCAAAGAAAAGTTCCACACCATCAGAAGTTCAAGCATATTGGACATTCAGGGATTAAATCACTCACACAGATGGATTGATGTTCAAAGGAGCTAAATTTATTGTCCCAAATCTGATGAGACAAGAAGTACTGAAAAAAGTGCACAAGTCACACTTGGGAATAGTGAAGTGCAAAGAAAGGTACAGAGATGTTTTGTTTTGGCCAGGCATGGGAAGAGGAAGTCGTGTTACATGCAGCCCTGGACATCCTCAGTCAAATGGCCAAGCAGAAAGAATGGTGTAGACCACAGACGTCCAAGGGCCGCAGTGGGTGCAGTTCCAACCGATCAAGAGGACACCTCACCGATCAGGTGTCTGAAGACTGTTATAAGTTGACACCTGATTGGTTCACCTGTTTGTGCTTTTAGGGCTGGAACAAAAACCTGCACCCACTGCGGCCCTTTGGCAGGTCAGTTTGACACCCTTGGTGTAGACCATCAAGAACATAGTGGAAAAAAATCACAGTTTGATGAGGGTGACCCATACATTGTTTTGCTGGGGTCTCGAAACACCTTTGGAAGGAATAGGACCGTCCCCAGCACAACTCTTGATGGGAAGAAGGCTGAAAGGAAAGATGCCTGCGTCAACACAGCTTCTCACACCAGATGGAACTGAGGAGGTTCGGAAGAAGTTGGAGGAAAGACAACAAAAGCAGAAAATTTACTTTAACAGACAAACAAACGCATCGAGGAGATGGTGAGAAGATCCGACTACTCAAGGGTGACACCTGGCAGCCAGCTGTAGTACTGCGTCAACACGAACAGCCAAGATCTTTTCTTGTTCGAACACCTGATGGCAGTACCTACAGGAGAAGCAAGAAGTTTCTGAGAAGAACGTTAGAGAAAGTTTTTCCTAAAGAGGTTGACCAAGATGTTGGTGGGATTTTGGAGTCAGGGTTTCAGAAAAGTGATGAGTCACAATGTAGCAAGCTCACTGAAGTCACCGCAGAAAACTGTCCAGTCCCTGAAGCACACAGATCTGGAAGACAATTTAGACTGCCTGATATGTATAGAGAATTGATTTCATATCGATAGTTCTTTACGTCGGTAGAGTTCATTGAAAAAAATTGGTATGTTGTAAATATATTTTAATATTTTCATGGAACTTGTCCTTCAAGAAAGAAAAAAATGTTTGCTCTCAAAAAGAGTAGGATGTGACGTAATGACATATGTGTATGTCTGAATACGTGTTGACGTTTGAGGATCAGACCCCCGGATGTATGGATGTTCTGCTGATGTGTTAACTTCAATTAAAGAACTGAATCAAAGAAGACCTTTGTCGTCCTGTCTCCTTGGAAGCCAGATATTACATATTCTCATGAAATACCAACTGCTATTCCCGACGTGTCTTGTGTCCGCTAACAGTTTGCAATCACTTTGGACACATTTCCTGGAGGCTACTGAAGATATGTTAAAATGATTAGAAGATATTAATAATTACATTATTCTAATAAAATATCAACTGCTGTCCTAGATGTGTCTCATGTCCTGTGGAGGTTTACAATACATTTGGGCTCACTTTGTTCCATGACCTGGAATCTTCAGATTAAATACTTGAAAAATATTACGAAATTATGAATAAATTATAATGACACATTAGAAATATGGACTTCTTACCCAGATATGCCTCATGTTCCCTGACGGTTTATAATAACTTTTGACCCATCTGGACACATTTCCTCGTAGCTATTGACGAAAGATATAAAATAACGAATAAATTATAATTTATTCATAATTTATTTTGTAATTGTAATACAAACTTACCCTCAGTCGGCGTTCAGTCATTTTTGCGTAATTTTCATTGTCCTTTCTACTAAAATTGTTTATTTCATGACTGGTTATTTCACGAGGACATTGAGTAAATATATATTCATATCCCTAATATTATACTTATAACGCTCTATTTATGGTCATATATCTTTATGTAAATATATTCGTTAGTATGCAGACTGGTTTTGCCTAGGTAACTGGGCAGTTATGCAGTTTTTTGAAACTTCATCTTCACACAGAAACAGCTTTCAACTGTAACATGTTGTCAAATACACATTTAATGACCATTGTCACATGAAAATATATTTATTGAACGATTGTACGTTGTGTTATAAACTGAAAGCTCTTTTAATCATGACTGGTTACGTGACCGTCGTTGTATTGAATATCAGTGCGGAAATTATGGGACGTTCGAGAAACCAAATGAGAGTGCAGAACACCTACAAATTCCATTCACTTCTTAGTTGAAATACATTTAATGTGTCCATGAGTTATTGTTTTTAACCGACACCGGCACAAGTGCATGCCCATGTCGAGTTGTGTATTTTAGCATCCTTTGTGCACAAGCGAAACGTTTGTTGTTATTGCCCTTTGTTATTGTTAAAGTGGAGAGATGATTTTTCCCCATGTTCCTACATGACTGCAGTAGCACAACACTAGTGCTGCAATCCCCACATCGGAAGTGCGAAGTTGGACCTGGGAATGATGTCTTAACTCAGTTCATTGCATTCCAATTATAGATTGTGGAAATGAAGATGGTAATGTCCATGGAAACTAATCTCACGTGTGCCTCGTCCAGATACAACCCGCAGGATGAAGAAGAAACACAGTTTTGTGGAATGTGTTTGTTTCTTATGATGTGTTTCATTGTTTCAAAGCTTCAACTTCCTTAGGTTTGGGGAGGCCATCTTGTATAGCGTACTCAGAGTAGTGATTATTTTACCACTTTCTGACTTGGAAATCCTACATTGGGTGACACAATGGAGGGCAAAACTGGTAATTTCCCAGTACCAAGCTTGGCTTGGAATTGGCTAATAACCTGAAATATTTAAAAATGTAACAAATGGAGAATCAAATTACATTGATGGCCGAGCCAGACCACCTTTCTGCATGTTTGCATGTTCTCCCTGTGTGTGAATCAAATTATTGAAACTGTCTACACACATATAAGGCAACTTCATGGATCTGCTTTTGTGAAGACTTTTAACCAAATGAGATCACACACATGTCGTACTTTTATCTTTTATTATGCTATATTTAGCAGATCAACAAAAATGTCAATTAATTTCACATTCTGTATTTAGCAATATGCTGCTTTATTGACTAGTGGTGTGTCGCATCTCGTCAAGATGATGACCTTTCATACCAGGGATGACAACCCTAATGGAGAAGGATCAACTTGTTAGCGGAGTGGATTAAAATCTTGAGTGAATGATGAATAAAACGTCGCACCATGGGAATACTTGCACTGTTTAAGAGCCTCACTGAAGCCTTCACATAGACTCAAGTCATTCTGGTTGGTGGCACAGTCCAGGAACTGTTTGACCTCGAAGTGGCAGGGACCTGGTTGGGCTGCTGCAGGACGTGGAGGTTCCTACAATCAAGGACAGACATAAAGTCTTCTCCAGCAAGATGGATGAAGGACACGGCACCAAAGATACAGTGGTGATGTACACCACAATATACAGGACACTTAAAGGTTTTACTTGTTATATGGAGGAAAAAGAGCAGAATAATCCACTTCACCACAGTGAAGCAGCTTGGAGAACACACTGTCAGGGTGGGTTTTACCTGGTACACAGGTTTGGCTGGTTCGGAGCTGCTGCTTCCACTAAAAGCTCCAGTGAGGGCACCCCCAACCACATGACCCACAGCAGAACCTACTGCCACACCGGCAGCTGTGGTAGCCATCTGGGCCATGAGGCCAGGCCCCTGTGATGGAGCTGGAGTCGGCGCCAGGGATGCTGGAGGTGGATGTGCTGGGACTGGAGCATGGGATGGAGCTGGGCTGCAAAGCAAAGTGTCCAGTGGTTTAGATATAATAACACACAGATGATTCCTCACCAGATGACATTCCACCCTAAATGAATGAATTTTGAATAGTTATGGCACCAATTATTAGCAATTCAGAAATATTGTTTACCTGTTTTACCCATTATTTTGTCAATTTTTCTGTTTTATAAGCAAATGCAAGTGCAAGTGCACAGAGGTTTATTTGAACTGACCCGGACTACTTCCCATGACTGAAGATAAAAGGCTTAGGAATATGATGGAATTGTGTATATGTGCATACATATGCTAATCTATCTTATTAGAGAGAGTACCTTTTCCAGGCAATACATTTGAGTAGAAGAATGACAATAGATATGTTGACCACGACATTTCGGAATGATTAAGATTTAAATTAATAGAGTTATTTACTTGAACCACCTTATGACCACTTGCACTGGTGCGTAGGCGCATTTCAAGGTAAACGCGAGAGCGTCACAATTTCATGAACTTCGCAGATAAAAGCTGACTGACCTGGCAGGAGCTGAAGAGCGGCTGCGGCTTCCTCTCGCCATCTTCTTCACGTTTACTCTCGGGTTTCTTTAACTTGATTTGTGTTAGAAAGTGTGTCTGCCGCACAGCACGAACAGGACACGCTTGTGACCACTGACCTTGTGTCTCACAGGCTTTAAGTAACAACTATCGCGAGATCACAGCGACACTTCTTTCTACCGCTGCCGTGTCAAGCCACATCCTCCTGAAGCAACAATTTAGACATTAATACATTGTCATATTCCCTGAGATGACAGGTTTCAGTTTTGAACAGTCCAAAATCCCAAAGTAAGACACAAATACACACTCAGAAACAAATATAAAAACTTAAGAAACATAATCACAAACTTAAGAAACACATTTACTGCAAACGTTTGAAACACATATACGAACTCTGAAACAAATATGATTTTCTTCTTGGAGGTTAGCATCCCTGAAATGAAAAGTCATCGTGCAGGATCAGAAGCAACTGTGGGTGCCTTTCTCCCTGCCTTGCTCCCCTGCCTTGCTCTCAGGACTCTCTTGAGATTTGGGTGAGATCCGTGATCGCCTGGGCAAGCTCAAACTTTATGCTTTCTGGTCCCAATAGAGGCAAGATCAACGTCTATACACTCACACACACAGCTCTACACAACATTTTTAACTTTTTAGGTTACTTTTTGTTTTTTGTTTTTTTACCCTTTTTAAATTGGCTTTCATGGCAAGCAGAGCGCAAATTGCTCTGTGTTACCATTTGTCCCAACTGCTTTGCCGTAAAAAAAGTTGACGATAAGGAAGCATTGCGCGTGCGCGCGCATGCGTGCATCAACCGCGCAGCTTTTCTAGAGCTGTTGGACTTGACAGGATTGACGGCCTTTAAGTGGCTGCATTTGACTAACACACTGTGAACTTTCTAACGTGTCTGCATGATAAGGATTTTGTTGCCATCCGTTGCTGGGCATCGTAGCCATCATCGTATCTTTCCTAATATATAGTATATTTATACTCGCGACAGGGATGATGTCAACCATGGACTTCCACTCACAGGTCGCCTCCATCTTGGAGGTGCTAGCTAATGCTGCCGTTGCAGAAATCTGCAAACTAGTGGACGACGGCTACGCGGTGGTCCAGATGGAAATGACACAGAGCCAGAAAGATAACGAATGTCTTCGGCGGAAAATTAAACTCCTAGAGCTGCAGGTGACCAGATACCGGGCGGAAAGATTAAGAGGCGCTGAAGGTTCGGTCCACAGTCGGTTCCCAGGTGTGCGTGTTACACACCGGCAAAGTCGGGACCCACTTACAGGTGTGGCACACTGAAATATCCATATTTTGCTTTTTTCCCCGCTTAACTATGTGTACATGCGTTGCTAGTCAGATATACATTCTTAAATGTACCCTGATTTGAGTGGATGATATTTTTTTTAAATTCATCATCTGCCAGGTTCCCTTCTCCATGGCAGAACACGGTTTCTCAACCGTGCCCGTGCAACTCCTCAAAAACCCGTACCTATCGTACTGGACCAGGACCCTGACCAGGAGGTGGTAACCACTACCAAAATGGAGGTAACTCTAACTACAAATCTGATGATTGAACACTGATGAGTGTTTGATCAGTGGAATATTTTATTTATTTATTTTTTTTAATGTGTCTTTGCGCTTTTAGTCACCAGATGCTGAGGAAGAAGAGGAGCTTTGTATTGTGAAAGTGGAAGGAGCAACACAGTGTGGCTCCACCAACACAGAGTCTCCACTGGCCTCCACCGTCGGCTCCAAAGGAACAACAGATGCTTCGAAAGCTGTCCACTCGACACCACCCTCCCAGAGTATCAGCAATGTCCAACCAACCACATCTCAGCTTACAATGGAGGTCAGTGGATCTGACGGCCTCACCGTTGTCAACAAGGTACCAGACACTGATGGCAGCAGAGGCGCAAACCATGACTTATGGGGAAGTGGTTCTTTTGAGCATTTGGAAACTGCAATTAATAATATCAGAAAAGAAAATGTTGCCTTTTCAGGCGTGGATCCAACCACGTCAGATGTGATAGTTATTGATGAGGACGCTTCATCAGACAAGGGGACAAAGGACAATGGATCATCAGTTAATGGAAACAGATCAGCAGTCCTAAGCAGTAGCAATCCAGGCACTAGAAGAGAGACTCAAGATCAAACTCCAGGAGCTATGCTGTGGTCTGTTGCCCGGCCAGGTAGCAATATGTCTGGAAATCAGGCTACACCAGCAACAGGCAGTCGTTTAGCAACAACTAGTAGTCGTGTCTTTGCAGATGCAAACCATAAGAGCTGTAGGTCACGCTGCCCTGTGACACAACCTGAACAGAATTCACATTTGACTGGCTGCCATCCAGCTCTTTCCCAGGTCAGTGTTGGGGAGAAACCACACTGCTGCCCAACATGCGGGAAGCGCTTCCTCCTGGACTCCGACCTTCATAAACACATGACCAGACACACCAGGGAGAAACCATACATGTGTGTAGTGTGCGGCAAGAGCTTTGTGTGTCAGAGCCAACTGGATATGCACCATAACGTCCACACTGGTGAGAGACCATTCAGCTGTACTGTGTGTGGAAGACGCTTTTCTCATCCCAGCAACCTCAGGAGACATCTCAAGATCCAACATTCAACGCAGGGATACCACAGCAATCTGAAATGACACTAAGCCATGGTTTTGGCACTAAAGACATTGAAAAACATATTTTTTTAAAAAGATTTTGTTTACCTGGGTATCGACTGTTCTAAATAGTGTTTTTATATTTGAATAGTATATTTTTCACATGACTGTGAAGCCGATTGTCTGCTTGATTTGTACTGTATTTCACTTTCTCGTTGTTCTTCCACATTTTTTCACTATCTTTTTATTCAGGTTTTGAAGCCACAATAACTGTAAAAAGGGTCATTCAAGTCATGTTATGTCGTGCATGTGAGACGTCTTGCTACTTCGACTTTTCATTTCAATCAGCGGACACGTTCAGGAAAACGAAAAGTTGTCCTTATTGTATGTCAAGGCTTATCAGATGGCTGATAGGGTGGACTCAAGAAGCGTCTCTGATGTTTAGATTTTGGTTTTAATTGAATGTACAAAATAATGGAAACACTTTAAAGCTTTTTTAGCTTTAAGGTGTTTCCATTATTTTGACCAACCCCTGTACATCTTCATTGTTCCTCATTACAGAAATTTCAGGAGTTTAAAGTTGCACATCTTATGTTTGCTTGTAGCTTTATTGACATTTTAGGTCAGAAGACTCATCAATATGTGGCAGCTAGGTGTCGAGCACCCCTGTAACACATTGCAAGTTTGTTGTGTGCCAAAACTATCCCCTTTCTGTATGACTAAATAGTAAGGTAGCAATAAATGCTTATAGAAAAAACAGCTGCTACCAAACAGATTTCCTGTTGTAAATTCCCTGGTTTAAGTGCTGTTCACAAACGAGAGATTACACCTTTAAAAACATAAAACGACAGAATGAAAAAACTCAAACTGATGAACGCGTCTGTGAGATGTCGGTCTTGATGCTTCAGAAGCAACCATCTTGTGTGTGTATAGTTTGGAGCAAAAATCAACTCTTTACAGCAGCCCATTTTTCTGTCTTGTTTAGATCATTTCTATTCATTACATTGCTCAGGTCTGTTGTCTGTGGTTTACATTTTCACTTCAGTTTCATCATTTATGATCCTCTTTCCATTTTGAAGTGTTGACATTTGTGTTGTTTATTTAAACAATGATGGTATCCCCTTTCTTTTTTACTGAACTGGGAGAATATGAAAACAGAGAGGGATACAAAATGGACAAATGCACAGCAGCAGCAGTAGTAGTAGCTGCAAGGTTATTATGAATGTCTAGAACACTTGCTCAATATAGATAATTAAGACTCTGAGTAATCAAACAAGCACGTGGTGGTCCGACTCGCTCACGACTGATCAGAGTGAATAAGGGATTAAAGTCGTGTGGAAGTCAGAACTAGCGCACATTCTTGGTCTACAAAAGCTCAAGCAAGCAGAATACATGCTGCATGTGAAGGAATCAAACCAGCGCCAATTAGCAGCATAGGAGCGTTTCCGTTCTAGCAAAGCTCTCGGGAAACTTTAACCTAAGAAAGTTGTAACAGATGACACCTGAGGGTGTGATTACGAACCTGTCAGTGTACTCTACAAAATGTGCAAAGCAGTACTAACAAGCTGTTTGGAAGGACTACATGCATATTACCCAGTTTGTTGTTTTGCTCAAGGATTACCCAATTAGAGGTGTTAAAATGCAATGTAGTGTGTTTCGGTGGGCAGGATATTTACCTGTCTGCTTCAGCACCTGCCATTATGAAACCCAAACCAACCCTACTGTGCAAGAGTAGCAGACCTGGTATGACGTGATGCGAGTAAATCTGAACCTCTTGCCTTGCATGCTATTGTGATTTTCTTTTCTCGCCGTTCTTTGTGCACTTCATTTTGTCTTTCCTAAGAACTACTGAAAATGATGTCATGTCTACTTATATCAATAAAGTTACACTTGGCAATGAGAACGATACCCAGAATTGCTATGTCACTTTACAATTAGTGAACAACACTATCAAAAATGATCAACTGCATTATTAAATTAAATTTAAAAAATGGTTTCAGTTCAATTATTTCATGCACAGTGGTCTTCAAGAAAAGTTGTTGGGAAATAAGAATGAAACCATATCGAGACGACTCTTGGATCTCCAATGTCAAGCTGTCCAAGTGAGACATGAACAAAATGATTAGAAAGTCATGATACAAGACAGTTTTTAAGGCTTGGTGTGGTCTCACTGGTTACACCCTCTTTCTTGGTTTAACTGCAGTTTCCCGACTTGATCCACAGGCAGAGAGGCGTGAGAGAGCAGCTCAGTGTGAGAAGAGAAACATCCAGGCTACACAGGTCTGATCCGGCGCTGCAGGAGGTGTGGATGAACAGAGAGTGAGAGGGTGAGCTGAATTTTAAACCTTCGTAGTGTATGGATGTTGACGAGTCGTACAGTTTTATTAAAATATGTGTTCTAAGTGTTCAACAGAGAGACACTGAAAACAGCAAGAGTTGTTAGTGCCCACGTGTCTAGATTACCTACTCTAATCTGGATTACACTCCTCATTGGCAGTTGTTCAGAAGTGTCTCTCTGATTGTCTCTGCAATTTAAATGATCTCGATCAGTTTCTGAACAGTACTGTTGTTTCCCCATTTACTAATACAGAGACAATGGAGAGTTGTCTACAAATAATTGTCTCTTTAACAATTGGGAAAAGTGTATTACAGCAGTAGCTGGCTAGCTTTGCATTAGGAAGGCTTGACTCTGAAATTAACATCTCTTCTTTGTTTTGTACAGATTTCCCCCCACTACAGTAATGTTGACATGTATTTTAGTATTCTAAATTGTGAGCAACCGCAGACTCTAGGTGTAAATGATGTGCCACAAACGAGAGATTCCAGTTCTCTCTCCTAAATCAGCCTAAACCTGTCGCCTTGTTGAGATAGACTAATGTGGTTAACGTCCCTACAAAAAGAGGGTCCTTCTAGTCTATTCACCATTTAAAAACTTTATTCCAAAAGCAAATGTGTAAAAAGTGTGTAATTAAAATGATTTTATTAGCTCATTAAATGTATTGGGTTGTATGAACTATTTACACTATTTATTGGACTAAAGTAAATCAACATTCATTTGGAATTTGATACCTCAATCTTTGTTAGTTATCTTTTCATTTGGTCTGTAGTGCGTGTGTTCACTGGTACAGAGACTTGTCACAGTGTGCATCTTTTACCCCCCTCATTGAGAAACTGGTTTAACCCCTCTTGCTTCCTTCATCCCCTCCTCCGATCCACTCGAATGACCTGCTGACAGTGCTCAGGGGATGGAGAGTGCTGTTTCACAGATCTTATCATTTCAGTCTATCATTCCCTCAGTCCCTTGGTTTCCAAACACCGGTTACATGTGACCAATGATTTCTGTTTTGTTTTGTTTTGTTTTGTTTTGTTTCAGTGTTGCCTTGATTTTGGCATGTCCTCTTGTGTGTGAGTCCTGTCCTTTGTTGTGTCATGTGTTTTTATCGTCTTTTCTCCAGAGTAATCTAGTAGTTCCTGTGTCAGAACCGCTTCCTTGAAAACCCTCATGTATTGCAGGTTGTCCGTTTTCTTTGTCAGTGAGTTCCATGTTTTCCTTCCACTATTGCAGTGTACATTTGTCTCAGTGTGGTTCTAGCATATGGTTGCCAGAACTTGCCTCTTCTCTGTGCATCCGCATCAAGAGTTACTTTAAACATCAACATCAACGTCTTTGGAGATGATCCGTCAATACCACGTCCAAGGCCCCTTTGTGTGGGACCAGAACCCCAAAATGTCTCAGTTGGAGATAAAGGATTATTTAGAAAGTAGCCGTCTGTAATTGCTGCTGAGATTGTTCTCCTCTTCCAAGGTGGATTCATTTTTTCACAAAACAAACACTTGGGACTCCCACCAGTGTTCACACCATCCTCAGAGGGAGACTTCCACTGGAGTGGCACCTGATCACTTAAGACACATGCAGTCAGACATGCCTGGCTGTGAGATGGACCTGAAGCTGCGCTACAGACTGACCCTGGTGTCAGGGATGGTGGAGTGTCTTTGCTTTGCAGGAGTCGTGTTTGGTTACGCATCGCTGGTGTTTGTTTTGAAGGAGGAAGGATACTTCAGGCAGCAGTGTGACACTGCTGTGAATGCTTCAGGTGAGAAGTAGGGTGATGCTGTTTGACGACTGACACAATAGCTAACGTTCTAGGGAAATAAGAGATAAATAACATTGGTTTAACTGCAGTTTATATTGACCGATAATGCTGTGTCGACTTCCACAGCATCCAACATGAAAGCTATTTGTGAGCTACAGAGTGTTGACAGATGAGGCCACCAGATGGAGAGCAGAAAATTACATTGCTAGATGTCCATGTGTATATCAAATGGGAGAGTTATTTCACTGCTTCCAGCCCATCAGGGAAACACTGAAGTCACACACTTATCTCACTTCCACCCTGAACAGACTGCACCCAGCAGGATGAGAAGTTCTCTCTGGTTTTTACTGTCGCATCTTTTCTCAACAACTTCCTCACGTTGTTCAATGGCTACGTTTTCGATCGCTTCGGCACCTTGGTGACCAGGCTGCTGGGAATGTAAGTCTTTAATTGCCATGAGATGATCAGGGCGTCTGCTTTAACAGCAACAACAACTATGTTTTCATCTGCAGATCTCTCTACACCACTGGTACTCTCCTCATTTCATTCTCCTCTGCAGGTAGGTACGGGATGAACTCTTGAAAAACATTCCATGACTGTCATGCTATTATAGAAGGTATTGTATACTGAAATCTGGTCATCATATTCTTCTGACATATTAAGGATTTCATCCGCAAACCTGTGACTACAAGAGAAGTGGAATGATTTAAGAGACACTTGAGAGACCGTGATGAAATGTTTTTCTAGTCTGCAGTGATCTATGCAAGGGAGTCTGAATCGCTGATGCAAACAACTGAAGCTGATGTGCATTGTGGCAAGACTACTCTGGCATCTGATCCTCAAATGAAGTCATGTACAGCAGTCCTAGCGGCAGCCATGAGAACCAGTGCGAGTGTGCTCAGGTGTCTCCAGTCATCACCCTGTGATGCTCAGCTGTGACTGCATTGTTTTGCTGAAGAAAAAGTGGCTCCAGAATGCACACTTTACGAAAAAAACACAAACTGGTCAGATTCATGGGGGTCATTTAGTCATGAGTAAGAAAGGATCAGACTTAATGTTTGCGAGAAAGTTCGGTTATCCAGGTCATCATGCCACAAAAGGTTTGAACATGGAAACAGACCAGGTCAAAGAAAACGTTTCACCTGCTATCCTGAAGGCTTCCTGCTGCGCTGGTTCAGGCTTTTGTCAGTCTAATGGAATGGGACAGTCCCTCTCTACCCTGGAAGAAACTTGGACTATGCAAGTACCATTACCATATTGACCCCTCCCTGTAATGGCATACAAATATTTGACACTTGAATGATTATGTCAATAGAGTAGTCATTACCATCTTTGAAATTTGTTATTGCAAACCTATCTAATGTGTACTTCAATAGACTGATTCATTTGGTGCATATTATTAGCTGCTAAAACAACAGTACAGAGTAGATCTTCGACGCTCTAGAAATGTGACGTTCCTAATCAAATGTCATTCACAATACTGGCGAATTGGGAAACCACATCGCCAGCCACAATATATTAGCCTCTGCACGGTCACGCTGTGTTACCACTGATCCCTGGGGAAATCCTTAAAAAGCAGTAGCTCTCCAGTAAGTCCACTAGCCTCTGCACTCATCTGTCAAAGCGACCATTTATGTGCACGAGCAGTGGAGTTGATGCACACAAATGCACAGATGTCTTTGTGACCTAAATTTTGGCAGCTGTTTTGCTATGCAGGCATTTCAGAGGTGTTATTTCCTGCTCTCTCCTGCATTGCTGTGGGAGGAATGTTGCTGCTTCTGAGCAACATGCAGGTACAGTCCATCCTGATTTTGTGCAGCCAAATGTATACTGATCTCTATTGACTCTGTGTGAAGGTGGGAAACCTGTTTGCTGCTCACCGCTCTACCATCATCACCCTCTACAACGGCGCATTTGATTCCTCAGCTGCTATTTTTCTCATCCTCAAGGTGAAACCACCAAACCTTTTTAGGGATATAAGATCAGGTCATGTCAACTTTTGGAAGAACACTGAAAACTAGGGCTGTGATGACTGTACTTTTGTACCCTGTCTAATGCTTTATAAATGTGATCTAACATGAAATGAATAGGAATTGATGAGGATTATTTATTCATCAGGACAAAGGGATTTTAAATTAAATGCTGCTTTTTTTAATATTAGTTTTTTTATTGATACAAAATAGTCATGTATATTGTACTAGCTGGGTTACATTGTATGGTTGAAGTATGTAGAGGATGAAGAGAGCTGCCGTCCCACACTATCACAGGTCAAAGAATTGTTTAATATGAAATCATCTGATCTATGGATTTATATAAAGTGTTGGGAAGAAATAGTGCTATAGATTGGAATTAAAAGAAATCAATTTGGGTGGTATATTTTTGCAGATTCCATCTGTCAATATCCAATTTATTTTTTTGCTAGCAGGGGTGCTTTAAAATCTCTTCACCTTTTTTGGTAAAAAGAGACTTTAAAGTTCTGGTCTCACTAGTTTCTTAATATTTGAAGCCTGAGCTAGTCAAATGTGAAGAGCTGAACTGAATGTTTCATTTGCAATGGACTAGCATTAACTGGGAAACTTTCACTCCTGCTGGTGTTAACCTTATTCCCTGAGAAACATTGATAAGAACTCTGGGATGGCACGACCTGGATTGGAGATATATAGAAGTAAATTATCTGTGTGTACACTGACAATTTACCCTGCAGCAAGCCAGGACACCCCAGGATGGTTGGGATTTCACCTGAGACAAATTGACAGTTGTGAAGGCCAAAAGCAATGGTGGACAACCTTGCTAGCCTAGCTGCCACAAGATATGGTTAAGGAACTAGATCAGAGACCATTAGTCACTACGCTACTTATGGATTAGTAAACAAGAAGCAGAGCCAAGAAATAGAAGCATTACCTGTTCTAAATCTTGAGTATCTTTGCGTGACTCAGTGTTCAATGCAGAATTTCAGAAAAAAAGAAGTTGATTTTATGTAATTCTATGACACCGATTAAGATTTCTGGTGAAAATAGGAAAATTGATAAAGCTTCAAAAGCAGTTCAAATTAATGAAATATATTACATATTTACATATATTATATATTACATATATTTACATTTAGCAAATGAGTCATGGTCATGAATGAATCAGTTAAAATGAAGAGCAACTCAATTCTCTGACATGAATCGAGCATTAACGGGTGTGGCAACAGTGATCCAGGACACATGCTTGATGAAGGGATGTCACCCCACCCTGCCCTCACTCTCCTCCTCAGGTTCTGCATGAACATGGAGTCCCTCTTTACTCCTCCTTCCATGTTCTGTCTGTCTGTTCTGTGGTTCACCTGGTTCGCACCTTCCTGCTGCTGCCCCGAACCCGAATCCCCTATCCACTGCCTCAGAGCTACAGCTACGGGTGAGAGAATGGTTTCTTGTTCGAACCCACTGAAAGATTTGCTCATTTTGGAAATTACCGATTACCGGTACTGTAAATACAGTTGTATTTTGCCTGTATATACATTTCAGACTCATCAAGGTTACAAAGTGCTTTACACCGAAACAGAATTCACATCAACATGAAACATGAAACAATCATGCATGGCATACAGCAAGAACAACATTAGGGACCACTGACAACAACAGAGAGGTAACAAAGAAAAAAAAACCCAAGAGGAGATTGAAATACAGTCTGGCAGACAGTGAGAGAATAAAATGAAATTCCCATTAACGAATCCATTAAGGAGACAACATCAGAAGAAAAAAAAAGTTTTTAAAGAAGCCACAGACTTAGCTAGCCTTATCTCCTCATGTTCCAAAGTCGAGGCACTTTGACGGCAAAGGCTCGGTCCCCCTCTGATTTCAGCCTCAACTTTGGAGCGATTCGAAGGGATCTGTCTGAGGATCTGAGACTGCCAGATGGCTCACAGATGTTAACATACCATAGACGTCGCTGGGAGCTAAACACAGACACTATTTAAAAGTTATTAATCAGATTTTAACATCTTCAAATTAATTCTTAAAAGCAGAGGAAGCCAGTACACAGAAGCTGAAACAGGGGTGATGTTGTCCTCAGTTAAAAGCCTAGCCGCTGAGTTTTGGACCAGTTGGAGGCGGGAGAGAGATTTTTGGGAGGGATGTGTAATAATCTAGGTGGGTGAAGGGGGGTTGTTCTGGGTCCGGGGGATTTAGTATTGAAGTAAGCAGGATGGTAAAGTGAACTCTTTTGTGCTTCACAGAGTGACCTGTGCCAAATCGGACTCGTACAATGTGGAGCATCTGGGGACTGAGAAGGATGCAGTGACCACAGCTCTACAGTCTAGAGAGGCAGAAGCTGAGGAGGAGGTGATGATCAAAGACACATTAAACGGTATTTCAATCCATCCTCAAACTGGCATGAGCTTATTTTTCTGTCCCCTCTAACACCTGTTGCACCCTGTTTTCTGGAAATTAATACCGCCATCTGTTGCGGCAGCTCAAGCACTCTCCACATACTCACATTCATGCATTCCACTCTTTCAGAACAAGACAGCATAGATATCTGTCCAAGTGCTTTACACTTCACAAGCATCAAGTCATTCACTTATGCACAGAGAGCAGGAAGCACCAGCTGAATCGCGGGTTAGCTGTCTTGCTCAGGGTGTGCCTGAACAACACCAACGCAGGTGAGATAAGAGCAGCAACCTCTCAGTCAGTTTGGATGCGCTCCTCTATTTTCTTCAGCAACATTAATGCTGCATGTTTGCATCCAATCCCAGGCAGAAGACGTAATGCATCGGTTGCCAGTTGCATACACAGCCACTCTCTGGGGAGGGACTCCAGTGATCTTTCTAGGATGTTGAAGCAGTTACTCGATACTTAATTGGAGCCACTTGTTGGTTTGTGTGTTCAGTGAGAAGCTTCTGGAGTTGTGTGCTTTCCTGGCTCTTTGCAAGACACTTGGTGTGGCTGTCCATCATGCAGCTGAGACACTACCTCTTCATCGGCACGCTGAACCCCATGCTAAACCGCCTCGGTGGAAATGACCCGGACCTTGGTGACTCACACGTTGCAATGTTCTGACTTACTCTTTTAATGCTCATCTCTTGCACTGCTCTGCGCCTCTCACAGTGAGCCAGTACACCAACGCTTTTGCCATCACGCAACTGTGTGGGGTTCTCTGTGCACCGTGGAATGGTCTCATCATGGACCGACATAAGGACAAACCTTTGGCTCCAGGTTAACTTCCTCTTTTATACTATCTTTCCATCACATGCTATTCAAGCAGTGCACACTCTTTACGGTCAGTTCTAGGTATGGACAAATAAAGCATGTTTTAGCATGAAATCTGTGCTCAAGTCTTTGATGATCAATCATTAAGTCTCTTAATCATAATTTCTGTCTACTTCGAGAACATTCCTGAAGCAACTGAACTCATCTGTATGTCACTGGTGAGCAGGAGACACAGAGCAGGAGGCCGATCTGCGCTCCTCCAGCCTCTCGCTGCTGCTCACTGCTGTGCAGTGCCTGCTCTTCTCGGTGTGCGCCTCCATCCCCCTTTTGAAACTCCAGTACATCACCTTCATCCTGCAGGTGCTCAATCGCTCCTTCCTCTATGGTGGAAACGCAGCCTTCATCAGTGTTGCGTGAGTTAAAAGCACACTCTCACACAGGTTCAGAGGAAGTCAAGCTGCCAAAATCATAGTCCTGATTAACCAGGTAGCACTTGTCATTGACGGTCGTAATACAAGATATGCATTGTTTTGTGACGTTACACTTCTTTTGCTCGGAGATAAGGAAAGCAACATGTATACCAATGTTTTGGGGTTTTTTTTGCAACAGTCAAGTGTTCTAACTTTGTAAGCTGTGTTGATTGATGACGTATTCCTGTGATGCAGTTTTCCAGCAAACCACTTTGGGAAGCTGTACGGCCTCGTGATGTCCATGTCAGCAGTCTTCTCTCTGCTGCAGTATCCCTGTTTCGCACTCATCAAAGGGCCACTGGGCGGAGACCCCCTTATTGTGAGTTCTCTGTCATTCTGTCTGGTATTATTGTATATAACATGCTTATTCCAAACATCTGCGCCACATCTGGGCTTCTTTGATCATGGGCATGTTTCAGGTCGATGTCACGCTGACGCTGCTCACTCTGGTCGTCTTCATTCATCCCATCTGCGTCTTCTTCCACTGCAGACAGGGTCACTGCCAAAGGGATGCCAGCCAGGCCAAAGATACAGCCTGAACATTCCATCATACACATATAAGCCTGTTAGATGGAAGTGTCATCTTTTGCAGGTGCCCTTTCAGGGATAGCTGATTTGCCCACCTGTTTATCTCACTTTATTCCCACCCTCCAGCTGCCTTGATTTCTATCTTCATTGTCTACACCTCCATTCTTCAGCCTGTCGGTCTACCTACTGTATGTGCACCTCCAGCCCTCCATCCACCACCAGCCTTGCTGTCGCTATGACTATTACTCGACCTGTAATTCACAACTGTTTATCAGTTACTCTCACTGTAACGACATCCCGCTGTTGTACTCATCCCACAATGTCTCCACTGATTTACAAGTAGGAATTAGAGTTCAATAAATATTTGAAATAAATTGTACTTTTGTACAGTCTTGTCATTAGCAGCAGACACAAATTGTAAAAATCCCAGGTGGTAAAGTGGACTCATTCTCAAATACTGACTTCAAGTCCTCCACAAGTGATTCAAAATACAAAAACTTTAATCATGCGTACACAGCAAACTACAGCATCTAGTGTTTCAGCAAGTTCCAAGGAGACCACCAGACCTTCGGCACACTAAACTACGAACAAGTTGGGAGTGAAGAAACTAGTATGAAACCTAAAAAGAAGAACTTTTTAACCAAATGTAAAGAAATATATAAATGACAGTTTCAAGATACATTTTGGTCAAACAGTTTCAAACCTCTACCTTTGCACTTTGATCAGAGTGACCGAAGGCACAAGGTGCTATGGAGGATGGGTGACACAGTTAAGAATCATGGTGCAGAACATATGAAAATGGGTTACAGGTTAAACAGAGGGGAATGTATGAAAGTAGCTACTTCTGGACATCACTACAGTCTTTCTTCATTCTTCAGTGCAAGCTGACCTCCCTCAACAGTCATATGGTTGTGGTGCAGGAACAAGATTGTGTCCAGCATCTCTGGAGGAATGTTGTCTCTCCTGAAGGACGATGCTCCTGGTGCGTTCTGTAAGAAGTAATGTGCTGTGTTACTGATCACAGCCGGAGCAGCCAGAAAGACTCGCGCAACCTTTGCCAGTATTGGGAACTGAGCCGCTTTTGTCCTCCACCACTGCACCGGCTCCACCCCCAAAGATGCCCCCTTGTCTGCCCTAAAGACAGATATCTCCATGTCCACTGACTCCTCCACAGAGTTCTCCCGTCTCTTGGGTGTGGAAGAGAACAAATCTCCCAGCAGGAACTCCATCCCAGACAGCCCAGTCTGTGATGTTGATTCATAGTCTGAATCATCTGCTTGCCCCGGGTCACTATCGTCATACAATTCTTCCACCACTTTGACACCAATTGGACTGCAATGTTTTAATCTCTTGCTACGTCTCAGTGGGTCGCTGTCAGACTCCGACTCGGGTGATGAACTCCTCTTCCTCTGGATTTTGTTTTTCTGCCTGACATGCTGTTCCCTCACAATCCTCACAGCTTCTTTTTTTAACCACTCAAACGTTTCCTTCTGCTCCTGAAAGACGGAAAAATACATTTAGGTTGGCATGAATCATTACTTCACAATCAATTATATCTTATAATCTCCAACTGGTAATGTGGATCCCAGGTGGTGCTGGTGTCAGACTTGGCTGGTCGAGTTGGATTCAAGATTTTTTCCTTATGACTCCATGAACTAAGTCACAAATGTTCTGGTTGAGGCATTAGAACTAGCTGTGCTCCACTTTCAAACCATGTTAAGCAGCAGCTTCAGTTCCAGTGACTGTGTCCTGCCACATTTTCTGCTAATTGTTGACCAAGACACACTTAAATCTCTAGTCACAAAGTTTACATTCCATGATTCCCTTCAGTACAGTATGACACAAGACTATTGAAAAAGTTTATTCATAAATGTGAGAGCTTCGACCTTCAAACTCACCCTTTCCTCCATGAACAAGAGCCCATGGAACTGAGGGTCCAGCGCACAGGCCACACACAAAACCCTGTTGATCTCCGGGTGGTTATAGCAGCTTGTTAACTTCTGTCTTATCGTTGACTTCACCTCCTTCATGAGAGGGGACGAGTCCCCAGACCTGGACACCAGGTGGCGGGAGAGGAGGCCAGTCAGAATAGGTTTGAGTAGACACAGACGGGGGTGGTCCTCCTTGGCAAGGGTTCGACAAGCCACATCTAGAGGTTTGAGAATCAAACAAAGGTCCTCAAGAATCTTCCACTCCGAACGAGGCGGTACCAGCCCCGACGGCATGATGCTGGAGGAGAAGTGACTATTTGATGAGGTTGACTCCCAGTTGTCTTTAGCAAAACCTTCAATCTCTTTCACAGCATCACATATGCTGGTCCTGTGTTTGGTGACCGTACTGAGCACAGGAAAGAGGTTATTCCAGGTGGGCTGGCTGTGAGCCCAGGAGAACAGCTCCGCGTGCTCATGTTTGGTCAGCATGGGCAGAAGGTTCTGGAAGTTGTGGGGATAAAATCCGATAAATTGAGAGGATAACTGGACAAAAGTGGAAAGGAGACCCTGGAAGTGAGCCAAGGTGCTGGAGATGACCGGGTGAGTCATCACTTCATCGATGCAATTTTGAGTAGCACTGTAGAAACATGGCACAGAGGGAAGTGCCTCACTGGATTGGCCGGGTTCGTGGCAGCTCTGCTCATCAGGAGTCCTCGAGTCATCTCTCTCAAGAAAGGTCGTGGAATTTGGGTGAGGGATACTTTCTGCAGCCTCATTGCCCTTCTCCATTTTTATGGACCTAAATTGCATCTTGTTTCGTCCTTCCCCTCCCACTACTATCAGACTTGGTTGGGAGATGCCCCACTCCTGAGCCATAACCTTCACTTGGGCTTCCACTGCCTCCAGGCTCACGGTGCAGTCATTTAACTGCTGAGTGGACAGCGTGAGATTCTGACAACTAAAGCATGGGTCGATGAAATGAGCCCACAGGGAGAGGTACTTTACAACTTTGCCTTGCCAGTTATGGTTCCAAATATCCACACTCAGCGTGACAGAGTGGGGTACATCTCTCACACTGGCAGGTCTTCTGGGTTCATCCTCGATTGGAGCGGTGTGGTCCAGCATGATGTTGACTTCTCTGCTGTCAGATCTCCTCTTCAGCAACTGAGCCAGGCCCGTCTTGCCCTTCACATGGTGCTCTCTGAGCAAGACCTCCAGGAGGGACGGCAAGGGCAGCAACTTGTAGTAGGAGGGTAGAAGCGTGTTGATCAACTGTTTGAAGCCCTCTCCTTCCACCAGACCCACAGGATGGAGGTCCTGAATAAGGAAGTTGGCAATGGCGTCCGTCACATTTGCTGGTAGTAGAATGGTCTGAGTCATCAGGGCACCAGGGTTTGAAAGCATACGTTGTTGACCTGTGTCAATTCAAATACAGTGTGAGAGTCAAATACATCTCTTCCACCCCCACATCACTATTCATGGAGCTTCAGAACTAAATCACCACACAACTCCACTGACCAGGTCTGATGATTCATTGTGAACAAGGAAGAAAACCCTCTCTGTTTCTACTGTCATAGATTTTAAACCTGTTTTTTTTTCCAGAGAAATCCCACACAAGCTCATTAAAAATGTAACCATACACAATTCCAAGATATTGTGTGGGTGAATGCATTTCAGGAGATGAGTGACAGTACATCACATGTATGGATGCATATAACTAAAGAAATTGCATATTCTTGCTAATCTTTTTACTTTAGAAAATGATGAATCCTTTATATCATTTAAGATTGTATCCTTTAAATCGTTCAGAACAAAATACTGTCACAAAATAAAGGCCTGCACCTGCAGCGATTCTGATGTTGGAAACACACATCACACAACTATTCTATTTAAAAAAAAAACTTCAATAATGATACTTCAAACTAACTTTCATGTGGCAGAGAAGCAGAGCTCTTTAACACAACGTATAACGTAGTAACATGTAATTATTTATGCTTATCAATAACAGAGGATTTTCGGCGCAATCCTTCAACTTACTATTGGGACGTCGGGCCACACACTCTGATGGGCCCTGGTAGTTGCTCGGCCTCGCACTTGGGTAAAAAGCAGAGTGCTTGGCCTTCAGGTGATACTTGAGGCTGGAAGTACTCCGGTGGTACGAGAACTGTTTACTGCAGAAGGTGCAAAGAACAGCGGCTCTATCCACTGTTCCATCGGAACGAATTTTGAACATGAACAAGCCGTCCAAGGGACCGATCAACGGCCTGTCGTCGACCTCCATCATCCACAACTGTTAGAGACGGTGGATACAGCTGCAGCAAATCCCGCTCGACTCACCGACGGTAGAACAGGCCATCACTTAGCGTTAATTTGTCATTAGCAACTGCACTCCATCAAATTTAGAGTATGCAGCCAAGGTGCGCGCGCTTCAAATATCTATATAACGCATTGTTTTAACGCCGATTAATCCGAGCCATTTAAGCCCCGCCTTTCGATTCACCGGATGTTGCCACACTGGTCACGTGACAGGTGAGCCTAGAGGTTGATCATGGGTATAAATCAAACAGACATACTCTGTACATTTTGTAGAGACATTCGCATTCCGTCATTGCGTGGCAGCTCCTCGGAAGCCTCACAGCGTTCTGAGCTGACGCTATGCGTCATTATACTTTATTATACTGTACTTACTATACGCAGACGTCGAGCTTTATATACCAGTCTTAGGCATGTGACACCTGATGAAATGTTACAAAGAATATAACCAAATCTAGTAACGCACACTAAAACCGTCAAGAAAGTACAACTATTACATTTTTTCGTTCACCAAATGGTCTGTCTTCGCTCTCTACTGACATCGAGTGTGCAAAAACATAATTGCAGCTACATAAATCCAAGATTTCACTTATAAGAGTAATACGATTTTTTTTAACAAAAACAAACATATAGGTACTCACATTATATCACGAAAAAGGTAGGTCAATGCCCACACCAACCACCACAAACACGCACATGCACACGCTCTCAAATTTGATACCTGTACCACCCAAAACCAAATGGCAAGTTGCTTACTAAAATATGCTGAGTGACTGAATGAGTATCAATATTACCAGAGCTCAGACTGAAGCTTCATTTTTCACATCAGGTAATTTCTTTCACACAAACACTCAACAAGCTTCAACACATGGCTTTATCTGACACACCCACTTTTGATCAGCACGTAGTGCTTAGAAGAGACACAGAGTAGCAAATGCCACCACCTTGTGAGTGACTGCTCTTTGCCTCACCTTTGGCCTGGCTTGGCTCCCTGACACTGTTCTGGGTTCTGATCTGGTGTTTGGCGATCAAGTGGTTCTGGATGTCGTCTGCTCCTTTGGTACAGCTCAAGTGATCTCCACAGAGTTTACACACCACCAAACTGTGGTCCAGTGGGCGACCTGCAGGGTCCGGTTCAAACCCCACGAAGTACCAGCAGCTGTTCGCTCTGGCGTTGGTGCTCACCAGTTTCTCAGTGCCAGGCATGAAATCATACTTATCTGATGGGTGTGAGGTCAGAGACGGCAGGTGAGAGCTGGACACCAGGGCAGAGATGTTAGTTGAATCGATAATTGTCTCTGAGTTGGACATCGTGGAGACTTCACTGATAACTGGCATGGGACTCTGTGACTGGCTGCAGTCAGACCACAAAGAGGAGCTGCTGGGCTCTGGGAGGGTGATGAGCTGAATGTCCTGCAAGAGGCGCAGAACCGACTCTTTGTCTCCAAGTTCGCATTTCACATTCTCACCTGTGCATCAACAAAAGAAAGATAAGCACACTAAGGAACCGCTTCATCACTGCAGCCATCATTCTACAATTGCCTGCTTGAACATCACCATTTGACACGAGAAGCCTCTACTTATTACAATGTCAAGAGTGCTACAGTGTAAAGGAATCAGCCAGGTCTGCCCCAAGGAAACACCAGTGCTAGCTGTTGGAACTTTGTATCAGCTGCATCATGGAATAAATCTTAATAATTGACTTTCATGGAGAACAATATTGACATCAGCAGGTCGGTCTGTTGGTGGATGGAGCGAGACATGATGTCCCAGAAGTGCAAGTCTGGGGAACGGGCGGGCCAGTCCATAACATCAATGCCTTTGTGTTGCAGGAACTGCTGACACACTCCAGCCACGTGAGGTCTAGCATTGTCTTACATTAGGAGGAACCCAGGCCCAACCAGCATATGGTCTCACGAGGGGCTTGTGGATCTCATCTCGGTACCTAATGGCAGTCAGGCTACCTCTGGCGAGCACATGGAGGGCTGTGCAGCCCTCTAAAGAAATGCCTCACCATTACTGACCCACTGCCAAACCTGTCATGTTGAAGGATGTTGCAGGAAGCAGAACGATCTCCACGGCGTCTCCAGACTCGGTCATATCCGACACATGTGAACCTGCTTTCATCTGTGAGGAGCAAAGGGCGCAAATGGCCAATTTGCCTGTCTTGGTCTTGCAGTGATGTGCCATCCTGGATGAGCTGCACTGCCTGAGCCACTTCTGTGGGTTGTAGACTCTGTCTGATGCTACCACTAGAGTGAAAGTACCGTCAGCATTCAAAAGCAACCATCAGCATCAGAACTGAGAAGTGGTCTGTGCTCACCACCTGCAGAACCACTCCTGTATTGGGTGTGTCTTCATTTCCACCTGTTGTCTACTCCATTTGCACAACAGCGTGTGAAATTGATTGTCAATCACTGTTGCTTCCTAAGTGGACAGTTTGATTTCACAAAAGTGTGGTTGAATTGGAGTTACATTGTGTTGCTTAAGTGTTCCCTTTATTTTTTTGAGCAGTGTATATAGTCATCAAATTTGGTTTGTATGAAAAGCAGCTGGTTAATGAAAGTAAAAAATGCCTTCCGACAGTCTGATTTGTTCCAGTGAGGCCATTAGAGAGCTGAGAGGGTACAGATCCAGCACATGAGTGTTATGCTGTGTAGGGATTTGCTCAACTCTAAAATGAATTGTAATGGAAAACAGTCGGACAGTAGACGACAAATGAATCCAGTCTCACCCATCCCCAGGCCCAGGAGGGAGGCATAGTCCTTTCCAATCCAGACCCGAAGCTGTGTTCCCTCAGCAATAGGCTGCGACACTCTGTAGTAGATACGACGGTAGAACTGGAAGACGACCAGGTTCTGATCCTCCTCACTGCTGGTGTATGAGACAAACCTGCGGGAAAGACATGAATCCAAAAACATATTCCAACGAGTTGACTGCAAACAGAACAAAAAGTCCCCTTCACCTTAAAAACTAGCTTCATAAAAGCCTCCCTGTGACGGTCGCTTGTAGTGATGAATTGCACACACGCAATAACCACATTGCCTGGGTGATAGATCAGTGTATTCCAGTTTCTTGTTGTGGACAATTTTAAAGCTAAAAAACTCTTCTGGCTCTCAAAGCAACGTAGCTCCCACTAACGCGAGTGACAAGTTTGTTCCAAGGAAAGGAGTAGTTTGGAGTTGTTTTGGGTTTGAAGCAACAGACGAGGAGCAAGTGATAAAAATAAATCACAGCTTTTATTTTCACGCCATATCAACACGCCCTATGAAATAACAAGAGAGACGTACTAGGACAAAGTGAGAGGCAGTCTATTTAAGGCCCAAGACCACGGCTTCACACAACCACCTCTTGTGACCATTAAGTTTAGGCTGATGAAGTCAGGCCACCTTCAAACTAAACCATGGAAGCCACAATAGAAAACTGATAACCAGCAGAGTGGTGACGATACTGATGAATGGTGTATGGAAATAAGCAGCTCAAGTTGGAGTCTAGCGCCAACAGCAGTGGTGAGACATGATCAAAATTTCACCTCATCCAGTTGGATTTATCTTCATCAGAGGCGTCCACGTAAACAAACGAGGCGTCGTCCCTGATCTGAAACGGCAAAACACAGAACCAATGACATCCATTGAGATTGTCAAAGTGGACAGCCAGCCTTAAAATGGGAAGAAAGTTCACTGTTGTAGCCTAGTGTGGGAAGATCTTTTTGAGATGTCTGGTCAATTCAGGAAGCGGTTCTTTATCAGATTTTGCTGGTTTTACATTTCACTACTGTAGCAAATGAATTTTCCCAATTAAATATACAGGAAAGCAAATGAAGTGCGCAAGTTTACAAATGATAATGCGTGGGAGTGATCACAGAAGTAACAATGGAAGTAGGCGACATTTTGCAAATTCCATCGGATTGTCATCTGACCACTGCTTGTTGCACAAATACACTCAGACAACAGTATTATTATTGACACAGTGTTCCGAAATGGCTCAGTACATCAGATCAGTGTATTGCTCCATTAGCAGATGGGTGGCAGAGGTTTGTGTACATTAGCTCAGTCCTGCAACCAACAGAGAGTGCCATTTCACAGTTAGCACAATGCATCAATCTGATTCAAATTGTGATCACTAAGGACCACAAACAAGAGTGATATTAAAAAAAATCTCACGTTAAACTAAAAAAAAAGATAAAAAAAATAATTTGGAACTCTTTCAAGTTCCAGTACCACGTATGATATTATTGATAACTAGCAACTGCATGGTTTATTTTTAATAAATGATAACTGTGGAATTTGCCAAGAAGTGGTGGGGAAACACATTTATACATTTGCAGCCAGATTTATCCCACAAATACAGAGAAACTGTTTGACACGTGCATCACAAAATATGGTGGAGATAACAGGTGACAGTGATGACATCATGGCACATCACAGTCAGGTTGCATGGCTTCAAGTGCCATGGACACTGCTCTGCTCACTTTCAATACCTGCTTGTTCAACAAGGTAGGTACACTATAAGTTATATATTCTAAGGTTGGCTCCATCGTAACATGAAGGACTTTTGGTTGACTCACCGCCCAGGCATATTTCAGGCAAGAGGGCATCTGTGTCCGGCAAACCTCTCCTATGTAAGGTCCAAAAATCACTCCTTGCTGGAGATGACATTTGGCAAACACTTTGATTTCTTGCATTTGCTCCACACAAGATGGTCCAGCAGCTGAGGTTCCAGACCCCTGTACACCACAAAGCCCAAGGCAGGAGGGCAGCGACAAAACAGCTCTGGAGGGGCCACCATGCAGCCAAGGCTCACCAGGTGGCAACACGGCATCTGGGACATAGTTCTGGTTGGAGACTGGCTGAAGTAGAGAAGTGTCTTCAAAATAGTCTTCACTGTTTAAATCCAAACCTGCAAGAAATGTACTGTTCAATCAAGCAGCAAACTATGCTCAATCCACATATATTAGTGTTATTTTTATTGCATTGTATTTATTCATTTGTGCCAGACTTAAGTAGATTGCAATTTGACCGATTTTGTAATCGAGGGTAATCCCAAAATTATTCAATACATAACGCAAACAACGACTTTGCATCATGTCTTTCCAATTAATATGACACGAATTACATTTGCAATTCAATGTCAATGTGAATGATAATAACGATCATCATCAATTTTGAAATCCACTGAGAGTAAAACACGTGCTAAGCAGTGGCATTGGGCGAAGACTTTACAGGTCGGATCGAAAAGGAAGGTAAAACTGACAGAATCTCAGTCCAGGGATCAACTTGAAACGTGCAGTTGGGAAGGATAGTCAAACACATCTCACCGTGAGTATCTAATAGAGCCCCAGGAGTCGTGGACAGACTGCCTTCGAAGAAATCTGCACGATGTCGACGTTTCAGATGACTTCTCAGGTTGGTTGTATTTCCGCCTTTTGCCAACACGATTTTTCTACACAACCGACATATGGCTTCGCCGCTATTTAATGGGCGTCCTCTCTCGTCTGCTTTCAACCCAAAATATAGCCAAACGAGGGACTTGCCTCTGGGTTTGCTTACCAGGTCCATGTTTGTATCGATGATCCTTCCGGACCCCAGGCTCTGGACCTGCACAAGGCCTAGCTCTAAGCAGGGTAGAATAGACACTGCAGTTACGCTTTGATTTAAATTAACACCAGATCCAGAATGGGGATCAGTCGGTGGATTATTTGGTACATGGATTCTCATATAATTTTATTTGTAGTGGTCTTTTTTTCGAAGAATGCATGGGATAATTACAAAATAGGTATGAGTGGATATCTAGATAATATGTTTCTATGTCTTTACGTCATCATTAGCCGACATTGACAGCGTGCTGCGACAGCATTGGGTTGCCAAGTTGGGTTGTTTACGTTTTTTTCCTCAACCCAACGTAATCGCTATACATAGTGATCAAATGCAAATCTAACTACATTTCTGAAATCATTCATCAATATATATTAAATATGCCCATGTGAGTATGCAGCTCTACGTAAGACAACGTGCTTTTAAATCTAACAAAGCACGCCATCGATATCGTCGTATTATCCGACCGGATTTGATGCCATTTTTTATTTTTAGTATGTGCTTAACTGGAGCATGGAAGGCAAGTTTAATATACAATTTCGCTCAACAATTGTTTGAGTCCGTTGTGCAATTTCTCGGAAATGATATCAAAACTGAGGCAACACCTGTTTGGGGGGATAACAAAGTGGCAACCCAAATTCCACCGTCGCTGTAGGATTTTTCGTTGAACGCTCCTCATTCATATCTAACGCCGAGGCTTTCGGATATAGCAGTGGTCACGTGCAGCAGGTATGTGATTCCATTTGAATACTCTGATAACGTGTTGTTTATCGTGTTGAATTGGGAAGCGCCTACTACAACAACTGTTAATATCTAATTGTGCTCGCCAGGCGACAGTAGGTGGTCACTGTACTAGCAGCTGCTAACAATGCAAACTCCCCAAAGTAACATCATGTGGTCAAGCCAAATACTGACTTCCGTACCAATGTTACGCTAAACGTTCGGTGAAATGACGCCAAAGCGAGCAATGACTTACGTCAGATAAACGGAATTGTATTCGTTTGTCTTGTTGCTGTTTTGTGGCCATGCTGGTCACCCGTAGTGCTCCTACCTTCCGCTGTGGTGGGAAGCTTGTTACCTGGGCGACCCAACTCAACTGCAGCGGTAGTTTGTGGTCGAACTGTGGACCTACAACATGACCTGTTGTCTCCTTCCTGAGTCGTCGGCAGTTCTCATTGCTCTGGCACATGTGAGGGAGCTGGAAAAGCAGCTGAAAGACCTACACTTTATCTTCTCACCTGAAGCAAGCGTTCACCTGGAGGGCATATCTGCCGCCCTCACTGAGCTGGAGGCAGTCAGGTGTGCAGCCAACCAGCGTGTGCAGGTCCAGATTGCTGAAAACAACGAGTTGAGAAGTCATATCGTCACTGTCAAAGAGCAGATGAGTCAACAGGAGACCGACACACTTGGTAAATATTTGGACTCCCTCTGTGAAAGACGAAAGGAGCTAGTGAAGATCCAAGAAACTATCATGAGTCAGAATGATGATCTACAACTACAGCTAGAGGACTTGAAGGGTGAGCAGAGAAAATTAACAACTGGTTTACAGGATCGATTCACAAGTAAACACAACTTTCAGATGAAACTGGACCTTACATTGAAGCAGACAGAGAAACTGAAGTGCTACACAGCTGTGGTAACTGAAGACAGAGTAAAACTGCAGAGTAATTTTCAAATGGAAAGAGAAAACCTCTTGGTCGATAGAGACGAACTGCACAGAGCTACCCATTTGACTAAGGAGAAGGTAATGCAGCAGAAAGATGTCCTCCTCATCAAGGGTGGCATTTTGGACGGAGTTAATCAAAAGAAACTAGATACTACTAACCGCCTGGGTGAGTTCATGGTTCTCATGGCTCGGCTGAAGAGTGATGTGCATGAAAAGGCAGTGGCCCTCCGCCAGTGTGAGGAACAATTGAGAGTGGAGATACAAAAGCAAAATCAGCTGAAGCTGGAACATGAAGGTTTGATGAATGAATTTTCCAGTATAGAACATGGTTTCAAAACTGCTCTCCAGGTTGGTAGAGAGGAACTCGAGAAGTTAGAGGGCTTGATTGTGAGAGAGAAAAGTTTGAGACTGCCATTCCAAGATTCAGCTGCTCAGACATTAGAGGTGTTGCAGCTTCAACATGAGGAAGAGAGTAAAGTTACGTTGGAGCAATTGCACATAATGCAACAACTGGAGGAGTCCCAGTTGCAGCTGGATGGCTGCCTGGCATCCAACAACAAACACAAAAAGGAGGCCAGCGAATTGGATGGTAAAATCAGGGACCTTCTTAAAGCTGACACTGTCACCAGTGTCACGCTGGAGAAGGATCTGAAAGAGCAGCGTGGGCATGTGGACATGGAGAACCAAAAAATCAGAAGTCTTGAGGAGGAAAAGCAGAAGCTCACACAACTCTTGGACCAGGCAAAGATAGATCAGGAGCGACAGGTGACCTTGATCTCCTCAGATACCAGCGGAATGAAGAACAGATTCACAGTGCTGCAACACGAGGAGGCGGAATTCTTGAACTTGCACCCCACGTATGCTCACCCTGACCAACTACTCAGACACATGACATTGTGTGAGCGGGAGTACAAGCAGTTGCAACAAACAACCATCCAGGAGAACATGAAGTGTAAAACAGAGAGAGAAATTATCGCCAGGAATATCTCTGACAAGCTGAAACTGTTGGAGGAGAAGGAAAAAATTTTGATGGAAATGGAAGCAGAGTGCTCTAAGCTGCGATCCTGGCACAATGATCTACTGAGGTTCTCTTTGGAATTAAAGAGCAGAAAAGATGGTCTTGAGGCGTCTGCTCAGAGGCTGAAGGAGAAAACAAGCTTGGTGTTGAAACACCAAAAGAAGGCAAAGGTTGAACTGGACAATGTGAGAGCAACTCACTTGCATAGACTTTACCAACAGGCCGCTGAGCTGAAACAAGTGGAGGTGACCCTCTATAATTATGAAGTTCAACTGGAGCGGGCGAGGAAGGAAAACCAACTGACTCGTCTGCATATATGGAAGATGACAGAGGAGGTCAGACACTCTAAACAGCGCGTGGACTCTTACAAGAGAACGAGGCAGCAATTCCATCAGGACATGCATGAAGTAATGAAGGGAGTACAGGCTGTGTGGATTAAGGATCATGCTTTGATGATGCTTTGAACCATTTAAGGTCTCGTGGAGACCTTCTCAGGAAACTTGACATCCCACCTCAATCAACAAGTGTTTGAATCCCAAGGGAGAACTTGGGTGAACCCTGGGCAGAGTTGATGTTCTTCATTTATGTATATCAAGTATTTCGTTTGTTTTATTTTATTTTTTCTGTCCACCCATCTGTGCGTCCAGCTGTCTATCTTCATGTTGTTTTTAGATTTTGTGTGTGTGTGTGTGTACTTGTACTTCTATCTTTGTGAGAACCTGTATGAGTTTTTAATCAACAGAGAACAACCCTCACTTTGTCAAGCCTCAGTTTGAGGGTTAAAACTACAAAATAGCTGGGTTATTATAATTGGGTTTTAGTTTGGTACAGAGTAAAGGTTAAATTTCAGTTTCAGTCTCAATCAGTTTGTTTTAGATGGTTAGGTTAAGGGGAGATGCTGGGAAAAGGGTTATGTCAATGTATTGGTAGTCACTAAGACAGGAAGACAAACTTGTGCGTGTGCACGTGTTTGTGGTTACCTACATTTTTTTCTTTTTTTATTTCTCTGAATGATGATTGATTTATTGTTCAGAGATGTATGCTTTGTTGTGATTAATTAATTTTATTATTATTGGATAACTGAACTCAATCTGTCCGGGTTTTGAGAATGAAGACTAGGTTTCATTAAGTTGTGCAAAATTTCCAAGTTGTTTTGTCGATATGTGCATAAGTCCAACTTTAAAGCATAAAGGCATTTCCACTCTAACTTTTTAATTCTAGCTTTTGTTTTACGAAAGGTTTTTCTTTTTTTTTTTTTTTTTGACATGTTTCTACTGTACGATGTAACCCAGCAGGTAGGACTCTTCAGACTTTTGTGGATTTCTGTGAAAATTGTAGCGTTTGAGAGAACATTAGGTTAGACCCAATGTACTTTGGGTTCTCTGATCTGATTAATCTTTTCTGAGTCTTATTATATTATTTGGCACATTTTGTGTACGCATTGTTTTTGCATCACACTATTCCTTGCAATCCAATACATTTTTTTTCCCAGATTCGTTTGGTTATCTGGGCTGCTGTTGTTTCACCTGAACTTCCTAAAACAATGACAAAGCGGAGTTGCTATTGAACCATACTATTAAAAGACTAAAAAATCCATGGATTTGTGGATCTGGTTCGCATGTTTACATGTATAGGATCTCTAACAAACCGTTACTGTGATGAAATGAGCTTAGCCGTTGGGAAGATCCACAAATGTGTTGATGAGAGGTTATATTGATATTAATAAGAGAGGGAGTCGATGGTTTTCCCTTGAAAAATAAGTCAGACCACCTTGTTTCAGGGTGGAGCTTCTGCTTTGGTTCGAAGTTCATTGTGTCAGCTAGAGTTCTGCGCACCAAAGAGAACAAATATGGAATGTAAAAATGGAACCAAAACATTACCACAAACGGCCTCCAATATTGCCTCCAACTAACTCCACTTATTTTTCATCCTTTTTCTGTGTCGCAGCTGACACATTGTCATTGCTATACAGCGTCTTTCTGTCTTTTGTTTTGTGCATCTTGAAAACAGCCAGTGTTAAATCCTTCTTCCATGTCTTCATGTGTATCCTCCTTTTGTACTGAAGTGCTTCTCAGTAACGTCTCTAATTCATTATGCGTTGTCTATGTGGGGTTGTTTAGATGATGTTTAGATGTTTATCATGAGGAAGTTCCCCTTTCCAGTTCCAATCGTCACAAGTTAATGTGTAACTGATTTCCACACCAATTTATAACTATTTAATGGACAAAATGCTCGGCACGTAGTTAGGAGGAAGTGAGGAAAGTCGTTTTCCAAGATGGTGATCTTGTCTGGTCTCTTTGATTAGAGAATTCATGGGAGGAAATGAGTTTCATTTGGTTGCAGTCCTCCAGCATCCACTCTCGACGGTCATTCTTCATGGTCTTTACTTCTCCTATTTCCATTTGGCATGACTGAGAAGTGTTGGGATGAAAACGAGTTTGAAGAGCTGTGTGGTTGTTTCTTTCTTAATATACGTTTACATGAACTGTTTTTACACTGTGTAATGTTATATCTAATGTATATCCATAGAGGTTTTTTTTTGTTTCTTTTTTTTGAGCCATCGCTTGGTCTATCGGCAGAATACTCTAATGAATTGCTGAAGGCCTGATTTGCATTCGTATTAACATAGGCCCTTGATGCAATAGGATATTTCAGCACACATGAACAGGAAGTCATTGCAGAATGTGTGTGTCACAGTGGTGGAAAATCAATGTAGTATTTAAGTCATTACAATTGTGCATACACACTGTGTGTGTGTGTGTGTGTGTGTGTGTGTGTGTGTGTGTGTGTGTGTGTGTGTGTGTGTGTGTGTGTGTGTGTGTGTGTGTGTGTGTGTGTGTGTGTGTGTGTGTGTGTGTGTGTGTGTGTGTGTGTGTGTGTGTGTGTGTGTGTGTGTGTGTGTGTGTGTGTGTGTGTGTGTGTGTGTCATGCACGTGTGACCAGCCCACAGTGACGTCCACTCCCCCTCTCTCTCTTCCGTCAACCAGAGGCTTAATAGAGGCAGACCATGCAGCTCAGATTCACATTTACTGCCGCAGCGATCTCATACGACAGGGAGACTAGAAGACCCCTAGGACACTTCTCTGTAGTCCAGTGATGGACACGATGGGTAAGAAGCAGAATTAGTAGGTTAGACTATGAGAGAAGATGTTAGTGAATGGACTACCATTCACTGTAGCTGCTTCTGTTTTGAATGGCTTTGTTCTAACTATTACGAAAACATGCATGTATGAAAACATGACAGTGACTCACTTGGATGGTCATGTAGCAGTGCTCACTTGTTTCTTTTCTTTTTTTTTTCTTTTTTTTTTTTTTTTTTTTTTTTTTACATAAACCACAGGAGTTAACTCAAGTTAGTGGAACAAATCCCAAGTGTTTCCACTGGCTGCTTCACATTCAGAATATTTATCTGTCTGGAAATATCTGTGTATTTTCTGTGATGTATGGATCATAGAGTCTATTCTGAGTGAATCAAGTGGTGCTCATCTCAGCAACATGTGATTTAGTTTTTGGTGGCTTTGTTTTCCCTTGTAATTGTACGCATTCCAACTCTCAGATTCATTGTTAACCTGTAAAATAAGTGTAGTGAAAATCCAGTAATAGCAATAGTTGTAAATTTTGATTGGTCCGATAACTGACAGTGACCTAGTTTGGTCTGACCCTGTTGGTTCTTGAAACCGCATGTAAATTATCATTGGTCACATGCTGGTGGAACAGATGGTGTGTGTGCGTGTGTGGGCTTGTTTATACTGCCTCGTGGGGTCCAGTTCTTGATAAAACACTATCCTTGTGGGACCTTTTGCCTGTCCCCACAGGTCCAAACCTCAATTTGAGGATGGAGACTTCAAAATAACTGGGTCATAGGTTTCAGTTTGGTTCAGAGTCCTGGTTAAGGTCATCCATGTGTTTTGGAGGGTTAAGTTAAGGGTGAGAGTCTGGGGGAAGCATTATGGCAATGGGAAACCTCACAATGTCCCCACAGGGGTAGCAATATAAACGTGTGTGTGTGTGCTCTTGTTTATCCTACTTTGTGGGGACCAATTCTTGACAAAATACTATCCTTGTGAGGACCATATGACTTTTGGCTGGACCCCACGAGGGTAAGTGAAGATTTCAAAATTGCTGAGTCATTACAATTAGGATTAAGTTTAATTCATAGTCATGTTTAGGTTTAGGGAAAGAGGCTGGAGAAAGCGTTATGTCAATGAGAAACCTCACAATGTCCCCACAAGGATAGAAACGTGTGTGTACATCTGTGTACGACAACAAACTTGACCTCCTTTTTGACTTTGGTACCTGTACAAGACGTCATTCTAAGGCAAAAAATGTAAACTTTTAATGTAATGATTTAATGATAACTCAAAAACATAATCGATTCTTTCCGCATGTACTTTTTATTTGTTCCAGTACATAGACTATTTAGTAATAATGTGAAACAAATATTTACTTGCAAATGTGTCTTCCTCATTGTCGGGTCTTTTCTAGTTGTTACAGAAAAAGAATCCCAGTCAGTCTCACTGTAATTCTGAATAAGTTAAGCTGCTGTTGTCCTCATTATTTCGATCACACAGGTTTCATCGTCAGGGCTGTCAGTATCATGGCCTACGCTTTGTCATGTCAGGCCACCGTTAGCCTTTTTATACATGACGTGTGTCGAGAATGTTGTTGATCTCTCATCCTTGCTGTGGAATGACAAGTTCTGTTCCCCAGTTGTGAAACATTCATAATTCCCCTATCATGTCAGTTTTTACGGTTGTGTGTCCTAATGATTTTTATGGTTATTGATTTATAACTTCTCCATTGTTTGCGAACTGGTCCAGTGGGTCACTGCCCTACATGTTGATGCGACAAACAGGGTTGAGCTAGGACAGTGGCTGCTTATGCATGTGAGCCAGTCTAATCCGATGGGCTTCAAGTCTTGTTGGGAGAACCAACTGATGCCTGTTATCTCTGTCTGCATCTCAGTGTGTCTCATGGGAGGAGGCGCCACCAGACTGCACAGCACACTCTGCAGCAGCCACCCTCCTCCTCAAGGCCAGCCAATCCTGAACACAAATCTGGATCCAGATCTCTGCAAGGTGACCACTTCCGCATGTTCTTGACAGCCACCATCTGACCTGAACATGTGACTTTGCAGGAGTGCAATGGGGCCCCTTCCAGGTCCCTTGATCCGGTCACTGTGCTGCGCCAGTGTGAGGAGGCCCTTGGTGACCAACCGTCCCGTATCAAGAGGAAGTTTGTGTTTTCATCTAAGGTGGAGGACAATCCGATAAGGGTGTTGCAGTGGAACATACTGGCTCAAGGTATAAAGTACAAATGGTAGTGACCCTCTATTGGCATCTTCAGTCAGAGGTCGTCCTGTTAGAAATGAATGGTGTCATCATACTAGTGTTCTATCTCTGAACTGAAGTTGGAATATGACACTGTTCAGTTTTGTGTCAACAGTAGGGATGGACAATAACTTATCGTACACGACATACTGCCAAAAACAATGTCCGGAATGAGAATTCTGCATCTCATGATCAATTTGATAAACACAGAGAAACGTGTTGCATTGGACTCCCATACACAAATACAATGAGACCATGAAGATGCGCCGTGCTTTCCAGTTTGAGTTTGGTGGACTTTGATTCACGGTCGTAGATTTAGACTGTCTCATTTCTCACCCGCGTTCATGCAGAAGTGTAGTGTGTCCCAATACTATACTACTACTACTACTACTACTACTACTACTACTATAATATAAAACTGAGGGCACTTGCTGTTCACCACTCGAAATGATCCCTTCGAACCGAGGGAGCTCCGGAGCCGACTTGAAAAGAAGTGTGGATAGATTTCCAGGATACCAAAGAACTTTATTTAAAAACAATGTTGGATAGAACAACAGGGACAGTTTAGTAACAAGGACTACTATTCCATTTGTTTACTTTCTCTCGTATCACACGTTAGCTTCCCAAATGGTCTGTCGTGTCCGACAACATGATACTACAATCCTACAACAGTATGTTTTTATTTCTTCTTAACAAAGAACAGTCGGCTAGCATCCAGGCTAACATTAACATCCTCATACCTACCGATCTATCACTGCAAATGGCGGCAAAGCCCGCTTTGGCGGCCCATTTCTTCACCAAACCAAGTGAGATTATCAGCGCCGATACAAGAGGTTGCAGTAAGGTAGTTAAATATTTGATGGACATCCACTCCGGTGTTGGTGGCAGCGTCCTCTTCTGCGTCCCCCAATCTTCAATAAGGCGATGAAAAACAACCATTTCATTTGAAAAGGTTTTTCATAACACTACACAAAGGACTGACTGTTTGTATAATGATTTCAAGAATAGAACATGACTGAATGATAATTTATTCACATTATTTCTAATATTTCTTCAGTACCATCTAGGAAATGTGTCCAGACGGGTCCATAGTTAAAGTCAACTGTTTAAGAGACATGAGATACAGCAGACAGACGGCTCAATTTAACCCTTAAATAAAACTGTCAGAGCAGTCTGTCAGAAACTAAAATCAGAAAATAAGAGAAGTGAAACATTGGATTTCTCATCTCTACACTTAGTTAGCTATTATATTTAAACATGAACAAATGATAATGTTAGAGACAAACTCCACTAAAAAGTTTCATCATAAAACGGTTTCAAGAGAGACTGTAGTGTGTCCAACACATGGAATAGAATGAAAATGTATTAATCGTGATAATTTTTTTGTCCATGTCGCCTATCCCTAGTCATCAGGTTCACACTTTCAGAAAAAGGAATTCTCCTCTAAGCCTTGTGATCCTCTGTCTGCAGCTCTGGGCGAAGGTCTGGACTGCTTCGTCCACTGTTCTGTTGAGGCTCTCAGCTGGTCTCGGAGGAAGTACCTGATCCTCGAGGAGATACTCACCTACCGACCTCACATCCTATGTCTGCAGGAAGTAGACCACTACTATGACACTTTGCAGCCTGTCCTGACCCAACTAGGCTATAGCAGCACTTTCTGTCCCAAGCCATGGTCCCCATGTTTGGATGTGGAGGGCAACAACGGGCCAGACGGCTGCGCACTCTTCTTTGACGAGTCTCGATTTGAGTTTGTGGAACGTGTGAACACCCGGCTGTGTGCCATGAGAATCCCGACCAATCAGGTAGGTCGAGTGAGAACGAGATCATACAGAGAATCTTTTCTTGTGACCCTGGAGTCTTCTTCCGACAGGTGGCTGTGGTGATGGTGCTGCGCTGTCGGACAACAGGCAGGTGTGTCTGTGTGGCTGTGACTCACCTGAAGGCCCGTGCCGGGTGGGAGTGGCTCCGCAGTTCTCAAGGAGCAGACCTTCTGCGTCAAATCCAAAATGTGCTCCAAAAACATGGTAAAGACACCCCTCTGCTCATATGTGGAGATTTCAATGCAGTTCCCTCTGAGGAGGTGTACCGCCACTTCAGCACCTGTCCTCTGGGACTGGACTCGGCCTACAAGAAACTCAGCAAAGATGGGCTGACTGAACCTCGCTACACGACATGGAAGATTCGCCCTACTGGGGAGTGCTGCAACACTCTCGACTACATCTGGTACACTCAGAACACACTGCAAGTGAACGCCGTGCTGGACCTGCCGACTGAAGACCAGATCGGGCCAAACCGACTTCCCTCCTTCTCCTACCCATCTGACCACCTATCTCTGGTGTGTGACTTCAGCTTCTGTGGAGATTCAGCAGAAAGCTTCTGAGAACAAGCACCTGTAATTAGACAGTCAAGGAAGTCAAACCTTCTGAATCAGTGTTTGTTGTACAAACGTAACGCAAGTGCTCGTGGGTTGTGCAAAACCCACTTTGAGATAACGGAGGTCCCTTCATTACCATGCATTACGATGCAAGCAGGAAAAGAAATAATTTGAACTGTTGCAGAGGAAATGAGCTCAGTGTAAATGTTCATCTTGTGTTTATATTTGAATATCTTGTAATGAAAAGCCAAGGATGCTGAAATGACTTATCAGAACAAATCTTGATGACAGAGAAGACATGTACCTTCACAGTAGCTTGGGAGCAACCGGGTCACGAACACTTGCTTAATGTCAAGACGCACACAATGGCTTATAAAAGCACTGGGTGCTGTTGCACAAGTGAAAGCTGCAATTCCTTCTTGATAAGTTTTTTTTGTATTCAGCCTTCCATTTCAACCGCTTCTGAATCACTGATGCAGTTCAGCATGTGACATTGCGACAAATTAAACTGGTTTTAGAAACTGAAGTGAAATGCTGCTTGAACTTTTTTTCAGGGGATGATTAAAGTGGAGCAATATGGGGGGGGAAAACATTTGTTCATGGTTAAGGAGCAGGTTGAGTGAACCACAGGTGTATGCAAATGATCCAAAAGTCTTTATATTCCAGTAAAATCTACTTTATACACTTTGAAACAAGAGTACAGCAAAATAGAATATACTTCAAATGTTGAATGTACAAACAGTTCAGTCTGAACACAAACTTCCATCTTTTCTCATTTGAAAACAATAGTAACAACGAAATGTAATGGGACGGCCCATCGAAAACTGTCTGGGTCACACAGTGGTCTGGTTTACAGTACTCATCAAATGAGACCTGAAAATGGAAGAGCTCCTAAAATACAGAAAACATAAAAAATGAATAATGACAGATAGAGAATACTGTGTTGGTAAAACAGACGCACACACCAGTTTAATGGGGGGGAACTGAAACTGTATAGTTCATATACATATATATTACACACACACCCACACATACATACAACACACATACACACGGATTTGCACAGTGAATACAGTATAAAATCTGCTGGTTTTTGAAAACAGTTTGCTAAACTTCTTTGCCTCATCCGTAGTGTTAATCTATTCGAAACTCTAGTTTCCGGGGCCATCTGTGGTTTGGTAGTCAGTTCTAGGTCTTACTTGTAGTGTGAGCCTTTGTTCGTGATTTGCGGCGCACCCTGGTGGGCCTGAGGACAGCAGACCAGATTCAAGTTCCGTGCAGCAAAAGCTGCTAAGACACTGCCAAGCTTGCAACAGGAGTCTGAAACTCAACATTCTGGGTCCTCACCCTTCATTATTTCAGGTGTTTCTAGTTTTATCACTACCTCAGTATCAACTGCCACGGCTTTGGGGTTCCCCTGGTCATGTTGGGCTGGAATCGACATGGGGACAGTCACAGCCTGAACCTGGCCACCTGCAGTCTTCAGCTTTTCTGCAGCCACTCCTCTCCTCTCCTGACCCAACACAACCTCAGAGCCACTGATGATGCCACTGATGACCTGTGGTGGCGCCACCAACGTTTGATTAGCGGCCGACACGGAGACAACAGTCGCTTTGCCACCAACACTACCAGGCTGTGCCATGACCAGAGTCTGTTGTTGGTTCTGAGGTGGCACAGTCAGCCTCATGACCTGTGACCCTGGCGACATGCTGACAGGTGCGAGAGCACGCACCGCCATTTGACCTCCGATGAGACTGATGCTGGACTGAGACAGGCCGCTGGTCTTGGGTGGACCGGCCTGAAGCTGAGCTAGCTGATGGGCTGGGATGGAGATAATCTTTGCCAGCTGAACTGTGATCTTCTCCCCATTCTTGGCTGTGGCAGGAACCACTGTGGGGAGGGTTTGGAACACAACCTGAAAATATAAAAACACATCACTGAAGGTGCCCTTTCAGTGTCAGACCGAGTCGAGTGATGAAGTTTAAAAGAGTACACGAGCACGGTTGGATCCACCCCATTGCATTACAGAGCAACGCCGAATGTTCTCCAGTGCGCCTGAGATCCAGTTGTAGTCTGGGTACCTGGCGTGAATCAGGATGTCAGGCATTTCTTTCTGCCAACAAACGGCTGCTCTAGAATTGCCACCCAAATTAAACAATACTTTTTTTTCTGTTTTTTGTAACATGCTTGTGGGTCACATCTTTTTAGTGATCACAGTAATTCACACATTTATTTGAAATTACACACGCTATTAATCATACTATATTAGCATTCATCACTATACATGACATATCCACACATTCATGTTTGCGGATTTTGATGTATTTCACAGTCCACTCACATTTCAGCATGTTGGTGAGCGACTTGATTCAAACTGTCCGAGCAAAATCATCGACCATCACAACATCGTAAATCATTCGTCAAACCGAAGCGAGTGATTTTAACCCCCCAAATCGAATTGATCACAAAGAGTTCATGAAAATAAACACAGAATAACCCAGAGGGATACAAACTCTCACACACACACCTTGGATTGGTTGTTGGAGCCTCCACCATCAGGGGCGCTGCTGGTGACAAAAGTCGTGTGCCTGGCTGCTCCCGTTGTTGTTGTCGGTTGCTGAACGGCAACAGTGGAGATCTCTTGACCCATTGATGTCGTCATGACAACAGGGACTTGCATAGCGACCCGCACCGTCCTGTTGGAGAGAGCAGGATCAGTAAGATGCACATTTGTAAGACAACAAAATCTCACTTAGGTTCAGTTGCAGCCTCACCTGGGCGCCGTGCTGTTGGGTACTACGGTTGCTTGAGTCTGCGGAGCTCTTTCTGTCGCGGCAGACACAGTGACGACTCTTGGGACCCCCGCTGTTACTGTAGTCACCCCACCACCAACTGACAGCAACTTACTGTCCATCACAACAGGCACCTGGGCCATGTTATTGGAGTTGGCTCTGCGGAGGATGTTGGGTTTCTTGGAGGAGTGGTCGTTCGCCTGCAACAGGATGTCCGGGGAAGAAACACGATCATAGGACGCTGGTATATCTGAGCCAATCAGATCGTCCGCTGCATTGTCGTCATCGATGATGATGAGGTTTTTTGGCATGGCTTTGAACTGATAGACCAGTCGCTGACCCTCCACCTTAGCCAGAATGCCCCGCTGGTAGTAGTACCTACAAAGAGATTGAAAAGGGTTCATTCAACGCCAGCATGCACTGGCACCTCCAGTCTCTTCCTTCTTCCACACTCACCGTAGTGCTCTTCCCATGGTCTCGTAGTTCATATCCGGCTTGTTTTTGTGTTTGCCCCACAGCTTGGACACGGCCTTGGAGTCCACCAGTTTGAAAATGCCCTTTTCTCTTTGAGTCCACTTGATGTACTTTGGACACGTGTTCTTGTCCTGCAGCAGGTCCAGTAAGAACTCCCACAGGTAGGTTGTGCTGCCTGCTGGAGAAGGAGCTGCTGTGAGTGCACTACTACATGAGCAGGTTGTGTGAGAACATGAAACATACCTTTCCCTTCTTTTGGTTTCTTCTTGATGCCAAGGTCTGTGGCATTGGAAAACGTTGCCTGAGGGGGTTTGGGCTTTCTTCCGGCTATAAAACAAAAAGGGTTTACAGTCAAATGTTGCATTTCTCTGACTTACTAAGCCTTATCAGGAGAGTAGAAAAGAAACGTCTGCTAAACCTCTCTTTTTTCTTCTAGGCTCTGGTTCTGGCTTGTCTGTCATGCCGACCATTTCTTCCTCCTCATCTTCCTCCTCCTCCTCCTCATAATCATCATTATCAAGATCTTCATCTTCGCAGCAGTCTGCGGAGATCTCCACTTCAGTCTCTGTGACCATGTCAGGCCTCATGGCGGCATGGAGGAATTCTGGAGCAGCCATGCATGTCTGAGTGAAAGAGTCTAGAAAGCAAAGATGAGTTTGGGTGTCAGGACTGAAGCGGTGTAACAGTTTACAAGAGGATGACTATCATTCATCACCATGATCAGAAGCCAAGATGACTACGGTGTATACTTAGTTTACAGCAGGCACTATGAACGTTTGGCACAAGTCAATGTTTGAAAAGTCTCTTACCTGGACTGTTGTCCCCTCTGATGCTGGAAGGAGAGTCCATGTGGAGCAGAGCTTCCGCAGCCTCGATGGTCTTATCGGAGCAGTGGAGGGCAGTGCCTCGCACTGAAGCCTCCACTAGAACACAAATGACAAGCCATCAACATGGTTAGCAATACACGCCACTTACACGAGAAGTGCTACGCTATTATGGGTGTTAGACATTTGGATTGAAGAGCACAGGGTTTCTGGCCCCCGGAATAAGCTAAACAGCTTTTCCAACGAGGACTTGAACACTAAAACTCACTTGAATTATCTGTTTGTTATGAAAGGTGGTATACTTTTTCCTTATAGGACAACCAACTGTATCTTTAATGCCCTATTGTTGTGCTGCCAGAAGGCAAATAGCACACAGTGATTTGTTTCAAACAGCTGGTAAACTTGGCTCTGTGACACTGGACTTGTCATTTCCAACCCGTGTGTTTGAGGGTGCGGAAGGGAGGACATTCTTATTTTTCCACTCTATCAGCTTATATTTTTTCCCCTCACAAACAAGTGAAGAAGGTAGGTAGAGAGTAAATTCCTGATTCTGACCCTAGACATCGAGACGGCTCCAACTCCACCTGTTAGCATTGTCAATCACTGGTTGGAAGCACGGGATCCTGTTACAGACTGGAGAGGCCATGTATGGATATTCAACTGAGGCAATGCTCTATCTTTAGAAGGTCCCACTCAATCAGCCCTTCTCACAAACAGGAACATGTTTCTCCCAATCACAGCCTCGACCCTACAGGCTGTTAGTCTGCCCTTGACACCATGCACAAACGCTGCAAGACACAAATCCATTCCACTCCCAGACCGGACGGATTCAGACAGCACTGAACAGCGCGAAAACAGTCGAGTAAATGGACAGAATTGGATATTTTATACAGATGGCGACATTGAGCTGACATTTATTATTGATCTACGAACGATATGGAGACAGATGTAAACAGAAGTAGTTGAAAAAACAATGAAAGCGAACCCGACTAAAAAGTAGTGCGGTCTCCGGTGACTTCCGTGTTTACAAACCTCGTCTTTCCCTCCACTTCTCTTCAAAGACGGACACAAATTTCCCTGTCACTCAAAGCACGCTGCGTCTGCCATTGGCTACTTCATTCCACAATAGACCGCCCCAGTACACGTCTGATTGGATGGCGAACACGAATATAGCAGCCACACCAATCGGATTGAAGTAGCGGAATGTCAATCTAATTAAAAACACACCTCGATACATAAACAATGCTTTTAAAACACCGCGAAATGCGTCCGCAACATTGATGCGGAATAGTCTCGAATCAACCAACAAGTGAAATGAATAACCAGAAAGTAGTTCTACTAAAACTGTCACTGAAGGAGACCCGGTGACAAATGGCATCCACACAACTGCTACACAGAGTTCATTCAAACAAACACAATAAAGCCAAATTAGAAGTACTAGATGCAGAGGTTTACCAAATATTATGTACATTTTATTTCTGGAACAGCCGGAGACTCAGAAGGGCGGAATACATGAACGTTAAATATACAGCACCTAATGAACAAACGCAAAAACCGCGACAACCCAAGTAGACGGTAAGGGACATACAAGACTGGAATGGATGTATTCAGCGTTTAGCATCTCTTAATTTCATCTGTTTACGTTGAACACGGAGCCACATGTCCTTCCACAGACAGCGTGGCAAAGACAACATCCTCTCACTTCCTGGTTGCACAGCAGATACCAGCATTCCGTTATTCTCCGTCTCATCGATATTGTAATAAACGAACGAACATGCAAGACAATACGCATGCACGCAAAAGGGTATACGTTAAGTCAAGCCAGACACCCTGAAGTTGAAATAACGCACGCAGTGCTGTGATCAACCCGTGTATATGATCACTTCCTGATTGCCCTCCATTTCTTCAGCACTCCGCTCCAAACGCGGAAGGGTAGACGGCGCTAATGGCCCATAACGCAGTGCAGTATCATGGCATCCCCGAGTTGCAACGCTCACAAACACATTCCAAGTCTACCTGCTTTGATGAGGAGGTCGAGCTGGTTTTGGTGTCCCGCATGCTGTGGAGTCGCCATGTTTCCCCTTGCTGCACAATCACATTGACGGAGGACTGAATTCAGCCAGGAGCTGTGAGCTAAAATCACTCCGCCGCTAATAGGAAAGTCAATTCAGGAAGACGCGCAGCTGCTGCCAAAGTGTATCCATCCGCCGAAAACACCGGAAATCCTTCCTTCGCCCGCCCTCCCTGCATCTGACGTCATTACTGCGTCAAATAAAGTTGCAAATACGCTGCAATAACGGATACAAAAAAACACCACTCTCTTATCAACGCTATCCTTAAAAAATAAAAGTTCTGTCGATTTTGTCAGACAGATCTTCATTGTTTTGTTGCTTGATGACAATCATTTTGTGCTTACACTTTTTTCTATGACATTTTCCAAAGAACATAATGCAGGTGAAATTATATATGTAGGCGCAGACTGTCCAACGCTGAGCTGCAACATAACGGATGTTACTTCAATCAAACGTCAGACAAAGTCTGTCCAAACAGCTCGTGCTTAAGGACATGAAAAGCTCTCAATGGACCGCACGGTACACCATAGCAACACGTGAAACATAGCGTCACTCCTCCTGCTTCTCCTCAGCGGAGATGGAAACATTCATGACTGATAGTGCAGAAGGTGAACACATTATAGAAAGAATGATTGTGGTCCAACGTTAGCGATGTTTAGAAAAAAAAGTGTAATGCGCAAGTATAAATAAATTAATAAAACAAAGTGTTGGAGCGCCCCCAACCGACACAAAACGGACTTGTCTGTAACTTAAATGAAATATAAAAAAAGGACTGTCAATAGAGTTCAATTAATCACAAATTTACACATTTTGCATCTGTTCTACATGTAACTTAAATCAACACAAAAGTAACAATTAATGCTTACAATGACCATTTTAACCTCAGTGTGTCTGAGGTTATTCTAAAGAATTTGCATCTGTTATGTTGGGTTGTTGCAGTAAACAAATGCTTGCATGAAGAAAGCATTGTTGGCTACTCTAATGTTGAGAACATCTTCCATAAAGTTACATTTAGAACAGACACAAAATGTGCAATTAACTTGCTATGAATTGGGAGCTAACTCATCGCCAGTGTGATGACATGAAATTATATATTTGAATTTATTTAACAACCCTACATACACATATATTAAAGCACAACTGAATTCTAGACAAGGGTGGTGCCTGTCCTCATCAAAAACGTTTTCACAAATAGAAAATGTACATAATCACAACTGTACTCATTTATTAAAGCAGCTGTGACGAATGTGACTTGAACGCAAGTTGCAGTCGTTTTAAGATTGTGAGAGTTTAAAATCTAACCCAACATTTATCATAGACATCAAAAGTGTTCAAAAGTTGGACAACCAATTGTTTTAAGAGTGTCCTCTAGTCTTTTTCCTATCGGTCGGTCCTTCTTTGTCCTGCCCCCTCTGCATGCAGCATGTGACAGAGATGATCATAGGATTTAAAACTATGTTTAAAATTATGTTTTGAAAACCAACTTAGGTTTTCAGTTTCTTTGAGTTTTTGGTCACGTTGTTCTGACAATCAGAACCTGACATATGGAAGACTTGAGCTCTTACCTGTCACTCTCAGTCTCTGACTCTTGCTCTCCGGCCAAATCTTGCATCATGTCCATCGGGCCATCACACACCAGCGATCAGGCTGTGCACCTCTGTTCATTGGTCGTCTGGCATCAGGCATTTCCTCTATGGTGCTGGTTTCGTCCTCCATCTCCTCTTCAATTGACTTGCCTTCTGCCATCAGCTCCAGGTCAACCACAGCTCCTCTGAGAGTGCAGATGCCTGTTAAAGTGAGAGAAAGATTCTGATGTATGTATGCATGTTTATATGCAGGCACATGTTTCTCACAGGGTTTGCAAATGGAAGTGCTTTGTGTGTGCGTCTCTGCTGGCATGTGTGTGTGCTGGTGTTAAAAAGACGGACCTGCTAGATGTCGTAGACCCACCAGATCATGTCCCTCTGGCCTCATTGTGACAGAAACAATTTGCCACTTCCACCAGAGGAATGCAAGAGAACACAGAAGTCTGATATCAAGCAGCAACTTTTCAGAAGGTTGGGACTTTGGGTGGCTTGATCCCAGTTGCAGAAGTAAAGCCTGATGCTCAAGGGCTGATCTGATCCACTTTTTCGGTCACAGGTTGGTCTCACTTGAGCCATGAAGATCTCAAGATCTTCAAGGTGGCCACTGGAATCGTCTTCCACAATGACATATGTGAGGACAGTGCTGGTGGACATTACAGACCTTGTGCTACTCTACCTTCTATTTCAGGATGTCCCATGGGTGCTCACAGAGGCTTTAGGTCTGGACCCATGCTTGACTTGCCCTTCACCCTCAGTTTCTTCATCTAGCCAGTGACAGTTACAGTGTCTTGGTTGGAGTGTTTGAGGTTGTTACTGTTACAGCAGAGGCCAAAGACAAAGCAGAGCCTTCTTCCAGGTGATATGTGACTGCCAGGTTACTGCCACTGCAGTCGCAGACGAGCCTGGGGTTTGACCCTCAGGTCTGCCAGCGTTTTTGAGAAAGCTCAATTTAGATGAAAAATATATCTATATTTGCACATTGTTTCATTCACAAATGCTTCTTTATATTCACTAAATAACATTCACATCTTAATCACTTCAGTGTAATAAAATGTGAACATTCCATTCCAATTTATTTTGTACATAATGTCGGTGTAAGACACATGGGCAACCAAACAGATTCAAATATGGCAACCAACATGTGAAAAGAATGGTCTGCTCAATCCATCTCTCCTGCTGACATGTTAGAGCAGGGCGGGCCATCCTCAAAGGGCCAGGTGAGACAGCACACACATTTTCACCAGTGAGTTTCAGATGAAACACGCAACACCAGACTGCAAATAAACCGGTTACACTCTCAGGAAGTACCGTTCATTCAACCGTGGGACTGATGAGCGTCAAACGACCAGCAGAGGTCAGTACTGTAATTCCAAATGCGCGGTTCAGTTGGGCATCGGACACGGACAAACAGTACACTGTATGAAATGTCTAACGCTTCGTCCCTGACCAGAAAACCCTGAATAACAGCGGAGTGTACAAAAGAATACTTTGCAGATGTAACAGTCGACATAATAATGGTAATAATAAAGTATATGGCATGTGCCAGAAGCAAAATGTCCACCAAAGAAAGGAGATTGAACTCGAAATTCATTTCTCATATAAGTGTTGCCGACCATAACATATTGTCAAAAGGGTGAGGAGAGTAATTCACTTCTGCTAAAAACCTTATGTCCGGGTTCAAACTCAACTCTGGAACATAGCAAACGTTGCCATAGGACTGAACAGGATATTAGGATCCTGCTGTGTAGCGCACCACGCGGTCTTATTCAGACACATGATTTTAGATCATGACGTTCGTTCTTTGGAAACAACCGAACAAAACCAACGATAGTAAACGGGCAAGTACGTGCACACATCTGCCATGCCAGGCTGAATAGACAAATACAACGGTGACGGCGAAACTTGGCAGAGAAGCGCTTCCATCGCAAGCGGCTTCATCTCAGGTGAATGAGGAAGCGAGGAACAGCAGTGCAGGAGAAAGTGACATCACAATTGGAGCGACTTCTCACCTTAGTTTCAGTTGTCGTTTTGCAGTGTATCGTGCTCCACAGATCAGGGCCCGCAGTCTCCTGACGGTGTGTTCCAGACCCTGGGCAGACACACGATGTGTAGGTGGATCAATGTACAGTCATCTCAGTCGAGTTTGAGGCGATGACGTTACACACGCGTCAGGCTCCAGAGAAAACACAGACGAGTCTTTCAAGCTGGACCTGCAGCAAGTGTTGGTTCAGCTAAGTGTTAAAGGACCACAGACACTTGGCAGCCGGGTCACTTTTGTCTTCTAAACTGCTCAGGAGACCACGTTCTCAGGACACAAGTGTGGACAGTTGAAAGGTTTCATGACAAAAAGGCCTAATGATTCTCCACATCGAAAGTGGAACGTCAGCGCGCACCATGTGTCACTGTCAAAGCCAGCAGTTGATGCAGTTCTCTTCCCTTGTTACCTGAAGCAGGGCGGTCGAGCTCGTCACAGAGGAGCGTAGTGAGGCACTTCGGGACACGCAAAGGCCGGAGGAACCGCAGAGTCACGCTGTCCGGCCGTCCGACCGACTCACGATCAGAAGAAGATGTGAGAGAAAATGTCAAATACATCGGACCGAATGTAGAGTCCCCAAAGATTAGCGACAAGACATCGATTCTTCGGCTGGAGCTCAGCTTCTTGAGTGGAAAGAACCTTTCAAAACGACTCAGCACTTAGCTCAAAACCCTGCCCTGGTCACATGACAGACATCGAACGGGTGCACGCGCGCGCACACACTGAGTCACATGGTCTTTCAATAACACAGCCTTTGTTCCGTCACTGGGGCTGCTTGTGTCCATTCTTATGACTGTGCACTCGCAGTCAGTCACACGAACCATGGACCAGGAGAGCAACACGTGGAATCGTCTGCGATTATTGCAATTCTCGATTGGTCTGTACGTCATTTTACAGCGGCAGTCTATTTTGGTGAGATGTGTATTTACAATAATTGCATAATTTAAGTTTCACCTAGGATATATTTTCAAGCGGAAAAACGCCAAAAAAGAATTTGGAATGCTTCCATTTAATACAGCAGCTGATTGGGAGAATATTATTATAATTAAAGAATATAATTATTTAATAATAATAATAAAGACTATTGTGGTTATTTAATATTTGCCCAGAAGACAGAGAGAACAAAATGAAATCACCAATGCGATAACCGCGAGCGGCTTGTGAGGGGTCTACAATCTCAAGTCGAAAGAGTCATGGCTTGGCTCCATTGCGTGAGTATGAGGAGAAATACACCGAATTCTGACTCACCTGGGTCCGAGGGAGGTGGACAGGAAGGTTGGGACGAACATCACAATTATGGAATGTGTACTGGAATGTGTACCAGTTTGTAGCATGGGGTAAGCAAGCTGTTGCAAACTGACATCTGCACAGTTGGCGATAGACACTATGCTATTATTAGACAGAATATGTGTATTACTAATATTCACATTTATTTATATTAATACATATATTAATAATTCAGTGCTATTGTAATGAAACGTCAGCTGCTGCCCCTAGTTTCAACACATTTCCGGAGGCAATAAATGTTGGAAAGATCACCTCGAATAAAATCACATCTAATAATGCACCGCAAGTGTCTCCATATGCTTCATATCCCCAGACAGGAAGACAGTTGGACTCTTTCAGTCAAATATCCCGGACACTATTGAAGAAAATAATGCTGGCTTCTTAAGATGCTTGTGATACATTGTGTATTTGGTTTCGCCTTTTTGTTCAACCAACCAACCTTCCAAATCTTCACAGAAATTGACGGAACTTCAGCAACATCTGAGCTCAGTTGGGATATATTCAGCTAACTCCAGGATTTCAGCCGCTGAAAGTGGTTGGAATGAACCTGCCCTCAAATCAGTATTTGTTCGAGGATCACGTGGCGATATTACAGATCAACTTTCTTCTTGGAATGAGCCTTCTATTCTAGTGGAGCAAAATAGTTTAGCCATTAGAACAGACAACCTACACCAAGACACCAAGTAACTAAGCAACTAAGCAGAACTCGGCTGACTCCTGAGGAACATAGCCTTAGACTCTGTAGTGGCCTCTGCCTTTAACTGTGGTCTTGCTGGACATCTCTACCAAACATGGCCTAGTAGACCAAAGGTGGTGACTGAGACTCGGGTAGGTCACACCCAAGCCACCCCTAGTGTATCAGACTGTGTGTGACATTCCACTTGTACTGAACATGTGGTGTTGGGGAGTCAGTGGTAAAATAGCGCCCTCTTGTGTCATCAGATGACAGGGCGTGCCAGCAGCATAAAGTATTTGCTCACTAGCCAGTGTGACACAGTGTCTCGCAGCTTCTGGTTATCACTGTGAGCTCATCGGGTTCCAGTGAGTTCCTCACCCTCCTCACCAGTTGTTCTCGGACTTCCACAGTTTGTCTGGGCCAAGCTCGCCATCTCTGGATGGAGCACGTTCTGTTATTCATTCATGCTATTATAGTTAAGAACCGTCATCCCCTTCCACTTGTCAATCCTTCATTTGAGCCTTTGGACAAGGCTACCATCTTCACCAAGTTAGACCTGCATAATGCTTATCATCTGGTGCGCATAAAGAAGGGCGACATCTTGATTATTTTTAGGTCTAGCAATGAACACAGCAGACAGACGTCCGTCAAGTCCACCTGCATGTTTTAGAAAATCACATTTTTGCTAAGGTGAGGAAGTCACTTTTTTTTATTCTAGGCCAAGATCTGCTCCAATCCGATTGTTCGATGATCGTGGCAATAGCTCAGTCGTCAGTTTCCACGTGTGGTAAGCAGCTCCATTTGTTTTCTAGTTTCGCTAATTTTTATCGAAGGTCAGATCAGAGGCTACAAGGTTGTTGCCTCACTCACTCTTCTCATGTCCACCAAGCAGTTGGGAACTTGGCGTCCCCATTCATTACATTTCACTCTTCGATGTTAGTTGTTGTTTTTTTTGGTGTTATGGCATTTAATTTGGTAAAGACTTCTACTCCTAAAAAAACTGAACTCCAGGTCAACCAGTTACCTTTCCCCTGGTCCTTTGACAGTTTGACCATATGGAAGCAATTTGTGGCCTCCGACCTGCCAGACAGGGGGAGAAAGCGGACTGGACTCGGCCAGTATGCTGGACGGTGATTGTTGACTTTGTTACGTATATATACATGTTGTTTTTCAAGCCTTGTCTTTCTGATCGATCTTGCTGATAGACACAGTTTGACTGTCACCACAATGTCGTTCCATCATCCTTTCAGTCTGCATCAATATGTCGAAAAGAGGGTTCAGATACAACAAGCAAGCAGCAAGGAGCTTGCGGGTTTGATTCCTGGGTCGGACCGGTGTTTGCATGGAGTTTGCATGTTCTCCCCGTGTGTTTGTGGGTTTTCTCCGGGTTCCCTCCCACAGCCCAAAGACATGCTCTGTAGGTTCATTGGACACTCTTAAAGGTGTGTGTGTGTGAATGGATTGGTGATCTGTTGCCTCTCGCCCACAGGAATAGGCTCCAGCACTCCCCGCAAACCTGAAGAGGACTAAGCAATGGTTAACTGACAAAGTATACTGGATGCATTTTTAGATGAAACATTGGTTCAGTCATTAAGAGAAGGTCCATGTTTTGCTTCCTTGACTGTGCGGATGTGCAGCCTGTGCATCTTTTGCAGAGAATGCATGAGATCCACATGGCACACAGCATTTCGGAACCCCCTAATTTTCCTTCACACATTTGAGTGTGGGTCCCTGATTCATTATAAACCCTCAGCCCAGTGAAGGCATGATCTGCACCAGGAAAGGACGACCTTCATCAGTAGTGTCAGAGGCCGTGGAGAACAGAAACAGCGGGGGCCAGCTTGGGTTAATCCTCATTAAGGAAGTTGACTTGGACGCTGTGGGCCATTGACCCACAGTTGACCGTGAGCAGCAACGCTGTGCAGACGTGCAGGGCCCAGTCATGTACTCAAACTTGATGTTAACTGCTTTCAGGCATTGTACAAGTGACAAATCTGAGGATCTGTTTTTATTAACTTCACATTGTGATTCCTTCTAGTTGAAAAGAAATAATGTTAATTGAAGTTGTACTGATGAGGCATCTCTATTTGATGAGCTGAAATTCTACTGCAGCTACAGTCTGTAGAGAGAAACAACTCACCATCTAAGGTGGAGACAATGGACATCAAACAAAATGAAAGATAGAATCAAAGCACAACCTTAAAACCTCTAGCAAATCCTGGAACACAGAATGAAAAGTAAAGTACATTGATTTTGTTTTGTTGACTTATTCACCTTGCTTTAAACTCAACAATTTCAGAAACATATTTGAGCTTAAAATGGGCTCACCTTATCCATCAACTACATTCATCCATTCACCGAGAAGTAAACATAAACGTTTGCCCTAGTCTCTAGATTAAAACTTTGATCTTACAGTGAACACACTATTGGGCAGTTCATGATGTCAACAGTTCCAACACTGTCATTAACTGGGAAGATTCTATAGTGAATGTCGTCTTGGAATTCATGTCCACTGGCTCCAAGAGAAGAGTAGACAGCGGTTGGTCTTCAAATTCACATCTCTGTGCTGTGTACTTGCCTTCACGCAGCGACTGGACTGAAATCCCCACTGTGACTGCAACAAACAAGCACATACAATTGTTTATACACTGTATACTACACAGGCTAAAGTAAAGTGTGGTCATCAGTCACTAATACAAAGATCTATGTTTGGACAATTCAATTTAAGCATTGATTTGTTGTCTAATAACTAAATAGAAATTGTTTTCTTTGGTTCTTTCAAATTTCACTGCGTTTTTGTTCTGTCTGAATCAGCAACAACCAAACAACCCCTCTAAAAGAAGCTTTGATCAATGTACATTATGAGCGATCCCGAGACATGTAGCACTGATAAGGCTCACTTTTAAAAGGCTCAGTGCTGCTCATGTTTTGTCATTAAACACTCCATGAACGCAGTACAAGTCCGGCCTGTCAAAGTCAGACTGGTTAGTTTGGCACCAGCATTCTTTTAAGCATGCGTGGATGAGGAATGTGACAGACCACACCGATTTCACATTTGGAGGACACCAGAAACGTCAGCAAGATGATGTACACAAGACAAGCAATGCAGTGATGAAAACTAAGCTGCTAAACTTCAAACCACTTCATCCTTGATCTGATAAAAAAATTCTCTGAAAGCCTGAAGTGTGTGAAGTGAGGTGCAGTCACTAGTGGCAGAATTTGTACACTCTCATTTAAATTTTCCACGTATACATTTATTTGTCTTTCTTTCATCTCCAAAGTTACAGGTGACTCGAATGAATCAAACCAGAAATATAGGTGATACAGGATATAGCTAGAGAACATGCCTGAGACATTGAGATCATTATCCGCTCATCTGCTCAAATATTAGATCAGGTCTCATAATAATAGAAAATATGGAGCAGTTTACTCTTCAATCGAAACTTAAGAGATTACAAAATCTCTTTCAAAAACTTTGAACTTGTGTATGAACGCAGGTCATCGGACACGGCACCTCCCAGGTCGATGCCTGAGCATTCCAGCAGGTGTGTCTGTATTGTGGACCCTCAAGTCCTCCAGCACCCTGTGTCACTGAGGCTGAAGAGTCTCTTTTCCTACACCAGACCACAAGAAGCACCTTCTGCAGCTGTGGTGCGCTGCATTTGATGTTGCTTTCCTGTCCCAATTCATGCGATTTCTGGTAAAATTCCCATTAATATTTATTTTTGTTTATGTTTGGAAGCCGACACTATTTAACAACATACTGAATCAGCAGCTGAACTGTTTGATTTTTCAAATTTTTCTCTTCTTTGTCTGCGTGAATGGATGTAGGCGTTATGCAATTCAGCAAGACTGGATTGTCCATAAAGTGCAAACTTGATGATTCATCTCTCCCAATGAATGCAAGACTATTTCTTTACACAACTGCATCTTTGCAGGGAAGTGTGTGGAAGTTACCCCAGCGCGCAAATGAACTATCGTAGAAAAAAATTAACCTTCAAACTATAATCACATGACCAATAGCGTTAATAGACATCGCAGTAGTTGTATTTGATTTGGAAAGAATGCGTACAGCAAGGAAGTTTTCAAACAGTAGCGTGAAATTACGTATGAGTTCATGAGTTCGGTTGTTGCGATATTTATAATAGAATAGTGAAGTCCCCTGAATGAGTGGTAATTCACATGATGAGGATATACTTCACCTTTGTTAAATGCCATCATTCACTCAATATTAACATTCAGGAGTTGAAGGTGTAATGAGGTTCTAAACTTCATAACTTCATTCAATATCAATCCACATTATGTGTGGTTCTTACTTGGTCATGCCACCACTGCCACCTTTGCATCAAGAGCAACTTCATTATCTGCGTCTTCATTCTTCTCCCGTTCTTCAAAAGCAGGTGGCGCTATTGCAGCTGAATGTTGTGGTGGTGATGCGTCTGTAGGTGGAGCTTCCTGCAGGTCTGAGTCTCCGGTCTCTGGTAACGCCTCAAGTTCTGTTGACTCACCCACATCATCCGCAAGCACTTCAGTTATGGCCTCGACCTCAAGGTTCTCAGCTGAAGATATTGGTATCTCTCTTTGATATTCTTCCTCTTTTGGCTCATGTACAGAGCCCTCCATGTCTGAGTTATCAGTGGAAACCAGCTGAGTTGAAGCCACAGCTTGATCTTCTGCCGGTGCTTCTTCTGTTGGTATTTCGGCAACTGGCGCTCCTTCTGTAACCGTCTCATCTGCTGGTGACTCATCTGCTCTCAGCCCCTCAGCCACTATTGTTGTTGCTGTTACTGTCGTAGTTACATTCGCTGGCTCCTCAGCCCAAACCTGCTCTGCAGTTAACGCTGTAGTTTGAGTTGAATCCTCCTGTGCTGGTGTTTCAGACACTCGAACTGCAGCCAAAGCTGGATCTTCGCCTTGGATCTCCTCCATGGCCTTCTCAACTGCAGACTCTTGGTACACCGTAGGTGCTTCTGTGATGAATTCTTCTGCCAGTATTTCAGCTACAACGGTCTCCTGAGAAGAAGAAATGAACTCCTCAGCCAGTGCAGCGACTTCATGTGACACTCCATCAGAAGGGGAGGGCAAAAGTGATGCAGCTCTCACCTTCTCCTGAAGTGACACAGCATGTGCACATTCCCCCTCAGAGTGCAGGTGAGCTACTGCATCTCCAAATGTCATGCCTGCAGGCTTGAGCTCCTCCTCTTCCGTGGAAACCACCTCATCCTCATCTTCACCTGCACCTTCAGCCAGTACCTCAATTGTGGCCTCAACAACGTCACCTTCCAACAAACTTGGTTTCGCATGCAAACTGCTTTCATTCGCCTCGATAGGCTGCACTGCATTCACCATTCTGCTTGTCCCAGCAGACGCTGTGGTGATCTCGACGGAGGAGCCTGCCAATAGCTTCATGGCCGTGAGAAGATCAGGAGAGGATTCTGCAGGAGGGATGAGATGCACCATGAGACCAAAGATTAAAACCTCTCTGCACTCTGGAAGCTCTGCTTACCTGTCTACCACAGGGGGGTTGAGGACTCTAAAGGAGACTACCAGCTGTGTATGACCTTTTACAACGCGGTTCCTCTCCAGATATCAGTGTTTGAAGCTATTACAAGCTTTTCTCCACAGTGGCGTTGGGCAATAGAATTGGCTCCTATTATCCAACTGTCTCATCGCATGAACACAATTTGCTCAACGGGTCACAAAGAAAAAAACGCTTTGTTTTTTTATATGCTTTAAAGTGACAATGATCACTAAATTCTGCTTATTGGTTCCACACTAACAAGTGAAACCAATAAGCAGAATCGTAACCGATTATCCCAAAAGATACCCCACCCTGGTCCACCCCCAACCACTCTATGGTCTTACTGATGGCAGAAGAATGAAAATACATGTGGCTGTCACCATAGTACTTGTGGTAACTCGTGGTAGCTGGGATTCTCCGATGCAGTTGGACCTCAGTTGGAAAATATGATTTTTAGAGTGCTCAAATGAACGTTGTGAAACCGTTGCACTGTGTGATCACATTTGAGGTCCTGAGTGGACCAATATAACATAGGTATCCTTCAGACTTCAAGGAGATTGAAGAAGGAAAAGGTTACACTATACTAAAAATCTTATTCACCAGCTAGTAATTTAACCCCATGTGCAGCAGCAACATAAAATAACAGCCATGATTCCTCTGAAAACTGGAATGATATCAGGCTTATTGGAGCCATCCAGAATAAGCACCTGTGGCAACATAGAAAAAATGTATTTCGTTTTGTACTTAACAATTCACTCGCAAGTCAATACAACTGGAATGATTGGTGGTTTGAGTGTTTCTTGCTTTTAGGTCTGTTCTATAGTCTGGCATGTTTATGACTAAAAGTCCCTGTCAAACATGTAACAAGAACCAAACTCAATATGGACCCCACAAAGAGATTTTTATTTAGAACCTCTGAAGTGCAGCCAGTGACATTCAAATGATCAGAAGTCAATGAAGAGGACGATGGTACATCACAGGGGGTCGAGGAACAGGTTGAAACACGGTTTGCTTTTTGATCGCTGCACATGGTGATGATACTGATGGTAAGATAATTATTAAACTTCATTCAACAGTAGCATTAAATCTAATCACTATTTTTTACAGATCTCCCATGAAAAGATGGGAGCTCATTATCAAACCCAAAACAAAAGTCTAGACAACTTTGTGGCTTGAGTCTCATCCACAATCATATAGGTTGTACAGCATCTACATTTTCCAGACAATCGATATGTGAGGAAAAAGAATTTGGACCAAGCCGCGTTTTCTCGTCTTCCTTGCCTCTGTTCCTGGCTAAAAACCAAAAACTACTTTTATACATCATCATCACCCTACAGTCCTTTAATATTAATACCATATGATATTAATGATATTAATATCACCATCATTGAACATTGTTCATCAGGGCAATGATAGAAAGATCTAATGCACAGCAGTTACTGCCACCATTCTTTTTAATAGATGTGACAAACCATAATGTTGCCCCAGACAACATCGACATCTGAATTATCTGCACACATTATTTTCCTTGGAGGGGAGAAACAGCAGCTAAAACAAGTATGGTGGTCTGGATGGATCTAGATGGGTGGTCAAGGAGAACAAGACTGATGGATCCCAGCTACATTTGTGTTGCACGTACTTTTTTAATTCCAGGACCATCACTCTTGCTCTATAGGTCGAGGGAAAACTGGGGAGCAGAAGCTAAAATGGGGCAGTAAGATATTTAAACAGCCATTTCTGCTGTGGGAGCTACAGTACCAGTCTCTGTCTCAGCATGGGGCACTTCATCCAGTGTTGCAGGCGACACCTCAGTGGCTATGACTTCCACTACTGACAGCGTTTCCTCGCTGCTCTCTGGTGGAGCCACCTCTTCAGAGGCCGCAACCTCAGTCACTTCAACAGCAGCCTCATCAGAACCCTCGACCTTTGTTTCTGCAGAGGTCTCTGCGACTGGCTCTTCTGGAGCAGACTCCGCAGTGCCCTCTGTGGTTGTGGCCGACTCCACTGATGCAGCTTCTGCTGAATGAATTTGGGCATCTGTTAAAGAACCTGTCGATGAAAAGGTAAATACATATTTTGGTTAATGTGAGGAAGCAATCTAGGGAAAACATCAACATTGCTGTAAGTACGTTCTTTATAGACCCAGGCAGAACAAAGTGTATGCTACAAAAATGTGTACAAAAATATGCAAGGGATGGTCAGGACAAGCAAAAGCACCAAGGTTATCCCTGTTTCTTCACACTTTTAGAAACCCACAACAATGCCATCTTCAACAGCCACCATTGTGCCAACGAGTCTGTTTAAAGTTGCAAAAGCACACAATTATCGAGACCGTCACACTACGGTTCAACACAACTCTAGACAGAACTACAGTCGGAAAGGTTTTACTTGACGTCAAGTTTGTGGTTTGCACATTCCTGGATTGAGCTGAACAGACCAACACTGCGTTCAGTATGGCAGTATGACTTATGAGAATGTACCATTCTTGAGATATTCACCTTTATGTTTTACTGCATACCATATTAGTTTAATTTTCAAGCATGCCACTGCAGGCACTAATTAACTGTCAAACATTTGCGTACCAAGACCACTCAATTCACACGCTGAGAGAAGCATCTGCCTTTTCTGAAGACCCAACCCCCAGTACCAGAGGTGTTAGTAAGGTATTGCTTAGTTCTTCAGTCTTCAGCCAGGCTCCACAGAATTCTCCTTATGCAGCAGAAAGCAGCACCTACTCTGTCACGGAGCTCTTTGTAAGACTTGTCCAGGATCTGAACTTATAAGTCTGGCAGAATCTGAGAATCCATTTTGAACTGCCTTTTAGTCAGTAAATATAGCAGCAGAAGGCAAGCTTCAGCACACAGTCCTGACGTTCAGTGCCAACTAAACTTAAAACGATGCCAGTATCAAATGTCCAGCATCATATTACACAAATGTGTAATATTTTCTCAAAAGCCAGTAGAACTGTCCATTTTTGCCATTAGCGTTGATGCTAGGTCTGCTAATGGTCATATTGCATCTTGATTTTCTAGTGCCCCCGGTTCTCTTTGCAAAAACAAATACCGTAATTATTACTATTACTATAGCACCTGACTATAAGCCGCACCCACTAAATTTAAGAAGAAAAAAAGTTTTGTACTTATATCAGCTGCACCCGACTATAAGCCGCAGGTGTCCATGTTGCAACAAGAGACATTTACACAGATTTTTTCAAAACTTTTTATTAAATAAATGTTTTCTTTTCAAACAGTGCAGTAACGCAACAGTAATAGTGCAGTAACGTGGCATTCACAGTGCCGTCAGTGGCTTATTAAAAGCCAGTGATCATCATCTTCATCTTCCTCCTGTGCACTAAATCCGCTGAAGTCGTCTTTTTCTGTGTCGGAATTGAACAGTCTCAGAATTTCGTTGTCAGTCTTTCTTTCGCTGTCGCTCTCAACACCGCTTTCTTCTTGAGGCAAATTTGCACTTGAGCTCGTGTTGTCCTCTTCACCAAGCAGCAGTCCAGCCTTTCGAAACCCATTGGTAATCCTGGATTTTTTGATGCTACTCTGTGCTGTCAGGATCCACTGGCAGACTTGGGCAAAAGTGGCTCTTCGCATGCGGCCAGTTTTAGGGAATGATTTCTCGCCACTCGTCACCCACGTCTCCCACTCAACTCGGAGTGCTGCTTTAAATGCACGATTCACACTAATGTCCAGCGGCTGCAAAAACTTCGTTGTGCCCCCAGGAATCACAGCAGGAATTGAGTTTGTCCTTTTGATGGCCGCCTGAACAGAATCTGTCAAATGGGCGCTCATGCTGTCCAAAACGAGCAGTGCTTTTTTTCTGTAAAAAAATCCTCCCGGCCGCTTGGCGTAGCACTCCGTCAGCCATTCCGTCATCAGACTTTCTGTAATCCACTCTTTCTTGTTGACTTTCACAGCGATTTCTTTTGGGAGTTTTTCTTTTGGCATCATCATCCGCTTAAAAATCATCATGGGTGGAAGCTTTTGTCTGGATGCCGTGCAGCTCAGAACACAAGTGAAGTGCGTTCTCTCATGGCCTGTTGTTTTCAGTGTGACGGACAATTCACCTTTCTTGCTAACAGTCCGAGTGAGAGGCAGGTCGAACGTCAAAGGTACTCCGTCCATATTTATGATCTGGTGCAATGGAATTCTCCGCTATCTTTGTTTGAATGAATTTGTGGAAGTTGCTAAGTTTTTCCTCGTAGTTGGGGGGGACTTGCTGACACTTGTCCAAACTCGTCCGTGCCCTGATATACAAGCCTTTTCGCCTCATAAATCTGAAACACCACGATGGTCCACCTTTAAAACCAACTATCTTCTTTTCAGTGGCGATTGTTTTGGCTTTCATTCTGATCTGCACGGTGGAAACGCCTCGGCCGTCTGCTCGCTGTAAAAGTACCCAGTCTTCAAGAATGTTTTCAAGTTCGGGCCATCTGCATTTATTACCTCTGAGAGCTGTTGTCTTTTTGCATTGAGTCAGTTCTTCGTGCTGTCATCTCCAACGTCTCACCATCGATTCGTTTATGCCAAGCTTACGTGAAGCAGCTCTATTTCCTTCTCCGACAGCTAGATCGATTGCTTTAACTTAAAAGCTGCGCCGTATGCATATCTGCGTGGATTCTCCATGATTAGGGTATGTGCATGAAGCGCAAAATAACTGACCTGAAGAATTTAGTGCGCGTCAGTTTGATTTGTTTGATTGGTCCACTGTGACCTGTTCGGTAATTTCATTGGTCGGCTGCGACCAGGCAAAAACGTATTGGCGCACGTATGAAGCATGCCGTAAAAATCTATACATAAGCCGCATCGTTGAATAAGCTGCAGGGCTCAAAGCGTGAGAAAAAAGTCGCGGCTTATAGTACGGAAAGTACGGTAGTGCTAACTTGTGAAAAAAAAGTGTGTATAACATATTGATGTTTGAAGACAACTCTGGCCTGAAGTGAACATGGCAATGGATGCTCTCACTCCAGCTTAAGCTGAAAACTAAGCTGCTGTCTCATGGTCACGTTGGGTCAACAATCAGCAGCTTAGGTCTTAAAGGTCTTAAGAGTTCCCAAACAACCTGCAGCTCCTCTTAATATGAGTAATGTGGCAAGCTCTAATGCAGACATGTCATCCCCTGTGTGCGAGCACTGACACTATAGAAGCAGTTAACAAGGAGGTCAAGTCAGAGCAGAATTAGCCAATCATGTGCTTGAGTTTACAACATCTCGCACACCATGAACTGAGGAGCGGATGCCGCTGGAGAGGAAGAATTGCCTTTGCTATACAGGTCACTTTAGAGTTGAAACAAGTGCTTGATTTTTCAGTGTTTAGAGTCAAATGTTTTAGCTCTGCATGAAGAGCACACCAAGTGAAGTCACTGTACAGAGCTTTGAAGTCAGTCTGGACATTTGCTTCATTTGTTTCAGATTCAGGTGGCTCACTAAGCAGTGGTCTCTCTTTCATGAGCCCCGAAAACTCTCCATGCTCCGTCTAGTGCCGGTGCTTTAAATGGCGTATTTTATTTGTGGCGTAAAAGCCTATTAAAAAGCTTCATTTCCCGTGCATGAGCTGCACTTCAAATGACAGATTGCCAAGTGAGCCGAAAGTAGGAGGGAGGGGCTTCTCGCAGCCCACAGATCTTCATCAGAGTGGCTGTGTAGGCACCAGATCTGCTATGGGGTGTTGTTTTCCCTGGCAAATGCATACAATTATCTTCAGATGTGCATAACTGTCTGTTAAGGAGTCCATTCTGACTTTAGTGCGATATCAATAAAAACAATACCCCGTATATGTCAGCCAATCAGAGGCGTATCATTGTCTGATGATGCGTTGATTCTTGGTTTTGGTGCAGTATCAAATGAAAACAATGACCAATACATGTCAGCCAATCACGACGCACTGTTCCGCAGACCACGGAGAAGGACAGACATATACTTGGCAAACGACCCGATAACAAACATCATATTTTGCGGATATAAATCTTACGCATCTGGTAGAAAGTACCCAGTCATTATGCCACACTGCACCACTCTCGCAAATAAAACAAGAAACCATTATTTTCATTTTGGTGAAAGTGATACATAAATAGGGCTTCAATTAATAAACAATTAATAACCACTGGTGAGTTCACCCTGTTTCCCGAAAATACATTATCCCCAGCTATTTGGATACACTTCTGCTTTCTGATCACCAGAGGTCATATAGCGTGTTCATTCTCTCGTCACAGGACTGAGCTGAGCAGTCTGTTTGAAACAGTAGCCATGAAGCCAAGCAGTTCGGACTCGATCATGGAGATTGTTCTTATCATATTATCTTCGAATATTTTCTATATTTCACATGTTTTTTGTTGTTGACTATATATATATATATATATATATATATATATATATATATCTTTTTTTTTTATTTATTTAATTGGCTTCGTTTGTTCAACGTCAAACTGCTGAAATAATTTTAGAAAATATCGTTTTCATCACAGATGCTTCAAAAACAGGCATTTTGAAAACAATCCTAAAACATCGAGGATAAGAAATGAGTTGTCTTTTTTGGTATTTGCCAAAACAGAAGTAAAGTCAATTTTAATGTGATACAATTTAAATCCAGTGGTGCTGTCACTAATTACACGGAAACATGGTCCATTCCATCATCCACATCAGAAGGTGACGTTATTGCAGAATCAGCAGCATCACTTGCATGAGGATGTTCCTGCGAACGTGTTTCCTGAGCATTTCACTTGCTTGCATAAAGGCAGTGCTCAGAGCCACATGACCTCATCAGACAAAGAACATTTTTGTGCGCCAGGGCTCATCCTCATTACAGAGCCGTTGCTCTGAGTCCAGGACCAGCTCATACCAGCTGAAAAGACAAACTCAGAGTGGATGGGGATCTGAGCAGACAGGCTTGATAGAGCCATTCAGAGTGATCATCGGAGCATGCTTGACATTTGCTGGAGGATTCAGAGGGTTTTAAAAAGCCTCTTAACACCACCAGACCGTATGAATGCGCAACCATAATAAAAATCATATTTTGATAATAATTTGCGCTTAATATCAAGTTAGAATGTGGAGAGTGGACGTGTACAGAGCACCGGCATTTGGAGGGAGCAATAAAGGAGGCTAACAGCTGAGCTGTTTTTTTGGGGGGGAGTTTCTGATGTCCACACCTCAGGATTCCAAGCTGCTCAGGAGTGGTTAGGTTCTTCACAAATCTGAGACCAGTCACAGAGGTGAAATTTCACCTGCTGCTTCAGTCTTTCAAATCAGGAGGCTGCTGATAATAAGACGCCATACCACTAACAAAGTGTGACACGGGCACCAAATATAGCCTTCTCAATGCATTTGTTAAGGCCTCTGGGGCTTGTTGTCAAACTGCATATAGAAATGTTCTGTTGTTTTGTGTTTTGAGTGTTTCAGAATGGGAGGTATCACAGACCGGAGTAGCATGAGCTGGATGCCTGGATGTGTGTGTGTGTGTGTGTGTGTGTGTGTGTGTGTGTGTGTGTGTGTGTGTGTGTGTGTAGGCATGTTTTGCCTTACTTGTGAGTACCACGTCTCGACAAGAATGGGGTTAAAACTAGGGACGCTTGCATCCGGCAGCACATGCACGAGACAATGCTGTCCAGGGAAGCGCGTCAAAATTAAATACGCCATTTAAAGCGTCAGCACTTGATGGAGCAAAGAGAGTTTTAGGGGCTAATGAAAATAAGAGCACTGGTTCCTCAGCACCCGGTCCGAGCTGACATTTGGAATGATAAGAAATAATTATTAATTTCACCGAGCAAGATTGAGCAGCCTTTCTCAGGTGTCATTTATGCGGAGACTAATTCCCATTAAGACAAGAAACAACCGGCCACGACCGCCACCTGAATCTGAAAGTTTTGAAAGCGTTCGGAGTGGAAGCTTTGATAAATGCAGTGCTCTTTATCTCAGAGTCCCACTGCAAGCGGCCAGTATGTAAATGTTTCACGGACATAGAAGAGTCTCAAGAGATTGAATTAAATACATTAATTGAAAAATGATTTGAAATCTTTTTCAGTTGTCCTTTTGACATAAGAGTTGCTGCACGCTGCAATGTTTTTGCCTCCTTGAAGAGGTATATAAAAATATGTCAGAATTAAAATGATTTAATGGTTCATGTTTTCACATCATGTACACAGAAGGTCTCATCATTTTGATCAGCACTCTTCCTGATCAGAGTATCCCTAGTTAGAAAATGTGTTCATTATAATGAGGCGTCAGTTTGGTCAGAGTCCTGGTTATGGTTAGCCATTTTTGGATGGTTAGGCTGAGGGTTAGAGGCTGGGGAAAGCATCATGTCAATGAGAAACCTCACTATGTCCCCACAGGGTGTGAGTGTGTGCATGTGTTTGTGTGTGTGTGTGCGTGACTTGCCGGTTGCAGAACCCATTTTCGCGAGTCTCTCTTCATAGCGCTCACTATCATTGTTGACAGTCTTGTAGGCCTAAAAGAAGTAGAGAAGAGGTCAACATTACAAATTCCAGCACAGATAACACTGTGAGCATTCTTTCAAACTTTGCCTTAGACAATGCCACATGTTATGAGTGTTACACCATGTAGCTAGCAGGATGAGGACATAGGCACACGTCAGCAACGTGGCCATGCAACGAAATCAATCTGACTTTACCTTTTATCTCCACAGGATTTCTCTACCAAAAGAACTCTTTAAGAATAGCATTTGCTCAAAGCATGTGTGTTGCAGCAATATTGAAGTTGCAGGAGCTCAGCTAGGTGGATGTGCACACATCACACAGTGAGTCAGCACCAATCGTGAAGATTTTCTGAAGCAGTATGAAGGTCATGGGAACGGTGGTGACACTCACGTAAACCACAGCAGCAGTCAGTCCTCCACCACACAGAACAAAGTAGGTCATGTTGGTAGAACCACCTGGTACACTGAAGGCCATGCACCTCACCGGTGCTGCTGAAAGGCAAGAGACATCTCCATGACACAGACACAGCTTTGCACTGACCCACCACAATATCCGTACGTCACCACTCGTCGTTAATCCAGTTACACAATAGGGCCGCGTTCATTGGAAACAGTGATGGAAAGATTTAACTGCAGCCAAACTAAACACAACTCGTCCCTAAATCAAAGGGCAGAAGGCCACACAAACACTTCCTCTTTCAATATCTGAGCTTGCCTCAGAAAAGCAGGGATCCTGCTCAATCCCATTATGTTATCAGATTGTCTCAGGGGTGAACAAAGAGACGGTGCTGTTGTTGTGCTGGACAGGTGAGCGGCTCCTGCTGGTTCAGAGGATTGTGGGTGAGGAGCACGAGGCGGCTCAAACAGCGACTCACTTTAATCTGCTCCACACAACCTCTCATAGAAACATTGAAATTCAAGGTGCAGGACAGAATTTACTGTTTGATATTGATGGGAGTGGGAATACCGCCGGTGCAGCGTAAAACTCAAAAGCTTAGCTCAGTTCTTTATCTTCTGGCATTATTTGTCAGCTTTCATTTTCCACACACAACAAGACACCAATGAGAGTGTCTAAACCAAACCGTATTATCACATTTTATTTTGCACATTACATTGCATTCATGAGTAAACAATTCAGAGGTTTACATACATATGACTCATCTAATCTGATCCTTCCTCACCATGTTGATGTGTCATCTTGGTACCAATCATTTTAGTCATCATAACTGACCAGAAAACAGGGAAAGTTTCATCTGTTACAGTGTCAGAGAGAAGTCTGTCTTGTCATGTGTTGAATAAATGAGAAGCTGCATAAAGCACATTCACTTGCACAACAACAACAACAAAGAGCGACGGCTCTCTCCACAGAGACTGATGAATCCCTGAAAAGGTCTCCACCCAGAAAGTCTTTGCCAAATCACTACCTCACTGGGAAAGCCAATAAAAAGTCAAAAGCCCACCGTTACCTCCATCTGCTGACAGTCATGACACAGCAGTGATCGGGTTATTTATACTGCTAATCGGTTAATCCCTCAGGACATGCACAGGCCTGGGAAAAGCACATGGGTGGCCTCAAAGATGACGGGACAAGGACAAGGTGCGGTTGCGTGTTCTGAGGAGGTCAAACAAAGGGAGGAATCTCCTCTACTACAGGTGAACCTTCGACACACAAAGCTCTTGTTCTCAGGAGACTGTCTGAAACCTGTGCTTGCTGCCTGCAGGCTTGTTTCTAAGTGGGGAATTCAAACAGGAAATTAAAGCAGGTACACCACAATCTGAATTCAGTCTGTGTAACTCAGTTCCTCTACTACCCTGAAGCGGCTGACTTTTTGCTTCTCCAACTGGCATCATTTTTCCCAGCTACAATGCAGGCTTCCCCTCCAGGACACACGACCGGAGTGGGATGCATCTTGATCTAACTTGCACACCTTCTTTTCCATGCTGCTCAGTGAGCTGCAGCCTGCCACCTGACCATGACAGATAGATGGTGCAAGAAGTGAAAACCCCATTTTACTATGGGCCTCAGAGATTAGCAGGAAGCAGATCAGGTGAGAGGATTGCAGGTAGACTCATTAATCTGAACGGCTGGCAGCTATGCAAGTGGGCATGTAACCTTCATTGGAACGGTAAGCTCCACACTAAAACAAAGCTCCACAAAAGGGCTTCCTTTCTTTCGACATTCTGGTTATCAATGACCACAGCAGAGAAGGGGCACTTCAGCGGGATCGGACGTCATCATTAGCAGGTGGACTCAGGTAGATCAAGCCTACTGTCCAGGTGGGAACTCATCGAGAAGTTCGTCTCCTTGTGCGCCCAGATCATAACTGAACTTGATTTTACGCATGGTTCACGAAGACGATCGGATCAGATCACTGAGTGTAAGGCCACGGCCTTGACAAACTTATGTCACGCGAGACATTCGAAACATGAAATACCAAACCAGGTTAATGACACAAATAAATAGGACCGAGGTGCACTTACGAGTCCTGAACTTGGGTTCGAGGAGGTTCCGGGCCAGCGGTCCGACTCGCTGCCACACCCGTCTGCAGAACATCTTGGCCCGTTTGTAGCTGCAGGTGAGTTGTTCTGACCAGCAGTCGCCACTCCGCTCTGGGATCAGAGGCGGCTGTGGGCTGGCCCAGACAAACCTTGTCACAGCGCCCCCCTTCACTTTCGGGAGGCAGCTCACATGGGAGGCGCTTGGATGCTGCGGATCCAACAGTTGATTCTTCGTTGAAGATGACGAAGATTGTCCGCTCAGAGCTGCCGCCCGAGCTTGAACACTCCCCGGTGGGAATCTAAGCCGCTACATCACAGCGTTGGGTTGGGAGTGGAGGACTCATTCGGTCCTGGCCGAGAGACTCAACTGGGGCAACAGTAGACAGTTGAATAGTTTCTAAAGCAATTCAACTGTGTGATGTCGCGAAACAGGAACGGAGCTCAATACACGTTCACGGTAACCAGCACCAAGCAAACCTGAATTCCACGTTCAACACTGAGCTCATAACCTGAACTAAGGTGCAGCTTTTCTCAATCGTGAGGGAAAATAACACATCTTTTTTTAATCACACAGTGATATAAAATAGGATGAACATTCCTTTACCCCAAAATGACCGTTACCATCAACTCACCAAAGCCGTCATGGCTATTGTAGTATTGTGGGAAACGTGTTCGTCACATGACTATTGTCATCCCATTATGACGTTGTAGCAGCCAGGACTGACGGGGTGGCGGTGTTTGGAACAGCCACTAGAGGGCGACATGGTGGTATTGTGGAGTGCTGCAAGAGACTCTCTGCCGGTGTTCCCATATAAAATTGACTGAATTATAGTGAAGCAACAAACGCAGCGACAAATAAGTTCAGCCCAGCTCGTTATAAGTCTGTATTGACTTGTTAATCTTAGACACTGTGTTTTGGAATGAAGTATTCACATTGCATGCCAGCTATGCAATGAAACATGTTGTGGACAATGAACCAGAGGAAGTGTGACCCCATGACCCCTGTGCGTCCTGTCTTCACGACCACGGAGTCACCTTAGTACCTGTTCCGACTATCGCGATCATCTCAAAGGTCCCACAGAAGACAAGTGAAAGAGGAGTTGTTCCTCTCTGTATGTGTATGCTGTAGCCTGGCAGACAACTCTGAAGTGAGCTCAGGCTTGACACAAAAACTGACACAGAAATGCTAAAATCGTGAATCAACTGTTTACTTTGCTCAGAAGGGCTGTTTTCCAGTGAACCAAGGGTCTTGCACATAAGTGAGAAATGTTGAATCTAGGTGACACACACACACACACACACACACACACACACACACACACACACACACACACACACACACACACACACACACACACACACACACACACACACACACACACACACACACACACACACACACACACACACACACACACACACACACACACACACACACACCTTCCCCTGTCATATGACTGTGTGAATCATGGATTTGTCACCCAATCACAGCACGTGGTCCACTGTGTGGACACTGGAGCACATGTGACTGCTGTGGTCTTTTAAATGTCATGTATGCTCCTCACTCACCAACAGCAGAAGCTTCTTGGACAAGACAGTTAAAAGTGAACAGATTGTTTTATTAAGTGGCCTTCAATTATGTCATTAAAAAAAAAAACATACACAGAATGACATGGATGAATATCACAGTCTTGTGAGGAGCACTCTGATGTCGAGCGTGACGGACACATTCCGGTCCTTCACAAAAGAGAACTGACTCTCAGCAGCACGACCACGTGTTCTCCACGCTTTTCTTGTCCATGATTTTAAAAGAGCTGTTGTGCTGTGGAGACTGCATTGCAGAGACCGTCTTCTGGCCCTTCAATTTAGCACCCACGGCCATGACCACATCCTCCACGCTGTGCTGATGGTATGCCTCCCGGTGCACATGAGGACACTGTCCCACTGCTTGTTTGGCAGAGGTCTCGAAAAATGTCATGTTATGTACCTTGGCGAAACTCATGGCCCGCTCCTGGCTCACCTGGCCCATGGGGTTGCTGTGGTTACGCAGATCGCTCTTGTTCCCCACCAAAAACCTGAGGAACAGAACCGCTGACAATGTTGGTGACACACTATATTCTTCAAAAATGACTTCATATGGAATGTTATCCAGCATTTTGCATGTGTTCCATGTTGGCATTGCAGTTGCAGACTGAGCTGCTGCCATGCTATCATTCGGGCGCCGCATCGGGTCGATACCAGATACAAGGATTGGTGCATCCCTAAGTCAAACCTCAGGTAAGAGCTGGTATAAGGCTGTGTGTCCTCACCTGGGAATCTCCTGACCTAGTGAATTCTGCCTGCATTCTTCTATCCAGGCTGCAAGGCTGTTAAAGCTGGCCAGACAAGTGACATCATAGACAAAAAGAACAGCGTGGACATTCCTGTAGTAGTGCTGCACCATGGATTTACGGAATCGCTCCTGTCCGGCTGTGTCCCACAGCTGCAGCTAAGAGGGAGGGAAGAGGGAGAATTTAAGGAAAATGACTTTCATCAAACACAACTGTGACACATGGTAACTTGACAGATACTCATGTTTGAAACGTGCTAACATATCCTGTGAGCATTTGGCAATAGCACCTCATCTGGCTTTCAGTCTGAGGACATAGAGCTGGAATGGGCGTCCGCTGGTGACGGGCCAGCCTGGGTTAGTGCCTGTCACAACAGCAGTGTTCGAACTCAGTGGCAGAACCCTGAGGTGATGATCCAGCTGAAGTAGAAGCATTACAAAGCACTAGGGACTTGTGGGACTCCCGAGTCAGCGCACAGGAGTCATGATGCAAAGAGGATGAGAGACGCCTTCAGTCAGCGCAGCATTCGATGGCTCAGGAAAGGGAACCAGAGCAAGAACATTGCTGGACCCACTCTAATCCACCAGGAGTGACTTGTATCCCTGTGGTGGATGGGGTCCGCTTGGGGTATCATGGCTCTGTTGCAGGGCTAACAGGGCTGATGGTCTCGTGCAACATCACCGGGATATCGAGTGCCTCTTCACTATTACCACCTGTGAGTTAGACAACTGCGAGGGCCTAGTCCATATTGGCAGTAATAAGTAACTCGGATGAACTACCTGTGAGAGTTGATCTTTGTCACTTGTACCCCTGCTCCCCTAATTATGCATGTACACATTTCCCAGGGAGGATATTGGGAACCGCGTTTTCCATTTTCTTGCAGATGATGTTGGCTTCCTTCGACTCATCTGATGAGGTAGTTATTCCAGGCAGTAGCACCAGGGAGGAGGTCCCTGGGCAGACCCCCGCTCGCATCCCCGAGACGAGACTGAGGAGTACAGAGGGGCTCTGCGCGAGCGAGCTCCTGACCCCATGATACAGCCTCAGCTCAGCACTGGAAAGTGGACGGATGAAGTGAATGGCTCATGATCATTTGTCTCGAAGCCACAGCGGGATGCTGGACCAGATCTGCAGTGATGGTCACCTAAAGGGCACTCTATAAAAGCACAGAGCTCATACAGACTAGATGGAGACTCACAGAACACCTTAGCTCAGCAAAGTGGTTTCCTCTTTCAATGCAAGATTGAGTCAACACGCAGCCCTCAGTCAGAGGGAAAAACAAATGTGTGATCTCCCGTGTCAGGCTGAGTCAGACAGACAGACAGCATCAGAATTAGACAATGACAAGTCATTCTGATTCTGAATGTCTCTCTACAATGACCTCCTCCACTGAGAACATGGACACCCATCTGTCCAAGTGAAGCCTGCCTCCCTTTTGGTGGGGACACTTTTGTCTCACTGAATTACTTATCGGGTTCACATATATTAAACGAGATCCCAGTGGTCTTTCCCTTAATGACAGTGAGGTCAGAGAAACAAGGAAAAGATTGGATGGCATACTGTCAAAGGTTAGCATCGAAGGTTGCCACTGTTGGCGGTACGCCTTGGCAGAGCTGTCCCTCACGTCACCCTGTGGTGTCTGATCAAACTTATACAAGGCAGTGTGAGTAATGAATGAGGAAAACATGACATGAAGGTCCTCGATTAAAATATTGATGAGGACACCAATTTTATTGGTAATGTGATGGAAAAGTGTTTCAGAAATTCAAAATAACTTGCACATATGAACACAATCTTCAGAAAACAGACACACGACAGATGAAGGACTGCTTGCCGTTTTCTTCTTCACCCTCACGCTACTTATTCCCTGCTGAGATTTGGAGTCATGTGTTCAGTTCTCTTTCTGAGGAGCGCATCCTCCTCTGCCTCTGGCCAGGCTTGACCTCACCGAAAAGGTTAACCGAAATTCACTTGCACACACAGCAAGGCCGGGACTGCTCTGCTGTTCAATGGCTCCCGTTCTCCGTCATCAAACTCCTGCGGTATCGGGTGAAAACCTCTAGTTGTTTCTGAATGTGGAGCCACGCTGCTTATGTCGTTTCCGGCTTCTAGTGCACACCTCCCTGCTGAGAGCATCCTGGCCATGTACAACTCTCCACGAAGGCTCAAGTCGGCGGCCAAAGTCTGACATGTTTTGAGCCAAATGGACTTTGTCTTGAGACAGAATCAGAGGTGTGACAGCCCCCTCACAGCTAAACAACCCTGTTTTTAATGAATACATAAGCGACTTATTTGTAGTTATGTATATATGTATGTAGAGCTCTCTGAACAAACGGTCAGCAATAATGAAACAAAGGTCATCAGGCTGTAACACTGGTGCCAAATACAGTCGACGTTTATTCACAAGGGAAATATGGTCAGAAAGAACACAGCACATCAGCCGGCGGGGCAATAAGAGGGGACACAGAAAGAATGCTCAGTCCCCATCAGACTACCCTGGGCACTTGGGCCTTTCTCTTCCACGGTTTTTGGAGCAAGTTCAAACGGGTTCTGATAAGGACACTAGCTGGGACCCTCCACTTCACTCCCTCCAATGGACACGTGAAGTTCTTACACAGGTCACGTATGTCTTATACCTTTCATGTGAGCTCAGCAGACAACTTCACAGTTCCAGTACTCAACCGGTGTCGAACTGTCGAACCAAGGTAAAGCACGAACTCCTGGACAAACGCGCCCTACATAACTTCCATGTCCAGAGAGAGCTCAACTTCCAGACTTGATTTACACGAAGCGAACTCGACTGAGGCGACCAATTAAATATAGGCGACTAGATTATCTTAAGTTGTCTCTTTCAAGTCACTGACAGGAAAGTTGGGTCTACCTTGATTTTCCCTCCATCGATCTCCAGAAGCCTCTCTCGGAAGTCCACGCCGATGGTGGCCTCGACCCTGCAGGGGAACTCCCCGCCACAGAGTCGGTGTGTCAGGCACGTCTTCCCCACGGCCGAGTCTCCGATTACCAACACCTTAAAGGTCCTGCAGCGAGTGAGCAACGAGGAGACGCTGGACAGAGAGGCGGACAACTCACAGGAGGACTCCATCGAGATGCCGCGGTGACTTGCCGCAGGAGCAGTGGAGGCGTGCGGCGAACGCCAGTGAGAGGAGGAGACACTTGGGTCGTCAGACAGCGAGCAGGTGTTAGGGAGGGGAGCTGATCACAGGACTCCATGCCGGGCGTCATCTACCGAGCTCCTCCAGTGTGAAGGTCGTTTCAGAATGAGTTGTTTTGAAGACATCAGGGAGTCTTCGCTCGCTAATTTGTCCGTTTGAAGAATGATTTTGTCAGGTAAGTCAAGAGCTTAAACTAGAAATCTGTTTTAAGGCGTTTGTAGAACTTGTTGGGCGGGGGGTTCGTGCGCGACCGCTGCCCGCTGCTGCCCCCTGCTGAGAGATCCCGTGCAGCACGTATAAAGTCAGAGTAGGTTTGAATCCAGGGGTGGGCCGGGGTGTTGCAGGTTTTAGTTCCACCTGATCATCACACACAACTTGGCTGCAGATGAATCAGAAAGGACCAGACAGGTGTCTCAGGAGTTCAATCCTCAACTTATTAAACTCCTGAGACACCTGTCTGGTCCTTTCTGATTCATCTGCAGCCAAGTTGTGTGTGATGATCAGGTGGAACTAAATAGAAGAGATGGTGCCGTCATGAATGGTTGGAACAAAAATCTGCACCCACTGTGGACCTTTCTGGAACAGTTTGCTCGCCCCTCCCGTTAGAAAAATGACAAACAGTGGCGATGTGGAAACACACTGTACCCCAGTCTATGTTTTGGGGAAATTGCTATTTTTGTACGTGTACTGTTCGTTTTTAACAGCAGGCAAGCAGCCTAATGAATCAAACCACCTTCATTTGCTTTATAATTCACTGCTGTTAATGATCACTAACACCATGTTACATGAGAGGCTGTGCGACGACAACAGCAGTAGGTAACTGGCATTGAGTATTTTAACACGTTCTTGAGGTAAACCTGTAAAGTAAATGACATTGAAGAAAAACACACAGTTTTTTTCCTATTTGGTTTTAATACAAAAATCCAGAGATATCTTACATCGCCATCTCAGATATCATCTTTCACATTAGAACCCAAATTTGGAGGAAAAAGGGGAAGAAAAGAGATGGAAATGGTACAAATCCCAGATTCCAGAAAGGAACCAGGCTTCTGAAATTGAACTTGCAGGACAGTAGATGTCATGAGAATGAGGAGCCTCTGACGAGTCGAAGAGGTGATCTTGTCTGATATTGCTGTGATCCATTACCGTCTCAGGGTTTGTGCAAGTAGATGTACATCTGCACCAACACATGGCCAGTACAATCCAGTGGTAGCACACCTCAAAGTGAAGGATGTTGAAACATGATACACACGTGGTTCAGCAGCACCACAATGGGACTCTACTCGCACCCTTAATAGAGAGCAGCTATGAAAACAGAGTTAGTTCTTATAAATAATGAACCTATGCCATTCTCTGCCCGGAACTTCGATCCCCCATGACTCCAGGTAATAGAAACAATAAGAATTTGCTCTTGAATTGAAGGAGCACAGACAGTGTGCAGAGTATGTGTCGTTCCATGCCAGCAGCTTGTGCCTCTGCAGCCATTGATCGGTGATTTGTACAGTCTGTCACACAGCCAAGACATGCCTGTGGAACGGCACCCGGAGCGGACCTTAGAGGCTGCTTTGGTCATCAGCATCTCACTCTGCTCATCTACCAGCGTCTCATAGCACTGGGATCCAATTATCATTAGATTAGTTTGGATTAAAAAGAATGAAGTGGGCACAGGAAGTAATGGAAGCAGCAGAGTCAAACTCAGCATGATGCATCGTCTATGAGCAAACGCCTAACAGTCTGTCTCACAGTTTTACCCAACAACTGTTTATTAATTTGAAAGTTGGTAGTTTTAAAAAAAAGGTAAAATGACCATCCTATCGTCTTCCACTTCCCCTTCTTTACCACAATATACACAACTGCGCGTGCACGCACACGCGCGCACACACACACGCACACACACACCTGATTTCCACCATATGGGAGGGAGCCAAGCCATGCCGGGTCAGACCCAATTAAGCTAGACCAATGGACGAAATGTTTATTTCGATTTCCGTGTCTGGTTTGACAAAATTGCTGCCAGGCGTACCGCAAGGCTCCATGCTAGGCCCAATTCCTTTTCTCATCTGCCGTTGTTCCGACCTGCTTACATCTCATTGGCTATCTCCTCTGTTTCAATGGACACATCTCCGTTGGCAAGCTTGGAGCTCTCCTCATATCCAGGGGGCATAAAAGCTAGCGTGTAGGGGTACAGCTTGTGACACTCTGCACGGTACAACTCTGCTCTCTCCTTGCAGTCCCCAAACACGTTGCTTCGAAGAGTCTCCAGGACATCAGTGCAAATCTAGGGGGCAAGGACATAGAGTCAAGTCTTTGAAGTGCACTTACTGGGTATAGCCTTCACTGAATCATCCAGCACTGAGATTAAAACACAAAAACAAATACCAGTATTGTTCTGTTCTCCAGTGACTCATCAAGTGCAGCGGCCAACTCTGCAGCCTTGGTTTCGGTTGATGGATCCAGACACACCATCATCTTAGCAGCTGAGGAGAATTGTGGAGGATGAGGTGATGCACAGGAACACAGACAGGTCAGGGAAGCTAGTGAGCAACCTACCAGCCAGTCGGTGTGGTATGGAGTTGGAGTGTTTGCTGAGGTAAGCCTGATTGAAGCTCTTTGGATTGCTGTCACCAAAAAGCCGGGTGATTTCCTGCTTAAGAACCGTGCCCACCACTTCCGGCAGCTCTTTGCTCACTGACACTGGACAGAAAAACACTGGTGAGGCGGGGAGATACGGCCCAGAGAAGAGATGTGAGCATGTAACACGCTACCTCCTTTGAAGAAACGAACCAGACACTGGTGCAGCCACGGGTGGTCTGGGTCAATGGCCACTGCCCTCTTCACAGACTGCAGCATCAGCAAGTATTTTTCTAATGAACCAAGAGAGACAAGAACTTCTGTAACAGCAGTATCATACAGTGCGAGGTGATGACCAGAAACAGCACACCCATCACCGCACTGATTGTTGGAACCCAATCCTGACCAAATCATAAACAGAGCTTAATGATGAGGCACCATGTTTAAAAAAAAACAAAACAAAACATTTCCCACCTGCACTTGGACTAGGGAGGGGCGATAACTTATCGTCCATGACATACCGGCAAAAAAAATTCCCGCAATGAGAATTCTGCATCTCAAGATAAATTCAATAAAAACACAGCTCACTCGCAGCATTGGACTAGTATACATGACTGTGAGGGTGCACCATGCTCTTCAGGTCCGCAGTGTTTGATAGCCGACACTGGCATGTGACAGTCTTGGGAGAGAGTTGAGGCTCTGGTGGGCTTTGGTTCACAATCATAGTTTTAAACTTATTATTAATACAGGACACCTTTGATAATGACAGTGGTCAACTCTGAGTCTCTGGATAGGTGTTTGTTTTATTAAATCGAGAGGTCCAAATAGGTTCTCAGAAGCGGTCGTCTGCCTTGGTTAACATCAATGCAGGGTCTCACGCTGCTCTGGCACCTCAGCAAAACACCGTGGTGAAATAGCCGGATATTTGACAGACATCTGCCCCAGTGGCAGTGTCCTCTTCCGCGTCCCTGAATAGGGTTCACCGACTGCGGACACACTTTCACAGGCAGAACTATTGCTACAATCCGGCATCAGTCAGGGACCATCAACAAATTCTAAAACAGCATATAAGTGAAATCAAACATGCCAATGAAAGACAACTTTAGGAAGGAGAATTGTGAAAAGGTTTCTCATTACACTAAACAGAAGACTGACAGTTTGTATAGTGATTGCAAGAATACAATATGACTAAATGTCAGTTATTCACATAATTTCTATTAGTTCTTCAATAGCATCTGGGAAATAGAGAGTAGTAGACTGTTAAGAGACACATCGTACATTGAGATACATTGAGGACAGACAGCTCAATTTAACCCCTAAATAAAGCTGGCAGAGCTGTTTGTCAGACATGACGGAGAGATGTGACACACTGAATTTCTCATCTCTACACTCTCTACACTACTATTATATTTAAACATGAACAAATGACAAATGTTGGAGACAAATTCCACTAAGAAACAGTCGTCAGTGATAATTATTATCGCCTAAATTTATTTATTTTTTCCCTATTGCCCATGCCTAATCCAAATCTGTGAATCAAGTAAAACATTTTTTTTTCCTACGTCCTCTGGATAACAACCAAAAAACAAACAAATGAAGAAAAGTGGCCTTAAAGTGTGCTGACAAGTGCTAATCAAGAAATGCTTGTTGCACTCTACCTCAAACCATATTTCCTTTTAGCAATCGAATTTAGAAAAGTAAAGTAAGCAATTCTGTCGTTGTCGAGGTATTAGTCATCATCACATTGTGTCTCGCCCAGCGTGTCGAGTCAGTCTCTTAAAACTAAGGTGCAACAAGTGGATCATCTTTTTTGATGACTTGGCATTTGCTGAGGACGAGCCTGAAGGCCACTTCCGTATACAACCACATGTGTTGTGTCCTAGTCCAACACCAAAACACCAATTGTATTGTACGCAGCGGTAGGAAATCTTTGATTATTTGTTGCAGTGGTATTTCCAGCAAAGCTTACCTTTTCTGAAGTAGATCTCAAATGCCAGGAGGTGGGTGTCAATTCTGTCCTTGACCAGGTGCTTCAGAGGTATTAGGAACTTGACAGCTTCTTCCAGTGGACTTTCTACCTGTGAGGAGGACGTCAGAGCCAGGTGTTTGAGTTTCTTCACAGATGGCCCCTCTAATATCCAGCGCCTCAGTGACTCACCTTGACCAGTTTGTCAGGAATGAGCTCCTCTTTTGGGCCACCAATCTCCTCATCATCATCCTCCTTCTTTTTCTTCTGGTTCTTAAGCTGCTTCTCCTTTTCAGCATTCTTCTTCTCCTCCTCCAATTGTGCTTTCTTCTGGGCTCTCCGCTGCTTGTTCCGGAGTTTCTTAAGCTCTTTGTCCGAGAGGTTGGCTGTGGGGAAAAAGCAGGGTCATTGACACTCATGATGAAGGGAGATCTTCCACCACTGAGCTGTCCTCACCAGTGTCAGCCTGCAGTTCCTTGCTGTCATCAGTAAGAGGACTGTCGTGCAGGCTTAGGTATATCTGGATCGCAGTGACTGCGGCCTTGTAGTAGAATGGATGCATGCGGAGCACGTCCTCCAGCTTTAATAGGTCCACATATGAGCGCAAAGTCATCTTCCTCATGCAGTAGGTGTGAAAGTCAAACTGGTCGTCTGTGATCTCCACAAAATGCTGGGGACAAAAAAAGATAATGACACAGATGAACAAGATCCCTTCATAATAGTACACAAGTGAGAAACACCTTAACACTCTTACCCTTTCTATCTCATGGCACTTTTTCAGTGCTTCCCCAAATTTGTTCATGGCCTTATAGGCAAGAGCACACTCTGTTTGGAACCACATACACTGCATCTCGTTCAGGTTCTCCACTGCAGATGCTCCCTCCTGCAAAGCAACACCAATGTTAAGCCACATTCTTGGCAATAGGCTTCAAGTCGACCAGTGTCACGACATTTTTGATACACACAGGATTAACAAGTTTATTTAAACACATAAAACGTGGTTTCTTTTAACCAGCGTTGGCTCTGTGAAAAACCACCAAATCTATGTTTGTCCTTAGAACAATGTCATTAGGCCAATATTGGCAACTAATGCCAACTAATTAAATATCCATGAGTAGTATAGCATGTGTCATTGAGTGAACTTCTCACCCGCGTGAACTTTGAACACATCTCCTCTGCCTCCTTGATCATTCCAGCCTTCAGCATGTACTTGGCACACTTAGAGTTTATGAATCTGTCTGCTGTGTCCAGAGCCTGAGCCTCATCCATCCACTGAGCTGCTTCCTTGATGTTGCCAGCATGCTGCAGAAGGTTACAAAGTCAGTGCATCTGAAAAAAAAAAACCCAAAAAAAAACAAGACGTGTGCAAACCTTGTAAATTTTGGCTTTGATGAGGAAGAGTTCGATTAATGTTGGTGTGCTCTCGATGGCTGCGTTGATGTACTCCAGAGCCAGCGTCTGTTGTCCAACAATGTCGTAATGCTGAGCCAGGAAGTACTGCACCCACAGCAGAGTAGTGGGCGGCTCCTCTTTACCTTCATCTGTGAAGCAGCACACAAACACCAGCTCACGTACAACTAGAGGTAAACAACAGACTGCAAAATTCTATTTCTTCTCACCATTCTGACTAAACAGACGAGAGCTTTTTAATGAGGTTTCGAACCCAACTACCAGCTCCTCAATAATGGCCACCTGCACAGGGGAAAAAGGCAAAGTTTACATGCAGAGTGAGATACAACTTCAGAACCTTTGCTACATGGCTTCGTCAGGTTATGATCATTTCATAAGATAAATCTGTTGAAAAGTGTCACCTTCTCCTTGTCATTATACAGAGACTTGAGAGTGGTGAAGACGGGTGGACAGCCCTTGCTGAAGTTCAACCTCAGATAGTGGTCCAGACACATTCTAAACTTCTCACCTGACAGAGAACAAATAAATAAATAAATTAAACGTGAACAGGCAGGTATGCACACACGGACGCACACACACACATCAACCCTGTACACTGTGGAATTGTACATGGAATTGTGGTTGAAGTTCACAGATTATTCAGCATGAGGGCATATGAACAGCATATTTACTAAGCACAATCGAACTGCTCCAACAAAGTCATCGATTGTCTCTCAACATTGAATAGCAGTAGCTCTTGCACCATGGACACTTCATGAACAAGCTGCTAAGATGGAGCTACTATTGAGGAATACGAAAATGGCTGCACCATTAAGAAAGTTGAGTGGTAATCTGCGGGGAACCAGGCCTTTAGGGAACTTCTCCCAAGCTTCCTCATAGATCTTGTGTCTCTCCTCCACACTGCCTGCAAACAAAACAATTAACCTGTCAAGTAATGCAAGGCTATTATTGGAAAGAAAATAACAAAATTGATCCTGATTTTCTTAAATCACATCATACTTGGTTTCTTGGCTTTTTCCAGTCCGTGATAATAAGACCAGTTCTCTGGGTTTCTCTCCTGCAGGCGATGGTAAACTTCTGTGGCTTCATTCAAACGCTCCAATTTCAGCAGCAACTCCCCTACACACAGTGGAGGAAAAGTGACGGAATAAATATATACATAACGTTTTGTTGAGAATTTCCTACTGACAGACTATCTGGTTTTTATATGATATGATATTAAAAGGATCTTTATCTTTACACGTATTTTTTCACACTATATCCCAATATTTGCAACACACAATCTGATTCTGGGTTTTCTTTATTTTTAACGCTTTCAAGACATATGAAGCAGGAATTATGGAATTATGCAGCAAATAAAAATGTTTAATTACTCTGAACATAATGTTTTCAGAAGGGATGTCCCAATACCAGTTGTTTGCTGACCTAGTATCAATACGAGAAATTAATAATACGACGGTATATGGTGTATTAAAAAAATAGTTTGACTTCCTTATTATCTGCCCACGTTAACATTAACATTTCAGTGGCTGAAACTGCAACTTTTTGAAAATGTGGCCCAGCCTCCCGAACCTCTTAAATTTGACACTGAAAGTTGTCACACGACTATCTGGGATTGCCTAAACTTGAGCATATCTTGTATATTACGTCAAGTGTACCGTCTGACCTGATCATGATGTGCTGCCCTGTCAATAGATGTGAAAAGTGATGAAGGACCTGCTCCACCACCACCATTTCTAGAACATTTACATGTCGTGGGGGTCTTGTCCAAACCCCTCCAAAACCGCCCTCATCACTACGGTCTTCGCCTAGGTATGTAACCAATAGCTAAGCCCGTTAGAGGGCGGAGCACGTATGACATAGAAATGTTCAGTTCTATGAATGTGTGTGAAGCCCTCTAACTGTTCGCCCAGCAGGCCGTGTCCTGTTGCTGAGTTCAAAGGAGGAAAGGTAGCAGCAAACAGGTTTTATTTATAATCATCCAATTCTCAGGCACGAGGTGGGGCCTCAGAGTGGCGAAGCCCATTAGAGGGCATGTATTCATAGACCTGAAGTTACATTCAGGTAACTAACATTTATGTCACAAGATGACAAATGAAAAGATAGTATTTGTTCCAATTATGTCTTCGTTGACTTGATGTCGGTGACCTTGTAATATTCCATGGTGAGGCTGTGTATACAAATGGTCTGTATGAGTAATACAAGCAGTCATTTACAAATTCAGTGTTGTTATATCATTTCATTATCTAATAGCACAAATCAAAATCAAAGTCACAATTGTCTAAGTCACAGGCAATAAAGCAGGTTAATGCAACAGTGGTACGACAGTAAAGTTAGGCAGACATCACCATTTAGCTAAAAATGTCTTGGGCCAATTATGCCATTTGGATAGCGATTTGCAAGTGTGTTTGGCTCAATCATATTTCTCTGCTGTAGGAAAGGATGACATAATCTCAACTGTACTGATAGGGTTGGTGACCTACCTCTCGTCTCTTCCACTGCCAGTTTGTCGCAGATCTGCTTCTCATAGTTGGATAGATGCTCTAACGCCTCCTTGTACAGTCCGGCTTCGCGAAGGACCTGGTTCTGGTACAGGAGCAGTTCACTGTACTCATAGTCGACCTTGTCTGGAGACGTCTGGACACACAACATATATGTTATCAATTTTCTTATCTTATAATTTGTGTGAGGCAAACAGAACCTTGACCTTTCTCACCTGTTGTGTTTTTCTGAACTCTTCAATGATCTTGGCAGCCATCTCATAGTCTTCTAGAAGGTGATAGGCTATGGCGTAGCCAATCCAAGAGGCTCGCTGTGCTGGACGTAGCTGCAGCAGCTGATAACGCGTCTCCTGCAGATACATTGGAGATAAACTTCAAGCTACTCACAATCAGAGTCATCTTTATAGTCAGATATTTTCATACAAAGAATTTGATCTCAGTTTTGTTCTCTGAAGAAAAGTCAACATAAAATCACATCTAGTGTACAAGGACAACATACAGTGTAAAGGTGGTTATTTGTGTACAGCAGTTAAGTTAATATAGCAATTTTCCTAATGCAGCTATGACTTGAGGGAAAAAAAGCTCACAGGACAGAAGTAAATCAGAGATTACCCCCTTTAGTGAATGAGGAAACCTCCAGAGGGGGATATTCGGTTCCTTAGCGATTCTCAATGGAAAAAAGGACGAGAAATGGGTCGAGTAGTATAAATACACTTCAGGGATTTTTTTTGTGCCGATCACCAATACGATCACATGGATTGACAATGTATTTGAAATCAAAATGATGAGACCTTCTGTGTACATAATGTGAAAACATGAACCATTAAATCGTTTTAATGGTTCATGCAGACACTGTTCAGACACTTCAAGGTGGCAAAAATAGAAAAACCTTGTCCTGTCAAAAGGACAACTGAAAAACATTTAATTCAATGCGAGACGTTGCAGGTGAATCTCTAGAGACTATGCTATGTCCATGAAATATTTACATACTGTAGCGAGAGAGAGAGCACACATTTATGAAAGTTACACTTTGGATGTTTTCAAAAGTTTTAGATTCAGGTGGCTAACGTACGGTGCATCTGACTGCAAAACAGCAACGGCCCCGGCCGTTTCCATTTCTGTCTCTGCGTAAACAACACCTGAGAAAGGCTGGTCATCTAGCTCGGTGAAATTAATAATTATTTCATATCATTCTGAATGTCACGCTCGGACCCACGGGTGTTGCTAAGTGTCAGCTGGGGTAACAGCCTACAGCTGAGGAACCAGCAGTCATGTTCATGAGCAGAAAACTCTCCATGCTCCGTCAAATGCTGGCGCTTTATATGGCGTTTAATTTGAAAGGCGCTTTCCTGCGCAGCATTAACCTGACGGATTGAAAAACTATACAGCAGACATGACACTGCCGAGTGAGCAGCAGGGATGGATGAGCGCATCAACACCAGCGGGGCTTCATCAGAGCACCAGCTGTCACACGTGATCAGTTGTTGTGATCGGCAGTGACTGGTAGTGATCGGCATTCATCGATCACGCTGAAATCGGCCGATCAAGATCGGTGACCGATCGGAGCATCCCGAATAGATTTGTGTTTGATTTCAGATTAGAACAAATGTTTTATGATTAAATGTTTTATGATACTACTCGCTTCTTGATCGGTTTACACTGCTGTACAAATGACAAAGGAACATGAGTAACTGCTATTTAGAGTTCAAAAAGCTCTGTGGATTTAGCATCAGAGGAACAGAGTTGTGTGACTGATCTGGTACAGAAATTAAACCTGTGATGCCTGAACCATGAAACAGTTGACAGAGAGTACCAGTTCTTTTAAACACAGGTTTATATTGGTGAAGGAAAAAAAAAAAAAAAAAAAAACATCAATGCACATGTATGCATCTCATTTAATACATCTGCTCATTGTCCTTAAATGGTCTAACAATATAAACATGACATCTAGCCGTTAGCTCATGGTTGTTTACTGTCAATGATTAAACACGGAACAGTATCATTATATACCATGATGTCGAAGGGGATCAGTGGTCCTAAATACGCTCCTCCACACTTTAGTGATTAGCTCTGTGAACGTGCAGCGACGGCAATGAGTCAAGTCAGACTTCACAGTCAGGTATCGACAAGAGGAACCATCACTATTATTTCTTAATGATTCGAGATAATCGGACAATTTAGAACGGGTGCTGAACGGGAACCTGCTTTGGATGCCCATCCCAAACTACAGCTCTGTGTTAAACACTATGGTCCTCTTCAGGCTGTGTATGAATTAGGGGTGGAACGATATCGGAAGCTCCCGATTAGATACTGTTGCAATATTTGGCTGTCACATCATATCATATATTGTGGCTATCAGGATATCACAGTATACAATATCTGCGATATCTGATATATTGCAAGAAATTCCATTTCATGTGAGTGAAAAGTTAAAGAAGTTAAAGTGCATGAACATTAATAGCATGACAAAGTGAGTGAGTAATAGTTCTCCTATCTAGTGCATGTATTGCTATCAGCTCTCATGCACCACGCAGTTCAATGAACATATAACTGCTGCTGATGACGTCACAGTGGAAAAATAGCATACATTGTAGGCCAAGTGAAAGTTTGTTTACAACACAGTCGCCAGCTCTGTGAGCTGTTCGTTGAAGTTGAAGTCTGTCTCTTATACTTCAATCATGATGGAAAGAAGCTGCGTTAACTGCTTCACTTGTTCCCACGATTGTTCCCGTTTCATTGATAGAAGAGCCAAGGACTTCGGTCCCGGAAGTAACAGTAATGTATAGCCAGGATAGCAGCTGCTAGACTTCTCAACATCACCTTGACTCAATTACTTGGCACGCTGGTGCGTCCACAGCAGTTTTGACTGGATAGTTTGAATAAAGAAGCTCTAAATCAAAGTGCGTGTGGTGCGGTTTTGTACATTAATCCCACTGGTGTTAGCACCGCTAACGTCAATGTAGCCCATATCTCTTCACTCATCGAGGATTAATTTTGAGTTTCACAACATGCTTTAACCAAACACGTAGTAGTCCTTCTCAAACTAGCCGGGTCCGGTGCAGCAATGATAACTATTAGCAGTGCCTGTGTTTATAACATGATGACAGAAAGCACAAGTCAGAGCCTTTAACTAAACTAAAAATGCTAGGTAATCCACTATGTATGTTGTAGTAAAATACCAATATTCAATATTCCATCAGTGTATCTGTTATTTGCAAGATATTGTTCTCTGTATCTCTGTACCTAACCTTAACCCAGCAATAAATATCGTTTATTTCCCTCCACCCCTAGTATGAATCTGCGTGACCTCATTCTGAACCCTTCTCTGAGCAGGTGGGTCCACAGCTTCCCGACTGTCAGAGGACTAGTAGTTTGGTATCTCATTCCACTCACCCTCAATACCAGATCCCTCCCAAGGCTGCGTGCAGAGTCCCATGATGTACTCCTTGTGCACACATGATTGTGGGTTCAAATAAGCAAAGAATTCCATCATAAAGTTTGCTGACGATAGGTGATAACAAGGAGGAGCCCTAGAGAAAAAAGGTCTCCCACCTGGAGAGCTGAGATCAAGAGAGTAGTCCTCTCAGCTGACTATTAAAACCGACCGAACGCAGAACACTCTATTGTGCTGAAGGGGTTTGCTCATACTGAAGTCGCATTGTCTTGGCAAACAAAACGAAGCCACACTTATGAGCACCGCAACCTGTCGCCGATCCAACTCCCTGGTGACTGACTGCCAGAGGTGGTGATGTGGAGCAATGTAGCGAGGGCAGCAAGTTGGAGTCAGACCTTAGTCAGAAACCAAGTAGAGGTACAGAAATGAACATATCTTAATTAATTATATTAATTCCTGAGAATCTGATCATTTCTCACTGCATCTACCAGATCTTGATGCCTGTGTGTGTTTACACAAACAGCTACACGACACATTGTCGCACAGATTGACATCAACATATTTTTGACGTTGACGTTATCGATGACATCAACTAATCGTTGCAGCCCTAGTCACGAGCCTGAAAATTTGTCAGCCAGCCCGATCACTCTGGACATTCTCGCCTCTCCTTGCTGTCAACAGGCCACCGGTGACGTCACCTGAGAACCAACAGGCCATCTGTCGACTAAATGAAGAGCCTGCATCATTTCCACACAACTACTTTGCACGCTTTCATACTTTGATGTTTTATTACGTTTTATTTTCAGGTACTGCACTACATGTAAAACTATAAAACTGTTTTATTGGAGCAGGGACAAAGAATTTCACCTCGTTTTGTACGATGCACATTGTATGTGTGATCTTGAATCTTTCATTTTCATTTTCTACCTCGTGATGGCACATTCTGTAACAGTATTAAAATTGAAAAGAAAAGCAATTAAGATTTCATTTTCAAAAGCTACTGCACTTAACAGTTAACAAATTTCAATTGTGAATTTGAAAATGCTTTTTAATTTTCAGAAGGAACCTGCCTTGTCTTTGTTTTCGGTAACCACCCCAAATGCATTTTACATCTTCCTTCGCAAGTTTTTTTTTTTTGACAAAGCTAAAAAGAAAACATTGCCTTTTTTAATTTTCATTCCTGTTACACAAAAATAGTTCATAATTGAAATTCAATTGGAAATCCTGAGGCGCGCAGGGAAGTGGCGTTACAGGCTTGACAAAAAGGGCTGGGATGCGCGAGTACTAGCTCACAGTTGTCAGAGCAACTGACAGATCTGATCATTTGTATCAAACAAGCGAGCAATACACAATATGAAACTTTCAATTCAGTGCCTTACATTGAAACTAAACTTGTGTTGTGTATTTCAACTATCATTTCTCACGGATTGACGTAAAGTAATTTTAATTCAGTGGTGCAGAAAGTCATCCCGAGACGCTCCGGTCTCAACACAGTGCTGCAGACAGACCCCTGGATAATGGCAAGCCTCTGATTGACTACCCGTTGACTTGGTATGAGGACGCAGTATCTGAAATACACTTAGCTTCCGTTTATTCCAGGATGACCGTCCACTGACATCACAGAAGCGCAATCTGTGACTTCACATAGCTGTAGGCCTGCACGATTCGGGGGAAAATATGAATCACAATTTTTTTTTTTTAGCGATTGATATCAATTCTGTGTCACAATATTTTCCCTCACGAAATCTGAAATTTATTGCACACATAAATCATGACAGAACAAAGTTGCAGCACCAAACATATGGTATTTGAGGTACTGATAAAGATTTCTAGTAAGGATGCTCCGATCAGGGTTTTTACTGCTGATGACATGGATTGACAAAGTAATCAAAATGAGCCCTTCTGTGCACATGATGTGAAAACATGAACCATTAATTCATTTTAATTCAGACACGTTTTAGAATGCAGAATGCAGCAACTATTATGTGAAACGGACAACTGAAAAACATTTAACGTAATGGGAGACGTCTCAGTTTGGTGAATCTCTTGAAACTTTGCCTATATTTATTTATCCTGCCCACTTGTACCGGGACTCCGAGACAGAGAGTATTGCATTTATGAAAGTGTCCAGTGCGGACGTTTTCAAATGTTTCAGATTCAGGTGGCTGACTAACGCTGCACCTGACTCCAAAATGGCAACGCATCCCTTTGTTTCTTTCTCTGCATAAACGACACCTGAGAAAGGCTGGTCATCTAGCTCTGTGAAATTACTGACAATTTCTTGGGCAATTGGCGTTCTAAATGTCACGCTCGGACCAGTGGGTGTTGCTAAGTGTTAGCAGCACTAACAGATGCTGAGGAACCAGCAGTCTCACTTTCATGAGCAAACTTCAAATGACCGATTGAAAGAACCATCACAGCAGACATGCAGCTGCTGAGTGAGCAGCGAGTCGGGAGGAGCGGCTGCATCACAACCAGCGGGGCTTCATCAGAGCGCCGGCTGTCACGTGTGATTAGTTGTTATGATCGGCAATGACAAGCAGTGATCAGCATTCACCGATCACGCTGAAATCGGCCGATCACAATCGGTGCCCAATCGATCGGAGCATCCCTAATTTGTGGTGTTACCTTGTGGTGCTGCGAGGAGTGAAAAACACGTCTTGCAAATCACTTGAGACTAGCGCTCATCATCCAGTTTGAATCCAAACTACAGCCACCGAACCGAATTAGAGCCTTTTTTTAGGAACAAGTTTGTTTTGAGACTGATTAGTGGGCTGATTCTGATGGGAACTAAGAAAGCAGTGGTTTGCAGCGCCGTTTGGGAGCGTACAACTCATAAAGGAAAGGTGCTTTTGTGATGCAAATCCTGTCGGTTTGTAAAGTCAATGCAAACTGAATTTTATTGACAATTAAATCAGACAAGGGTGAATCGAAATCACAATTTTTAATGGTTTATCGTGCAGATCTATACAACTGTATTGTATATTACACATGAAATACACTACACATTTAGTTTAGATCATGACAACATGGAACGCTGAACTACAAACTTTAGACTAGGCATAGCTCGCTTGTTTGATACGAAAGATCGGCGCTGTCATCTACTCGCCTCAAACTGACAAACCAACGCTGGCGCAGAGTGACCGAAATTAGTTTTTCTTTTGGATTTTAATTCTGTCACAGAATAATCAGTCAATATACTTCACAGCATGTGTTTTTACTCTTGTGAGTAACTCTTGAGATCAGTGCATTCAGGTACTCACCCTGTAGCCCTCCAGGTCTCTCATTTGGATCTGGAGCATGGACAGGTCACGGAGGATCTGCAAGTTATCCTTGTCCCATTTCAGCGCATTACGGTAACACTTTATTGCCTCGTCATACTTCTTGTCAGAGCGCTGCAGTAAGCCATACACATGCCAGCCTGAGATGCATTGCAAGTTAAGGATGAAAAACAACACTTTGGAATTTGGTGCATGTGTTTTGAGGTGCAAAATCCTGCCAAGTTGTGCTGACTATTGTAATATTGGAATAACTCTGATAACTTAAATTTAAACAAAACATTTAAGTTTGACCAAGTGATAGATAACACAACAACAATCAAAAGTTCCGCAGTTGTATATCCTCTCTGAAATGATGAAAGATATCAAAGGTTCAGAAGGAAATACTTCCAGTTGCTTCAATGTTCACATTAACAGAAAATTATTACCAATGCCTACTTGTCAGAGAGAAAAAAAAAACCTATAAAAACAGGGCGCAACTCAGACACCTTTGTCACATTTCAGACAGTTTTGCACGTCAACGACAGACAAATCTCAATCATTCAGCGGCACTGTTTTGATGTGTAACCTCATTGAACTGTTAGGTAGTACAGCTTTTAACTCAAGCAATTTCCAGATTTGGTCTCAGGCTTTTCACACTGCAGCTTCTGTCTCGTACAGCCTGAGTTCCATTCGCCCGCTGCTGTGCAGCCTCGCACCTCTGCACCTGCGGTGATGTCCTTTTTTTCCCCCCTCAGCAGACGCCGCTCCACGCAAAAAAGCTGGTTAGTGACCCACAACGAACATGCCTTCACGAAGTTGTCATCAGCCAGGTGACAACCTATTTATGACCGTCGGCTTGACCACCTTATTTCTCTGTCACTTCTAAACAATAAGAGTCATCGTCGCCTCAGATATTAACTGATGACGGACCTCTGCCATGGTTGTAACAGAATGTGGTGTTTCTCAGCCAAAAGTAAACATGTTGATTTTAAAAACTTATGTTGATTTTACAAGGAAATAATAATAAAATCCAGGCTGCTCGCACAACAAGTTAAACAAGAGAGAGTGCACAGTGTGAAAAGCCCCTTAGTCGGGAGTCTACATTTTGACAAAAAGAAATAAATCCAATGATCCATATTTGCTTGACTGACAAAAGTTTGCCTCTAATGAATAATCCAATCATGAAGGCTAAATTAAAGTTGTTGAGTTAGTGGGGCAGCACTTAGGGTCAGAGTTTGAGGCAGCACTTATCAAAAGGGTGTGTGAGCAGGTTCCCCCCTGTCAATGGAGACAGAGAAATAGGCAGACAGAGGGGATGTGCTGACTCAGCTTCACAGAGACAACACAATTGCTGTGTCTGGTTCAGTCACACACTACCACTATAAAGTCAAATGTATATTTCGAGCAAAGAAATGGAACATATGCAAGGATACAGACATGGCTCTTGAGGTCGTTGCGGAGGCCTCTCCTTACAAGTTCATAAGCCTCTTCCTTCTTCCCGAGACAGTTGAGTGTCAGGCCCTTCATCGCTAGGGTTTCTGTTAAGACAGACACCATGAAAACACAAACCCAAATGGACAGTTCCTCACTGTCTACACAGTTATTACTTACCTCCATGTTCTGCAAATTTTGGGTTGGACAGAATTTGTTTGCAGAACTTGAGCCCGTTTCTGTATTGTTTGTGTTCGTAACATCGCTGAAGGGAGAAAAAAAAAAGAATGCTGTTAGGCCAGGGGAAAAGTATTATGGCCCTCCATTTAAAATAGTGGGTGTAATAATTTATTCTGAGTTGGTTGTCCCAAGAACCGTTACTTCACTGCCAAATTGACACAAACACCCAAATTTATCGACACCAGCTTGTTTAAGCCGTTAGGGATGAGCAATATGGACAAAAAAAGTTATCAGGATAAATGTAATTTCTGCAATAACGATAATTATCACAAATATATTTTCATTCCATTTCATGTGTTGGACACACAGCACAGTCTCTCTAGAAACAGTTTTATGATGATAACTTGATGATAACTTCTTAGTGGAGTGGAGTCTTCAACATCATTATTTGTTGATGGTCCCTACCCGGGTGATACCGGGTTGTAGCATGAGCGCTGCCTGTGAGACCGTGTGTGTCCGCCGTCAGTGAACCCTAATCGGAGACACGGAAGACAACACCGCTGCCAATACCGGAGCGGATGTCTGTCCAATATCCAACTATTTTCACCACGGTGAAATGAGGGCCGCATCAGAGAACCTATGAGGACCAACACATCTAATAAAATAAACACGGAACCAGAGACTCAGAGTCGACCAGTGTCATTAGCAAATGTTCCCTGTATTAAAAGTTTAAAACTACAATCGTGAACCAAAGTCCAGCACACTCTCCACAACTGTCACACGCCGGTGTCAGACGCTGGAGAGCGTGGCCCGCTGTCATTCCTACAGCATGTTGATTCTTCACTAATGCAAATTATATTGACGACTATATGAAAAATCCATCCATCATAATTAGCATTTTTATCATGAAAAAAAAAAAGAAACCTGCAATTCTGAATGTATTTATTTTACCACTGCCTGTGTGGCACCATGGTATACATGTAGCAGATGCATCCTAATCTGATGCTCTCCACGGTTCTTTCCAGTACTTCCGCCCGGGATTTTGACCCCTTACTCTGAGATTTCACTCCACACACAGAGATTTTCCACTGCTTTTCTCAACATATAGTGAAGAGTGACTCGCAATGTCACTGCTAGGGATGTAACGGTATGGCAGTTTCACATATCACTGCATTATTATCATGGTACTGTGGCAATGTGTACAAATGTTAAAAAAAAACGTAAATACAGAGAAATTATTTAAAAGTGACCTATTTAGGAAAAGAAATGTAGGTTTTTCGAAAGAACAATAATTATTCAACAAATCAGCGTCTTTTTCCTGCTTCAAAATAAACCAGGCGTTGCTGGTTTCGCAAATCAAATACAAATTTAAGAATATCACAATCAAATGTAAAATGTGTAGATCAAGTGCTTCTGAAATACTTTGTGCCACTGTAAAGGACTAAGAAGCAGCTCCCAGCCTCACTGGATTTGATGCAGAACATCCACACCATGTGTGGCCTGTGACCAGGCTTTCAGGTAGGGCATCCAAAGCCACGGCCCCCAGCCCTAAACATGCCATCAATCACTGCAAGCTTTCATGCCGCGAGTGTGGCGCCTTGTGAAATGTGAATAACCGCATGATTAAGGCGGTAAACAAACAGAACAGCAAGCCACTGCTGCTAACGGGTCACTTGGTGAATTTCTGTCATATTCAGCGAAATTAACAGGCAGACAGATGTTTTTCATGTAAAACAGTGGGGTGACACTACAACCAAGGCATTATACAGGCAATAATAATCGGACATAGAGCTGGTGAATGAATTGATTTTTTTAAATCGGGATTACGATTATGTCTTCCACCGATTACGAAAACGTGATAGTCGTCATGACACGATTATTTAGCTGGACACCCGTCTCCCCAACTTCTCTCATTATGTCCCGATGCACCCAAATGCTGCACTACGCCTCGTCCAGAAGGCACAGTGACAGGCTCTGCCTGTCTGCGAGAGTGCTACACGGCGTATTGGATGGTAATATTAGCCACTGATAGCTCCCGACTCTGTACAACGGCGACATGGTATTCAGCGTCAGAACCTCAGAGGAGTAGACAGCGTTCTGAGTCACAACCGCAGTGATAGCTGCTTGTTGGAGATGTTTCGAAAACCAATGAATATTTGGAAGTGGATAAATGCATAAGAACAATCGCTCGCGCTCAACCTGAGACAGGGGTGATGAAAACAAGCGCTCCTTGTCATACATCAAGCTGCAGAGACGCAGGAAGAGTGCTCAGATGTGGAAGTTTTATCATTTAACGAGTGACTATTCTTATGAGCTCATGAAAAATTACGAAAAAAAAACTGGAATGTGAAATCACTTCTTACAACATCAGAACCACAGAAAAATCTATGCATCCCAGTCAAGTGCCAGCTCAACAAATATTTTCTTGTCTCCACTGTTCTCTTAAACCCAGACCTTACAGACTGGAGTTTCTAGAGAGAAACATTTAACTTACATGACGAAGGTTAAATATAACAGTTAAATTATTGTTTACATTTTACACTTTGTTTTATTGTAGATCATTGTTCAATAACGTCTGAAACTTCCATGACTGCAAAACATAAAACCGTTAGTAATCGAGATTATGACATGAATCAAAATAATCAAGATTATCATAATCGACCAGCCCTGATCTGACATTTAGGGCGTCCTGCTGAGAAAAAACTGAAGTCCATTTTTTCATGGCCTGGAGTGCACCATGCTTGCAGCACTGGCGTCAAGGTTGGCAAAAATGCAGTGGCGATGTGCAACTGTTACATGTAGTGGAAACCCTGCTTTTCTGTACTGGCCATTATTATAGCCCTGTAGTAACAAAAATGGTATCCAGTATTGAATCTTCCTGGGTATCAATATTTTGCTAGTGTAGTATCGTGACAACGCAAGTTAAATTCAAAGCGATCTTAAGTCAAGTCTGAATCACATTTAAGAATAAGGAAACATGCACCCAGAGGCAATTCAGGTGAAATTTCAAACCACAAATCTGCATCCTATGGGGTTTTTGTTTAGGTACACTTGTTCAACCAACTTCCAACTATGAAAATGAGCCAACTCACATCACTTTGTCTGTCAGCGTGACTGATCCACAGCAACAGCAAATAGACTAGCTTGGCAATACTTAATCTACGTGAGATTCTCAAGAATCAGAAAAGTAGTTAACCAGAATCCTTTGAAAAGCTTGGCCACTTGTCAGAATAAATGTTAAGTTGTATTCAACCGAAATAATCTGAGCAGAGTATAAATACAAGTATAAATCAATTCTTAACTCACAAAAAAAGTAGATGCTGACACTGACAAACCAGTGAGGACGTCCAGGGGAAAAATAAATAAATAAATAAATCATACCTACCGAAACCGCACTTAGATGGAGTTGGCAATGATAGACGGCTCAGGCAGAATTTGGTGATACTGCCGCACCAACAGCGCATGATCATTACGAGGCAAAGTAACTTTGTGGACCTCATAGATGCAGAATACACTATACATGCGCCACGTCGCCAGCGTCTTCTTGTGGTAACTAAACTTCATTTCAAAACGCATTTAGTCATTGTTATCTGTCAATACATGCTGCACTTAGTTCATGTTACTACTCTTTTGATTCTCTCTCTCCTTGTGCCTCATTTCTCCCTGTGAGGTAACCAGTTTCAAGCTGGTGCTTTCAGAACCTGGAAGTGGCGCAGAGTCAGAGTGGAATGCAACTGCCACGGACCGTTTGGTTGATAATTCAAATGAAACATTCTGGTGAAAAAGGTCTGGTCACCGTGTACATCAATCACATCTCTGTCATTCAAAAGTTCATTCAATCACGGTTGTGTGCCGCGCTGATGACAAGGGGTGTTCAGGAGCTAAGCACAGATGAGGATATAAAACTTTGAGCATAGTGTCAAGTCTCACAGAGACACCACTGTCATTGTGGTGGTTAATCTGACATGTGCAAACTGATTGTAGCTGGCACCAGTTCCAGCTGCATCATTTACACGGAACAAGCGCCCAACTTGTCCACTTTCAAGGTTGGCTTTGGTCAACTCTGATGCCAGTGCCAAGTAAACCACTACATCAGCAAAGAAAAGATATTATTCAACCACTAAATGCGTCCATGCATGTGTAAGCTGTACATACACAGGTGTGATTCAGTTTGTAGAGCACCTTGTCAAACGGTTACTGAAAGGTGATATACAGCTAAAAGTGTTATTCAAACTTATTATTATTGACATTACTATTGCCATTAATGGGTAGTTGCATATTGATTCATGTCTGTTTTCTAACTGTTATTGTAAAAGTTTCAAAATAGGCATTACACACTAATACACAACCAAGCTCCAGGAATTTGTTAAACTTGCTCTACCAAGACTGCAAGGTTAAGCACTAAATGTGCAGGTGGCCTCCGAGACCTTTCAAAGGTTAAATTTACATCAGCCCTCTATCACCTTTGAGTAAATACATTAAAATAGTTCAATACTGCCTACTAAACACAATCAAGAAACACAGCAGCAGTCGTAGTCCAATTTTGAAACGTTATACTGAGTGACATTTTAATTGGCATTTGATTTGTACGACAGGCTAGACAGAACAGTGTAGGTCGGGAAGTATGTGGACAACCATTCTGCTGGATGTCGTCTCCGCCAGTAAACACAAGTGTACTGTACCACTCCACAACGGCGGACCTCACGCCTGCCCGGCTGCAGTTAAATGGCTGCCTAGCCCGCCGGACCTCTCCCAACTGAGGACTCACGAGGTAGCAGAGTGCAACTTTCATTTGGCTAGTCCGCGTATGTCAGCTGCAAACTCGACACAAGTTTGAGAATTAAAAGCAGACAGAACTGACCGCTATTCCCCGACGAAAGCAGCAAGCAATCGTGGTAACAACATTCGTCAAGCAAGTAAGAAGTAGCTCCGAGGCTAATTGCTAACACAACTCGCGCTAGCAAGCAACCCTATGAACAGATAGCAGTCTCTGTGCAAAACTAAAACGGCGATTAAGCGCAATACGGCACACAACGTTGGGACAGCAGCAAGGGCAATAGTCCTAAATTGTGCTGCACTCGCATGATGAAGAAACATGTCGCACCATTTCAGCCCCACGGTGACAGCGCAGAACAGGGCCGAGCTAATGCTAACAGTCCGCCGGTGGCTGTAGAAAAGCGATCCAGTACCATAATAACAACCGTTACACAGTTTTAAGCATCGAAGCAATAACTCACCAGAATCCGTTTGAAGAGAGCGTTCTCTTTCGGTGGTAGAGTGACTGTAGGCATTGTTGCAGACGAGCTTTACTGTCCACCTCGACCTCAGCACATGTAAGCTAAAGTTAGCACTGGCAGAACAAATGAATCGATCACAGAGCAGATCGGCTGCTCCGCTCCACTACTCTGACCTCGACTTGTTCTTTTTGGCCAAAGCGCAGTTCCACCCAGTCAATATTTCTGTCGCTACTTTTCTTCCTCTCGCTTCCCCATACCAAACTAGTTTTCATGAACAGACGATTGATTTCTGAACATTATGCGAACAAAAGGGTGAATGCATTTAATATCGGTGAAACTGACGCAGTGTTGTCGCCAGTTACGGCAAACAATAAAGATTGATGTGGTGAATATAACACACCAAACTGTGACATCATTAGTATGTATACAAATATGCATTACAACCACTGTCAGTAGTCACACATATTTATATACTGTCGGGAGGGGGGGTCAGAAATCAGTGCCACGCAAGTGAAATTGAAAGTGTAAACACTGAAACGGTTTTTCGGGATTTACTTTTTTTCCGAACAGAAGATTAATTTTCAACAGCATGACCATCATCTCGCTCGGTACTTGGACTGTTTTCAAATCATTCAACTCCCATTAGAGGGCGCCATAACTGCGGACTGGCACGGTCATTTTGTTTGACATTTCATCAAAGTCAACTTAAAATAGGCGAATTTATGGGTTCATTGCTTCCTATCCAGGGATTGGAACCCATGACAGCCCACTACATGGTTACCAGAGAGCCAGTCAGACTGGATGGAGTCTTGTCATCCTCTACCTGTGATGCGTTGATTCGTGCCACAGTCACGACTCTGAAGTGTGTGAGGAGGACGGTGTGTGTCTGTGAATGCTTGGCTACATGGTGAGACACACTCAGTAGGACAAGTGGCAGCACCGGCAGTGTGCTGAGCTGCTGCACATCCCTGTCCTTCATCCCAAATAATCCGAGACACGATCCCACATGCTCAGGAGAGTCATCTGGCCCCAGATCTACACATTCAAGTGTGTCTGAGTCTTCCCATCAAGTTAAAGAGCAGATGACAAAATGACTTGCTTAGCTCTTGGGTTTCACTGGAGGTTAAAATTCCTGCTCACGTTTGAACATCCATCCCCTGCTTACTCATGTTTCCCACAGGAACTTCATTCATGGTCATCTGCAGTACTGGCAGAAATGGATCACCACACCATGCTCCTGTGAGTTTCTCTTAAAGTCTCATTCATTAATATTGTTTTAAATCTGTGTACTGCACAACAGGTGCACACATTTAAGGGGAGGAAGCAGTGTATGAAGTCTGAGTTTGCCAGGAGTCGTGAATGAAACTGTGACCATGCAGTAAAAATAAAAAAAAAACTGACTTTGCATCCGATGCATCAACTGTGGGAGAACTATTTGCTCAAAACAGAATCAATTCTTAATCTTTCCAAACATTAAATTCTTACCAAAATTCTTGTTAGGATTTCAACCAACTGTGGAGCATTTTGTTGAGTTCCATGACTCATGAAAACACAATACAATACAATAAAAGCCGTGGTCGTAAGTAAGTGGTAGTAGTAATCCCGTAAGTCAATGAGACTGGTGAACCAAAGCAGTGAGAATGTGTTTAGTTAGCCCCCTAACAAACCACCTTGTGAGGGAAAGTGTCTGAAAGCTTGGCATTCAAAACAATGAGTGATTTATTGAAGTCAGCGGTTGATTTGGAAAGGAAGAATGGGCAGCTCGTGGCAGGCCTGCGGCTACTCAGCTATGATTAGATCTGTGGACAAAAGCAATGATTTTCAGTCTCAGCAACTGCCATGAGTTGTACTTCCACCACTCCAGTGATGAAGACTTCATCAGCCACACAGAGGAGATAGTGAGGCTTAGGCTGGAGGGAATCGTACCTCCACTGTGCTCCACCTTTTACTGCCCTTAGTCCTCTGCTCTCTGTGTCCTGTCTCTGCTAAACATGAGTAATGATGTTGTCATTGTTCGTCTCCATTTGTCAATGTCATGAGTGTGTAGTGACAGTGGGGGCGAGGAAGAGAGGAGGGTGTGGCTTGCACAGGAAAAAGGTATGTTTTGGAAATATATGTTGGCATGGCTGATGAGCTGTGGGTGTATATCCCGAGGCTCTAGAGCTGCATGGGGCTCTTCAGCAGGCTGGGTCCCAGTTTCTCTGAATGAGTACTAAGAAAGGTTGTTTAAGGTTTTCGGTTGTTTTTGAATGGAATGCTCCATGAAGACTACGCTGCCAAACAAAACCCATTAAAAATTGAAACAAACAAACAAACAAACAAACAAGCAGGTGTCTATTGCTGGCACAATAACCACGATGAGGAAGTGGCCAAGTAACCTACAACAGATGACTAATTAGACGGTCTTTTGTTGAACTGTTTCAATGCCACATCCACCGGAACAGTCTCACATCATTTGTCCCATGTTTAGTAAAGGATTGATCGTTCACATTGGACACAAGGGCCAAGGATGTATCTTTAGAGGCTTATGTGTTTATTTGAATTGAAATTCTCCTGATTATTTCATCAGGTCACAATCTATAGGGGAAGGAACGGGGGGCAAAACTGATCTATTTTCTACATCTAAAATCTTGAGACTGGTTGCCATTTGCACCTTTGTAAAAAAAAAAAAAAAAAAAAACTGATTTCTTTTCCCGTTGAGTAATACCCCAGCTTCAATGTAGCTTCTGGGAAATTTTCAGATGGTTTCGGTTTTTGTCATCTTTTTCTACTATTTGTAGCATGTCAATTCCCACGTACCTTTATTAGGCCACTTCCAAGAGAAGCCATTAAAACACTGATGTGAGGAAATGAGATTTAACATAAGCAGTCAACACCACAGAGGACAGCACTAGTAGCTCTGTCCATGAGGAAGACAGGAAATGGGATTTCATGTCCCATATAATGAATAGTGGACAACCAGTTGTACAGTATCCAGGTACATCATTCCTGACACACACCACTGCCTCATGTGTTTCTGCATTGTTCAGAAATTCAAACAACAGCCCCAAAATCTCCAGCAGTTTGACAATGGTATATATTTTTACAGCAATGGTTGACTTTTTTATGTTCTGATTTTTTTTGTTGGCTCCCATTGTAACACTTGTTTCAACAAGGACTTCTGTATTTGAAGCGTGGACACAACCTTAAATTCAATGACTGTAAAGTTCAAATAAAAAAAAAAAATCACAAATTCACATTTTAAATGATCAGCAAGAAAACGCTCTCTTTATTGTATCTGTTTGAAAAACAAAAAAACCCAGCTTCTTTTGTTGACATTTCTGGATTCTGTACAGAATGAAAAGAAATAAGCACTGGTTAAGAACAGAGGCCAATTAAAAACTAGAAAACAAAACAGAAAAAACAGAGATTTTACGATACAAATTAGTAGTAAGACATTGTCTGAAGTGCAATGACATAGCTCAGATGGGTTAAAAGAGAAACAGAAAAACTTAAAAAATAAAAATACTCTATTTTTCAACAAACAGTAAATTCTTTACAGAGTAGAGACTGTATTATCTGATGTATTTAAACCTGTAAAAACATATGTACAAATAGCCATTATCTTTATATACTCTTCTCATAGTCACATATATGTCAGCACCAGTTAAAAAAAACAGTTAAAATAAAACAAAGAACATCAACAAGTTTTTTTTTTCTGTTTTGTTAGAAATGTCTACAGACTTGGTCCCAGTACAAGAGGGGATGAGAGGATAGCTTTGACTTCAAAGAAGCATGGACATAGACACTTTCTCCTAACTGACCTCCTTAAAGTGTGTCAAAAAAGCAAGGTCTGTTCCCAGCATCATGCCCCGACCAATGCCTTGCAGCTGAACTCAAAAATTCTCAAAGAAACAACAGATCTGTTACCCCAAAGACAAAGGTGTAACCACAGAAGCTCACTGGTGGGTGCTACTGAAGACAGCTATGCGCACAGGACTACAGGCATGACATGTGAGCGTTAAAGGGCTGGATTGTAGAACACCAACGACTATATGGAGACAAGAGCCTAGTTTACAGAGAAGAAGGCAGTTTTGGTTTGTTCATCCACCAAATGCTCTTTCAGGTGAGTACAAGCTCTGTCATCCTCCAGTGATCCAGGCGAGTAGCTCACACACATGTGCAGGACACTGACAAAGAGGAGGGTATTCATTGGAAGCAGTGGTTTATTTTGATAGATGTGATCCAGAACACTGATGGTCAAACAGTGGTTGATTTTCAAAGTCAAGTGGTGGACAAGGTCACAGTTGGGAGTGATGGTAGCGCAGCAGTCACCACAGTCGAGGACAACACAAACTAACAGACAGCACTTTTTATGTTTTTCATTGACGAGACATGAGTGCAGCTATGTTCTGCAATTAAAAAAGGCAGAAATGTGTGGGCTTTCAATGAGTTTAGGAAATAGAAGTCACTTGTGGTGTTAGATACATTCAGTGAGCATTCAGCTTTGTGACCCTCTGGCATTTAAGATGCCATTTTTCATACCTGTGGTGGATTGAATGTTAAATTAGCTCAGGCTTCTGTTGGCTGTGTGTGTGTGTGTTCTTGTTCTTCTATCTTTGTGAGAACCTGTATGAGTTTGAACATTTCTGCAAAGTGAGGACATTTTGGGCTCACTTAGTTATGCCTCCTTTTGAGGGTTAAAACTACAAAATAGCTAGGTTATTATAATTGGGTTTTAAGAGTTAAGGTCACGTTTTACTATTTGTTTTAGATGATTAGGTTTAGGGTGAGAGGCCGGGGAAAGCATAATGTCAGTGATGGTCCTCACTAAGATAGGAAGACAAACGTGTTTGTGTGTGTATATCTTCCGCAGTCCATTCACTTTCTGACACATTTGGTGCTTGTCTGTCATTACAACCTCAGTATGGAAATGGACTCCGCCCTCCCGTCACACCTCACTAAACAAGTCAGTAGCTTCCAGCAGGAGTTAGAGAGTGACAAGTTCTTTCCTTGGTGGCGACAGATAACTGTCTGCTTTGTAGCGAGGTGGAAAATTTAAACAAGAGCGTTGGGAGTGCGTGACAAGTCTCTGGACCAAGAAAGAATGAAGGAAGCAGAATACAGAGAACCACATTACAGGTGACAGTGAAAGACACAAACAGCAGAGAGTCTAGAGTCTTGTGTCAGTCAGACGAAAACAAAATTCCAACATGAATATTTTGATTATGTTAGGTTTGGGGCGGGGTTGGGTTGTCATTCATTAATGCACACAAGACACGATATCAGAGTGCAGATATCACACATAAAACAGATAACCTTCGAAATCTTGCTCATGTTTTGTATAACATGCCCCCTTCATTCGATTGTTTGAAATTCCTCCAGTATAAACGTGCGTCCAGTTTCTTGTTGGCTATTGGTTTGGGAAAAACTCATCCATCCAACCATCATTTGAGTCCAGCTCCACCCCTGATCCATCTGCCAATCCAAAGGCTCCTCCCCCAGAGGGCGTGCCCCCATACCCATATGAAGACATGTCCTGATTGGCTGTCCTTTGGTAGCCCTGTGTCTGGCTGCCTACCCCAACAGCCCCTGGTCCGTATGGTCCGCTTGGTCCTCCTCCTGCTCCTATCCCAGGCGCCAAACCTGCCATCCCACTCATGCCCTGGCCCATCACCCCTTGGTTCATGACCATCGGTCGTGGTTGGTTGGTCCTTGGCTGACTAGTCATGTGAGGGGCTAGCATTGGGCCACCCATACCTGCAGAAGGGTTCCCCATCCTTGGGTCTATCCCTTGACCCATTCCCTGTCCCTGGAAATGTTGCTTGGTCATTCGTGGAGGCTGGCCAGGCTGCATTCCGTAACCTTGTGCTGAACTGAAGCCCACCATGTCTCCTCCAGATCCCCCTGTAGTCCTTCCAACTGCTCCTCCAATGGCCTGCTGCTGGGGCCAGCCCCCAGGACCCATCCCACTTCCACCTGCTCCAGCTCCTAGCATGCTCTGTAGCCTTTGTGCCTGGGCTTTGGCATTCTGTGGTCCTTTCAGGGGCTGCGGATTTAAAGTGTTCATCAGCATCCCCTGCCCACCATAGCCTCCGGCTCCGCCACTGCTAGGACCTCCTGGCAAACCTCCAACTCCATGCCCCGCTCCTGCCTGCCTGGGGGGCCCTGCAGTAGGGTTCTGTTGTGGTGGAAGACCAATCGAGGCTTGGACACTTTGGCTCTGGTGCTGCTGCTGGTGGATCATATGGCTCATGGAGGGGTTGAGCCCATAGAGAGAACCCTGATTGCCCCCCTGGTTACCGTAGGGGAGGCCCATATCATTTTGGGGTCCTACTGAGCCTCCCTGGCCCTGGACAGAATTCATCTGGACCATTTGCTGCTGGTTCTGCTGCTGCTGCTGTTGGAGCAGACGAGCAGCCCGAATGGTCTGGAGTGCCTGGCTCCTTGTGGCGAGATCTTGTGGAGGACCTGGAGAGAGCAACACAAGTCAGAACATTGAACACTGAAACATTGTTTAAAGTTTAAAGTTTTGGAACAATGGGGTCTTCAGGAATGACAGTTGTAGGATATTTGGACTCCTGGTAAAAATACACCTGACAGACTGCTCCTCATCTCTGTGTCACCCTGCAAACATTAGAGGCCATAGTATACTTGAAATCACTGAGAAGACCTGACATTCACTGTAGACGGTCGACATGACATTACAAATGGCCCACTCTGTCAATATGCTCAGACCAAATTAAAGGCATGTAGGTTCAGCGACACAGTATTTTGATGCCACAGAACCACCAAAGCACTGCTGTGATACATGCTTCCGAGCAACCTGTAACACCAGAAGCTGCAGCAAAGTAGCTTTGCAGCAGCTAGACTCTCCAGTTCACAGGAGGATTGTGTGTTTACTACAGAATGTAGATGTATTGTGTTGGCATGTATGCAAGTGTGGCTGTGTAGCAGAGCTGTGTGAGGTGTGTGAGAGAGTATGATGAAATAACGTTGTGGCATTGATGTGTTCCACCAATGACCACCAGCAGCAGTTTACTCGGACTGTCCGACCCACGCCTCACATGCATGAGCTTTATTTTACTACTTTCCTTGTTGTCGTTCCTTGGTGTCAAGTAGCAAGGGATATTGTATTTTTAATGTTTCAGAGTAAGATGATACACTGCATCCCCTCCACTTTCCATTCTGGCCTGAATGATCCTCTCTAGCCTAGTTTGACGTGGTCTCCAAGCTGTTGGTGGAAAACACACAAATGCTGCATATTTTTTGGCGCTGAACTGTGGCACACCGCTTGTGGACCATTTTAGAGTGAGTATACTAAGGGGAAACATCATCATTGACTAGAATTGAAGTGACCCATGTTGTAACCGGCCACCAGTCAGTAGTGTGGCATAGCTGCTTTTGATGGAGGGGTTCATGTCCAGCCGATAGTTGCACACACTCTCCATACTCTGCCTGTTACCTGACGCTGCTGCATGAATCTCGAAAGATTACTCTGATCCATTCAGTCCATTCAGTAAGTGGGGTCATAATTGTGGCAACGCTGGAATCACGAGCCTGGCTAAAACAACATCTAGGTCCAGATAAGTGGAGCAACAGAGTAGGCATTGACTAGGGACATGGGAACCAACTCTATGCCCAGCTCCTGCCTGGCTGGGGCCCCTGCAGTTGGGTTCTGTTGTGGTCAACTAGTATTTGTAAATCATTTTCATAATTTTCAGGACTACAGACATGTAAAAAGTAAACATGGAGCAGGAGCTCATAACAAATTGACTTGATAGTTGATAGATAGTCTTTCTCTTGTATATTGCCCTCCATTATTTCATCTACCTTTCACACTCACTCTTGCACTCAATGTATCTTCCCCTCAGACCCCTTCCCTCCCTCGTTCCCTCTGCTCATCTATCTCTCTGACTTCACCAAAACTCTGGAGGATCCAGGACAGACAAGTTGCCATGGTAACAGGCCGAGAAGGAAAAATCTTTTTTCCTACCAGAGAGCGAGAAAGTGGGAGACTGAACAAAATCAGAGAGCAGATATCTGACATGAGAGGACGTGGTTTGAAGATTAGTAATGTATGGGATGTCTCCTGTTCTCTTGGTTAGGACCCAACAGGGAGGAAGGCATGAAACAATGTCATGCAATATATGTGTGATTCAATGCGTTATCTAGTGATATAACAGCTACAGTTTAATTTTGATAGAGTTTATCTGTTAGATCCCATGTTCCAGATCATTTTGAGCCACTCATTGAGGTTAGAAAGTGGAGTCTGAATAAATCGAAAAGATGTGTGCATTGAACAAGAGGGGGAGCAGAAATAAAAGGCTTCTCTCTTTCTTTGTTTGATTTTAACCCTTTACAAACATAAGTGTTGACTTCCCAACCCAAAACAGTGACGCATATGGTTTAAACAGCCTGTGAAGGGTCCACATAAGTCCAAGAGTCATTTTCCACAATAGTATGCATAGGATTATTTACAGTAGATAGTTGTGGATGGACTGGTAATATAAACATGATAATACTGAAGCTGCACACCACTTCTCTATTCAGGTAATCATGCAGCCTCAGAGGCAAATGACAACGGAACCGTGGCAAGGAAAAGCCGCCTCTTCCGGGTAGAAACCTCAAGAGAACAGCCCAGGTTTCCATCCAATAGAGAACTGTGTCAGATGGCTGAGCAATAAAAGGCGAAAACTTCTATTCTACTTCTTCTACTGTTCTCTCTCCATGGCTCTTCTCGATGTAAACCAACTGCTGCACCTCTTGACACCAGTCCGTAAAGATGATCAAGTTTGTGGACGACACCACCATCATTGGGCTCATCTCAGATGGAGATGAGTCAGCTTACAGGAAGGAGGTGGAACGACAGGTGTCCTGGTGCAGCCACAACAACCTGGAGCTGAATGCACAAAAGACTGTGAAGATGATTGTGGACTTCAGGAGAGTCAGAGTTCCTCCATACCCCTTCATGATGGCTGAGTCGCCCATTTCCCTTGTGGACTCTTTCCACTTCCTGGGAACCTCCATCACTAAGGACCTCAAATGGGAGCTGACCATCAACTCCTTCATCAAGAAGGCCCAGCAGAGAAAGTTTTTCCTGCAGCAGCTGAGGAAACTGCAACTGTCGACTAAGATGCTGTTGCAGTTCTACACAGACATCCCTTATAGCCTCACCGTCTCTATCACCGTGTGGTACAATAGCGCCACCTACAGAGGTAAGGGCAGACTACAGCACATTGTTGCATTCTGCTGAGATCGGTTGCAGACTGCCACCTCTTCATGACCTGTATGTCTCCATGACCCAGAGACATGCAGGTCAGATCAGAGCCATCCCTTCTCACCCTGTTCTTCTCCTTCTCGCTCCATCTGTCCACCCTCCTTCATCATTCATCTAATCTAATCCCTCTCTAATCCATCACCTCCATTTTATAACAAGGCACTGTTTACTCCATGCCGATGTTTGGAGTTGCACTAATCATAGACAACTACTCAGCATATATGAGAGCTTTCCCTTCTCTTCCCTAAATTAAAAAAAAAATCTGATCATGTCACGGTCATACTAGCATTACTACCTCACTATTTATATTGCATATCATTCCCTATCAATTATCATGCCCATTTACATTGCATTGGGTGGTACATTTTGATGTGTCTTCTCAGCAGAGAACATTAATTCTGCTCAAGGTCATTTAGCAAATGCCTATGTCCGTAACCATTTAAGCTACAACCTTTTGTGATACCAATGTTAAATGCTTTAATGAAAAACTCTGGCGCCCAAAGGGTTTATAGTTCTTTCCCTCTACTATGAAGAAAAAAGACGCCACTTCTATGAGGTGAAACCCTCAATATAACATAACTAGGGACCCACCGAAAATTTGGCCCCAGAAAGTTTTTGGACAAAATTGTATGTTATCATAACGCAAGCAAAACCACGGCTAATGGGTGCAACCCTCTGTACATGTCTGCGGCGTGATGGTCTTTCTGAGAAAATCCGACCAATCGAGGTATGTGTAAAGCTGACATTACTATTTGCAAAGCATTTCTCTACATTGCAATTTTTACATGATGGAAATCCTCTGTGGTCTGGACTGCATATAGCGCTAATAGCAAACGTGACAGTCATGTCACTACATTTGTACTCGTTGTGATGCTCTTTAGTGTAGTCAGTAAATGTTAAAATGCAGGTGACTTAAACGCACTTAGTGTTTTTATGAGAGAACATCTCTGTAATGTTAAACGTTCATCATTCATGACTGGGTTACGGCTTGACAACAAAATGCTTTGTTTTGAATTTAATTTAATTTTATATCGCATATTGTTTGAAGTGTGTTGTGTCAGTGCCACATGAATGTTTTCAGAATCTATTATGATTGACTATTTATTACTTGACTAAATGTGGCTGGAATGCAATGATCACAGCCATAAATGCAATCTTCATTTGGTGTTTCGGTTTTCAGTTCTTGGCCTTCGTCGCCTAATTTTCGTTTTTCACTTTCGACCAAGAATTTTCATTTTGGTGCATCCCTGGTAAAGTAGTAACTAGAAATATAGATTATTAAATAGTCATGATTTCTGTCTTTAAAGCAAAAACACTCAACAAAGATAAACGGTGAATATGTATATACAAGTTACCTTGGAATTGATTGACTTGAGGGTAAGGGTTCCTCTGGCCCTGGCTCATCTGTCTTGGTAGATGCTGCTGCTGCTGCTGCTGTTGCAGCTACATACAAACACAGAATCACATACAATCAATATGAAGGAAGTGGACAAACATCAGCTGAACAAAAACACAAGCAAACACAGCGACAGGTGACCATTTATTCACCACCACAAAAGTCACACACAAATAAGGTGTGAATTTAGAAGACTGCAACAAATACAGTCAGTTGCAACACATGTTAACCATACATGGATGGAGCAGTAGGGGAAGATGCATCATTAATGTAGGACCATTTCAAAATGACACTCATAAGGAATGCTGTTGAGTATGTACAGTATGTTATAAGGAGAATTTGGCATTCAACAACAGCACAGAATGATGGTGCATCGCTGAAAGCCATACATCCACTTTTAGCATTAAATATGCTACTGAGAAGTTCTAGACCTCTAATTGAACTAGACTCAAGACATCATTCGTAATATTAAATGTGGAACCAGATGTTTACATAGAACAAGATGAAGCGTATGTCACAGTTGAATAACATGCGTCAGATGTCTTAGGTGTATAGGGATCTAGATGGACATCACAGACACAGTAGCTACAGTAGCATCAGTTTGAATCAAAAGTCTTGAGTGCATGGAGTCAACAAAGCCTTATGTTCTAACCCTGAGTTAGGTCTGGAACAAAACTTAAGGCATTCGGCTTATGTGTCTTGTCCAGCTGCTCCTGGGTGCTGTCTACGTCTAAATATCCAGCAAGCTCTACAATTCCTCACGGGACAGAACGTTTGGTTGGAATTTGTGTAAATGGTTTGCGCTGTTAATGTCACAGTTTTCGTTTCCCGCGTAGAACGCGCACATCACTGGTCGTGTTAATGATGGAGTCAGCATAGTACAACTCAACCAAGTATGCTGGTCTCCTGGCATAGGACCCTCCTGCCATGGGCTTTATTAAGATATCATGCCACATTAACACTTCAGGTTCAATTCAACTCAAACACATTTTAATGAAAATACTAGTTTCTAATTTCAGTTTACAAGCAACAAATCTCCAAACTCACAGAAAGTAGAAGGCACAAAGGCACAAGAGATCAGTCCAAATGAACCAGTGTATTTGAAAAGCAGCCAAAAACCAATTTCTACTTTTGGCAATGATATCATTATTACTTACAGTTACAATTTTTGTATCATTAAAATCACTGGCAAAAACATCAGTTTGAGAGACAAAATCATCCATCACTCATACTAGCCAATGTTATTTCAAAGCTCTCACAAAGGAGTGTTCACAAGCTTTTCAGAAAAAGGGTGCGCTTATGAAGATGCTTTGGGGACAAATGTCCAACGTAATAGTCTTGAATAGTTGGACAGTCCCAAGAACTGAGTCTGGTCAAAAACATTCTAAAATTCTAATTCTAATTCTGCTTATAAAATAGTAATAAAGATATCCTACGGGCAACGTAATGAGCATTGAGGTCATTATCAAAAGTCAGGATGTGTTTTTTTTCACAGAGATGGAAATTGAAAGGACCATCACTTTATCAATGCAACTTGTTCTCTCTGTGACACACAGAGAAATGGAGAACAGGCTGCTGCTGGTGATTACATGACCAGACAGAGACGGCTAGAGGAGAGGATGAGGTGGGCACTGATACTCACCTGCTCGGCCAGAAGCTGCTGCTGTTGCCTCTGCTCCCTGAAAAGCTGTTGCTTCTGCTGTTCCATCATGTGCATCTGCACTCTTTTCTCCTGCTCCATCACCATCATTTGTTTCATCATGGCTGCCTGCTGCTGGTTACCCACATACCCCGGCGGTGGTCCTGATCCTTGATTAGGCCCCACTCCAGATGCAACACTGCCTCCGGGGTGTGGTGGTGGAATGGCTCCTGGTGGTCTTGAAATTCCACCCACACCTTGTTCCTGTTCATGAGACACAAACCAGCAATGAGGCGGATTAATGATGGAGCAGCTACACATGAATACAACCCCACTATGAAGTGATAAACCAAAAAAGTGGGCTCTGTCCGCCATCAATCATCAGCAGAGAGAGGAAAACACTCACACATAAATATTTATTGCAGCTATTATAGTTCATCTCTGATAATCATCTCTAACAAATTGGAAGACCACTAATCACAAAGCCCATGTTTACATCTAATCCACAGAAAAAGTGTTCCTGGGTGTCACTGCTACAGAGGCCGGCAAAGACCTAGCTGATTCAGCCGGGTCCTGGCTGCATACATTACCTCCTCATTAGCATTTAAAGTGCACTTCGCCATGCTCCAATAGGACACAGCTTACACCCCGGCCAATAAGAAGGAAGCATTAAGGAATGGCAGGTGAATGAATGTGGACATCGAAAAGACAATCAAGCAAGTCAGGTAGGATGGAGGAAGGTTGTTAGGATACTATCTGACGAGCATATTTTTGTTGTGCTGGTGAGTGAATTATGTACCACAAAGTGTGAGAAGAGGTTTATTTCAACAGTATCTATTTAATGCTGTACAAAGAGCCTTGATATTGGAGGCTCCATTCTTCTAAGAAAGCAGAGGCTTACAGCTGGAGAAAATCCACCAGACGGATCGATGCCTACAGCTACGAAGTCTGCAGCATTCCTGACAGCTGGCAGAGAGGCAAAACGCAGTGTTAAGAAGTGACCAACGGGTGGCAGTGGTGATCTGTGAGCATGTGTATGCGCGTGTGTCTCACAGCCTCCTCTCAGCAGATGGCTCAATCATGACGTTCTGATCTACGATCTCTCCCACTTCCTCGCTCACTACCTCTTCCTTGCACTCCTCCGCCTCATGGGCGTCCACCGCACGGACAGGAAAGGAGCATTTCGAGATTCGAAGTGGAGAGGATTTTGTGAGGTGGATGCTCAACAAACTGTGAAAGATATGCAGCACAATGACAATAATCTGAGTGAAATCTGTCTTTGGATGGAAGACAAATGTGGCAACATGTCCGTGTGGCTCAAAAGGGGCAAATAAATGAAGGAAAAGCACATAAAAAGAAAGTGAGGAAGTAGAAGGGTGACAAAGAAACTTAAAAGAAGGGGTGATGTGGGATACCGTGGCAAAACTTAATGCTACCGGGAGCAGATGGCATTTGGATGAACTGTACTAGATGCAGCGTTGGCCACCTACAGGACAATGCAACCGAAATCAACATATGTTCCAATGACTGATGTTATTCTTCTGCTTTTCTTAAAATCTGTATGGTGTTGTGACCAGCAAAGCCTCCAGTTTCTTGTCCAGAAACCCATGGTTTTTGACAGAGATCACAAAAGTGGGTCACACGCTGTTTGTTGGTGGATGCTAATAGAACCGCAGACAGCTTCTGAGAGGACAGGAATTACATGAAACAAGGAGAGCTAAGATGTGTGTGTAAAGAAAACCACCAACTCAAACACTGAAATGGAGCCGAGTGACATGTGCCACACAACACTATGAACATCAATAAGTGTAATATAACAGCACATCATCCACAAACACTCCAGTCTGTTAGCGCAGAGGCGCCCTGCAGCAGAACGTGTGCTGTCTGTGCTCTCGGAGAGAATCACATCTGTCACCCACTCGTGAAAGAGAAGGACGTCACTGTATGAGCAGAGGGGAACTGGGATGGATGGAGATGCACATCCACTGCAACAGAGAACCAGTCTACACACATGTTGAAGCATAGTCAGAGAGGTGCATGTGGTTTACTGGTTCATGACACTGAAGATACAGGTGAAGCTGGGGTGTAATTTGAAAAATATTTTCATGAAATCAACACTTGAATTTAACTGGTCAAACCCAAAGCTGGATGCTTGAGCCTGCTGTGCACCTTGAGGCTTGACCACAGTCTGGGACAAGGAGGAAGTTGATCGATTAATTATAGGTAGAGAACAGGGATACATGGGGTCAGAAATATTTGTCCCTGACCTTCAAGCCCACGTCGTTTGTCTAGAAACGTTACATTAAATCAAGGACTCAAGTCAGAGAAAAATCATTTTCCTTACCCGAGTAAGGAAAATATGCTAATAATCTACCTGATGCAAACTCTGCTGGCATCCTTCATGTCCGCCATTACCTTCCTTCCACATCTAGCGATTAAGGAGGCACGCCGTAATGTCTTGTGTGAAATTTCTTTATCCATATTTTTTTATGATTGGGGACACACCAAAATGAAAATTCTTAGCCGAAAACGAGATGGCTGAATACCAAAATTCTAAAATAACTATTATGTCATTGCATTATAGCGCACTGTGGGAAGAATAAATGCAAGCTCACTATAAACGCGTGCTGGCTATGAACAGAAGGCTCAGACTCTGAGACAGCACTGAGTGGAGAACACATATTTGTCAGTGATGTTTAAATGAAGAAAAAGAAAAGTTGAAAAGTCAGAGAAAATGAGAAGGAAAAGATTGCACTGTCCAGCGATGTCCTTATCACACATGATGAAGAAGCCTGATCAGACAATCGCACGCAAGCAGCACTTCATTTGGCCATATTGTTTCAGTGCTTAAAATCTTTCAGAAAAAGGAAAATGCACTTTCGGGTCATTTTTGACCAAAAATTCAGATTTTCGGGTCATCCCAAATATATAAGCACAAAAACGTGTTGGGTGGCAACATCATTTTGGTACCAAAACAATAAATTAATGTGAACTCTTCTATTTAAGTCACTGCAGAGTGTCCTTCAGTCAACCTTATTTCGGACTGTGTATATAACAAAAAAAAAAAAAAAAAAAAACTTCCACCAATTGCAAGCAGAACACAATACTGCATACTAATGTGGTCAGCAAGCTTGACATCTTAATGGGTAACTCATAACTCAATAAGAAGAACATGACAGAAGGACAGAACTGTGAGGCACCTGCTGAAGTTTGAGCTTTCCATCTCCAATATCAGCAAAGCTAAGACCTCCTCCAGAAACATGCCCTCACTCCCGGTTGCTCCCAGAAGAGCATTATATTTAAACTGTCGGAATTGATCATCTTTCTGCTCTTAAGCCTAACTAGCCTATTCCTGTTTCTATTTCCCTTTTCCCCCTCGAAACACACACAAACCGCGGAAACATTTACACAGAGAGGAATATCCTCACTTAGAAGTGGGTTAACAGGGTCTCCGGGGACTCTCCTTTAACTACCCAGTGAACCAGGTGAATGCCAGGCAGTTGAGCACTGAGATCCATGAGGGCATGCAGGGGAGGATCAATTGAAGTAAATGAATCCCTGCAGCATGAGAGCTCTTCCCAACCAATCTCTCTCTCTCTCTCTCTCTCTCTCTCTCTCACACACACACACACACACACACACGCACACACACACACACGCACACACCAGAGGCCACCCACTAACGGCAGTCTCTGACTTCACAGTTCACACTCTCAGAACCACGTTGCAACACATGTAGAATTCACAAAATGAATAACAACGGTAGAGACAGCGATTTCCCTTTGAATTTGGAAGCAAGATTCAACTCTAGAAAAAAAGAAACAAAAAAACTTGGCATATCGCCTGTTGTTTGATTTGACAATCACAGTTGAACATGATGATGGGTCAATAAACAAGATAAATGAAATATTTGAAAAATGTGAAGGTAAAAGAACTGGCAACAAAACAAAAACCTGACTCAGTAAATGCACAAACATTGTATATTTTCATGTATTTCCAAATGATATTCTGTTTATTGCCAAAAGCATGAAAATAACAGATTTGCTGATTCCTTGGCAGGAGGCCAAACGAACAGCTATCATTTGAACTGCATATTTAATCTTTGAGCACAGACAACATATACACTGCAAAAGAATCAAATGCTATCCATGTTGTAAACCCTTGATTATTTTTAGACAATTGATGCAGTGATCCATCTGAGGAAGATGAGCAGTTGCTGGTTCCAGTCTGCAATTTCCTTGTTGGGGACGGACTAAAAGACGGCGAGCAGAGGACAGAGCAAGAATGAGGAGGAGGAAGAGCAGCAACAGGATGAGATCACAAGCGGTCAGGGAGGGTGAGCAGGGACAGAGCACACAGAGAAAGACCAGTGGTACAGCATATCACCTTGGAAACAGTCACCATGGAAACCTTAAAGACACAGACAGATTGATGCGGTTGTGTGATGGAAGTGAGCACAGGTTCTAACTCTATGTGTGCGTGTGTTCATTGATGTGATGGACATGATGCAATAAAATACATTTTTAAAAGTGGTACCTAAGTCTGTCGTGTGCAGCAGGAGGGCGACAATGGCGACTATTGTGTGCCGCACAGGCATACACAAACCACTGCTCCTGCATATGTGTCAAGTGTCTGGTTATTGCGTATCAAGAAATATCAAGAGGATTTGAATTATTCATAACGGTTTTCAGTGCAATTACACAGCCGTTAACTGATGGACATACGTCGGTCCTCTCATCACCTACCCTTGTTGACTTGTTGGTGACTGGAAACTGCCTTTTTGACATCACACAGCCCTTGTCGAATGCACCATGTACCAACAACCTTCTGTCTCACCTAATCTCTTTTTTGTTAACTGATACATCATCTCAACTTCAGTCCCTCCTTTACCTCCCCCTGCACTTCACCTCCATCTCCATGTTTTCTTTTTACATCGTTTCCCATTCCACGTTCTTCTCTCTGCATCCTCATTTATCCATCTTTATTCTGGCTGTTGTTCAGTTAAAGCCATGATGTGTCCCCATCTCATTCCTCATCCCCCCCCCACTCACTCCTTCTATTTATCCTGACTGCTTTCTGCTTTGCTCCGTCTTCAGCGCATGATCATGCAACCTCAACCTCTCTTTGTCTCCCCCTCCCTGTGTAAATCTGTAAAATGGCCCCCATTATGGCTTTCCTACCTCTCTTCCCCCTCCCCCTCTCTCCAGAGAAGCCATTAGGTGCTGCTGTAAGGCTATCATTCTTCTCCTCTCTCCATCTCTCTTTCATTCCTGCCATATTCTCAGGATGATCGTCTCTCGCTTTCTCCTCCCCTCTGCTCTCCATCTTTCCTTCTTCAGTTGCTTCAGGCACCCTTTCTTCTTCCCTCCCACCCTCCCCCTCCTCACATCTTCACACCATCTGATTCTCCTCTCTTCCATCCTCCCTCCATCTTACTCCCTCCACTCCCCACCTATTCACATAGACTCCTCTGATCTGGTGAGGAGGGCTATACGCAAGCCCACTACTCACTAGACATGAGGCTGACATGATGACGACCGCAGCCACCATGTTGTTTGGATTATTTTAGAATACTTAGTAATTAGAATATTACACAGCAAGTACAATCTGGAACAGCTCAGACAGAGGAGGGGCATTCAGTCTCTCTCATAGAACACATGAACATCATAAGACAACGAACACTTCTCAACAACATAGTGTTGAATGTATGATGAGAAGACCACAGCAACACTGACCTCCAGGTCCAACCAATTTGTAGCATGAAAATCAACCATTACTCAAGCATAATAACCCTTAGCAAACTTTGTTGAGTGAAATATTTCCACTATCAATAATAATAATAACAATACATCTGGTTCTGGTCCTCCAATCACAGTATTTTACAGTACTAAAGGGATACAAGGTAAACTAGTGTATGCAGGACTGAATGTATACAGGATAGAAAATGATGATAAATGCATCTATTTATATTTATTTATATTCTATAAGAAGTTAAGCATCAGTATATCAGTCAAACACAAAGGATCAGCCTTTAGAGCACAGCACTGCCGTGATTTCCATGCGTCTTCTACATTTAGCCTCAACTCTCTGTACTGCCTTATCTTGTTCCTCCATCGCCCCCACATGCCCAGAGTTGTAGACCATTAATCCTTCTCCCTTTACTCCTCTGATTTACCTTACCAGAGGGAGAGAGAATGACCATCACCGAAGTCAGCATCTCAATAACTCCACAGCAGGTTATTGTCTGCTCCAGAGCCAAAATAGCCCTTGGTAATATGATGAAATTTGATGTAAAAACTTGCAACGGCTCTGTGAGAGTCAGAGTGTGGAAATACCTCCATTCCTCGGCTGCTTTATCACATTATTGCATTCTAGTCATCGCACTGCTCGTCTGCCTTGCTTCTCCCAACATTCTGCACATTGCTGTCTCTCTTTCCATTCCCTCTTCTTTATTGCGTTTGTCTCACAAGAGAAGCCCCTTCATTAATCACTACGACTCAACATGTCTCTGTACCGTATTCATCAATAGCGTAACATACTGATACTGACTGGAGTACTGATCAGGGCACAAACAAATAATACATTAGCATGACAAACTCTAAGTAAGTCAAGAAGTGCAAGAAACACAAGGAAATGGTGATGCAACCACAAATCGACAGAAGTACAGTTTCCCATCACCTCACAACAGCTGCTGCGATTGTGGAAGTGACATGGTGTTGATCAATGACAGCGTTTTCAATCACATTATAGGACTGTCAACAAAGGAATCTCCAAAGTTGGAGAGCAATTTCAGCATCCGTTACTTCTCAGCTGGAATATGCAGAATAACCCTACACACAAAGGCTAGCTAGAAGAGAGGTCATTCTCGCAAATGTATGCTCACTGGGAAACAAAATGGACCATCAACTCCACTGACTGTGATGTGAGAAATTGCCACTGAAGTTTCACAAGCCAATCAATAACATTCCAGATTTCACTTAAGTGCAAGATTCAGATGCTCCAAACATCCACCCACACATCACAACGGAAATTTTAGCTTCTCAGACGCAGTACTGGCCCCATTATATCAGTCAAATGTATGTAGCTGAAACAGTGCCTCAAACCTCCATTTATTTGCATCTGATCATTAACACTGCAAGACGATCACCAACTTTCATTTGCCATTTCAGAATATGAGGGAGGATAGCGTACCTCATTGGCATTGGCATGATGAGCATGTCCAAAAGCAAAGGTTAGTGTGTTCAAATATATTAACAACTACTTTCTGTCTAAGAGAACCATTGGATTTATGCTGTGATATCTTAGCAGCCCTAACGTGGTGTGGCATAACACAGCTTCCCTTTAATTTTTTTTTCCTCATCTGTGCTCAGCTTATGAACTCTACTCGTCGGCACAGATCCGGGGATCCGGGAACCCTTCAGAAGCTCTACCATATAATTTATTATTGCTCCTCCACAACTTCTGTGATGCAGTCAGGGAAGCTATCGATGGCCACCGTGTGCCTTATGCAAAAAAATTGGCGAATGAGTCTCAGACCAGTGGTGCCTGCTCCAGATCAGAGCAGGCTTTAGAGTGAGGAGGAGCGACGAGTGGCCTGTGGTAGTCATATTCCACTCCACCACCATGTTGCCTCCAAGATTCTGACCATTTGGTGGAAATTCCGTTTAAACAGTTCGGCATACGGCCTTGCTTCAAAGCAGTCTGGAATAAGCACCAGTTTAGACAACAGTGGGTGCTGCATTCAGGAGTCGTGCCCTGAATGCAGCATGTTTCCAAAACAAGTAGTGTACGAGGGCTTGCATTTGAGTACTCACAGATACCGACAGTGAGTACTTACTTACTAACATTTCTGACTTGGGCGACGATCCCAAGTTACACAGCAGATCAAACACAAATTTTACAAAATTGTCATAAAGTGTCATTCAAAATCTGCATTTTGCCATAAAGTAGCATTGGTTTTGAGGTATTGGAGGCCATTCTGTGAGCACGAGTACAAGTACTCGAGAGTGTTATTGGCATGCGACTCCGACTAAGCAGGGGTGAATTTTCTTGGCTCCAGTCGTATTCCTGTGCCACGTAAACATAGTCCATGTAATGTTCCTTCTACGCACTATGGTGATTAACCATACAATCAACCATAATACCAGCAACTGTATCTCTAGCTGCAGATGATTCAATGGCACCACTGTCATGCATCACTCATTAAAGATAAATTGTGATAATAAGATGTTTTTTTTAAGTACTACGCTACTCAACTATTAGTCTTTTTTAGCAAACCCCTCCTGGTATTTGATTACACATTTATCCTTCTGTTAAGTCAACAACAGAGCTGGCCAGCTTGCTTCTGTTGGAGCTGATCTAAACAGGAGTACTCCCTTCACAAAACAGAGCCTTGAAGAGCCAATTACAGCAACCAGAAACCATCACTAGCACAAGCATTATGTCCTCTATCATGTTGCTTGCACAAAGCAAGGGAAATGAAGGATTGATTACCAGGCAAGGGAGATGAATAAAAACAGTCAGCTGGAAGAGATGAAGAGCTCCCGGGGAAGAGAGGGATGGAAAATGAAGGAGGGGACTAACCCAGAGCAAGAAATGGACATGTAAACAAACAGTGGTTAGAGGGGAAAATGAAAGTGAGCTACAGAAAAAGTCAAGGGAGGGGAGTATGGCAGCAGAGTGGGAGCCAGCCTCAGTGAGAAAGCAAGCTTGACCATATGTCTGAGTCAACAACGGTAAGAGAAACCTCAATAGAAGAAAAAAGGTGTGGAGGTGCGAAAACACTCCACAGAGAGACAGAAAAGAAATGGAGAAAGAAAAAAGACACCTCAAGTGATTCTAAGATGAGAAGATCAATAGCCACCAAAGAGGTGACACACACAGTAAAGAAAGGCAAAGGGGTGTGCTTCTACTGAGGAGGTGGGTGGCTGGCTGGCTGGCTGGCGATCGGGAGGTGAGAATAGAATGACAAGAAGAAAAACAAATTATTCTGTGATTCTGATAATTAGCTCTGACTTTATCGACAAACTCTGCCAGGCAGCAGACGTTTAGCAGAGAATTCACACAACCCTGATGGTCTGGCACGAGAGGGGTAGGAGTAGAGGAGTGAGGGAGTTGGGGAGGATGGTGGAGAGATGGAAGTAAGACACACAGAGGCTGAAGATGGATTGAGATTAATGAAGGCGAGTAAGAGCACAGCAGCAGGACGAAGGATGCTTAGAGATGGGCTGAAACAGCGGGGGGTGGGGGAATCTGGTAAGAGGGAGGGCTCTGAACTGGCCTTCCCGTCACTCCTTCACAAAAGAGGTCAGCCATGCCATTAACTTTAGTTTAATGAACTTAAACTTATTAAGGTACACTTTTTTCTCAATACACTACATGGACATAACAGACAAAAAATACAAGATGATGAAAGACATATGGGGCACTTGATTTATCCACCTCAAACTCGCAGCCCGCAGGACTCAGTCCAGTGGTCCACCAGTAGGTGGACCACTGGACTGAGTCCTGAGGCCCAATTGTAGCATGGGTGCAGCCCCCAGAAGCCCTTCCACGATCCTAGACTGATCAATGGAGGCTGGACAGCTCTTAGAAAGCAAATTCACCAAATCACTCAAATGGCATGAAAACACTGCAAATCTGACTAAATGTGATTTTGATGATGTGAGGAGGCGACACCAATAAAGGAAAAATAAATATACAAAACTGAAGGGCGGCGCAGCTGTTCAGCCCTGCGGTGGTGATGACTTGTTATCATGTGACACATGGTGTTGGTCCTTGGTGTAGTAGGTGGAAGCTGATGATTTTCTTGATGACAGAATTGTAATAATCGTGGGATTAGCCATAATGTGGCTGATTTCAGTGTTTTGTGAGGAAGAGAGACTGATGTTTTTATGGAAAATTGTACGGCGGAAAGCCACTCTGGAAGGCGCAATGAGCCACTACACAGACTCAGCCAACTCTTCTAATAATAGATAGAAGCATAGTTCAAATGTTTCAAAAACCAAAGATTATTTACCAGTGTGCACAAGTGCATAAGAACACGCTCAATATTTGAAGAAAAGAGGTATTTCAAGCCCTCCATGTGTGTCTCAACAGCTGCTCCAAGTGCCCGTGAAATATTTACATACTGGCCGCTTGTAGCGGGACTTCGAGACAGAGAGCACGGAGAGGGAACAAATGCTGTAGTTAATGGGCTAATGGTTACCTGAAGAACATGGTATACGCTGTGGGGTGCACATGGAAGAGAGGGGTTAAGTTACTGAGTATTGAGGGATTTGTTCAAAAAACTGTTGGAGAAGGGAGATGAGAGTGAGGGGGTGGGTGGTGGAGTCAAAGACAGCATTGATGACTACTGACTCACTGAGTCTGTAAGTGTGGGTGTGAGTGAGTGATAGGGAAATCTAGAGAGAACAACAATAAAGCTTAAGCTACCTCAGCTCTAAGAGTGTACCCTTGATCTAAGCTCCCTTTCCGAGTTCCCCTGCAGTCTCATGAAAGGGAAGATCTCGCTGAAGGAAGACGTGAATGTCTCTGTCCTCTCCTGCTCTGGCACCAATCATTCCATAGTCACATTGTTTCCAGAGCATTGATGTTATAATGGCTGAGGCAACTTTCATGTATGTTTGAGTCCAAAGAGAGTGATGAGCAGTTTTTGCTGCAAAGAAATATATGACAAATCAAACAGTATCCATATCCATGTCTTCAATGTGTTTGATGTGTTTTTGTCTGCATCATAGAGGTTAGTAATAACACTACAAAGGCACTGTTTCAGTACAACCCTCCGACAAGCCACTGAAATGCATCCACTCGTTTTTTTTGGCCCCCAAATATTGTCCTTTTACACACACACCAAAGCTAAGAGGCTGCTTAAAGTTAAATCACATTTCGTCACTACAGCCAAAGGATAGCCGACTCATGAGAGTGATTTGATTGTGTGTTGTGTTTTATTAAGTCAAGTCTCTAAACTTGAGCTGGTTGCATGACAGGACACCACTTTTACTTTAAGTAGAAATTTGTCCATCTGTTCTGGGGGTTTTCTGTTCCATTCTCATACAAACGCTGAAACAGATGAACAGAGCACTAAGCCATAACCTCCCCATCACCATGGTTGGCGCAAGTAAACATTTGTTCAAACATGCATTGCTATATCCTAATGCAACAGTTCCTACCAGCGCAGACTGTTGGTCATTGTTAAGGGGCTTTTCACACACCATTCTGTCTCGGTGGCCTGAGTCTGATTCGTCCCAAAATAGCTCATTTGTGACCTACGACGAAGAACGTTTCAAGGAAGTTGAACATTGGCCGGGCGGCACGAGCCCAAACCTATTGACCAACATTGGCTTGACCAATCTTACTTCTCTGTCGCTTCTTAACACTTTGAGTCATCGTCACCTCACATACTAACCGATGACGAATGTCTGCTACGGCTGTATCAGAAAGTGGCGTTTCACAGCCAAGGTAAACATGAAAGAGTGTTATGTTTATTTTCCAAGAAAATAGCTGAGCTGCGTAATGCGGAGCATCTTGATTTTTCTACGCTGCTCTCACAACATGTTGAAAAAAATGAGAGAGATTATTGGCGATTTTTATGAGTGGAGTACAGATTTATACGTCAGAAATTATCAATGCATAGTCTGGTCTTCTACAGTAACTTTAGAAAAATCAGTGTCTTTCCTGTGTGTCTTCATTTATCTAAATCTGTCTGTCTGTAAAAACATGTTTATTAGCCTAATGAACGTGAAAACACGTGATCAAACACACACACACACAGCGAGTCCCTTTGCACTGCACTGTTCAATGACTCCCGTTCTGCAGCATCAGCCTCATATTGCTGCACACGTCAGCGTTTTGGGAGTTTCTTTTGAACATTGTTGTCCACCTAGACAGTGATCAGACCCTTTACTGCTCCACATTCATCATGTTTGTGTTGATTCACGCAGAACACGTAGTTCCTGGCATCCAGCGGCGAGTCGCCTGAGGCGAGTAGCTCACTCCTTGCAGAGAGCTTCATGGGACAAGGTGCAGCTATACAGGCAGGTTCAAATCCGCAGCCAAAACCCGGTTCGCTTGTTTTCAGATGTCTGAGCCCAACGCACAGAGTGAAAGGCCACTAACACATTCATGGTGGCCGTGCTGGGCTAATGCTTCAACCCCAGACACACAGCAGAGAAGTACTTGGAGGATAGCTGCTGAGATTGATTGGACCTCGCAAGAGCGGCATATTGCAGCATAGTTAGCCCCGCTCATTGACCACTTGGGTATCAATACTTGAGGCCTGAGGACTATCAAATACACACACAAACATATTCTTGTTTGGGTAAATATAAAGAGGTAGAAATGCACAGACTCCCAATCACTGTGTTCAAAATAACGATTTGACCATTAGGAGTGAGGCATGAATCAGTGCCAAAGGCGACTGGAGAGGCAGAGTATTGATGAATTGGTACAAGTGTACAGAAACCACAGACGCACAAAATGTTGCGGCTGAAAATACAAGTTGATGCGTAACAGGAGAAAAACACCACGAGTGTACAAGGGTTTTACAGCATTGTGGATATGGCAAAAGCATCACATCTTCAGTGGCTCAAAGTTTACAGGCTAGCTCAAAGCCATGTTTGAAAGAGAATGGGACAGAGACAGGACCCAGATACCTTTGACGATGAAGTTCCTGAACCAGTGAGACAAGAACCTTTTCAACAGAGCAGCACACCAGAAGAAGCAGATGTGAGAGAATCAACTATGGGAATCAATGAGTGTGGCACCATGAGGACAGCACATCAGGAGTGGTGAAGAAACAAGTGTCTTGACCTCGGGAATTCGAATTCCTGCCAACTTGTACATTCTGAAGCAGAAAGCAGCGAGAGAGAGTGGTTCCAATCTTTCATTTTAAGTGTGTTTTGTTTCTTGTTTATTTGATGACCATGGTGGGCATCTGTGTCAGATTCTGAGAGTTAGCGTGAAAACGGCAAGACTGATTTATTCTTAAACCAGAAAAATGATGTTGTTCTGAGCACATTATACTTGAGGTGCACCGATCAGTTTTCAGGTCAATCACTGACCTTTGAAGTCTGACCTGCTCATACTGTTTATTTAAATAACTGACAGAATATGTCTTTGATATTTGAAACTGGTTTGATTGAAAAACATGATCTGTGAATACATGGGTAATTTGCTTTGAAAAATAAAGGAGTGAGGCAGTAAATGTGATAATTGTTTTGTGCACTTAAACCCTGTCAAAATGTCTGTTGAAGATTGCTGATAAAAATGAAAATAAAAATAAAAATTTTGTAATCTTAAAAAAATCTTGATTGTTTTTCCAAGACGCCCATCCCTATATGTATGTAAAAATCCCACTCTCGGACTGACTATTGCACAGTTTCAGTACATCTAAAACCCAAACAAAAACAAAAAAAAAAACAACAGACAAAAATTCAATTATCAGAGTATCTGGATATCAGACCATTTGGTAAACTGATATCCATCAAAAATACGGACCAAATACGGAAATTCCATTCAATTTGGTTGAAGAACAAGGATTCTTGATTATTTAGAGGACCAAGTTTTCCCTTAATTTACAAGTCGTACACACACTAGGAAATAAGTCTATTAACCCCCAGTGAACAACTGCTATCTGTCGTGTATACATCAAGTGACCGGAGAGAATTAATTTTTTGGGTAATGCCATCTCCACGAAAATGGGAGATGCAAGTCAAAACCACTAGGCAGCGTGTAGGGACAGCATGTCCACTCTGTACACAACGAATGTGGAGTTTGAAAACTCAATATGTGTATGTAAACAAGGCGAACATCAACAGTAGTGATCAGCTCGAAATACAATGTGAATTTTGGTGCCTCAATTAGGGAGGGTAGAATGTGTTCACTGTTACAAATGGCAGTGGCAGTACGATGGACGTTAAATGCCATAATTATAGATAAATAAATACATAACTAGATGTATAAATAAATAAATGTGAAATGAATAAATAATCATTTGATATCTGATTTATTTTTGTCACAGAATGATGATAATTCTGTCTATACATACATATACATTCATTTAGACCTGGATCTTTGGGGGGTATTTAATTATTTTGAATTGTATTTATTTGTACATTAATTTATATATAGATTTTGTTATTTCAACATTTATTTATTAATGCTTTTATACATTTTTCTATTTCCACTTTCTGTCTTTTATTTATTTTGACATTTCAGAGGAGTGAGCAAGCTACCGAGACGCTACCTGTGTACACCCCCAACCACCGACCCCTCTCAGAGCGTATTCGGTACAGGAGGGAACATCGTGACATGTCACAGAGCTGTGTTAAAGCCTGATACTGGAGACAAACTTATTTTTCTGGCCTGTAACCTATAAAGCAATGACTTTGTTTATTTATGACATTTATGAAATTTTTGTCACATTTATTTTACTCACACTTGAAGACTTAATGCACAAAAGGCTTTATCATGTAGCAGAGAGTAAGTTAAAATTAGTTGGTCTATTTATTGTTGTATTTAATTTTTTAGGACTGCATGTCTACCTCAGACGTTCTGCATTTTGTTATCCTTCAATTTTTTTTATGTACCTAATATTTGTGAAAGGCAGTGTCATAGTTTGACATGTTCTGATCATGAAGAGCCGTTCAAGTACAAAAGCAGCATCTAGTTTTGTCAACTTTCATTGGGGGCAAAATGATAGTACTGCCGCCCACGCGGGGGCTACAGATTTACTCCCATTTCAACTAAAGCAGACTGTCTGTCACACCAATGTGAAACCGAGAGAAGAATAGATGAAAGACAGAAACATGGACATGATGGAGAGCTTTGCTGAGCAAGGTCATGCTACTGTGGGGACTTTAATAGGGACATGACATTCAAGGAGACTGTCGTGAATATCTGACATAGATGCACATGTCAAGGTCTCATGTTCAGAGAGAGGACCACAGGCTGGAGGGTGGGATGGTAGGAAATAATCCGACAGGAGGAGAGTGATGAATGGAAAAAAAGAAGATTTTGGCCACTGCTAAACAAGCAGGAGAGCTGCTGCAGCCTTTCTGCCAGATTACTGAGTGACGTCGCGTTATCATTTCCCTGATAGGAACTCTGCCACTAAAGCAACAAGGGAGTGAGAGAATGGAGGAGGGGGAGGGGTCACATTGCTGGAAAATCGTCTGATAGCCAAGAAAAAAAGGAGGGAGAGTCAGAGGGAGGGAAGAGGAAAAGTAAAGCAGCAACAGCAGCGATTGAGACATTACGGCACACAAAGGAAGAGAGCAGACACAAAGAAAGAGAGATGGGCAGTGGTGAAAGAGTCCAGAGAGAAAGAGAGAGGCGCATGGGGGTGACCTGAAAACATTTCGGACGAAAATTTACCAAGATTAAATCAAGCAAAAAAATGGTTGGGAAAAGCACTGGTGAGTCAAAAGAGATGAAGTTGACAAAAGAAAAGGAACCCTCGGGACTTGTGGTTCTTGTGTGTGTCTGCAACACTGCAACATTTACATAGGGGGCAGCTGTTACATTAGCTTCTGCCATTGTGTCTAATGAAATCCCAGTCTTGTTAGACACATATATGGTGTAAACATTCAGTTTCTGTTTCCCCAGTCAAGCAGAAACCCTTACCATGAATGCTTATGTTGTTGTTCATTACTGCACGTCATTCCAAAGCAGTTTCCTATTTGGTGGGATCTTGATTCTAACAGCTAAAGAGAAGCAGTGTGTGTGCGCTTATGTATTCTGTTGGTGAGTAAATGTGTGTTAATCACAGTGTCATGCACGCTCCCTTGCAACCCCTCCCATCCCCCAAAACCCAAGATACCAGGCAGAGAAACGGCACTTTAACATCCACGCGAAGCCATAATAGTGTTAGCCAGCAGATTCTCTCTCTCACACACAAACACAAACACACACACCCCCTCCTCCCGTCTTTCAGGAAAATCAGAGGCTTTGTGAATACCAAGCATACCAGAAAAAAAACACATGAGAGAATAAGGCCGCATTTTATGAGCCTCAAAAGACAGATGCGGTGCGCACACGCACGCACGCACGCACACACTCAATCAATCAATGACTCATAGACACACACACACTCAATAAGCAGCTCAGTGGTGTAGCATTTGGATAAGAAGCACTCCTAAGACCCTCTGACAATAGTGGGACAGCAGAGCTTACATTATATTAAGGCAGACAAATTGTACACAAGCATCCTTCAAGTTGAGGGGTGTCAGGAGACCACACTGACAAAGAACAAGCACAACACTAGAACGGCAGAACACAACACAACGCACGCGTATACACACATACACACTGGTCCTGTGAAAGCCTGTTTTCAGTTTGACATGTTTAAAGTCAAAATTCACTTTAGTTTATTGAAATGATTTAATGCTATGTAGAACTTCTAGTTGTCAGCTTCTTGCTCCATGAGAATCTTTTCAAACCAACAATTCCAAACCAACACCTAGCAGCCCCTTCTACCTGCAGACGCATGATAACAGCATCACACTTATAAACAGGCACGGGGGAAGTTCAGTCTGAAGAAAGATACACAAATATCTGGCTAGCATGCAGATGCTTATATTTAAGACAAGAAACTACTACTATTAATAATATTTTGGTGGCCAATTAGAGATGTATGGAAATGGAAACCGGTAGCCAAATCCAAATAATAATAAAACTTTTAGTTTATGATTTAGTTTTGCACTACTCTCTAATATTGCACAAATATTCTTGAAGTACTTTTTAGACATATTTAAGCAAATGTTTGTAAAATATTCTGACACTTTAGTCACACAATATTCCAGGAGCATTTGTTTTTCAGTTTTTCACTTATATTAGGTTTTCAAACAAAACATGCAGCCAAAAAAAGTGCATTAACCTAGACCAACCCACAACAAAGGAATTGAAGTCCATTTGGCACCAGTCTACTGTGCCACAGTAGATAGACTAATAAGTAGACAGAAAGCACTGGATAGTTTCGTCAAACACTCACTGCAAACTCCAATTGTAGTCTCGCTCTCCCACACTTCAGAATATCTCCACACTGCCAACATTTTACCAAAGACTGTGATTTATTTTGACAATATTACAATGAACATGAAAAACACAAGAAAGAAATGATTCTACACTACGGCAAACACAAAATCTGACCCAATCAACATCTCAACACTTCTTACCTGTAAGTCAGGCCTAATGATGCACACATTAATATGAATAACATCTCTATTTAACTATTTAATTTTAAAAAGAACTACCTTTAATCATTGAAGAATATTTACTTCAAGCCTCGCAATACATGAAAAATACAAACCCAACTCCATAGGACATATTTCTTACCGTGCCTAGACTGGGTTCTACATTCATATTCAGTGCAACAGGTCACTGTGGCAGGTACTCAATCGAAGCAAAGTAGACCTGAATTACTCTTAATACCGAAGCGTCACCACAATGATAGATCTGGCCGCAATCAAAGAAAGAGCAAATGTGAAACATGGGTTCGACAGTCTAAATCCTCTCTGACTGGTGTTGAAACGCTCCTGCTTTGTCCTCATCAGCAGACTGAGCAGCGACAACCGGAAGACGATGCTGAGGTGGTACCGCGGCACCTCTGTACCTATGGTGTATTGCCAGGTTTTCTATGGCGCAGACCTCGTTTCAGTTTTACGGCACATTTTCTTTTACATGCATTCTATTACATTACAATATTGATTTGAAACAAGATATCCGCTCAGGCCTACCCGTACTCCACGTTGTTTGACAGTGTCACACAACTATTCAAATGCGGCTAAATACATTTGGTTGACGAATACTCAGGGCAACTTTGCTTTCGATAACCACATTATTATGTGTTGAATGATTTCCACAGTGGTGAACGAGTATTGTTGCAATATTTACTTACATTTATATTTCAGGAGGACATTGCTCTTTGGTATAGAAGTAAATAATTTTGTGACAAAGTCATCAAAACTCTTTCCTGTCCATTTACTTTCTAATGCTTAAGTTATTGTAGGCGTATTCAGTATCAGTACCAGTCCAATCTTAAATTAAGTTACTAACTAGATAGATGGTAAACACATTTATATTCCAATATGTCCAGGACTATTTGAGCCACACTCGTGTCCGCTAACTCACACTTAAATTGTTCCTTAATTTGAACTGGGGCTTTAGCAGTATACTGGTATTGACGATAAACTTGATATTAAAAAATGAACTTTCAATATTGTGTCAAAAAATTCACATGTGAAATAATATGTAGCAATAGCTCAATTTAAGGTTGGACTGGGAGATCTGCACACACAATAATTTAAGCATTAAAAGTTGCAAAATTGCAACAAGCAGCATTGAAGCTGTTATACAAGCCCAGCTGTAAATATGAGGCCTGATGTGGTTTCCACTTTGACAAGCACATGGTGGACACCTATAACTTCAACCCTCATTTGTGGGCATGTTTCTTTTGCAAAGTTAGAATATATGCAGTTTGAAAACTGCCCCCCGTAAGGATGAGGAAGGTTATAGCATGTGAACTCCCCAGGAACCTATGCCAGCTCTGCTTTTAACACAATTTTTCTAGCTCTGCTTGAAGACAAGTTTTGCCAGCTCAACGTGCCTGGTTCGCCCATTCCCATTGAGGACTCAGCGCCCACGCTAGGGACAAGAGCAGACTGCAGCACATTGTGCGTTCTGCTGAGAAGGGGATCGGTTGCAGTCTGCCACCTCGTATGTCTCCAGGACCCAGAGACGTCCAGGTCGGATCAGAGCTGACCCTTCTCACCATGGTCATGGACTGTTTGTCCCTACACAGGAACAACTTCTTCCCCTCGGCCGCCAGATTGTTTAATTTGTTATTTTATTTTATTATGTTTTTGTTCATGACAGCACTCTATTGCAAAGCACTTTGCTAGTTGGAGGGATCCCCATTGACCATGGCAATATAGAAGAAGAGAGAGTGATGTCGCTTCTGTGACAGTAGGTCACAAACCCAACGTCTCTTCTCTTTTGCAGTATGGCTCAATCTCTAACTGTCTAGAAATAGTGACATTAATGTGGAATGTGTCTTCGAAAAAAAAAAAAAAAAACTTCATTGGATCATTGGAATTCATATTGCTTGTCTCCTTTGGTTACTGCAGAGATTGCACACAAAAAAGGAAGTGAAAGATGAATCTGAATCTGAATTGATTGATTGTGCCATTAGTATTAATATTGTTATTGTGACATTCTTTTGCCCACAGAAAGCATGAAGAGAAAATCTGCAATTGTGACAGCTCTAATTTAAACATACATAAACACACAACAACAACAGCCATGCAGGTCTCCAATTCCATCCCCCGTCTTGATTTATGGTGTCAACCTGTGAGATTGCTTTTCGCAAGAGGAAAACCCTATACCTACCTGCCTCTTGAACACACACACGGATGCACACACACACAAACAAATGTGCACGCACAGAGACACAGCTTCATAAACCTAGTCCTGCCATCCATGTCAAGGTGAAATGGAGGTGCAGAACAAATAGATGTGCTCCTTGCAGGCCTATGGTCCATTGAGCACTGACCACAAAATGAAATGCACGCACATAAACATGCAGCCTTCCCACCCCCAAATATTGACTTATTTTTTACATTCAGGCTTCTACAATAGACAATTGCACCATAGATTTATGTCCCAAATTAAAAATGTCAGGACAAGAAAGTCTGAAAAAACATTGTTTTTTTTTTTGTTTTTTTAGTACAAAGTCCTGAAGAGTACAATCTTATGATGATATAAATGGAAAATAAACCTTGGCTGAAGAGACCAAATACAACAATCATTTATTATCACAAGTGGCGTTGCATCACGGACGAGCACCAGCCCTTACCAGACAGGTAAACTGTACCTGTAATACCTGAACACTGAATAATGTAATGAGCAAGCAGACTCTAAGACCTTGTCAATGTGCATTTGTGAGTGTGATAGAATTACAGTATTGTACAACACAGACCAGTGCACAAGATGTCCACTGGTGAATGGGCACCTTGTTATCTGTCCTCCAAAGTTCTTTGGTACTTGTATGGCAATACAACATTTTGGACGGCCATTCAAATTAATAAAGTAGCAAAATAGAAAAAGCCAAAAAGGCACATCAGACAGAGCTGACAAAATAAACAGTACAAGAATTGCTGAGTTTGCAAAGAGCTCATGATCCTTTTTAACCATTATGACAGCGAGAAACTCCAAGACAAGACCAAGACCATAGACTGCCAAGACTGAGACCACAAAAAGCAGTCTCAACACCAAGACTGGTTGTCCAGAGCTTCAGTCTCACCTGAACTACTTGTTCAATGCCTTGACTTCAGAGATAGCAAGACAGATTTTCTCTCCTCGCAATTAATCCATGTCTTCTTACTTTGAACAGAGGGGTAGTCGATAACTAAACAGACAGTAGCAGGGTCCCTTTCATTGAAATAATGTTTGATCTGATGACAGAAGTGATCCAATTGGGCACATTCAGGATTCAATTTCATTCTGATCAAAAAGGGTGGATCATGCTGACCGTTTGATCAGCATCCATGTACATAGAGAGTCTCTCTGAGGCTGGTTATTTTCATGCATTTGACAGTATTGCCAAGTCAGAGACGCAAGGTTCCGATAACATGTTAGCTGCATGAGTACAAATCTGAATTGGATAGTATATCTTTCACAGCATGTCAAAAAGTAAGAAGAAGATAATGTACTCATGCCACCGCTGGTACTGACGTGGTCACAGTGTTTTGACCTTTTTTTCCAATATGATTTTAGTAATTTTTCCACATTCAAAATGGGAATTTGTGAGTATCATGAGTATCTTGAGTAACTTGAGATTAATGTGTTATCTCTAGTAAAACTGAGTCTGTGTTATATATATATATATATATATATATATATATATATATATATATATAAACACACTACATTTTAAAGTACGATATTGAAGTCAATTCTCTTTCGCCCCTCTTATACCAACCAGTAGAAGACCAGGAAAAGTCAGACAACATGGTAATTTTGTGCACTGGTCATCCTGGTATTTGGATCCACGTCAAACAACCCTGTAATTGACATGGGAATTTATCTGCATCGGTTACACCCTTATGGCGTGAGAGCTCATCCCATTTTCACCAGGTAAATTTCACCACAGACAAATGGCCCAAACAGCATTGCAGAACTTTTAGCTTCACACCTACAGCATTGCTCTCATTAAGTCAGTCAAGCGTATGTTGTAGAAACATTAGAAATGTTGCCAACAAGCACAGCTTGACGATCATTCTTATCTTATTAGCACTGACTAATTTTTTATGTCTAATAACTATTGAGGGAATAACCAGACCGAACACACAACAGGATGGCGAGAGGCAGCTCAGCAGAAGCATCAATCACCTTCTTGGGGTTCAAGTTTATTTGCCTTCTTTTTTTCTCAGCAATACAGAGGACACAGGTGGAACAATGCAGTTGGGGGATGGAGTGGGAGCAGTGGAGAGTAGAGGAAGGTGACAAATGAGAGGAGCAGCTAGATCAGTCAGGATATTAAGATGAAAGATAAGAGAACTTGATTTAGCAGCAGGAAAAAACCCACCGAAAAAAGGACGTGCATGAGATGGAGCACTTGCAAATCATTTTGTGGCTGTGCTTTTGTGGATGGTTCTTCAAGTACGACGGCTAAGAAGACAAACACAATTTGCCAAACAACCAAAGGACCCCCCACTGTCTCCTCAATCACTTGTCCATCCATCCGCTGCTGCTGTCACTACCTATAACTATTTGGATGTCTGTATGTAGGTTACACTCACTTTCCCTTCTTCAGTGCTCCCTTCACTTCCAACAATACAAGACTCGTCTGACCTCTTCAGTTTCCACATATCCAATCAGGAGGCAGCAGACACCTCCTCCATTTGTCCACATGTCTTCATAAATTTATCCCGAGGGCTGCCTGCAACACCGTGCCATGCTGTCCTTCGTATTGCATTTTAACACGAAACCCATAACGGAAACATGTTAAATTAAACCACTCACACCACAAAATGGCCCTGTAACATCATTTTTACACATCTGCCTGCTAGACAGACTCACTCTCTCTGGGCAATCAGGTGCAAGACTGTTGGATTCGGCTCCATTAAAGGCAGATTATTGGCGTCAGAGCAGTTTAAAGGTTAGTTTCTCGACGTAGTTGATTTTCCACTTCAAACTTCCTCCAACATAACAGTCCAGGATTTCGTCATGGCTTTTGTGTCTAACCACAGACGGTCGTTCAGATTCTTGCTCTTGCTTCAGCTCACCACGAAGTGATGGAGAGCAGGTGGAAATGATGAGAGAGCTGGCTTCAATTTGGAGACAGCAACACTCAGATCAACAATGTTTATTTGTTATGTTGTGCCTGATGAAACATGTCATTAACCAGAGGTGAGTGGTTTTCCGGGAGAATTGGAGTGAGAATATGGGTGAGTGAAGGATGGAAGGTATGGGGTCGATTTGGGGGACAAGTGCAAGGTCTGCCATGTGCCCAACATTTGTGGGCATGTTTAACCATACTGAGTACCAATTCTTGAGAAGGCACCTTCTACATTTTGCTCTGCTGAGGACAATTTGCCTTTCCTCATAAGGTTTAGAGGTTTAAAACGTACGTAAAAGTAGTTTTATAATTAGGTTTAGGTTTTGTTCATAGTCCTGGTTAAGTTATGCCATTTGTTTTGGAGTATTAGGTTTAGGGTGAGAGGCTGGGGAAAGCATTATGTCAATGAGAAACCTCACAATGTCCCCACAGGGATAGCAATATAAGTGTGTGTATGTGTGTGTGAGAGACAGAGAGAGGGAGAGAGAGAGAGAGAGAGACACTGACTGTTGGCCATACTAGCAGCCATAATCACACAGGTTATTATGGATAATAAAATAATAAAAGTCAAGATTTCAGAGACTGAGCCTTCACAGCTCACACCATAACCCATCAACACGATCAGAAAGTTTCCAGTCCAGTTCATTGTTGGGTCAAAACTTATCAGTTAACATTAAGATTTACACCATGACAGGCTGTTACCGCACACACAAGACACCAGTCTACCTCCCCTCATCTCTGAACTGCTAGAGAATCAGACTGCAAGGTGCTGTGGGCTACGGTTTCCACGGCAACCAGCAGCCAAGAAAGCCAGCGGGATGTTTAGCTGGCATGAGGAGAGGAGAGTGTGCATGCAGGGTGTCTCTGTGTTCGTCTGCAAGCAACACACACACGCACACACGCAGCAACTCAGTGTGTGTGTGTGTGGTGGTTGGGGGGGGTGCATGTATGAGACTGTGTGAGGTACTGGCAGGGTGACAGCAGTGTGTTTAGTATGCAGCCTTCCGACTACATCTCCCTTCCTGCCTCCATTTGGCCCTCAGACACAGCATTAAAATGACACACACAAACATGCACGCGCACTCCGTCATGATGGATTTTCTACATAATTAAACCTCCATGGCACCACTGTGGAATATGCTCTTTTTAAGGGGCAGGACTGTGGACCGTTAACACCTGAGAAGACAACACATTGTATTTGCATGGACACAGGCATGTGCACAGGGGCAGGCACGCACATGCACACACAAACAGGGTGACATTACAGAGAAATACCCTGATATTTCCTCCTCTACACCTGAACCCTATGGGTGTATGAAGACAGACTATTTCTGTTTTGGAGCAAACCGCTTTATCACAGGGAAGGCATGATGATGTCGCTCATGTAATCTTTGGATTGTTTTTCCAATCCTTCCCCATACAGACCAAAATACAGAGATGCACACACAAACACACAAATGCAGCCTGCCTAAAATCCTAGCTGATCGGGTTGAGAATGTAACATTTGCCCTCATAAGTCTGACCCCGTTTCCTTAGACTCACTCACTCGAAGCCACACCTCCATAGCGGTGCAGCAGAAACATATTATTCTCAGCTCTAAAGTGCTCTGTAAAATACAGCCGTTTCAAGTGGTTTCGATATTTGAAATGTCTTTTCAGAGCACTTGTAGTAGTAAAAATACCAGGCCTGTAGGTGGTGTTGCAATGCTCAAGTAACAATCAAATACCTCCAATTTACAACAGTGGTGAAGCAGCAGTTTTCAACTCAAGTCACACGAGACTTGTTGAGCCTGCAGTACTTTGTGAATTGAAACATGACAATACCCCACTACATTTGGTATGACCGATATGCAACATGTCTCAAAATACCGTAAGTAATCACTAAAGTGGCTCTGAGTAACTAGTGGAAAACCTTTCAAAGACAGACGCACAGTTGCACACATTTCGGAAATTTCAGCCCAGGCTTTCATTTCTGATGTCTTTTGAATGGGCAAACGCTCGACCTCCAATCTGAAAGCCTCATCATCCAGAATTGTCAGTGGTGCTACGAGAAGGCTTTGTGAGTCATGTTAGCCGGCTATGATGTAGCCTTTACACTCCTCTTTCACAATAAACCGGTCCTAACATCAACCCATAGTGTTTCATGATGTGACTTTCCCAGATTCACAACAGTTTTCAGAGGCTGATTTACTGTTTGAATGAGCCTTTCCACTCCAACTTGAAGCGGTACCAGCACAGTGTGAAAAATAGAACCATCAGATGGCACAGCACATGCATATGAAGCTTGAGCCCTCTGCTCGCACAGTAACAACACAACGTGATTTTACAGGCTTCTCGGTAGGGATGTGCGACGCAACGATATGCACGATTATGACGTGTTGATGATCTGCCATCAGCACATAAAGCACGCCACCACTGGACCACTAGAGCAGAGTCTCCTCTGGAGTGATGAATCACGCTTTTACGTCTGACAATCTGATGGACGACTCTGGGTTTGGAGGTTGCCAGGAGTACTGTACATTTCGGACTGCACTGCGTGAAATTTGGGGGAGGAGGAATTATGGTGTGGGGTTTTGACTGCTTCATTTTGGACAATTCCATGCTCCCAACTTTGAGCAAAGAGTCCGGACCTGAACCAGATAGAACACCTTTGGGATGAATTAGAGCCAGGCCTTCACGACCATCATCAGTGTGAAGCACTGAGCACAGCTGGTGGCTATAGCAACAATGAACCACAGTGTAACAAATTGTCTGGAATATCACCACTAGGAATCAATGAAATTTATGAATCCCTTTTGCAGATACACTCTGAATTTAAACGTGAACAAACGTTCAAAGAAAAGAGTACCCAGCACTCAACATATTCAAACAAAGTCTGCTGCAGTTTCGCTATAGACATGAACCAGGCAAGTGGTCACATAACAATCTCCATAGATCATGCACTGCCCCCTTAGAGAACTCAGCATAGTTGAAATTTGGATTATGGATGAGATTCATCACATCTTGGAATTTTTCACACCAAGGAGGAAGTCTGCATTGATCGCTTCACTCTCCCCACTTCCAGTTCACCTCCTCATTGAGAAATAAATCTATCGTTCACCCCCGCCCTCCATAGCCATGAAACGCGCACACACAAACATGCTCAGAAAGACTAAGCCCTCCAGTAGCCATGTAGCCCCATATGAATAAATCCAATGCTTTATTGGTGCAGAGTGTCTCCAGAAAGGAGTAAGGACAGAGGGTGGGAAGAAGGAAGGGAGGAATAGCATCACAGCAGATGCTGAGAGCATCATATGGGTGGAGGAGGTGACCGAATGCAGCCAGACAATGAACTCACTAACGGCACAGACGACATGACAACAAGCACATACAGATAGCAAGACAATGACAAGACGAGAAAAAAACACTTCCGATAGTGAATAAGATAGTATTCCCATCTAAACAGCACACACACTACCTGTGGTATTACAAAGAACAACTTGCCCTGAGTGCCAGAAAAAAAACTGCCCGAGGTGGGCTTGTGGTAATGACATGACCAGCGTGGTTTAGTGGTCCAATCCAATCTTAGCCATCAGTCAGCAGTGACAGATTTGGGATATGAGTTAAGGAGCTGTTTAACTCAGGTGTTTGCTGGAGTGTGGTGCTGCAGAAGCATCAATACGCTCTCGACAGGCCATTTTCCCGTCATGTCAGCTTGTTGCTGGGGCAACTGCCACCATTTTACATTTCCTGTCTTAATGTCTTTAATGAACTGATGATCCAGGTTCGGTGTGTATACAACACCGTTTCTAAACTAGTTTTCTGAGGTGTTACATTCAACAGTGTTATCACAGCAGCGCATTTTCTATTCCTGTTCAGGGTCAAGCGCAAAGCCCAAATAAATGTCAAAACTTGACACCATATTCATCTCGGCGGGGGGGGGGGGGGGGGGGGGGGGGGGGGGGGGGGGGTCATTAGGACTACAGAGCGGAACTCACATCGGCATGATGAAACTGAAACAACGTACCTGTCCATGAGCCTGCATGGTGGTGTATGGCATGTTCTGGTTCAGAACCTTTTGCTTCATCAAGAGCATCCTCTTCTGTTCTTCACTCAAGTGAGCTGTTTGACCTGGGATGGGCCCCTGGGTCTGTCCTGGTCCGGCTCCCTGACCCCCACCACCTCCTCCACCCATGTAGGGGGGCATCATGGGGTTCTTGACCTGATTGTTCGCTCCCATAGGTGGGGTCATCCTCTGGCCCATGTGGTCAACCCCACTACCACTGAAGTGAGTCAGCGGTTTGGTGTTGTTGTAAGACAACATGGCTGCTGTCTGCTGCTGCTGTTGTTGCTGCTGCTGCTGCTGCTTGGTCAACGGGTTCTGGTTAATGCTAGTGGGCTGCTGCTGTCCCATCATGCCCATATGGTTGTGAGGGAGGTAGTTATTCATGGGGGTTTTGGGGCCATTGTTGGGAGTCATACCAGCCACCAGAGGGGCCTGTGGTGCATTGAAGGCTTGTTGTGGGTACATCATTGGGCTGTTGGGTTTGTCTTGGTTAAAGGGACCAGCGTTATAAGGGCTTGTGGGGGGTCCTGCCGGGGACCAGTTGGCAGTTTGCTGCTGCTGCTGTTGTTGTTGTTGTTGTTGTTGTTGCTGCTTCTGCTGCATCAGTTTGGCCCGTTGTTGGGCTGCCATAGCTTTTAGTTGCTCAGCAGGCGAAAGCTCTGGTGTTACGGGCCCTACTGGCTGTCCTCCAGCTGTTGCCGGGCCTGACACAGTCTGACTGACCACAGGGCCCGCATTCATCACAAACCCATTCCCAGCCCTAGAAATTGCTTGCGTCTGGGCCTGAGTCGGAGTCTGAGGGGACCGAGCCACACAGTTGTGTAGAGGAGAACCTGATGCCATGGCAACGGCCGGAGATTGCTGCAGAGGTTGTTGAGGTGGAGTTCCATTCGCAGTAGTGGCAAATTGAGGTCCTGAGGATGACGGTCGAACCTGACAATAAGAACCAAAAACACAAGATAGGTCAGAATATTTTTCTTTATGAACAGACTTCCAATCCTGATATTAAAACACTTCCACAGAGGTACATCACACTGATATAGCTTCGACATCATTTTTCTTGTTTGTTTAACCTTCAACCATAATTGCTACCACTAATAATGTGTGTTTTTTATATACCTTCACCTTCCATTAGGGCTGGTCAATGAATCAAATTTTGATCCTGTTTTTGATTATGTCGTCCTACGATTCTAAAAATGTGATAATCGTCATGAAACGATTATTTAGCCGGACACCCGTCTCCCCATTACGTCATTACGTCACGATGCACGCAAACGCTGCACCACGCCTTGTCCAGATGAATTGACCGGTGGGAAGCTACTGTGGAGGGCACAGTGAGCGCGCTACACAGAGTGAGCCACTCAGTGCGAAGCTCCGCCTGTCAGCAAGAGAGCTCGAGCCTCTATTTACACGGAGTGGGGGACGCTAATATTAGCCACTCTTAGCTACCGACTTGGTCGCCATGGTATTCAGAACCTCCGAGGAGCAGACGCTCATCCAGTGTTTCTGAGTCACAACAGCAATGCTAGCAGCTTGTTGGCGATGTTTCAAATACCAGTGATTATTTGGAAGTGGATAAATGCAGAACAATCGCTTGCGCTCAACCTGAGCTCTCCTTGTCATTCATCACGCAGGAAGAGCATATGTATAGTTTTACAATCAAAGTAGTGACTTCTTCCAGCACGAAAAAATGAATAAAAAGCTTGCAATAGGACTTTGCGTCCCAGCCATGTGCCTGCTCAGCTCCAAATATTGTCTCCTGTCTCCACTGTTCTCTGAACCCTGACCATACAAATTGACGACGGTTCTAGAGAGAAATATTTAACCTACATGAAGAAGGTTAAATTATTTAAATTTTACACATTGTTTTATTATAGTTCATTGTTCAATAAAGTTTGAAAGTTCAATGACAGCTAAATCTTAAGTCGTGTAGTAATCGTTTGAATAATTGTGATTACGATATGAAGCAAAATAATCATGATGATCATTATCATTTTTGCCATAATTGCCCAGAGAATGTTTCAATGCCAAACGCTAGCTTCGAGTTAGCAGGACTCTCATGAAAGCTGCTCCAGCGAAGTAGAACAGCGGATATTTTCCCAAACACAAAGCGACCCTAACATTTGATGACAATGAACAGTGATACGTGCATTTAAACTGAGTTAGCACAGTTTAAATGCAAAACTAACCAACCAAGTAGTTAACCAAATGAATGTCTGTTCAGTCACTAGATAACTAAGCTTCTAGTTATAGTCCTGGCTTGCATTTACGCCAGGTTTTTTGAGGATTCATTTAGTCATCTTCAATATGGGTCAGTTAACAGCCTCAAGTTACATTGCCTGTCAGACTGAACAACCTGAATAACAGTTTTGGCAGACTACTGTCCTTGAGGACTCTTTAACCACATTACTCAAGTAAAGGTTCGTAGTTCAGTGTGTAATTTGCTTTTAGTGAAATTGAACTCAATGCTGCTTTTGCCATGTTGTACAGACAGTGTTGCAATGTTATTCCCCAGTATATGCCATGTCACTTAACTATACCTTGTTACAGTCGACCAATCTACTGTGGAGGACGAGGATGATGATTCTCTCACAGACTCAGAAACTATGACGCTGAAAATTCTGTGGCAGCTCTGAGTGTCTTCAAATTATTTGTTGAGTAACTGAAATATATTTGCATAAATATGTTACGTTATTATGATATAGGGATGGGCAATAAGTTATCGTACATGATATACAATTCTGCATCTCACGATAAATTTGACAAACATGCGGCACACTCGCTGCATTAAACCTGCATACATAAACATGACAAGACCGTGATGGCGCGCTGTACTCTCTAGCTCTGCGCCGTCTGACAGCCGACACCGGCGTCTGACAGTTGTGGAGAGTGTTGTGGACTTTGATAATGACAGTGGATCTGTCTGTGGATCAGTGTTTATTTTATCAGACCACGTGGTCCTAATAGGTTTCCTGACACAGTTGTCTGCCTTGGTTCACACCAACACATGCAGGTCTCCCTCTGGAAACCTCTCGCTTCTTAGAAACAAACTTATCGCTCTAATTAGCGACAGCCATGCTCTCACCATTGTGGAAAACTCCCCAGCGCAAAAGGTGTGCGTAAGTAAGTATTAAAAACTTTTTTTAATCATTAAATTACTTGCAAAACAAAGAACTCAAACTAAGTGAAAACACACAAATTTAAAAAAAATCATAAAAAAAGGAACCAGGGAAAAAATAAAAAAGAATTTGAGTGAAAAAAATGTATGGGGCTCTACACTACGTGCAGACTTAAAACTACACTTCACTCTGAAGTGTCATCGTGACAGTGGAGTCAGCAGAGCCAGTGATACCAAGTTCCCGTTTTAGCCCTGGACGTGACATAAACATGTCCCTGTCCAATACAAAACACCCCTCCTGTCCAGTTATGACCAGACCGTAAAAATTATGACACAGCACACTGATGCTGTGGAGGAGCGTCATAATTTGACACGTATGCACGCAAGCGCAATAAGAAGCATTGAGAGGACGTTCTGTAATACACACAAAGCTGGTTCACTGTCAAGCCCGTAGGCAATCTGGCAGTCTTCATGTGATCTGGGGATGTCTTGTCGTGCTTCTGCATCAGCCCGCGCCACACCATGCCGACCAGTGGTTCTGCCTTCTGTAGAAACCAGCGGTTTCAATTGAAATTAGGGTTGAGTGAAGGTGGTTGATGCCCAAAGTTACACATCTGCAGCGCGACATCATGACTCGCAACATAGCACCTCATGATGTATCTTGAGGATCATTTATCTTTTTTTTTTTTTTCAAAAAAAGACCCTTCTGGATCTCTCTCTGTAGCAAAGTATGGATAGCATTGTTTAGAGTCATAACCTAGCCAACAAAAAAAACATTTTAACAAATATTTGTTGCATCTGTTCTCATCTTTTTAAGACTGACCTGTGGCGAGCCCATCGGGACTTGCTGTCCACTCTGGGAAGGCTGTGCAGGGGGATTAAGCGATGTGGCCAGCACTGCTCCACCTCCAGGAGCCGTGGCACCCCCAGGCGGTTCCGGCGGTCCAGGTGTCTGATTATTTGCAGATCGTCCGAACTCTGCCTCCTTTTTGTCCTCAAAGTCTTCGTTGAAGAGGTCATGCATGTCGTCTTCGGGCACGGTATTGGTCAGTTCGTCAATCAACTCCTGCCACTCTTGGTCATTGAGGTTGATGTCCGAGAACAACTTGTTTTGATTGGACAAAGACTGCGGATCCGAAGACTCCATACCACCCGCATCGTCAAGTGGCTCTTGCTTCAAGTCTTTCAGCAGACCAAAACTGTCCTCCAGGTCAAGTGAGCCATTGAGCTTCATGTCTGGAAGATGGTTAACCCCATTCTTGGCAAGGTCATCAGATGATCGGTTCACATGGTTACCATTGCTGTTTGTTGTGTTTCCAGAGGATGTATTGGTACCGCTCAGTAACGGCTTAATGTCCGTATGATGGTGCAGAGGAGAAGGAACACTGTTGTTGTTGGGGAGACTTGTTATTGAATCCAAGCCACCAGGAGCCTCCTTCCGTACCCGTTTGGTAGTTGGAGAGTAACTGCCTCCATCACAGATGCCGTTCTGGTCTCCATTGAGAGGAGAGCGTGCGCTGTCCAATTTCCTCTTCACAGTCTCCTGAAGCTGAAAGTGAGAACAAGGGAAAACTATGAGGATTGAATATCAAACACAAGGATGTGATTTAACTGCAATATTGGCACAATGAGTCACATGACTGCTCATGTGAGCCTTACAGCCTTGTTTGCCATATCTACATGGTTGTAGGTAAAGTTCTGGCTAAATGGAAAATGAAAATATGTAAAAACACAAATGTAAGATATTGACATTGCTCTACTGGCTTGATATGTACATCAGGCCTGGCCAACCCACGGGACCCAAGCCGCATGCAGCTCTTTGCCCAGGTTGCGGCTCTTCACCAAATGAGCCGCCAACCAGCTGCGGTTTTGGTGAAGTTGCTGTTGAGGTGATCGTTTATACAGGAAATAAGTAAAAAAAAAAAAAGTAAAAGCCATTCCGGCAAAATTTAAAAATATTGTATGCATCACGTTTAACTTTGAAACATAAACAATACGTCTTGCCGCACGTGTGCCAAGCCCCTCCATTCAATGCCAATGTGAGTCGCAGTCCTCAGACCTCAGATCCACAACCAACACAAACATTACTTTGTTCCACGCTTCACTTTGTCATGACCTAAACTAAACGTATAGCATTTTTCGTGTATTATTCATCAGTGATTGCCATGACGCCTGTCAATTCAGTGGTGCAAAGAGTCAACATGATACGCTCCAGTCTGCAGTGTCGTTCACACACACAGAGCAGGGCGATGTTATTGCCGCCACGAGTCAAGCAACGACAAATTAATGAAATAAATGGCAAGCTCATTTTTATCAGTGTGTATTTCTAAGAGGATCACGGAAAAGTGCCTTTATTTAAAAAATAAAAGCACAAGAGAGATATGCCGGACGCGAACCGGCAACCTTGTGAAACACAACTTATCAAGTATTAAGCGTGGCCTGTTTCGACGCCGTTACGGTGACGGTGTACAGTGTAATCCAAGCGTACAGTGTTGAAGTTTTAGTGCATCCCTATTTTGTTTTATTAAGATTTTGTTTCATTAGATCAAGTCATAGATGCCACATTGATCAGATTCTGCGTGCCTCAGCATTTGGACCGTGGCTTGGTGCTGTAATATTAATCCGTGGTTTAAGACCTTTCAACAGAATACTATCACTATATTGAGAGTTAGTTCGGACCAGAATCAAGTGAAGGATAGAAACAGGGATGGGGATTCTTCTTCTTCTTCTTCTTCTTCAGTGGTTGACATGGCGTGTCAGGAGGGGAATGAGCTAGGGGTGGGGCTTTGGACGCCCTGTTTCAAAAACCTAGCTAAAAGCCTGCAGCATCACTTGGTCAATTCTGTTGTTAGCCAGCATGTTTCAGACTGCGGTGTTCATTTCTCAACCTCTGCTCCTTCCTAAACCAACTTGTTTTATGACTTACTGCACAGCATACAATTGAGTGACATAACAAAACAATGACAAACTCAGTTTGAGGCAGCCAACAGATTTCGGGTGTCGAACTCAAAACCCAAGGTCCAAACCCAGCCCACCTTTAAATACAGTTTACTGAAAATCACGTTCAATGCCATTTAAAGTGCAGCATAAACAACACCAACTCCAATACATGCCGGCATCATACTAGGTGTTAACAATTGGGAGTGGAGAGGAAGAGGTAAAATTATTTGAGAAAGACAATGCTCCAGAGACAAAGAATTTTTAAATAGTTTAATCAGCTAGAGTGCTGTGAGACAGGTAGAAGAATAGCGCGCTGGGAAAGCAAGCATGAGAAAGAGCGAAGAGGCGCAAGTGAGAAGAGGTTTGTGTTTTTTTCCCCTTTTGCTGCTCTTATTTTTTGACATAAACACCTCCTGACAAATGCTAGAGAGCCACATGAAATCAAAGGAGGAACACATGCATTTGATGGGGCAGATGGTCCCAAAGCCACCGTTAAGTTGAGGAGCAACCAAAACATGAAGATAAAGGAGGAGGTGAAGAACTGAAAAAGGTAGAAGGGAGCAAAGAGAAAAGAAGGTGACTGCAGGAGTGGTGTGCAGAATAACGACAGGGAGCAAAGGATGAGAGGGTGATCAGAGACAGAGAGAGAGACACACACACAGATGGAGCCACTAAGGTGCTGTTGTTATAGCAACCTGCTGCTCTGGCGCTTTGTGCTCTCTACCCTCCTTCTCCCTCCTCCTCTTCCTTTTGTGCTCACACTCCCGCTCCCTTATACCCCTTCTCTCCTCTTCACCGCGTCACACTTGCATCTGCTGGGAGAGTAATTGCAAAGACACACCAAGTAGCTGCTTTCATCTGTGCATATGAACCTCCTCTACCATCTCACTCAGCTTTTTGCCTGAGTGTCTGCTGCTGATGACCAGTGCACAGGACAGCTGTGCATTGTCATTAATGGCGTGGCCAAGAACACCACTGCTGCCTCCATCGCTATTCGTAGTGTACTTTCTCCCATGGCATCTGCTGTGTTCCACTTTTTTTGTTTATACTCTCACAACCTCGGTCACAATCAGTGTCAGGCTTTTAGCTACAATTTTGAAACAGGGCATCCAAAACCCTGCCTTCAGCCCATTCCCCTCCCGACACACCAGGTCACTGACTGACAGGCCAAGTTGCTTTGTAATAATGAAACTGCAAACATTTGTCCAAAATTATCTTTTTATAAAAACAAACATCTGAGTCAAATGATCAATAACAGAATGAACTCAGTATCTGTTGCCACAATAACACTTTCAGATGCAGGGGTCTCCTGGGCGGTTGTTTTACTTGACTTTTACTTTTTTCATGTAAACCAGTGTGATGACACTATGAGTAAGGCACTATATGCACTAGTGATTTATGGCGATCTGTTCTGAATGCAGGAGGGTGTCCATTTTTTCATGTTTTGCAGATTAGGGCGTCCTCAGGACACCCAGATGTCCCCCTAGCTGAAGCTTGATAAGCGGTGTTTGAGCATGCCTCCACCACATCCCCGGAAACAGTGAAGGTACTTGTGGACTGTCACTAGGAACAGACTCGCTGTCACTGCGTGCAAAAGCAGCGCCACTTTCTGTCTTACTGTACGACTGAACATCTTGATCAGAGTGTGAATATTCCACTTCAGAATCTGAGTCGATCAAATTTGCTCTCTGTTATGGTCCAATCTAACTATGATCTCCCGAGTGCCCTCAACAGTGGTTTTCGAACTATTCAACTATTTACTATTGATAGAAACATGCTCAAAGTGTCAGAATTAACTTAGAGGTGTTATGTAATTGCATCTTGGCTTGTTTAACTGCAGCAATATGACTTGTTGGTTCACTTGGTTCAGTTGTGACTCATGCTCGTCTCCGCAGAAACAGCGAAAAACAGGAAGACTTGACAAACTGCTTCCTGTTTGGCTGTGTAGGGTTCAGGCTGAGCAGAGTCTGAGAGAGAGGCTTGGAGATGTCAACAATCTCATCAATCACAAGTACCTGTAGGAGAGGGGGGCTGGTGGATCGACCAGCGCTGTCACTACAGAAAGCCAGTGAGTAATGTTTGCTGGCTACAGCAGAAAAATCTAGAAGCACAAACGGTTGAGATAATAAAATTAAAAGTCCCCTTCAACCAGTTTTCTCTTATTTATTTCAAGAGTGCACTCACTTATTCACTTAGCATTTTAAATTTGGGTTTAACTGGAATTAATGCATGACACAGTTGTCGTGTGGGTCTAATGTCACGTCCCCGGACAGGACCGTTTCAGAACGGGGAAGTCTGTTTGGCAAAAGGACTGTGCGAGTAGACATGGAACAGATCTGCCACGTGTTGCCACACGGTTCACAAAACGGGAGCATACATACAGCAGACAGCTCAAAGGCAACCACAACAAAGAACTTGAGCTGGAAGACCTCTCGTGACGGGTCCTCTGTGTTGAGACTCTGTTGCAAGTCGCATCGTGGACAGCTGTACCACATGAGTGGTTTAGGAACTGATCATGCAGTTCATTTCTAGATTTAAGAGGCAAAGAAAGACATCACAGAAGTTAGTTTAATTAGTTTAACCACCCTGAGCGTGTTGTCACTGTGTGTGTGAAAGCCAAGTGCTGTTGTGTATTTTCAGGTTTGTTTACAACTTTGCTCATGTCAGTGCAGACACATTTGAGATTTGTAAGAATGGAATGCGGCACAGGAGCAGTGGATGAGTTAGCAAAAGAAAAAAGGAACTGTATGTGAGTACTATATGTGGCTGAACAATTTCTCCCTATATATAGAACAGCAAGTCCTTCCTGTTTCTGGAGATGTACCATCACACTTGAAGAAGGTGAGGGTGGCAGATACAAAGGGCCAAAGAGAGAATGTGTGAGTAGGGGAACTGGTCAGGTGAGAATCTTTAGTGAATCAACAAAAATATAAATGATTAAATAAAGACCCCCAATGTTGGAATCTGTGGATTTTTTGACATAGCTTTTGTAAAGAGTAACATTTAGTCATGCAGGATATTGAAATTCTACATTCCTGTATTTGTGGTTTTTAGTTGACAGTTGCACAGTTCAAAAAGTCAGTTCCAGACCATCCAAATGCTAACTTCAACTTGGCAGACATCCCTGATTGTGAAAGTCTTCCTCCAGCCAGTTTACTGAGTGTAAAAGTATGTGCCTCCAATAGTCTATTATGTGTGTAAGTGTGTGTGTGTGTGTGTATTGCAGTAGTGTTGTAGTGCACTTACAATACTTCCTTGACATGTGAGAATACTTATGACCTACTTCATATGGTGTGATTTAATGTGTATCACGTGTGTATATAGTTTTTGTGCATTTACAGTATAAGAAACATATGCATCATTCTAAAGAATGAATTCTAACATTAGCTGACCTTGATGTACCTTCCATTTTTATTTGAAGCCAACAATATATTCAATCTTGTGATAAGTGTTAATGCAATAATGGTAAATGTGAATTACAGCATGTCTGTTTTTACGATTGAATTGCCACCAAGCGGGTCCGACGGCCATGAATAAGGCTGTGAGCTCATGTGCACTGCAGAGTCAGTGCCTGAGACGACTTGTGTCTAGCACTTGGCCGACAGTACAAAGAAGTAGGGGAGAGAGCAAGACCAGCGTAGACAACATCAAACACAATGCTGCAAAGAGACGCAATACACATCTTAGACAGCACAGGATTGCAAGCAGGATTCTTTGATCGAATATGTCCAGTAGCATATTAAATGCAACACATTAATCTAATTGCTAGTATTATCACAAAATCATGAAGCAGGCGATTACACAGCTTCTAAAAGGCGTATAAAATATAGCATGCTGTCTTCATTATTTGTTGTAAGAGTATTACAACGCACCCAGTCCTTGCAAATGTTTTGAATCAATTTCAGTTGATTTGTGTGGAAATGGCAACCTTTTAAAGATATTTTTTTGTATTGATAATTTATTCCATTTAGTCAAAATACATTAAAAATGAAATTCACATTTGTCATAAATATGCTCATGACTTTTTGCTTATCTTAGGCCAACAGAGAAGGCCTTGCAGGCGGCCTGCCACTGATTTATTCATGTCGTAACGTGTGTGTAAGTCAGCACGTAAAATGTGTGTCACTTTCACCCATCCAAAATGTCAGCTCACGCCAAAAAGAGACGGTGGAAGGTGGATACCAAAGGCAGATGTTTCCGCAAAATATGAACTACTAAATATTTATTTACTGAAGTGAGAGGTAAACCCACTTGTTTAGTTTTTGGAGAGTCATTGCGTTTAAAGATTACAATTTAGTCGACATTACGAGACGAAAATCGTTAAAATACAGACACTTGACTGAGGTCGAGAGAGCACGGGCAGTGGATGATTTGCTTGAGTTGAAGTTGAAGATGAAGATGAAATGCACATTGTTTCTTCTCCCATTACCTGGAGTGTTGAAAATGCACCCAGTGATGTTCAGCTAGAACTCATTGATCTGCAGTCTGATGCAGTGCTGGCAGACTAGTTCAAGTCAGCATCCCTGCTGGAGTTCTGCTCCAACTTCAAGGAACTTTGCAAACCTGAGGAAACATGGTTGGTTCTGAAGAAGATTCCGTTTAGATCTGCCTATATATGGGATCAAACATTCTCAGTGATGAGGTTGAACAAATCCTGATACAGATCCTCTCTCACTAATGATCATCTTTCAGCTGTTCTTTGCAACTCCACTTATTTATTTAGGGACATTTTTTGTATAAGTTCACTACCGGCACTCAGTTTGTGATGGGCTGCGGCCAGAGCATCTTGGCTTTTCCCTTTCTCGTCCACCAGCTTTCTCGTCCTGCGCTTGTACCCTCTGAGCTGTGGGGGGGAAAGAGAGCTGGAGAACAATGCCTACAGTGAGGGAAAGATGTTGCTATGGTAACAGATCACTCTGGCATGGAGGGAGAGGGCAAGCTATTTGACAGAGACACCACAGTTTCACTGGCTGCACACACGTGTCTATGTGAATGAGTGTTAAGTGTGTGGTGATGAGAAGGCATGCTGAATGAGAATGTGTGCATTTCTGGGTGGGTGTCAGAGTATAGCCTTTGTGAGTGTAATGAACCCACTTTGACGTGTGTATGTGCAAGTGGTCCAGATGTTAGCTGTGTAAATCGATGGCCACATGAGCCACACACCCCACAGACTTCAGTCCCAACACCAATTTCCCTACTTTTGTCCATCTTTTTCTTGTATACTGCAGCATCCATCCTCCTGTCTTCCATCACGGTAACCATCACGAGAGACCCCGGCAGCATTCTCCAAGAAAATAAGGCAATTTCGGTGTCAGCTACTCTTTTTCCATTTTAATTCCACTGTCCATAACTAGGTCAGGGGGCAGCAGACTGTTGTTCCCCATGGGCTGCACCATTCTCCTTGTGGGTGTGTGCGTGAGTGTGTGTATGCGTTTACAAGTATTAATATTCATATGTGGTCAAATCTTTGACAAGACACAGATTGTTATTGGGTTAAAATTTGGTAAAGTGTCCTGGTTAAGTTTTGCCATTTGTTTTGGATGGTTAAGTGTGAGAGGCTGGGTGAAGCACTATGGGTTCCTGCCAGTGGCGGAGCAGCACCCGCCGAACTCATGCTTGACTTATCAGAGCATTTGGGAAGTCTGTGGTCTGTTTTTTACTTTTACATTTTACTCTGGGTGCACTGATGGCCATTTTTTTGGCCAATGCTGATTGCCAACAGCCCCAACAGGTCAATACTGATTTACGCTGATCGTTATTTTCTTTTTTTCCCTCAACTCAATCCTAAACTTTTTTTTTTAGATTAATTACACAAACCTACTAAGTAACAATATTACTGAACAACACAGTGTCGAAAACATTGCAACTTTTAAAGAAAAGGGCTTAATCTAAAATAAATGTTTTAATCTCTTTTCAATGGACAATGAACAGATCAAACCCACTATGTCAACTCATCACTTCTTAAATGGCGGAATGATGCCTTATAACCAGAGAGACCGCTCTTCTTGTCATCGACTACGTGTCCAGGGAATGAGTATCAAACAACAGAACGTGCTTAATTCGATAAGCGTTCCAATTTGATTCAGTTCAATTGATTTGAGGCCAATATCTTGTTCCAATGCTGCTTCTGAGACTGCACACCTTGCGAACAGCAATTCAGTTGTCATTTTTCTTGATAATAATGTATTGTCAAATGACTGCCATCGTGGATGGCTGGCTCTCATGTGTGCAGTTGCAGGTCAATTCTGCAGGCAGGGTTCAAGAATCACAAGTTGTGTTCTTTTCTGGAGCCATGCCTGCTTTGTCTTGTCATTGTGAAGTAAAATTTTCAAGCAAAATATTGTTTCTCATCATGCATAAATATAAATAGCATCTAATTAAAATAAATAAATGAATTCCACCCCAAAATCCGCTGGTATTTGTCATTTGATCGGCCCAACATGATGTTACATAAATGCCTATATTGGCGCAGATTGACTGTAGCATCCCTATATATTACATATATTTTGCCATGGGATAGCACGGACCCTGTTGTTGAGAACTAGGCTTCTCCATAAATCATAAATTACTATATCATATTACTAACAGCAATATGATAGCCCTCAACACCACGTAGGTCATGTAGGCTTCCATGAACAGCATTATCCTGCTCATCCTGAAGAAAAACAGCTTCAGTGCACACTACAAATTCCATCCAAATGTTTTGACATTTTCAGCAAATCCAGTAAAATGTACAAAAAGTAAACAACTTTATGACTGATTCCATTTGTTATTATTCTGTGATCATTGACAGCAGAGTTCATTGTGAGTTGTGGTCAGAGTCTGTCTGCTGCAAAACAAACACCACACTCGACTGATGTTTCTTTGCTGTTTCCCATCCAGAATAGCATTAGGCAACACCTACACGGCGTGGAACTTTTTCCTATTCGATCATTTTTCAAAACAAAAACAAAGCTGCTTCTGCCTTCCACTGTTTACCAATGATGTGGTTCAGCTTTTATTACGAGTCAGAGGCATGAGAGACATGAGAGAATGTCCGGGGACGCGTGTCCAGCAGCTCTGTGGTCACCTGCTTCATCGACACCACAGGGAGTAATCAGCTTGAATTTCAAATCCAAATGTTTATGTTTGAATGTGGTTTGACAAAATAAAGACGAAAAAACTGGTCTTCGTGAAGCTTCTCTGAAGAGTATGTGCTGCTCGCATGTCCAAAGCATGTCTTTAATTGTTTGCTGCTTATAATGACACAGTGGTGGAATTGTGTTAATATTGACAATAACCTCAACAACTGTGGCCAAATTTACATTAATTTGAAGTGCGGCAGTATCATGGTGAAGTGGTGACTGGGCCGTGAGGTCATTGTTTATACGCAAAACTGGTTTCCACCGAAAAAAAGTTGTCATTTCTTTTTATCAATAAGCAGAAAATCACATCAACCAAGTGTGAAAACGTCTTTGTGAATTGTTGACAAAATCCTTTTCCATTCCAGTTTCCATTCGTCTTTATTTTAGCTATTTGTGAAAAGAATAAAAATAGGTGGATGGAAACCCCATTAATTTGATTTCACTGATATGGATCTCTCAATAAAGGGAAAAAGGGCTAACGTTAAATAACTCAGTAGTTAGTTATTTTACTTTATAGTCCTGCAGTTTTTGGTACACACTATTCTGTAATAAACTGTGTCCTTCCTTGCATTAAAGAGGAATCTGAAATGAGTTTTTTATCGTTCATTCTCGTGGACACACACTTTTACTACCACAGACTGTTTCCATAATGACATCACAAGCAGGTTTGTTCAAGTGATTCACAGACATATCAGTACTACGTGTTAGCGGTGCTACAGCTACCACGTTTTAACAGTACTCTGCTCACAGTAATGTTCTTGACATGTGAAGGACACTTTGATATCAGCAAACTGAACTGCATTGACTGGTTAATCTATGTCGAGAGTGTTGTGTTGCAGTTTAACCATGCTCCTGCATCGTCTCTGCAGTTTGTCAACCAGGAGACATCTATTCATATTTTCATTCATACTTTTTCAACTTCACACAGCTTCTGCTGTCATCTTCTTTTTTGACCGACCATGCCACCATGTGCTGAGCCAGCTAAAGGTTCTTACGTAGAGCAACTTGACCCGTGATTACCCAGCGTACATGTATTGATTTGCTGGCCCAGAGCGAGAGTGTGTGCATGTTTGTGTGTTATTTTCCAAAGCTCTGAACTGTAATCAGCCCCTTAATGATAGTAATCTACAAAGCTCTGTGTGGTTACAACAGCTTGTGTGAAACTCGACCTGAACATGTTCAGCAATGAACACTGACCAGCAGAGTACTTCAGTAGTCAACTGAAATCAATATTTTATATTTTTTTATATTATATTTTATATTGCTGCACACCCATTATTGACACCCTCAACATCAGATTTTCCATTTTAGGTGTGCACCGAAATGAAAATTCTTGCCTGAAAACAAAAATGAGGTTACTTAATGTTGAAAATGGAAACACCGAAAGAACTATGAGGCCATTTATCAGTGCCACATGCATTTAGGGTTATGTGTGCTTAAATCACAAAAATGAATGTATTGAGGTCCCATACAGTAGTATTTGAGCTTGAATTATAAATCGCTATTATCATATTTTCATACATGCATACATGTTGTATTGGTCATGTTCTCAGACACGGTTGACCATTTGGGTTGCACGTTTGATACGAGAGACAGTAAACAAACAGGAGAACAGTCTTCGTTACTAAAATGTCCTGTCCAACATTGTTTTTAAATAAAGTACTTTGGTATCCTGGAAATCCATTCACACTTCATATTCCTACTTTGTTTCAAGTCAGCTCCAGAGCTCCTTCGGTTTTAAGGGATGATTTCAAGTGGTGAACGGTCCCCGGTCTTAAGAGTATTGGGACACACTACACTTACACGTGAACGCGCAAAACTGAGCGTTGCGGTGATAAATGGGACACAGCCATAAGTTGACACAGCCGAGTTGTTTCAGTTCTAGAACTCTTTCGGCTCAAAACCTTAAATGCACAAAATTTCGTCACCAAATTTGGTCAATGCCCACTCTCCTATAACAAGGTTCATTAGAGCAACTGCTCTTGCACCAAAAACAACATTCTTTTTAGGGATGCACTGGAATTGGTTGTGGATATTGGCATTCCAAATCTGAAGTCAAAACATGGCGTGAATGACTTCCATTCTCCACACATAAGTAGAGTTGTGCTAGAGGAGGATCAAATCATCACATAAACGACTACAAGTGATATACTACTGTCAATGTTGCATGTGCACACATAAAGCAGGCGAGTCAATTTGCCAAAAAAAAGAGGTCCGGTTCTGATATTATGTACCTGCATAACTAATGTGAGAGTATGGTAACATATTTCATTATTTAAGCTCAAACACCGAAATAGAGACAAGATAAGTCCCACAGTGGAAGCACTGCAACGTCTAAATGATTTAGACCGATTCCACAGAGAAATTGTTCTTTTTATAGCCCACAAATATACATGAGCTTGACAAGTAGTCAGTGACATCTAGTTTGTAAAAAGAGATTCTGGAATTTGAGTCACAAGAGTTTCTGAACATAGTGAAGTGTTCATAATCGCATACATCCAGACTTAAGCCTAACTTTTAAATACAAAGGTTTAAGGGAATGTACAATATATTTATTATTTTAGATCATTCAGTGACTTATTTTTAGGTGCTGTTGTAGAAATCCTGCATGCCCCATCTTTTGGTTCAAAAGCACATCATGCTCATCCTCCTCCAACAGCCAAAAGAAAAATAAATATCCAAAATTTGTCTATCATATTTGTCAAATTATGTAAAACCAGGCATTTAAAAATCTTTGATTCAAAAGTCCCAATTTATAGACCCAAGAACACACATTGAAGAGTCACAGCAGTCCTACTGAGGTCATATAAATGACACTCAGAGCACTTCCTCTCGGTTGTTTCCCTTCCATCTGTCTTTTTCTGTCTTGTAGTACTGCCCCCTAATGGTCACCTTAAGACACCTTCGTCAATATGTTAGCTACAAAAGAAGAAAAATTATGTGTAAGGCCAGGTGTCGCAGCAGAATATGTGAATACTAATGTGAATTTATGTCACAGTAAAAGTGTGTTCAGATCAAAGCTCAAGGCATCCATAGGTTCAAACAGCCAGAGATGCATGTCCTTAATGCTGCTCGAGCTGAGCTATGATGGCCATTATTATCCTGGAAACTTGGATGGCTTTTATCTGCTCTCTGACTCCACAATGAAAAGTGGAAACAGTGTGCGTGCGTGCGTGCGTGCGTGCGTGCGTATGTATACCTGAGGCTGGCTTATCTCTCTTTTTCTCCCCGTTCTCTTCACTGGTCCTCCAACCCAATCTGTAGCAAGTGCTCCCAGGCCATAAACAGCCCCACACATGCTAGGACACAGCACTAAGGAACACCAGTACTCGGCTTTGTTCCAGTACGATGGATCAGGGGTTCTGAGGAACCATTCATGCAAAAAATAAATGTGTGTGTGTGTGTGTGTGTGCGTGTGTGTGTGAGTGTGCAAGAGAACATACACACGTCTAATACACATACAGACACACTTCATAACCCACACTGCCCTTCCTACCAGACTGTCGCTTCTTAACACCATCACTTATTCATGGTAGTGAACATTAGAACAGGACTCTCCCTTGCTGCACTTTCGTGTGTGCATGTGTAAACAGATAAATATAGGATGGGGTTAGATCATGACGTTAGTATACTTGGTTATGGTGCCACAGTACTAAAAGATGAGGGTAAATGATCAATTATAATTTACCCTCAGAAGGAACAAGGGAGTGATAACCCTGAAGACGTCTCATGGAAGCCTCATTGTTCTTCCCTTCCCCCCCCCACTCAGCCACATGTAGCTTCTCTTCTCCCTCCTTCCTGTCTCTAGCTGGTCCAGGATACGACAAGCAAAGCTCTTCTCCTCCCACCCTTGTTTTCAGCCAGTCATGTCCTTCGTTTCAACCTCCTCACTTCTCTGGTTTCCTCGTTCCTGCCTTGTTGTGAGCCAACGTGATCCCTGCTGCTCCCTCATTCCTCCGTCAGTGCCCCCAACTCCATTTACTGCCAGATTTACACATTGTGGTCTCTCCTGGTGATGGGCCATTAAACATGCATAGGCGCGCACACAACACTTAGTCATGGCCTCGTCTGATCAGAGTGGTAAATGTATATTAATCTGGAAATATAGAGAGATCTCCTGTTGGTGACAGAGGCCCTGCCCACATCTCCCGACCAGCCAATGAGAAGAGGGAATGTTGCTTTCTCATTTTACACTTAAGGAGGACCTGCTCAATTGTCACTGAACGGTAGAAAGAACATGATGTAATTTTTTAAATTCTACTCATCAGATCAAAAATAATAATAAATCGAATAATAAGTGGACAAATTATAGTCCACACATTTTAAACTAAAAGTAAATCCCAGAGACACACATAACAAATATGACAAGAGAAAATTGAACAAATTGCATAATGCTGAAAATGTGACTTTATGGAGCTTATAAACACAGAGAATCATTAATATGATGCCCAGGTTGTCAGTAGTGAACAATGACATATACATCATTGCATGGAAGAGTAACACTAGTTGCTGAGGATATATTCACATGTAACAGGCATATCATGATGTTTCAGGATGGTTACAACAGGGTTGATTTGCACGTGAATGCCCCGTGCCCAGGTAAGACTGGGTGACAGGCATCCTGGCCCTACATTAAAATTCCACATCTGAACAGTGTTACATCTGAATACATTCTGGACGACCATTGCCGCTCTATGGAGCTCATGCACATTTAGATGTGCTAGAAGTACATATCTGGCCACAGTCATATCATTAAACAATGTAAGGTGTCAATTAATTGTCTGAACACAAATTACACATGCAAATCAAAGATTGAGGTTTAAACATTAAAATCGATCACACTCTGAATAAAGACTCATAATTGTAGTATTGATTGTTGTAAAAAATATAGTTAAATTGTACTTGGCCGTCATATTGGCAGTAAATTGTTTAGTACAATCATGCTTATGATGGCAAAGGTCCCATCATAAAATCATATTTGGAGTAAAAATTGTGATCATTAACAATCATTTAATCAGTTCAGAATGATACAAATTAAATTCCTGACATGTACGATCTATCGATCCGTCTGTCATATCCCCTCAGAACTTAACACTGGCTTTTGCAGCTCCACCTCAAGTGTCACAACTGACCCCTCCTCTAACTTTCCCTCTTTGCACATTGGCCCTTTGCACGGGTCAGAGCCACACTGTAGAAGGTTGTTCGGTTGCAGAAGTTGTAATGGAAAAGGGCCAAAGAGTAATTCCTTGATCACTTCTGGGGCCACCTCCCCACTGGACATACCCAGAAAACATCCCAGAGGAGGCAACTAAACAAGGTGCCTAGGTCACCTCATTTGCCTTCTTCCAATGGAGCAGGGCAACAGTTACTTGGAGCCTCTCCTTGGTCGTCTACGCACCTCACCTTGCCTTTTGTATCAGGTCATGCTTCACCTTGCTACAGCATCCTCATTATTGAAGATTCTGCACCAATTCCGACTCTAATACATGAATATAACCATGCCTGTTGAACAATTGGAAAATCGATGGTTGGCATTGCAAGGTTGTTTCAATTTACAGCTGCTTTAAATCCTGCTAGGCGTCACTGCATGAATAATGCAGTCAGCAAGTAATTCCTACCACTGAAAAGATCATCAGGATATTCATAACGGAGATTTTCAAGAAAATAAACATTTTGCGAAGGAAAACTGACCATCATCTCTTGTGGCTGTGGCCAGCATGTGGCTAGCAAAGATATGTGAAGAGGCCGGTCAGCAGTATTCTGATAGGGACTGTTGGGAGTCAGCACTCGCCTCCTGAAATGGAGCACTAATTATCGGAGTACCTTATAAACAGGCACAAGCACGTGCTTGCACGAGACTAAACTATATTGTCCCAACGCCAAGATGGTCACAACATCCCGGTGCCCCTGAGGGGAACTGATTCTGAACCCATCCCTCAAGTCATTCATGCACACACCCACCCTACAACCGATTACCAAGAGTAAGAAAGAGGATTGCAGAGTAGGTGGGGGTGGGGCAAAGGGTTTCCTCTCTGGTAACAAGAGCACTATAAGCCAATTAGAATAGCCTCCAAAGTGACTGAGACACAGGGAGCGAGCGCAACATGCTGTCTGATGGACAGAAGTGTGTGCGTGCGTGCTTGTCTCAGGTTGCACTCTCCACGCTTGTAGCTATAGCTTAAGGCTTAAATACATACGCACACACATTCACGCACATGGCAGACATCCACAAGATCCCCTCCCTAGAGGTCCACCTCCTACACACGAAGGCATTCAAAAGATTTCTTTGTCCAGCTATCGTGCCAGAGAAATGGAGGAGAAAGGCAAGAGAAAGGGGTGAGGAGGGGAGAGAGAAAGATGGAGGAGAAAAAGAGCAGTAATGGATTTGGAGAAAAGGGATGAAAACTACAGGGGGGAGAGAGAGAGATGGAAAACATGGATCAGGGAGCTGGAGCGCCACGGAAGGAAATCAGGGGAGAGAGCGGCTGAGGGGATGAGAGTGAGGAGACAGCCAGGCTCCGGCACCGCTCTCAACTCGTTTGGTCCAGTTCGTCTCGCCAGGCGTTCCTCGAGATACATTCCTGTGGCTGGCTGGGCCAAAGAAAGAGAGAGAGGAGAGGAGAGCAAGGGGAGAAGTGTCTAGGTAGATTGCAGGAAGAGAAGAGGAAATTAAAAGACAAGAAAAGCAACAGATTGTCCAGCAACTACACAAATGACAAGGGCTCATTAGTACAGTGTTTTTCAACCTCTTTCAAGCCACGGCACGCTTTGTTCATTGAAAAAATCCTGCGGCACACCACCAACAATATCTTGGCCAAAGCAAAATTGTGCTTAGTTGAAAGTCCCGTAGAAAATCCCTTAAAATTTGAGGCAAATTGTAGCTGCTGACACTTTCCCATGCTATTTGCAGAAACAAATGGCAGAAAACGTATTTGTTTAAAAACGTTTCCACAAAGGGGTGGGCTATACGGCAAAAATATGGCAATAACTGCTTCAATTTTATCACAATGTCTTTTGCATGGGGTGAATCTGGCTTTCCAGACACATCTCGACATATCATGACATTCTTTGCTCCAGCTTGCTTCAAAACGATTCTCCCTCTTTTTGGAGACAACTTGAAGTTGTACATTTGACCGGTATGTGGGAAGAGGAGCATTGCGCACAACAGTGCGTGCTGCAAGTGATTGATGAGTAGCGTCAGCATACTGTAGTGTATAGAAAGAATGTGACTGAATCTATGTAGTCTTCTCATGTTGATAGCTTGTCAACAGGTTCTAATTGTTCATTGTTTATTGGGTGAAACTGGATCATTTCCCACAGCACACTTGACAGTCTCTCATGGCACACTTGTGGGCCACGCACAGCTGTTGAAAATCACTACATGAATAGACCCATGGGGTATTTACCAATGCGTAGGCCTCACTGTTGCTGGCTTCTGCAAAAAAGGGTCTCTAAGCAACAACAACAAAGTAAAAAAAAAAAAACACCTATGACCATCTACAGCAGACCTGGGCAAAGTGCAGCCCAGTGGAGAGAGAGTGACCCTTGAGAGCATATTCAGACAAGTTTTAAACTATTTACAAATATCTTTTAATGTATATAATATAATCAGCTTTTATTTTTCGTGTCTCCTTGCCTGAAATTTGAGTGTTACATGTGTCCTTGTTATTCAACAGTGACTGGTTGAGTCGTTACTTTACAGGCAGCTGTATTTTACCTGTTTATATTTGTGAAGTTACAACACATACATTTCATATTCAATAATAGTTTTTGAAGTTACACAGAAATATATATGACTAGAACCTTAAGTGATGCACCAACATAGTAAATTAAAACTGTTGATTGGATAATCTCAACCCAATAAAATTGTGAGATCCTACAGAAATTTAGATAGTCAGTTGAGAAATGGTACTAATTATTGTATGCATGTCCCTCCGTCTTCGCTGATAAACACATAACAAACCTCATATTAACTGTGTTTTGCAACTCACGACAACAATGACCTGCAGAGGTGCAGATTTTGAGATTTTCAGAATTTTAGTGCTGCCCGGAACCAGAAATGATCAGATGAGGTTAGAATGGGAATGGGGGAGGAAAGGAAGAATTGAAAAGAACATCCTTGACAAAAGTCATGGAAAAGTTGTAATAGTACACCAGTGGAAGAACAGAAACCGATTTATAAAGACACCAGTGATAATTGATCAATGCAGTCAAAATGAGAACATAATGAACTCAATGGTCTGAGTGAGGAGAGTGATATCAGGTCTCAGCTACTAACAAAAAGCAGAAAATGTGTCCTTCAGCCAGACTAAACCAATATCTACGGACATCAATGAGCATTGTGTCATAGAACAGACATTTATTTTATTTGTGTGTGTGGTACAGTAACACAATGTGATGAGTGACAATTTTGAAAAAGTCAATGGACAACACACCAAAACTTTCTTTGACATCGACAGTCTCCATGCCTAGATACATGTGTGTGTGTGTGCACATGAGCATGTGTCCAAACAACGGGCATCACGTGAGCGTCCCTCTGTGGGTTTGTTGCAAGCACCCTGCTTATGCAGGTGGACAGAGGTTGTGGAGTCGCCCTATGTATATGTGTATACGTCCGTGTGCGTACCAGTCTCTTTAGTAGACTTGCACTAATCCTCTTAGCGTATGCTTGAAGCTCAGAGTGCATTATGTAACCCCTATAATCCAGCACCACATCAAGACAGACAGCAAAAGGTCGAGGCAGCAGTGAACGTCACTGCTACACCCGTCCTTCAGTCTGCAGCTACGACCAGCCAACCACAAACCTCCTTTCATGTTTGTTGTTGATTGACACCTAAAATAAGCCAATGGCAACCACCTGGGAAGGAACGTAGCGAGTGAAACAGACACTCACACATACAGAGCGGAGAGTATAAACATAAATGACGAGCGTACTGTTGGTGCAGAGTCTGCATGTTCATCTGATTTAGTGGCCACAAAATATGAAGACCAGAACGAGGTTGCGCAAAAATTATGGCGAAGCAAAGCAGCACAACAAACTACTTCCATCAACTGAAACAATTCCACTGCCCACTTTACAAAGAGTGTATTGAGAGAAACTGCAGCCCTACATCGTCTCGATCTCGAGCATGCTCTTCCTGGATATGAAATTTTGTCCATAGTGTTCATCCCTCGTGCAAACATTGAGAAAACAGTAAGAGTCACAATCATTTGGAAAAGATTCCAGTCTCGCTCTCTATTCCAACACAACACATGCCACCCCAAAAGTATTGTATGTCATAGCGACAAACAAAAACCTGCATCCTCTGTGACCATTCTGAGACCTCATCAATGGACGTCAGAAATAAATGGATCTCATAAGTCCGCTATGTTGGTTTACGAGCAACCCATGTAGACTGCAGGCGATGGTGATCCGCACTAGTAAGTTCTGCTTTATAGTCCCATTTATTTTACATTAACATACATTTGAATAGTTTGAATTTTACCCCTAGACTAAGAGAATACTGTGTGTCTGGATCGATCACAGAGGCTGGATAATGGTGGGAATACAGTATTTCCACCAAAACAGGTGAGTCACTTACAAAGTCTCACACACGCACGCACACACACACACGGAAATAAAAACCTTTCTCCAAAGGGCAGAGATCATATTAAAAGACAATCCTGGAAACTATTATCCAAGATGCACACACGCACACTCCAGGTCTGCTCCCTGAAACATTTCGTATAATTTTTGCTCTCTTAAAGAGCATTGATAACAGGCCTTAAACATGCGGGCAAATGAAGAGCACACACACTCCCACCCTCACAACTGGCTCAGCCACTGAACATAATTACAGACTTGTGAGGGCTCTGAATAAAGAGTAGTAGGAGGATGAAGGTGGGAATCTGTCTTGTGATATCTTTTAGTCATTTGGAATTTAGCTTCGCAGTAAATGATGGCAATGAGAGCTTCACTTCTGGATAACAATTCAGAATGAAAACATCAAAGTTAAAGCAAGTCATATCACAACACTGATGCATTCTTGATGAAATCAACCAACAGGTAAACACACACTTGTCAGGCTACACTGTGCAACTACTACGCCTTTTAGCAAACATTTATTTTTCACAGAGAAATATATTTTGCTTTGATGACTCAGTCATGAGAACAACTCAATGCCTTGAAACAAGTGCTTGACGTACCAGGCGTGTATTCTATCTTAATGAGTATGATTATTAGTGATGCAACACTATGAAAATGTCATGCTATGGTTATAATGACCAAAAGCAAGGTCACCATTATTGCAATGATATTGTTGCCATGTGCTCAAATGTAAAAAGAATTACAAAGAAAAAGGTTTAACACTGAAATTATTTAATTTATTCATTAACAACAACAATGTCCAAGTGTATGACAAGATTCATGTCACTGTTGAGGATGAAGAAGCCGCTCCCAGCATCTTTGGGTCAGCTGCTACATGTCCACTCTGTAGGTGGGCAGTGACGTCATGACATTGCGCAGTTCGAGTTGTTCCAACAGTGGAGTTGTGGATGTTTCCGAACAAGAACAGCATGATGTAGCACAGATGACTTCAGGGCATTAGTAAAGTCTCCATTAGTGCGGTGACAGCGTGAATATGTGCAAAATCTGCCCATTACATACTGACGGATGTAATGGGCATGTGAGGAACCACTGTAGCTGAGCTCAGGAGCAGACCCAAACGCCAACACCATAAATAAAGCACTTCAACGAACATACAGTATATTGGGTGTGTTGTAATGCATGCAGCTCAGGTTCACTCCGCCATGATCAGTCAGTCAGTCTCAGTTATTAAGCGCAAAATCACAATTTATTGATTTGAGACAGACACCGTTTTTTACTGGTAATCACTTAAGCTAATTGAGCAGTCAAAAACATGATTAATTGAGGAAATATTCTTTATATTGTGTATCTTTGTGTTATGTTTCGTAACTTTTTCATTTAGTGAAATTTCGTGATTTTGTTACATGTCTTACGGTTTTGTATTATGTAGTAAAATGCATTTGGGCTCATTGGCATCGTGTGATCTGTGCTCAAATGAGCATCGACCTCATGTGACGTGGTCTGTAATTGTAGAACTACAACAGCAAACATCGAAGTATCTCGTTTTGAGATAATTTTCTCCATACTTGAGTTTGAGGTATAAGTTAAACTACCGTATTTTCCGGACTATAAGCCGCAACTTTTTTCTCGCGGTCTGAACCCTGCGGCTTATTAAACAATGCGGCTAATATATGGATTTTTAGGGATATTCCAATCAATCGGTCACCGATTATGAAAGGCTGAACTTGTTGTGATCTGTGAATGCTGACCACTGCCTGTCATTGCCGGTCACAAAATCCGATCACATGTGACAGCAGCCTTTCTGATGAGGCACCGTCCGCGGTTTGTGATGCGTCCGCTCCTCCCTGCCGACTCGCCACTCGCTTGGCAACGCCGTGTCTAATGCGGAAGCTTTTTTCAGTCTGTCATGTCAAGTTTGCATCCTGCAGCACATTCACGTTAAAAGGTGCCACAAATTCAATACGATATTTAAAACACCAGCACTTGACAGAGCACAGTGAGTTTTCTGGTGCTCATGAAAGTGAAACTGCAGGAACCAGGGGTCACTCGCGGACACTCGCCGGTCTGAGTGTTCAGAACGTGAAGCATATTGCCCGAGAAATAATCATTAATTTCACTGCGCCAGATGAGCAGCCATTCTCAGGTGTCGTTTTAAGACGGAATCAACCACGGCCGAATCCGCTGCAGTCTTGTGTGTGTCAGATGCAGCGTTCGCGGTCCACCACCTGAATCTGAAACGTTTGCAAACGTCCAAAGTGAGAACTTTCATGAAAGAGGTTGAAGACAGCTGCTTCAGCTGAGTGCTCCTGTCTCTCGGAGCATCCCGAGTTTTTACAGTCTAATGAGCATGCTCTTTGCTGGCAAAAATATTGAGCTTCGTCACATCAAACCGATGACATCACGGGCGTTTTATTTACCTTTAAAGCACTCAAATTGCGCTGTTTTCGCCCGCGTGTCCGCAGCTCTGCTAACAGAGACGATCTACTGGAGGGTGAAAACAGCGCTTTTTGAACACTTTAAATGTAAATAAGATGTGAGGAGTTCATGACTGGAGTTCAGAACATTGGCAAGATTGTTTCATGAGTCACTCTGGACACTGGACCCCGTTTTCAAAACTAGTACTAGAGGATTGCTAGAAGTGATCCTCATGCATTTTCTGTGGCACAGACAGCAACAGTGCACCCGCGGATTATAGAGCGGTGCGGCTTATGTATGAAAAAGATCCATTTTCCTTCTTAGATTTGGTGGGTGAGGCTAATATTCCGGTGCACTCTGTAGTCCGGAAAATACGGTACACTCTAAGTCTAGGTCATTCACATACACACACAAGCGGGAGTTGTACTTGTATGTTCCTCATCATTTGTAACCCACCCACTACTTATTGTTCATCTATTTTTAGACCTCTCTCTCACTCTGTCTATTTATAGACCCCCAATGTTGTCCAATCAGAGTAGTCCGTGAGGGCAGACACACACACACAACCCTGGCTCCACAGTTTGGGGGACACTTTCTGTGCAATGTGCACTCACAAGCTTTTCTCCAGCAACCATCACAAACAGAACTCGCTTTTTTCCAAAACTTCTCTGACTGACCAGGGATTACATTATTCTCCAAACACTTTCTTAAAGCCCAAAACACACACGTGTACACACAGGCACACATACATACACAAACCTTTGACATATCCTCGCCGACACACAGCCTGTATGGCTGTCTGCATCAGTCGCTATGACAACAGCAGGAGAACAATCCACAAAAACAACCACTCAGAAGAGAAAGGGGGAAGCAGAGGGAGAGACAGACAAAGAGGGGAGTGGGAGGGTCATGCGTACGTGCAGCTGTGCCCACTCTGCATCAGTTCTTTTCCGACTTCGCTTACCTTCATCTGCCCTCTAGAGAAAAGAAACAGTTCCACAAACTGTCGAGTCTTGGGCTGCAGCGAACGATTACTTTTGTTGTTAACTAATCTATTATTTTTTCGATCAGTCGACCAATTGCGATTACTTTTGTTTACATCTGTTTGCTTAAATCACCTCAACTGTGATACTTTGACACCATACATTTTAAACATGTACTGTATATTAAAATAATGACATATAATCCAAGAACACATAACCATGTGAAGCATGAACTATAAAACAGTTGACAGAGAGCTCCAGTTATTTAAAACAAAAGGTCTTAATTGGTCCTCCAGAAGAATTTAAGATCATCAATGTTCATATATGTATTTCATAAAACATATCTGATCAACATGCTCAAAAGGTCATATTTGAATAATAATCTAAAACGATGCCTTCAGTATAACTCCCTAATTCAGTTCAGGGTATTATTAGGAGACAGACAGAGGACACTTCGCTACATCAGTGTAAAAAATTACTGAAGAAGCGCAAATATTAGATGTGACATCATTAAAAACAAATTCAAGCTCCTCTCACAACAACATTTAGCCCCGGGCTAACCAAAATGCCTGGCGTTAGCTCGAGGGTGTGGTGTCACACACCAAACACAAAACAGCCTTTGATCACTGTACCATGGCGTCGAAGGGGTTTGGTCATCCTAAAGATGCATTATCTTTGCATACAAAACAACGCTACACTTTTGAGCACTATGGCCCGTTGTTGCTCCAACTCCTCTGTGACTGTGAGTGCTGCAGTCAGCCGGTGGAGGTGATGTGGAGCCGGGGGCTCGCAACAGCGGCAGCCAGTTGAGTCGGACCTCAGTCAGGAACCAATTAAAGGAACAGAAATTAGCATATCTTAATGATTCCAGAGAATCAGATAATTTTTCATTGCTTCAGAATAACAACCAGTTCTCAATGCTCATCACACGGGCTGTGTGTGTTTACAAAAACCGCAACGCATCATCAACAAATCGTTGCATCCCCAGTTCAGTCACATTTCCAGAAAAGTTTCTGACTGCACCAGAAAAGGACAGAAATATACTAAACAGACAAAACGGATAATCGACACTAGAGAAAGAAAAAAATTAACATCATAACAAAAACAATGCAATATACATACGTCGTCAATTAACCACCGCTTAGTCCTGTTCAGCGTTGAGGGGGATGCTGCAGCCTATCCCAGCAGTTATTGAGCGAGAGGCGGGAATACACCCTGGACAGGTCGCCGGTCCATTGCAGGGAGCACGCTCAAACCCACGCGCACACACACACTTGGGGACAATTTTAGAGTGTCCAACTAACCTAGTGAGCATGCAAGGCGAGACTGCCATGTGACCGCCATGTGGCCATCTACGCAATATACTAAAATAAAATCTAACAAATGCCAAGAATGGACAGTGAGTCGAGTCACCACCACTGTGATAGCAGTCAGCAGGAAGGAACGATGGAATTAGTCCCTCATACAGCAAGGGTGGATAAAATGTGCAACCCAGCACTGACATGGTGAGAGAAGTCATGGAACGAGAGCAGGACACTGTCTAGCACGGAGGCCACATCTGCCACTAGCCATGGCTCGCTAGCATCATGCCTCACTCTCCCTTAAATGCTGGACTATCGCTGACAGCTCGTCGTTCATCAGGCTGTCATCATTGATGTTGCTGGACAGAGACTCCACAATGGTGGCCTCACTTGATGCCCAGCTCCAGTGCGACTCCCTCGTGTGTTCCTCCTGGCTCAGTTAGGTCGCATGACCAGCAAGGAGTTAGGATGTAATGCTGACTGTGTTCCGTAGTGTGGACAATCACACAATAGCAGAGTCTCCAGGCGCGAGGGTACTGTCCACGTTGGGTCCAGCATATCCACCCCAAAACAAGACAAAAAATACAACAGCAAATCAAACAGAAAATACATAAAAACTCAAAGAGCAGAAGCTGTTACAGATGATTAAAAAAAAACGATTAATATTACTATTTCAACACCATAATCTGAAAAATATGACTACTATATCATGATAACGATTTTAAAAAGACAATATAACAATATAACCCACAAATAAAAGACATAACTCAATTACCAAAACATTTTAGTTCAGTAAAAAGTTACAGAAAATGTCAGAGAAATTCTTAACTGGTAATTGTGGGGGAAAAGAATGTAGTTTGTCTGGTTGATCCGGTCGAGTCAGGATTTTTTTAGTCCTGTCTTAACTCTAGCTATTTGTGTCGACCCTCCAACATTCATAACAAGCATCAATATGAGTGGCCTTTTACCACATACAGTGAAGCAACATAGATTTCCTAAGTTAAAAGGTCATTTCATGTAGGTCTGCCTTCGTCTGTGTGAAAGAAACAATGTGCAGTGTAGTAGTTTCACAAAGCTACCTTAATTTCAAGACAGGAGATGCAAGATTGTCTTTAAAAATATAACACACATAACAGAAAGTGTAACATGATATTCATTAATGTTCCTCTGACTCAGAATGCGCACAGTCTGACCACAATTGTATTTTGGGATCAACATAGTGACTAAAAGAATTGTTGATAGAACGGCTAAAGCACAAGGAGGAAAGGAGAAAGTGAGTGTAGTTGGGGGACAACCAGCTGGTGTTTTTCCTTGGTTTGGATCGTTGTTGATTCTATTTTTGGAATCATTCAGGAAGTGATGTATGGCCCAGGCTGCTGACGGTGTATTTAGTTCAAGTTAACAGCACTCAGGCAAAAACAAGTCGAACTGACTGTAACAGGGAGATGATGCCTGCAGTGAGGAGACAAAGCAGGGGGGCAGAGGAGGTCTTTATGGACATTACACGTCTGAATGAGCTTTTTCTGTCACCACATTCTTGAGTCAGCTTCACTGCAACACTGAACATACCGTTTTTCCTGCTGAAGACACAGCCCATCACTGTACTCTTCACTAGTGCATGGTAATCTCATGACACCATGCTTAATTTTCTTTTCATCCACTCACTGTGTGTAAAACAGTTTGAATAGATATATATAGATATATATAAGATATATTATAGAGTAGGTTATGAAACCAACAACTTCAACTTTCAACTTGTGTTTTTTTTTTTTTTTTTTGGCAGAACACAAAACAGCAAAATTTCATCTTGTGTTTAATGTAACTGACAACATACTCCTTCACGAAGTGGAACTTGTATTATTGGTAAACAATATCTGGGAATACAGCCGGATTTTGCTTATATAAATAATGGAAGATAATTATTAAATAAATTATATATTATATAAATAATGTGCAAACATGGGGTGAGACAATTACTTGAATAATTTGAGTACTGAACAACAACAAAATAGGTTGTTTTTTTTCAATCCGCACACTCAAGTCACAACATGCAAGCAACAAGTGAAGAGGGAGACGAGTATGGTGGAGGCGAAAACGGACAGAAACTATCATAAGTATTGGAGCATTTTCACCTGGATGTTTGGTGCAACAAAGCATGCCTCATCATCATAACCGTACATCTTCGAAGCTGCGTCAGCTCCATCGCAGGCTTCCAGATCGGAGCAGTCGAAAAGAAGAGCTGCTGTCAGTTCGGCCTGGACAGGCCGCACACAACAACATGCAGAGTTGTGTGCCAACTCCACACAGAAAATATTGTAAGGGACAGGTGCATGTTTCTATCTTTCACAGTAACTTACTGCATTTCAATTGGTTAATATTCAACAAGGTCAAGCTGTATGTGTACATGCATGCCACCAGTCAAAGGCTTGGCACCGTTTGATATTTTTAAACATATTGCATTTACATGCTGATGATATCAAACATATGAAACAGGATCGAAGTAGCCACTTTTCACTGTTGACATTGCAAACCCTTGGCCCTCTCTTGATGAGCTTTGTGATGTTTTCACTTTAGAGGAGTGGTATGTCAGGTTTCAGTTGCAGAATTTTCTTGCCGTCTTAATGGGTTGGAGACAACCAAAAAATTTTGCCCACTCCTCTACAGAGTGATCAGATAATGTTGAGCCTTGATTCCATCCCAGCAGCCAGTATGGCGGAGTTAACCCAGCTTGGTTTAAGTGTCACACAGATGCACACTCACCAGGTTTCAAGATGTGATCAGCTCAATAAGTTGTGTGAAGCAACAATCATTTCAGAAAGTTTTTTCCAGATCAGTACTTGAGATTTTATTGTGAATAGGGATGTTCCGATCTTGATCAGCCGATTTCAGCGTGTTCGGTAGTTTCATTTTTTCACATCATGTACACAGAAGGTCTCGTCATTTTGATTAAAAATTCATTGTCATCTGCCCTCTGGCTGATCAGTCTCTGTGATCTGCAGCAAAAATCTTGATCGGAGCATCCCTAGTTGGGAATGCACTCAAACACAACAAAATGTTGCACATTCTGTGATGGACAAAATAATATCATATAAATATAGATTTATACAAAGATGGAATGGCAGAGAGAAATGAGTCGAGTCAATGGGTGGAAAGTAACTAAACTGAAAAAGGTGTACAGTTCTGGAGAGTCACTGCAATCAGGTGCCGGCTCTTATTGCATGCAGAGAGCTGTAGGCTTTTACAGGGAAGAAGCGGCCCTTCAATGTTGTCGCTTTGCTGTTCTACTGCTTTCTTGAAGAAGCTGTACAAAATGCCAGCGCACACCACCACATTTTCAAGCCTGCAGTTTCAGACCCACAGTTACAGCCCCGGAAATTGGAAAATGAACGTTTTAGGCCATGAAGTTTTCGGGTTATTATAGACATGCTCAGTGTTTGTTAACAATGATGGATGGCCAGTACTGTTGTTCGTCCAGAAATTTTACCCGCACAAGCATTCAATGATGAGAGAAAAAAAAATAAGAATCAATAACCTGCACAACATCAACAAGTGGTCTACTTTGTGTTACTGAAAAGATTATTGAACTTCAGTACGCAGCTGGAATACCAGAGCTCACAACAACTGCATAACAACCAGGCAAAGTGTTAACCTTCAGACAAAACATTCACTTGAGGGGGGGACACACAAAGATTATCAGGCAGTTTTGGTCACAGTTCAAGTTCCTGAACCGTGATGCGGAACCAGCCATTCTCACCTTGTCTGTTCATTTAGGTGTATGGGCAGGAAACTTTAGTTCCGCGGGTTGTATTCCTGTCATTTACTTATGTTTCTTTCAGGATTCTTCAGTGAAAAATTAAATAAGTAATGAAACTACCATCATCTTGTCCACTTCCTTGTCGGGGTTGTATTTTCCACTTATTGTGATGTCTCCACTCTAATTTCATCACATGTGATCTCGTAAGACTACAATGCATCTTGTCACTGCACAGACAATAACAGAATGTCCCTTCCTTGCGAAATAAACTAGCATTTCTGTTTCGTAGGCAAAAAAAATCATCAGACCAACACCTGTAAAGTGGGTGGGTACATTTACAGGCAAAATTTATCTGGTATTGCTTTTGTTTGCGTCGGAAATGTGACACCATCTGGTGTCAAACAACCAATGTGGAGAACCATCATCGTACTACAATTTAGTCCAGAAGTTTACTTTTGGATCAGGACACCAAAACAATCGCTTTCTGAAATACCTCAGAAAATGACAACATTTTAAACAGAGGGAGAAGTCAAGCTGTGTTGAGTGTGTGTGTTCTTGTAGAATATTTCAAAAGCGTGGGAGGAGGGGAATGTGGTCATGGCCTCACCAAATCAAAAACATCCAGTATGTGTGCATAGAAATTTAAGCACCGGTGTGAAAGCAGCAAATGTCAACATGAAAAAGCAACAAACCAAAAAGAAGCATGGCACACAAAAATGAAAGCACTTCTGTGAAGACAGAACAGAGAGGTGGACGAAACAGCATGCTGATGATGTCAAGTCAACATGGCGACGTCACACTCTGTGAGTGTGTGCGTGTGTGTGTGTGTGTGTGTGTGTGTGTGTGTGTGTGTGAGTGAGAGAGAGCATAATGGGGAGCGTCAGCTCCATGCCAGCTCAGAGGTTTAAATATAGCTCTTGGGCAGCAGTCCCAGCTGACATTAACAAGGCAAGAGCCACCAAGACCATCTACGCTACATTAGCACTTTACTAAAGCTGAAACAAGAGAAGCCGTGCTCATAGGAAGGGCGAAGGGAGGAAGACCTCGGATTGATGAACACTCAGCCGCCCACACTATGGCCTCTGCTGCCAAGTGTGGAGTAGGACAACAGTGAGTGTGTACTAGTCTGCATGTGAGAGAGAGACATTCCTGGGCGAGGTTGGTGCCAGGGAGCAAGCAGAGCTGAAGGCAGACTGTCCCGCGCTACAGTGTTTGAGAGCAGCTAACAAGGCGCACATAGTACACAAAATCCTGCAGCAACACAGACCATTAGGTAACAGCAGTTCATTACGTATTTGCCCAGGGAAGTCAAACTCCCCAATTCATAAAATGTGAACATGCAAACTTTTCAACATCAAAAAAAAAAAAAAAAAACAGAAGACTTTACATTACAAGTGCCACATGTGTTTCCTCTGCCATACAAAAATCTTAGGGGGAGAGAAATTTATATGGCAGGGTGGATGGACAAGCTTGTATCTTAAGTCTAGGTGTATAGCTACACTGAGGGGTTGAAATAAATCATTGAGTGTTGTGAATAACTTGATAACTTGATTAGTGTTAGAAAAATAATATTGAGGTGATGCTTTCAACAACATTGTTTTATCTAAAATGTAAACAATACCCAAATATATTGATACTAACTGACCTTTTCTCGTCCCTTTTTCCCAATGGAGAATCAGTAAGTCAGTCAAAAATAGAACAGGAATTGTTAAAATGATATGAAGTGCAGATTTTGTTTATAATCAATAATCGATGGAACATCCCATTCTTAAAATAATAGTTGCAGACCTAAGGCAGCAGACGTGATTGTAAGACAAGTTTCAGCCCACTGGTGCGAAATGCATGTAAATAGTTGCAAACTGTGGAATGGATTTCCTGATCGTAGGCATCACTTTAAAAATGCACCACTGTTCAGCGAATGCATTCCACAACTGGCAGAGCAGCCATTGGGATAGAAATTACAGCAGAACAACTGAAACACAGACTCAACTCATTGATTGGAAATTTGGTAGGATTGGTATTTCTACATGGTCAACATTGCTATAAGGGCCCGATACAGATTCTGGATGAGACCAGTCTGATCCCTCATTACCATTCAGGAAAATGAATGGAATGGAACAGTGAAGGAATTTGCAGTCCTTCAATTTTCAAGAAACTTTCACGGTCACTCGCCCTTTTACTTAATTCAGTTTTGTTAGACTCCCACCAGTATGGTCGTCTCCCATTACCATTCTTAGAAGCATATATTACCCTCATCGCAAAACCCGGCAAAGATCCAAGTGAATGTGGCTCATATAGGCCGATTTCTCTTCTTCATACAGATGATAAGACTTTGGCTAAGGTCCTTGCCTCCAGACTGGAAAACATCATTTCACAAATCATAGCCAAAGACCAAACAGGTTTTGTAAAAGACTCATACTTTAACACAAGACAACTAATCGATATAATCTATTCTGCTTCTGAAGAGGCTCCCGAATGTGTTGTTGACGCCCGTCTAACTAAAAGCCTGCATCAGGATACATCTGGCACCTGGAGGGGCAATCTAGAACATAAGGTCTCACTTTATGCTGATAACTTGCTGCTTTTCATCTCCCATCCAATCATATCTCTATCACCATATCACCATTTTTTTTGGCACACTTTCTGGATATAAAATAAATTTTAACAAAAGTGACCTCTTTCCAATTAACAATTGGGGTGAACTTTTGGATCTCTCTGAATCACCTTTCTCAGTCACAAGAAAGCACAAAGATCTTTTTGATGAAAATTATATTGAATTGCGTCATCAGACTAAACAAACACACTAGTCACCAATGCAGATGTATCAATTCACTTAAAATGACAATTCTCCCTAAATATCAGTGTCCACTTCAGACTCTACCTTTATTTATTCCTCGATCATTTTTTTTCAAACCCTCAACGCAGTCATTTCCTCCTATATACAGCGGGGCAAAGGACCACGATTAAATAAGAGTCACCTTCAAAGGCCCAAATCAACAGGGGGACAGGTCCTTCCCAACTTCGACCTTCATTATTGGGTTGCTAACCTGCGTCCTCTGGCATACTTAAACTGACTAGGTTTTTATGGGACTACATTCAGACAAATTTTCATATCTAGCCCTTGTTTGTTCCTCATTTCCTTGCATCTTATATAAAGCTATTAAAAACCCAGTACCAGGCTTTTAGCGAGAGGGGCGTCTGGGCATCCCGTGGACGCCCTGAACTGCAAAACATGAAAAATTGGACGCCCACTTCTCTTTCAGACGGACACCCTAAAGTTTTAATCAGTGCCTGTGTAATGCTCCAAATCATAGTCTCATCATACTTCAGTGAAAAGGAAGTTTCCGCGCAGTCTTTTCGCTGAATATGATAATTCACCACGTCTCAATCCAGCACCGGAACCTTGGCCACTATTTTGGCCAAGGTTCTAAAGCAAGGTGTTTCAAACTTGTGGTCCATGGGCCATTTATGACTCTCGGAATGGGATTTTGCACCCCCATCTTAAACACAGCAATACTTAAATATAGCAACACTGTCGCTTGCATTTTTATTCACCGTTGCATTGTAACGTTTCCATTTATGGTTACCATAGCTTGTGGGCCCGGGCACAATGGCAATCCAACACAATTCAATTTTCTTCTTCTCAGAGAGCATCTTAATTATAGTGAAAAACCATGCGATGCACATTTGAGGTGAGGACTTATATTTTATCTTGAAATGTTGAACGTTATCTGGTGCTAGCCATCTTTTTAAAAGGAGCCCTTCCCGTAGATCAAGAGGTTCACATTGACATGAAGTCAATGCATCATCATCAATGAAAATAAATACAATGATGTAAAATTACCAATGATGATTAATGGCAAAAACCTCATTCTCCGCCAGCGTGCAAACCTTTGACTCTGGCAGTCCCCAAGTCAAGTTTTGAGACCCCTGATGGAGAATTCAATGTGGGTGTATTTGTCTCTGTGATTTACAGTGTCCAAACACCCACTTATTTGAGAGCCTTTCCCTTTTCTAAGCCACATCATACATACATCAGGTTGAAAAATTTCACTCGAGAGATTTCACCAAGAGTTCTGCAGCACATTTTTCTCCTCTTCTCTTATGTTCTCTGGATTATTGGAAAGTTAAGAGTGTGTTAGTGTTTCAATACGAGTTTAAGGGTGCCAACAATGCCTAAATATGCATGAAATTACACCACCACCAAAGTTGGTTGTGTTGAATTCAAAGTAGCAATTGAAAGTAGTAGTAGAAAGTAATTGCATATTTGTCTCAGTGTTGCACTAAGTGAGATCCTGTGATGTGCATCAATGTCATCACAAGCAAAATATCTTGTTGGCTGTTCCGTGTGGTGTCAATGTAAGCTGCTATACAGCTTCAATCAAAGCACAGACATCTCCTGCAGCTGGCTGTAGGTGTCCATTTAAAAATGGAAGACAACTTAGAACCAACGCCTTTGATCCTGATTGTTTCGGGGAGTCGGCTAATAAACAAATCCCGAAAGTTGGTCACAAACAAACCAACTGGTATAGCCACAGTTTTCAAATGAAAAAAAAAAACGGCAGATACTAATATATCAGAACGACGGAGAGAAGCATATTGATATGTTTCAGGTCCTGATCGATCTAATCACTAATACAATATCATAATATCAGATTGGAAATGATTAGGGTGTTTAGTTAAAAGCTCATACAAGAAACAGGTAATGGACATTTTCTTCTTATTTTTTTGACATTCATAAATGTTACCATTTCTGTTACCTATACCTACCCATGCGCACTATATACCAAATCTGAATATCTCTGTTCCCTTCACTGTTAATGAGTATGCATTGTGAGCTGGAGTATGACCATTTGGATGATACCGTAGCTTCGAATAACATGCCACGGCCAGAGTATCACATTAGAAGCTAACTGGCGTCACCAACAGTTTGCTTAAAAAAAGATATGCTATCTTAATTGTATCATCACTTACATCTCCCACAGAACACTTAACTCATTTTATTTAGCAGGACATGCTATGTAGCATCTACAATAAAAAGAAATCATTAAGTCAATGCAGTGATGGCTGAGAAGTGGTCTGAAGTTTCTCCATCTAACCACTCATTATGGTGGGAAAATGCAAAGTCCCTTCTCTCTAATAGTTGCTTTGAAAGCACACTCTCCATAATTACAGGTTAGTCCTTGCCCCAACTTGGGTGTGTCTGAGAACCATTAAACCCTTATAGGATGCTCATGAAAACACAATACACCCTACAGACAACATGAAACAAGCACGTAGTGGAAGTTATTTAAGCCGTTTGAACACATGTATAGTAGGGATGAGTAAAAAGGGCAAAAAAAAAGTATAAACAAGAAAAAAAACTGTTTAATGATCCTTGCCAGAGAGACATGGTTCGATAAATTGGGCTGCAGTACTCGGATTGGCATGAATCTGCTCCTCTCCCCCAAAAATGTATTGACAAAAAAAAAAAAAAAGAAAAGAAAAAATTTGTCACTGAAAATCGGGTATCGACCCAGCCTCTAAAAGTGGATTGGGCATCAGTGAATAATTCCCTATCCAGGCATTTGAACGTGTGTTTAGTGCTCACAATGACGTCACATGCAGTGCCAGTCATAATGATAATATGGCAGCGGCTAAAGACTTGAATGAATGAATGGATGTCCACAGCAGCTGCACGCATGTGTGCGTATTGAGGGAAGTGCTTCATTGAGCAATCAATTATGAAAATAAAAAATACAAGACACAAGTTTAGTTAATAATATAGCCATGCGAAACGGTCAACTAACAGAGTTCAGCGAAAAGATGAGACATATCACTTACTAAGTTTTCAAACCTGTTCTTTGCATTGCTGGAGTTTGTCTACAACCATGCTATTGAGGGAATGTTACAAATGTGAATATCAATCTTAATATTCACAAAATTATTGTACAAACCACAAATCAATTCTATCATAATATGGGACTTGCCTTATGTCCACTATCATATGTCACTGTACTCAGAAATCACCGGTAGAGGACTCTTCTTGAGCTACTTGTGCTACCTGCTCTGCTGATGGATATAAAATAAACACTGAGAGGAATGACTCTCTTTCACACACGACACCGTTTTCTCCATTTCTCATCTCATCTGAGGTGCAGCAGTCCGTTTCTCTCTCTACTTTAGTGCAGACACAACTCCATCGGGTATATCTGTCACCCCCTCAGTCCCACTTTTAATTTGCCTACTATAGACACGTATTGAGCAAACAGGTGCAACTTCTAACAGGGAAAACAAAGTGATAAAAACAGAGAAACCAACTTCTGAACATGAGCGGACTCCAGTGGTTCTCCTCGCAGATCCTGCTCTAGAGCCTCTACTTGCTGAATGTTTCGCAGCATTTAAATTGCACTGACACTCAGTGAACGGTTGAGAAATGCCCCGTCTTATGTGAGAGATGATTATAAAGCATGTCAGACAATGAATGTGTGAGACTTGAGAGCCATCCGTCAGTGTACAGAAACCTGGCACCGAAGTATAGAATGCCTTATGATACTCGCTACGAGGCTTGGGCGATATGGACAAAAAAATATGATCATGACAAATGTCATTTCAGCAGTAACGATAATTATCATTACATTTTACATTTTTTCAATACATTTTCATTCTCTTCCATGAGTTGTACATATTACAGTCTCTCTTGAAACTGTTTTAGGATGAAACTTATTTGTGGACTTTCTCTCCAACATCATTATTTGTTTATGTTTCAATATAATATTGTATTGTATTCTATTCACAAAATCATTATATAAACCGTCAGTCCTTTTAGTGTGATGAAAAACCTTTTGACAATTCTCTCTTCTAAAATGGTTCTTTTTCCATTGCCTTATTGAAGATTTCACTAATTCACTAATTCTACCATTTCAGAATTTGGTGATGGTCCCTAACTGATGCAAGGTGGTAGCATTAGCGCTGCCCATTAGTGTGTTCGTGATCAGTGAACCAAGGCAGATGACCGCGTCCATCAAATGAAATAAACACCGATCGAGAGACTCAGAGTCAACCAGTGTCATCGAAAGTTTCCTGTATTAAAAATGAGTATAAAACTATGATCATGAACCAAAGTCAACCAAACTCTCCACAACTGTCGCACGCCGGTGTCGGCTGTCAAACATCACGGAGATAGAGAGCACGGCATGCCGTCACGGTCTCGTCTTATTCATGTATGCAAGTCAAATGCACCTAATGAGCTGCGTGTTTATCGAATTCATCGTGATATGCAGAATTCTCATGGCAGAAATTGTTTTTGGCGGTATATCGTGACTTATCGCCCATCCCTAATCGCTACCACCAAGACATTTCAGTCAGTGCCATAAAAGAACCTGAGTTTGGTACATACCCCCACTAGCCTACTATCGAAATGATTATGGCTACAAATATATGATCATTTGTTTCCCTGTAGCACATCCTTCAGAGAATGACGCACCACACGAATGCCGTTTGTATGAAAGCATATGATTTGGTCCACTCTTTCTTTAAACCTCTGTTCTCATTCACAATATTTCCCTTTTTCCCTTTACGATCCACGGTCCATAGTGCACTTGCCAATTTGTTTACAACAGCCACCTGGTTGGCACTGCGCCCTGCCAAAACTTGTCTCAGGCTATGACGGAAATCTTTGTTGAAGGAAATGTTGAAATGTAATATTTATTATACACATTTTACATGTTAAGAATGTCTGTCGTCTTACAGAAACCATATTTGAAAGCCACTAGGAGTTCGTTTAAGAGCTGCATGCAGCTCTAGAGCTGGGTTCTGCTGACCCCTGATTTAGAGAAACAAAGGGTGCGTTCCAGTTCCTTCCTTAATCCTCAATCCACAAAAACGCACATTCTGGCAAGGAGCGTGGGCTGTCTCAGTTGTTAGGAAGTAAAATTGTGGAACACGATTGCGGCACGTAGCTTTTTCAATCTGAGGACCTCCACGAGCTCCCTTGGTATCGAGGAATACCCAGAATCCCTTCCATAGAATCAAAGATGCCATTGAAGTATTTTCTTTGTTAATGGTGACATAAAAAACAAACACCGCTGCAGACGGCATTGTCGCTGATCCTATGAATGCCTCTAGCTCCTCCCCCTTCTTTTTCTTCTTCTTCTGAATTGACAGACAGAACAGGGCTTGGCATAATGCTGCCCCCAACAGGCTAAGGACGTACCAGCATTAAAGAGTGTCACATTTCTAAAGGAACAGAAGTGTTTCTTAACCCTTGGTTTTGAGGAATGAGGTTGAGGGTTAAAGATTGAGGACAGAGGTTGAGGATTGAGGATGAGGATTAGGGAAGGAATTGGAATTCTCCCAAAATCATGACTGAACTCAATGAGGAACAGTATTGACCAGTCAATATGGTGAAAGTATTTTGACACTCAAGCTGCCTCAGTGGGATCTAACTTTGTATGGCTCATGTTCTCAACCATGTTAGCAGCTTCCTGTCAAAGATTGGAGACCAATGATGATTGTGGCTAATCACCATAATTTCAGGACAAGTGTAACATAAAAACAGAAGCAATATTTGTTAGGAAGTTTTAAATCTGTTTCAAATTGACAACAGCAATACAATTCCATTTCACTGAAGGAGTAGTTTGATCTTGCGATCTGCATGCAACGCATGTCACCAGGCTGGAGCGTTTTGTAATTTGTGACAAAATGATTACATTTTGTGATTACAAAAATGTAATCACAAATGATTACATTTTGTCACCACATCATAATGTACACCTTAATGCAATTTTTAGTCAAACCCAAATACAAAAAGGATCTGGGGGCATTTGTGCATGAGATATACGAGCTACTGCATCATTGAGGGTTTCTGAGGAAGACTGTTCCAGCTATGAACGCATACAGCCATCTAGCTGCCGCTCCTTCCTTCAGTGAGCAACATCCTCATTGACATTGCATCTTTTAAATTCATGAAATAGGCCTACCCATCAACTTGTTCAGCAAATAAAGACAAGACATGCGAGTGGTTTCGAGAACGAACATCACGACCCAGAGAAGAAGGAGTGGGGGGTCTGTGTCTTTAAGCGGCATCCATTCCTGGATCATTATTGTCAGCCAGCTAATGGGCGGTCCAGTTTAATGTCCACAAGGGCCGATGGGAGGTCTTGCTCCATAAAAATTATGGCGACTCTCTCAAGCAGGAGCTGCTAGTCAGGCTCGCTGGCCCCTTAAATATTGTCTACGGCAGTAACTGAAATTAAAGACGATTTTGCATTTCAAAAGCAGGGGACCCAAGACCTCAGCAGCCACAAAAGAGGGAAACAATGGTGACAATTGTTACATGTGTCCTTTGGTCTTGTCTGAAAGGGGGACGTGGTGGGAGCAAGGGGAGGATCGAAGATTATTAAACGCTGAGAGATTAGCCGAGAGTTAACAGCCAAATGCACTCCACATTTTCAAAACCCAGCAGAATATAGCGATCATCCCAGTGATGCCACTACCCACTTGATACCAATTGATAATCAATATAGCATTTATATAATGCTGAACAGTACACCACATCCAAAGAGCATGTTTTATCACTGCATCATTTCCCATCTTCCAGCATAGAAACGCTGGAAACGTGACAGACACAGACAAGCAGCCTTCGTGTTGCTCTCATACAGGAGACTGTGATTGGTTTTCACACAGGGGGCTGGTTGTTTATGTCAAGAGGATGTTACAGAACCGACAGACCACGAGCAGAGAACTACTTAACGCTTCCTGTGTTACTCTGCATATAAAACCAGTTTGCAAGAAAGGGGAAGTTACCATAGCATTCTTCAGGAGTTCAATTAAAGTTGTGGATGTGACTATTACCCCGAACCATGCAACTACGCTGATTTTACTTGGCCACGTCACTTTATTCTACCCAGAAATGCACTAAAGTTACACTTGGGTTTAAAAGAGGATTCCTACTCGACCAGAAGTACTCCTATTCTCAGCAAGTCTCGTCGTGGGCGTTGGAAGAGCGCAAAATCATATGGATAGCGAGCCATGATGTCAACACAAGTGTGTGGAAGTTTGGAAGCAGCGTGTCTCAGAGAACAACCTTACCGCTATCAGTGTGTTATTCCTCTGTTCCGTGGTGGACGCAGAGTCAGAGTCCGTCTGCTTGCTCTGCGGTTGCTTGCTGCTATTGCTGCCGGACTTCTTGGACCTTTGCTCCAGACTCCGCTGGTAGAGACTGACCGTCTCCCTCCTCTCTAGCTCCAGTTGTTCGGCGCGGGCTTGTTGGTACCTGGTCTCACAGCTGATGTGGTGTCTCTTGCAGCCTTCTATCCGCTGCCTCAGCCTCTCCACCACGGTGCTGTGTTTGGGTATGCCCACCGCACCGGCAGGCACCATGCTCCCGGCACCCGGGTTCATGGAGTTGTTGATGCAGATACTGCCGTTGGGTCCGGCAGCGGGGGAGGCAAAGTCCCCCATCACTCGGCCGAATGGCTGCTATTTTGAAGGAACTTTTCTTCCAGAACAGCTTGGCCACTGCCTCACTCTGCGGCCCCCGCGGAGACCGGACAGAGGTTGGAACCAAGAGCAACAACCGCCGAGGTTTAAAGGGCAGCGAGTCCCGCAGCCATGTATTACTGGCCGTCCTTCATGAGAAATGCTTCAAAAGAAACGGCTCCTGATCGCACGAACAGCCGACAGCCCGAGCGAAACTCGAGCGTAGCCCATTCGGAATTGAACAACAAAGCCGCCGCCACGCTGCTCACAATAGCACCGCAAAACAACCCGATATATCAGCGGCGTTAACAGGCGGCGGACAGCACAGCACTCGGTACCCGTCCCGCGAGGCAGCAACAGTCCACTGGCCGTGTCACGGTGCAGTCCTTTGAGAAAAAGTTTGGCTCCCTGTACCGAACGGGCTCCGTAGTTTCCCTATGAACTTGCATCTCCCACTAGCTAGTTCTGAAAGAAATCCTGGGGAAGATGTCGTTGAGGCACCCGAGGAGACGCAAGCGCCCTGGCTAGTCCACTTGTGAGGCAACTTGAGTCCAGACGGTGTTGAACACGGATGTGGAAGCAGTGGCGGAAGTGTGCAGACACAGACTGCCGCCTGCCACCATCACAATAATCAGGTCCACTGCTCCACCATGCCAGCGGAGTGATATCAGGACAGGAGCAGAAAACCAGCGAATCTGTGAAGAGCCCGCGGATGGACTTCCGCAAAATCCGGAGCGGAGTCTTCACACTTCGCTGGGACCAATTCTAGTCCCGGCCGGGGTTGGACAACCTCTTCAAATATAATCCGATGGATCGAGGGTATAGACATTTGCTATATTTAATGTTTATATATTTTTATATATTTTGTTATTTTATACAATGAACAAACCTGAGCAATTTTCCTCAAGTTAATCAGTAAAAAATGGACGGCATTATTGCTATGAAGACATGGAAATTGCGTGTTTTAAAACTGTTCTCATACATGATCTCCTTTGTTTTTGCTTCACTCTGTTTGACTCAGATTAACTCAAAAAGCTGACTATGAATTTTTTTTTTAGGAAGTGCAGTTCAAGGGATTGCGTTTTGGAAGTGTGCTACAACACCTGGGTCCTGATGCAGAACTGGAAATGAAATAATTGGAAACTGAAATAATTCTCTGAGCATATTTCTAGTAATAAATTGGTTGACATGACATGAGCAGCAAAAATACTCATCTATGCAAACGTACACGACAGTAATTGAGACCAATACATAGACCAGTTTTTATCAACTAGTGTGCTGTGAGAGACTGTCAGGTGTGCTGTGGGAAATGGTCCAGTTTCAGCTCATTTTTCCAGAGATAGAGGTGGGTGATATGATAACATTAAATCATCAACAATCATGAACAATGTGTTGACCATCTACTAACACGAGGAGATGACATGGATTCGGTCACATTCTTTCTTTTCACCTTAGATCTATGCTGATGCTTTGATTCGGTCACCAGTCGCAGCAGTGCTCCTCTTCCCACACACTCACAGTGAAGAAGCTGGTCAAATGCGTAACTGGTTGTTTTCAAACCTGACGTGACTCTAACTTGATCACACTCCTTGACAGCAGAAGGATGGAGTGCTCCTTGTCAGACCCACGACGCCAAAGACTGTCTGCACCACAGAGCTAGCAAAGCTAACGGCTTACGTGACGTCTCACTTCAAAACTTGATTGACTCGTAACCGAGCAAAGTTTGCTCCTTGGTTAAGAAGTTAGCTAAATGCAGAATCGAACAAATGCGCTCCAAAATGTGATGAGAGAAAGAATAATTGTAGTTACGAAGCAAGCCGAGGCAAAGAATGTATAAGATTTGTCTGGGAATTATCCAAACTAGAATAAGAAAATCAAATTGTGAAATTGCGATAAAACTGAAAATGATTTAAAAGAAATAACTCATGATATATTTTGCCATATTGCCCATCCGCTTTCAGAGACATTTTTAAAGAGATACATTTTATGCATTTTGTTTCGGCCAATAGCATGCCAGTATGGTTGTGTGCATACTGTTTGGTCAGTGACGTTTACGCTATTAATAGTATCTAAGGGTGGTGCGGTTGAAATCTCAGTGTTAACGCAACTTATCATAATCAACACCATAGGATGCTGGTCAAAAGATTCATTATATTCAGATCAATGTTTTTGTCTGTAATAGAACAAAGAGAAGGGAGAACATAGTGGCTAGGCAAAAAACACAACCTACGCAAGAATCAACAACTCATACAATATGAATACAACTGATAAATGAGTAGAGGGTAAAGGGTTGGAGATGTTGAATGACAATCTTGACGGTGGACACCAGAACCTTTTTGACCAGTGAAATTAGCCATGCTTCACCAAAATTGCCATTTTTGTCTGTTTAACAGGTCTCTCTGCCATTGCATGACAGACACACATTCCAGTAATCTCTCCATCTTGTTCAGGGTCTTTCCTGCATAATCCCGTCAGTCGGATATGCCAGGAAAAGCTTCGGATAAGGCAGTTATCCTGAGGCGATACTGAGGCTGCTACCTTTACTGAGATCCTCACTCTCTCACGGGGGAGGCCTGTGAGCACAGCAGGCACATAGCAGCGCTCTGCCGGGAAGGTCAGTGGCATGCTAAGCAACAATCGGCAAAGCAGCGTATGAAATGAAGAGAACTAAAAAAAAGACATAGGTGAAAGGCATTAAATAATTTATTAATTTTTATCCAATTTATTTTTATTTGTTGTACAATAATTTGAAATTATATGTTCTGATTACTGAGGCAAAATGTGGGGAAAACCTGGATCTATCAGCCATCTTATCTGTTACATTGAGCTCATTTCTCTAAACGTACCACTGCTTACATATTTAAATCGACCTGCTTTCCACACTAAATGTGAAAGGGCTGCAACTGTCTTTTGGTTATATAATTCAATAATGTATCAGGCTTCTTATTAATGATGAGTTATAGTTTTAGTGTAACTGGAGGTGGACATTCTGGACTGGTTAGCCAGCCTGCATCCCATTGCTTGCACAAGATGTTGCTTTGCGTGTTTAACACCTGTTGCTTCATCTGTGCAACACTATGTCCTGATATGTCTGTTAAAAGCCCCTGTAAACTGGAAAACAATGTCATTGGTGCACTCTAAACTGAGCAGTTACGCTTGCTTAGTGGACAGTGGTACGTCAGAGCTTGCTTCATTGCCAATGCGTGCTTGATGTTGCCTGTATGTCTCCAGGACCCAGAGACGTGCAGGTGGGATCATAGCCAACCCCTCTCACCCTGGTCATGGACTGTTTGTCCCTCTTCCCTCTGGCAGGAGGGAGATATGTTTCAGCATGATCGGGGAATGCCAATCACTACCTGTCATTGCCGATCCTGTGTGGCAGCTGGCACTCAGATGAAGCCCCGCTGGTTGTGATACCTCCGCTCCTCCTTACTTGTGACATCCTTTTGATTGCAGATCCATGTGATCGGCATTGGTGATCATTGGTGATCGGCATCAGTGAGCCGCAGCAAAAATCTTGATCGGAGCATCCCTTGTTATAACCTAACTGCCACAAACATGGATAACGGTGGCATTTGGGAGTTTTATCAAGGTTAGGTCACTATTTAAGGAGGGCAGCTCGATGATCAGTCTGGAGGTGCGTTGATCCAGTAGTACTTAACTTCAGTGTCGCGGCGCTAGCACAAAGCTAGAAGTGTAATCTGTCAGAATGAACAATATCAATTGTTTTTCAGTTCACGGTTTTACAACACACACAACACAACTTTAAGATGACAACAAAACAAAATTCAAGTGTTTATTAAGAAAAAGTCTGGAGTATCACCGATGTGACAGAGATGTCCATCAAAGGATAAGAAAATTATGCCGGAGAGCACAAGACATGTAATAGTCAGGCACAATGAATGTACCAAAGCCAGGAAGAAAAAACAAAATAAACATCCTAATGAACAACAGAGCAAGAAAATGTCCAAAGAAGACACAAACAACATGCACAGAAGAATTACACTGCCACATCTGAAGCACCAAACTGCCTTCACTATTGTAGTTCCTTGATGACCCACCAACTCACGTTCACCTGAGCCCAAGCACAGCACTGGAGTGGAATGCAACTCTTAAGTAAGTCATTGCATCTGGAAAATGAATAATAAATACCCAACATTTCAATACAAGTATGTTGGTGTGCAGTTTGTTTTGGAGATATTCCCAACTGGTATGACATCATTCAACATGGGGGCAGTATCTTCAGCTGTCCATGTGAAATAGCCCTGTGTGGCACAAATGAAAAACATCTAATCTAATCAAGGTGAGGGAGAGAGTTCAATACTGATTGCACGAGGGGCGTCACTGGTACTGGTGAGACGATTGACAGTAAGAAGAACAGGAGTCAGTCATGAAAAGTCAATGTTGATAACTTGGTAGCTTGGTTGACATTCTGTGCACTCAGACTTGCCAGTTTGTAAGGTGTTAGGTAGTCACCTGGCCGCTTTTCTCATAAAGGGTCGAAGAACTGCTGTCTGAACACCACTAGGGGTCTATATGTGCACGCCTGGTCGTCGCCATATCTATCATCTTAACTTGGTGCTTCATCTCACTCCCAAAGGCAGACCTCTGCGCATAAAATATTTACAGTCGGTGGTTTTAATGCAACCAAGCACCCACCTTTCCACTGAGGGAACTATTGTCTCTTCTCTTCTTTTCCTTCTCTACTGCTGGCAAGGACAGCTGTGCACTGAAAAAGAGCTGAATAGAGGTAATTTGACATAAACAAAGTTTTAACAAAACTATTTGCCATTAATTTATGTTATGTTGATTCAACCAACAAAATGAATGTTTTTCATTTGCAGTTTTTGCACGATATGTCTTTAAATATGGTAGGATGCTCAGTGTAATTCCTTAGCAAATTTTTGTATTATTGTTCTTGCATTGAAATTCAGCCATTTCAATTTTGTTCTTCAGGAGCTGATATATTGCAAAGTGATTTTTTCCACTGGTCTGTCCCTGAGTTGGTTACGATTCTCTCAAGGCCCACCGAAGAGCTGTGTCAGTGGAGCCATTTTGGTTCTTCATTCTCATTAAACTCTGATACCCAAAATAATGGCTTTTCAGTGGAATTATTGAATGTCAACTTATTTTAGGCTCCAAGTGACAGCCCCCAATTACAGCGGAGCGTCTATTGTTTCAGTCTTTTCGACATATTCTCACTTCCATGGCATAATACTGTATATTGACATACTGTATATATTGGGAAATTGGACTTTTTTTGTCCTACACCTCCTATACATATGCATTCTCATTGCATTTGAAGCACAGGCATTTCAATGGAGTAAAGAACAACATGTGGTGTGGATTGTGGTGATGTTCAGAAGCTCACTATACTGAATTTCATTGGATGTCAGTTGCTATGTATAATCACTTAGGTGGCTGTCTTTCCTGCAGACGGTGCAGGTCACCGTGACAAGCGGTCATTGGATTCAATTTGTTTTTCAAGCAAAAGCGACGACTTGTCCAGTAGCTGAACTTTTATGTTTGTCAGAATAAGTGAATCCATCTACCTCTAGAGCTGCTTTCGCTGAAAAACAAAGTATTCCTTTTAACTGAATACATGTGTGAACTATGGTGTCCACAACGGGAATGAAGAAATGAGTCAGATGTTTTTTTCATTAATGGTGTTTGTTGAATGGTGCAATGATCAGTTGAAAATGGAATTTGTCTTCTTCAATAAGTTTACATTTAACCACTCTGTTCTGATCTTCACACATGCAAAGACACACTTGTGCTGACCCCAGACCAATTGGAACAAGGTTGACTTGGGTGGAAGAGTTCCTCCATTTGGACCAAGAAGCCAAGGTTTCAGATTACCTGGACGACATAGACTTCTGCATCATTTCATTCTGATAACAATAATTTAACAGAGCATGCCCCCAGCTTCTCATAACACATAAAAGTAAGTCCGGGCTGCCTGGTGTCCAGGGACACAATATGATGACTTATGATATTAGCTACATGTCACTGTATTTACTGTATTCAAGGGAGAAACAAGTCCACAAACAACGCTATATGCCTGGAATACTCGTGAAAATAATGAAATCAATATTAATATCTCTGTGTCAGCATGAAGAGAGGGCAGCATGCAAACAAGATGATATGACTTGATGGGACCAATAAGATTTGAATTTTCAAAGCCTTGTAATGTCTTATTCATCCCTCCAAAGTGATGCACTTTGGACCAGGTCAAAACGCTTGCATGTCCCTTGTGCCATGGAAGAGGAGCTGTGAAACACTTTCTTGTCACTGCCCTTGAAACTGGATGCTATTGCTGGTGCAGGTAGGGAACACAGTTGCTGAGTCTATCAGCACAGCCACAGACCAGTTCAAAGCATTTATAACTATCAAGGTGGAAAACGAAATTCGCTTGCCAGAGAATCCCAACCTCTCCAACAAAAAACCTGATGGGCCACCCTCGAAAAGTAAGTGCCTGGAAGCTTGGAATGGACATCGGGACGCAACTAAGGGGGCTTTTACACCAGAGTCTCTGACTAGAGACAAAGTCAGTTTGGCTCAAAAGACCAACATGTGAACACAAACAACTCAGGTTAGGGAAGAGCTCAGTGGGGGTGAGATTCTTGCCTGAGGTGGCTGTGAGTGCTTGATGCTGGAAACATGAGCAGCACGACTGCATACCAAACATGATATCTGCAGAGCAGTTGTCTGGATGGACAGCATTGTTAAAAAAAACTCCAGGTGCACTGCGGTGTTCACCTGCAGCGGCAGGAGTTGAAGACAGTGAATGGGAGTCATTCAACAGCAGACCAGTCTGGGACTCGCTGTGTTCGGCTGATTTAGGCTGATGATGACTCCTTGTAAAGTTATCAAGCTCTGCAAGCTGCAGAGTGCTGCAGACAGGGGTGGAATGTATAGTTCTGACCCATTGAAGTCACTCTCCAAGGACACAGTGGCTGTAGAAAAGAATCTTGATGACCTTGTGGATACAATAATATCATTTAAATGTTTGCATTCATTGTATTGGATGCTTGGGGACTTTTTATTTAAAAAGTTTTTCAAATGTTTTAAAATGTTCTATTTTTGCCAAAAATAATGATACCTAAAATTAATTTCAATCAGAATGGAACAAGCTCTTTCGGCTAAAAAATCTGAGACAAATTAGTAAAACAGGAGAAATAAATAAAGAAATAAATACATTATTCTCCAATACAATATCAAAATGGTCCCACACGGCAGACGTGCGTTTCCCTTCGAGCTGTTCCATAATCCACAAGACATTCACAAGGAACTTCAGCACTTGCATCCTGTTGACAGATGCACTACCTTATAAACACAGTTTGGCGCGTTTTTGCTGAGTCGACACAGTTTATTCATCTGTCACGTGATTGTCTTAAAGCAGTACGCACACACAGGGATTGCTCTGTGAGCTCAGCACGTGCGCATCGGTGTTGTGGGACCCATTGCTACGTCCATAGACTCTTTCTTGTAACCACTTTTCTTTCATATCTCTGTTCTCCTTCAGTGTGCTCCGCCTTAAAATGTTCAAACACTTATGTTTTTGTATAGCTGATGGATATAAGGATTTTTTGTCAACAACTGTATGTGTTCTCCTGCTTCATGGTAGGGGGCACTTGTGTTCCCAGGGATTCTTCATGAGACAACAGAAAAAGTGGCAACAGACAGTCTTGATTGATCCACGCTGCTCTCACAACACGTTGCACACAGTGAGAGAGATTACTGACGACTGAGAAGGTTTTAATCAGTGAACTTCAGATCCCGACGTCAGAAATGATCAATGAATAGTCTGGTGATCTTCAGTAAGTTGGGGAAAATCTTCGTCTTTCCTCTTTGCTGTCCTCATGCAGACAGATGCAGCGAGACCTCACTAGTGAAAATAGTTAAAAATAGTAATTGTAGAGTGCTGCATTATTCATTTAAACAAATCTGTCAATAAAATCAGGTGTTTATCTGCCTAATAAAGGCAAAGGCAAACATCCACACACATCGCGAGTCCCGTACCACTGCGCTGCGCTCCGAGCGCAATTTTCCTGCAGCTCCCAGCTGCACACCTCAGTGTTCTGGGTGTTGGAGAAATTGTATTTGAACTATGTTGTCCACCCAGACAGCGATCAGACCCTTTACTGCCCAGCATTTGTCATGTTTGTGTGGAGTCACGCTGTACACGTAGTTTCTGGTGTCTAGAGCTGAGTCGCCTGAGGCGGGGAACTCGCCACCCGCTGAGAGTTTCCCGAGACGAGGTGCAGCTATCCAGCCGGGATCAAGTCCGAGGCCAAAACACGACTTGCTTGTGTTCACCTCTCGGACTTCTGAGCCGAAAGAGCTTCGTATCGAGACAGAACCTCTAGTGTGAAAGCGCCCTAATTTGGCTATACTTTCAAAATGGAGGATTACATATCTAAACTCAAACAATTTTCTAAACTGGACAGGCAATCAAAGCAGGAAATAATAATTAAAGAAAGACCAACGTCGGAGCTCAAGGGTTTGCTTCAGACTACGGGACGGAAGACCTGTTCTTTTTAAACGGAGTGGTACACACGAAAAGGTTGGCTATGTGGATGTCCAGCAAGAAACAGCCCGTTCTGCTTTTCCTGCCTTCTTTTCTCGTCTTGTGACAATGTCTGGACTAAGATGGGATATTGGGACCTGAAGAATTTGCAGAGAAGCCTCTTAAAACATGAGCAGTCGACCACTCACATTCAAAGCCAGATCGCACTGAAAACGTTTGGGATGTCCAGGATAGACTCGGCTTTGGATGAACAGCGGGGACTCAACATCAGCATCCACAATGCCAAGGTAACAGAGAATCGGGAGATTTTAAAAGATCTTATCAGTTCCACCTGCTTCCTCGCCAGCAGCAAAAAGGTATGACCATAATAACGTTTTTTGCTGTTTGTTTGTTTTTTTAGCTTTTTTGTATACTACAGTTTGTATGTCAAAAAGCTGATATGAGATTTTAAACATAACCCATTAACTGCTGTCATTCAAATGGTGAATAGGCTACTTTGTAAATCTGATTGTTATGAAGTCAGTGCCTCACCAGCCATAAACCTCACTGCACGTCAATGCACTCTACCCGTGGCTTGGCTTCCTCCACAGCCCTGTTGCGAGGAGTTCAGATGGAAGAGAACTGTTCCGCAGCCTCATGGTCTTCGGCCTCCACCTTTGCCAGAGCATATCTCGTGGATGCGTCAGCTACTCCATGGCCCATTCCATCCTCAGAGGAGCCCCGTCCAGATGCTGAAATCACAGATCCAATCTTACTCCAGCATCATATTCATCTTTCCCTCACTATATGTTTTGTTTTCTCCACAGCTAATGTCTTACAACCCCTGGTCTGGGAAGATAAGACCAGAATTCCCCTTTTGACACCTCCTTCCATCATATTAAGCCGCTTGAACCTCTTACAGTATTTTATTGGTAACAGGTTAGTGGCTCAGTGACACCTCGCTCGCCCTTCTTGCAGGCGAACCAGGCTCACATCCCGTCCGCCACCATCATTTGCAGGACTCATGAGGGACAGGACATGGCACTGTTGTAGAATCAGGTTCCGGTGTCATCTTGTGCCTACATTTGTTTCCAAGCTTTGGTTCACTATCCCTCTCCATTATAGGCGCCACCCTGGGACTCTAGAGAGGGTTGGCCTCCCCTTTAGGTTCATGTATGAGGCTTATATAGTGTTAACTAGGCTTCTTGCAGTCACCCCTGTATGCTGTTGTAGAGTCAGGCGTCCGGCTTCCGAGTGCGCGTTCTGTGAGCTAATTCGATTCCTTCTCCCCTTTTGTCCTCACTTGGAGTTAAGTTGTATGACGGAAATCCTGTGGGACCCTCTGGGTCCCTGAAATAATTTCAGTAATTTGGCCGTTACAGTACTCAGAGTAGAAGTTTATGACTAATACCCTGGTCTCCCACCTTCCCCTAAGTCCAGTGTGTTGCAGTGTTTGGAGTTTGTGTGGTTATGGCTCGGGCAGAGTCCTGTCTGCCTCTGCGGGGCGGTGTCTTCACTAGGTGGAGTTTTTCACCACGAGGGGTCGTACTTACTCACTCGTGGCAGCTAGCTGGGGGTTCATTTCTGCCCTCGCTTCGCTCTTGGGTTTTCCAATAGTGATTCCTCACTAGAGGGTGGAGCACACTGAAGGAGAACGGTAGGTTACCTACTGTAACCGTTGTTCTCCAAAGTGTGGGAAGCCCTCTTGTCTCGTCACCCAGCTACTCACCTACTTGCGGGGGAATATCCAATAGCGAAGCCTCACTTCAGAGAACATTGGTTACAGGAGGTAACCTACTGTTTTGACTGCCATGTTATTTTCTTTTCCACTGCCTGGCGTATGTTTTCAGAAAGGTGGTTAAGAAAAAGTTGATTTTGGTTTTCCCAGGAAGTAGACAGAAACTGGATTTTTTGTTTGCTGGATCTGCAAACCTGTGTCAGTTACCGAGGAGCAACAAACACAGAGGATCAAACCTCTTCGAAAAAAAAAACCGTGAGCCCTTTCAACCGCACAGCTTTGGGCAGGTTCCGGTTCCTGAAGTTTTCAAACAGGGAAAGAACTGGGTCTGAGCCTGAGAGATTATCAGCAGTTGTAACCAAAAAACTTGTTTTGGGTTCACAAACCGTGACATCATTGGTGGGTGTGTCATATTCTCTGTTCACAAAATGGGAGACAGTAAACTACCTTGTTATTTTGTTTGATATTTTTAACTGGCACATAATCATTAATTTAAATTGAATATTAATGCATAAAGTAAAACACATGAACTCGAACCAGCAACCTTGTGATCCATGTGGCTGTACGCCAACCATGATGGTAGCGCAAGTCGCAGATAGGGCCATTCGGCTAGAAATGTGTGTTGCTTTTTTCACTGGCTTTGGTTAGTCAGCTTGTTGAAACAGGCAACGTGGCCGGAAATTCTGTCTTCTTTGTATGTGCACTTCATGTTTTATCAAATTGTTCATTTTTCTCTGGTGTGTCCCAATAAAACTGTGAAAAAAGGATCAGAAACAATACATGATGGCAGTTGTTTTTGTTTTCATGGTAGCTGACACACATAATCAAAAACAAATATGAACTTAGCCATCACAAAAGATGATGGGTAATTATGCTAATTACATTGTAATTAGATGCATATGACCTCTTATTAAGAGATGACATCTTCTCTTCCTTTAAAATATGTGCATTGCTGGAATACACATCTCCTGACATGTCTTGTATACATACGCACACACAATCTAAGCGGGAAAAATAGCAGCAATAACGATGTGAAAACACAAACATGCATGTAGCCACAGACAAGACAGCAACCTAAATTTAGACATAATTTGTGTTTAGGGATCCATGACAACATCAAGACATTTACTCACTCAGACAGCAGAACTGGAATCATGAGTGAGGTCAATGCCACAGACACAACAGATATCCTTTAATGACTGTTATTAAGTGCCCAGCTGCTGTGTCTTGATCCTGCAGGACAAACAATGCCAGCTTTGCACTTCTGACTCGGGTCTTTTCAAACTTTGATTTCAGTAGCACCAGAGCCTAATGTTCTGATGATCATGTGTGCAGTTGTGGTCAGTGAGCATTGTTTCTGTAAAGCTGAAGTTTGATTGTAGTATCATGCCGGGTTTTCAGGTTGTCAGTGGAAATGTGCTTTCATGTTTATGAAGCATGAACGAGCGGTGAGAAATCTGTACTCTGAGGACTGATTAATGGCACCTCACCAGGTATAAGAAAGTCTGGTCATCTTGTCAAGTCCCTGGCTGCATGAGTAACTGAAGATGATAAGATTCCTGCTTCATACCGCAGCACTGTTACCTCAATGTCACAGATCCAAACTTACAATCTATTGTGTGTCCTCCTCACTATCCACTGATATGAAATACCTTCATATCATGTCCTCTTCAGCGATCAAAAAGTGCATGCAGCCTAAGTATCATTTAAGCAACAAGTTCCTCAGTTTTCCTCAGTGCAGTTGAAATCAAAAGAGCCAACTGTAACTGTGAGATTTTCCTGTCTACCTAGTGAGACTGAATACAATTCAGTTGAGAATTACGGGTCAAACTCAAATGTTCAAACATCTAAACTGATTATTGGCTCGTCATTTCTATAGAGGTTCTCCACTCCACCAGCAGGACAATTCCTCCTCCTGTGTTTGGATTTGAGAGGCAGGAGAAATGTTGGGGGGTGGCAGCAGGGTGGGAGCATGTCCAGTGAAGCTCATAAACCAACAGACAGATGCTTGCAAACCGTGGAGTGGATTCTGCATGGAACGGCATAGCCGACCCTTGCTATTCCCTCCATGTCCTCAGTAGCTAGTCTAATAGCCTCCATGCTGTTTAGACTCAGGACTGTTTATTTGAATCTAAAAATGTGCTATTCCCTTACAAAACCAACATATTCTGTAATTTCTGTTAATTTGTTTCTGATTTATTTTGCTCACAAATGCCAACAGCCTCATAACCTCATTGTTGTGCTGCATTCCTTAAAATCCACGGTTGTCATTTTGCTATTTCTTTTTTTTTTTCCAGGTGAACCTGGACTCTGAAGTAAGGTAAGGTAGATTTTATTGTCAATTCTGCACTATGCAATGCATATGGAGCATTGAAATGTCACTAAGAATTAAGTCAAAGTTGTCAGCCACTGGTTCCTGGAAGCTGCCGCTATGCTAGGAAGAAAACAGCTCTTTGAGTAACAAATAAATTGTCTACTGGAGATTTCTACATATACTATATACACAATATACACAAAACGGAAGTTAGAGAGAGCAAAATTAAAGCGAATCATGACACAAAGGGTGTTAACATTGTAACAGACTGTGTGTGTTTATTCCTGTCAATATTGTTTTGATGGGTAAGTTGTGTGTGTGGGGAAGAGTTTTGCCTGGGAAACTTTGAGGGCGTGGAGTGTGACGTTGAGGGCCCCAAAAGCGTGATGTGCCGACGGCATGATCCACGACTGAGAACGATCTTGGATTCCTGTGCCTTCTTCTTTTGTTCAACATTGAGACTGTCAATCACCACTACAATCACCACTATTGGGATTCATGACTATTCAAAGCATGACTACCCTTTCCGGGGTGTTGTGGAAGGAGCGGAGGTGGTATATTCTGGTGCTACAGTATCGTGAGTGAGTGAGAGTTTTCGAATGTCTGTGCCTCCACTTTGTGATGGGCCAATGAAGAAGAATTTTGTGGACACCTGGAGTGTAAATGGACAAACTTTGGACACGTTGGGTCCTGTTGATGCCACTTTTCGTTTGGACTCAGTTTAATGGAAACACACTTTCTACGTAACACTTGTTATGAGAAGAATGGGGAATTTCCGTAGGCTTCTTAAATGGTCATCACTTTCGCTGCGTAAACAATGAACCGAGTTCAGTAGATTGTCATCTGCATGGTGGTCCGGCAGCAGCACATTTCTCTGAGCCGGTGTGGGAAAAAGCAAGACAATCCTATTATTGGCCATTTATGTTGAGAGACATAACGTGGCGATGTGAGCAGTGTGGACCTTGTTAAACTCGCAGGTGTCCGACGCCCAAGTATAGAGCTCCTATGGGTGGTTCAGAGATGATGGGACCTTCTTTGCATTTGGCTATTGATATATTGGAGCTGCCTGTGACATCTCAGGGTAATCGGTACATTTTGTTGGTTGAGGTCTACTTTACCAAGTATGCCACACTGTATTCGCTGAGAGACCACACAGCACGTACCGTGGCTTTCCAAAGGAGTATTTCAGATAAAATTGAAGACACGTTCTCTATAATCAACTCTCAACCCTCTCATCATTAAGAATCAGGGAAAACTAAATATATAGATTCTGAACTCTAATTTGAGCCTGGCTTCATTTCGTTTAAGATTATTTAGTTGAATGAGTACGAATTGTGTCTGAGGTGTACACACAGTTTTTTTTAATATCAGCACCTTACTTGGCTTGAGAGGACACTTAAAAGTGTTCCCAGGAGTAGCGTGGCAACCTCACACAAGATGGACACTGGTGGTGTTGCTCTGCTGTGGGCTTCTACATTTTAGTCAAGATACAGCCTCAGACTCAAAAATTCTAAGCAAGCAAGTATTTAATTGGAAAAAAGAAGGGGACGCAGTGCACAAGCGATGATGCAAACGATAGCACGAGGTTGCTAACATCGCAGAGCCAAAAACTACCACAAATTTGGGTGATATTTTAGCTGAAATTAAGTCGGTGGCCAATCATATGATCAGCGTGGAGCAGTGGGCACTTGACTGAGTATTATTGAGGCTTACCTACAGACTTCCCCCCGCTGGAGATTGAGGTCTCGAGGTCTGGCTGCAACTCCAGACAAACCTTCGAGAAGGTGTCCTGATACACTTTTAGCGTACTCACAAAGAGAGGCGATACTCTAAGCTGTTTTAAGTAAGAAAAAAAAAAATCCAGTATGGAGGATGTCGACTTTGTTTGTACCCCCAACTTATGGAGATTCTACAGAAGAGGAGAGAGGTCAACGCAATGGAACGGGCGATGGCCAGTCTATTAAGGGCGATTTCACGCAGAGTGCTCTGTCTCGCGCGCTCTGTCTCGAGACAAAGCGCAGAGTCCGAGATGTGAACACAAGTGAGTCGGGTTTTGGCGGCAGACTTGATCTCTGCTGGAGAGCTGCACCTTGTCTTGGGAAACTCTCCACAGCAAGTGAGCTTCTCACCTCAGGTGACTCGGTGCTAGATGCTGGAAACTACGTGTAAGGTGCATGAAGCCAGTGTGAAACCGCCCTAAATGAGGAAAATTCACTTCGTGGAGGATACATGCTAGTTTGTGATCATACAAACTGATGAAAGTGAATTCTCTCCATTTGGAATATATGAACATTTATGTTGACTTTGTGTCAGAGCTGTTTGAAAATAAGGTGAAATAAATTTTCGTTATGTTTGCAAGCACTATATTTTATTTTTGAAGAGTTAGAACGTGGTCGTTTACTATGTTAAGCATAATATAATTTTATTAAAACTTACATTTTATTTAGTTTTATGTTCACCCCTCATTATTCACTTAGGGTCTGTTCGATGGACTTTAATATATGGAGGCCTATTTCCGCAGGTAAAAAAAAAAAAAAAAAAACTGGGAGAAAAGCAAAAAAAAACCAAAAAAAAAAACTTGATTTTCTCCCAGTGTTTTTTTTTTTTTTTTTTACCTTTATTTGCGGAAATGGGCTTCCATACTTTAAAGACACATGATGACGCTCCTGAAAGAAAAAGCCTTCTTCTTTTGTTCCACATTGAGGCTGCTCGGTTACAGTATAAACAAATGGCGGAAGTCATAGGTGTTTTTAATATAGCATCAACTTCCAGAACAGTAATTAGCTCCACTACCACTCCTACTCACATGCAGTGTCAACGATTGACCATCAGAGGTCAGTGTTCCATCACATATGCTCAACCTCACATTTCAGCAGTTGCAAAAGTTGTATATGTATTTAATATTACTACAACCAAACAGGATCTGATTGACGAGTTCTTTTTTTCTTGTGGAAAAAAAGCAATTTGTGTCAGGTGTGTCTTCAAGACGACAATGAGAAACAGTCAAAAACTCGTGAAAAGTAAATGTAGAAAATGTTTTATATTCTAAAGGGCCCATTGTGTGACGTTTTTCTCCTCAGTATTCAAAGCTCACATGCTAGTATTGATGTGGTCAATATTTAACTGTCATGGAATGAAAGGATGGATAACTGCAATACAAGTCGACTTACTTTCAATGATTCAACTCTTTATAGTCTTGCGTGATTCAAAATACGTAACACGTTTAAGTTGAACCTTGCATTTATGCAAGAGTGTTTGTGTTTTATGCTGCTTACATGATGTTACTGATTTACAAATTTTACTCATTCACATATTTCCTGTTGGGGCAGTCCCGTCCGTGTTTGCGTACCACGTTGCCATAGAGATGCAGTCCCTTGACACCTTTGTAACTTGATCTACCTGTCAGGTAGGGCAGGTAACCATGACGACATGAATCGTCCAGGCAGTTGTCTGTGTGTGTTTGTCCGCTGGGAAAGAGAACAAAGCTGAAGTCATTTCAGTGTTTGTATTTGTGAGATAAAACTTGGTGTTAAACAGGCACGTGACCGAGGAGTCATGGATTTGGATGAAGAAGACGGGACTTTTACCAACATATCACTGACAGATGACACAGGTTAGTGCTCATTAGCTCTCAAGAAAACTAGCTTGGAAGAACACGGAAGTGGGGTGTTGTGTCTGAATATTATGCTTTAAATATGTTTTAACTGTTAAATCCATATTTCAAATATTTGTGAGATTAGCTTGTTTAAACAGGGAAGTTACAGAGTGTGGCTCATAAATTATGTCAAGGGACAAAGTTTGATGGAGTCAGATCGACTCTCATGCCATAAAGCTCATGTTAGTAGCAACCCATGAGATCCTCAGGTCCTTTGAAGCACAGGCCTCTGGAGGGCACGAGGCGAATCTCCCAAGACGTATATGACACGTCATCTGACATGAGCTCTCAGTGATCTTTCTGTAGGCTCAACACCATATGGTGAGCTACTTAATGACGATATAAAAAACTTAATTTAGTACTAGTATGACAGTTCCAAATGCATGCAGAAGTTGTAACAAACTACATTTCCTCAGGGACTGTCAGTCTGAAGTACATGTAGTGCTGCAAGGTGTGCTTGCCAAGTAGCTTCCTCCTCCCGGATAGTTGCTCAACTTTGTGAAACTCTAATTTGAGTGGCAGGATTGTGTCAAGAAGAGCTGAAGTGACATTTAAAATGTCTTACAACTGTGATTTTGAAAATGGTTATTCACTCTCTCGTTTGGTCTCACAGTTGACAGTATGATCCCAGAGAGGAGGTCGAAGAAATCCATGCAGAACCAGCTGGACTGTTCTTTAATGAACGCAATAAAATGACAAGCGGACACTGACACGTTTGTTAGCAGCTCAAAAATAGGTTCCTCACATTTGGCAACACACCAAAGACCTGCCGTAAACACAAAGAATGACTTACAAGTCAGTCACATGGAAGCCTGCTTGTTATTGTTTTTTACGAGTTTAATTGTGATCTTATTATTTTCACCACTGCTTTTTCTGAGCCTACCCATATGCAAAAAAAGGTTCTTTTGAAACCAATAGACTGTTATTTTATACGTTTGGCAATGATTATTTTCAGGGTATGAATGTCCACTCAGGTCTGGGCTTATGGTCAGTCAGTATTTTCTTCTTGGACTCCTAAGTAAATGATCGCCATTGAGTTTGTAAACTAGTCCGGAGGCGCGACTCAGGACTTTCAGGTTGCCCAGATAAAGCTGGGGTGTCTAGAGATTCATTGTACTAATACCGAGAGAGCCAGACTCAGTGGTTTATAGCTGTCCAGTGTGAAACGTACCATCACAGAAAATATGAAATTAATACATTTACAATTGTTGAATTCCTGTCTCTTTTTGAGTTAATGGCCTTTATTTCTTTCTTATTATTTGTGGGTGAGTGCATTCCTAGGGTGCTCTAGCTTAATTCTAAAGCAGTGGCATTGATGGCAAACTGCGGGATTCTGCAAAATATCATCATGAATTAATACATCAGTGTTATTCATCAAAATTCATGATTTTCAAAATGTGCGTAGAGTGGCCCGGTTTAATTTTAGAGCAGTCCCATAACAATCAACGAGTTGTATTTTCTTAAACAATGCACCGTATTTCTATCTTTTAATGTTGAATTGATGATTTGCGTTTTGGTGCGGGCTTGACCGCGGTACTCTACACAATTGTTCCAGTGAATCATCAATGGAGTTCAAAGAAGGTAGGAGGTGTTCCAAGCCGATTGCTTGAATATTACAAAGTACTTTTATGTAACTATTTCACATTTATCATTAGCTTTGCCTGGTTTAGGGTAGAGAGTCATCATGGCGCAGGCTGGAGGAAGAATACTGGCCCCAAACGATCCCATAAGCATTTGTGTGTGTATATATATATATATATATATATAAAAAATAGAGACATATATTCAACGTTGAATCCAACGTTGAAACAATGAGCTATCTATCCGGGAACGGACATGGGAGAGTCGGCTGGGAATTTTCCCCTTAAAATGAATGCCTTCGTGTAAGACTCTCCCAGCAAAATTAAAGCACGTGACTTGTGGCGCTTTATTAATTGTATAATAATAACAACAATGGCCAGTGGCTGGGCGCATTCCCGATCATAATGGCCTGGAAACGAGCGTGAGTCCCTCCAGCCGTCCCCACGAGTCACGCCGCGTCCTCCCACCAGTGAGGTAGCGATGACGTCAGCGTCACAGTCATCATCTTGTTCTCTGCACACAGCGCGTCTGTGATCTCGGTGTCTTTCTTTCCCTCAAGTCGGGTGAGTTTAACCGCATTCACCAGAAAAGCGAGAACCAACGGCCGCGAGTGACTACAGCTGTTTTCCAAGCGCGTTCCTTTTGAGGAAACTTGGCTTCAGACGCTAGCTCCATCACTTAGCTCGCTATGCTAGCAGCAGCCAGCCCGGCCCGAGTCCTGGTCGGTAGACTTGGTTTGATTTGAGAACAAACAAACACACAACCATGTTTGTTTGTTGCCTCAATATGACACGTCACAACCCCCTCTTGTTTCTTCGTATGTCAGCATTAAGGGGTTTATCTGGCCACCCAGTGTGGCTGACAAACGCTTCCACGTTCGAACAACAAGACGAGTTCTTTCCGATATGGCTCTTATGTATGCTACATACGAGATCACGATGCCTTCTTATGTCCACGTCTGGATTGGTCTCGCAAACACAAACTGAAACTACCCAGTGCTACGCCGTTCAGTCGAATGTTTCAACTTCCGGAGAGTGACCAGGACATTTTCAGTGAACATGGCGGAGTGCGCCTGGATTTGTGATGTTACCAACCGTCTGACTTCATCTACTGAGCGGTGTGTTCTACTCTTGCAGTTACCTGTGGACCTGCAGCCCTGCATTCTAAACAGGACACGCTCTTCATCATGAACTGTGACATCGATGGTGCGGCTGACATGAAAAGAGCGTACACAGTAAAAGCGTGTTCATATCAGTGTCTGAGTTGTTGTTGTTGTCCATCCAGGAGACATGGAGAACCAGGTGGAGATGGAGGAGAAGACACGGTTAATCAATCAGGTGTTGGAGCTGCAGCACACTCTGGAAGGTAACAACATGTTGAGAAATATGTTTCATAATGCAAAAAGAAGTTCAAGTGATTGCTCTGTTGAGTTGTATGAGCAGAATGCATGGCTGTAGTAATGAGAGTTCACAGGAGGATCTTCACCCTATTCCTGACTACGTCAACAGTGGACACACAATCATGCACAAGTCTCACCTTTTAGTTCAAAATGTTTTACATCACGCCAATATTTTTTCATTTAAATTGTTGAAATGACTCACCCTTGTTTCAACTCAAATGTACCTGATGCAACTGTATCTGCCTCATTGTCAGCCATGCATACTTGGAACCCAAGTTCTACAAAAATCATGTGACAATAATAACAAAGGAAATGCATTTGTCAGCTGCCCATCTTCTAAAGTGCATCTTAGCAACAGAATGTATGGATTAGAAAATCAGTTCATCATAAAATATCAAATGAAAATGTATCTGGTCTGTACAGCTGATCTATTGCATACAAAAAACACACAAAAACAGTGACATGTTAAATGTGTGATAATAATAATAATCATAAAAATGAGTGGCAGTGCAACAGCTTGTGTTGCACTGCCACTCTGAAGGGTCTCTGAGTGTGTCACTGAAGATATGCAGAACCAGTATTTTTTTTTTTTTTTTCTATAGTCCAGGTGGTTTTTAGGTAGAGTTGAGCAGATAATTTCGGCAGGAAGTCAGTTGATGAAAAGTTTTCAGTCCTGAAAAGTTATTTTCAGACTGTGAATCTGGTTTTACTTGGATGGCAAGCATCGGAGGGAGAGGAAGCGTGTGAGCTGAACAGTCCAAGCAAGCGAGTGCAGGTTATCATCTATGAAGAATGGCCAGAAATATTTAGTTAAAAGTTAAATGTCGATAAATGGAATGTAAAGTTGCCTATCATACATAGTTTGATTCCTGAGTGCACTGAACTCTGACTAGTGTTGAACGTCTCATTACAGATAAATGTAATGTTACACCCCGAACTGACAAATCTAAAAAGGTGTGTCAGGAAGTGTCCAATATGCCAGGTGCCTCTTTTAATTCTTAAGAGCTAATCCTAATCTGGAACAATTTGTTACTAACATTGCGGTGCATCAGCCGGATTGATCAGTCTGACCCTGCAATCATTGCAATTATTATCCTACCCAGAACTGTGTGTCGAAACCTGTTTAGAACTGTCAATCTGCTAATCTGAGGAGTCTGGGAACAAAGTGCATCGTTGGTGTGACCCCAGTAAAATGGGTGAACTATTTTCCCTGCAGACCTGTCCGCCCGTGTGGATGCAGTCAAAGAGGAGAACCTCAAATTGAAGTCAGAGAACCAGGTCCTGGGTCAGTACATCGAGAATCTGATGTCAGCCTCCAGCGTCTTCCAGACAACAGACACCAAGAGCAAGCGGAAGTGAAAAATGAGTCTGTGTCTGGCTGCTGCTAATAGGAGATGCACACGGCGTGGAGAGGAGCTTCTTCTCAGCAGACCTGGCCTCTACTGAACCATCCTTCTTCTAAGTTGCTGTTGCAGAGTAACACTGCAGTGATTCCGGTCTGTTCAGAGGCAGTGTCTACTCCATCGGTGGTGTCCACCTTCTAACCATCTTATTTTACCTCTTGTATTTTCAGTTTTTGTGGTATCTGGTTAATAGTTTAGCTGTTTAACCTGCTTGGTTTAATTTGAGGGCATTTTCCAAGACAAACTTGCACGTGGCTCCTTCCTCAAATTAGCATGCCGGCAGATTAAAGCTACTAAATTTAGCAAGTACTATTAATATTAACCCAGAATCTTATGACACTTAATTTATTTTTGTAAAGTATTTTGTACTTCAGCTGTCAATGTTTTTTGTCTTCATTTTAATGCTAATGTTAAACAGTATTGTCAGTTAGTGATAGACTATGCAGCAGATGACGCAAAATGGTTGTGGATATTTCACCACAGAAGAAGCACAGAAGCAAGTAGAGAAATTCATCTGGAAGCTCCTCCTGAGTTTTTATTTACATGGCTTCAAGACAAGACGCAGTTTAGATCTTCACATCGCTGAAAAGGTGGAGTATACACGCGATAACACTGATGGTATTCTACTTTTGATTGGTGCTGATGCTTTCTTGGTCGTAACGGGTGAGAGAAGCTGGAGGAGAGCATCCACTTAAGTGCAGAGGGTTAGAGTGTTATTGATCTGGTCTTGTTTGCTGCAGAATGGATTTTCCTCCGGGTGAGGCTGCTGCACCCTCTCACAACTATTGTTTCCTTCCTCATGTGATGCATTACAAATTGTAAATTCTGTAATAAATGTAAGTTCATGTGATGTCATGACTCTGTCGTGCGGATTATATAACCCGCCTCCACATGTGCTCCTCACAACCCCTGCATCTCCATTTAAAATGGTCCCAATAAAAACCTTGCAGTGTTGACTGGTGTCAGTATAATGGAGGACAAATGAACACACTGGGGAGTTTATATTAAATCATTTTACTTTGATCATCATATAGTTTGCAAACGAACAGTAACGTCAGCCAGTGAACGGCGAGAACTATAAAAGCTCACAACATTGTTAGAAAATTAAAATGGCATCCACTTCAGCAGGACTCTGGAAGTTGGGGAATGTCATAGCTGCAGGCAGACAGATTAAAGACTCAAGTTTCTACAGCTCCTGGCTCAGAAAGCACAAAGTACTTCAGAAAAACACCTCAAACATCATTCATTCAAGCTGGCATCAAACTATTTAAAGAACTCCAATAAATATGAATATTACAGCTACTCAATCCTTAAATTACTATAACTTGGTAAGAAATAGCGATGCAGTTGACGACTATGTGAGTCTACACTGAGTTAGACTATTTTAAACCTAAAATGAGGAGACTTTACCTCAGATGATCTGATGCTGTAGAATTATCTCACCTCTGCAGTCTGAGCTTTCTGAACAAATATTTCAAATAACATCCTCTACCATGGTGAGCAGAGACGAGGGTCCATGTTGACGACGGATGGAGACGTTGATGGATAACGTTTGTGCAGACTGCTGTTGTCAGATGACAGTGGTCTGTAGCTCAATCCTCTAAATATATGAAGCTACAGCGGAACGGTGGGAGCACCGTTGAAAGGGAGAACAAGCGTGAAGACACGTCAGATCAGGAGAGACAAAATTGGGAAGGAAGGTTGGAGTGTGACAATGTAGTAGGGAGGGGAGCGCAATAGATGATGGCGCAGCCGTGGATATCACAGGTTAATCAGGAACGCATGCTGTTCCCTCTGACAGGGGAGCAGCACAGAGCACCCTATCGCCTACTCCCTGCTCCACAAAGGAAGGAGACAATTGGCATGGAGCTCTCAGTCCCTCCGTACCCTCCTCTTCCGCACTGCTTGTTTTTGACTCTCATCAGATTCTTCCTCCTTCTTCACCTGCAGATTGGAGAATAACAAAGTTACTGCCTTCAATGTTGAGTGTTCAGGTCTGGCAGTGCTGACACGACACACCTGACCTGGACTCACTAAAATAGAGCACAACCAGACCCCGATATAATTTAAAGCTGACATGAACAAAAACGCAGCTGTTGAATGTTGGGGTAACTGGAGGCTTCAACCTCAAGGAATTGGGTAAACTCCACAAACCTCATCTTCTAATCTGCTTTCAGGAGTTTGGCTCTCCTCATCTCCATCATCCTCTTCCACCTCCTCCTCATCCTCTTCTTCTTCCTCTTCCTCTTCTTCTTCCAAATTTTCAGCTTCCGCATCATCGCCATTTTTAGCTGCTTTAGACAGAACACAAGTCAAATACAACCACAGGCACAACTTTTGTAAATAACGTAGAAGCTGAGCACACATGAATACACATGCCTATATGTCCACATACTAGTACAAATATACATTTTGGGTTTGATGATGAATATCTTCAATTGTGTCTTCTCAGTGTGGCACTTTCTTCTTACCTGCAGCAGGTTCTTCAGCAGCATCTGCCACTTTTTCAGCCTCATCAGCAGCCTCCTCCACCTCTTCCTCCTCCTCTACATCCACCTTTGGTAGATCCACCTTCTTGTACACATAGTCATCAGGTTTCTGGGACACCGAAGACAGAGCACTCAAAGGCAGAACTTTATAATGAAGCTGGAGTTATTTTCATGACAGGAAGCATCTAGTAAGGGGTTTCCAGGCAAACAATACAACCAAGCACATTCTTTGACAGACTTCTGTCACTGGCCCACAGGATAGAACAACAAAACAACATCATTGGTGTGTGCTGTACACACAAAGCTCTGACACAGTACCTTGGGCCAGCAAAAGAGCACGATGAGCCCAATAGGCAGACCCACTGTCAGGATGTAGACCACCCAGAGCCAAGGCCGCTCCTCTGCAGCCAACATCATCTGAGTAATGACGCCAGGCTGGTGATCACATCAGGCAACAGCATTAGTGAAACCTATGGGTGTTGAAGTGTGTGCTCTCACCAGGTCAACACTCACCTCATTGGCACTGGCCACCAGCTTCTTCAGACCCCAGCTGTCTGAGGCCCAGCGGTCAGCAACCTCCTTGTGAGAAGTGATGATGAAGTTGTCAAAGTAAATATCTGAGGTCATGGACCACAGCTCCAAACCGACGGCCTTAAAAGGCTTCAACTTGAACGGCTGCAGATCTTCAAAGAAGTCTGGGTTATCGATCCTGCGTGGCTTCCAGACGCCCTTCAAGACACAAAATGTCAGTGAGGACGTGGAAGAAACACTGTGGCTGTGTATGAGCTTGACACTGAACGTATCGTGCTGATACCACAACTACGAAGGCCTTGCTGGCAGATATTTCAAGTAAAATGTTACGTTTATTTAAGGTAGCCAAAAACAAATGAGAGGTCGAGTTCCAAGATGGAAGTGTACCAAACCCCCGAAGCAGCTCGTCACACACAGATGGAACAAGAGCGAGGAGTAATGACTGAGGAATCATGAGTCACATGATCAGACACCTTCTGAGGTAATGGACAAAAAAGTGCAATGACACAGTCAAAAGATATGCCATTCTTTCACACTCCTTAAGTCACTCAACTCTTAGCCTCAGTAAGAGTCAGCTGTTACTGAATCTAACAATTTACTGACAGGGCTCTGAACATCGACATGGTCTTCACGAACAAGATATCTGACAGTCTGTCTGGGGAAAAGGAAATATAGAATCTGCTCCTTTCCGATCCCATAGATCAATTTGAGATGAAGGAGTTGTATGTTTGATGTGGGACTGGAGTAAACTGCACGGGGCCAGCTTCCAACAAAGTTTTACTCTGTGCTTGAATAGTGCTAAATCAACAGCAGAGAGACAGTGGTGCATGTTATGGAAGAGTATCTATGAAAGAAGCCAGTATTGAATCTGAACCGTTACCTGATAGCTGGGGTTGTCCACCAGGGGTGCCTTCCACTTGCCCTTGTATTGTGGGTTATTGACCATAGGCCGCTTCCACTCCCCACAGCCAGGAGCTGCCTCGCAAGCGGGATTCGGAACCTGTGGAGCCTCCCACTCTCCGTCCATTTCTTCATCCCTTAACACAGAACATGAACTCTTCAGATAAAAGAAACAAAACTAAATTGAAAGGAGGTGCAAGTTTCCAGTTACCAGTCCTCAGGTTTCTCTGCATTGGGGTCAGAAATGAACTCAGGCTCATCATCCAGCCAGCCATCCGGCTTAATAGCATCAGAGTCCTCGATTTTTGCAGGAGCATCCTCATCCCTGAAAGATGAAGGTTAACCATCATGGTCCAGTTCTGAGTTACCAACAGAAGTGAGGGGATTCACTCACCAGTCCTCAGGTTTGGAAGCCTCTGGATCAGGGATCTTTGCCCTCTCATCCCAGTCGTCGGGCTTAGAGTCGTTTGGATCATCAATCTCCTTTGGCGGGTTCACAGGGGGAACAACATCATGAAGCAGGCTGCCACGACTCACGCTGGACTGATCGATAAACATTTCATACGTGTTGTCCGGGTTCAAGACTGGAAAACAGGAATGGAAAATTCCCTTGAAAGAGCGGGACTGGTAACACCTGACAGACTGACCATTCAACCAGTTCTTCTAAAGGCCCTTGTACCTAAAGTGTAGAGATGAGTCTTCTTATCTGTGTAGAACTTCTTGAGATCCACATCAGCTCGCTTGGCATGCTTCTCCTCGATATCCTTGTTCAGAGGGTTTTGGTGACGAAAGATGAAGTGCAGCTTGTAGTCCTCGCCACACTTGTCTGGCCCAAACATGATGGTGTAGGCCGTGCGGTCATGGAACTGCTCCTTCAGAGAGAACAACACAAATGTGTGGGTTCAGCTGGGTTATGAAGTAGTGATGAAAAATGTAAGAGCACAATGTATGCCATCTAGTGGTGTGACTCATTCATTACACACGACATGTGTTCGCCAACTGAAAACAAATGGGCAAATCAAGCGCCATAACCCAAAATATAACAATTCAATTCCTTTGTCCCAACAGCTGTAAACTTACTGTGTCAACTTTCCCTGCGGTGATCTTCAAGATCACTTCAATTCAAGAAATAGTGACTACATATTAGTGAATACAGGTGTTGAAGGCAATTTGAGTGTTAAGTGTGTGTTTGAGTGTTAGCTGCACTAACAGCCTGCTGCTGAGGAATCAGAGGTCAAAGGTATTTCTGCGCCGCTTGGACTTCACTGCAGGAAAGGTATCTAGAATTATCACCCAAGTGTAACATTAGCCGTCTTTTAGTTCTAGAAACGTTTTTTAAGATTTAACGGTTACACTACTTGTTTGCACAGCAAGAGCCAAACTGAATCTTGCAATCTCAGAATAAAGTCAAGTGTAACCCAAAATACACAGACAGACCAAGGAGAGACACAAAACAGCAACCTTTCAGTCTCTACTTTTATCCATACAAAACCCAAAACCTTTTGTCCTCGCTACAAGTTTAATGTGTGAGTAATGCATTGGTGATGTCACTAGTCCTCCACCTGCAAACTGGCACACAGAAGGTTCTTAGCAGGAAAAAGTTCCTGCAAAATAGTTCAATTAAGTTCAGGCACTTATGCAGATGGTGGATTTCTTATACTGGGTCATTTCTAACACTGCGAGAGTAGGATAACATTTTAAGCGGTCAGGTAGTGTTACTGTACTAAAGCATCAATACAAAAATGAAACTGTGCACGTACCAGATTAAGGTCACCAGTGTCTGACAGCAGTTTGATGTAGGCACCGCCACAGTCGATACCATCCTGAAAATTGACCTCGTATCTGAAGCGAAGGCCAACAGCAGCAAATTTGTGAATTTGTGATTGCGCATCAATAGACCATTGCCATTGAAATACACTGTATCATCATGAGTTCATGAGTGTGTGCACACTTACTGCACTACCAGGGGATCATCCTGAAAAATGAATGGTTTGTTGAGCAGGGCAGAGATGGCGTGGTGCTTTGCCCGGGACTTCAACACCAGACCATGGTCTCCTGGTACCTTGTTCTCTTTCAGTTGTTCCACAACCCACTTTCCTGACATGCAACATTACCACAATGTCAAAAGCTTTTATATAGGATCAGAAAAGGTCATCCAAGCTCAAATCACTCACGTACCATCATATTTTGCAATGTCATCGTCTGCATCCCCCTTGACAGTTTTTGACAGCTGCCACCTGTGGAGAGCAGCGACACAAATAAACCACTGATGAATTAGCTATATTTAACTCACAGTAACCCTGAGGTGATTACTGTATATGACCCATTGCTGGTGGTCAGAAGTATGGGACACCGTTGCAAAAGAGGCACTTTTCAGGTCCCAGGTTTGATGTCTTGCCCAGTGGAAATGGCTACGGCTGTCCCAGGTTGAGGAGTGTGTTTGTAGGAATTTTTGACTATTCTACCAAATGTGCATTGGTGAGGTCACAGTCTGATGTTGGTGGAGAAGTCCTGGCTCTCAGTCTCTGCTCCAATTAATCCCAAAAGTGTTCTCTCAGGTTCAGGTCAGGTCAGGTCAGGTCAGGACAGGACAGGACAGGACAGGCCCGGCCAGTCAAGTTGATCCACACCAGACTCATCCATGTCTGTATGGACCTTGCTTTGTGCACAGGTGCACAGCCATGTTAGATAGAAGAGGAAACTGTTCCCACAAGGTTGGGAAAATGGAATTGTCCAAAATGTTTTGTTATCCTGAAACACTATCCTTAGTTCCATTCACTGGAACTAAGGGGCCAAGCACAACAAAAAAAAAAAACCCAAAACAATATTCCTCCAAAATTCACAATTGGCACAATGCAGTCTGAAATGTACCGTTCTCCTGGCAACCTCAAAAGCCAGACTCGCCCATCAGATTGCCAAATGGAAAAGCACGATTCATCACTCCAGAGAACACTTTACACATCCGGCGCTTGCATTGCACATGGTGAAGTACGGTTGCTCACCCATGGAAACCCATTCTATGAAGCTCTCTGCGTAATGTACTTGGGCTAATCTGAAGGTCACATGAAGTTTGGAGCTCTGTAGCAATTGGCTGTGCTGAAAGTCGGCAATCTCTTTCCACTATGCGTCTCAGCATCCGCTGACCCCTCTCCGTCAGTTACACCTGTTTTATACACCTGTGGCCATGCCAAGTGATCAAGACACCTGAGCAAAGACTTTTGATAATATAGTGTCTGTGATAGATTCATTTAAAGTTTAAATGAATTCATGGAGCAGATTTGTGTTTACATGTTAAAGAAAAATCATCAATACAAACAAAAAAGACCATCCTTCACATGAGACAAAGTGAAGAATAAATGAATCGCATTCATCACCCTTTTCCTGATCACCGATCATGCACATCAAAGTAAAATCACCAGAATATTGAAACACAGAAACATAATTCTATTAGTTTATCTGGTTTCATCCATCTATTGTTTTCATTTTGGTTACAAGTAGGAAGACAGAGAATGTCGAAATTTTAACAGAAAATATAGTAAAGTCTTTGAATATCAGCACATCCCACATAGTCAGAAGCATTGCTCCAGTTCAAATATGTATTAGACATAACGGACAGAAATCTTTCCCCACAGTGAGCAGTCATCTTGATGGAAAACCTACCTACTCAGTGATCCATCATCAAATGTTTCTGTGAAGAACACATCCCCAGTGGGAACAGGAGTCTTGTACGTTACCTAAAATGTTAAAGGAATATAAGTGCTGTGGCAAACACTTGAACTCACAACTGGTCAAGCTTTTATTTTATGTATAAAAGCCACAGACACAAACCTGGAAGGAGACGTCGGCATCATTTCGGTCTCCATCTACATTAGCTTCATCAAAGGGATCTTCATCCGCCACTGTGACCTCATCTTCCTCTTCATCCTCCATTTCCTTGTCTCCCAGTAATGTATTCAGCTCCTCTTCATCCAGGCCAATATCTTCAGCGACATCTACTATGTCATCCAGGGATGGCTCTTCTTGGCCGCTCACCTCTCTTATGGTGGTCAGCAAGGACAGAAGGAGCAGGCCCAACATCCAACCCCCGCACTGCCTCATCTTCAAGAGAGCAAGATAAAGAATAAAAAAGGGATTTAGGTGGAGGGGAGCAGGTGTGAGAAAGACAAGGGTAATGTATAGATCGTTGAAACGGTGATGAGTCAGTAGCCCGTAACAAAGTACTAATGTGAGAAAGGAGTGAAAGTGACAATATCAACCAGATTAAAATACTCTTTGTCTTTGATCCATGATCTAACCGTCTTGGCTTTAGTGATCTCAAAACAACGTTTTACAAAGCAGTGTTATGTGTTGGGCTATTGATTAACCCGCAGCCCCTTTGCAACATGCGTTGCGGTTATGAACCAACATGGCACATTAGCTGACACCATATTGATGTGAATGTCTTCCAATCATAAATAAACTGGTAGCACATTAGTGAATTACAATAGTGTGGTATACAATGAATACAGATGCAGCATTCATTTTACAAAAATGTAATACAACTACATTAGGCATGTAATCACATTGCTTCACTTAAAAAATGATGACAATGTTTCCTGGTTTTGTTAAAACATATGGTAGTTTGTGGTAAATGCAGACATAACATTTTTGTTGCTTCATCCCATGAATGAGAGTTACGTTAAAAATAAAAGAATGTGTAATTACATGTTCAAAAAGTCGTATTCTTAAATTGATCAGCATTTGTGCTATTGCTGTATCCAACAATCTTCACCAAGTGTATTTACTGAAAACAAAATGACCTTCATTAAGCAGCAACTAAAGTGGATCATTTGTCTGGCAAAAGAAAATACAAATAGGAGGCTGAAATGATTAACTGTTCTTTCTTTTAGATCCCTCAGCTCATGTTATTCAAGGGAACAATCGGGTTGTTAAGATTACATTGTGTGTCGGATGTGGGATTCAGATAAACACCTACTTACTTAATTATTCGTCTTGCCACCAGTTAAATAAGTGACTTATTCGTGTAGGTTTATCATGGATAAGCTGCGTAACTACAATACACAGCGCAGAGTAACCATCAGTTAGCGTTCTTTTCGAAGCTTGTCAGAGTTCTCCATTGTATCGCCTTGCCCTCTTTAATGGCTGCCGCATCAGTTACTTTTGCCTGGCGGATGTTGCTTCCTTTCCTTTGGTTAGAGTAAAGCAAAGCAGCACCCCCACAACCGCTGGCATAAGGCATTTACCAGTAACCATCCACCTTGATTTAAAAGAAAAAAAAATCACACTAGCACCCATGCCTGTGTAAATTCTTCTGCAAACGGTCAGTAGACGAACGACGCGGTTTCCAGTTAGGTTAGAGCTGATCCCCAGAAGCACCTGCTAGCATTAGCATTGACAACATCGCAGTGCTAGTCACAAATACCTAACGTGAGCACAATTGGAGCTTAACCACAAAAGAAGGCGCTCAGGACGGAGGCCCAACTGCACAGTTACAGTCAAGTCAACAACTACAACACAACGCTTCAGCAAACGTATCTTGAAACATCAGACATAAATGCACAGCAACCGTTAGCCCGCTACATTAGCAGCGACGTCGGAGAATGAATGAGTCCAGCATACAAACCTTGTGTCTGATCTCCCAGCCAAAAAAACTATTTCAACAAACGGCCAATCTATGGATGGGTTTTGAGGATGTATGTGACGACAGAAATAAGCGGACAGCACTAATCGGGGATACAGAGGGGGGTTGGTGATGGTTCGAGCAGGACAAGCAGAATGAGGTTGGGTGACGAGTTGCGGCGCATGCGCGCTAAGCAAGCTTTCCACGGTTCACGGTGCATTCATAGAAACCCGCTATTATGAATTCACTGGATAAAGTTGACGATTTCACTCTGGGTTCAAGGATGGGGCACATAATCTAAGACAGTGGTCGCCAACATTTAGCAACCGCGAGCTACTCCAAGGGTACCGTGTGACCCGAAGGGCTACCATTGGTTCAGAACACACTTCTGAAATCACGATATATAATGGACGATTCCTCTCAAACACTTGTCTGATTTTTCACAATAATGGCCAATGATGTAAAAAAGGAATCACAATATTGAACACAATATGATGGTTATTACATGAAAATTAAATATATGTTTTAACGGCGAGTGGGCTACTCCCTTGGTCTCTGCGGACAAACCAACATCCTCTGCAAGCCAATAACTACAGCAATGACAACTATCACCGACTGCTGCATCGCTGTGTAAAGTGCATTCCTTATCAGAATGGTTGATTTTCTATTGTCAGTCAATGTCTGGCAACGAAATCTAAACAGTTACTTGGACGTTTCTAGATTCGATTGCCACTGCACTTCCTCAGCTTGACAGGGGACGAGGTTTGAAAGCGTATTTGGATTCTTACGTCCATGAATGCAGCAAGGATTCACTGCCGGCAGCATTTCAAATTAATTTACTCGTTTGTAACAATTAGACGTTGTCTCGCGCACAAGTGGAAATGTCAAGTTATATGGCCCATCCCTACTGATTATTTTACAAAATGTGTTTATAAGTCGTTATAAACAGTCTTTCACAATATCCAAAACAACTGGAACAACTTTTATTATGACATAAAGTTTTCATTTCCGGGTCGTAGATTAACCGAATGGTGGCAGCGGGTTCGCTTGTTGCACGTTTAGCAAGACAGGCAGAACCTTCACTTCAGTTGCAGAATGAAGGAAACGCCACTGTCAAATTGTGAGCGGGATTTCTTGCTCAAAGCTATTGAAGAGAAAAAGGTGAGCTGAGTGTCTTTCGCGTGGTTCTCAGAGATTTCCAAATTCTAAATTATCATTCCAGCGACTTGATGGAAGAGGAACATATGACTACAGGAAACTTAAGATCACGTTTGGGACCGACTTTGGAAGCTGTTTTGTTGAGCTTGGTAAAACAAGGTAGTGTAAGCAATGTTTTAAGCGCATTTTCATGAAGCACCTATCGCTGTATTGACACACGTATCGATTAGGGTCATGGCCCAGGTGTCCTGTGAGTTGGTGGCTCCAAAAGAGAACCGACCTACTGAAGGAATCCTGTTCTTCAATATAGAACTGTCCCCTATGGCTTCCCCAGGCTTTGAGCAGGGAAGGTAAGAGAGAAAACCATACATCCTCTAAAGACGGAAATACAACATACTACCTCAAATCACTCAGTATACACACACACACACACACACACACACACACACACACACACACACACACACACACACACACACACACACATATATATATATATATATATATACTCTGTTATGCTGGAAATTCTACATACACCTGGCAAATATTGACTTAAAGTTAATTTTCTTCGTTTTTTTCTTAATTGGAAGTGACAAAGGCATCTCCCAGAAGCTCATCAGACGATGGCATCATTGACATGACTTTTTGTTCAAATGTCAATAAAAAATTATTTTCCTTACAATGATGCCTCTTGTCCTGCTGTACAATGTCTTCTTGTTGCTCTGGGAGATGCCTTTGTCATTTCCAGTCAAGAAAAAAAACCTTATTGGTTACAGAAAAGTCACCAAGTCAAAATTTGCCTGAGGTATGAATAATTTCAGGCTTAAATGTTTAGTGTCTATGTCTGTGTATAAATTTGTTTTTATTGCAGACTTAGATTCTATAATATTTTGTCCTGTGAAAGTTTTATATTACCTTGAAACAGTATTCAATAGTTATTGGAAAAAAAATCCATGTTCTTGGTTTGGGATTTTCGGTACTGAATGCTTGTCTTCTTGATGCCAGGCAGTCTGAGTTGTCTGTGAAGCTAAACAGACAGTTGGAGCGATGTTTAAGAAACTCTAAGTGCATTGACACGGAATCCCTGTGTGTCGTGTCTGGAGAAAAGGTAATATCCACTCACTGAAATCAGAAGCTCTATCTAACGCCATTGTGAAACGTGTGTTCATATGCATTCTCAGGTGTGGCAGATCAGGGTGGATGTTCACACATTAAACCATGATGGGAATATAATGGATGCTGCCAGTATTGCAGCAATCTCAGCACTGTGTCACTTCAAACGACCGGATGTCTCCATCCTTGGAGATGATGTGACTGTGGTGAGTCAACCAAACCGCATTTTCAAACTCTTGTTAGATACTGATTATCACTTGTTGGTTTTATTCATATCGAAACAAAATGTCAACCATTTCTTTTTCAACCACTAGTACAGTGTGGAGGAAAGAGAACCCATCCCCCTTAGTATCTACCACATGCCAATCAGTGTCAGCTTCTCCTTCTTCAAACAAGGGTAAGACAAATTCATGCAAGTCACAAGTCACCTTTCATCAGACTTGGCGTTTACCAAATGTTTTTATGGATATGGAGTATCAACACCCTCATGCAGTACTTAAGTACTGTTTTATCGAAGATTGGAATTGACGCCGAAAGTTCCCTCTCTGAACCCGTTTGATTCTGGCCGTGTCGTCTAAACAAACACTGCATTCAGTCATTTCCCTTTCTGTGTAACCATCACCTTGGAGTAGTCTTTGCTTTTCAACATGTTGTGTCCTTGATGCAGGAATTTCCTCCTGGTTGACCCCATTGAACGAGAGGAGCGGGTGATGGACGGACTGCTAGTGATCGCCATGAACAAACACAGAGAAATCTGCTCCATCCAGTCCAGTGGCGGCATCATGTTACTGAGAGAGCAGGTGAAGAATGTTCTGTCCCTGTCGTTGATGTGATGTCCACCACTGTTTTTAGTATTGCACAAAAAACATGCACCTAGATTGCTTTTTTAAAATGTGTACTACATGTATTTGTGATTGAAGTAATAACTATAATCACAACAATATTAATGAATAAAAAGTGTATCGAAAATTTACAAATTAAAAGCAGATATTGCTTATGTGTTGTAATTGAATCTTCTGCCACTATATTACATGTCTAATTATTTGAGCTTTTTTTTAAACATTTCCACATCACAATGAAGCTTCGGCTTCAGTATGCGCAGAAGCAATGTCATTCTGTCATACTAGACGAGTGAAAATGCTCATGAGAACATGAATATTCTTCATCAGAATCTTTGTCTGTGAAAACTCTTATTTTCCCTGTGATGTCTCCTCTACTAGGGGATTTCCATACTCTGTTCACATTGAAGTTCTAGGTGTCTGCCATCTGGTTGTGTAAAGTAGTAACTGCATCAGGATTCATATTTGTAGGTGACTAGTTTAAATGCAGCAATCCTGCCATAGTAGTTGCCTGTCACAATTTTGCAATAATGGCACCCTAATGCTTCAGAGAGGGCTTTGTAGGATTTGTGGCTATTTGTAATTGTTACTTTTGTGTCGTAAAAGGTAATGAGATGCAGTAAAATAGCAAGTGTCAAGGTCTCTGAGATCACTGAACTGATCACCAAAGCTATGGAGAACGACAAGGCCGCCCGGTGAGTGCTCACCTCGCTATCATTGAGGATATTTTGGAGTGTCGGTAAACTGCAAAACGGTTCTGTGTTCAATCTAACAGGAAAGCTGGTGGTCGATGTGGATTTGCAGAGTCGATGACTCAGGAGCGAATCACGGCCCTGAAAATGCAGGAAACCCCTGTAGAGACGACGGAGGTGTCTGCGACGGCTGACAGTATTGTCCAGAAGGCCAAGGCAGCCCCTCAGATGTATCCCACCACTCTTCTTTCAAGCCTTTGCTGTGTAATCATGGCTAACTGAATCACTGTTCTTCCCACTCATTTCCTTAACCAGTCCCATTGGTGTCCCATCTCCGGTGGTGCTCGTCCCGGGTGTGGGCCAGGTGGGCCAGAGGCTGCAGAACAGCTGGGGACTACAGGATGAGGAATGTGAAGAGGAAGATGGAAACAGTGATGAAGATGATGAGAACATTGTGGAGGAACAGAAAAGCACTCCGAAGATGAGAGTAGCAGGTAAGACAACATTGAAGTCAACTTACCGTCATGTTGTTTTACAAAAATGTAATGATTTCACCTAACCAAAATTTAGGTCCTTATAAAGTCCTCATATCTATACATTGATGGAGCATTTATCTATCTCTTTGTTAAATGATATCAAAACAGTACCTGAACCGCCACGTGGCTGTCCGTGATGGAGGAAATATCAGGTTTCTGCTATCAGCTCTGCTTCTCATTTGGTCAAATGTGTTCACAACGAGCAGACCAAACATATGGAATATTTAAATTGAGAAAATGTAACATCTTTTGAAAAAGCTATCTTTAATTTGGAGACCCAACACGTCCCAAGTTTTTGGAATTGGATGTGTAGTCGTGTGTCTGCCTCTGGGTGGTAAAGTCCTCATGAATGTTCTCTTTGTGTTCAAGGGGATGTTGTTGAGATATCTGACAGTGAGGAAGAAGACGTTGTCATTTTGCACCCTGAGTCTCACGCCAAAGATTCCAGGTAGGCGTTGACAGTTCATTTTGAGCAATTCATTCTTGAGTGACAGATTTTTTTTTTTCCCCAAAAAACTTCTTCTTGTCATCATACTGTACCCGCACAGGGGGCCACACGGACCTCCTGAGAGCGTCTGTAATAATAATAATAATAATAATAATAATCATAATGTATCTTGTGAACGCACAAATCGCCTCAGACTTGTTTCTTGAACATGAAGATGACTTCACTTTGCTTAAATGGCCAATTGCCAGATCCTGGAGGGCTCCTTTGGGATGTGATGGAACAGTAGATTTGAATCATGGATGGGCAGCTGCCAAATCCAAATTGAATGTCAATGTAGACCAAAATCTCTCAGGGTTGCTTCCAACACATTGTTGATTTCTATGCCACAAAGAATCAAGGCAGTTATAAAGGCAAAATCAGGCCCAATCCTGGACTACTGAATGCATTTCCATGTGTGTATAATGTGGTCGTTACATAACAATGAAACTTGTTTTTGATTTTCATAATCTTCTTCCAGCCACTGCGAGAAGGCGACATCCAAAAAGAAAAAATAAAGCCTGGAAACCTGCCAAACATTGCAGTTCTTTGTTCTTATTTCTTTAGCCAACAGGTCTGCCACTTCATTTGAGACACTACTTCTGGACTGTGGGGTGAAACCCAAGCAGGGTAGAGCACTTACACTTCACATCCAAAGGTTCACTCCAATCCCATTATGTGGAAAACTGACCTGGTTTGGACCTAATTTTCGTCAATGAATGAATGAATGTTTCAGTCTTTCATGCATTATGTTTTTCTAATTTATAGTGTATATATGTACAGATGTGCAGAAGTGTAGTCTTTAATACTTAATTATTCTTTTTTTTGACAATATTTTCATTGACACATAACAGCAATGACATTGCAATTAAAAATAAATAGATGGCTAAATTAAGCAAAGGACAAAAAAACAAAAAAAAAAAAACAGTCACACACACACAAAAAAAACTTCTACTGCGTGACAACCCTAGTCTTGTATAAAAGACATTGTGAAACATAGCAACAATATCATATGAGGGGAGATTACAGTCTGGTTGCTGCGTAGCTGATAAAGGGGAGCCACATCTTATCGAACATGCCAGTGGAACTTCTTAAAAGAAAACAAAAGTTTTTCCTATTTCAAATGTTGAATAACGTCTCGTAACCACCATTTATAACTGGGAGGACAAGAATTTTTACAGTTTAACAATATGAGTCTACGGGCAATGATCAGAGTAAAAACTGCCATTGTGTATTTAATACCCTGAAGTGGACAGTTATTGCTGTGGATCCCAAATAGGTCGAGTTCGGGATCAGGGCTGATTACATGCCCTGTAATTTCTGACAAAGTAGTAAAAATCTGGGACCAAAAGTTAAATACATTTGGGCAAAGCCAAAACATGTGTCCAAGCGATGCTGGATGTTGGCTGCATCGGTCACAAAGAGGATCCATGTTTGGGTATGTTGTGGTGAGTTTCACTTTTGAATAATGAAGACGATGTTATATTTTGAATTGAATGAGTCCATGTCTCACACATACTGAAGTCTGGTGTATGTTTCCTAATGCTTCCTCCCATTCATCATCTGTGAGGGACAGACCCAAATCACCCTCCCAGGCAGTTTTGAAATGATCTACAGCTGTTCTTTGTTCTTTGAGTCATCAAAGTGGTGTATATAGAAGAAATGACTCTCCTGGCTGATGGATCTGAAGAGAGAATCCTTCGGTGAGTCCTCCGGTAGGTTTGGAAAACAAGCTGAATTTGACTTAATAAAATGTCTGAATTGTAGATACTGAAAAAAATGACTGTGGGGAAGATTAAACCTGCCGCAAAGTTGTTCAAAAGAAGAAAATATACCACTACATAACAGGACTTTATGTTCTTTATGCCTTCGTTGCTCCAGGTTTCAAATAGCGACGGTAGGAAACAATGATTGGAGTTTATCGGTGCTAATACTTAATTATTCTTATTGCGCAGTGAGAAAAAAAAAAATCGAACAAGTAAAAAGATTAGGTTCCACCGAGATTTGAACTCGGATCGCTGGATTCAGAGTCCAGAGTGCTAACCATTACACCATGGAACCACTAGGGTGAGGCCGGATCCTCACTTATTATAAACCGACGACCCCGGAAGTGACGTGCACGTGGTTATTTTACATAAATAAACAAGTGCATGTCCCTTCGGGACTCCGCAGTAGTCGGATTTACTTGGCCATGTTATACAGGTATGTTGTCGCACGCTGAAATGATCTCATACGCATTGATTTTACGATTGCAGGCTGTATTAAGTATTAAAGAACCTCATTAAACGATGACTTCAGTGTCTCTGACGACGTATTGATTGACAATCTAACAAAATACTTTGGCCAGTACGGGTCTCGAACCCGCGACCTTGGCGTTATTAGCACCACGCTCTAACCAGCTGAGCTAACCGGCCTTTCGCCTGTACTGTTGTACACACGTCACTGTTTAGGCGCCAAGCGCGAGCGCAGCGACATTAGCTGTGTAGCCTCTGTGACTTGCACTTGTCTGAAAGAAAGGAGGCGATATGTCTGTCAGAAGACACAAGAAGAAGAAGGTTGAAGACAACAGCCATGGGGAGAAAAGTCAACTAAGAAGAATACAAGAGCAGAAGCGAGGCTACACCTCGGCTCAGGTGGGGAGGATAGTCGAAGACCATGCTGATCTCCCCTACAAGAAACGACGCACCAATTTTCAGGGTGAGGGCTCTACGAATGTTGAGGTTGGGGTCCATTCAATGCTGGAGAGATTCGGTGCTGACATACGTATGGTCATGCGGACCAAGAGGAGGCATTTGGAGGGCCGTACAAAGAGCTACATAAAGGGCAGCCAGCAGAATCTGGAGCAGCTGTGGAACCGCTACCATGGCCAGAGGAAGAGGATGACACGGAAGTATTCTGAACAGGTGTCTTCGGCGCTTCAGCAGTGGGAGACAGGAGCTCAACGCGCGGTAGAACAAGCGGATACAATGAACGACCTGCTCAAGCAACAGCAGACGATCCTCCACCAAGCCAGGCTGCACCAGAACCAGAAGCTGGACGCTGTCCGAGAACTGTTCGAGCAGTTCGTCAAGAACATGGAAGACTTGGAAACAAGTCACGAGCGTTTCCTGCAAAATGCAAACCAGGAACTCAGGAAGGAGATGGGAACTCTGCAGAAGAAGATCCTGGTGGACACTCAGCGGCGGGATTTGGCGACTGTGCGCATGTCCCTGCGAGCCATGCTGCTCTAGAAGTCAAAGGAGGATTTCACAGTTGCCTCACGGTTGACCAGGCGAAGCACGTTGGTTACCCCGGTTACATATTTCATCCCGTTATTAGAAAAAAGACATCTGAGTACCATTATTGTGTTGCTTGCAAAAATAAAGTGAGTCATGAAAAAGGCTCTGTGCTCCATTGATCTCCTTCTAAAGCAAGTAAAAAGACGCATGTAAGGTTGAGAATGTTGGCTGTGTTGGCAACTATTTTGTTCAAGGGGCCGCTGGAGCTGACGAGTTGTTGTTGCAAATCTACACACTAGATGGAGCCATTGAGCCACAGGTGACATGGGCCACCATGCCCGTGCACCACTCTCACCTCCATCATAGGAAAAGATGAATAAGTTATGTCCTGAAGACCCCGGGTGGATCACTGCGCATGTGTTTGTCAAATCTATTTGTCAAAGCTAAATGTCTTTCGAACATAAAACAAGAACTACACTCGACAAAAATATGAACGCAACACTTTTGTTTTTGCTCCCATTTATCATGAGATGGACTTAAAGATCTAAGATTCATTCCAGATGCACAATATTACCATTTCTCTCAAACATTGTTGACAAGTCTGTCTAAATGTGGGATGGTGAGCACTTGTGCTTTGCTGAGATAATCCATCCCACCTCACAGATGCGCCACATCAAGATGCTGATCTGACATCATGACCAGTGCACAGCTGGGCTTTTTTCTGGGGACCCAGAACCACTCAGTATTTGGTGTGACCCCCATTTGCCTCATGCAGTGCAACACATCTTCTTCGCATAGAGTCTATCAGATTGTCAATTGTGGCCTGTGGAATGTTGGTCCACTCCTCTTCAATGGCTGTGCAAAGTTGCTTAGTGGGAACTGGTAAACGCTGTCGTATATGCCGGTCAAGCACATCCCAAACATGCTCAATGGGTGACATGGCCATGGGACCGGGACATTTTCAGCTTCCAAGAATTGTGTACAGATCCTTGCAACATGGGGCCGTGCATTATCTTGCTGAAACATGAGGTGATGTTCATGGATGTATGGCACAACAATGGCCCTCAGGATCTCAGAATCAGAATCAGAATCAAATTTATTGCCATGGTCAGTGGGGAGCCCACTAATTAGGAAAGTGTTTTGGAATAACGTGCAGTCAAAAAATAAAATAAAATAACAACAAGGCTGTTCACGAATTCAACAGTCTGACGGCCAAGGGGAAGAAGCTGTTCCTGTGACGGGAGGTTCTGGTCTGGATGGACCGTAGCCTCCTGCTAGAGGGAAGAGAAAAAACAGGTCCAGGATGAGAAGGGTCAGCTCTGATCCGACCTGCACGTCTCTGGCTCCTGGAGACATACAGGTCCTGAAGTGGTGGCAGGTTGCAACCGATCACCTTCTCAGCAGAACATACGATGCGCTGCAGTCTGCTCTTGTCCCTGGAGGTGGCGCTGTTGTACCAGACAGTGATAGAGGAGGTGAGGATGGACTGGATGATGGCAGTGTAGAACTCCACCAGCAACTTCGTCGGCAGTCGTAGTTTTCATAGCTGCCTCAGGAAGAACATTCTCTGCTGGGCCTTCCTGATGAGGAACCTGATGGTTGGCTCCCATTTGAGGTCCTCAGTGATGGTGGTTCCTAGGAAGCAGAAGGAGTCTACAATAGGAATAGGTGAACCAGCCAACATGACAGGGGACATAGAACCTGTTACTCTCCTGAAGTCTATGACCATCTCCACTGTCTTCTAGGCATTGAGCTCCAGGTTGTTGTGGCTGCACCAGGACACCAGCCGCTCCACCTCCCTCCTGTAAGCCGACTCATCTTCATCTGAGATGAGCCCGATGATGGTGGTGTCATCCGCAAACTTGATCAGCTTCACGGACCTGTGGCTGGAGGTACAGCAGTTTGTGTACAGGGAGAAGTGCCATGGACGCCATTGAATGTGAGCATTTGCCCACTCAAGTCTGTTACGGCGACCATCTGGAGTCAGGTTAAGACCCCGATGAGGACGACGAGCATGCAGTTGAGCTTCCCTGAGACAGTGTCTGACAGTTTGCGCAGAAATTTTTTGGTTATGCAAACCAATTGCTTCAGCAGCTGTCTGAGTAGCTGGTCTCAGACGATCTTGGAGGTGAACCTGCTGGATGTGGAGGTCCTGGGCTGGTGTGGTTACATGTGGTCTCCCGTTGTGAGGCCGGTTGGTTGTACTGCCATATTCTCTGAAACGCCTTTGGAGACGGCTTATGGTGGAGAAATGAACACTCAGTGCTCAAGCAACAAATCTGGTTGACATTCCTGCTGTAAGGATGCCGATTGCACGTTCCCTCAATGCTTGCAACATCTGCGGCATTTTGCTGTGAGACAAAAGTGCACATTTCAGAGTGGCCTTTTATTGTGGACAGTCTAAGGCCCACCTGCACATGAATCATGATGTCAGATCGGCATCTTGATGTGGTGCATCTGTGAGGTGGGATGGATTATCTCAGCACAGCAGAAGTGCTCACTATCACACATTTAGACAGATTTGTCACCAATGTTTGAGAGAAATGGTAATATTGTTTATCTTTAAGTCCATCTCGTGACAAATGGGAGCAAAAACAAAAGTGTTGCGTTTACATTTTTGTCGAGTGTACTGCGAGGGCTGCAAATGTACGGCATAACTGCTTGTAGCCTGTACAAGACATGCAGCTATTGTTATTGCCACTCACGTGCACGTACACACACGTTCAGGCATGTAAATGTCAGTGGAAAAATAAACTTTTTGGTACGCACCCACTGCAGTGCACAGGTGCATGCCAGAGCTTGCCTAAATAAACAATCATACGTACATCATCAGTAACCACTGTTCAGGGTTGCGGAGAGTGCTGGAGCCAATCCCAGCGGTCATTGGGAGAGAGGCAGGAATACACCGTGGACAGGTCGCCAGTCCATCACAAGGCACACACATCAAGGGGTAATGTTAGAGTGTCCAACTGAGCCGGTGAGCATGTCTTTGCGCTGTGGGAGGAAACCGTTTATCCGGAGAAATCCCACGCAGGAGCAGGGAGAACATCCAAAATCCATGTGGAAAGACCACGACCCGGGAATCGAACCCTCAACTTTCTTGTAGCAAGGCCAGAGTGCTAAGAGAGTGTGGCCCAGTTTCATAATCAGCCAGATGTAGATTTCATCCTGTGGTTAAATACACTGTTAAGGATATGGTTAATATATTTCACTGAACAAGCTGAATGTGTGCAGTAGTTTACCATGATTGTATTCCAACGTGCTGGATAACATTAGTATTGCATGCACACTAAAGATGGACTTTCCTTGACTATACCTCTTGATGTGTTCTGAGCTCACAGTTGGAGTTATCAAAAACCAGATCTAAAGCAACAGAGCAGTGTCATCAACGTGGCAATAATAACACACTGACTTGACAGTTATCGCCTGCCAGTGTTTGCATGGTTGAGTCATTACGATAAGAGGTTGAAATGACACTGAACTACGGTCCCTAAAGCAGGGAGGGCAGAGTTGACTGGTGCAATCTTTTCCTGACGCTGATTTCTGAATGGGAAGGCTGCTATTTCTCCCCTATATGTGGGATGGTGTGACTACATTGAGCTGGGGACACGCATGACGCCCAGTCCGAGCGTTCAGACATGGTTCTTGTCAGGTACGACATTAAAAATTCACCCTGGTTCAACCTGTTTAGACCAGGGGATTTAACACGATTAATTCAACTGACATTGACATGGCGACAAATGGTGAACGTGGATGCTCATCGGCTTGGGTCGGGTGCTTGGACGGACTGTCTGACATATATAATAAACCATCTTGTAAGTAAGAGGATGAAGCTCATCTAATCAGACACCACCAGGCACCATCAGTGCTTTCCACAGAGGTTTGGGTGAAGTCCAGTCAGGATGTGCCTGGAGACAGGCTGCATGTTGCCCTCTGTATCTGAGTCCATGAATCTAAAGGGCGGCAGTGAAAGCCATCCAACAGTCCAGATGGAACTAAGAAGACGGGTGGATGCACCCGCATAAGCCAGAATTCATAATAAATGAATTATCCTCACTTTTGTCACCACAATGCACAACTGTTCTTTAAAAATCATTAGTCAGGACAAGTGACACCTTCTCTGCATAACCCTCAAGAGGAAAAGACCCACTTCTTCTTCATACCAATTCTAAATTCATGTCAACCTACAGCCAGAACATCCTCGGTTTTTAGAAAGAGAAGATGACACTGAAGCTCAAGACCTGGGCTGTTCACTCACTATTTATTTGTTAATGGCGATGATGTTCTGTGATTTATTGTCTGCCCAGCAAAAACTCGACTCTGACCAACCTGACAGGTTGAAACATGAAAGGGAAGTTCTTATGTAACTCTGTTGATGTACAGCACTGGTGGTGACGAGAGTGACTCACTGAAATGCTGTGTATTTTGTGTGCTTCAAGGCAGTCCAACAGAGTGAGATGGTGGAATGATCTTTTAAGATGTTGAGCAATCTCAGTGGGGTTTGTGTTTCAAAGCCACGTTGAAAAAAAAAATACTGAATCTACACCGAAGACGCTTATGCTAAGAGTCCTAGGTCTTTTGACCTCCTTACTCTGTGTTAGGTCTTCACCATTGATATGCTACATTTTCATTATTAATAATTTGTCTGATAAATATGAACTTTTTGTGGCCTGTCTTTTTTTTTCTTGTTCATGGCTTGAAATATTTGCATTATAAATATTAATATTCTTAAAGATAGCCACAACATGTTGTGCATTTAAAAGCAGTCAATCTAGCAACCAGGCATGCTGATATTCTAGTGCTCTTCACTGGTGTTGCATGACAAGTTTGATTGTGCTGCCTGTGACTGGAAACCCAACACTGGACCATTTAGAGGGAGAAAAGGGCCTCTGAAGTAGTGCGAGTGAATGTGGCTCATATGTCTATGACTTGAGATGTGCTGCTCTGGTTCCCAGTAAAATCAGGAATAGATTTTAAATGTTTCTCTTCAAACTTTATAGTCGCTGCAGTGTCAGCTGCAGTGACACTTGACTAGGTCAACTTCTAAAAAGATAATTGAGGTAGTCTGCTCTTATCTGTTCTCAGTTGCTCTGAATGCAGCCTTGAAACAAGCTGTTTTCTCATTAGAATCCAGCTTGTACATGCACACCAGGCAGTGCTGTATTCCAGCTATTGCTCCTTTTCCCCATAGTTACAGTTAAGTAATACTTGTGGTATTAGTCAGCGTCTTTGGCTTCAAAGTTCATTCAGATGTTATCAATCAGAATCAATGTTGACTGCAGTGGTTCTCCAGCTCTTTGATACGAGGCGCTTTAATCGGGAATATTGAGGGAAGTTGCTACCTCATTTGCCATGAAACGGGTCCCCAAAGCCCCCCGGGCCGATGCAGGATTTTGATCTAACCAGTCAAGCACATATAAGTTAACCATTCAGGTGACTGCTCAAACAAGCCGCCCGAGACTGACAATCATCTGACTACACTATTCGGACACCAGCACAGCCCGACTTTTTGAGGACTGGTTTAAAGAACCCTGAGCTACAAGCTCTTTTGTCAGAGCATACACCATTGAATGCTGGACAAACTCGAACCAATCAAAACTAATGACATGTGTTTTATGATTATTAATTAAAAAAAAACAAATGGAAAATTTATCAATCAATCAAATGAATGGGAGCGGCTTGAAGAGAAGACAACCTGTGAGTCCAACCTATTCCCACTGCAGCCAAGACTCTCCAGGTGCCGCCGGCACATCTGAAAACTGCTTGTTTGCTTGCCATGCACGAGCTGTCGCAAGCATGAATGGTGCAAAAACAAACAGCCCTTTGGGGTAAGTTTGGAAAGGCTCTTCCTTTCTGTCATGTCTATCCAGGTTGCTTTTTTGTAGTTTGTCTCCAGTGGATACACCAAGAGGGGCATTTTGCTTAAGCTTCATTTAAACGCCCAATACGTGGTCTTTGGAGTCATTGTCTCTGCATCCATGCCATTATGGTCATGAAAACTTGTTCTGGTAAGCACATCTGCATTTATTATTTAAGCATAGTCGTTACAGTTTCCTGTGGCAGATACTCACCACCATACAAACACGTGCTAGTTTGCACAATGAGACAGAGGGACTGAAACCACTTGCATGGAGTGTTAGTTGTTTTAAATATTAATGGGGAGAGACACAACACAGCAGAGGTTGTTGAAGTGTCCTGGGAAGTTCTGCGCAGGAGATTTAGCCAAGCAGGCCCCTGAGTAATCCTGTGCATGCATACTTTCGATGGAAATGGACTTCCTGATTCAAGCCTTGTGCCTACTGAGTTTGGTGCATCAGACATGTAAACATTCCAAACAACATGCATCAGATGATTGCTATGTTCTAAGATTCAGTGCTCCTGGTGTAAGTTGATGTCAAATTCCTTCAATTTCTCATCTGCCTTTGTTTATATAATCTGAAAGTGACATTGACTTTGTCTTTGAAGAGACTGAGCTGCAGGACTAGTACCTTCGCTGAGGAAACAGAGCTATTCAACAACAGACACGTTTCATTGTCACATGCTTAAATGCCAGGCTTGTAAAGGCTTTCTCACATCCTGTTGAAGGTAGCTTCACAGTGGCTTACAGGGATTTTGACACAATAAAGACCACTTGTATCTCTTTTGTTGTACAGGAAACAGCTGACCGTGAATGGGAGCGGCTTAGCACCATGGTACACAAGTTCTTTTTACAAGAGATTGAGACACATTTGCCTGGACTTGTTTTTGAACAGTATGTAACTGTTTGGAAGACGTCCTATGGGTAGAGGACATTGAAATTAAAGGCACACAAAAAGACTTAAAATTTTTTCACCTGTACCTGTCTGAACTAGATGTCGACATGGCTAGTTGATACAAAACCTTTTGTGAAGGGAAAACAAAACTAGTGAAATGGACGGGGTTTCTACCCATATTTAAGGAACCGAAACCTCCTTGGTTTAACTAAAGAGCACTGTCTGGTTCCAAGGTTTAGATTAGATTAAGTGAAACATCTCAAATCCAATTGGTGTTGTTTCAAGGTTCCATCTCTCCCAATCTACAGAAAGAAACAAGCAAAAAAGACACCCAAGAGAATGAAGCTTAGGTCATGAAATCTGTCGATGAAGAAGAAAAATGGTGTGAACCAACCTGGACATCAGAGACATCATGCTGGATCTTTTGCAGTGTATTGTAGCCAACGGTTTGGTCAGTGATGGGTGAGGCAGCCAGCAGTTTTGCTGATACAAAAATGTGGCATTTCCCACAACAACATGAACTTTTTGATGGCCACAAGTGACTGATGTCCTGGTGATCTCCAACAATGAGATATAGACTCAATTCACCAATGTCTTCTGTAGGGTTGGTCAGCTATTAAAGGCAGGCGCACACATAAGGATTTTAAAATTTGAAGTGATTTGTGTGACCCCACACATGAAGACAAAAATTCTGTTGTTTATCCTAACCACCTCCATCACTTCTGATGCCTCTCCTCCTCTAACCAATTTCAAATTGAGCAATTTCGCTGAAGAATTGACAACTTATCTTAAAACATTTTCCTGTACTCACTGCCTTGTTGTTCAGCTCCAGGTGAGATGACGGCTCAGATAATTACCTCGGATGTTTAGCCTACTCTAACCGTGAGATGATCTTTTCATGGCCAAATGAAATGGCCAGTCAGAGGAGAGCTATTCTAACCAATCAGCGGGTCAATAAATGGCTACCTTCCCTTACCATCCCCAGATTGGCTAATTCACTCACCTCTGAGCCAGAGGTTTGTCCTCAAACCCCCAAATCTTGCGAAAGTGGAAATGTCCCAAAATACAACATGCTGCATTATTATCTTTTCAGTGGAAGAATCAGAATGAACCGTTATAATAAATAAATTCTCATTTAAAAGAAAAAATCATTTGCTCCTCCTGCCATTAAGTTGTACAATGCAGTCACTTTTGAAAGGAGCAAGAGAGCAGAAATGTCTTAACCATTTAGCGAATTGTATTTTAGTGCCTCTCTCATGATTCTAATTATCTTGTCATTCATTGACTCTGTTCTTAGCTAGTGTGTTGTTATTGGTCTTAATTATTTTTATTCTATCCTGTCATTGTGTGTATGGAGTGCAGACACTGTAAAATGTCCTCTGGAATGAATGAAGTATCTGTCTATCACTTAACAGCACTGGGACCCTTTGAAACTATTCAGTTGGCATGTTCCCATTAAGGTTTCATGGTTTGACAGTCATCTTTGCAGTATATTTCATCACTTAGTGTCTTCTCCCATCTGTCCTGAATCAGTTTTGTGAATGAAAGGCCTTTGAGTCATTGGACAATGAACTTTGGCTCGCCAAACAATCTGCTGATTTTCATTGTGTGGAGTTTAAATATGACAAAGTCAGCTCTAGTTGCAGTTTTGCCAATCATGTCAGATGTTTTAAGCATATCAAGGGGATGGAATCCAAGTATGAATTAGCAATGGAGCGCATCTCTATTTGCACTCAGATGTCACATCCAGCACAAGTTGGAGGATTCCAAGTTATTCCTGACTGAAGTAAATATTAACCTTGCGGTGAGGTGAGCATGAGAACAAGAAGTGAGGACATAGGGGCCCCAGTGTTCGTCACAGGGGGAGGAGTATTTTCAGAATCACCCGTTCTTATTTCAGAGTTACCGAGGAGCAGCAGCTTCCATTGAAAGCCTCCTGCATGAATCAATAAACAACACTTGAGGAGGTGTTAGCCAACTAATGCATATGATCCAGTAGAGCTCCCGAGCCACATGCAGCTCTTTTCCCAGTTTCATGCGGCTCTTCACCAAACTTTGTCAGTGCCTAAACTAAACGTATGGCATGTGTTTCACCTGTTATTCATTGTCCTTACATATTTGTAGGATGTGGCTCTTTTCAGCAACAAAGTAAAACAATGTGGCTCTTAGCCTCTGACTGGTTGGCCACTCCTGAAGAGGATTAAATTGCACTAACATATCAGTTTACCAGAAGCAGACAGCGGCAACGACGCGGTCAGATGTTGATGGTTTTTCAGGTGTGGTGCAGCCATTGTGAGTTTTTGGTCAGGCTTCTGCCTGCGCAGAAGGTTACAAGCTCGGGTGAGACTGAAAATCACCTTGAAAATGTCTCAGTATACACACAAACGGCAATCAATCATTTGGTTTCAGCTTTTATTTTGACAGAAACTCACCCCATGGGGATTTACATTTCAATTGATTACAAAGTAGAACCTTGCCAAGTAGCAAGAAAGAACAGCCTTCACGAAAGTTCAGTATACAAACAACACAGTTTATGACAATCATGCATAATAGTATAAAACCAAATAATATTCGGATGATATACAATAAAATAACTCGCCACCTATTCATAATCTAAAACTAGAAACCCTGCTGAACGTTCTTGAAGGAAACTGCTGGAGGACACCCCAAAAGACTCCAGAGTCAAGGCATCGATGAGAACCACGAACAAGTTTTTGGATGTTTCCACTGACTTGATGTCAATGTTAGAGAGTTTAGTCTGTGTCACTTTGCTTGTGTTCGTCATGTCGCTCCAGTCACATATGAGGGATGCACATCTGGTCAGGGTGAGTGAGTTTAATCAAAACATCAGGGAGTTTCATTGCTCTGAACCTTTTTTTTTAACTGGTAAATGCTATTCTTCAACGAGTATAGCAATCATCATAGAAAAAACGTAGTCAGAAATCATAATTAAGCTGCACAGTACAAGAGTATATTTTGGCTTGCAACCACAATCATACAGTAATAAAAAAAGCTTCTTGTTTAGAGACAGTTTTTGTTCTGTGATGAGTCTTTGGGAATCGACAGATTCTGACATTCATATCAAAAATAGTTTAGGATGGAAACGACAAGAGCATACGCAGAGCCAGGGTCAACACTCCATGAGGTATTTCAACAGTGGCTTGAGTATACTGGGTCCAGCAAGGAGTGAAACTAGTTTCCAGTGATATATATATAAATAGCTATATAGTGACAGAAAGACAGAAGAAGGGTGCGGGACGTCGCTCAATTTGTCTGCACTACAAACTGCTTTTTAGCTCATTGTAATGACTCAACAAAAAGTCATCAAACCTTGTTCTGTATAATTCTTCTCTGCAGAATTGGAAAAAAATTGCTCTTTGTAATGCTTTCACTGCTTACTTTTTAGCTGCAAACCAAAGAGGAATGCACTCCGCTGTAAACCGCAGCTGTGCATACAGTAAAACAAAACAATACAAAACATCCAGAACACTGAAGCTTCAATCCTGGATAGCAAATTGGGAGGATGGGAGGTATGAACGAGCTGTGATCTGGTGAGACATGCTGGAAGATTACCTAGACTTCATGACTCCCTGCTTGTGGAACAGACGCATTTCACATGCTGGAGGTCAGTGTGTTTTTATAAGGCCAGAAATAGTGTCAAGGTCCTTCACCTGTCATTGTCACCAACATTGCACGGCAGCCTCTCCCATCTGTCACGAGAGACATTTCACTTGTACCTTTTACAATTTTGTCAGTGGTAGAGAACAACTGTGCTATTCAAAATGATGTGAATCTGAAAAAAAAAGATGAGATTGCACTCATAACTGAAACCATGCATGGCTTGCAAGCTGATTCTGGGGTAGAACAGTCAAAAAAAAAAAAGACCTGAGGCAGCTGATTATACTGAAGTGTCAAAAGAACCAAGTGTTGAGGCTAGGACGAGCTGCACCAGCATGAATTATGTGGTTGTTAACTCGAAGAAGCAGAGCGGGACCAAAACTAGAGTGGCTGGCGACGTGGCTGCCAGGCATTAGGAGTGACAAGTCACATGGTCTTTTGTCCAGACCCAAGGAAAGACTGGACATGTGCTGCAATTTAAAACTGTAAACCTTTGCATGCTAGAATTGACATGCTACCTTTGTTGTGCAGATCTGGTCAGAATATTTTAAAATTGTTCAAAAGCCTAATAAAATAGATATTTTATCCAATTTGTACAAATATACACACTTATATCCATGTGATCCAAATAAAATGTTGGCTGGGGCTAATCAAATGGCTGGTGTTTCTTACTGTCTGCGTTCATTTGACTCACTGTGTGTACACAGTGCGTCTTAGCTCAACTCAGAATGTGTGGAAAAAGACTTGCTAATTTGTAGGTGTGGCCTTTTTAATGTAACAGAAAGTGAAAACAAAACAAAAAACAAACAACAGCAATCTCAGATTCTGTTCTGTTGGTATCAACATGTCATGGCCACAAAATCACGGTGATTCTGAACTGAAACGTTCAGCCTTTACTAACCCCCCGACCCATTGGACTGCTTTGACATGAACGCACCCCACCTCCAGCCTCAGCCTCTATTCCCACCTCCAAATGAAGCAGCTCAGCAGCTGGTAGTGTCCAGCAGCTGCTTGGACCCATCTTCAGGCTCAACGTTAGTCTTCTTCGACTCTGGGGCGATATTAGGGGGTTTCTGTTTGCGCTTGACCTGGAAAACATCCCATTTCTCAGACAGCAGGCCCTTGTTGAAAATGATGGATGCCAACCACGAGAAAAGCAGGATGGACAGCAGAGAGATGACCATGATAGCAGTGCGGAAGGGGAAGAACTGGGTGAGCTTCCCTTCCTTGTCCAGTCGACATCCAGGGAAGCGTATGGCGGGCGGCAGGCCGATGAGGGGCTCGCCGCTCAGCACTCTCAAGACAATTCCCATGATGTAGCCCACTGTGGCACCGTAGCCGTTGGACACCTTGAAGAAGAGGATGCACACCAACTGAGGGAACATGATGGTGTAGGACATGTCCACACCGACGATCCAGAAGACCAGCACGCTGTTGTCCAGGAAGGTGAGGGCAGTACCAGCCAGGCCCACAACCACCACAGAGATACGAATCACCCACTGCATCTCACGGTCTGAAGCCTGGATGTGAACGAAAGCATGATGAGTCAGTCAGCATGTGAGGAGGTTTGAGTTGCTGCAGATGGTCATATCACTCATGTGTATTTGAAGACATGAGCTCGATGTGACACTGACAATATACACAGGATGAAATTTAAATGACATACAAAAAAGGTTCACGAACTTGTAAAGGTCATGTAACTACTTCCTAATGCCAAAAAGATTCTGCTCATGGATCTTGAGAACTGCAGAGAACTGAAATTATGAAAACAAAATGATTCTTCTTTCAGTACTAATATACCAACAAGCATCAGCATGGGCCGAATTACTGTGTTGATGCTTCACACTTGTTTGAGGACAAGAAAAAACATACCGTCAAAATAAAACATGGTCACACTCTCACCTGCTTCCTGATTATGTTCTTGTAGATGTTGGAGGAGAACAGGGAAGCGGATGACAGGAGAGCAGAGTCCATGGAGGACATGACTGCAGCAGCCACAGCTCCGATTCCAATGACCGAAACATACATTGGAGTCAAGAACTGCAGGGCAATGGGTAGGATGGAGCCGGCCTCTCCACGCTCATAAGGTGTCGGCAGTCCGTAGGTTGTAGCGTTCCAGTCTAGGATTGAGACGGCAGGGAGACATGGTTAGAATAATCTTGTCTGGGACTTTGGCCAAGTGATCTTTGCATGTCAATGATGCGGAACAGAGAAGAAGATACCTGTGGAAGCAGCGACAGCTCCAATCAGCACAGAGGGGATGCCGAGGACCAGGCAGAAGGCTGAAGATGCAAAGCATGTCACTTGAGCTTGGCTGTAAGATGAAGCAGACAGGATCCTTTGGTAGAAAGCCTGGTAGGCCAAACCACCAAGAGCCTGTGGCAAACACAAGAGGGTCAGTTCTGTTTGCATGTGTTAGTATCAGGCAATGCGTTTGCTGAACTTACCAACAACATAAAGTCGTCAAACCACTTGCCAGCCTCGTCGAGCTCCACCGTGCCCACCCAGGGAGCCTGAAAGGTCTGGTTGTAGGCGGTCAGCGAGATGTCCAGGGAGTAAGGGTTGGTCATCATGAAAGGAACACACACCCACTGTACACAAAAACACAAAGGTCAGCTAATCCACTTAGAGCCACAGCAGGGATGTCTCAGCCTGCCACTAGACATTAGCCGTCACAACCGTACGCCACAGCAATTAATAATATAGCACCGCTGATACCAGACCAACTTCTGAACAGCTGCTGTTGATGCCATAGATGTTTCAGATAGAGTCTGGAAGGAATTTCCTCAACAATGACAATGGCAACAACATTTTAACAAGGATCTTCCGTTATTTTGTTGACACTTGATGTGCTTTCCTTCAGAAAGCCAACCATGACATGACATTCAGTCTAAAATAACTGGGTCATGACTATTCGGTTTAAGTTTTCAGAGTCTTGGTTGAGGTTAGCCATGTGTTTTGGATGGTTAGGTCTAGAGACTGAGAGGGGAGAGCATTATGGTAATGTCCACACAAGGATAGAAATACAAACACGTGTGCTTACGTGTGTGTGTATGTGTGTGTTCTTGTACTTCCATCTTTGTGATAACTAGTTATTAATCAATGGAGTGACTACATTTTGGCCTCCTTTGTTAAGCCTCATTTTGAGGGTGAAAACTCCAAACTACCAAGGTTATTATAACTGGGTTTTAGTTAAGTAAAGGTAAGGGCCATTTGTTTGAAATTGTTGAATGGCTGAAGAGGAGTTTGACAGAGCCAACCTACAAGATTCAAGCCAGTAAATGGTATGTAACTCATGATAAAATGATCTCCATTTGGATGATTTCACAGCCTGTTTAAATGCAAGTCATATTACACAAAGTGTCTCAGTAAGTTTGGGGATACAGTGGTACCTCGGTTTTCGAACAGTTCGAACAAAAATTTCGAGATTTTTTTGCTTCTGATTTCGAACGAAAATCCAGAACTTGAACGCCCCCGAAAAAAGCCGGAAAAAACATACGTAACAACAAACGTAAGTGGACCGATCAGCTGACCCACGACGCGCTTTGTTATTGTGTATAACGCAGCCTCTGTATGCAGACGTGTCCCGTTAGCTACATTTACTGGCTGTTTTTTCTTCATATTGAGGTGTAAAACCTTTCCTGTCTCCGCACTGGACTGTGGTAGAGTGTCACAGGGGAGGTGCTCGCTCTCGACACCTCCGAGGCTGGAGCTCACACTCCAGGGTTTGATGTCCTGTTGTCGGCTGGAGCTGGGACAGGGATGAGGTGAGTCTGGGACAGTTACTTGGTTTATGACTTTGTCACAGCCAAACTGCACAGAAGCACCAGAGCCTATTTTAAGGCTTGGAACTCATTGTTTCTTTTTCCATTAATTGTAATGGGAAAAGTCACTTCAGATTTCGAACAAATCGCTTCTCGAACCGCCTTCTGGAACAGATTGTGGTCGAGAACTGAGCTAGCACTGTATTTCTGGAAGACAAATGTCTACATGCACATCAAACTAAGAGAGAAGATGTATGTATCTGATTCATTATAATTGAGAGCTCGCTGTATAACCAGGACCGTGTTGTGTTAAAGAAAGTTTTACGAGAGGACAGATGACATTTGCACCCGCAAAACCTCTTTTGTCAAAACAGGTCAACAACTTATGGCAGAACAGTTTTGCTATCTGCTTGCTTCAGCAAACAACCAGTAAAGCCAACATACCAGGCTGATGAAGATGAGGATGAGCTGGATGACGTCTGTGTAGGCCACAGAGTAAAGGCCCCCCAGCAGAGTATAGATTATAGCCACCACTGAGGAGATGATGATGGAGTAGACGTACGACAAATCAAGGATGACACGCATGGTTCCACCTGGAAGAACAGCACAGTGGGATGAGCACAGAGCACTGGTGGAGCTGAAAACACACTCTGACATCACGAAACATGCAGCTGCTCATGAGTTAAAGAGTTTATTAGATTGTCAGTCTCATGTTTGCTTTAAATCTCACACAGTACCTCTCCCTCTCGCTGCCACGATCACACACGCAGACACACACACACACGCACACGCACCTCCACACACGCGCATGTATGTACATCGACATGCATTCACTCATTCAGCACTTATACTTTGAATGTAAGGCTGTTATTAACACTGCTGAAACTTCCCAAAAAACAAAGACCTATTTGTAATTGTCAATATTGAAGTTAATTGTTGGTCGCTCTGATTTAAACATTTAGCAAAGCATCCAAAAGCATGAAAATATGTCAAACTGAAATAATAATCATAAATTAAAGGAAGAAAAGAACAGGTACACAGAACAGAAGCAGCCTATTGATTGTGAGACTCAAAAAATAAAATAAAATAAAAAGATTTTCACCCAGACAGGTGACATATCACCCAAACATTCAGCCTTTCAAATGAACACATACAAGAAGAGCTGTTTAACTTATGAAACGGAAGATACAAATAAGTACATGTAGACGTGAATTAAAAAGAAAACATCTTGTTACTCAAACAAGGCAAGCAAAACATCACTACCTTCACAGTTTCTTCCACATTGCCAGGATCCCCCCAGCCGCGGCCTGCAGCCACACCAAAACAATGCCCTTAAACAGAGAAGTGTCAGATCTGCATCGGTCGCTACCCACCCACCACCATCCTGACCTGCCACCCCTGACCTCACACCACTTCTCTCCTCCAACCTGATGTTTGCTTGCAGCACTGTGGGGTCACTTTCGAAAAGACCCATATGATGCAATGTTGGCCAGAGTCATGCTGCCCCAACACATGATAGCCTTGGCTGCTGTTGTAGGCTGTCTGTTCACACTTGGCTCTAAAATGCATTGTGCTGGAGAGGCTTTAAATACAGGCGCGAATGGTACCGAATACCAACCAAGCACATTCACAAGTGCTGATGCATAGGTGTACCAATTTACTGAAATATATCTTTTCATTCCATTCATTTGACTCAAGAGGTCCACCACTCTTCCTTCCGAATTGTATTTGTGAGGGGTTATGCATTTTGTTGCCAGGTGTGAACTAGATTTAATGAACTGAATCTAAGTATTATTGTCTAATCTTTGCCAAGATGTTGGTTACAGATTTGTCTCCATGTCCCTCCCGAGTGCTGAGCCGAGCTGTGCTGCCCGCCACCGGGCTATATTTAGCAGGATGAGAGGTGGGATGAGATTCGGGGGCCTCTGGGTTTTTTAATGGTTTAAATACCCTCTGTGTTGTTTTTAGAACTGCATCTCACTTCAAAACATGTGTGACACACATACAGATCCGCACATTTGCACACACAACAGCCAGACTGAGTTGATAGTACAAGGCTAACGGTATAGAAAGATCCCTGGAAAAGTGATATCCCGCTTCTTGGCTGAAGATGACAACACGCACACACGGCAGGCTTAGTTTATACTACACACACTTAACAGTATCCCAGCAACATCACCACAGTGGGTGAAGTGTTGATTGCTGCCACACCAACCAAGTTTTTCAAAATTCCTCAGAGAAGGGAAAAAGTCTGATTCCAGGGTAGGTGAATGGGTCTGGACAAAAATCTGTGCACACATTCCTGCTTAGGAAAGCCCTTGTGTGGACCTGCAGCACAGCTCGCAGCGCTACCGCGGTGAAAAGAAGATGTGGTATATTTCAAAGTTGTCTCGAGGCTATGTTGACACTACAAGGCTCAAGAGCTTTGCAGACAGAACCTCTGGAGGGTGTTTCTTGAAGACAAAATAATCTGATCTCAAAAACTCCTCATCACAGTCATTTGCTCAGCAGTGTTGTAGATGACCCCAGGTTAAACAAAAATCTGAAATGATGATGCAAGCTATTGATATTGAGATTTAAAAATATAAAGTGAGAGTTACAAAGTCTGTGTGTGTTGAGCAAGGAGAAGTGGAAGAACAATAGCCAACAGTGAAGGCACTTACTCAGGGAGTGCGAGGCATATAAATAAATCAACATTGTGACTTGTAATGCAAATGTAACCTTAGTCATGTTTGGTTGGAGGCCTAATTTTCCACACACAGGACATTCTGAGCAGGTGACACTGAATCTGGACAAGGTGAAAACAAAACGCCTCTGAAGACTCTTTTGAATAATTGATCACCTTTCACAATCAACAGGCTGCTAAATGTTTGACCCCTTTTTAGAAACACTGGAAAAGAAAACGGGATTAAAAACACGCAAGGAATCATTTCTCACACACAGACACTCTCGCGCTGCAGAGCGTATCCACTCACTTTCAAACTAGCGCGCGCACACACACATCCTTAATACACCATTGACAGCAGTAATAACAGCATATGTATATCATCGTCTTTAATAGCAGTCATTATTCAGAGTCGTTATGATTCACAGCAGCAGTTAGTGATTTAGTGATGAACCCTTTAATTGAACAAAGTGTGAGTAACAAATATTTTGTGGTTCCTCTCCAGACTTTCTTGGCGACTGAAGAGTTTCTGTGTCTGGCAAATGTCCTGCAGAGCTGCGTGTTGGGAGACATGAACACTAACAACCATCGTCTGATTCATGAGGATCATAACAGGACCAGTCTGCTCCAGCGCATGAACGTCCTGTCCATGCGTGAGCTGGTTTATTACATCAGGTCTTCAGGCAAGACCATTTCCACTAAAGATAGTTATTAATATTTGACATTGACACCAATCATCAACAGCCACCTGTTTTCTTGAACTTGCCCGTGTGTTCGTGTTACCTACATATGAGGGTGCCAGCATGGTTGCATAACTGTGTGTGTGTGTGGACACAATGTAGTGCCAAGGGTGTCGCAGTCTTCAGTTACTCACCCAGGCTGACGAGCGTGCGTGCCACCCATAGCACATCGGCAACCAGAGCAGGAAAGATCAGTGCGCTGCTTAGGAAGTTCCCATACTTCTGTTGGAACGGGTCCATCATTGTCACATACTTGTTTTCTCTCATGGGCTTCGCAAAGAAAAAGCCACCTGGACCAAAAAGGAAAAAAAAAAAAAAACGATACGGTCATGCCTGCTCTATAAACTTCAGAGAGAGCGAAAGGAAGACGGGGAAGAGGCGCGAACAGATGGTATAGGAACAATAGGAAAAACAAGTGTTCCCTTCAGATAATTCAGACGCCTTCAGATGAACTCTGGGGGCCACTCACTTGACAATAGTTCCCAACACAACAGAAATGCTAGATTTCCTGGCACGCCAAAATGCACCGTGACACTGATTTCACCTGCTGTTAATTCTGCTTGAAAAACTTGGGAGAATTCAGGTCTCATTAGGTCAAGCCTCTGAGTAAACCCATCTCTTTGCACCTGTTGCTTCCTGTTACTGCCCTGAACTGATTTCTCATGAGCCTATTTTTAAAATGAGCGACACTTTTATTGGTGCCCGGTGTCCATTGGGGGTGGAGGATATCAGAGTGGTGTTGGTAGTCAACAACACACCCTACTGAAGTCAACTCATTTTGAGGCTGTGTTTTAATTTAAGTGAAAGGACTAAATGATTAGCATTGAGGATCAACAACAAGGGCCAATAGAAATGAATCAACTGATGTTCTTCCAGAGCAGTCTTGGATGAGACAGTAAGCTGGTCTTAACCTTTTACAGACAAACAAACAGAAGATGCGAATGGTTCACAATTTTCAATATTTTCAATGTCACAATAAAAGCAGAGTCGAATGTCAAAAAGGTTAAGGTTAAGAGATCGCGCAAACTTCGTGACCACGATCATGCAGCGAGAATGTCAGCGTTGCTGGAAACACTTGTCAGGAATACGTGACTGACAGAGGGAAGATTAGATTGTGTCACAAATGTTACAATTGCTTGTTTACTTGCAGAGACCCATCATGAGATTGTTATGTGGAAAATTGAGTGAAGGAAACTTGTTGAATCCATTTATGCTGCTGCAGGGCCTTTTCATCATGATGGAGCAAATTTAATATAAAATGAAAGATTAAATCATCCACAGCAAACTAGTTCTCACGCTGGACTGTTGAATATTTAGTCATGGTCTCATATTTCAAAACGGGGGTTGCGAACATTTTTTTCCTATCCCGCCACCTCTTATCTAAAGCGTGTTATCTTCTTGGTCACTGGGCTTCCTGAGCAGAGCTTCCGCTATTGTAGGTTCAATGAAGCAGAATGAACCGAGCCCGAGTGGCACTTCACTGATGCATCTGCAGCAGAGTCAAACCACTACCTCTGAAACCTTGAAACAACGAGCAAACATCTGCTCTGATCATTTTTTGGGGATGATTTCAAAAGACTACTAAAAACAAACCCCCCTTAAGGTGCAACAATGGGGTTCTAACCTCTCTGTGCTTGGTGATGGTGAAAGTTAATGGAGATGATGACCATCAACATGTTTGGTTTTTAATATGAGTCAGTAAAGTTGGACTGTTGATCTCTTGATCTTATTGACGGAAGGAAAGAAAAACCAAAAATAACTTGTCACTAAAAATAAAACCCTTGGGGGAGGGGGCAGTCTTCAGGTCAATTGAGTTTGAGACCCCCACTTAAATGGGTTTGTGGGCAACACATCTTGACAACAGTTCTCACCTTTCATCTGGTCAAGTCCTTCCAGGAAACCACTCCCTCAAAAATACAGACGGAAAACAAGTAAAAATAGCTAAATACATAAATAAACTAATGATTCACAGGAGGGGAACATCGTGATGTTAAGTGACCGAGTGGGACACAGCTAAGATTCTCTCAATTTGCCCTGTCGATGATAGAGTCAGGGAGCACAGACCTCTGCCAAGAAGTTTATTTCATAACCATTGACATTGCCCTCGCAAACGACTAAAGTTCAGTCAATCTGCTCCCTGACACGTGATCGACATTAGCTGAAAATTGAATTGAAACCCAACTTTAACTTTTTGAATTATTTTGCTGACACTGACAATCACATCCCTTCTTGGTCAGTCGCTGCGCAGACTGACCATCACTTACCTAAGAAGAAGGTGACCACATATGGGACCGGCATGAGAGCCCACACAGCTCCTAATGTTGGGTTGTATGTGGCTTCAGCTATTCCCAGGATGAAGCCTCCGCCCACCCAGGTCGCTGCAGAGAGACACAAAGAGCATGTTTTAGGAGATGAGTGAAAATGAGCATGACTTGTGCCTCTGTCTCACCTGTGAGAGTGAAGATACCCACTAGCAGGGTAATTTTCCGTCCTGCCAGGAGTGTTATCTCAATGCCATCACCAGTCCATTTCCTCTCCTCCTTCCTGGAGCGCATGGACGCCCAGATGCCCGTCCCCAGAATCAGCAGGTAGAACACTGCCATCACCACCAGGCCGGGAACATTCAGAGCCATGGTTAACTACTGGTGTTTGAGAATCCTGCTGGACAGAGAGCAAAGATACAGGTATGACTTGGTGATCAAACATATGACAAGTATGTGTGTTGGTTGAACATGATCTCATTTAAAGTTGCAGTCCACAGAGTCTCAGTAATTCTGTCAAAAAGACAAATGGAAATGCGTCTGCAAACACACCTTGACATAAAACGCTGCAACGTTAAGTGCAGTTCTGACCTTGTCTGCATGGTAAATATGTACACAGGAGTGGAGGGCAGGGTAATGAGGAAGTTTACACAAAACTGACTAGAAAAACATGGCTCGTTCATTGTGAGGTAAACAAACTATAAAGCATGAATGATAAGATAAAATGGAAAGGAAATCAGGAAGAGTGTTTTCAAATCAGGGTGAGTGACATGAGGCAAACCCCCAAAGCTCCCTACAGACAGACAAGAAGAAAAAAGGGAGTGGGACAGGTTGCACAGCAGACTCTCAGGCATCATGGTTCTACTTGCTTTGCTTAAGCAAGGGGCGGATGAATAAAGGATGAATATACAAGAGTGTGTGAAGAGTCGAAAGGGGTCTCACCATATGTTCGGCAGTACTGACAAGATGGTGGACAGATGTTGTCCCCCTCCTCAGTGGTCGGACGGCCTAAGTTTCGGCCCCAGACATCAGAAAGTCAAGACAATTCAGAGCCAGATGAGCATGTGCATGTGTGTGTGTGGTACTTTTGAACTGACAAACTCATCACAATCAATGTTTCACTGTCAATTCAAAAACCTGGATGTAAATAACGCAATGTATCTGCTTTGTGCCAAAATCTTACACCAACAGTCATGATCTGATAAAAGAGCAGGACATGGAGCCTGGACACAGCAAATCCAAACAAAAGAGAAAGAGAAGTTCATTTGAGGAAGGTGAGAGAAAACATGAAGCAGAGGTGATGTATGCATTTTTATGAGTAGGCGAGGAAGGAATGGACGAAGGACCCCGATGGGAAAACCTGCGCCAAAGTCAACAAAAGTTCCCGCACGCAGTCCTCATGGTTTCATGTGATGCTTGTGTCTTCGCAGCTTACACAATATCATAAAAAGATGTAGGTCAGGCAGACATTTGAGGAACAGTTTAACAATTTTTCAGTCATGTGAAGGTCTACAAAAATAAACTCTCTCTCAGCAGCTGAACTCGAAGCTTTTACAGGCAAACAGGAAATGAGCACACTGCGCAGGATGCTACAGAATAACACCAGTCTGTCGAAATTGCAGTTCCAGTGGGACAAAAAAACTTTCTCATCGCAAACCAACATGCGGTGGGAGAGGGTGGAAGCAACCAGCAATAGACAAGGCACAAACAGGGACCACATAAGAAAGGTTTATTGGGGCTTATATAATGCAGGCGAGCCACTTCGTACAAGAAAAGAGACAGCTCCAGACAACATGTCCCCTTTAAGAATCTTTCACTTTTAGTTTCAGTTTTTGTTTTGAACAGGGACCAGACAAATACAACCGGAGACAACAGGTGTCTCCTTCACTGTCCATACCCATCTGTAATCACCAAGACCTGCTCATGAAGGAAAACCATAAGAATAAATAAGCCTCTCTTACTTCATCTGCTCATCTGACATTCCTTGTCCTCTCATGCTACATTTTAAGAACCCAAACGTTACTGTGAAGAGTCAGGAAGCATGCCAAGTTAATGTGCACTAACCCAGTGCGTACTGTGGCTCGACTCTTCTCCAACCTGCCAAAGCTCATTCAAGAACATAAAGAGTAAAATAAGAACCATCTGGCCTTCCTTTAGAAGCTCTGGTTAGAGTGCAGCTTGCGCTGTGAAAGCCCAGCCCAGTGACAGTATCCAAATTTAAGGAGCATATAAAAGTCCCTTAAAAATATTCTCACTTACACTGAGGTGAACTTGACAAAACTGACAAGCCTTTGCTCAAGTTATGCTAGAATTAAAGACAGAAACCACTTTGAGCTGAATCACTCAAATCAGGTTACAGAAGCCACAGTAGGTCGAACCTCATAACTACTGTTGCGAAACAGAACTAAGTAGGTCCGTTTTTTTCTTTCTGCCGCGAGAGATTGTGGCACAGATGGTGAAAAAAGACTAGCTGGTTCAAAACCTCCATGGCTGCTTCAGCATGCAGACTGAACCAACACCTTCTTCTGGTGAGTCTGCAAACAGTTCAAAAATAGTAAGGAACCTACATTTAAGCCAAAATAAACAATGTCATTTTCCCCCCATTCCCATTGCAGAAGACCTACAAGGATTTGACCAGCCAATCAGCACAGCCCTTCCTACTACACCCCTCGCAACAGGCTTTCGCCAATAATAACTGAATTCTTTGTTATAAACAGCGACCACATGAGTGCATTTAGTGGCGTAAAACAAACTTTACAGAGGCATCAAACCTTCTATGGGCTCACATTCACTGAAACTAGCTAAGAAGCCTGCATATACACGACATACACAAGTGCTGAAGCAACAGCTTCAACGCCCTCCATTAAGATGAATTAATAATACATTAATATTTGTGGAAGGTTTTGATCCAAGTTATGTTATATTTAAGTTGTATTTAATTTGCGTCACATTTAAGCTCCAAAACTATATTTACACATTAGGGGTGTAAAAAAAAATCTTCTGGCTCGCAGTTTTGTGAAATTAAAAAATGACAACCTAAAATTTGAAGACAAATGTCTTCCTCTATTTTTATTTAACACTCGATGGTTTCTTTCAACAGACTTACAGACCCAGACCCAGGAGGGTCTGTAACGGTATGGATACATTAGTTTCTTGGCTACTCAAATTTTCTTGCGGCGTTTTCTGTCAAGGACTGATGCGCTCATTTTCAAATGCGCAGTCAAAAAATGGAGTAACCTATCTATTGCAACTCACCGTTGATGTTGGGTTTACAATATTTACACAAATAATGTAGTAAAATATTTAGAAGTTTAAAAGTGCAAATGAACACATTTACGCTGTTAGACACTACTGATATTGCCAAAGCTGACATCGTATATCATAGATCTTTTTCAATTTTAGATGGCCTTTATTATAATGTCCACAGTAGGTAAAGTCAACGTGTCACAGCAGCTACTGACAACAAAGACACTGACACATACCAAAGACATTAATGATACACAACAAACATCAAAGACATCCATGAATGAAAGTGAAGTCATAAGCTATGAAACACACACAAGACATAAATAAATAAATACCCATAATTTCAAGGTACTATCAGTCAGTTTAGAGATATTTTACTGCATAGTGTCGATTTTGATTTGTTCTGTGCTTCAAAGTTAATGTTGGCAAAATTACATTTTATTGTTTCAGTATCATTTTGTTTCTCTCTGCTGGCTAGTCATACCAACTGCACTTTCATGGACTTAGATTTTACATGGACCCCAAATTGATGTATATTAGATGCCCATTTAGCCAATTTTGCCATCTTGGTTTGGTTATTTTTCATTTTGTGAGTATTTTCTATCGTTTTGTGAGATTGCTGTTTGTCACACCCCAATGACATATATTTGTACATTATTCAGTTGTGCTTTGAATATTCACATACATGGGCCAGACAGTACGTCTGTACTGAGTAACTGAGTTTCATTCAGAGCAGTTCCACGATGACGCAAGGGGCACCTAAAAAGTATGAATGAACTCCATTTTCTCAAACTCCTGAGGTCTCTCACCTTTTTAAATGGTGGCAGGCAGCTAGGGCGAGCTCACGTGCAGCGTTCCATGTGAGGTGACAGGACAGAAGCAGCTTATTCTCATAAAAGGTTTTACTCTGAGACACATTCCCTGAATCGTTCCCAAATGCAGTGTTGAAATGCGCAGAAATTCATCTACAGCAAGGCTCCTTAACGTACAAAACATATGTTCAACTTAAAATTGAAACAAAAAGTTTTGCTCAAGGGTAAAAGTTGTGTCACTCAACTGAGAGACCATTCCTTAAAAGGTATTTTCACCTCACAGGATTTTGACTGGTCTCACTTAGGACACTGTCTGGAGCCCCCAGCACACAAACTAGTGATACAATTGCTTTCTCTTCCAAACTGTTCACCAATCAATTCCCCAGCACTGTCAGGGCCTGTCTTCCTGTGACACCTTTCAATTGTGTTACTAAGCAACACCGCATGAGTTTGAAATCTAAAATTGGTCAAAGCACAAAGTTTTCACAGGGAACAAAAAAGAAACCCTATATATCCAAACCATTTTAAAAAGGGTTAAAATACTGCCAACACTGGAGCGTTGAACAGGAAGCACAGAGTAAGCGCTGGAGATTCAGGAACTAGATTGCCCACTCACTTCAAGCTGGTCTTCACTCATCTCACTCACTCGAAGCACGTTAATATAAAGAACCTGAAGTGAGCGACAGATTCGACCTCTGGTGATGGTGGGGGAGGACTGTGTGTGCTCACGGACTTTCCGTGTGAGCAAACGGCTGTGCCACAATTGTTGACATGTAAACACACTGACATCTCATCTCAAGGTATCCAAGGCCGCTGTCTCATTTAATGCAAAAAAACAAAACAAAAAAAAGCGAGCAGCTGATTGTAACATGACTAATGGTTAGGGAGCTCGTCTTCACCCAGGTGCTGAAGTGCATTCTGGCACTAACTCTGCAGCTACTACTCTCCCCACCTCCTCCCCATTTCCCTGCCTCTCAGTACTTTTCCGTTCAGCGAGGCACTTCTGCCACCCAAGAGTTTGCTGCCTGCCTCCTCTCCATCTTCCCCCTGTTATAATCTGAACGGACATTATCTTCTAGTTAGACTTGGAACTCGCAACCTAACTTCAACTTTTAACAATCTCTTTTCAACATGAATCAGATCATTGTGAAAAAGGTGACCGATGGGAGGATGAAATGCGACCCCACATACTCTCAAACACATTACTGCTTGCTATATTTCGGGCTCGTGTTAAACGATTAAAGGTTGCAGCTCAACAGTTTCAGCTGTAAGAATGAACACAGGGCTGAACACAGAGACGGTACACTGTCGTAACTATGGAGAGCAACTGTCAGTGTATCCATCAGTATCCTCTCTAGGTAGGCATTTTAAAAACATATTTGTCATTGCATGCATCTGCAGGGCATGAATTAGAAAGATATTCCTCTTGTCCAAGCATCGCAGCAGCCACTTCTCAGAGCGCAGTGGAAAATTACAGCTCACAAATCCAGTCAAAAGAAAGCGGAAAACAAAGATGCCAATCATAACCACAGTGAACGCAACTGTTGCCAGTTTTCGCAACACAACTGTCACCATTCTATTTGTAGGGTAGGTATGCACTCGGCTTGAGCCTGCCCCCTCTTGACAAAGGGGGTCCCATCCAAACAGAGATTCAAATGTTCAACCATATAATGAAACACTGACAATGTGAGTGGTCAACAATCGATACATACCGAGAGAATAACAGGATGTCAGCTCTTAGTGTTGATTGTAGTGGAAGTAAAGGTGGCTCTCATACAACAGATGATAAATTGGCTCCAGGATCAGAGTAAAGCATGCAAGACCTTTCCACGTGAAGAAGAGCGAGACTGCTGAAAGATGGAGGTCAACACAGAGGCAAATGGTTGATCTTCCTTCTAGACTAACAACAGAAGTTGGTTTTGGTTTCAATAGAAAAAGAAAGACGCTCAAAGTTTTGTGTAGTCTGTGCTAGGAAGAGTTAAATAGATGCTTTACTGAGGGAGGTCGGAACTCTCTAGAATTCTCACGAAGCCTTCCCCTGGTTTTAAAGCACACATGGGAGGGAGGGGTCAGGCCAGGCCCTGAGGAAAGAGAAGCTGCCACTACTGACACACCATTGGTGGCTTCACCATCAAAGCAGTGGGCTGCAGCCAATTATCTTAGTCAGAAGGCAGCTCAGACCCAACCCCTGTGTTAACTCTGGTCCACATGTGTACGTCTGTAGAGCAGACCCGGCACCTCCTGTTGCTCATCTATAAATGACTCCCACTTCTTTGACTTAGTGTTCCGTTCTACTAATTGGTTCCTCTCTTACTGCGCTCTCGTTTCCTCGAGCTGTCATTTTTCAGATAGCTGTCATGTTTCAGAGCAACAGCTAAGACGCTGACGGATCCCACCCGGGTCCTCGCATACGCTCATCACGGTGAAAAAGATCTCTTCCTCTAGAATGTGACTCGGATTTTTATGGTGTGTGTGTGTGTGTGTGTGTTTGTAAGCGCTCACAACTGCCTCCTTGCTGAGGGCTTCTACAAAGCTCTTCTTGTTCTGTCCTTGTGGTTTAGTGTATCAGGCATTTACCAAGTCACATGGGAAGAGCAAGACAGAAACTGTGTGGCAGCGGCAAAGTAATATAATCAGACGTTTTTGTAAACAAATGTGAGTAGAAGAGGCCTTCTCCTTCCTATAATCAGTGTACACACTCGCAGCAGAAAGGAGCTTTGTGTGGACCGGGTAAACTGCCCAGATGTGCATGAATGAAGAGGCATACTTTTAGACCACTTCACATATTCTCACAGAGGTGAGGAAAGACCCTCACAGACACTCTCGCAAAACAGGACGACCATGGGAACTGCTTGAAAAAGATGGTGAAGGGATATTTGCTCTCCCATGATCTAAGGCCAGAAGTGGCCTTAGATCATGACCTCATCCATAAAATGCCTTCTTATTTCCTTCCCTCTCACTGGACTGTCATTGTTGGACATTTCTGTCATTTCTGCACAGTCGTGTTGGATTCTTTTCTCATTTTAAATTAACTGTTTTTGACTTTAAAATGCCTATCTCTAATGTTACTATGCTGCCAACAAGCAAAAGTTCCTCACGTCATTGAACACTGTTAAGAGCCCGCATGTGACAACAGGACATTTCCTGTGTGAAATGTTGGATCACTCAACACCAGTGTGTGTCATGCTCAGAGAGAGACCCCTGCGTCAATGCATTGAAAGAAAATCACATGTCCCCAGCTTGTGATGACTCAGTACCAACACGTATGAGAGCAAGAACCAGGTTTGTACTATTGTTTGAAATCCTTGAATTGTAGTGTTGTTTTTCAAGGGTTGAGCTCGAATTTCATGTGTTTTTCTTTTAAAACCAGCTGTCTGATTGAACTTAAGCTGGCATGGCAGACACCTGTCTGCATCGTATACTGTAGTTTGACTGAAGGCAACCTTCACGCAATGCTGCTCTAACACATACCGTCACACTCACAACTCACACCTTGAGTTTTTACATGCAATACACTGCAAATGAACAGCGCTGCTCATTAGCACTTTGGATTCACTGTGGATTCATTGTCATTTCGGGTGAGAAACAGCAAGTGATGAGTTTGATACCTTGATTGACGGCGTGTTGTAATATTAAATCGTCTTCAACATCTTTGTTCTGCAATTTTATTATTGAAGCAATAGCAGCTGACATCTTGTTTGACATGAGATGAGTGACGTTCGTAAAGGAGCAAGGAGAGCACACAAGGATGGAGCCCAGAGTTTGACATAGGAGGGTGTGAATAAAAATGAGAAGGTTTTGAAACCCATCTACAGTCAGGAGTACAATGATGATTCACATTTCTTGTCCGAGAGTGACAACAGTCTCCGTCTGATAATCCATTGATTGTGACTCTAGAAATAGCTGCACATTCAAGGTGAATAATAACCAACTGTATGGAAAGAATATATACTGAGTTTCTTTACCATTGAAAACATTTTTTTTAATTCAGATGATGAGATTACAAATTCCCTCTCTTGAGCTCAGTGGTTTTCAAAGTTTTGTTGAGTTGAAATGCACTCTGTGAGACCGTTGACGGAATTCTAGCAACCCACTGCCCCATTCTCAGAGTCGTTGTTTCCTCATTATTTCATAATTTCTTTGATGTTGACGTTGAAGTTTTCAGTTCTTTTAAAGTGTTGGAGATCAATTGTCACTGCCTGAGCTGGTCAGCCTGCCCAATGTGGTCCAGAAATTCTGGTGCTGGAACCGGAAGTTAGTAATGCACATGTGGGAGTTCTCCCAACTGACTTTCACTGTTTAGTGCATGCGCTACTCAACTTAGACTGGACCTGATGTGGACCCGAAGATAACTACGCACATGTGATGTTGTCTTGTGCGTGTTTCTCACACAATGATGTTCCTGTTGACACAGTCGAATCTGTCGCTGGCTGATCTGGTCAGACGCTGCATAACACTTGTTCAGCAGAAGTGTATAAAGGGGCAGAAGTGCTCACTCCGGCTCCTTTTAAATCTATGTGATGTAGGGAGAAATGTTTCCCATACACATAATGTATCGGATGCAATACATTACAGATCTCTGCACCTTCAACTCTCGCTGGATCGGTTTGCATCTGAGTGTGAAGTGGCTGGGATGAGGATCCGGATGAAGAAGGAGTCCCTGCCTCGAGTGGAGACGTTTAAGTATCTTGATGTCTTGTTCTCGAGTGGGGGATAAGGGAGTTGGAGATTGGTCGGTGAATTGGTGCAGCAGGGCCGGTATTGCAGTCACTCTACTGCACTGTTGTGTGTAAGAGAGAGCTGAGCCAAAAGGCAAAGCTCTCTATTTACCGATCAATCTTCATCCCGACCCTCACCTACGGACATGAGCTGTGGATCATGACTCCGTGATACAAGCGGCTGAGATAGGGTGACAGACTCGGAGTAGAGCTGCTGCTTCTCCGCGTTGAGAGGGCTACTATCTGAACTATGTTGAACAAACAGCTTACTGAGCTGGAGGCAGGTGTGGTGTGGTGATTGTTTGCCACAGCAGACTGCCCTTTACCACCGTTGACAACATTCTTCAGAGCAACACCGTTCCAAGATTTGCTCACATTTCGGCAAGACAATGCTCGAGCACTCACTGCATGTGCTCCCACTCAGTATCTGGCAAACAGCAACAGCTCTCTACTTCCACAGGCCCACATGTCAACAACCTTGGGGAACAGGAAGTGGCCTCGCAGCAAGAGTGGAATGTAGGGCTGCCAAGATTAGTTGACCCATTGGCAGATTTAATCGTCAATGTTAGTTTTTTTTGTCGTCCTGCCACGGAGACAGTTGGAGTGATCAAGCCCGGTAAACGTAAAAAGCTGATGCTCTTCTAACTGACACACATTCATCTGCAGGACAGAATGGAGTGTTCCTTTTGTGTGAACTGCGAGCTAATAGAGCCAACGGCTAACATGACATTTCACTGTGAAGCAGGCATCAAATGCTACGCCACAGTTGAATTGTTGACTTGAACCTAAATACATTACCAAATAAATGCACTCCAAAATGTAATCACACACATGAACGACTGCTGTCAGTAAGTGAGATAATGGTTGTGAGAGATGCGTCAGGAAACTCCTCAGGACCTCACAAAACCAACAGGCCTCACAATGGGGAAAAAGTGGCTCAGTTTGTGGGCATCATTGTAAGGTTGATGGATGGCAAGGCTGGACAGAGTAAAAGCAATGCAAGCCTTAAAAATAATTTAGACAATGTTTTCTTTTTATTGGTAGTTTGTGCTCTTGGTAGTGCATAGTTTCATAACGCAGCTATACATGGTGCATAGTTATTTGTTCTATTTAAAAAAAAATGCTTCGACAAGCTGCAAACTTTTACTCATCTTAATTGTCTTTTCTGTTTTCACATAATCTTTACATTTCAAGCTGGAAGCTCATTATGGTTCGACAGATATGATCATATATGATATGATTAGTCGACTAATCGCAGAAATAATCGGTGAGGAGTCGACTATCAAAATAGTCGTCAGTGGCAGCCGTTGTGGAATGCAGTGCCTCAGTACATTCAGGTACTTGCCTGTTCACAATCATGAGACACTGAGCTTTGATTTGGATCAAATGTGACACCAGAATCATGGGCAGCTTTCATTGCCAGCTCCCTTAAATTCTCACTGTGGTGGCAACTTTGTTTTTGTTTGTTTTCTTCATCAAACATTGGTCTGCATACAGTAAGCATGTGATGTCTTCACCAATTGCTATTGCTATATGGACAGTACATCTCTGTTCAAATTCTAATTCCATGGCTCTGCAAATGATCACTGTGGGAGGCAATCTGTGGCGCCACATCCAGTCTGTCCTGCCCACAGTGAGATATTGCACAATCTTTTCACTGCTATTCACATGCCAAGTGTGCTCCGCCAGTAACTCTCTGACCCTATTCTTTAAGTAAAACCACCTGTGATATTGTAGCGGAGAGTAGTGGTTTCTAATGTATTTGATGGCATTCACTAGAGTTCATTTGGGGCCTAGTAGAATTATCACAAACTTTCCAAATAGCTACAGTGCTGATGAGGTATACCTCATTTCTATGCCAGTAAACCATTTGAGGTCCAGCAGCTTTATAAACACACCGCTGAGGAAAATATTCAGGAAGAAGATGGGTGTCTTTCCTGACTAGTTTTAGCATGTCACCTTTCTTGCACAGCCTTCACGGGTCACCAGATGTCAAACCTATAAAGCTCCCTACGAATGGCGTGGTATAGTAGATTTGAATCATGGCTGTCAGGCTGACTACTCTGCCGCAAGCATGTAACGCTCTCATGTCAATATGGGCCAAGGTCTTTGCGTCATGTTTCCAACACCATGTTGGTTATATGCTACTGAGAATTGAGACATCCTTTTACACTGATGTCAGAACGGTTGTTTCATTTACATAAAAATAGCTCAATCTACGGGTTTTGCCAGAATGTATAAGCTACAGCTGTGGACCTGTCAGAACATCCCATCATAGCTTTATCTCATCATCAATGCTGGATGCTAGTAGTCAAAGCGGTATATAGAGATATGTTTGAATCCTCACGCACGTTAAAGACCAGTGATCCAATCCATTACTGGCAAGGTGTATGAAATGGGTGGTGTGAATTTCAATTCCTGATGGAAAACTGGAATTGATGATGCTCTAAAGGACGTGACAAAATTAACTGCTTGTTGCTGGACAAGTCTAAATTGGTTGTATGTGCGTGAACTTGCCCATTAACTCTTTAAGATGCTGTGACAAAGAACAATGCCCATGTCATTTACCCAACTGACTGTGTTTGTGTTGGTTACACTTTAATCCCAACTAAAAGCACTTCTCAAAGCAACCAGTCACAATGCTGTTCCAGCGCCAATGTGATTGTGGGAGTATAAAGCTGTTCAAATGAAAAGAAGCTCATTAATCTCCAATTATTTCAGTTAGATCCTAGTATGTTGTTATGAGCTCCTGAATCATACAAGGGCTGGCAGTTTAAATAAACACATGCGTACATCTGTTTTTACTTGAAGCCGGGGATAATAGTCCCACAGCCTTGGGCTTGGATCCATGTGCTGACTGAGTTCCTTCACGCACTGTAATTGACACAGAAACACACTCACAAAACAGTTATTTTGGAATAAGGTTTCATAACCATAATATTTTTGCACAAACCATCAATGTCATTCATCCTTCAATATGACTTACCACACAGTGATTCAACTTAAACCAAAACAGAACCACACAGCTCATTCCAACGTCCTTCTGGAAACTTACCAGACTAGTTTGCTATGTCTACCACTGCAAATGCTATTGATCAGAAAGCCTTAGCTGTGCGGAGCCAGTTAGTGTGTCAAATGTGCCGCTGCCTTCGAACTCGATACATAAGCTGTAAATAAGTGTTGAGTCAATCTCACTACTTATTTTCCCGCTAAAAAGACTAAACCGCCACAGTGGGTTGTCCTATACGTGTGTATGAAGAAAACACTATCTGCCAAATTTGCTCTTTATGATAATACTTCCCCCGGACGAGATTTTCAGGGTATTCTCTGTTAGGAGAATTCACAGAAATTGGTTTCTGTGAATTGTGTTTCACGAATTTGTCTTTTTTCCTCCTCCTGTCCTTGGTGACATCATTTCACGGAAACATTACTAGAATGGTAATCATGGATAATATAATCTCAAGGGGACTTTCAGTGCTAATCTTTAACTTTGTCACTATTTGTCCACTTCTATCACCGAGTATTGACCGAAAACAAATTCTGGACACTTCTCACGTGAGAACTGAAAAGAGAAATGGGTGACACTTGGTGGTAACTGCTGCTTGCCAGTAATTCTTCCTTCCTTCCTTCCTTCTTCTGCCGCTTATCCGGGGTCGGGTCGCGGAGGCAGCATTAGGAGCAGGGAAGCCCAAACTCCCCGGTCCGCACAAACCTCCTCCAGCTCCTCCCGGGGGATCCCGAGGCGTTCCCAGGCCAGACCGGAGACATAATCTCTCCAGCGAGTCCTGGGTCTTCCCCGGGGTCTCCTCCCAGTAGGACATGCCCGGAACACCTCCCCAGGGAGGCGTCCAGGGGGCATCCGAATCAGATGCCCGAGCCACCTCAGCTGATTCCTCTCGATGTGGAGGAGCAGCGGCTCCACCCCGAGCTCCTCCTGGATGACCGAACTCCTCACCCTATCTCTAAGGGTGCGCCCAGCCACCCTGCGGAGGAAACACATCTCAGCCGCTTGTATCCGCGATCTCATCCTTTCGGTCACTACCCAAAGCTCGTGACCATAGGTGAGGGTGGGAACGTAGATCGATCGGTAAATCGAGAGCTTCGTCTTGTGACTCAGCTCCCTCTTCACCACGACGTACGTTGTATGCGCTAACTAAGTGTGTATCTTTTTCTTTCCTTTAGTGTGGGTCTTTGATGTCTTTATTTGCTGCTGCTGTGACATGTCAAATTTCCCCACAGTGGAACAAATAAAGGACATGTAATCTAATCTAATCTAATAATTGCTGCAATCTTTGAAAAGCATTGCGTAAGAAAAGATGGTCCTGGCGTGTAGTCATCAATGAAGCAGGAAGTGTAAGGAAACTTTCTTTGAAAAGGGAAGTCAGCGCAAGCAAGCATTGCGTGCTGCGTTGAAAAGGTTTTATAGGCTCATTGTAGCATAGAGAAGAGTGGACCTACAGCAGTTGTTGGCATGCAGCAGATATCACACCATTTCACTTGTGAAATCAATCCATCGTTCAACAGTGTTGACTCATGGCAAAATGGCAGCTTTCTGTTCAATGGGACACTTCTCTTTTCAGATTGGAACAATATTCTAAATCAAAATTAAATGCAAATGGATTTTTTCCCATCTGCATTGCTGCAAGAGACCTGGGCCAAAAGCAAGAGAAAGAAGTTCCTGGAAATGAAGGCAGAAGCACACACTCTCTGTCCTGTGAAGATGAGACTTTGGTTGCAAGATAGTATGGTGGATATTTACCAAACCCCAGGAGGCAAATCATGGCCACTGGCACATTACCAAAGGAAGGTGAGCAGGAATGAGGAGGATTGACTGAGAGTCCCATGACCAGAAACCTTCTCAAGTCATCAAATAATGAACAACCAAGTATCCTCGAAATGAATAATGATTCACCCACACACTTAAAGTGATCAGCATTTGTGCTGTTACCATCTCAACCTAAACTCACCAACAGGACACAACAAATCAAATTGGACTTGTGAAAGAAACCAGTATTTCATTGAAAGAGATGAGATAAGAAAAGCAGGAAATGTCTCGTCTCTTGCGCACAGATCCCCACGTTACACCAATTTCTCCAGATCGAAGTGGTGATGCTACTGCGAGAGATTCTTTGGTCTTTAGCTTGGCAAGGGTTACATTATATCACACAGAAACACTGACACTTTTTCTAATGTGTCAGTGATCCATGGTGATAGTACTTTTAATTCATGGAGCAGCATGCAGTCATGGCTAATATATTTTCCTGTGACGCACATCAATTATCTGTACAAGTCATATCACTGTCCTTGACATGTGTACAGCTTGAACAGACACAAGGGACATTTTCAGGAGAATTGCAGAGACACTGCCAACTAAATGTCTACTGTATATCTGGGTCACTCAGTCCCTGACATGATCATGGCTGCTTGGGGTTTGTGTTACCCGATTTGAACTGTCCCACAGTCTGGGTGAATGGCTTGATGTAAGGCACTATCACAGCTCTTGACTTTAAACTGTGGCTGGGACTTTCATTTCAATTAATGAATGAAATAAAAAACATTGACACAATGCACATTTAATCGTGTACTGTATAATCCTTCTCTCACAGGGAACACTTTTCAGGGCGCCAATTCTGGGTGCATTTCACTGTACAATTACAGTGATGTTGTTACCAAAACATTGCCATCACCTAAGCCTAAATGAGCAGATGGATGGAACATTGTAGTCAACATTTGAATTCCTCCGTTACTCTGAAGTACCCTGAACACAGCCCTGTGTTCAGGCATGTTGTAGTTCCCAGCACATATCAATGTCTGTAATCACACAATCCAAAGACACACCATGAGAACCGCAAAGCACCGGGTCACTCTGTAGTTGCATCCACAGTGGCAGATTCCATTGGACTTACTACATGTCAAAACAGAATGCTTTTCCTTTTGACAAGGCTAAGGTCGCGCTACAGTCGCTTCCCTTTCAACTGAAAATGCCTTCTTCTACATGTCTTACAAATATGTTTGAATCAATGATGCAAACAAATTTGTACACAAACAACTATGAGTCCAGAACGGGGGACGACTATGACTGACACACTGTATAACACAAAGACACCCTCTGAGCTGACCATCAGCTCAGGTACTGTGAATGGCCTGTTAGACTATTTCCTGCCTGATCACATTCTGTTACAACAGATTCACAAAAATACCAGCCGGACAAGAAACGAACGATGAAACGATGAACAACACATTTCTTCGTTATTACAGAGAAACCAAGCTTTGTGTGTGTGACCTGAAGTTTGTGCCTACTCAGAGATAAAGATATCATGGATACTACTGTTATGTTACTCATGTGGCTGCAACAAACGTAGACATATTAAGTGTCACATGCCACATGCGTTGATGATGGATGAAAACTAGAAAACAATTTCCTGAAAATGTGAGCATGCTTAGCCGCTTCACCCGACTGAGGTAAGAGCAGTTCTTTCAGACTGAAATGATCTGACCGGCACGTTCTGAATCTCATCCTGTTCTGAGTGACGTGTGATGCCAAGCGCCATAGAAACAGGGACCATTTCATCCCAGATTAATTGCCATTATTGTCCAGTCATATCAGCCAGACATAAAATACCACGCTGGGAGCAACTCTGCACATAAACTGTTGTTGAAAATCTAGATAGGGGAAAAAGTCACAGTGCCAGGAAGAAATATGGCTCAGTCATTCTTTTCATGTATACTGTGACTCATGACCACGCGACTTGGCATGAGCTGATCATACAAACATCATCAGTTAACCACCACTCAGTCCATCGCAAGCACACACCATTCACACACACATGCAACATCTAGGGGCAATTTTAGAGTGTCCAGTGAACCTAGTGAGCATGTCTTTGGGCTGTGGGAGTAAACAGGAGAACCAGGAGAAAACCCAGACACACACACAGGAAGAACATGCTGAAAGCCTGGTAGCCTTTCATGCAGAAAGGCTACCAGTCCACATCGAAACCACAACCTTCTTGCTGCAAGGCGAGAGTGCTAACCACTAGGCCGCTGTGTGGCCCATCAGTTTGGACAAAATATCAGTCGCTAACAGCTGCAGGGCAAATTCCTGTCATGCTCGAGCAATTTATACTTTTCTGCTGCCATTATTTGTTTCCTTGTTGAAATCTCAACACTCAACCAACAACACAGCAGTTCCACACCCGTCAGACGTTTACACACACATGAGACAGCTTGGCCTGTTCTGTGGCAGTCAGAGGTGGATCTCACAGTGTAGTGTTTTTCCATGACGTCTCTGGTATGCTGGTGTGTGGCGTGCTCATATGCATTTCCTCTTCTAGCAATGATGATTTTTTTTTCCTCGAAAAGGAGACAATCGCTGGTGTTTATTTGTTATTATTCAGATTTCATTCTTAATTCTGTTATTATATAAACAGTGCACTATAACAGCTTATCAGATTCCTGGTTCAAAAAGTTTTAGAAAAGTGAAAAAAACCTACATCTTGCTTTGTTCCGTGTGTAGAGGACTTAGACTAAGATGTCTCTGCACCATGGTCCTATATGAATAATTTGTCCTTTCGTGAATAATGTACTATTACACTATAAGCCCACTATACATTATTTTGAGGGTTTATTATTTTAAACTGTTATTTTTGGCGCTTCATAAACACAAATTGTGCTGAATTACAGTTAATCAGTCGATGAGTTATCAAGTATGTTGAAAATTTGTAATTCTGAGAAAGGTTTATACTGGTAGCTTCATGAAGTGGTCTTTCAGTACAAAGTTGAGTATAAAACTGTGGAAAATGGATAAAGCTGAGTTTCATTTATATTTAAAAAATGCAATGGTATGATTGTTTCCAGCAGTCTAGGAATTCTATTGAAATTCATGATCACATGTCTCACTATTAAGTATCGTATTTGACTCTTTAGGACACACCATCTAAAGGATGAAACGATATCTTTCTGGCAGACATCAGCGCATGGTACTTGGCTCTGCACTTGGACACATTTCAAATTCCAGTATCCAGTACGGTTGCATTTTCCAATTCCAGTATCTGCTGATGGTTTACATATGTACCACAAACCATACAAAAGCACAAATGAAGCTGCGGGTGTACTCACATGATGAGGTCCATGAGTTACTTAATAAGCCATTTTTATTGTGTAACATGGAAATATGTGAATAAAACCATCAACCATGATCAATGTTCAATAGACGAAACTTATATGAAGCGTATACAGTATGACCATCAGTGACAGTTCGTGCAGCTAGAGGACTTTCACACCTTCAGCTTCACCAACTGGTCACATGCCAGCTCTACCACAATTAAGGGTGCCAGTCCTACATGGACAACAACAGCTCATACGACAACCAGCTAAAGAGCAGGAAGACAGAATGCAACTAGAAAGAGGCAAAACAAACGGCCCAACACACGCATTTACACCGGCTGTGTCTTTCTGAATTGACAAGAATTTGGGGACTGTTTTAGTCTGAAACTGGATATGTAGTTGGCAGCTCTCAATTTGGTTTCTGCTCTCTGGCAGCAAACAATTTAGTAATATTGCAACATTTGTTGTGTGGATATGCAGGTTATGATATCAAGTATCAAGTGACTACCATGTTGTTGACAGTTGCTAATAAATAGCCTCCTGCTAACTGTAACTGCAGACCACGGCAGCAGTTTCAAATATGCAGTTTGGAAGTTTTGTCTGTTCAGATGAGACCCCACCTCATCTGGCAGAATACAACAAACCCAGAACTACAACACAGAAGCATCATTTTTGCTAAATTTGTACGATCACTGAGGCAGTGGCCAGGGTGCCATCTGGAATAGCAATGAGGATTGCAGGGCAGAAATTGTCACATGGCAGCTGGCATAGAGCAGAGAAGGCAGTGAGTGATCCCTTTAACATGACGTCTGGGCTCACAAGTGGACGATCGGTGTATTTACTGACTGAAATCACTGATCGATTCTCCTGAGTAAAATGATTGGGACGGTGCATTCATGTGTTGTTAGTTGTTGTTGCAGGACACCGACATCTGAAAGGGTCAGCTGCAAGTTGACAGTGCGCACAGTCAGGTTGTTTACAAAGACAACAGCTGCCAGGAGGGGCAGATCAGGCTACGCTGCAAAAGTGGCAGAGCCGGAGAACATTGGATAAGGGGTGTGTAGAAGGGGCCAGGGATCGAGGATGTAAACTCATGGATATCATGCTGCAAACATTTTGACCAAGTGTCTCTCTGAAGAGAGCTCAATAAAAAAGCTTTCAGTTTCATTAGATGCAATTGACTGAATATCATTGAACCCATATGGATTTTCCTGCAAAAAAAAAAGAAAAGAAAATGCATCATTAAAATCACTGAATCTTATTTCTGACCATCTGACAACCTTGTGGCTATATGACATGGTCTGAAGTATACTCCAGCTTTCCTTGCAGACGTGGTAGACAGACAACTCTCTCAGCTGTATTACATAAGTGACATTCAGCTCTCCATCAAAGGATGGGCAGTCAAACACATGAGAACTATTTCTGCAACTGAAGTGAGGGTCTTGGTTGCACTGTTACGTCTGACTCTTTCAACACCGCAGTCGTCACAAAGAAATACGGGTGTCAGGGATCCATTTCAAAATGTATGATCCATGCGTATAATGTCTTCCTGTTCAGGAATAGATTGACCTACATCATGGTATGGCAGCCTTTTTAGGCCCTATACAACCAACAGCATGTGTGTCAGGTGTAAGAGATGACACCCGAATCCTGACGAAAGGTCAACTTGGACATTTCATGAAGTAGGTTACTGTGTTTTAAGTATTTTTAACTCCAGCTACACCTCTAGAGAATTTTCCAATTTGAAGCCTCTTTGCAGACTTCGTATTGGCTTATTTAAGGGCACCAGTCGAGGATTCAGGAGATGATGGAACCATTCCTTTCACTCATGTATAATAAACAGGATCAAATAATGAACAAAGGTAAGTCAAATGTGGGTAATGAATGGCCAACTGATCAGTTATAGGGCAGCGATGATAAAATGTGAGGCAATTGATGAGCATTTGAAAGGTCAAAATCATTAGGTTTTATGGGGATTGACACTTGTCGTCAGCAGAAAGGCTGAAGTTGGTTTATAGTCAGACTGTGAAAATATAGACAGCCTTGGAAAATGTTTGGAAAGAAGCCGTTAATCCGGCATTTATCAGTGGTTGCGTCCCCAAAAGACCAATAGTGTATGTGTATCAGAAACACATTACGCAGTTATTATAAAACACACATATCATAATTACTGATTATTAACGGTAAATAAGCAAGTAAGCTATATAATAGTGGTTGACATGTGTTCAGCATTCAGGCAAGCAGGAGCAGTGCCAAACCAATGTCATGAAATACACTCAAAAGTGTCTGACTGCGACACTGCATTGAAAAGGTGAGCTGTTGTCTGAGACATGAGAAGAACGCTGTTTTTTTTCCGACAAGGTCAGTGGACCACTGATGCCTGCCACGAAAATTCTTCTCTAATGTGTCCAAAAACATAACGGTCCTCTACTAAAACTCAAGATTTTCAGCTCTGATAGCAATGGTTCTCGTCGATTCCTTTAAGTTTATGACCAGATTGCCATGTGTACACGTGGCAAGGAATCTTCTCTCAGGATTTTGGATCCAGGTTTGCCGCTGACAGTCAGCCTGTGCAACAGTCCATCCCTGTCTCTCCTCACCACATGTCCAAGCCACCCTATTCTTATTTCTGATCTTGACATTCATCTCTGTGCCTCAAATGTCACATGACTGATCTACAGGCTAAAGATTGATGCGACATCGTGTCATTTCAGTTTGCATACCAACAGCCCAAGATTGTCTGGCTTCTCTCCTTTTGTTCGCTTGGCAGATCAGTTTCAGCAACAGAGGATTCAAATGTCACTCCAGACTACTTTACAGGGACTAGAGCTCAGAACAATAGCCTCAAGAAGATATTATCCTGGGTGTTTGGACTCTCAGTATGAAGCAGCTCCATTTCATACAGTGAGTCAATTTGGAAGGCATTGAAAACCTGCCATGAGAGTTAAGCTGATGTTAGCTGTAGCAACAAGTACACTTTGCTCACTATGAACACTGTTAAAGAAACATCTCCAGTCTTGAAATGATTGGGCAGCTATCAGGCTTTTTATTCAAGGCTCTGATTGAAAAAAAGAATTACTGTAATGAGACAATACTAGCTTACTACCACGATTCAGAAAACTGCACTCTCAGGGAGAATTTTAATTCAGTCACTTATATGATTAGATATTCTTGTGTTTTAACTCACACAAACACATTGTTTTACATGGTCTCCCATGATGACAGGTGAGATTTATATCACCCGAAAAGTTACCCCACGGTACGCACCTGACAACAAAAACAGCAGGATTAGCTTTGACAAGACTCAGTCAGGTGGTGACTAGTCTGTGTTCTTTGGTGCGCAGTCTTACAGCACCAACCAGCATCCATCCAAAAAAAAAAAAAAAAAAAGCAGTGATCATTGTGGCCCTGCCACAGTCGTAACAGTATATTCTGTCTTATGTTATACTTTCATGTGATGCTATTCACTTCACCCTCCAAATATGCTCCATGTCTCTTTGACCTCGTGATCAAAAATGTAATACTGAGAACGACACAAACGACGATGTTGCCAAAGGTGATGGATTATACTTATTTTTGTGTACTAATATTTATTTAATAGTTATTTATTTATATCTTTAGTTACTAGTTTACTAGCACAGAAATGTCTCATTACTGTAGTTTAACAATTTGAGGCTCTTGTATTGTCATAGACTAAGTATATTAGAATTGCAGGTTCCCAGAACAAGGCATTGCATTACTTTGGGGTAAAAAAGACGTGCAAATGAAAGAAAAAGAGTGTTGCAAATTGGTTGGAGGACGTGAAAGAATTTTGTGCTCGGTTGCTTGCCACTGGGTTTGTCACAAAATTGCTGATTCTCCTGAGGATTTTCTTCTGCATTACTGGTTTACTTCTTGTAGTCGGGAAAAGCCACATCACGGGCAGGGTCACCTGAGTTCAAGTGCTGGTTACACATGCCCATGCTTGCATTCTTCTGACTCCTGGACAGGCCTGAAACACAGCCAGACCAAGCAAAGACTCTTTACACGACAACTGCAATAAAATCACAATTGTACCTCAAAATGGAACTGAACACTGACCAGAGAGACAATGTTCCATCAGGTCAAAGCAATCACTCTAAACTGATTTATGTCCATTGATTGGCCTCCTCAACTAATACCTATTATTATCTTCAGCAGCTGTTCAACCGAACCCACCGTCCTCAGCAGAACATTTTCAAAATCTAAATATATATGTATCAATGAGTGACACCCAAAAGGTCCTTGGAGATAATGAACCAAAGACAGGAGGGTTACTGACAATTATACAGGGAAAACGGGACACAGCCCAAGAGAAGCTGAGTGAGAAAGTCTTGTTTTTCAATGAGGGGTCTGCAGCATTCGAAGGATTACATTTTTGGTCCAATGTGGCTTAGTTAAAAGTGTCCTCACAAATGAGAGCCACAAATTCTCCACAACACTGTATGAGACTGGCTGCATGTTCACGACTGCAGTTGTTGCCAACCAGTGAATTAACAGGACTATGGAGGGTTAGCGATCGTTTTCCCTCCAAAACACCCACATTTGTGTTTTCTCTGACTAATATTGAAATGAAAATCTGAAACAACAGAATGTGGTCTATTTGGTTCAAGCAAGAGTAAATAAGAAGTACCACGTGAAGATGATTGAATAGGATGCCTCTTGGTTGTTTTGTCGCATGGTACTGTGTGACAGAAGCTCATTTATAAATAAACTACCTGTGTAGTAAGTGTTTTGTTTGTGGTGGATATAATGGGAGAGGACGGCCGGGTGAAGAGAACTAGTGAGGCCCTCATGTTAGAAGTGGCCATATATATATATATATATATATATATATATATATATATATATATATATATATATATATATATATATATATATATATATATATATATATATATATATATATACACACACACACACACACACACACACACACAATGTGTCTGAAGCAAATGTCATATCAGCCTACCAAAAAATAAAAGTTTATCATATTATGGGCTTTAATGTTTCAAGAGCATGCATGAGAAACGGTGTTGTCACATAAAGCCTACATGACAGGATCTGAAAACCCCTCGATCTTTTGAATACCTTCATGCTCCATCATGTTTAATTTCAGCATACATACAGTAATCATCACTTCCTGCAAAAGTCTGGAGGTGCATCAAGAGAAAGATCCTCAGCTCCGCCCAAATGCATGGGAGAGCAAGCGTATCAGAATATAGACGTGAGGCCCTGCAGCAGCTGCAGTGTCAGAGCTCGTTTTAGAGAGGGCAACCCAACTCACATGACGGAAATCAAAGTACCAGGATCAGCACATGACATCATTGAATATCAGTCCAATTTGAACACACTGCAACATTACCAAATCCATCACCGATAGATTCGCCACTTCAGCCAATGAATCTTAGGGAGAGCTTTAAGATGGTGACAATTATGAACAGGTTTTAGTGTCAGGCCTCCAGATGGCAAGAAAGAGAAGCCCAATGATATCTAAAGAGCCTGTGTGGCCATTTAAAAGAGGAAGTTAATTGTCCTGAACTCACAGCCACACTGTGGGAGAGAATTTCACCATAGAAAATTAAAACACACTATTATTAACCGCACTGATGCATATTACTTTTGAGGCCTCACCAGAGTTTGAACTGTCGCTGTGACATGGAGTGAGTGCATAGGTAGGTTTGGTTACTGTCTCTACTGTGTCAGGTAAACTAATCCTGCATGATGACCATTCATGTTTTAGTTCACCATATTTAGCATACCGTACCATGTTCATTTATAAATCACTTAAAACAACATGCATTGCCCACAACGTGCAGTACACAGGCCAATAAAATAAATGAAAAAAAAAATTACAATATACAATGATCTAGGATACAATGCAATGACAGGACAGTTAACAACATATAAAACTGCAAGATTCCATTAAAATAATAAGATCAGCTGTCTGCTTGATGATGGTGTCTTTCTCACATGGAAAGGGAGGGCATTCCATGAACTGATAAGGCCCCGTCTGCTCCCATCTCAAGGAGCAGCTGGTCAGCTGAGCCGAGGAACCAGCAAAAGACATATTAACACATGTCGATTTAGTCTCACAAAAAAAAAAATCTAATTCTTTAAGGTTATCACAGTAGACCTGACACTATAAACCATGACTGACCTGAGGACTCAAATAGGCTAAGGCTAACATCTGAGCTCCGGACTTATTAAACAAACAGTATCTGATGTACTGGCCTTCCTCATCAATTTTTAATCTTCATTAAAAATGCAGTTGTGTGCCTGTTGCAGCCCTCACTTTCTCCTTTCTTCCTATTGCAATACACATGTGCCCTCACATACACACATGTGAGGGCCTCTCATTGACATAATGCTAAGGCTAACCTTAACCAGGTCTCTAAACCAAATTGAAACCGAACTATAATGACCTGGTTCTAACCTTCAAATAGAGTCTTGGAATTGTGGGGTCCGGCCAAATGGTCCCCACAAAGGCATAAGGTCCTCACAAGGAGGTGTTTTGTGGAGAATTGGCCTCCAGTAAGTCTGGTACACACACTGACACGACACCAGTAATGCAGACAGGGTGGCTTTAGGTGGGGGGTACTCAGTGTGTGGGGGTTTGCCTACCCGATATCTGTGTTCTCATAATCTGACTGACAACATTCAACAGACTTCTTCAAGTGGATTTTTGACTGGTTTTATTGGATGATGAAATAAACAGTCGTGTCTAGACAAGAGTGTACCATCAGCACAAATGCCTGATCCCACAACACGACTCCAGTAGCACACCACATTACTCAAGTCAGTCAGTTTAGCAGACAACATTGTTTCAATGACACAAAATTCCATGTTGCAAAAAAATCTCTTCTAGTGAATCAGTGAAGAACAGATCATTTCAGAGAACAACAATGAAATGCTCCATTAGTCGACACTCAAGTCTCTGTTACTTTCATATTGACATTGGTTGGTACAGCCAAGTTTCAGAGGCACAGCCTGAATCAGCTTCAATCATTTTCGCACTTGTATGTACAGAACAAAATGTTTTATCAATTGGCTGTATTGATGGGAATCGACCTGACCCAGATTTTGAGCAGAAGTCTCTAATGGGTCCAAGCTACTTACAGGCAGATCATGAAGTTCTCACTCTACTGTTAGGACACAGTGTGTGAAGCTAACAAATGCCAATGAGGCAAAGGGCAACATTAAGTCAAATGGTACCAGCAATGAAGATTGTCTGAGGTCTGTCTGTGTTCAACCCACATGTTGCACATATTAAATATCAAAAGAAACTGTTATTTACTGTTAGTCACTTGAACAGTCTACTGTTGAACAAGAGCACTTTCACATGGTTAGCATATTTTTCCGATTTAACTGTCACAAGGTCTGATTCTGAAGGCAAACTTTCACATGCACAAATGCACACAGGGACAAGTATGAACTTATTCACATATTCCAGGAACGAATCAATGACTTTCTTTGGCTCGAACTTTAGAAAGAAACTATGCCGTGCAGAGTCCAGGGCTCATATTCCTTCTTATTCAGGACAGTCATTTCAGCAGTTTGGTGAGATATGCATCACTCAGAATTCCGGCCGCAAGAATGAGCAGCATGATGAAGACGGCCAGCCCGCGCCGTAGAACCAGCTGTGTCACTGACAGAACATCTCCCACTATGGTGGTGGTGGTTTTATCCTGCTCGGGAGTTTGCACCTCCTCGTCATCTTCTGCGCGCCTGCAGCTGAGCGTTGTAGCCACCGCTTGGTTCTGAGTGGAGTCTGCAGAGAGTGTCAACATAAGGACTCACACCACACACGTCTTTTGAAAATCAATTGAAGTCATTTCGGAGCCCAACTCAGACAAAACTGGTTCCTATTTTTGCCCTTGTTCACAAGCCGACAGAAGGTGGATTAGCAAGTTACTGTATCAGCTGTCTTTATATGTTGTACAGTGCAGCAGAGGAAGATTTAAGGAAAGCAGCAACCTAATCACAGAAACACAAAACAATTGAACACACAACTGCTGCTCCAGTGCCTATTGGCGCTGAATCAAAATCTAATGAATGGAGAGTTTTTCCAGGGAATCACACCTTTTGTTTCTACATCACCACTTTCCCGCTTGTGAGTTGTTCAAAATGCCAAGAAGCCTGAATGTAGCATGTGGCTGTCAGCTCTGCCTTTGGAAGACCAGAGTGAAGAACAGACATGTTGTCTTTGAAACTGGTCTTCCTCTCATTTATTTGTGTCTGCAATAAACATTCAGACGCTGAACCCAGTGACCCAGCTGCACCACAAGAAAGGGGCTGGGTATACAGAACCAGAAGGCGAGTGCCACTGCTGTTCAATAGTTGTCAATGAAGATCATTCATCTGATCCGAGTGTCACCAGTAGTTTTAGTTATTGAGAGAAAGAGCAAGCATGTCTAAGGGTGCTTGTCCGTCCAGTGAAGCAACCTTCACACCACCATGGTGTGTGTGTGTGTGTGAAATTATATAGCAGAAATTTGTATTTTTTACATCAAAACCTCTGTTGCTGACCTGCTTCATCCAATTGGACCATCTGTTTTTCTTTCTTCTGCACTCCAGCTCTAACACGGGCCTGCAGAGCAAAAGAAAAATACATTTTCTGGACATTCACGCCAATGACTTTGCGTACAAACCTCCTCTGCAGCTTTTTTCCAGTCAAGTTTGCTCAAATATGCCACGAAGAAAATTGACTGCATTAATACACAAATAGTAAGTCCAGTCCAGAGACCTAAAGAGAGAGAAGTGATGAGTTTTGATGAGCAAGATGATACAGCACAGACTGTGACTCATAAAAACTGAATTTAGATATTAAAATGGACCGTGACATGAAAGATACAGGAATTATGAACAATACGTTACAATGCATGTCTTTGCTTCGGTGGCTGGAGAGACTTCTAAATGTAGATACGTCCTTTTATCTCCAGTACGTTCTCTCAAATAATTTTCAGCTACTGATCTTGCTGCATAGATTATGTGTTTTAAGCTGATGTTTGAATTCATTTGAATGGCCTCTCTAGGGAAAATTAGGCAGGGCAACAATCACTGCGACAAAGTCACTCAAGTTCATGTGAGTCTTACCTTGAATACCCATCCCAGCCGCGAACATTAGTGAGACACCGATGGGGAAGCCAATGAAGTAATAGCCCACCAGGTTACAGAGGGCACCGACCAGTTGCTTCCCTACACCTCTGAGAACTCCTCCTGTCACACCCTGATGATAGCACAGATTTAGTGGAAGCCAGACCCATTTCTGCTGCTAAATCAAGCAGGAGTTTGTCTCACCGCGATAGCGTCGAATAGATGTGTGAAGCAGAATATGACCATGACCTCAGAAACCCTCTGTATGATCTCACTATAAAAACAAGCAGACAGTCACAAATATGTCAAACAGAAGATGACAACTGCTTTTAACAGTCGTCTTTTTCTTATGCTTCCCACCGCTTATGTGTGCTGACCTATACCAATGGGAGAATAAGAAGTGGGTTCGTGTAAACAGTGCTAAGTTTGTTGAGGGTAATCATGTGTGAGTGTGTCACAAGGAACACAAGCATAGTTGTGTAAACAGTGCTGTGAAAAAAAAAAAAAAAAACCCACAAGAGCTGCAGCAATTTTTAAATGGTTATTTCACTGTCATGTGATAAGGTTGAGAACTTCACGTACTGCTCAGTGGTGAAGATGTATCCAATGCCATTTCTGGTGACAGCCAAGATGACTCCAAAAAGACAAGCAATTATGACTGTCAGGAGAAAACAGAAGAATGAACACAGGTGGAAATAGGCAAAACGATAATCAAACGAACAAGAAAAAACATAAATCATGCATCAGCTTGCAGCATTCTTTGCCATGTACACTATAGATGTGTTGAAATCTATTGTAAAAACTCAAGAAAAGCTCGGGTGCGAAGAGGTTAATAACCAAAAACCACTCAAATAGATCTGCCCTCTACAGCTCGCCAGCTCGGATCAGAGGATTATGTTTTTTACACTTTTACAGCACCACCATCTAGTGGTGACACAAAGAATTGCTGTTATCTGGTTCTAGAGGTAGCTCCTGTCTCTCAATATTTAGAGCCACTTCAAAGATCACTCTTTCACATGAATTGCTTTTCATCATTCTGATACTTTTATGTGCCATTGTCACCAGTGGCCACTGATCAAAGTATTGTGCAGAATAATAAAGCAGCAACACTTCAGGTGAGGTATGTATCAGACACAGAACTGACACAAGAGCTGGGCAATGTATAAAAATATATATATATACTGATGTACCGTTTTTTTTTTCATATCGCTCAATATCAATTATTCTCGATCATTTTCATGATGCTTTTAAACAGCTTCAACATTTTTTAAGGCATCTTCAATGTATAGGGAGTACAGATACTACATTATTAACATTAAACAATAAAGCAGCATTCGGTTATTGTTTTTGACTGAGGTAACTATTTCCCCAGAGCCTTCCAGCATAGCGAGCTGAGTTCATGCTGGGTAGCTTGGTGACTAATGCTACAGACTTTGCCAAAACAACTAACAACTAGCCTTATCAGAGTTTCAGTCTCTGTGTCCCTGATTACCCTTCACACCTCAACAGGAGTACAGCCAATGAAGAAGTGATCCCACAGAGTAATAAAGGAGCAAAGGAAATACTATAAAACACTTGCTTTTAATCATGAGACATAAATCTCTCTGCAATCTGCAGCTGTCCTCACGTGGTCTGTGTCTTCAAATGTTCGGCTTTAGTTCCGACGTGTCCTGGTCATTTAGCTATTACGGGTAAATGTACTAACTTGTTTGAGCTCTCACTCCAGCGACATCAGAATGCACACGCAACGTTTTGAAAAGGCACCTTTATGAGTCAGAGTCAGAACATGGCTTGCAAGCCACAGGCATGGTTTAGAAATGTGGTCACTGCCACACAACATTTTCTGATGTACCAACAAGCACAATAAAAAGATCAAGTTGCACTCACAAGTACAGACGATGGGAACTTTGGAGGAAAGTTTGGCTTGTTCTACATTTCCTGCACCAAGAGCATTTCCAACTCTGACACTAGCAGCAGCCGCGAATCCAAGTGGTGCCTGCACAGAGACGCACAGTAAAGAGCTAATCTATCAGATTGGTCTATCGTTCCAATGACAGTTACCATGTAAGCAACGACGGCGAGCTCGTACACCACAGACTGGGCTCCCAACTCCACCTCACCAATGATGCCGGCCAAGAAGCTGCCCACCTCAAAGAGCCACCATTCCAGGCACAGCATCAGCATACTGGGGATGGCCAGCTGGATGAAGGGACCCCATTCCTGCAGACAGTCCAGGGACCAGCCTGGGGGTTCACAGGTCAGCAGATAAATAACCACATCAAATACTATAGAGTGGCAGGGCAGGATAAATATTGGACGGAAATCTACATCACGGAAAGGAAGACCTTTGTACTTTAACTTCATTGACACATGGAGAGAATGGACTCTTTTTGAGGCTTCAGACAAACAAGACAAACTTAATGAAACTGATGGACGTTACATATAATAATAATTCATCAAACAATTCTGTTTGAAGTTAAGTTACTTTTTCATTCTTTGGTTCGTTTTTATTCTTCTTCTATTGTGCTGTTTTATGTATACAGGAAAGTAGTCTGTTATTGTTTTGGAAACAAAAACGCTATGAAGTAGCAAGAATTGTAGATTGTGAATTATACTAAGTTTTTAAAAAAAACCCAACACATTATACATTGAAGCAACTTCAAATCTGTATCTCTTTATTTATTATCATTAATGCAATATACAGGATATATTTCTTTAAATATAATGTAATATCATCTATGTATTATCTATTCATTTATAACTTAGTATATTTTATATATATTTATTTCATCGTGATACATGGGTATATATGAAGTGTATTTATTTATTTGTCTTTTGTTGATAGCTTGTGACTTCACTTTTTTTTTATTCTGATGCTTAGTGGAGCCTTTATTAGACCCACAGTGGGACTGGCAATCTAATCTAATGAGTGAGTTCAGGGCAACATGACCTCCTCCATGACCATTCTTTTGCAACTGTTTGTGGGATATTGTGGAGATCCTGGAAACAATGATGACAATGAAAACAACAAACTTGGAAGTGACCATCTTGGATAAAAGCCAGCAAAAACTGGGGAAAATGACTTGATCACTGAATCACTGTAAGTTCTCTCATTTCACATGACTATAAAACAAATCCAACAAATCAATAAAACAACTTACATGCTGTAAGAACTGTATTGACTCAGGGCAAAAACACAACTCCCCACTGTGATTCTGACGTGCACTGCTGTCAGGCGATTATAGAAATGAAGCCAGTGGCTGCCTTTCAAATCATTAAGATTTACTTGTAATGTACAAGCATTGAAATAAATAGTAGTTAATGGAAAAAATAGTAATAGTTAATAATAGTAGTTAAAATAGCAGCCTGTAACAGTGCTCATCTCAACTTTTGTTTAATTTAGCTTTTTTATCACACTCCTGTGCTTTACACAATTTCCCTTGGGATTAATAAAGTTTTCCGATTCTGAATCTAAATGAGTGCATAAACTTGTTTTTCAAATCAAAGTGATTCAATCAACCCAAAACATTGAAGATGCGCAACATGCACAGGCACTTTCCACAGGACCTGACTGTCCTAGCAGCGTTTTGTAACTTTGTTCTGTTCCACAATTCACACAAAATGTCATGATGGCAGAGGTACCTCATCATAGAGTGCTATAGTGACTCTCAGAGTGCGGCTGCCTGCACACGCTGGTCAACTATCCAACAGTGAACTGACCAACCCCAGGAAACATAACGTCACTCACCTCCCCATGTGGCCTTGTGGAGACCCCTCCAGCTGATGTAGATGAACAGAACTGTAGCCAGGAGATACTGAGAGATGGCGTTAGCAGCTGCAGACCCACTTTCAGGGAGGGTAAAGAAAAAGCACAGGAGCAACATCAAGACATCATCGACATAATGTGAGCAGACACGGAACGTGCATGCAGTCATTTACGCCGTCCATGCACATTGCTAAACTACTGAGGCTGGAATAAGAATGGACACTTACGCCACACCGAGGTCCAGCAGAAAGAGGAAGACGTAGTTGATGAGGGTGTTTAAAATGTTTCCGATGGCTCCAGTTATCACCTGAGGCCAAATGATTCCCTGAGGAAACATGAAGATGGGAAGGATCATGAGAAATAGTGAAGAGACGAAGAGCAGGCCAAAGGGTGGGAAAATGTACGGATGAGTTAAATGTCAAAGATGAGAGAAGTGAATGTACCTGGTTTTGCAGATACCGCCCCTGGAGCTGGTACATGAATGCTGCCTAGCGAATGAATTCAAAACAGACTGGTGAGGACTTGATATGACGGCGAACATCAGAGTTCAACTTACAGGCAGGGCGGGCATGAAGATCTTGACATAGAGCTGTGAGATACTGAGGAGAGAGACAGAAGATGAACATCAACGGCCACATGGAAGTGTCACTTCAAACAGATGGCACGAGGCACGCAAATGTCAAACTCTCTCTTTGTATCTGTCCTTTGTGCAAACTTGTTGATTAAAAACAGAAACTCTCCTGCTCCCCTTTTTTGGTTTTATTATGTTTGTCACACTTTCAGATATTTTCATTGGCAGCAGTTACCATTCCGCACTAGCTCCATTCTGCACATTACCGATGTATTTTTTGTCTTTATTATTACTATTATTATTGTGTGAATGTTTGTTCGTCACAAGGCAGGAAATGGGGCAGCGACGAAGATAAGCAAACCAAAGTGCGGTTTTTAAATGTTTTTGTTATGTTATGTTATAATTGAGCAAAAACAAAATCCAAACCTCCATGTGTCGGTAAGAAGAAGGCACAACTCTCCATGATAGAATGACTTTAAGTGTGGTTCATCTCACCTGTGTTTAAGTCCTCCAGTCACAACCAGGCCTGATTACTGTTGCACATGTCCTCATAGAAGAAATCATTACAACGTGAAGGAGGACAAAAGATCCTCAAAAGCTAGAAAAGGAGAGGCCGACCAAAATCATCCCATGCGGCATCATTAAGCGTTTGGACACAATGGCTCACTTTGTTGATGCTGTGTCACTGACACCTGCTGGACATAAAATATCCCTGCAGGCAACCAACTTGACTGACTGAATTGACACCGATTTGATGACCTGGCATAACACTATAATATCATTTAAGTCATTACATTCATATTGTATTATTCCATTTCTTTAAATAATGTGAACATGTATCATAACGTGACAAAAGTGAAGACGATGTGAATGAGGATGCTTGTGGACTTTTTGTTTATTTCAGTTAAAAAAATATGTTTTTCCAATGTTTTGAAATGTTCTACTTTAAGTCTGTTGCATTTCTTGCAAAAGTAACATGAATAGTGAACTAAGAGTTGAAATTAATTTGAATTAGAATGGAACAAGAGGAAAATCTGAAACAAACTGGGTAAAGATTGATATAAATACAATAGAAGATGAAAAATGGTCCCACATGGCAGACAACTTGCATTTTGCCTGGCGCTGCTCCATAATCCACAAGACATTCACAAGGAACCATGAGATTATATAGTTTCAGCACCTGCATCCTGTTGACAGATGCACTTCCCTATAAAGACAGTAAGGCGCATTTTTGCTGAGTCGACATAGTCACGTGACTGTCTGAAAGCAGTACACGCGCCAACATGGGGATTGATCTGTGAGCTCGGCACGTGCGCAGGCGCATCAGTGTCCACCGGGACCCATCACTTAACAACAACACATGCTGGTGGTAGTGTGATGGTCTGGCACTGCTTTAGGACCAGGAAGACTGGCGGCAATAAATAGAACCATGAATTCTGCTTCAACCAAAAGAATCCTGAAGGGGAACATCCAGACACCTCTTTATCCCCTTAAACTGAACCTGGGGTCTGCAGCAGGACAATTATCCAGAACATAGTAGCAAGTCCACACCTTGCAGGGGTTGCTTCTTCAAGGTGGTCTATTTAGGATTAGGGGACTATCACTTCTTCGCACAGGACCTAGGAGGTTTGGATTTTGATTTCCCTTAACAGTTAAAACCTTAATTTAGTAAGTGCATTTGTCTTCAAGAAATTCAGATTTTTGAACACAGTGCCACCATTGGAGTGCAGATGGTTATATTTCTTCAATGAAACAGCCAGTTTCTGGCTCATTCCACCTTCTGTTCACAAAGATCACTCTTTGTTTGCACAGTTTTGTCGGTTACACACATGCAATGCCAAAATTACACGTCGCTTCTGCTGCTCCGTACATCAGAATTTTTTTGCATTCATTCAATGAAAGAATGTAAATATGAGATTTTCCAACGCAGATAACGAAACCGAATGCATAGTGATTCATTCAAATATGTTTTATAATTATAAAGGAAACTTCGGCACTGTTGTCCGTCAGAAGGTCATGAATGTTTTCATCTACTGTGGAAGACTCCCGGCTGCCCGCTGGGTTCAACTGGAATGAAAACACAACAAGACACTGACCTGGCCACCTCGGGACTTTGCCGGACCGCCAGCAGCAGGGCCTCCGTGTTGATGAGGATGGCCCAGCAGGGGAAACAAGCCAGCAACAGAATCAAAATCCCCCTCTGGAGGATGACTCCCACCCGCTTCAGGTTTCCGCTCCCATACGTCTACAAGAAAGACAACCAGCTCAAAACATCGGCAGGTGGTCAAAGAAAACTAACTCAATACAAAAGCACATTGTGGTGTGTACGAAGACCGGCTGGAAGCCCAGTTCATGTGGTTCTGTCTGACAAGGAAAAGGTCTTTGTTAAAGATTACCTGAGATATGAGGGTGTCGCAGGTCAGCGACAAGCCGGTGCCGATCGATATGCCAGTGACGTTGAGCACCTGCAGGACACACAACTCTCCATGAGTCTTGATGTGGTGGACAGTACTGCGTGCACCAACTCACCGCTATTGACAACGAGACTCCAGCAAGTTCTGTTTTTCCCAGATGGCCACAGAACACCATGCTGATGAAACCGATCATGACCATCATCAGCTGGGAAATCACCTGAGAAGAAGACACACATAAGATCATACACTACAAAGGAACGACCGTACTTGAAACTTTACAACACCGAACATACGTAGTTTTATTTTCAGTATCAAGATGTCTTGTATCATGGCTGACTTTTTTTTCCTTCAGAATTAAAATCTCACATACCTGTAAAGAGGCTTAGCATCAACAGGAAATTCAAAATGTCGGAATTTACCAAGTTATATTAGGGTGAAGTTTATGAAACGCTCCACTTGCTAGGTGAAATGTTATGTTTTACATACAAACTGTCTGCTGTGAAATATTACCAGCATAGGTAGAGCTCAAGTACAGCCTGGCTGTAGCTTGAAGAACAAACATACTTCTCACACGCCACAGTTGCAAAACAAGACAAGCCTCACCCCGCATTTAAACAAAAGCCAACTCAACATGATGCCTAACATAGTTACAACTTTCTGAAGATCCTTCATTCCTCACACAGCCAGGTCTTAGCAACATTTGTTGTCTTAAAGTTTTGGAGTAAATAGAGTTGGTATGTGAAAATATGTACTTTTAAAAGAAAATTCCATGTTAGGTTGCATTTGTTCATCCTAGCACTCTTAAAATAGGGTGAACAAAACAGGGGCCCTTTAAAAGTGCGCCTGCGTTACCGTGGGCATGGCTTAACTCCGCAGTACGGAGCAAATTGATCGAATCATGTTGAGGTGACGCTTATCTTGGTTCAAACAATTATGGACATTCAAGGAATACATCCTTTAATGTCTATTAATTTATACATAAATTAATATTTTCCTTAAAATGTCTCATGTTAAACCTACTTCCCCAAATAAGGAAGATGCATACACAATTATAATTAACAGAATTTTGAAGACACTCTTCAACTCCTAACCACGAGTCAAATATAGACCTAAATAATCTGGAGCAAATAATGGCCAAATCCAACTTTCCTGTGTCATGGATAGGTTTCAAATTTTGATTAACTCCTCCATGAAGTAACTCATCATGATGATGCTCAGTTTTGATGTAATTGCTTTAGGAAGTTTGACCCCGACTGAAATTTTGGTGAGATGATGAGGGGGAGCTGTTACGTCACAGTGGGTTTCACGAAAATTTTCCTCTTTTTGGGAAATGAAGTTTCTAAAAGATCATTTGGCAAATGACCGCCTGAGCTTTCAATAACTAGGTTTTTATTCTCCAGTATAGTCAAAACAAGCATTTACACTGCTTTGACTTCCGTAGCACTGTCGTGAGAACGATTTGCACCAAGCGTTGCGTACTGAGAGCCGTGCTTCACACAGAGTGTGTGTTCAGAGAGACAGTGTCCCCGCTGCATTGGTGCACCTGAGACAGCTGCAGCAGTCTGTCTCAAAAATCAATACAATGAAGTGATGTGCCGGACTCAGAGACTTAAGATCAACGCATCTCAATACTAGTCTGAAGAGAAGCACGGCTACAACTAATAAAGCAAACATTTGGGTTTTCCATGGTTGAGATCTTCTCTAATAAAAACGATGTCGCTTTCACACGAGTCGATGATGATAGTTCCTAGGAAGGAGTCAGTTGAAATTCAACTTCACAAGTTGGACTGTGTCAGTTATTTCCAAAACGTGAAAACCTGTCATTTAAAATCCTAACACCAAAGGTACATTTATTACATAATCACATCTGCATAGAATCCTTATCTTGCATGAGATTTGATGTTAAGTTTGTGATGAATAATGGCATTTCAGACGTCAGCATTGAAAGACATTGAAGGCGTCATATTGAAACACATCAGTGACTGGGGTCTCTTCTCCTGTACCCGTGGATTTTACTATTCTGTCCGAGATAATGCGTGACTTGACAATAGGCTTTCAGACAAATACATCAAAGTTGTCACTGACAGTAGATGTTACCTGTCCGTGGAAATTCCTACCTAACCAACAGCCCGTACTTTCATGATTAAACAAAAGTTTCTTCAATAGTCGACTCCACTTATTAACAACAGATCCAGTGTTTTGGTTGAGTTTTGTGACGGGAGTTCGTATGGACACCATGGAACATAAAACTAAAACTAAAACGAATGATTTGCAGATATTTTTTTGACCGAAATTACTTTTTATACATCTCATTTGTCAACCTATATTGTTTTGATCACATGGTAACTCGAGCGCATTGACTGCGGAGCATCGCGTTTACTATGTAAAGTTTATTATATAAACTCGATGCTCGAGTTTATTACATAAAGTCGATCATAAACTCAGTCATGTCACCACCGTCCCCCGCAACACTTGAGTACAGATTCAGATGTGAAGGCCGAGAGCTTACCACCGGGCCCGCTAATCTGAAAAGTTGCCACAGTTCATCCCGGTACTGCACTGGGATCCAGAGCACCATTCTGCTCAGCGTAGAAGCGCATCCTGACCCGGACTTTGGCGCAGAGGCTTCGCACGTCTCTACGTCCGTCGCCTTCTCCTGTCCATTCAGCACCGGCCTCACATTGTCACCCATTACTTCGCTCTTAGTCTGCCGGAGTTCATGTGCCTGCATTTGTCTTCCGATGTGCTCACTGCTTCGGCGTTTTGGGTGAACATGTGTAGTAGTTTGGGGGAGGTGCAACCATTGGTCAGCCGCTGAGGGAGGGTCCAGTCCTCCCTTTTGTTAGACACACGCGGAGCAGATTACACTCTGCAAGATGTTGGGTACATCTCTCACGCAGTGAGTGCTCACTTCCAAATACAAAGACAGATTCCTCTTTCTATCCTTGTGAGGATTTATGGAGGTTTCCCAAGCCTCTCACCCTAAATTTGACCATCCAAAACAAATGGCTATCCCTAACCAGGACTCTGAAACAAACTTAATCCCAGTGAGAAAACTGTAACCGCAACGCATAGTTTATGTTGTTGTAATATCAGGCTTCCAATGAGGCAGGACGAAGGCTGTTCAGGACACAACATCTTCAAAAAGTTGTTGTGAATAACATACTCAGTTATTATTATTGTTTTCTTAGTCTTCACTCAATGAACTCTTCCAACTTAAAGAACTCTCTTAACCCTATCTGTTCGTCTAACTTGCCCTCCTGATCTAGCACATCTGTTTGCATTAGGGACTGGACGGTTTTCACTGGTTTATTCTGTGTACTTTGTACTTAGTGACTGATCACTGTTCTGTAAACTCACACCAATATCATGGTCAAGCTCTTTTGGAAAAACTCTCTGATGTTCTCAGAAATTCCTGTTTCTCCAGCGTGTAGTATTAGTAGTGTCTTTGTTTGTCTGTCAAAGTACATTTTTTTTGCGAACTTCTTCCGAACCTCCTCAGTTCCTTCTACTGAGAGAAGTTGCGCTGATGCTGGATGCTTTCATCTCAGCTTTCCTCCCATCAAAAGTGCTGGAGACAGTCCAATTCCTCCCAGAGGTGTGTTTCAGAACTCCAATAAAGCAGTATACGGGTCTCCCCCATAAATCTTTGATTTTTTTTCAACAAGTTCTTGATGGTCTGCATCATTCTTTCTGCTTGACCATTTTATTGAGGATATCCGGGGCTGGAAGTAACATGCCTAAATTTCCATTTTTCTCAAAAGCACTTGAACTCAGCACTTGAATATTGTGTTCCATTATCTGAACACTCGTTGTGTTAGTTGACTTCATGACTTCAGGGAACTTTGAAACATAATCAACGCACAGTAGAAATTCAGTACCTTCATTGTGGAAAAGATCTGTTCCTACTTTTTCCCATGGTCTGTGTGGTAGAAGATGTGAAGTCTGTGGCTCTCTTGAGTTCCTGTTTCTTGTTTCATTACAGGTAGGTAGTGCATTTCCAAACCTCTTTGCATGCTTCGCCAAAACAACTCATCTCTGGCCCCTTCTTAGCACTTCACTATTCCCATGTATCTTTCTCAGCATTTCTCGTCTCAGCTGATTGGGGACAATAGGTTTTGCTCCTTTGAACATTAATCCATCTGTGTGAGTGATTTCATCTTGGAATGTCCAATATCCAGAGTCTCTGGAATCATTCATTTCTGTTCCTCTAATTGGTTCCTCACTGGGGTCCAACACCAACTCTCTACTGTGCTTGCGCGTCACCACCTCCGGCTGACCCCAACAGTCACAGTCACCACGCCAGTGTTGCTTAGTTTTGTTTGCAAAGAGGACACATCTTTTGGATGACACAATAGTAGAATGATGAACTGGTGTTCCTGTGTCTGTGACGCCACACACCCTTGTGCTGACAGTCAGTACAGAGCTAACTGTCGTTGCTTCACAGGGTTAATACACGTTAATACACGATTATGTGTCATTATTTTAATTTACTTGTTTAAAATGTAGGGTGTCGGGGCGTCACAGTGTGATGATTTCACAGTTCAGATGATGTAAGCAACTTTAAGTTAAAGAGAAATTCAATAATTCGCACCAATTCTAATCCTGAACAATGTAATCAGATTTTATCAAGCCTGCTAGCTCTTTAAAACTACCCGCTCGTTGCTGTCTCTGTTGTCCTGAAATGAAACACATTATTTTATTTTTAATTTTTCAAAAATATTTGCACTGTTAACCCTGCTGGTTTAATCATGGGCCACAAATGCAGCTATCGTTGACGGGTCCATGAGGTCCACATTTTTAAAATTGTTTCGGTAGTCACCTCATACCCCATCTTGTTGAAAGTTAAACACCAGCTAAGACTATCCTTAGATAACCCCGCGGCTATGGGAGGCGACATCTTATACCATTGTCAAACACAACCACGTTGTATAGGCTGTTAAGGCTGATAAAACGCCTACATTACACCAAGAAAAATTAACATTTTGTAATGTTAACTAGCTTAAATGACAGCAGCATTGCTTGTCTACTCCAGCCACTACTAACAAAAGTTGTAAAATAGAAATACTAGTTATGCATCAATGAGGTAAATAATCCATTAACTGGCCCTAAACTAAGGCAATACAATGGTTCTCATCACATGTATATCTCCATTAACAAAGCAAATACACTCATAGCTTGCTTTCTTTGCTGCTTTGATCGGCATGTTTATTTTCTGAACTCCAGACTAAATGAGAACACCTGCTTTAAGCCGCATTTAAGAGACAGCTAATGGTGTTGGTCTCCAAACATGGAATGGAATGGAAAAAAGGATTACTGTTGTGAATCTTGACATGAATCAATGACAATGGCAAAGAGATTTCATTAAAAAAAACTCCTTTTTGAAGGTAAAAAATATACAGTTGCTACCGAGCAAAAGAAAAAGACTGCAATTTGTAGTGAGATCAATACGAGTGCAAATGCAACCACAAAGACTGTGCAACAATTTAAGGTGAGAGATCCTCATAATATCAGTATTTAACACATCTTATATTCATATTTTCATGTTGTTGTTGTTTCAAGTCTAACTGTATGACTGTGTTACAACATGTTTGTGCATTGAGCAAGCTTATATGAGCGTTCTAGCCTGTCTTCAGGCTGAAGCCTTGTCCCCTGTGTAGAAGCTGTGTGGTGAAAGTCTACTGAGGGAGCTCTCTAACCAGTTCAATCAATAACTGTTGCGTCACCCCACTGAAAACTCTTGTCCCTGCCGTAACTACTTTGAGACTGAACTTTGCCTCAGTAAAAGTTTATTGTTCAAATATATAACTTTTTTCTAATTTCACAAATTAGATTTGTTAGTAATAACATTTACTATCTAACTGAGCAAGTGAACACGCTGATGGCTGATTGCAACTCGGCCATCAGCGGACGGAAGGTGAACTTCCTTTTCACCGCTCAGCTGGTCTTTGGGGATACTGAGGTGCACCAGCTCAGTTGAGTGATGTTCTATCCTGTGACCAGGACATGACAAGATGCTTAAGCCACCTCCTAATTTGATGTCAGGCATATCATTTCAATCTGCTCAGTGAAGAAAAATGAGTCCGAAGTTATGAGTCTTGGTATGATGCTGAGGACAAAGGGTGTGTACTACTGTATAGATGGTTGACTCTATAAATGATATCAATTTGACTTTGCTGAATCATGTGCTGCTGTTGCACACAGAAACACGTGTTGGGGTGTCATTCACCAGGCGCTGACCAATCACATGCTTAGGGAAGGCATTAACCAATGATACAGTTACTGTTTAATCTGAACCTTTCTAACTGGTTGGCCTTCGTCTGCCCAACTACTGCCAATACACAGCAAATCCATGAAGTTATTTTAACTCTTGTGAGTGGACTTAGTGTCACCACTTTAACTGAATAATTGTGTTAAACTTCAACACAGTGTGTTAATGTTTGAGGGCGTTGATTTATTTTTCAGATTTGATAGTGTTGTTTCTTTTCACTGGCAATACATACTGTGCTGAGGTGGCCCGCTGCTCGACATGCCTCTAGAAACTGATATAGTCAGTCCACTGCATATGTTCACACGTTGTTTAACGCACATCTTATATTAAACACACGTCTTATTTACCTACCTCAGCGCAGGCCACCAACAACTCACTGAGTCAGTTACAAAGGAGCTACAGAAAAATTACACTTCTGGCTGTGACCAGTACTCTATTGAAGACCTTAACAATAACTTATAGAAAATCCATTCACAAGGTATTTTGCCAAAAATAAATAATCATTATAATAATAAAAATCACACAGTCATTTGCATGTGGATATATTATTTGATTTAAAAAGGTAAGACGATGGATATGTGCTGTTGTGCGTTTGAAAATTCATGTGGTTGATAAAAACACAGTTGGTCGGCAGTGCTATTTGAATTGATGTGGGACATTTCAAGGTTTAATAATAAATACACAGCATACATGAAGTGTCACAGGTCAATGGCTGAGTCTCACCAGGACCATGAGGGCGCAGCGGCGATCTGCGAGCGCTCGCATGACCAGGCGGCCGCTTCGGGTGGTGGTGCCTGGGTGATGACAAGACAAGGTAATTGGACACTGTGGGAGATCTGGAGTCCTGAGGCTCAGGCAGAAATGAAGGTCGGCCAGTGACGACATCCACACCTGTCTGTAGGCGCCTGGCTCCGCAGCCTCTTGCTGCTCCCTCGTGATTTGGGTGGCCGCATCCGTGATAACGTTGGAGCCAAACTGCGCGAAGCATGGTGTACAATGCACAGCGCACCACGTTGTGCCTGTCTGGATATTCTGAATGGATTCAATGTCAGGAAGGCGTTCACAGCATGCATTGCAACCCACTGACTGTCGTGCTGAATTTTAACACATTCAGACTGTAACTCTGAGCAAAGTGTATGTCCTTACGCCACATGAATGGGCCCAGGACCTGGAGAGCCTTTATGTTTCTACCTCAAAAAGCACTTAATGAACAGAGTTTTGGAGGGTGCTGTAGAAATGAGTTGAATATTTTTATATCTCATCGTATATCTCATTAAGGCCTGAAGTACCAGACATCTCCAGACATGCTGCCGGCAAGTAAACTGCGGGTCAAAGGTTTGTTGTCGAAGAGTGTGTGAAGGATTCTTTGTTTGGAAGCACAAGTTAACAAGAGCTGTCAGTGATTAAACTCGCTGAAAGACTGGGCGGCGTGAAGTAAGGGCTACAATGTGCAAATGGAAAGTCAGTGTTGCAGGCGCTGGATACTGTGGGTACGTTGGATACATTGGATACTCTGTTGGTCTGCTAGTGGATACAGTTGAAGACCTCGTACTTGGTCCATGTGGACACTGAATGGGTGATGAATCATCCAGTTTGTTTATGCCTCTGTTTACATTTATTGGTGAATGACAGTTTTCTTCAAAGCCTTTGTGGTTGCCAGAGAAACAATACTATTGATTGTGTTAAAGTCCAATCACACAGCTCCTACGATGAATGCTGTTCAATGACTGCAAATCTCTCAGTAGTTTAAGATTTCATCATTAGTCAGTCTAAAGTCAGAATTAAATTGTGCTATGTTCAAGTCTTACAGTCTGGTGGACGGGCGCAGTCCAAAGACATAGGAGGACTAGCATCATTGGCGCAGTTTGCTGGAGCTGGTTCGAGCGCATGCCTGAGTTTTTTGCTCTTGTTGAAGTATTACATCCGCTACTGCACCACACATGCGACATTGGTGGCAGCGGTGGAATCTCATCAAGTGCCCTTGCGTGGATTATTTTGCTTGCTGAGCAGCAGTGAATTTTTCTGGTGAATCCAACCGGCAAGCACTATGCCAACAAATGAGCTGATTCAAACCCGACATGAATGAAGACTGCAAATACAGCACCATGCGTGGGAACGAAGTGAGTGACATTAAAATCGAGCTTCCTCTGCTATTCTTTGGTGACGGGCAGAAGCTGTTCAGCACCTGGATTTGGCAGTATGAAGCCACGGTAGTGCTCAGACTGGGGTTTTGGAGCAGTAGTTGGTAAACTGATGCGTTGGGCCAATCTTCTTCTTCTTGATTTTGAACCAACAAAGTTAATGGAAGTGTTTGGTTGCGAACAGATCCTCCCGAACTTCCAGACGTGCGTGTGGAAGCTTACGCTGCCAACATTTCCAGACTGGTAGCTGAAGCCTTTCTGGATTCCAAAACAGGCCGGACGTAGTTGTTAGGCTCTGGACCTTGACCAGTATGACTGGGTGATTGTGTACAAAAGTGGTACACCGCACACTAACAGGGATCCACTACTGCGCATTCATGAAGTGACAACAATAGAGGAGGGTCAAAATATTCAGAAGTGGATTCTTACACATGTGGGTATAAGCAATTAGACAGTTTCCAGTGAGGATCCCAGTGTTGTATGTACTACAGGGATTCCTGCAGCGTCCAGTGAGGGGAATTTGGATGGCAACGCCCCAATGGTTCCTGCGTCGACTGCATGTTCTGATCAGCTTATATAATGGGGTTTGTCATGCGATTGCTCTGGTATCCAAGATCAACAGGAAAAGGATCTGGATATATAGCAGAGTCTAGCTTGGCTAGAAGACCACTGAAACGGAGGTTATGGCAGGAATTTCCCCGGTGCGTCGTGTGGATATTTGTAGATCACAGTTGTTCAGCTCACTAAAGTTGAGCAGGCGACTCAAGTACTCATCCCTAAGGTGATGATAGCTGAGCTATAACACATAACATATATATAACATAATATATAACATATATATAACATAACATATAACTCAAAATCAGATGACATGGCAGAGAGGTTTCATCAGACTTTCATTGTTCAACTGCCAAAGATGCTGCTGTCGTGTGAAGGAGAACGGCACTCATTTTTGGCACTAGTCACTTTTGCCGTTAACGTAAGTGTCCACTCCAGCACGGGGCACACACATTTCTCCCTGACACGTGGTAGGGAGGTTTGAACAGCTGTAAACTTAGTTGTTTGTCAGGGGGTGCAGAATGGTGTGTATGAGGCTGGGAAAGAGTTTGCTGACTCTCTTATTGAACAGTTGACAGTTGCATTTCGGCATGTGAGGGAGGTCCCACAAGAATGTGACATCATGGACATCTGTTAGTTTAAAATGTTCAATGTTCTTGTTTTACACTGTGATGGATCTGCGCAGGATGATGATGTGGGATGACGAATCAAGTTGGCAGAGTTCGCTTGAGCTGCTTCCAGCTCTCTGTTCGTGTTCAAGCATTATCTACACTACTGCACCTCACACACTACAGTAAGTTCAAATTGCGTCTCCAATAGATAATAAATGTCTTCTTTTTCTCCAATGAACTTTCACTTGTTGACTCTGACTTTTGTATACTCTTTCTGCATTCATTAACGTTCCCCTCTCCACTGAGGAATCGTGTGTTCCATTAATCATGTCGTACCCTCACAGTGTACAGTAGCTTTTGTCACTAGGTTCATTGAACTAAAGTTGAACTCCTCTTCTGAAACCTAAACTTCAGGTTTTCTGTGTTGATGTTCCTGTCCACAGGGGATGCACGTTTGTGAATCCCAGGATGGTAGGAGAAGGCGGCGCCTTCCTAGAATAGTTGGCCATTTCATTTGGCCACGAAAGCGTCATCTCACGTTTCAACTGAGGTAAGTTGCCGAGCAGAGGTAAACGTCTTAAGACAAGTAATCGATTCTTCAGCAAAGTCACGCAACGTGAAATTGATTAAGGGAGGAAAGTCATTGCAGTCAATCAGACGCAAGGAAGGCGGTACCTTCCCCTACCATCCTGAGATTTGCAAACATGCAAACAGCATCAGTTTTAGTGAGTCACTTTGACAAGCCTGATGGAGTGAAGTGACGAGTGCGTTAGTAATAAGCAGAGAAGACACGTCTGAAAAAAGACACCAGGACACGACCTTTAATGGTGGGATTCAGCATTTGCAAGAGCAGACATCACCATTCAATCATACACTGATCAAATCCCTGATTGGTTGAACCATGGGGCTCTGGCGTCTAAACAGCATGCTGAGTGACCACGCTTTCTCATAGCAGCTTGGACAAGACAATTTCAGTTAGCAAAAATGATACACTTGCAAAATAAATCATCTGGATTTAAATTCTGCGAGAACCAAGACGTTGATGAATACAAATGTGTTTCAGCAAAGATCCAGATATAAGTCAAGATGCGGTCACATACTGCACTGTATTCCCAGTGAAACTATATCTTGTCATGTCTTCAGTGGCCATGCAGATCTAAAGTGAAAAAACTGAAGTAACGTTCCAGGTATAAATGCTACTAACAAATATGCACAATAACGCTTTGAGATGACTTTCAGCCAGTGATGTCCACGATGAACTGCAAACTCAAACAGGCGGAGCTGCTTGACAACACGAGTCATGTTAGTAAATCTGTAGTTAAAATGCACTTGGTGTAGGAGAGAGAGAGACTGCCTCATTGTCTTCAGATGCGCAGCTGAGCCATCAACCAGCTGTGAAGTTATAAGACATCAAGTCACAAATCCATGCAGCCGACACCTGGACGTGGAGAATTCTATGAGACGATAATATGGGCTGCTATTTCACTTTTCATGAATCCATACCAAACATCTGTGCAATAAAGATTAAGATTGTGCAAAGAACATCTTGTCACCGGAACTGTTACTGGCCTTTATATAAAGTCTTATATGCGCATACGTAAGCATTCTGCTACAAGAGGGAGATAGAAAATGCTAAAGACAGCTTGAGTTATGTAATTTGAGTTGATACTTCCCACCACTCTTATATTTGGTTTTGTAAACACTGACGTTCAAAGAAACATTCTCTGACTGTCAGGCAATTGTCAACACACGCCATCAGTGAACCACCTTTGAAGAACAGTTCCTTTTATGTGCTATAAATGATTAAATATCATCTTTTGGGGGGCTTTACATTCTTTACTTGAGTGGAAACACTGCAGTTTATGAAATCGATAAAGAGAATACATTCAGATACATCGATTCCTTGCTACTGGAATGAAAATAGGTCGTTTTTGCAGCTCACACCACAGCACAATCTCCACCGGCAGTATCATGCTCACAACCACCAGACACTTGACACGCTCAGCGTTAACGTCGGCCATTATGGAGTTCGGTGTGCTTCAAAGACTAATTCACCTCAGCATTTGTAAAGGTAGAAAAAGAGCCAGTGTCACTTCACTGTTTCGAGGACAGGTGGTTGACTGTCCACTCAAAGTGCTGTTAAAGTGCGGAAGAGCTGAGTGAGGCAGAAGACTGAGGCAGTGAGTGCAGTGCACTGTTTGGCGAGCAGCTTGGTGCTCAGGTCCTGGCAGCTCCGCTTGTTGCTTACCCTCTCCGCTGCAAGACAGAAATCCCTGAATGATCGGGTAACATCTGTCAGACCAGACACTGCTTCAGCGTTCCTTCTGTCACACCGGTCACAACCAGAAAACCAGAGACATATTCCTGACAAATCAACAAGGGTGCGGAAACTGTCAGCCAGCGACTCCAGTATGCTTTCTGGACTCTGGCCGGCCCCCACTACGTCCTGACAGCTTGACATCAGTTTACGCGCCTCCATTTGGAGCAACCGCTTGTTCTCTGTAAAGTGGGCTGGACAGGTGTCCCTGGGGTGGCGGCCTCCGTAACATCCTTCAGAACGTTCACCTAGATGACTTTCCAGAATGGAAAGTAGCTGATCAACATCTACTCTGAGCACTTTGAAACCAGCAGGACAGTCCGGGTAGCGCTGCTGCCCCAGCCGACTGATGGGCTCCTTCTGCGTCTGAGGCAGGTAACAGTCCGAGGCATGAGAGAGTGGAGAGAGAAGTGGGCTGAGTTCTGACGTAGAGGGGGAGAAGATGAGGGAGGGCGGACACGGAGGGGAGTGGGCGGTAGAGGTGGTGAGAAAAGATGGAGTAAGAGATGATGTGGTGAGAGGAAGAATGGCTCCTGGTGCAGGAGTCACGCCTCTGCTGCGGCATGAGAACTCATACACTGTCAGCTCTTCATCAAAGCTGGCCTCGCTGCTGAAACAGTTTGCATAGACAGCTGGACAACCGCAAGCATCCAGTGGCATCTGCACCCCATCTGCAACAGACTCACATCCAGATGCCAGTGCTGAAGAGAATGACTCTGGCTTCATAGACGGAGATGCCAGCCCCTCAGTTTTGGGTGAGTCTTCACATAATGTTACCATGCTGCTGCAGCTTGAAGAAACAGTCAGTGGAGCGTCTGTGTCCAGCTCTGCGGCGCTACAAAAACCCATCAGTGGTCTATCACTACTGGTCCTGCCACACTTCTCTGAGTGACTGTGAAAGAGCAAGCCCGGCCCATTCAGATTCTGTGTGGTCACCACAACAGGAGAGGGCTTACAGGGCGACTGAGCAGTAAAATCTTGTAAATGTTCAAAAGGCTTGACAGTTGGCATCAGTGATTCTGGAGCATCTTTTATTGGCCCCGGAGTGTCCAGATCTGGGCTATCTTTTCGGAAGATGCTTGCTATTGAGGTTGGCGGCCTTGTTATTGGACCAGGTATATTTTTATTGGGTCCAGCTTCAGTTCTTTGGTGTGATTTTGGTTCAGCCTGCACTGGGTGGCTGTCTACATCCACCAACATCTTCTCAGATTCTTGACTGGGGCAGAACCTGTCAGCAGCTTTATCTGCTATCTCACCATCTATGTCAGAGCCAGTTACTGTCGCATCAGAGTCATCTGACTCCATTGGCTCTGCATCAATTCTCAGATCGATTGTCTGTGTGACATCATGGACATCTGTTAGTTTGATTGTTATTTCTTTTTCATCTTTGACCTCACCCAGACATTGTTCCTTAGTATTTTCCAAGCCTGCCTGGTTCAGGGACTCTTGAGAACGAGAAAAATAAAGTGGTAAATTTATTATCTTCTCATGAAGTGTTGATGCTGACAAGCGGCCCATGATAGTAGGGGAACATGACTGGACAAGAAGACGAGTTGGAGAAGACAGTTTGGGGGGAAAATTGTTGCATGGCAGGCTACTTTTTAATCTAACATCCAAATTAAATGAAGGAGCAATGACTGAAGATGCAGCGCCGGAGTTTGTAATGTCGGTGTGCGGATCTGGATTTCCTCTTCTGAAAGCTTCGGTTCTCATTTGCTCATTTTTCCCTTTGGCTGCAGAAATGATCGACATATCAACAACAGAAGCCAACTCTTCTCCAGCAACATCTTGACAAGTAAAATCGTCATCATCGAAAACGTTGTCCGAGTTGCTGCTATCAGTAATTTCGTCACAAGCATTCAGCTCAAGATCGATGTCACATAATTCTTCATCTTCACTAACACTGTCCAAAAAGGTTCTGATTGGAAGGTTCTTCAGCTTCTTCTCAAATGAGGTCGTTACGGCGACCATGGTTTTGTTCCTGTTTGCTGAACTCACACTTTGGAACGTTTGCTGCGGTGCTGCAGGAAGCAAAGGTGACAGTGGGGGGGGAGGTGGTGGTGGTGGTGAGACAGAGGGAGGCACTGAGTGGACTTCAAGTTTGTGTTCCTTTGAGATCAAGTCTGGTCCTGCTGCAGTCACGTACCCTACTGGTTGTCTGTCCGTGACAGTCGTAGACGGCGTAGACAGAGCATTTGAGCTGATGTGCCATCCAGTCCCAAGCACTGATCTTGTTGAAACCAGTTGGTCAGAAGTCCCACTCTCGTGACACGTGTCATGCTTTTTTCCTCCCTCGCTGTTTAAGTCCAGAAAGAAATGAGAAGCAAATATTCCATTTTCTGTCAATCTGGTCTTCTCCTCTTCGTCGATCGCCCTCTGGCCCTCCCCTTCCTCTTTTCCATCTCCCTGACGGTCAGCGCTTTCCTTGCCATCAGGATCTACACGGCAGCGAACTATGTTGATGGAAGGAGGGCCGGCTTCGAGGTGCTCTGTGACTGACTTGGACTCCAGAGATTCAGGTTCCATTTCCATATCTTGCTTCCTGTTTTTGTTGGGCCCCTGAGGGTTATGTTTTTGAGAGCCACACCCTGATATAGAGGAAATTGGTTTGGATTCAAGTTGTGAGGGCTCTCCTTCAGAGTATATCAGTGAGGACACAGTAACACTTAGACTGTGGGTTTGCGCCGATGGCTCAGGTTCTGAAGTCACCTGGAGATCATTCCTGCAATCAATGCCGTTGTTAGGAAGTATGCACGACAGTGTCTTTAAACTCGGGTCTGGATATGACACTGTAGAGGTGTAAGCTGTTTCCATGAAGGAGCGGCGCTTACGGGATCTCTTTCTCAACTGGAACAACGTTTCTTTACCATCTACAGGCGCATAGTCGTGTGTTCCATCCTTATCTGCGTTGGCATCTCTTTCTTCATCCACAACAGTGACGCTGATGTCATTTAGGCTCAATGTGCTCAGAAAGTCCTGTTTCATGTCTTTTGAAAAGCCTGCAAGGGAGGACAAAAAGACATGTTTAAATGCTGCATACAACAAGAGACAGCAGAGAACAGTAGAAACCACCCAGGCTGCACAAGGTGAATGAGGTACACAACATGGTTTGTAGTGTACAAAAACCTTCTTTTATAACGCAGCACATGCACTGCACTCCCACAAGATGGCAGTATTGTTACTGCATCGGGCTTTACACAGTACTGCATTCTATTTTGAAAAGAATTTCCAGGAAATCACCTCGAAGCACGTCCTCTGACGTCTGGTCTTCCTGTGAGGTGAAACGATCATTTGCATCAAAGAATTCCTCATCCGAGCTGCTGTCCCCGAAACCAGGAGGTGGCTGCAGGATGGGAATTGCTTCCACAGCAATGTTTGTGTCGCTCTCCAACTCCTCTTCTTGGAGGTGACTGTTAAGGCTGCGTGCACTGTCGGGGGTGATGTTGGAGCACAGGTTGTAATAGCATCGCGCATCGCCTTGATTAAAGTTGAAAACAAACTCCATGTTTGGTGATGGATGAGATGGAGATGTCAGCTGTCCTTTGGAACTCCCTTTCCTGGGGATCACACCACTCTCACTTGCTCTTCTCAAAGCATTGTCCATCTCAACCTGCATCATTTCCCTTCTTCTCTTCAGCTCTTCCTCATTATTATCCTCCTCCTCGTCATCTTCACTCGCTTCTGGAGGGCTGGGCAAGAAGTCGATAAGGCGGGACAGCTCAGCAAAACACAGTGTGTTGTCCTCAGAGCAGGAAAGACCTAAACACTGTCTGCTGGTTGGACTAGGAAAGGCTTTTGAGAGTTGCGGAACGGCTTCGTCGCCCAAGCGTCTGTGACTTTCAGCTTCACTGTTGTCCTCTGTAAGGCGGAGAAGAGGATGTGAATGAGCAGGTGGAGGACTGAGGAGATGCGTTTCCGAATGTGTGTGAGAGAAAGGATGGATCTGAAGCATACTGGATTGACTTTTTGTAGTTTTTTGATGGATTGAAGATGAGGAGCATGAAAGCAAGTCGTCTTCCTCCAGGGCATCAAGAGAGTCACTGGACTGACTGTTAAGGAAATGAGAGTCGGTTTGACAGGAGTCTGAATTTTCTGACGGCTGGTCTTCTGCCACTCGTCTGTGGCTTGAAACTTTCCTTTCTGCATCTCGTGTGGGCCGCTTAGTCAAACACTGTGAGCCACTGTCAGTTGCCGTGTCTTGCATTTGCACCCTGTTCTCATTTCTAACCGTCTCATCCTTGTGCTGCGCTGTGTTATTTATACCTTGTTTAAAGTTTTCATCCTTCAAGGTTTCCTTTTCCGTGTCAACATCTTTGTCTTCATTCTCTCGCGCCTCAGCTCTTGTTTTTGTTGCCATTTCCTTGATAATTCTGCTTCCTTTTCTGTCTCTGTCTTTCCTCTGTCTTCTGTCTGGGTCTGAAGAAGACCTGGTGCGCGTATATGGCCGATCATCACGGGACACGGCAGTGATCAACGAGTCCATGTCCAGGTCTGCGGAGCTGTCTGACTCACTACCACACCTCGAAACATAACCTGGGTGACAGAAATCAAACACTGATTCAGACATCCATGAGAAAAATGTCATCAACTGATATGGTTCCAAATACCTTCCTCAGCTGAAACTTTATGTTTCTGTGACATATCTGGCCACGGAAAGACGTTCAGGTTGGGGTCAACAAAGACTCTGCAGTAACCTGCGATCAAACAGGACATGTCCTTGGCAGCCGCTGATTCCAACAGTAATGTAATGGGCTAAGAGAGGAGAAACCACATGAACATCGGGGAAAGGAAGTCATGCTGTCATCATTACGAGGATGAAAAATCCTGGCCTCCTTGCCCACCTTGATGTCCTGCAGGTAGATTTTGACCAGGCTGACCTTCTCAGTCTCAGGAAGCAGCTCAATTCGTGTGATGCTCGTAAACTCGGTGAGGTTGGACAGGATACTCAGCTTATGGTTGACCACCTGACTAACACCATAGCGTGCCCCCACCAACAGGCTCACCATGGACTCCCTGTCCTGCAGCTGCAAGGTGGGACAGACAGGGAGGATCACAATATCAGTCAGGTTTGTTTTTCCTTATGTCTTCAGAGAGTGCAATATTCAGTACCATCATGGTGGCACTGAATGACTTTCCCCCAAATGACTTCAGATCACTGAGCTCCTCCAGGTAGTTGATCCGTGCCTGATTGACAGACACACTTTTCTGCTTGGGATCATTCTGTGAAACGCTTTTCTTCATGTGATAGCCAATGGCCTTTCTTAGGTCCTTCTCTCTCATGTTCCTCAGCAAAGTAGGTGAAACAAAATTCTCTATGCCCCACGTCTTCCTAAAAAAAAAAGACAGGCATGTCATCATTGCAAATTTGTACGGAGACCCAACAACAAAAAACCTGGCACTGCAGGGTGACATGACTCAGATGGTGGACAGATTTCAGCTATGGATGAGTGTCAATAACTGGGTTTTCCAGACCCTTGAAAATGTGCAAAATAAAAAAACAATAGATAAATAAATAAATGATTTTAAAAATCCCAATTACAAATCAGCACAGCTCTTGAGAGAGCAGCATTATGTAGCACATGCAGTCAAAATACCCAGTTGGTGGTGTCACCATTGTCACAATACCTCAATGCCAACTCTTGTCACTGCACCTAATTTTGTCTAAGAAAACTCTTTTGTTTTGCAAAAAACTGGAAAGGAGAGCCAGCTAATGTGTGCCTGAGTGAGAAATTCAACTTCAGGTATTAGTGTGTAAAACTAATCTTAAATATAAAGTCAATCTGTGTTTACAAGTTGTGCATAAAAAAACTAAAAGTTTGTCTTTATTTTTTTTCAATTTATGATAATTATTTACAATTGTGTTTTTTTTTGTTAGTTTTCTATAATAACCTTGTTTGGGAGGAAACATCCACACAGTTGTCTGAGTAGCGTCCACTCATTTTGGAGATTACTGACTCAAATAAACAACATGTCTCATGTCAAAGTCTTTGCTACCATTTGTTTTCTGCGGTTGCAGTTCTTATCCCCTGAGATTTACTCTCTGTCCTGGCTAACACTGAAGAATGAACGGTAAGTCTTAGCACAACTGAAAAACACAAATATTTGGAGAAAATGTTGCACTTAAAAATGCTGATATAGTAGTGTGGCGATATTTTCTTTAACCCCAAGTAGTAGCCTCAGTGTGATTCAGGTGCTGAGTAAACACTGAAAAGCGCGATGCAACAAAAAAGTTGACCCTTAATTTAGAGCACTACAGCGCTGTAGTTCTCACGTGATGATCTTCAGGTTTGTCTTTGGCGATTGTCCACAGCTGGAAAGTCTCTCCTGCATATGCAGGGCTGCAAGACGCAAGGCTGTGTTGCACCTCATTTCTACAGCGAAACGCTCCTGGAGCACATCGTTCACCCCCTGAAACAAACAATGTGCATTTCAATTTCCAGTAGATGAGACAACTTCTTCATTCCATGTCTGATTAATGCTCCATGACTGATCCTCAAATTAGAATATCATTACATATTCCATCTGGTTGTCAACTGAATTTGGAAGACAAAAGAAATCAAACATATACCTGCAAGTAAAGGTACTCAAATGCTGTTGGATCCTCTCGTAGCAAACTCTGTGCATTTACAGGAAGAAAACAAACGCGAAACAGGCATCTGTAATCGTGCGCCTCTTTTTTTTGCACCACCTGGACACAGCAACAGATGGAGGATTTAAACAGTTGCTCCAGCGGTTGTGTTACTCCAACTTAATAGGCGAAGATGACAGATGTGTAATCATGGAAGGTTTTAATAAAACACCCTGCAAATAAGCAGCTTTTCTTTATCATAGGTACTAGTTGTGGGACGTCATACTGTAGATAAACCCAAATATGTCCTACAATGTGCATCCCTCTCTGTGGGATAAAGATGAGAGCTGACAGCCTCCAACAGAGATATCCTCATCCTGCAATATTCAAGGCTGTAGAGGGAGCTCAAGTGCAAAGTGTTTCAATGCTGGTCAGCGCTTTCAAATGATGAATTGCCTTGCTGTCAGGATATTTAGTGCAAGAGGGGTGCTGCGGTGTTTATGTAGAATGCGTGTACCTGCTGTATTCTTTCTTCCTCGTGCAGAAGCAGTAGTTTGGAGACACTGTTCTGCTGCTCCAGCACCAGAGAGAAATGCTCTATATGGCTCAGGGAAAGCTTTTCCTTCAGTGTCATCACAATATCCTGCGGCATAAAAACATTATCTCAGCCGACCATATCAGGTAACTAGAGAATGACCTTCACTAAACAGTAAATATTGCAAGTGAAAATGGATCAGATTTTTATGTCCAATTTCTTGCGAATAAGAAACTCTATGACTCAGTTTCACCTTAGCTGTGGTGCTGGGTTCAAACTTAAAGGCCTTGGTCTGTCCGTTCTCCAGGTAAACCTTCAAAACATTGGGCAGGAACAACAGCGAGTTCCCCTAAAAACCACAGAAGAAGGTAAGGTAAGGTAAGGTAAGGTAAGGTAAGGTAAGGTTAAGTAAGGTAAGGTAAGGTTAAGTAAGGTAAGGTAAGGTTAAGTAAGGTAAGGTAAAGTAAGGTAAGGTAAGGTAAGGTTAAGTAAGGTAAGGTAAGGTAAGGTAAGGTAAGGTAAGGTAAAGTAAGGTAAGGTAAGGTAAGGTAAGGTAAGGTAAGGTAAGGTAAGGTAAGGTAAGGTAAGGTAAGGTAAGGTACAACATTAATAAAAAAAACCCCAAAGACATGAGTTACGAGTTAACAATGGGAGTGCAAACAATTAAAGTGCAACTGGGAGTGTGGGTGGGTGTGTGTGTGTGTGTGAGTGAATAAACACTTAAGTCCCTGAGATTTCAACGTCTCACTGCCCATACTATGGTGCAGATAGATGGGGCAATTATTCATTTCAAATCACATTTAACCTCAAATACTTTGAATGATGACATCACCAAAACTGCAACAATTAAGGCTACTGTCCTCTTTTTATAATGAATCACAAGTTTAGAGTCCAACAGCAGACAGTGGGCAGGATGAAGCGAGTATCGATCTGCTAACACTAATGGATGCTCAAGGTTCTGTTGATTTCTTCATCCTGCCTGCAACACTGCACATTGCAACTCTTACCAAACGCAAGGCACATTACATGTTTTAGTTTTGACATGTAAACAAAAAAGAATTTCAGATCCGATCTGGGTTTCAACTAGGGTTTTACTTTTTATGTAGTTAAACTATAGTCACTTTAATGCAGTTTTTAAACGATAGTCTGAGACATGAAAATTGAATTTACTGCTAAAATAAACTTAATCTACAATTAGGAACCTCTGCCATGGATTTCTGTTGTTTATTGTAATATGGGAGAAAGAAGACGGCGTTAGGTCCATCATGCAAAGACTCACTCTCACCTGAGAGTGTCCATTGACTTCCACTTCTTCTGCAAAGCGAACTTTTACTGGGTTGGATTTGAGTTTTGCTCTCTTCTCTGGTGTGATGAATGAGGACTTTGGACCCTGAAAACAAATGCAAACTCAGTATGTACTCACGTACATCTCACCCAACACATTTGCAGGGGACCACCCAGAGAGGTGCCAGTTACTTGCAGCGCACACATTCACACCCAAACAAAGTTCATCCCTTTTTCGGACACAGTGGCCGCCAAGCCCAGCCTCCTCTGATGTCAAAGCTTTGTGGGCTAAGAGTGTTGATTTTTATTCATACTGGGTTTTCCATTATGGCGTTAATGCCGTTTGTGTGTATGTTTTCTTGTCTCCGCAGTTAAGTCCATTAGACACTGAGACCTGTGAATCTGACAGCAGAGCTGCAGCAGAACATTACTGAGCAGTAGTCATTTATCAAGCCTCTCCTCCGACTCTTCAGAGAAAACAGGCATGTTGACACACTCACTGGGATTGTTGGGGGTTGTGATTGCACAGTTAAATGGACGACCTGTCAATGTGTGAGGTTGGTTGTGGCTTTTGCAAGTGACCTTGGTGACATGAGCGTTGTTAGCATTGACCCAGGACATTGACAAGCGAATTTATGTTCATGAGGCAACATCCAAACCTTGAAACACTATAAGGAATGAGGCACATACAGGCGATCACACACAACCATTTCCCTTTCCATCTTCTCTGCCTACTGTGTGCGTCTGTGTGTGTGTGTGTGTGTGTGTGTGTGCATGCAGCCTGCATGCATATGAAAAACACTCACCATCATTGTTCTGAGAACAGTCATTGTCAAGGTATCCTGACACTCCCTAGAATAGTTAGACAGTAATTAATGAACCATGACTGATAAACAGTAAAGGATCTGTTCACATTCAATTGGGTTGCATGAGCAAGTGCAGTTCTGTGTAAAGACCTGATGATTTCAGCAGCCTGCTCCGGGGTCAGATCATCGACAGCAACGTTATTGATTTTCACAAGCTGGTCGCCAGGGACGAGTCGGCCATCTGCAGGACCACCTGGACACAGAATGTGAGTGGAGTTGTCAACTTGATGGTTTATTTTTGGCTTTATTCTTCATGCATCACACAGCGAATCAGAATATTATGATTGTTTTGCAATCCTAAATTGTTTCACAACATTCACTTCTTAAACATATGCAAATGTTTTTTCTAAAGTATAACAGTAGTCATTTGCAGTCATCAATGTTTGGCCTGCTTGTGCAAAACCGATCTGCATGTCAACGCATACTGTAGCCACCATTCCAGTGACTCCATAAAGGGAAGGCACTCTGAACTGGAAGGGCCCAGACACATGATGAGTTTCAAAATCAAATGTGACTTTCTTGTCGGAGACCCCACATATGAAGATACAAACACACTACATGGAAGTGTGCTCTTCATAAGAGGAAAATCCAGAAAGAAACATCAGAATTATTTTTCTTGGCCCAACCGTTTTGAGAGCAGATTGAGAGTCCTTAGTCGGAAGGTGCAAAATCAGACAAACACAGCCAGTTTACTTTTCTGAGTCTCAAGTGAGCAACATACTGTAGACCAGGCCCTTAATCCTATGACTGAGGGTAGTCAAACTTAAAGTTTGGGGCTGTAAGCACACCCATCCATCCCAACAGGTTGCACCTGTCACCTCGGGTAACAGAAAAAAAGTCCAAGCCCTCAATCGACACTAGAACCTGGACTATGTCTTGAGGTGAAGCCAACTATATAAGGTCCGCACTTCGGCTATTCTCTGGCCTAAGAGGCGACATCCATGACAGACGGGCCAGTTGAGGATTCTTGGGCCAAGCCCTTCCTGGATTGGTTCCCAATCTGACAGCATCCGACCTTCTTAATCTCTTTCACAGGTGGTGTCGCTACCTGAGAGAATGGATCCATGTTGAGCTGCACTGTTTTTTTTTATTTTGTTCGTTTATTTAGGCACACTGGCATGACATGTGGGAGTGATATAAAGATAATATAAAATGTCCTTGTTTTATATAAAGATGGGTCACAACCAGCGCCAAATAAATCACTGCCACCAATAATCTGGATGAGTACACAGACACTGTGACTTCATGCAGTAAAGCAGGCCCTTCATTTCATTCTGGAGGAGCTGGACTCCCCAGGAACCTATGCCAGGATTCTGTTTGTGGACTTCAGCTCTGCTTTTAACACAATTCTTCCAGCTCTGCTTGAAGCCAACAGGTGGATTATGGACTTCCTGAAGTCAGTGTGTGCGGCTGGGGACGACTGTCTCGGACACTCGGACCCTCAACATTGGGTCTCCTCAGGTCTGTGTTCTCCCTCCATGGCTCTTCTTTCTGTACAGCAACTTTAATACTGTACCAATTGTGCATACAGCACGCCTGTCTGATCACATACTCACACCATCAAGACAAAACACCTGGAGTACCTGGAATGACATCTTGCACTAATATGGGTGTTTCGGTTGACAAGGTGAGTCCATGAGAGCTGAGATTTGAATCCCGCTGGATCTGAACACTGAAACGGAAGGGGTAGTTCCTCTGATCGGAACTGCCACGCTCCCCAGTCTTGTTCTCCACTCGGTCCCTGCAGATCAAGAACATTTTTCAAAAACGTAATACCATGTAAAATGTGTGTGTGTGTGTATCTTTGTGCAGGCATGTTTTGCCAGACTTGAGTACCTACCAAATGTTGATAAAACACCGTCTTGTGAGGACATTTTGCTTTGTGAGGACATTTTGGCCTGTCCTGACAAGGTTTAAAGGGTGAGAATGTCACTAAGATGAGTTTATTATAATTGGACGCATGTTTGTCCTGCTTTAGGTCAGCTATTTGTTTTGATGGTTAGGTTTAGGGTGAGAGGCTGGGGAAAGCATTATGTCAATGAGAGGTCCCCACAAAGAATCGGTGCATGATGCGTGTGTGTACTGAAAAAAACAGAAAAAAAATTACCGACTTAGAGAGTGGGACCTGCTGCCCAAGTCTCTGGACCGTCGCAACCATCGCCCCACCACCTGCTCAACCCTGCTAGTCCGGCGGGACGGGGAGCGGCTACGGTCCTGCTCCATTTACCTGCCAAAAAAAACGAACACTTATCATGCTGACATGGCTGTGCCCACGATGACATCACTTGTTTTGCTTCATTCTGCCAAAAGCACTTAGAGATGAATATGAGAATGGTGGTTTGCATCATCAACATCAACACCAAAATCAATTCCAGATCTGCTACCACACACAAGTGCCGCTTTTATGTGTCTTTTCATTGTACGTAAATCCCATGTGGTCTCCTTTCTCTTCTTAAGAGAAAAAAACCTGTTGTGGCGCAAGGCTTAATACACCACATTCTCTTAGAAAAATCAACCAACCTCACTCCCATGAATCGTAGAAAAACTCAGATGGTTGGAGTTACAGATGATTTCCCTGAATGGACAGTTGTTTTATGGCGCATTCCCAGCTGAGTCCAGCTGCAGATGGAGTGTTGGGTAATTGATAGCAGTATTGACAGCACTATACCCTGCCATGGGTCAGGCCAGATTGTTTGCCGGCGAGGCGGTGGTTGAGGATTTAAAACCCAGTCCTTGCCTTAGTTTGAAAGAAATGATTTCAGGATGCAGAAGCATAATGATACATTACTGTCAATTAATTAATAGTTTACAATGAATGTTTCAATACACGCCAAAATGAATCTCCTGCACGCTGAAGGTTCGTACTAGCTCTGGACCCATGAAACACACCACACCTAACTTTGAGGCATAATGAACACCTAAGCCTAAACACCTAAACAAGTCGGAAACAAGTGCAGTGCCTTAAAGACGAAAGACTATGGTCACTCGACATATTGACCCAAACTGCTGACTCTCCAGTTACTACCGTGTGGCAGCCAAAATGATCACTGATATGACTGCATCCCCCCAAAATTTCATCAACTCCAGAAATACCAACTACTACCGTTATGCTTGTAGCTCTGATTAAGGTCAGACTCAGGACTTGAGTGAAGTGAAAACTACCATGGGATCCTGGAATCCAGATTATATTTGTTCGAAAGATTATAAGATAAGATATAGTTATTTGATGGTCCGGAAGCTTGAATGTTATAGTCAAATGAATTGTGTCTGAACAGAGCCGGACGAGTCTTGAACGGGACGGGAGGATAATTCAAACAAAGAAATAGTCAACAAAACAATTCTGTGCGTTGGCATGACAAACAAACATCCATGCTGAAATAATCCGAATTTGGACACTTTAATTTCGTAAAAGAACGAGTTAAAGAGCCATTCAGTAACACAATACTTAGAATTAAGTTAACTTGTTCATCCAGGGTGAAATACAAACCCAAATTAGTCATTTCCATTAGGTCCGGGTCATATCCCAACAAACCAGATTGAAGATGCAGGCATGGCAATACTCCGACATTTGGTGGGAGGGGATGAAACCTATTTTTCACTGGAGGATAAATGAGACTTTTCAGGGATGTGAAGCAGTAAGGAGACCACAGGTTTGAACCATGACCTCATGACAGCACCATTCTGGGTGCTGGCGTTCATAGATGAGGATGACGAAGTTGAACATGATACATATATATACATATATCCAAGGGACACTGTACCGCGACCACTGCTAAATAAAAGCACATGCTGACCTTCTTCACAAATTAAAGACGTTTTACAGCAACAAATCGGAAGATCACAAGGATGTACAGAACCCGATACAAAACTTTGAGTCCTCTGCATTATCAGGGAGCACAGTATGATGTGAGCCGTCAGCATCTCAAACGTGTTCACTGAGCTGTACAAGAGCAAGCATTGTGCAGTAAAACATTCCTTACAGTGAAGACCGCTGCTGCTGATGTCACCATCCAACAATTGAAATCACTGAAATGGGTAAACAAGTAGTGAGACAAGTGAAGAAGAAATTGTCTAACCGCAGGACATGGTGATGAAAGTGCTGAGTGACAGTCAGGCAGCAATATCTCCTCAGGGATCTAATTGACGTCATGAGCCCATTACCCTTCCATCTGTTTGCGAGGACCTCTCCCCTGCTTTTCCTTTTTGATGCCATCCTATCGGCTTCTCATGTAGCACATGCCATTCATGCTCTTTCTCTTTGCTTACAGGAAGTCTCTTCTCAAGTTACACAGTCTGGAGTGGACTAACCGAGCGATCCGCCAACAAACTGATGACAATTCACAAAATTGTACATGGACTCACACATGCAGCAAATTGTTTAGAACTCCAAAAAGGAAAGATTTTCTCTTGACAACCTATATGTTTAACCAAATATTTACTCTTAATCCTTGTTATTTACTTTTTAATCCATGCCGACATTTCTTTTAATTATAATGCATGCAGCAAGATATGTGAATTTAATGGCAATATTTCAAAAGTATGAACTTCAGCAGATCATTTAACCAGTATTATTATTATTATTATTAAGAGAGCTTCCCTCACCGTTACATTTGCCGCCACTTTCTAGCAGCCTTGATAGCCCATCATGCCAACTTAATATATATACCTTGAGCACAGTCGACGCAGTGCTTCTCTGATGCTTTTCTTGAAGTACAGCTACTGTACACTAGTCCCTCCAAATCTCTACATATTGAATAGGGCAGCACCAGTCGATCAGACGGGCCGTCTGACAGTTACTATGTCATCATGATCAGCCAACCCCATGACAAATACAGACCTGTTTTTTTTTCAAATACGATGCTATACATATTAATACACGAGCAATGTTATTACCCTTACTAACGTTACATCACCATTTGAAATTGACAAAAGTTAAAAATCTCACTACTTGTGATACTGCAGTCCCTCCTGCAGACTTGCAGGCACAGACAGCGAGCCAGCCAGCCAGCCAGCCACGATGGCGGTAGATGGGGAATACTCCTCCGTCCAAGAAAATACCAACTGAATTGCAGTTAGTAACGTGTATATATATATATATATATATATATATATATATATATATATATACGTTGCTAGCCGTCAGCATCTCAAACGTGTCCACTGAGCTATATATATATATATATATATATATATATATATATATATATATATATATATATATATATATATATATATATATCTCTGAAAGTGAATTTATATTGATCACATCAGTTCATCAAAGTGCACAAGACCAGACCATATAGTATTTCCTAGTGCCTGCATTGTGTCCCTGTGCGCAGTACAGCTACACTTTTGCATGACTGCATTTCCTTACCTCCTAACTGTGTGGCACATCTATCCATCAAACCCACAGGCAGGCAGTACTATAACTGATTTGATGCTGGCATCAATCCCATAAACTCATAAACTATTGTATAAATGAAAGGTCAGGAGATATTTTGGATTTGATTTAGCACTGCACCGACCCAAGTACATAGATGATATATATGTGAACATAAGTCTTGCTATCTGACAAGCCCACTGGGCCACAAACTGACATCATTGGAGAGGATAACTGGGGGAAGAGGGGAAATCTGTGCACAGTATTCTTCTTCCTCAGCATAGGACTACTCACAGACCAACTCCTGTGCTCCGTGTGCCAGAAATGTTCCCTCATAGAATCACCAGAATCATCAATCACATTAATCTACAGTTCTTCCTAAAATCAGATTTGTCATTTACCAACACAATGGTCATCGCAGATGTATTTTTGAATAACTGTACTGCCCCCTCATGTATGGTACTATGTTAACAACTTCACAATAATAACCAGTCAAGTTCTCTTGGATAAATATGTCCATCTTTGTCAGACTCAACCTGCATCTCACAGCTGTCACGATTCTCCAAACAATTGTCTCTGAGCAGACAATGTAGACGCTCTCACTGGTCAACAGCATCCTGTCCCTCAATTTCACTCCACTCATTGCAGCATGTTCGGCACACTCACAGAGCCCAATACAGTCCATGCAGATACATTTATCGCTATATTATAGGGTTCAAAACATCTGAACAGAAGAGATACATTTCACCAATGAAATAGGTCAATCTCTGCAGGGGTACACCAATTCTGCACCATGTATCAGTTCACTTTGCTCCTAAAGCTAGTGTATCGAGCGCAAAATCAACAGGTTTGTGACTAGAAAGAGACAGTTGGAACAGATCGACAGTAGACCGTTTGAAACAAGTGTTAAAAAAGTTTAATACTTCAGCGAGAGAATGTAATAGGATGCTTTTTTTGGGGTCACAGGAGCTACCTGCTACCTGTTATTATGTATTATGTATTATATATTATGCTACCTGTATTACAATCCTTCTACCCTATAGGTCATGCTAAAAGGTGTGAGTCAAACATTCTTATCCTAAAAGAAGAAACTTGTTAATCGGTAGTGAACAAAAGTAAGGAACCACATGGTAAAAGTTGGAGTTTTAGTAGATATTTGGTGGCTTTATGAGCTGCCAGTACCTGGAGTAATGACATGCCATACAAAAGTTTGTGAACTGTTTTAATATAAGAAATAAATGCAAAACCAGTCATGAAAGCATTGAAATCTCTCCCAGCTTCTCGGTAGAAACAACAGCATGGATGGGTTCCAATCTAACACAAATGTTTGCATAATGTGTCTAATGCACACAAACACAGACAGACAGAGAAGGAAAATGGGATTACTATGTGCGCGTGTGTCTGCAGGCTGTGAGAGCGTGTGTGCATCAGTTGAGCCAGATTAGACTGAGCTCCACCTTAATCTTGCTGGTCTGGAAATCTCCTGCATGTTCAATCGCACTGTCTACCATTGGTTCACTTTGCTGTTGGAAAATCAATGACACTCACTCTCTCAGACAGTACAAACCTGCTGCTGGCCCCGTGCGTCAGGGCTCCATGGAGGCACTGACTACAGCCTCTTTCTGCTTCCATCTCGTCCAACGTTCAACCAGCAAGGATCAAGTTGGCACGTCTTCATGTCCTGTTGAAAATATGACACAGAACTAATCAGTCAGGATTAAGACCAAGGGCATGTTGTAGGAAGCAGCTAGCTGCCATTCAAAACAATGGAGGGACGTACAATGATCAGAGAAAAAGAAAAGGCCGGGTTCCAGCAAAGTAGGAGGGGTTTGTCCTCAGTCGAGAGCGCTGTTTGTGGAGTCCCACTCGCCCCAGCTATGCTCTAAACAGCATCCATAATTAATGGTCCCCTTACAAAGCCCTGGGAAAGAAGAAGCGGGCAACTTCTTGAAATCCCTCCTGTCACCTCCACCTTCCGCTAAAATGATTGTTCAGTCGCATTTGTCTTTTATGTCTCCCTTGACCCTCACTTCTGAAAAAACCTCAGCAGTTGCTCTTCTAGGTTTCACTCTAAAAGACTGACTGAGTGGCACATGACAGCCCTACCACCAGTCTCCTTTGTCCCCAAATTCAGCGGCACAACCGACTCAGCCGGGCTCCCTTTTCCAATCCATCTGCAAGCGATTACCTCCCCGTTCACCAGTCGTACAAACACATGCTTCTGTGACCATCTGAGTGGCTCCGTTCAACAAGGTATTTGATTTTGTGAACCTACTGTATGTATGTTTTTATAATGTGGGAGTATTGGAGTTTGTGTGTTAGGCAAAGTGCTGCAGACATGAATAATGTATCTAGATAATGCAGCTGCTTCACTCTACCAGCAACTTACAGGCAGAACGAAGCATGAAGGATGACAGAGAAAGAGAGGGAGACAACTATGAGGCTGCAAAAAAGCCCTTGTGATGTTAACACATGTATCTTAAAGAGATTTGTGCCTGGTTTAACATTTAGCTTGGACTGGAAAAAATCTAAACATAAAATTGTTTCTAGTGCACTGGAAAAGAAGCCAGATAACGTGTCAATAATCTCTGTTCTTTTCTGTGATGAGTGAATCACATTTTCAGTTGGATCAAAAGTTTCCCCTTCTTGGTGCTGTGGGAAGCTTCACTGTACAGTTGGGACAAGGGTCAAGACATTTAGCGTCATCCCGTACAGTTCCTATCCTCGTCAAGCTCATGGTCACATGTAGCATCACAAGCAACATAATGATGACACCAGCCGTCTTTGTCAGGAAATGCCATGGGAGGGCAAACTCGTGATTCTATTGAAAGCCAAATGCATCAACACACAATGTGGAGGACACTTTCTGTACCTTGTGAGAGATCTGATGAGTGTATCATCTGTTCTATTTTCATAATATTGCTTGATGAGTATGATCATTTTTCCATCTAGTTTCCCGTTCTTGAGCAAGTTGTGGGCCGAACAAAATTTTGATGTTCATCTTAATGCAGAAAGTAAGAGCCTGTGACACGTCTGATTTCATTTTTTGTTTTACTGTTGTTCAGCACTGACTTAGGCTCAATGTATTCTCAAATGGTCAGCCACTTTCCCTTCTTTCATTGAATGCTCTTCAACTGCAATAGTATTTTGCAAGTTTCACGATTCCTTATTTATAATCTCTAATGTCAGAAAACGGCCCTGTAAACGGCAAAACTTTGTGCGTCATTTCATCACAAAGAATTTTGAACTACATGTACTTGAAGTTCTTATGGGCCACATAAAATGACTTGGCGGACTAGATCTGGCCGCCCAGTCTTGAGGTTAACACAGATGAATACTAGCTCTGTGACACTGAAATCTGACACGTATGTGCTTTTCGCATGCAAAAGGAAAGCAACTTCAGGTGACAAAAGGACATCTTGTATGTGGAGACACTGCAGCAAGATTGCTTCTGATCAGTCAAACTGTATTTTTACTGAAGAATGTATGACAGAATAAAGGAAGAAGATGATCTCAAACTGATGCAGGTTGATCAGGAGCACACAGTTGTATCCATCAGGTGTCTGAAGATTGCTGTCAAGACTTGTCTGTTGCAACAAACTCCTACACCCATATATATGGCCCTTCTGACATTCAGTGGGACAGCCCTGCCCACTCCATGGACTGCCACAGGCGCCACGAGTCCAGGGGCGGGACTAACCTTCAGCTACCACCAATGGCGACACTGTAGTGAAAAGAACTATTGAGACCATTCACCATTTGAGCATAGGCTCAGTGTCCATGCGGGCGTACGTCAACTGGATTTAATGGGGAGCCACAACAACTGAGGAGGAAAACGATGAGTTGCAGGTTCTAGACAAACTCTTAGTTGAACATGTCGGACCTTGTATGTTTGACGTAGAGAAAATAGAGTGGACGATGGTTGACAGACAATTGCACTGAACTCAGATGAGACTTGAAGTGTGTGGGCCTGTGTTAACTTGTTTACCCAACTTTGTGAGGACAATTCTGACAAAACACTAGCTTTGTAGGAGGTGTGTGTGTGTGTGTGTGTGCATAGAAACATGTTGAAATGAACCAAAACATGGGCTTCACAGAATCATTTGACACAGAGTCAAAGCTCTCATGCATGTGGACATCAATCTTCTGGCAGAGCACAACTTTTGCAATGCTTATAGTCAATTAGCTGGTTGATCATGAGTGGACCACAGGAAAGCATGGAGGTTATTTCTCTGTTTCTCTTTTCCTTCAGTGTGACATGAACTTTATTGCCAATGTCAGTGAGGATCCCACCAACGAGGAAAGTGCTTTGGTACATCGTGCAATAATGATCAATGCATCCTAGCTTCGTGATCAGTCTGATGAGGTTTGGAATAAAACACCCTCAGCATCAGGACCTGCGACCGATAAGAGGCAGTAATGACCTTCTGTCTGAAAATAGGGTTTGGATGAAGGGTCACAGAAGTCCTTCACCAAACGACATGCACTTTGAGTTCACTGACAAAGCTGTCAAATCACTCGCTCTCTTAGTGGAAGGTAAGGCCAGAAGAAGAGCCGTCTTCCGAGACAATGAAGTGCCTGCGTCGAGCACCAAGGAGGAATCATTTTTTAACCGGATGGCTCCTTACAGAGACCCGGCCAAAGCCTTGGTGTCCAGCCGAAATGGCGGCAACAAACACATTCAATGTGGAGGCCGCCCGGCCCCTGTCCAGAAGCTCCTGCAGGAAGGACAGGACCTTGGCAACAGAGCAGCTGTACGCTGCCCCGCTGTGTACCAGCTAGAAAAAGCACTCCATTTGGAGGTGTAGAGTTTATGAGTTGCTGGGGCACGAGCGCTCTGCGCCATATGAATGACTGCGTCCGACAGTCCCATGTCCAGCAGTCTCACCCTTTCAGCAACCAGACCTTGAGGGGGTGGCCCAGTACTGGACGGGATCGAAACTGACCCTGTACCAGAGCCCTGTGAGAGTCCAGAATCGGCCAAGGGGGACCCATCGCCATGCTGACCAGATCCGGAAACCATCTGGTCTTGGGACTGTCGGGGGCCACTGTGATTATCGTTAGCTTTTGCGTCCTTACTCGTAGAAGGAACGGCATCATCAGTCTCAACGGAGGAAATGCATACAGTATTCCACGCGGCCATGTTGCGTGGGCTACAGCATCCACCCCGAGAGTGGGGTTGTCCAACGCTCTCAAGGAGAACCACAGCGGAGCGTTGGTGTTCTCCTTTGACGCAAATAGGTCCGCTACTGGGACCCCGAAGTGAGTACAGACCACCAACACGTTTTCCAGACACATTCTGTCCGCGTCCACGTTTAGCACTCCTGGAACATGACGTGCTCTTGAGAGGACGCCGAAGTCAATATGCGAGGTGACACTCGATCCATTCATGCCACAGTCACATTGATGGTGGTAACTGCGTCCGTAGCCCCAGCTGTCCCGGACCCCCACTTACCACCACTATGATCTTTCAAGCACATTCATTCGAGGCAAGTTCAATAAGGTGTCTTTTGCATAAGGACACAACAGCAATGAAGCCAGATCGATGGATGGCCCGCTCCAACTTGAGCCACTGTTGCACTACTTCATGAATAAAGTATGAAACTTGGAAAAAAAGATGAGGCTGTTTCTTGACCCGGTATGTCAGCAGAGAGCAACACAAAGGTCAGCACATAAAAAAATAAAAGGGGGTAAATGAAGACTTTTATATTTCTCAAAGAAATTGTCAATAGAAGCTACGTTGTGAAAGTGTTCACACTTGGAGCGATAGTTTCTGTGTTTCTAGATTAATGAACGTGGCCAGGCACACTAATGTTGGCGGTATCTTGATGTTTTAAATCAAGATAGAAGAGTTTTAAATCATAATATTGTCTTCTGTTCGCCATCATTCACTGGTAATTATTGACATCCCATACACTTAAAAAAACATTGTATGTTGCATGATAGGGCTCATGGGCAGTCTGACTTTATGTGAGATGAACTAATGCAAATATTGGTAAATTGTTTGTGCTAAGCCCACGCCAACTGTGCAGAAACAGAAGGCCATTCACACAGTGTGCACTCATCAAACAATCAATGAATGAAACATACATACAGCAGTTCAAAATGCATTATAGATACTATAAATAAAAATCATTACTAAACTATTGATAAATAAATTACTTACAGTTAGGGATGCTCAGATCGATCGGCCACCGATCATGGTCGGTGAAAACATGAAAAAATGGACGCACCCCTGTATTCACAGCAGGATGCCCTAAATGTGCCTGTACAGTGCGTTGCTCATAGTGTCATCACACGAGTTTGCATGGAAAGAGTGTTTCCGCATGGGAATTTCACCGAATATGATGACATTTTTTCTCAGCTTCTCTCTGTTTTTCAACACTTAGCCGTAGCTTTGTTTTCCTGTGTAATCTTGCGGCTATTCACATCTTGCGGCATGGAAGTGCGCTGTGATTGATGGCATGACAGGAGGAAAACGCAGATAACTTCCAAACTTTAAACAATCGTTTGTAAAAACTATCTCACACCTTGTTAACCAGAGGAGTATTTTGGCATGTCTTTTGGTGTGAAGCTCCCTCCCCAGGCTCCAGTGTCAGGGAGTGTGGCAGTTGGCTGCACGACACACAGCGCTTGCCGATTACGAGCAAAATAGTTTAACAGCAAACAAAATTCATTAAGTCAAGAGGCCAGCCTTTACAAGTAACATCCGACTTACGACCAGCTCGACTTACGTCCACCCATACTGATGACCACAGCCAGCAGATGCCAGCAGATGCTTAGTTTTTTTTTTAATTAAATGTCTGGCACTGCAGCATGTAGCAGTCCGGCAACATGTAAGACAGTTATGGCAGCACAGTATCCCAGCATCTCACTCTCACACATCTACCACTACTTGTACCTATAACCCTCACGTTGGCTATTTAGAATGGCATTCGACTTACCGATCCCAGTCGTAATGTGTGAAAGTTTAGAAAACATATACACAGCTGATACAACTGTATGCTTGTTTAGCATAGATACAGTGGTACCTCGGTTCTCGACCACAATCCGTTCCAGAAGGCCGTTCGAGAAGCGATTTGTTCGAAATCTGAATCGATATTTCCTATTACAATTAATGGAAATAGAAATAATGCATTCCAAGCCTTAAAATAGTCTTTTGTAGGAGTGAATGTAGAGTGTCTGCTGCAGGTGCGCTGTTCGTCTATATGTGTGGCCGCTGCATGTGGGAGGGGTTGCCGAGTGAGTGACGTCTCTCCAGAAGTGAAGAGGTGCCCGGTGCGTGTCCAGCTCTGAATGTGCGGTTCTTTGCAGTTTGGCTGTGACAAAGTCATAAACCAAGTAACGCTCTGTCCGAGACTCGCCTCATCCCTGTCCCAGCTCCAGCAAACAACAGGACATCAAATCCTGGAGTGTGAGCTCCAGCCTCGGAGGTGTGGAGAGCGAGCACCTCCCCTGTGACACTCTACCACGGTCCTGTGCGGCGACATGAAAGGTTTTACACCTCGATAAAAAGAAAAAGCAGTCAGTAAATGTAGCTAACGGAACACATCTGCATACAGAGGCTGCGTTATACACAATAAGAAAGGATGGCCGTAATGCCAATAGTACGTGAAATTATTCTATCAATATTCCAAAGTTGGAGATATATCTAAACGTCTCATGGTTTTATACAGTGGAGTGCAGCAAAGGAAAGGTAGACTCTGAGTCAGCGATCTGTCAGCTAATACAATCTGATCCAAAGGCTCTGATGTGCCTTACTCAGCAGAAGTGCGAACAAAGTTGTTTTAACCAGAGTGACAAATGCTTCAATACGGAGCCACTTTGTTGGGCTACTTTTGCATTGCTTCGTAATTTGTCCAAAAGAGAGGAGTCTGTTTACTGTCGTGTGTAATGTATGAAGCCAGGTTATATAACAATCTTTATTGATGTAAGATCAAGCAGTGCACATCATGTGGCTGGCTGACGGTGTGTGTATTGTTGGATGTGTATGGCCAAAATGTCTGTACAGTGGTAGAATGGCACACCCAAGTTTTCATCCAGTATTAAACTTGACAAATACAAAGCATCAAAAATGTAGCCATGCCTAAAAATAACATCATAAATTAGTAAAGTCAGGGAGGGTCTTCTGAGCGCCATGAGCCTCATAATCTTCTTCTGTTTCTATTCAGTGCTTTTGTCACGTCCCACATATGTCACACGGAACAAGCAGCCACGACCCACGCCTGCATTGTACACTTCCACTCTACAACATGTCAGACAGGGTCAGAAACCCGAGGCTGGGACGTGATGCAGCAAATATTCAGAGCACAATTGTGTTGGAAAAGCATGCAACAGCATTGTGTAGCATGTGGATGCGTGTGTTTTCAAACATGTACTTGTGTCTCCTTGCAGTCATGCATTACATAACACATTTTGGTTTTGAAGACTGCTTGTCGCTGTCTTCATGAATACTTGAACATTATTTTGAAGAGTCGGGGACTGCCTGAATTAGTTGGTCCCCGTCTGCTCGGGTGAGAGGCGCTCACGGCCCTACGCCTTGCTGTCCATCTGTCACACAGCCCTCAAGTCTGCACACCCTCCCTTAAACTTATACCTTTCAAGGTAACGACTGGTTAAGACTCGGTGAGTCACCAGAAATATAATTCAGTCGCACATTGCCGCAGATTTGGCACAATCCCGAGACAGAATTATTACCTTATTGTGAATGGCATTTGTTCTGAACGTTAGTTTGCAAATACAATCCGAACACGGCAGGCGTCGACAACAGCTCTCTGGTTTGAGGTCGAGTGTATGTGCTTGACAGTAATGCATATTAATCTGGAGTAAGGAGGTTTGAACACCTTACCGACTAACGGGTGTCTTCTATCCTCTTAATCCGCTTCTGAGCGCGGGGCGGGACATCCACACTGTCCTGCCACCAACTTACAAACAGCGTATAAGAAAGAAATAACGAAACAAAATGAAAAAGAAAAAAGAAAAAACAAAAAGAAGCGCGGAAGCTGTCACTCATCCATCACACCTGCGCGAGCATGAGCATCAGTGCGACGCGAACCCTTTCCAGAGACGAGGCTGACGTCCCAGAGCAGGTGAGTGGCCGGGAGCGCGCACACTGCTCGTCTCAACAGCCTCGGCCCCTCCCGTGTCTCGTGCATACGCACAAACAACGTGCACATATACACGACAACAGTGTCGATGTCGCCCCTACGTGGTCTTATATTGTAATTACAATGTATTTACTTCTGTATTGCAACTTTTTTGCACGCGCTACAGTTGCAACTGCCTTTGCATTAACATACTTTATTTAGATTAATTAGATCCTCCGACCAAAGGCATGTAAGACACAAGTTGGTAAAACATTAGTATACAATATATGCTGTCTACCGATGCAACACCGAAATGTTAATGAATCCTAGTTGTTTACTCATGAATCGTTGCAGTTGTGGACAAACAAACATTTTACGGGAGAGAATACCAAGTGACTTTTCCCGCTCTGGTTTCTGTGAAATGCAGTGGACGCGCTTGCCAAATTTCAGTGATACGCAATAATGAATAAGACAAAATGGCATGAAATAAAAGCTTATTGTTTTTATCCAACATTTATTGTAAACTGCAGAACAAATGTGTTCAACTTCAGACACGTGGCAGATACAACCTAGATCTGGTGATATATTAATGTGAATAATTCCTTTTTAATGATAATTTGTCAATATGGACAACTGATACATTTGCATGAAATGTCAATCAAATTTGACAATGACAAAGTCCATTTTATTACAAGTCCAACAGAATAATTCAGTAGTAGTCTACAGAATTGAGCAGATCTTAAATTCCCTGCATCAACAACGCCCCCGATCGCCAAAGTGGACTGGGGAAGCCTGGCAACCTGCAGATGGCCTCCTCCAAGAAGGTGGAGGGGAACACACGCATGTACTGGATGGGTGCACCAGGGATGAGATGCTGGTTCATCTAGATGGCACCTGTATGTAGGGGTATTGTGGCGAAGAGTCTTTGATGTCAACTCCAGCCAGCAATATGCAACATTTGGTGGTAGCCTGGTTGACCATCAAACTGCCCAAGTACAATAACATGGTACTTTAGAGGAGTTAACTCAAGACACAAGACAGCCACAGTCAAGAACAGCAGCAGCTCTGCCAGCACCAAGGTCTCATACCACACAACTTGATACCTGCAGCTCGGCACCAACAACTGGGCCCACAACTACACCCTCTGCCGAAAAAATAGTCTCCAGTGACATCTTTGCTGGCAGAGATGAGGAGTCATGAGCAGCTACTGTCGTCTTGGTGAGGAAGAAGAATGGCACTTGGAAGTTTAATGCCAGCTATCGTTGCATCAGCGCTGTCACCAAAAGAGATTCCTTGCTGTTCCCTCGCTCTTCACCACACTTATTTTGTCCAGTACTACATCGATTCCCTTTTAAAATTACATGTGGAGCTGAGGAGCTGGAGGGCTGTTCTTCTGTAAGTGCATCAAGTGGTGTGTATCTCATCAGTTGTAAAGCTTTATGCTGTCAGTTGTTTGACGCCTGTGCTTGCACTTGGTTGTAGAATCCAAAATCCAAAAGCAGGGTTGATAGTGTCAGTGCTCTTTAGCTCTGTGTCAGACCTTTTTATGCATGACTAACAACAAGTTCTGTCCCAGTAGTGGACTAGTCTTGTGGCTTATTTGTTATCATTTTATTGTGTTTTCCATATATAAAACCCTGCATTTTTGTCATTGGAATAACCTTTGACCCTATGACTTAAATAGGTGCTGCAACATGATGAAGGTGCTGTTCCAGCCCGCTGTCCATCTTCCTGAGTGAGCTTTATCCCAGGACACCTCATCTGCTCTGTCTATGAGCTTAACCTTCGCTGTTGTGCTTGTTTTAAAAAATCCAGGAGTTACATCAAGTGACTTCTTCACCACTGAATTTAGTGTATGAGCAAAGCAAAGTGCATGTCTGAGATTGGAACTCCTGAAAGAGGATATTAGCTCCTGCATCGGTTTCAGTCAAGATCACTTTGCCTCCAATGTCCCATTCTTCCATGAGAGACCTCATTGCAGCAGTGATGTTAAGAGCAGTTTGAGCTTCAGGGAAAGGCAACACCCCCAAAAGCACTGTGGCCGGCTTCACAGAGTCATCCACATAATGGCAGGTCACTGCTAGAAAAGCACCCATAATAATGGATGCCTAGACATCAGCAGTCAGGGAGCTGCATCAGGGAGGCTAGGGTGCCACATGCGCCTACATACATACCGTGCTTTTGTGACCTAAAGTCGGGAATCTACTGTCAGTGTGTGCGCGACTGTGCTCAGCCGTGTTTGCTCTATGCCCGGCTGAGGAGCCTGTGTGATCTGGATGTGATCCAGAGGTTTCCAGTTGCCAATCTCTGGATCATTTCTTCTGTAAAGAAATAGTTACAGTGTGTGTCTGTCTCTCTCTCTCTGTGTGTGTTCTTGTACTACGGTCCTCACTTTGTCAAGCCTCAATTTGAGGATGAAGACTTCAAAATGGACGTGTCATTATAATTACGTTTAAGTTTGGTTCAGAGTCCTGGTTCAGCTGAGCCATGTGTTTTGGATGGGTAGGTTTAAGGGGAGAGGCTGGGGAAAGGGTTATGGCAACGAGAAACCTCACAATAGCAATACAAACGTGCTTGGTCCCCTTCTGGGGACCTAACGTCTTTGTGGGGACCTTTTGTAATCTGCGATTGCTTTTTTCAATGACATTCAAGAGGCCAATGTTCTAGGCAATAGACTTGGAAGGCCTCCCCTTCATTGCACACAAAACTTGTATTGGTTAGAGAAAGGTGCATCAACTACACAATGTATAAACACACACATTTATTTCTATACTTGTGGGGACATTGTGAGGTTTCTGATTGACCATAAACCTGACCAAACAAAACATAAAAAATGGCTAACTTTAGCCAGGACTCCTAACTATAATGACCTAGTTATTTTGAAGTCTTCATCCTCAAATTGAGGCTTAACCTCGTGGGGACAAGCCAAACGTCACCACAATGTCATACAGTTTTGTCAAGAATTGCGGCACCAGAATGACGAATGAATGGCAAGTTTCACAAATGCCTACAAATATAGATACAGACGAACACAAAATATGAAGTGATTCCGGAGTCCAAAGGAAAAAACAACCTAAATTTGTTCATGTAATGAGAATAAGCCGCCACATGATGTCAGTGCTCGACAGCAATGTTGTCTGGTTACGCACGCACGCACGAGCACGTGTGGTGTAAGCCATGAAAAATATTCAGCACTTACTTCACTTCCACGCTGCTATCAAAACCGTGAATTCAAAGCTATTAATGGACACCAAAGTGTTTGGTTGTTTAGTTATTATGACTACAGCCGACAGTAGTCAGCAATTCACATAGCATTCTGTGTTCTAGTGGTTGGTCGGATGATGTCAGGGACCATCAGGAGGTGCAGCACCATGCTGGAAGGGTCAACACAACCAAGAGCACGGGACATTCTAATTACTACTGACTCTATTTTTAGGCGGTCGATGAAAGCATTGACTGTGCTCGGCCCTTCAGGTCCATGCAAGTTTCATTTTCATACAGCACTTTCTAGAACACACACATTTGTGAATATGGCCAACAGAAATCTGCTGGAGATCACACTTACATGCACAAACCTATGTATGTGTGAGTGCTGTTTCAAATAATAGTGATAACTGGGAGAGCACACGCATTTTTATTGCATTCTTTTCTCTTTCTATAAATGGAGATGAAAAGACCTTTCATGTTGTTTCCTCTGGTTGCATTATTTATTGCAGCCTGGTGCTTTATTAGCTGGTTTCATTCCAGATTTTGCAATGGCTCTTTTTAGGGAAGCCTTGGAACGTGTTCCTGATTCCAAACAATCCTGTTTTGGCTTTATTCCTAGCGTGCGCTCACTGCTCTTTCCTCATGCCATAACAGAGAACAGTTTCCAAAGAGGACTCAGCTACCCTACGAAGTCAAAATCCATTCAGTAGTTCTGAGGAAGGAGGGCCTGGTCTGTGTTCTGTTCTCAGTGAAGAGAGGTGAGATTAGGATCCTTGGCATTGTTAACCTTATCGGCATTATTAGAGCTTCATGAGCCAACTTTAAATGATGGACTTCAGTTACATACGCTACATAAAAAGAACCATGGCTACCATTTTGTCACGTCTCCACTAGATGGTAGAGCTGGTTTAAAAGTGCTAATCCCACAAGATAACATTATTCTGTTCCATTTTCATACATTAACACACAAACACAAAACTGTAAATTGATCAAATTGAGAGCATTGGAGGAATTATGGAGACTGTTTGTGGAAAGTTTGATGAACTTGAAATTTCCTTCATGAGCTTGTCGTTCTTTACTAGGTCATAGGCTTAAGATGGTAGAATTATTTTCACCTGAATATGATGGAGCTGTATACCAGTACAATTACAAAAAAAGAATCAGATTGATTTTTCCTATTGTGCAGGATTATGCATACATTGTACGTTATGTATTTCATTTATAATGGGAGAGATGGTGCCCCATGCACAGCTAAATGTGGCCTTCCCTCAAAGGGAAAGCTTCATGTTTTTCGCCTGCAGGCCCTCTCCCAAGGCTCGTAAAGATCAATGCACTCGTCGCCCAGCAGGTGTTCCGTCTCCAATGAAAGTGGGAGAGTGCACCTGTGCTTCGCCAGCCTTAAGTCTGCTTATCCCATGGCAGCCCGGCAACCTGAGGCAGGCCATACCACTGTATGAGTGGGGTGGAGTGGCAGTGTGTGGAGTCCTGCATCCGTGGCCACCTTGACTCCAGGTGTTTAATTCTGGCCTGGTCGCCCTCCCTGACCCCGGCTGGAAGTAGAAGTAGGGATGGGCGATTTGGAGAAAAAAAAAAAGATGATAAATTAGGTTTTCATTTTGACTATATCGATAATAAATTGTATTCTATCACATTATATCACACTAATCTCTCTTAAAACCGTTTTATGATGAAACGTATTAGTGGAGTGTGTCTTCAACATCATTATTTGTTTACGTTTCAATATAATAGTTAACTAAGAGTGTTGATAAGAAATTCAATGTTTCAATTTCATCTCTTGTACAACCCGCTTGTACCTGACTGACTACTCTTCCAGTTGGATTTAGGGATTAAATTGAGCCGTCTGTCTGCTGTCCTCATGTCTCTTAACAATTTACTTTAACTATGGACTCATCTGGACACATTTCCTAGATGCTATTGAAGAAATATTAAAAAATAATGTGAATAAATTTAGTCATATTCTATTCTTGAAATCATCATACAAAATGTCAGTCCTTCTCTCTTCAAAAATGTTTTTTTTAATTTCATTGGCATGTTTGACGATTTGATGTTCATATAATAATAATAACATAATATTGTTAGTTCTGCCTGTGAGTGTGTCTGTAATCAGGAAACCATGCAGAAGAGGACGCGGCCGCCAATACTTGAGCGGATACCCATTGAATATCCAACTAAGTTTCACCAAGGCACCAGCGCAGTGGGAGACACTGCACGTGTTGATATGAACCAAGGTAGACGAGCGCGACAGAAAACGTATTTAGGACCGGTCCAGAGACTCAGAGTCGATGAATGTCATTATCAAAATTTCCTGTATTAAAAATAAGTTTAAAGCTACGATTGTGAACTAAAGTCCACCAACCTCTCCACAACTATCACACGCTGGTGTCAGCTATCAGACAATGCAGAGCTGGCGAGTGTGACGCGCGGTCATAGTCTCATCATATTCAAGTATGGAAGTCCAAAGCAACAAGTGTGCCGTGTCTTTATCAAATTTATCGTGACATGCAAAATTCTAATTGCGGGCACACAGTGTACTGGAAAATAACGTGCCCTTTTGTGCACTATACCGAACCAGCGAGCTACACTGAACACATTATTTCAGATTACATCATTATCATGTATTCAGATAAACCTTTTATGCATGATGATATATCATATATATATAAAAAAAATGACAAACACGTATAGTGATTGATATGTTTGATATCTGATAAATTGTTCTCAAGAACCAATAATGAACTTGAATGATCATTTGCAGACTTGTGCAACACAGTAAACCATATAAGAGGTTTGAATCGGGAAAAAGTCAGTTCTGTCCTGCTTGCTGCTGCCAGACACCACGACAGAAAAAGCACTATTAAATCTATGGTGACCAAGTAGCTCTAAAAACTGAATTCATAAAGTGTGTTCCTCTTGATATTCTGTTTGTACTTCTCTGCTATTGTGATCTTCATGTTTTTGTTACAGTTAATTTGGAATATCCCCATCTCGGATTAGTAAGGGAATCTTGTCTTATCTAACTTATCCCATCATACATACATCATCAAATAACCACCACTTGGTCCTGTTCAGGGTTGCGGTCATTGAGCATGAGGCAGGAACACACCCTGGACAGGTTGCCAGTCCATCGCAGGGCACACACACACATGCACACCTAGGTGCAATTTTGTCTTTGGGAGGAAAGCGCAGAACACCCACGCAGACACATGGGGAGAACATGCAAACTCCATGCAGAAAGGTGGTCCCACCCGGGCATTGAACCCGTAACCTTCTTGCTGCAAGGCGAGAGTGACCACTAGGCTGCAGTGTGAGAGCCTCAGGCGTGCCGTAGGAAATCCAGTCTGACATATTTACTCTGGCGATAGAGTTGAGCGATATGATGACATTAGATTGTGAACGATTAGAATGTGTAGATGATCTGCCACAGGTGAGGAGACTGAATGGATTGTTTCCAATATATGAATTAAAGATGCTGAAGCAACTATGCACTTATCCTGAGCACACTCCGAGCGAATGAGATATTCAAAAGTGCAACTTTGACTTGTTTCTAAACCTGAAGGGGGCATTTTTTTTCGAGAACAGAAAAAAACGAATGGAGCTCCAATTGCGTTGCATTCTCATGCTATTACATCGTAGTGCTGCAATGTATTTGTGCATCTCCTATCACGGTTACAACATTACAGCCACACAAGTTATTGATTTCACCACGTGGGTTTGACTTTGGTTCCATATTCACATACTACCGTTTCCCGAGTGCTCTCTGCTCTCCAGTGGATCAGCAACAACAGACTGGAAACAAACTTTGCTTTTGTGCGTGGATGTTTGCTGACAACTTGACAGAGCAAAAAGAGTGCAGACTCATAATATGTACATGGTTTTTATTGGTTTAAATTAGTGCTGTCAGTCGATTTAAAAAAAAAAATCGAATTAATTACGAATTAATTACAGGATTTCACGTAGGCGTAGTTATAGGCTACTGAAGTGCTACACGCCGCTTCAGAGACAAGAGGTGTGGTATTTAATGGAGAGACAATGATGGTGATTATATGGACGAGTGGAAGTATTTCTGACCAGGTAAGTTGTGAGGCGCCGATGTTTATATAAATTATTCTGGTACTCCAGTACAATTTCCGAGCTTTGTATTTGTGTTGAGTAGCTTCGAGGTGTGACAAACTCTGGTTTAAGTTACTTCTAGTGCCAGTTAAGCATAATGACTTTTTTTTTTTTTTCACCAATTGTGAGGACCTTTTTGGAAAGTGAGGACATTTTGGCCGGTCCTCACTATTTCAACCCTCATTATAAAGTGAACAAGTAGGTTGTTATAATACAATTTTAGCAAGATTAAGGTCAGCCATTTGTTTTGGATGGTTAAGTAAAGGTTCATGTTTGTGAGAGTGCTCAGTCTTCCGGGTCATCACACAGCAAAGGTTTGAATCAGGTCAAGCAGACTAGTAATAGTCAAAGAAAACGGTATCCAGGAGGCTGCGTCAGTTCTGATGAGTTGGGTTTGGCTCCACCCCGCCCATCAACAGCTTTGCCCATTCAACTGGCCTATTAATAATTAATTAATAATTAATAAGCCTGAACTCCAACCCAGCTCATTAGAACTGACAAAGCCTCCTGGCTAGGAGGCGAAACGTTTTCTTTGACTATTACTAGTCCACTTGACCTGATTCAAGCCTTTGCTGCTTAAGTAAAGGTTGAGAGGCAGGGGAAAGTGTTACGTTGTGGTGGGCATTAAGGGGTGTGTTCTGTCACCCAGATGGTTTATGGGTAGGTGGTGGTGATGAATACTGTATGGATTGACTGGTTGCAGTGAGGGGAGGAGAAATAAAGTTGTGCGTTTGCCACAATGTCACTGACGGTCCTCACTCCGATAGAAAGACTAAAGTGTGTGGTCTTGTTTATACTGCCATGTGGAAACTAATTCTTGACAAAACACTATGCTTGTGTGTACCATTTGTCTTTGTGGGGACCTTTTGCCCCACAGGTCCAAACCTCAATTTGAGGATGAAGACTTCAAAATAACAAGGTGATTATAATTGGGTTTCAGTTTGGTTCAGACTCCTGGTTAAGGTTAGCCAAGTGTTTTGGAAGGTTAGGTTAAGGGTGAGAGGCTGGGAAAGCATTATGGCAATGAGAAACCTCACAATGTCCCCACAGGGATAGCAATACAAACGTGTGTGTGTGTGCAGGTGCGTGCACGTGTGTTAATACATTGTGCAGTTGAAGCACCTTTCTATAACTGATGCAAACTTTGTGTGCAATAAAGGGGAGGCCTTCCAAGTCTTCCTCGGTCATGCCTAGAACATTGGCCTCTTGAATGTCATAGGAAAAAGCAATCGCAGTAGTGCAGACACGAGTGACGGTGAGGTGGAAGACATTGAGGTATTCCTGAATTTTTGTTAGAGGGTGAGGTCACCATCAGTGAGCAGCAGTATGGTTTCATGACAGAGCAGCACAGGCGTGATGTTTACACTGAGGATGATTATAAGAAGGCACAGAGAAGGTCAGTAGTTACACTGTTCTTTGTAGTTCTAGAGGAAGCTTCTTATAGTTTCTATAGAGGAATTGCGCTTAATAGAAGAACCGTGCGAGGGCCACTGTGAGGACAGAGTGTGGTGAGGTATGCAGCAGGAGCTAGGGAAGGTTTCAAGAGGATCCTGAGATCACACCGGAAATGACGTGGTGAGGGGAGAAGCTGTGGAAGATGCACAACAATAAATGAGTGTACACAAGAGAGAGAGGCAGGAGGACTGGTGAAGGTGAGCGAGCAGAAGAAGTGAAAAGTTTTTAGAAAAAAGGTTTTAGAGAGCAGTCATAGAGATTGATGGATGGAGATTGAATGAGGTGAATAGGAAAGTACAGGCAGGTTGGACCAGGTGAGGAGGGTTGTCTGTGGTGATCTGTGATGAAGAGACCAGCCTACAGGTTAGAAACAATAGCTCTGATACAGACAGGAAGCTGAGTGAGAAGTGGCAGAGTTAAAGACGATCAGGTTTTCATTGGGAGTGACTAGGAAGGACAAGATGAGAAACCAGTAAAGAGAAACCAGGAACACTGATGACCATCAGTGACATAATGGTTTCCCCAGCCTCTCATCCTTTACTTAACCATCCAAAACGAAATGGCTATCCTTAATCTGGCTAATATCTTATTATAATAGCCTAGTTCTATTTAAGTTATTTCACTTTAAATGTCCTCACTTTGCAAAAAGGTGCTCAGTATTGGTAAAAAAAACCTCATAACGCTTAACTGGAAAAAGAGGAAACTTAAAGCAGAGTTTGTCTGCCTTGTGTCTGAGAATTGGATGGTTAACTCTCCGCCCAGGTAGGCTCCATCTCTCCCAAAACCCACTGTTTACTGCTACTCGTCCTCCTTTTTCACTCAGCCTGAGTTTTTGTCTGCTTTTATTTGCTTTTTTGGAGGTGTTCATTTGTTGACATGGAATCTTCTGCAGCTTTCACCGTGTGAATAGGTGAGATGCCTTAATGCTCACGACGCTGAGTGTCTAGGGTTAAGGCACTTGCTGGTGCTGTCCTGGGTGTATGGCTCTTCCTCTTGAAGAGCGAGATAAGCGGGTAGCTACCTTGCCAATGGGAGAATGCAAAGTTTGATCTTTGTCTGTGTTGTTGCTGATCCATTGGAGAGCAGAGAACACTTAGGAATGGGAGTCTGTGAAGAGAGAACCAAACTCAAAGTCAGGTGGTGAAATTAGTAACTTGTGTGGCTGTAATCTTGTAATGGAAATACAACGTATGCTGTAATAGGAAGGAAATGCGCTGCAATTGGAGCCCCATTCATTTTCTTTCATTCTCCTTGGAACAGGATGGAGAACCAAGGGCGCTGACACCAGAACATGGAACGGGAAATACACTCAAGGGCAGGGGAAAAACTTGAAACAGTAGAGAGGCAACTTATAAATCAAGCCTAACTAACGGGGAGAACACAAACGCACTCGGAAATTAACTCACTAAGCTAAATAAACTAAAAGCGCTCTGTGGTGGTTCTACACACACACATACACGCACAAGGAAATAACTATGACAAGAGGAAAAAGAAAGGAAGAGTCCAACAACGCACTCACAGAGTCTAATGGAGAGAAGCGAGAAAGCAGAAAACGGAGCTAAGAGAACAAACTAAGGAAACGGCAGAAAGAAAATCAAGCATGCACGGAATTTAGAATAAAAAACAGGAGCACAAGAAAACGGAGGGTCGAGAGAGAGTTTACTGTGAGGACGCGAAGTAACCATCTGGCAGTGCAGACTGGAACCCAGGTGTAGAAATCAGTGGAGTCTGATCAGTGCAATGGGATCCAGCTGCGCTGCTGCGAAGCTGACGAGAGAGAAGGAAACAACACAGGAACACAAGAAACAACAAAGTAAAAGCACAAGAGAAACGAAACATGACTAACGCAGTAGAATCCAAATAAAATTGACAAGATGGTTCTCCTGGCTAACAATCAGTTATAGGAATCTTTCATGATGTCTGCTTTATAAAGGGAGATGAAAACTCTTTCCTTTAGTGTTTTTGTGCACTTAAATTCAGCTAAAATGACTGTGTTAAAGGAAGCAAACAACATGTCGTTTCATGTTTAATTATGTTACCACAGAGCGCTATATGAGTGTGTTGCTATATTGTTTACCTTTTGGTATGTTTACATTCTTTTCAAAATCTGTTTGCTGGCCTTGTCGGACTGTTTTATACCAACAAATTGTTGTATTGACCAGCAACCTGCTCCCTACATGGATTCATTCAAACAAATTAATTTTCTGCAATTATTTTGTGCAACTAACCATCCTAACATTGCCAGGTGTAAATTGGTACATTTTTTTTAACAAATACAAACGGATTTTCAACTATTCTTCCATTGTTCTCTTACTTCATACCTGTGATGGCGTCATTAGTTGGTGAAGTGAAGGCCTCTGTCATGCTGACCCTGAGGTATGACCTCATGTTTATGTTGCTCTTTCACAGTAAAATGTGGCTCAAGTCACACATAGTTTATTATTCTTCTGCAATTTTCATGGACCCCCGTCACTGCCTGATATCCTGTCTGGATGATCTTCCCTATTCTAAATTGAAGCGGTGCCGAATTGACCATTGAATCTAAATAACAAGCCTCTGTGCGAGAAATTCAGAGTAAACTCCAGGACAGTTTCTGATTATGTCATCCACAGGCTGCTGACTGGAAAGCAGCAGGGGTCAGAAGTCATGGATTAGGCCACATATTCATAGTGGGAATTAAAATTTGTGGTTATTCATGTGTATTGCATTTGGGCTCAATGGGCATAATGATTTCATTTTCATTGTAGATATACTCGCTTGTCTTTTTGGAGATAAGCACACTTGAAAATGTCCCGGGACCTGTTCTATCCACCCTTTGGATAAATAAATCAACATGACACAATTGTGTCTGTGATGGACTTTGTCCAGAATATAAACTAGACTTAAACCGAGATCAAGTTTTGGACTTCACAACCTCAACAAGAGGTAGATAAGAAAGCATGTCCGAATAAGAAGGCTGTATCAAATAGTTATTAAGTTATCAAAGAACTATTATTTCTACACAAATACACTCAAACAACAACTTTCTCAGAATGGATCTGTGTGGGTCGTGTTCTGGTATCGCTCACATTCTGTTGATCTTTTCACTCACGCTCCTGCAAAATATAAGAGTTCATAAGGCCGTTGATGACTAACGGACACCCTCAGACAGTTGGCCTGACAAAAAGAGTAAAAACAGAGGAGCATTTGATATCGCCTAACTGTTGAAAAGCTCAAAGGACATCATGACAATAGAATCAAAGCCTCCTCTCCAATGGTGAGCCATGGGATAAAGGTGAAGGGGGAGCAGCCTGAGCAGATTTGGTGCTGGCTTGTGACTCAACAGTGCAACTCAGAAGCTCCCACCACTGTGCGGCTGATGGAGGATAAGCCCAGCAGGCCTGATTTGGTTTGAACTCCTTTTATTCATTCTATCTCTTCCAGTACCCACACCTCCACCATTGCCGCTCGCTGCTGGCAGGCCTTAATCTCCCTCCCTAATCGGCTGTAGACGTGAGGCTTTGCCAGTCCCTCCAGGGACTTCGCATGGGACATGGCCAAGACTAAGTGTCAATGCGGAGGTACTTAGTGTGACAGCCACAGACTCAGTCATCCAGAGAAATCTGTGTGTGCCACTGTGGCTGGAATGGTTTTTCTCTGTAAATAAAAGAAAGCTGAGTTTGGGGAAGTCTTGGAAGCTAAGTGTGCTACTGTGAGGAAGCTGAGCTCACTCTTCATCATGCTGAAATGTCAGCCGCATTAATGAGTCAGTGGCAGCTGATCCCTTTCAAGGCCATTTGTGTCCAGCATCAAACACCAGCACAACTTTGATACTCAGGGGGAATTTCAGCTCCTATTGTGAAACAAAGTGATAATAAACACTCTTAAGCAATGCTGCCTTTCATGTCTGCTTTAAAAAAAGAGTAAATACTTCAAGTCCACTTTACTGAACGTCTTTGTCGAGATGAAGCAGCTGGTGATGGTGTTATTTTTCACTTGCCCTCAGTTCAGACCCTGGTGCCAGACTGCTCTCTCCATGAGAAGTCAGATGAGCTCTACATGCCACATGTCAAAGCTGTGATGGACATTGTGGGTTTTTATCTTTCTTCTGCACTGCTGTAGACGTCCAGCTCCTGATTCTTAATGTCACTGACCTCGTGGATCTCAGAATGATTCAATATCCCTTGAAAGTGAAAATCAACTACTGAGGTTCAAATGTATTTCTCATGTATTACATACATGGGGAAGACAATCTGATTCCTCCTTTCCCCTCCCCTCTCACTTTATAATAATGGAACACTCACATGTGTGAGCAGACAAGGGATGAGTGCTTCGAGTGACCATTTTTCACCACCTCACCTACATCACTAACACTTCAAGGCAACAGCAGTCCATCAATGACAAGTGTACACAGCACTCAAAAGGGTTGACTCTTAGACTGCCCATCGTCTTTAACATACTGTATTTGCACCATTGCCAGATGATGTGGCGCAATCTGTCCATGTGTGACACAAAGCCACCCTGCCAACCGCTCACCATTTTGCTCAAATCCATCGCCTGCATTGTCAAACTGCATTAAGCCGTTGGACACACGTAGGAGTTTCAGATGTCATTTGTCAGACTAACAAAGCCTGCATTTTCCAGATGTTCACAAATGAAAGTGAAGTGGCCACAAACTAGGTGTAAAGTATGACAACATGCAACATGCATGCAATATATGTATATATATATATATATATATATATATATATATATATATATATATATATATATATATATAGCCATCAATCACTGTTGATTATTTTTGATATATATATATATATATATATATCTATATATATATAGGAGGAGGCAAAAGATGGATCAGATGGATATACACTTCGGCAGCGAACCAATTTGAAAGGGAAGTACAAAGTGCTCTGTAAGTTGTGAAAGAACATGTTATTTGTTGTGGGCTACAAAGTGCTTTTAGTTGGCTTTAGTTGGTGCCAGTTATTGCTGTTCCCAGATATCATCAGGAAAAAGTGCGTTTTAACAAAATATGATACACAAAATGTGGTTTGGGTTCACAGTCAACTGGCAGCAGAGACTAAGCAGAATTTTGGGGAGGCCAACAACTGTGACGCACTCAAAGAAAGAAAAAGCAGTTTATATATTCAAACGGATGACTGCTTGCAGGAGAACGCACGAGATGAGAAGGAATTTGCTACTTCTGATGAAGCAGAGAAAACATTTCTGCACTATATTAAGAACAAGTAATATACACTTCAGAGAATCAGCCACAAAAACAACAGAGTTTGCAGAGTTTTTTAAATTTTTATTCCAGAGGTAATCTCAGAGCTTTTTCCTTTTCTTTTGTGCATGACTGTGTTGTGTATGTTTCTGTTACCTAATAACCATGCGTGAGTAAAATGAAATATATTTCAGAAACACTAAATACACATTTTTTTTCAAATGTTCTAATTTTAATGTGGTGGTGTTTGCATGTGCTCCATAATGAAATCAAACTCATTAGTGTGGATTGTGTTGTGTATTCAAGCACTTGACTTTGTGTCTTTCCTCAAGTGCAACAGCAGACATTTTTGTCTACATCTGTTATTTAGCTGAAATTTAGCTGTCATGCAGGAAGATACAGTAAACTTCTGACACATGCATGCTATTATGCATGCTGCGCCGCACAGTGAGTGATTCTTATCTGCTAGGTTCAGCTCAAATGGTGAGTCTGCGCTAATATTTAGTTATGTGTTAACATCTTAGTTTATATGCATCAGCTTCTTTAAATAAAGTTCAATGTATTTATTCATTTGGGCCATGGCTTGACGTTTTGGGTTTGTGGTGGGTTGCAAAGCCAGAACACTGCACTCAATAAATACAACACTCTTATTTACAACTTAATTTAATTAATGAAATATACTTACACTCAGAAATATTACATTGGATTCAAACCTTAGAAATATATATATATTTTTTTTAATTATAGGTGAATGGAATAATTTGAATCTTTAAATAAATAAAGTAAATGTAACTCAAATCCAGGGTCAACAGGCAGAACAATAGAAATCATACTTGGAAATCACTGAAAAAAAAAGTGTGCACAATGGGCCTCAAGATTTACGGTGGTGATTCACTTATACTCAGCATTTACCGTGAAGGGAAAACGCTGCAAAACTTATTGTCAAAATTACAAGATTGCACATTATTTCCACAGAAGTGTTAAACTATGCTTCAGAGAAATGTAACTTTTCACTGGTGACTCCTCAAACGTCTCCTTTATATTCTGCGATGCTCAACTGGAGACTGACGACGCCATGTCTGTTGTGGGCCAACGTCTTCAATTTCTTGTTCTTAACTGCTTTCTCCTGATGAACAGTGAGGGAGATAATTCACTTCCTCTTCTTGTGGTTTTTCTTTTACATTTTGCACTGGTTTCCTCTCACCAGGGCGCTTGTTTTTAAGAGACATGTAACATCAGGGAATCCTAAATTCTTGAGTTTCCCGATTTTGTCGTACAGGCTGTACATCCATCCTAGCATCCATTATGACTCGCAGGGTCTGCCAAACATGGATGTCTTTTGACTTTGAGGTAGGCAGAGAAACCACAACCTGCCATTTCTTTCCATAATTTCAGACCTGTCACAGTTGTTATTGAGGACACCACCATCTTCCAAAATTTCCTCATTGCCATTCCTCAGCAGAGTATGATGTCGAGTATGATGTGATCCTATTTACATCACACAGCCTCCCAGTGTCATCGGTTGTTTTACATTCTGTAGAGGAAAATTATGTTAGTGCACAAAACAAAATGCTCACTCTATGATCTTCTGTTCAATCACTGTTGATTATTGTTGATATTCCAATAGATATATGACAAACGTATGGAGAGGGCAAGCAGTTCAGCAAGCATTGGAAAACATTTATTATTTGGTACGTCATTATTAAACTGAAGAAGGCGATGCACAACATGGAATTTTGGATTTGTTCTGTATTTGTTTTGCTGCTTTCCTCTGGACGGTGATATTCCCTACTCCAGATGACGTCACCAGACGGTGGATTTTCCTGTCAGATGGTGGGAGTATTCTGGCCGCACTGACTTCACGATCCAAGATGGCTGCTCAAGCAGCCATCTATTCATTTTGGTTCTTAAAAGTAACATCAATTCATACTATATATATCAGAAAAAACATCACTGAAACATTCAGAAATTATTACATGTATTTAAACAATGTAGACTCTTCACCAACCCAGTATTTTTCATAGCTTTTGATTGGGACTTCAGTAGTGATAAAGCTAAAACATGAAGTTAAAAATAACTGTGTCTTGAAGTTGTTCAGATTAGTTCAGTAATGTAACATGGTTGTGGTAAAAGCAATTTACCACAACCCACAATTTTCAGTATTTATTGGACTCTAGAGCATTAAAGTCATTCCAGATTGATACCACAGATCTTGTTCATTATTTATCTTTTCATTTGCTATTGCCAATTTGTGCAATGGGACAGTGACTTAAGGGACACCCTGTATATCATGTAATACATAAATACCTCCAATCAAGTTGAGATGAGAGAGTAGTTGTATATTTGACGTGGGCTTGAAACAAACTTCTACAATGACTACTTAAACATAATTTCAATAATTTCATAACTGGTGGCAGCCTTCTGTCATACAGTTTAATCCAATGTGAATTCGACGAGTGAGATAAATATGTTTTTTTCTGTGACACAATAGTTTTTTAGGGGGGATGCGGATAACAAAACATCTTCAGTGTCTATGAAAATGATCATCTGTGTTCACAGAATGCACATATTACTTCTGCAATGTATGGTTTCATCATTGAATTAGGGATCCTATTATAACGGTAAGTACATGTTAATTTGATTGTTGTATTTTATGGCAGATAGACAATACTTTACAAAAGTTTGCTGCAGTCCTTCTGCTTTCCTACTTATGAAATGTTTTCTCTTCTCCGTCTTTACTTTCTGATGTTATGATGAAACAGGATTTTCCTACTTTATTAAAGTGCTCCTCCAAGTGTAGTGGATGTCTGTTTTCCACCAGACAGACATCAAATGATATGCCACCTTAAAATGCAAAGGTCTTTGTATGGCTAAAGAGTTGAATTAATAACGACTAAAAATAATGTGTTTATTAAATGAATATGCATTCGTGCTTGCAGGTTATGATCTAAACAGATGCTGACACCAAGTGTAAAGTTCCCCTCTGTGCTTGACCACCAATGCTGCCTGGCAGTGGTGGAGAGGTGTTGGGAGCATGTGGTTCAGGAAAACAAGAGGGTGTCTCTGTGTGACAAACAGGACAGAGACAGGTGGTCAAACTTTGTACTGCACTTGTGGTAGTGACTGCAGCTGTAAAACAAGTAAGGCCTATTCACTTGCACAACGCCTGTCGCTGCCGCTGATCGTTTCACCCTACTCCAGTTGAAGTCCAGTCCTACATGTGTTAAACACACGTCTACTAACAGCCCAGGATTTTCAAACTAAATGTTTAATGCTTGGGCAGTATCTTTGTCCCAGTTTATGAACTGGTGGACAAAAGGAGAATTTAGAGCAACACTAAGTAAGAATCAGAAAAGTTTGCAACAGGACATTTTTGTGGTGGAAGGACTGTCCATGCCACTGCTATGTGGGCAGGCAGCAGTGGATATAGAGGTCGTCGCTAGACTGAATAGCATCAGTCTTGACTAGAGGCTGTGACACAACAGTTCCCCAAACTTTTGTTTAGGGAACTGTGGGAAGTTGGAGGAGGGATACAACATTGTACTGAAAGAAGGAGCACATTCACTGTCAACTCCAAGGCGTGTTCCACTGAACTTGGAAGCGAAAAGAGAGTCGATTCGTATGGAACAACAAGGTGTCATGTCAAAAGTGGAGCAGCCCACAGATTGGTGTGAACCTATGGTGGTTGTCCCAAAGAGTATAGGAGAAAATGGAGTCAGAATCTGCACGGACCTCACTGAGTTCAGTGGAAAGCACTCTTGGACAGAGACTTAGGAAAACAGTACTACCTCTGCAGGAGGAGGACTCTGAACAACAAGTGTGAGTTTTCCACGGGGAAAATAGAGATAGTAGATGCTTCAGGAGTCAGTGCTGACCCTGATAAACTGAGTGCCGTCAGAAATATAAAGGTACCATCTAACATAAGCAGAGTTGAGACGGTTCACGAGATTTGCCAACACAATCTCACATGTTGCTGGCAAGAACATTGTTCTGATTGTGCTGATGTGTTGTAGAGAACACCTCTCAGTGAAACAACAGGTGGACTGCCAGAGGAGGAAGTCAACCTGTATGTTGTTGTCGTCATGGCAAGCCTTCCGGCGACTGAGAGTAGACTCGCTGAGATACAGAAACAGCAAGATGCAGACATGGTTATTCAACTGTTCAAAAGTTCTGTGTAGAAGGCTGGCCAAATGAGTTCTCAGTGGAGAGAGGTTTCCAACCTTATCTTCAATTTTCAGGAGAGCTAACAGTTCAAAATGGTCTTCTATTGCTTGGAAACAGGACTGTGATTCCTGTGTCAATAAGATCTGACATTGTGACCAAACTGCACGATCGTCATCTTGGAATAACTACATGCAGAGGATGAGCCAAACAATCAGTGTGGTGGCCTGGAGTTAGGAACAAACTAACCTCATGAGTAAAGAAAGGGTTCCTACAAGAGAAACACTGATCCATTTCCATCCCGACCATGGTCCATAGTTGGAACCGACTTATTCCAGTTCAAAGGGAAACTGCATGTGGTCGTCGTGGACCATTATTCCAGAGTCATAGAAGTGGCGAAACTGACAAACACCACATCGGAAGCTTGTGGTTGAGCATTTGAAGTCTGTGTTCGCCCAGCATGGAATTCCAGAAGTTGTACGGTCAGACAATGATCCACAATATGCTTCAGAGAGCTTCACAGAGTTCGCTCAAGAGTGGGATTTTCAACATATAACATCAATTCCCCAGTTTCCCCAAAGCAATGGTGCAGCAGAGCGAGCTGTTAAAACTGTGAAGAATCTTTTGACTAAGTCTTCAGATCTTTTCCTTGCTCTCATGGCATACTGTAGCACTCCAGTACAAAACAGACATAGTCCTGCAGAACTGCTGATGGGGAGATAAGAACACTAGTACCCATGATTCTATCACAACTCAAACCAAGTTGTGCAGACTCGCGTCTGAAAGTCATGGAAAAGTGCTATAGACAGAAACAGCAGCAAAACTGTAACCGCAGACACAGGGCACATCACATGGCACACTTGAGTGAGGGGAGTCATGTGTGGGTGAAAGACAAAGACGAGAGAGGCACAGTGGTCCAGAGAGGTGAGACACCAAGTTCATATATGGTTGAGACATCCTGTGGTCTACTGCGGCAGAACCCATCCCATCTTCAAAAACGGCAGTTGGTCCAGACTTGGTGGCAATCGTTCCTGCGTCCAGTTCGGTGACAGAGACAGAGACTGTCGCTCCAGCTGCCCAGAATGATGTCACAAAAGAGTTTGATCCTGAAAGATATTACCCTAATAGAGTCAGAGAATGTCCTAAATACTTAAAAGATTTTGTATGCTAAGGGTGATTGTTTACAGTTTTGCTTAGAAACATAATAAAGTTTAAAATAAATTACAGAACAGAGAATGGGAAAAAATGTATAAGAATTAAGTTTAATTTACTCAGAAAAGGGGATGTGGTATTTAGCAATATCTGGGTCGGAACCTTTGTGTGTTGTGTGGTTGCTGGCGGGACAAATGAATAAACAAGGACTGGTAACTGCATTACACAGGCAACACAGCATTACACGTGTGTTGCCTGTGTAATGCTTCCAGTATAGAAGTCTCCAGACACTATAAGACAGTTGTTATAGGCTCATTTGTAACGGGGCCATGATCTGTTTGATGGACACCGCTCGAGTTTTCTGTATTGTGCTAGGCCCCCTGGAGTCCCATATGAGAGTCAGATTGTCGAATCTAATAACACAAGAAACACCATCATATAGTAATAAAGGCACCAGAGTGGACAGTCATAGGCAGAGTTCCTGAATGAGACACTCAAAATGAACATCTGGCACAAGCGTGTCCAAACACTGTAGCAGGAGCAGCTGTTGAAAACTCTGAAGAAAAGAAACTGGCTGATGAGATAATCGTGACGCATCTAAATGATTCCAGAAAAGAAGCACTATCTCCTGCCACTGGACTCAGATCCACGTTTGTAGATAGAAACCATCCATACATCTGTAACACGAGAGCCACAAACAACTTTCCGGTGAAAACAACTGACAAAACTGAAGGTGACACTGAAGAGAGACTCGCACTCTTAGAACTCCAGGCAAGAGAAAAGAACTTGGTGACGCATTCAGTGCCAGAAGACATGGATGCTGATCATCTCAGGCTCTTCACAGAGAGTCTAGTCAAGGTCAAAGAGAAGTAAGATGCGGTCATGCTTTCGGGCATCTAAAGAACAGCTGCTGGCAGGATCAACCAGTAAGGCTCTGTGGCTCATGCTCGCTTGCTCATGCTTCAAAGTATTAAGAAAGTGTTTGGGATGTTTTCTGCCACTTGTTTAAATGGATTTTGGAGAGCTGAGAGAGTCGTCCACACAGGAGAAGTCTGGTTTCATTAGTGGATGTTTGTTCATCCCAGTAATGATCTCATAAGAAGCTTTTTAGCAAGAACATGGTGCACTGTGATTGAAAGGTTTTATGTGGAGTCAAAGCGTTCAGGTTCACTCAGCAGGGCGCCACTTCAGATTACTTAGCTCAAATCCCTGCAGAGCTTCAGGGGGGAAAAAAAAAATCCATCGATTTCTGCTCCTTCTTATTCTCCTCCAGCAGTCCTGCCCTGTTTCATCTTGTCCCCTGAAACGCGTGATTAAGTGATTAACCAGTTTACACACACAAAGCAGGAAGCGTTTGATATGCAAAGAGAGAGCCACCCTGTTTCCAGGTTGCCCACATTGTTTCATGAGATGTGAGGGGTGCTAGGGATGTACGATAGGTGTGATGATATTAAATCTTGACCAGCTCTTCTTGGCTACATTCTATAAATTACAGCGCCGACTATCATTCGCCCAGGAAGGCCTGTAAAAATATGCTCTCTACCATGAATCATGAACCTTACATGAAGAAAATAAATCCTGTCGTTGACTGTTGACTATAAATAGGCAGTTTTAAGAACCCGCGAGAAGTACTGTTGAACACTACTTAAAAAGGTTGGTAGTTCATCGGCCACAAACCTGTAGACATTCCTGTTCCAGATAACATTGTCTGAGGCAACTCTCACATCACTTCTTCACCTCAGTCAGCGCTACTGTAACATCAAGTCATTGTTCGTGATGACCACTCTCCAGTCTGGATTCTTTGAGCACCTTGAAGATTTATGCTCCATTGTCGCAAAATGTGGGCACTATTTTGTCCATGACAACTTGAAAGTGGTACTGGAAAATGATTATTTCAATGCCTCATCAAACTTACATATAACAACTCTTTGATCTCAACTTGATCTATAAGAGAAGAACAGATTTTTAATTTATGTTCCATTTTTCTGCATTCTCTTTTTCCAGACAGACTGTCTGTTTATGAAGACCACGGTGAGTGTCCTGTACATCAAAGTGTTTGATACAGTAAGAGCACAAATGCTGATCACTTTGAGAATGTGAGTGAAAAATCTTTTTGACTATGTCATTACACTCCTGGATCCTTTACTTGTCGTCTTCAGAATGAAACACATTAGATCAGACTATAACAAACACATAAAGAAAGAAAAAAACAATGATGGTAACCCACAAATGACTGATCCACAAAACTGACGAGAAATAACAGACACAACATAAAGGTCTTCGCACAAACATAAGTTACACAAAAGCACTGTTTGGAAAAATTTGATTTTTTTTTTAGATAGACAAAAAGGGTTAACTTCATGATAGAGCATCAAAATTGTTCTGGCCTAAAAGGATCCAGGCAGAACCTGAGTACTCACCAAAATCTGGCATTGACACAAAAGAGAGACCACGAGTCATGGAGTGATCAGTGTCTTTTTCCACCTTCACTTTTAACATGAAACCCTCCATTAATCTGGGTTATTTGATGATGTCACAGAGACTGCTTTACTCCTATTCAACTGTTGTTAATATTTGGCTGAAATCGTTATTCCAGAGGTACTCTGTATGACTGCTCAATACCTTTCAGTCTGCCTCAGGATCTTCACACATCTTATATCCATTAACTGTCTCCCACACATGCTATGCTTCTCTTCTGTTCACACGATAATCTCTCCCTATCCAAAGTTGTCCGACCTCTGCTTGTGAGATTTCTGGTCCTCACACAGTCACAGGCTGTTTTAGCTGCTTCCAGGATTACAGTAGGTGTGTTGGGTGACTGAAGAATGAGGTGACCCGGATTGTGGATATAGGAGTTAATTTCTACTGCTCCAATGCATCATTCATGCCATTTTGTCCCACTTACTTGAAAGGAGTTATATTAACAGTGCCGGACATATTGTTGTTAGCAGTGGTGTGTCAATAAATTTCACAGACAACCATCCTCACTCAGATAAAAGCAAACAGAAGGTGGCGAAAATAAATGTTGGATAATTGTTTCTCCTATCTTTCTTTTTTTCTTTCTCTCTTTCTTTTTTAAATTCCAAAAGTCTCTGTTGTCACCAGATGGAGAATGTCCAAAAGACCCATATCTAGTTCATATTCTCATATTTAGTTCGGGTCATTTGCCTCTGCTCGTCCGATCCCTGAGACGCCTTCAGTCCATCTGTGACTTGAGTGGAATGGGAAGCCATAATAAAACAAGCATGTGTTTGTAAGCGTGTTTCATATGGACACAGGTGGCCGCAGCACTGAACAATGCACAATGCAGTGAGCTGTCCAGAATAACGCAGATCAGCTGCAACATCACTGCAGACACTGAACTAAAATGTCGAAATCCGTGAGAGGCTGTGGATGTGTCTGACCCTTTGCACCGGCCTGACCTCTCCTGGCTTCCAGGCCATGAGGGACAGAGTGGACAGAGACATCTGATTGGCTTTGAAGTTCGCCAACAAAAGGAAGATGAAAATCTTGCCAATCACTGCCTTTCATTGTCGATGACAGAAGACAGCCTGCAGTGACATCCTCACTCCCATGGCGTAATAACTGACGCTCAGCAGCCTTCAGTGTCGTATGTTGATGCATTAGGATTTCAGTAGAAGCACGTGCGTTGAATTGGATGCTTATCATTTGTCCTTTTAAATGAATAGTTCCTGCTTTTAAGGATTTGTATATTTTCTCTTGATGAAGTAAATAAGAGCACATTTTAGGAGCTACACTGAAGGCATCATTTTAGATGTCATGTTTACATTGTTTATATTGTTATTGTTCCAGCACAATGAGCAGATGTACATTGATATTTAAATGGTTCGCATGGACCAATACAGACCTCAGTTCGTAGTTGATAAAGAAAAAAAAAGACAAACCAATGAATAAAATATTCCTTTTCTTCTAAAAAGCTGATGATTTCTTTAGTGTTTGACTGCTGAGTCATGTCCCTCTAGTGTGAATGTATACTAGGTTTAGTGAGAGACGTCGGCGACAGACCCACTCTGCTGGCAGTTCCATCATGAACACCTTCCAAAATAATAAGGTCTTTCTCTTACACAGTGAATCACAACTATTGGAATATTTAATACCACCTACAACCAAATACAGTCTTTTGCTGGAAGTACAGCTCTAGTTAACCGTGTTGACCCCACAACTCCTTGAAAAATTGCTGTGTGAAAAGGTGTTTAATTCACATGACGAGTGGGGTTTGCCCCGTGAGCATGCTTCAATGCTACCTATAACATTCTGTTTCCTGCTTGATGTTTGAAGTTATTTATTATTATTATTTATTCTCACACTACCCCTATAAATCCCCCCCCTGGCCTGTATATTTTATTACAGTATAGTCCAGTAAAGACCAATTCCTATTTACAGGGCCTCTGAATTTTCATTTCCCTGCATCCAACGAGAGACAGTTGAGGAAGATGTAGCAAATGAGAAAGCGAAGAGAGCTCACAGAATCAGCCTCGACATGTTGTAGTTGAGTAATTAATGGCAGACTGCGGTTCTGAGTGTCTTTTCAAGTCAATAAGAGTCTGAGATGGAAAAGACTCCCAAGTTTAAGTCTGAAGTTTGTTGTTTGTCAAACAGCGGAGCGGCTGCTCACACAGAGAGAGCGCAAATATGTGAGCCGCGTCTGTGCATGTGTGGGTGTGTAAGCTGCTGTGCAAATGCTCTTTGATGTCGTGTTGCTCGGATCCTCGGCGTCCGCTGTTCCCAGGCTGTCTGAGTCCGTCCTTTTCTGTTCCAAGGGCAGGACGCACAAATATGAAGACAGAACCAGAGACGAAGACAAACTGTCTGAACCTTTGGGTGATATTGTTGAAAGAAACATCGCTAAACTTCCACAAATGCTGGTGTTTCTGCTTTTCAATGTGAACCAGATTGTTATGGGGAACTTTTTCCACCCACATCTGTTCAAAACATGTTTAAAAAGACAAACAAAAACCCTATGAACAAACAAACAAAAACCTTATAGTGAGTGAACTCTGGGAATGTATTACTTTCTGTGATTTAAACAAAGTCCACTCCATTCAAATCCACTCCACTCTGCTTGAGCGCTGTTTCCACATCATGATGTAATGGTGGAAATTCAGCTGAGACAGCCCAGAGTTCGGCTTCTGGCAGCCATTTGACCAGAAGAAAAGCACAAATATAGCGTTTACAAGTTTACCCACGATGCTACTTTTCCCAAGATGTCAGAGACGACACTATTGACAAGAACACTAGCAAATACAGTCAATGAAGAGCAAAGTAGATCCAGTATAGTATGTGCAGATTTATTGCTCACCTAATATATTGAACAAAATTATAAAGGCAATGTGCTTTTCTCTTTTAATTTTATTATTATTATTAATCAATTCTTTGTCTTTCATAATTCACAGCAACAAAGTGATAAAATTCTGACCAATAGAAAAGGAAAAAAAAAATGCAAAAAATAGGGGAGGGTGGCACATGATCACACAGGTGCAGGCGGTAACAGGTGGACAATGTGCATGTAGTAGGCTCGGCTGAGCTTCCCAACACATGCAAACGAGTCTGTACACGACTAATCGTTGAACAGTGGACACCTAGAAGCAACTGTGTGAAGCGGTATTCCAGCACCGAGCATGTCAACGGCACGCTCCCTCACAACTGTGGCATCTGGCATCATGTTGACAGGACTTTCTATTGACCTCAGTGTTAGGCGTTGTCACGACATGGTCACACTGCTTGTTGAGCATGTCTGGATGAAGTGTTGACCCTCAATTTCCTCAAAAAAATGTGCACAAAACGGATTTGTTTAAAATACTCCAGGAAGGGGTGGGCAATATGGGAAAATATATCAGGACTTAATTATTTATTTACTTCAAGTAACTTTCAATTTTATCTCTTTGATAAGGTTTTGAAGTGAGTCAGTGTCTCCAACTAATTTTATTGTGTTTATCACCTTAACACCTTTGTTGTTATTATTCTTAGAATAATAATGACGATAATTGTTTTAAAGATGAACTCTCACACGATCAAACAGATTTTCAAGTGCAAACATCTAAAAAGACGGATGGCACATCATGGAGGTGGAGATGAAGGTGAGGGTTTTTCTCAAGTCGCGTATTCCGGCCGGACATATGAAGATGTGGACCGGGTGAAGACAGTAGCAGATTTACGTCTCATAACTGAAAAATAGCGTTTTATTGTCATCAATTCAGAAAATACCCAAACTTTCCCTATTGCTTCATTCTGAAACATGCAGTTGAAATAAAGACTAATTTTCTGGGTCAGTTGGCCTGTCATCTGCTTCAGCCTTCCTGGATCCTATGCATTGCCGTGTTAATGAGAGATGCTTGTAAACAACACAGATCTAGCATAGCAGCTGCGTAGCGCTTATGGATGTTTGGGTATTAGTGGATCAGTCACCTCTCTGTGGTCACGACTTTCAGGTGCAGTGGCAAAGGAGGTTCTAACTGAGATGCTCCTATTAAAATAAGTTCCCGGAGCATCAGGACAGACTGATCACATCAGCAACCACTGGCAGCCCTAAAAATCATTGACAGATAATTCAAATTTCGGTGCACAAAAACAAAGGGGATTTATGTTTTTCGCAGACCTCTCCTTTAATAGTTTTCATCCATCTCTTCTGAAGGTTTTAAATAAGAAGTTCTACCCTGCAGTACTGGCTCTGACCACTACTCCACCACCACCCCCACATCCCGACAAGGCACCCCAGGCCATGCTTTATATCCAGGATAAATCACTTCCTCTGAGGTCAAAGGCCACATATTTTTTCCTGCTCACACCTTTCCTGCTGTCTCTCAGAAACAGCGCCTTTGGAAACTTGGAGCTGCTGCTCCAGCGTCAGGAATGTGCTTTTAACATACCAGATACCTTTTATTGTGTGTGTGATTGAAGCAACCTGCAGGTGGAGGAACATCCAGTAACCTACAGTATCACTGGCCTTCAAACAGAAAACCCTTTATGTTCCCTCACCAGATGTGAAAAGAAAAGAAATGGAAAACAGAAGAAGCGAGAAATTTTGGCAAAGAGCCAGAAGGAAGAGCGTCAAAACGCTGCTTTACATGGTTGGTGTCTGTTTTCAGTCCAGCATGCCTCAAACTACTTCTACTGCCCTGCAGATCACACTCACCAACGTCAACGACTATGATCATTTAATCGCTCTCTGTGAAAAGAGGAAAATCATCACAGTTATGACAGTATAACAGTTCACTTGCGATACAAATATTTGTTGCCCAAAAATAACTAAGATGCTGTCTCTTTTCTCATGTGGCGAAGCAGTTTGTGGCTGGTGAATATCTTGTACGAGCTCATACTGTTCAATGCTCTGGTGTTGTCCAGTCTCAAAAAGTTGCAAAATGTAGAACAGAATGTAGAACAACTGCCGAACATAAATGTGACAGGAAGAGAAATAAATCTCCGTCAATTACTTTTTAGATGAAACGCTTGGCTTGCAGAATGAGGATGTATTGTTCTATATTGCACATCTCAAAACTACTGCAGCATAAATGCACCACACGGGTCCCGTCCTCCTCCGTCGTTTCAAATGTGTTGTGATTTTGCACTCAACACAATCCTTTATTTTAAAGCGAGGGATTGCACACATCAGAAACACTGCCTGGTTCAATTTTGATTCTGGACATAAAGAAACCACAATAATTCAGAGTAGCATCAGTGTTCAAGGTTGTTGTCTCTACCATGGGCCTAAAGGGCCTGAAGGGCGCTCCTATGCCAGTTTACTTATCCATAGTGTCCCAGATGCAAGAGTGTTACAAATGCAAACAAATACAAAACTGAGTGTTGTGTGTTAACTCTCTTTTCAAAATTACATTATTTACATTATATTACAATATTTACATTACTTCAAAACACTTCAACAAAATCTAAAATGTACCCTTTCTGGCTCTTCTTGATGCACATTCCTCAACTATTTCTGCAAAAGAAATTTGCTCTCCAATTGAAGCGTTCTGATGACAGCAGGGCCAGAGACCCTTTCCTGAGACATGGAAGATCTCTTGTGTTTTGATAAATTTCAGTTTTGAGAAGCTCCTCTCTGCTTGGCCCATAGTGATAATGGTTACATTCTCACTGTGTAACTACTGCATGTAACCAGTTCGACTAAAATGCACTAACGTCCTTTTTTTTTATTGATCCATGCCGTCCCCCTAATGCCACCCCGGCAGCTGTCCACTGATCGCAGTGCATCTTGCATAGTGGAGCAGTTAAACTATCATGCATACTAGGGGCCACTCAGAAAACTTGAAATAAGTTAATGCTGCAGATCATGCTTACTATGTACTAAATGTAAACACCAATGGAACCTAGTGTGACATCACAAGATTGAAGAGAGCTTGAGATAGAAACTGAATGAGCAACAGTTTCAGAGAAACAAGGCTAAACAAGGCTTTTAGTTCTGCCTAAAAGATTCCACCTATAAGTCGTCATGATTCCGAAGCTTGTAATTCGAAAGGTAAGAATTGTTTACTCCAGAAGATTTACAGCCTGGAGGAAGTAGCTCTCGGGAGAAGGTTTTCCTCAGGGATCTTCTATATCTGTGATTTCGCACGTTGATGTTCAAACACTGTGATGCACACACACACACACACACCGATGCACTAGCTTGACTTCGTATGGAACATCTGCGAGACTCCCCTCAGCAGTGTCCACCAGAGCATGAGAAAGCTTTCCTGCATTGATCCTACATTAAGTCTCCACATCTTTCCCCTGAACAGATGTCAAGCAAATATCACACAGATTGATGTTTTTAATAAAACGAGTAGAAAGATAGTGGAGTAGGAGGAGGAAGAAAGGACACTCTCCTCAAACCTGGAGGTAGGTGTGTGTTAGCGTCTTTCTTGGCAGGCCTTTTCACAAGTTTCTCTGTTTCTGATCTGCTCGGTGCGAAACTTTTTTTAAAAGCACATTTGAAGAGTCTCAGATGTTACAAGACGAAACACCCACATGTGTTTGTGTGTGTGAGAGAGAGCTCCAATTGACTTGACTCTTTCACTTCAATCACATCTTTGCAGGTCTGCTTGAGGATCCTATAAGCAAAGCGCAGGTGGGAGAGGTTGCAACGCACAGTTTCAATGCGCCATGAGGGATCTGTAGCACCAGCAACCTGACTGGCAGGCAGATGGAGGGAGATGAAATGAGAAAATATCAGATATGAAGCTGTCAAAATTCAAAACTGCAGCGGTCAATAAACCATGTTTGTACAGGAGCACCTGAACAAGGAGTGTGAGGAAGAGACAAAGTGCTGTTTTTCTTCTGCAGAAATATGGAGTATATTTTTCTGCATCTTTCAGCCTATTGCCACATTCTCAAAACAGGTAAAATATAATTAAAAATAACACTCTTAACAGCCCAGCTTTTAATTTTACCTGCAGAGTGACAGGCAGATGGCACCGTTGGTTCTGTTTGAAGGTATTTGTGCTGTTTCTCAGATGATGCCTGCTACAATATCCACAGATGGAAGCTGGTAATATTTAGAGTTTACTATTTGGTACTGAATATTGGGTCACTCAAAGGAAAAAAAATATTACGTGAGGTTGTAATATAATGTGATTATAGTCATTGTAGTAACTAGTAGTAGTAGTAGTCACTCGATACTGTACTGCTCCTTGGTGGGTGTCTAGTTCCAGGATAGTGCCCACGTTAAACAAAGCGATGGCCAACACTGCTAATGGGTTGCAGTTTGTCACGTGAGTGTCCGTGTTCATGGCGTTAGATTTTCTACATTTCTTCCTGCCTCTGAGATCGTCTGCCAACGCTTTTCATTCTGTTTCTCTTTGTCGTTTCCTGCATCCTCTTGTTGTTTGCATTCACGTTTCCCCAGTGATGGCGCGGACACTCAGGGTACGACTTCAACTTTACATTCTCTATTTTGATTTTATTCTCTATTCTCTCTATTAGCTATCCAATGTCTGATTAGAATTACTATGGACAGGTTTTAAAGTTCATTTGTACGTCTGAATTTACGCAGTTGATTAATGAGGTCAGGAGAATAAGAATATAGAAATGATTAGGAGTGGTCTTGTTTTTGTGTTTGTGAATTTAATGTTTAGATCTTATCAGTCATGGAGGCAGTTACAGAATACTGCAAATGCTTATGTGTACCCCTCCATACTTTCTGCCTCAGCACCTTGTTTGTTGGCCCACTTTCTTTTCAACCTGGAAACCAATCTGCTTTTGTGTTTAACTCAGCCTGGTGACTCCAATGTCAGTTTTCGTTTCCAGCTCTACCAGCTTTCAAAACACAACCATTGGCCAGATCATCTCTGCCTGACCAGCTTCCAAATGAGGACCAGAGGTGAAAATTACAGATAGTTAACATCTCACCCATTAGCTTCATTTGGATCCTCTGCATCTGAAATCTTTGTCAAAAGAGGGCAGAAGTGGTAACTGACTGCCAGTGTGATACAAAGGATGCGTTGTATCCTTTGTATCACAAAGGATACAACGCATGGCACCATGTCCCTTGTTGGGACATGGTGCATGACAACCATGTCCCAACAAGGAGGTGGCGGAGTCATGTTTTGGGCTGGAATCCTAGGGAAAGATCTGGTCGGGCCCTTTAGGGTCCCTGAAGGTGTGAAAATGACTTCTGCAAAGTATGTTGAGTTTCTGACTGACCACTTTCTTCCATGGTACAAAAGGAAAAATCGTGCTTTCCGAAACAAAATCATCTTCATGCATGACAATGCACCATCTTATGCTGCAAGGAATACCTCTGCTTCATTGGCTGCTATGAGCATTAAAAGGGGAGAACGTCATGGTGTGGCCCCCATCCTCCCCTGACCTCAATCCTATTGAGAATCTCTGGTGCATCCTCAAGCAAAAGATCTATGAGGGTGGGAAGCAGTTCACATCCAAACAGCAACTCTGGGAGGCTGTTCTGACATCCTGCAAAGACATTCAAGCAGAAACCGTCTATAAACTCACAAGTCCTATGGATGCAAGAATTGTGAAGCTGATATCAAACAAGGGGTCCTATGTAAACATGTAACTTGACCTGTTAAGATGCTTTGGATTGTAATAGCTTTTTATTTTAGTAAACATGACCTTATATTGCTGTAAATTCAACAAATTACTATTTTCAGTTCTTTACAAACTAGAAAATGTCTTGAAACTATGTTGTGCATAATAATTTGGAACAGTGCGTTTTAAGTTTTTCATTTATTTTTTAAATACTGTTTTCATTAGGAGTTTTGTTCAATAACATTTGAAATAAATTTCGACAGCTAATGACTTGAAAATTATGTTGATCGTTATTTGCATCAAGTATTTTGGAAAATCAAACAAAAACATCATTTGCGTAATAATTTGGAACACAGTGTATGTGGTTACAAGATTTGGCAATGATGTGATCAGGCCATTAACTAACTCTACATGAAAATCTTTAAGTAATAAAGTACAATAACCTCTGCCAAGGATCATGTCACAGGACAAATCAATGAAATTTACCTTTTACAGGGACTCAAACCCACATCACTGGTGTTAAACCAATGAATGAGAGTATCCCTGGGAACAGCCAATCAGTTTCAATTCTGCAATTCAACGCGTGGGAGAGACAAAGTCAACTCCTGGTCGAGTTTCTCGATCAGCAGTGAATTATTTTTTTTTCTTTTCATAAAGACACTTCAGAACACCATCAAAATGCAATCATTAGTTCAACAATCAATCTCTCCTGAAAAAATAAAACAAAACAATAAAACAAACAAAAACAACCTGAAAAAAACAAAACATTTGTCACATGGCGGTGACGTCCTGGACTGAGGTAACAATACAAGCATATTTTGTCTTCACTCACTGCAAGTCATATGTCACCACTTCATCCCATATCACTGGGTGTCAGTGACTGAACTGTGAGCGTAGATAAAGGTCAGGACCCAAGGTGGATGAAATACATCTTCAAGCCAGACAGCTGCCTCTGTGGAATGGGAATTGAATAAATAGAATTCCATGTATAATGGAATTTATTTTAAATTTAAATGGATATTTAAGATGAATCATGAACATTAAAATGATAATTTGATGCTCCATCTGCACGAGAACATATAGCAGATAAACAGGTTCCTCCCATTTTATTGAAAAGCCACAAACTCAGGGTGATCTATTAACCACAGTTATACGTATACAGTTGGCAGCTGAGTATAGATTCTGACTGTGTGTGCATCAGCGATATTGGCGTAGAGTTAATTGCCTAACCTGCGCTGAACAGAGGGGTCACCTCACCTGAGCGGTCTGTACTGTATGTTTCTCCCCCCAGTCGTAATCCTGACTCCCTGTCTGTGTCAAGGTCAGCGCTAGATTGACATTTCATTTATTGTGCTACAGCATTAGCTAACGGTACAATTACTTCTTCCTAATGGAATATATTTATAAATAGAGGTCATTACATTCACTGCTTATTTATGTAAACTCCATTATACATAGTAAGTGAGAAGGTTTTTTTTCTGGAGGATGGAGGAAGGACTGCATCACCAAAAGTTAATGATTGTAATGAACTGTCCAATATGGCTTTGACTCCCTTCTATTCTGAAACTCACATCAATAAAAGAAATATTTTACAATATTATGGCTTCCTTCAAGGTGATTAACATTTTTAGCGCTTTCATAATTTGGCATGAACCATGAATCATTCATTTATCTCCACTGCTAGACTATTTCAAGACAGCTTTTGTACTTCAATGACATTAACAGAATAAGTACCAGCAACAAACATGGACATTTCTTGGCATCTGCTTGGCCAGCGGTGGTGTGACACCTCATCCCACTTTAACCAGTCAGTGTGGCCAACATCTGCTTTGATGTACAAAGCCTGTGGTGCTATGGGTTTGTCCCACAGAGTAACTTTTATTAGATGGAGTTGCTCATCAGTCCAGTTTGAGTGTCAGACATAGCCTCTTACATGGTAGAAATATGGAACAGAATCTGAAAACACAGACAAACAGGAGGATCATGCAAGAGATGAGGGATATCAGATACAAAAGCATTCAAACACACAGAAAGATCATACAAAATGGAGCAGAAGATAACATGGCGTGGTGGTTAGAGCACTAACGCAAAACAGAAAATAACGATTCAGATGAAATGACCACATGGTGGGCACAGATACTGGATAATCCACAAAAAGCTGAAGCACCAAGAGAACAGACAGAGAGCCAATGAGAGCCAGTTACCAGCATACACACAGCACTGGAAGTGGAGGGCTTTCAAACTGGCTGTGAAGCTGGCTTGATCGCTGCTCAGTTACAGGTGTGTTCCATTAGCTAAAATGAAAGCAACATAAAGAAGAAAATTAAGCGTTTTCACAAAAAACAACAGAGATGTCTCCTCTGTTAATCACCACGAGAACAAACCAGGACAGCAATGCGATCACTGGCAACTATCATCTTGGAGTTGCTACTTGAATTGAAACCATATAGGCTGCATGTTTCTTCTGACATATGATGTGGTGTAATATACAAAGCTGTTCCAATGTTTGTTACCAATGTTTGCGTCAAATATTTAATTGATTTAAAATATTACATCAGCAATATCATGTCTGTCTTTCACAGTGCTATCTATTCTTACTGTAATAAGCGTCTTCAGTTTCCATGGATGAATATCTCAAATGGTAGCTAATAAACAAAGCCTTCACAAGCATGCCAACTGAGATTGTGCGGAACAAGGCTTCATTGTTTCTACCCTGCATTTATTGTAGTTCACTACAACGCTGGAGACAGTGCGTATGTGTCAGCAGGATATTAAAGGGTTCAATTGTAAAATGTTTCTCGTCTTTGCAGTGTGTTAAAGTGGAGTGAAACATTGTGACGTAAAAACCTCTTCATGTCAAGAAGCAAAGGGATTGAATGGAGCAACGTGTTGAGTAGGTGTTTGTTTTATACTAAATTACTGGATGAAGAGTGTATATTACTCTTTACGCAGCGGAGAGCATAATGGGCCCCCTTTAAAAAAAGACTGATTCCCTGCTTTAGAAATTCTGCGACATCCAACAGCAGCCTTAAACCTCACAGGTGTAAATGGAAACCTTGAAGAAACAAACATTTAAGTACATTTTGAATAGTTGTTTCTAGGCCCACTGGTCCACTTGTCCAAATAAGACCTTCTGGGTGTCTGTTGATGTCTGCTGACTTTGACTTCAAACTATTTGGATTTTTTTGACTCTTGTGTGGATGTATTCACTAGTTGTACTGCCATTTTTTACTTTGCATTTGGGCATGTTGCTGACATGCCCAAATGCAGTTTGCTCTGTCTGCATGCGACACTGCAATGTCCTTCTATGTGCATTGACAAGGCTAATTCTGTGTCAAAGGGGGTTCTTCGGGCAGGGGGGAGATGGGCGTCATCAATAAAACATCAACAGTAATATGGACGAACAGGTTGTTGGTATGTGAAGTTGAATAAAACGTCATTATTTTAGCCTGCATTAGACATCCATTTAAGCTGATGTTTGTCAGCAATACAATGTTATACTAATAGCATCTACTGTAAATCTCCATGAGAGTAAATGTAATGGAATCATGCAGCTCCCCACCATCACCCTGAACAATACTTTACTTTCACACAAACTTTAAATTGTGCAGTAATAATAATAATAATGCTTTGATATCAGTTAGGTTTTGATAGATAGATGCAAAAGAACAAAATAAAATAAAACAAAACAAGTGACATACATTTTCTCAAATTATCACAAAACAAAGAAACATCACAAACAACTGCCATCAAATATGAGGTGAACTAATTTGAGCAGACGGTGTTCATAACAGCACTAAGTTACTGCTCATGCGATTCATCATCAGTAAATTGAATGAGGAGCAAGAATTTGCTATTCTGCTATTCATGACAATGTCATGTGTCTGCGCGCCTCCTGCCCTTGTGGAAACATATAATAGTTTTTCATCTGTTTGTTGCGTCACCCACGTTAGCACCTGGTTGAAATTGAAATTGAAAGTTCAAAGAGGATCTTGTAGACATTAATTTCATACTTATGTACTTAAGAACAAAAAACGTCATCCACAAAATAAACATGTCAAACTCTTGAATGAAGACCTTCAGCATGGTGCAAAGGCAAAGACCTTATGCCTTTTTGGTGACAGTTGTTCAATGTGGAAGGGTCATGGGGCAGAAAAAGCAGCAGGAGAGCTGATGAAGACTGGTCTTGAGGTGTCTCCAGCTGTCCATTGCAAAGGTCAATCTGGGTTCAAAGGGCTGTAAAGAAGAAAGGAGATGTGGGATGTCTGGCGGGAGTTTGTGTCTTTTTAGTGGCAATGTCACGTTCCTTGTTCTCTCACACAACAGCATGTCCAGACGTCTCTCTGGCCCCTGATATATTTATATGCCTGGAGTAACGTCAGCGCTGAGAGGGACACACACCTGAGCAAATATGAACTTCCTCAATGGAGAGCCTTTCATGTGGCAGGGCCAGACCCCTGGGTCAGTGCCCTTTAGCACCTTTGGTTCGGACAACACTAGCAGCCGAGTCAACAGCAGAGTAGAGAACTACGGACAGGTCAGACTGATGGACAGACATGGAGTCAGCAAGCCGTGTTCAGGGGTCAACAGATTTGTGCACACATTACAAGAGTGCATCTATTCATTGAGAGTTGGGAGAAAGTAAAACTGTCAACTCTTTAAAGAGGATAATGATTATATGGCATTTGTGTGACCATTTTGAACAAATGTTTTGCTGGCCACAATAGCGCATTTTAGAGGACAATACCCTCTGGCGTAATGACCGAGGGGTTGATCCAGGACCAGGTAGGGGATTATGTCTCTTCTGTGACTCTGTGTACCTCACTCCAAAGCCTTAAATATTGCATGTTAGCGTTGGGACGTTAGGATGACTGAAAGGATGAGATCGTGGATACAAGCGGCTGAGATGAGTTTCCTCCGCAGGGTGGCTGGGCGCACCCTTAAAGATAGGGTGAGGAGTTCGGTCATCCAGGAGGAGCTCAGGGTGGAGCCGCTGCTCCTCCACATCGAGAGGAACCAGCTGAGGTGGCTCGGGCATCTGATCCGGATGCCCCCTGGACGCCTCCCTGGGGAGGTGTTCCGGGCATGTCCTACCGGGAGGAGACCCCGGGGAAGACCCAGGACTCGCTGGAGAGATTATGTCTCCAGTCTGGCCTGGAAACGCCTCAGGATCCCCCGGGAAGAACTGGAGGAGGTTTGTGGGGATCGGGAAGTTGGGGCTTCCTTGCTCCGAATGCTGCCTCCGCGATCCGACCCCGGATAAGCGGCAGAAGAAGGTGAACGTGAAGGTGGGACATTGACTTTCGCTTCCTATGTTGACGCTGAAATCAGCCGTCTGTATTACATGTTGAACCATAGGTGTCAGTAGAATAAAAACATTTTCCTTTAGCATCGGTAACGGAGGGTGTGAAGCGTGAGGATTGCATGAATACAGATTCAACATAAATCATAAATCATCCAGGTATCAAACATAGAAATGTTTTTCATTGTGATTAATGACTAATATACCTTAGAATGAATTAGGCAAACCGCTGTGAGAGCGCCAAACCTGGCCTGCAGCGCTGATTTTAATGCTAGAACACTGCTCTTGCTCACTGCTGTCCATTGTGTTCAGCCTGGGCTGCAGTTTTAGGTATTGCTGACCGGAGCTGCAGAAAGGTTGGCAGAGGCCATGCGATCAATGAATCCGTCAAGACTTTCCTGTCTCCTGACAGAATTCCAGACTACCACAACATTTCATAATGTGTACCTTGACTCACTACCAGCCTCTCAGTTAAAATTCTTTTTGAAATACCTTCAGAAGTCTTGAGTTATTTTGGTCAGAGACAGATACACACTCCATAGAGTGTGATATATGCTATCAATATATGTTGTGACAGTGAGGATGAGTTGGAGGACAAGCAATAATAATAGCAATGCAATCAAATTGTGCAGGGAAAATGTGCAGGAAATGTAGTATTTAATGAGGAAATGATGTACTTTCTGTCACAAAAGTATCTTCACAGCTTAATTCCTTTTCAGGGATCAGGACGAGTTGACGGAAAAAAAAATATAAAGTCTTCCAAGAGGCAGCTAAGTGGTTTATCTCCTTTCATCTCGGCCCCACTAGATGAAGACTAATCCTGCCTTGTGTCTTCAGCATAGAGCTAGGGCCCCTCTTGAAGTACATTCAATAGAAAAGATTAGCTTCTCCAAAAAGTCACGAGATGGCATTTCTGAGCGGCCCTTGTGTTTCGGTGCTGAAGACGGCACGACTCTATCTGTGCCTTGTTTTTGCTTGTGGCGCTGACATGTGACCTCCACAGGCTGTCAGGTTTATTTTTGAAGCACGGCTGACGATAAGTATCCATCAATTGTCTTTTTCTCTGTTAAGCAGGTCTATTTGAAGCCTGGAAAATCACTGTGAAAGACTACGGGAGATATGTATTTGAGGGGTGCAGTCTTTTGAACAGAAAGAAGCGGATAAAAAACAACAAACCAACATCTGCAGGAGCATTGTCCTCCTGGTATTTACCACGATGTCCCCTCAGTCAGCTGAATAGGACAGTTTACTGCACAGAGTTGAGTGTGGGTGTGAAATGCAATTAAATGAGTCTAACGTTCCGTTTGATCTGCTTCATTTCATTTGGTCGTACTAATTTGGAAGAAAAATCCGATAAGAAAAAGCCATCATGTGTTTTCACATCAAAAGTGATGGATGACAATGTTGCTTCTATGTTTTTCCTCTTCATCTTCTCAGTCAGACTTCTAAGGGCAGCGGTGATTAGATCATCGTAGCTCGCTGCACAATGAGCTATTGTGGGGAGAAGCAGCCATAAATTAGACTCGTCAAAGACGTGGAGTTAAGCCAGGATCAAAGAATCCAATGAATACTTGCAAAGATGCTGAGAAAACTTGTTTGCTTTGTCTCAAAAATCGTGCCAAGAGCATTATTTTATGTCTATTTCTCTAAGCAGTGTTTGCTTCTTCATCATGGATGGATTGTCCATGGCACTGTCACGTCACGCCTGGACCAAACTCTTTAGTATTTTCAGACATGCAGACATTCCCTTCTGCTGCTTGCTCTTGGTGACAGTGGTGAGGGAAAACTCCCTGGGACATGAGAAACCTCAGAGCAGCAGCAGAGTCCTTCTTTTCTTGGAAATGGCTGTTGAGGTCGGTGGAGGGATCAGAAGGGTGGCATCCTATAACTGAACTGACCCGTACTATAGGTGTGAGTAATAGGTGCGTGCGTCACACATGGGGAGTCTGACCAAAAAAGAAGTGAGTTTATGGGGAAGCATTAACAAGACCACAGCTATGTCAAATATTTCCAAACCCACCATGTGAACCTGGAGGGCTGCAGGCTGCAAACAGACTGTTTTACAGGGCTGGACTGGTGATCGGGTACATTGGGTCACATATTTTGATATATCTTGATGAACTTGATTGACCGTTGGTCCGTTGGAATTAGTCCAGTGGAATTTGCCACTCAGCGGACGACCCGTCACGACAAAGAGAGCAGCCCATTGATTCGTTTTAAAAGTGACAACAGGTTGGCCCAATCACTGTTGCTGGGTGAAATGTGTAGTTGTGGTGAATTTCCTTAATATTAAGACAAAATGTTGAGACACAGCCAAAGGGAGGGACTGGGAAGATATGCGTGAGAAGATAAGGTCTACTGAGAGAAGCAGTGACATTGGCATCTGCTATGCTCTGGTTGCTCATGAGGGGGGCAGAAACCTCTAAAAATCACAGCGAGGCATTGAAGGAGGAACGGCAGACTGACGGAAAGGTATCAATCACATCATCTCATTTCTCATGTGCGACATGGAACTGGAACAAGTTTGTAAATTCAGATACTTGTGATATATATAACAATTCATACATTACACACCAACATTTTGTTATCTTTTGTCATGTGTTAATAAATATAAATAAATAAATGCAACCTAAATAATGACTTTGAAAACAAAATGTTTGTTTTCTAAAGCACCAGACAAAAGTGCAGGTCTAAATTCTGTGGAGCCCTCTGAACTGGAATTGTTGACTGAACAAACAAATTGCGTGAGTAAATATGTTTATCAAGGAGAATTTTGATGTCACTATGTGGCGCTGACAGGCCTCCTAAGCTACTTACCATCAAAGGTGCCAGTCACACTGCGTAACACGGTACCTGCCGTTGCTCCATTTTGGGTTGGACCCAGCATCCACTGGTGGACCTGTGTCTGTCAGCAGAAACACATTTGTGAGCATACGATGAGGTCCAAACCTGAAGAGCCAGCCGTCTTCTTTAAAAATGAATCAACGTGCCGGACTCTATCTGATGAAAGCACCATCTGTCAGACAAAATTAAGCCCTTCTATCATCCCGTTATTGAAAGCAGAAACTGATCTTTTTTCATTCATCTGATCCACCCCAAGGCCCCCACCCTGGTCTTCCATGCTTGCCGCTCAACTCACAAGCTTGACATTTTCAATGCTTCACAAGACACTGTGGGTTGTCTGTGGGCTGTAATAAAATGTTGTCTTGCTCTCTCATCATTTCTTTTTTTGTCTTTGTCTCTGATGAGATCTCATCATCATCTGTGTATCATCTTTCTATAAAGAGGCTAACACTGATGTGTAAAACATGATTTTGCCATGCAATAAAACACCAAAAACTCCTTTTGGAATGAATAAAAGTGAGAACTTTAATGGTATTATTATTATTAGTTCTTCCCCTGCCCATTGCGAGAGCTTATGATCACAGAGCTTTTTGCTACAGAGGTAAAATGAGCGCATGCTGTGTCCTCGGACAACTAGGACCTTCACAGCTGGCTGAGTGGTAACTTTCTTTTAGACAAGATTGCCTCTATTCTTGTCACGAACCCCCTCCGTCTGGTCATGTTGTTTTGGACCGTTACCTGCTCCCGTCTTTCTCTCCTCCTCTCTTCCAGGATTGGGGGTCTTCTTCCCACCATACAAGGTGTCACAGACACACACACACCTGAGAACAATTATGCAGTGATCCTCCGCGCTACTTGAACGCGGGCCAGAAGACAACTGGTGTCAGTTTGTTGCTTGTGCTCGCTCTGGTACAACCCTCTCTGCTCGAATTCATATCGTGGATGATTCCTCTCCTGACTGTGACCATTTTTTCCCCATGCGCTTTGAGTTAGTGAGCTTTTCCCGATCCATCGACTTAGTTTTCCGGTGCGTCTGTGCCAGTTCCTCTGTGGTTCCTCTCCCCTCAATCCTGGACTTACTCTGTGTCTTGCGCTCATTGACGCTCGTTTTGGTTTCTGAACTGTTTGATTTTATTTTCTGGACTCTGTTGAGATTTTGTACCGTCTTGTTTCTCCTGCCTCCTTCTGGTGTAGAAGTAGAGAGCAATTCTGTTCGTGTATAGCATTTTGTTCCTTGTTTACCTGTCTCCTTCTAGTTCAGAAGTTGAGTGTATTCGCTTATTAAATTTGTTGGACTTCAGTCCCTCAGTCTCAGTCTCCTCCCTGCTGCACTTGGATCTCCCGTCTGAAATTGTTACAATTCTTCCCACACTGGGGATTTTTAAGCTTCACTGTGAATTGCCAAACAACCAAGGTAAGACATGTTTAGATTTGGCTGTGAGTTGGTGTTACATCGTTGTTGCAACCAGCACTGAAAATACTTCCGTGAAAAACCCTTTGATATCTATTTTTCATTCATTGACATGTTTTTCTCAGTTGGCTGTGGATGGCTACTGACAAGAGCTGCACTGGTTGCGTTCCCAGATACCACATTCACAGATCTATAACCAGAGACATATTTTCCTACGATGGTTTCAGAAAAGTGGAGCTGCATCAGGTGTCCACCCGAATCCCTTGTGAGTGTCATCAAAATCCTGCTTAAGGGCTCATTTCCCCTTCTGACACCTGTTGAACAGACGCTGAACAGGCTAGTCCAGTGTGGACCCTGGAGGACACCACATTACAGGTTGTTGGTTATTGGTGTGCTTTTGCTGTCGTTGATGGAGACGCTTTGTCTCCTAGTTTCGGGATCTCTGTACAATGCTGGAAAATTATGCTGCAGAACTGTCAGTTTTGCTTGTTTTCCAAACACAGGAACCATCAACGTGCAGAGGGCAAAGAACAACTGCAAGCTCAGAAGTGCTACCATGATTCACATGAGTTTCTACATGATCACTCTTTTTATTTCCAACTGTCCTCCTTCCACACGAAACACTTAAAAGAATAATAAACTGATATCACTAATAAAGTTCTATTTTGAAGCATATATTCTGTTTTCCCATTCGAAAGCAAGCACGTACTCTTTTTTTTTTTTTCTGACCAGCTAATAAAAATAAATTCTTCAAGAACCCTGGATGAAAAGTTGACAGTTCCTATATAGAAATCCCCAGAAGGCTTCATTATGGAGCCTCCAGAGCGAATTCAAATTGCAATAATATGGCAGTACCTTGATTTCACGCTTACAAATGAATTACATATAGAAGAGGAAACAGGGCACGATTTATCAGCGATGTAACTGATCCTCATTTTCATCTACCTCTGTCTTATACAATAGAAAAATTGCACTTCAGGACAGGCATTTAAAATGTCACAGAAAGAATACATGACAGATCTGATACAGAAGTCTAAGTTGTTAGTCGAGTAAAAATGTACCAAAACCCTTGAATCACTGACACTTCATCGTATTCACAAGTAGAAGTACAGTTGCAGCTATGAGAATATTTACACTATTCTCATAAACCCCTTACAACACAGAGGTTGTCTGTAATAGTAAAACCCAGTTCTGGACAAAAGTAATTCACATTCACTTCCATCATTAAAGAAAGAAGCAGACGGCAATTTTGATGGTTGGATAATGAATTCACCAGATTCAGTAGTGGAGCAAGTGTTGAAGACATTTCAACATGAACGTCTGCTACTCGGCGTAAAATGAGTGGAACGTGATGATGAGGTCTTTTCTCTGTTTATGTAATGTATTTCTTTAGTGTGATGTTCACCCAGCCGAAACATATTTTATTCACCAATTCATTCATATATCTTTCAATTTTCTGTTCATACTTTATTTATCATACTTCATTTGCTTGCAAGACATTGTAATAATAGAATGAATGAATATGACAACAACAAAATATGTCAGAGAAAATAAGACAGTAAAAAATTACTGCTTTGTTTCAGTTGCTGGCATGATGTTAAAATAGAGAATATTATTCAATTCTGTTTTAATAATAAACGTCTTACTCTTGCCTTAACCTTCCATCAAGCTCCTTCTTCAGTCCACAGTGAGACCTAGTCGGAGAGCTAAGTGTCTTCTGGAAGGTGCTGCTCCTCTGCAGGCCTGAGCCCTCAGGCCTTTGTGAAGTATAGACAACAGTCAATAGGTAGTATTTGGTCTGGAGCCAGCACTATAATTTATTAGTGCTGTTAACGGCTTCACCAAAGATCAAATACAGAGCACAGTGATCAAAGTGGCGCCGCCTGTTTCGGAAAAATAAGCAGAGTTGAAATTAATTTGAGCTTTTGTTCCCTTCAGTCAGGTGCAGAGAGCCGTCAGGTATGTGAGGAGATGAGGGCACCTGGTCACTGTCCAGAGGTGACCTGTCAACATGGGAGTGTGTGTGTGAGTCCTCTTCTGTCATCACATCTGCTCCAGGGTGTTGGTCCTGAAAATTTGCTTGTTGTCGTTGCAGGGCCAGACAAGTGTTTTTGTTCTCCAGGCAGTAGAACCAGGCCGTTCAGTTTCGAAGACGGTTGAGTGGTGGCTATAGGATCATGAAGGCGATCCAAACACCATCTACTGAAGTGGATTTCAAAAAAGAAAACAGAAAATATGAGTTTTATAAGGTTTCCGGACACTGATGTATTTATTGTCTTTCTATTGGCAATTCTATTGGCATCTGTTGCTGAGATGTTTATGCTGAGGACACTCAATTCAGTCCAGTTCCTGTAAGCCCTGTTGTCCATTTTGACTTTGTGTAGCTGTAGAATGTAACAATGTGTCTGGCTGGGCTGTAGTGATTTTAGTGATTTTATTGTCTTCTGTAACTTCTGTTTTGGTGTTCCTTCTTCTCCTCATGTTTATGGCACACGGCTGGAGTCAATCATCTCATCTTCATCAAGAGCTCATAAGCACCTGGACTCTAGCAATGTGTGCCAGATTCGACGTTCGTTCCTTGGTAAATTGGCTCTCCTCATACGTCCTTGCTCGGTTCATTGTTTTATTTACTTCTTGATTATCCCTGGTGCCTGAGTTAGTGTTTTGTTCCTTCCTCTGTTTCAGTGTGTTTCAGAGTTTGTTCTGTCCTTTGTTATTGCTGTTCATTGTGTTTTGCTCCTCAGATTTACGTTTGTTTGATTCTCCAGGTTTGGTGACGCTTTCGTTTTCGACATTTTTACTTCACTTTGTTTCTCCTGGTTCGGTGACGCTTTCTGTTCTGGATTTATTGTTGTGTATCATTAAATATTGTACTTTCTCCACATATTGCCTCCTGTGAGTTCCTCATCACGGCACTTGGGTCCCGCTCCATTCGTTGATCATAACACATACATCTTAGATAATGCAACTACAGACCTGTTGAACTGCACCTATGTCAGGCACAGGATCCGCAACGAAATAAACACTGTAATTGGAAAAACAATAATCAGATTTCCTTCTTAGAACCCATAACACAAACAGAATTAAATACTGAATGGCTTTTGTTGCTTTTGTTTTCAACACAATTAAGTGTGAAATAGCCTGTTTATGGTAGAAAGAAATGTAGGCTTGTGTTTTTGAAATAAAAGCATGGAACCGCTGTTTAATGCAGTTATTTTGAAATCCTCAACCAGTTCCTCCAATTGAAGGATTGAAGTCACTTTCAATGTAATGAAAATGCTGGAGAACCATTGAGATGACTCTTGCCAGGCTCCTGCACATTTCATCTAGAGAATGGAGAAATAAACATTTCTCATCATTTCTGCCCTTTGTCACACTTTCACCGAGCGGTCCGAGCCGGCTTGGATTGGGTCAGGTCATGTCCCTCTTCTTCTCTTTTCTCCTCCTTTTGCGTCCCTACCAACTCTTTTGAGAGTGCAGCAACATGTGGGGCGACGGCCCATGTCCACGGAGCGCAGAGCAGCACGCAAGACTCCAGAACAATTGAAAAGTCTCTATTGTGCTCAGATTGTGAGCAAAGCAGCGCTTTTCAGTTTTGTCTTCCAAGTGACTCACAAGATATTGGAAGCTTGTATTTGTTAACAGATATATAAAATTTCTTGGTCCACACAAAGTCACACACACACACCTCATATTCCGTCTGCACAGGTGCACACACTCTGCTGAATGCAGAAAGAGATTGGTCCTGGTGATTGTCTGCTGTAATGGGGTGATTCCCAGAGGTGAGCTTGGAAATAGCCGGTAGTTTGGTATGCCTTCGTTTGAAAACCTGAAATTTGGAATTCTCCTGTTGCCAGACCTGACAGAAGCTTGGACATGGTTGGCATGCACCGTTTTGGAATGCTTGTGCAAGTATGGACGACTTGTAGAGAAGTCCACGGAAGCAGGATTGAAGGCAGCCCGGGAGGCCTCGGATCTTTTTCCACAGAACTCTACAGAAACAGAGAGAGCTCCACAACCTAATGTCTGCTGCGTATTAGCCCACTGAGTATGTTTAGGACAGAGTAGAATTAGACACTGGTGGGCGGTAATTACACGCCAGCTTCCCAACTCTGTTTTCTTCCTCGACACTCAATGTTAGTTTCCCTCTTTGAAGTGACGTAAGCATTAGCCTCCACCTCAGGGCAGCTCTACGGTTATCCCAGTTAATGTGAGCACACCAAGCTCTGCTTTTTCCAGTATCCAAAAGATTAGCTTATGGATTCAGGATCAAAATCAATTCTTTCTTTTCTTCTTATAAGGAAGGGTCTGTTCCTGAGAAAACAAGATTCAGTGAAGTTCAAAAGCAAATGCCACCCAGAACCTCCACATCTAATTTCCTTCTCTTTCCTCCAAGCTCTTCATGGGTGGCAGCCGGTCCAACACTAATCTCCCCTCCACCTCCTTTGTCCCGAACCTCCACTGTTGCAGGATGAATTCCAATGTTGACACAGGTACAGTGGCACAGTGCTGCTGTGTGTAACCAGCATCCCCTGGAGTTGGCTGCGAGTGCTCTCCTCCCACTCATCTATCACCGCAGCCCGTCGATCTGTGTGAATGCTAATTTGCCAAGATTTTCCTGCTGATGCTCAGAGAAAGAGTGCAGAACAGAAACCACACCAGCGTTGTGGCGCTCTGATAGTCCAATGTTCCTAATCACTTCATGCATGTGCACATGCTCTCCATTTGTGCCGCAGCACACCAACAGATTGTGCCGCATAAATTAGAGCATCTATTACCAGCTGCCCATTCTGGGGCTCTGATAAATGAAGAGATAAGACGGTGGGTGTGCACCAGGAGCCAAGCTAATTAGCAACGAATTAAGGATTCCCACGTGCAGGCGGGACGCGACGCTGCTGAGAGGTGTTCGAATCAGAGCGCTACCGCCGCAGCTCCTGCAGTCGGCAGCACGCATCGCCAAGCGGAAGATCAAAGGTTGCCATTGCTGCAAGCCCTGGCGGTGTCAGTGTGGAGGCACTCGCGTGGCAATAGCCGCGAAGTTCATGTACAGCTAATGGTCATGCTAACACCACAATGAAACTGCACAAATATAATGTACGAGTGGATGCAGCAGCATACACCCAATGACCGTCCATGTTCCCGTCAATACCACACATGCGCTCTTGTAATGGACCTCACTGACCAGCATGGCCCAAAATAATCTAGTGTCAGACATGGTACCACCTCTCTGGATGCATAAATGATCGATTGAGAAAGGAGATTCATGTGTCACACACATTTTTTTATTGCCTGACAGCATTGAATCTCATAAATCTGAAAGTCCTTTGAGCCAGATCTAGAGATTGTGATGTTGTATGCAAGAGCTCTAAATGAATCAATGAAATCAATGATTTGCTCCAATTCCTCTGTGTGTGCATCAGTTCTTGGAGATTTGAGTTTTTAAAATTTGAAAATGTTCATCATAATATATTTTGAATTTTGTTCTGGGCTACTGCCCCCTCTGTCTCCCGTACATTTCTCCTTCCTTGCGGGCGTGTGTTGACCTCTACTTTAGTTTCTGTTCTTATTTCTTGTTTTTACTTGTGTGTGTGCTGACCGCTGTGTGTTTTGAGGGTTTGTGACTTTTTGTAGTTTCCACAAGCAGCAAAAGTGTTGAGGCCTGTGTGTACTTGTGCATTTGTTTGTCTTGTGTTTTCTCTGTCTTTCAGATTTAATCCCTTGTTTCAGTTTGTGTTTCTCTCATGGTTTGGGGTTGTGCTTGGTTCTCCTTCTGTATGTCATGTGTGTATTTATTGTTTCATAGACTTGCCATCCGACTCTGACCGCCACCTGTTCATCACACGTGCTTGAGTTGCTCTCTCAACACAACACTTACAGTATTTGATTATTTACCACGACGAACAAGTTAGAAAACGAATAAATTGTGAAACGAGAAGCACACAGACTGCACATACTGTACCTCTGTCAATTCATTTGATTTCAATTTTAGTACAAGAAGCAAGTACCCTAACTGGGTCTCAAAACTTATGACCACTAGCAACGTTCACTTTCAATTTTAGGTTTTAGCAGTCAGTCCTAAAACAATGTAAAGCGGATTACTTTTTCTTCACAGTCACATAGAAATGTAATTATTTTGATTTGAATTGCTGTGTTTTTTTTTGTCTTTTTTTTTCCCATTCGATGCCTTGTTCCTTTTGAACGTTCCTAAATCCTGATCCTGACTTCAGAATCTATGGTCATGATCTGATCCTTGTCCTATTAGCCTGCCCAAGGAGACGTTCGGCAGTAGGGAGGTCCGGGTCTGGAGATTATAGAAAGATTATTGAAAAGGTTGCCGGCTATTAATACATATTCCTTAATTATGGGAGGAGATTTTCATTTATGCTTGAACCCACAGTGGAAGAGAGCGACTGTTTGGCCTGTGGGAATGCTGTCAAATTCAGGGTCATGTTCAAGATCCTTTTTTAGAACTGGGAATATCAGACACAGCCATTAACACAGATGATTTTCCGAATGAGTTTTGTATCATTTTGTTATTTTCTACCCAGTTAGCCCCTATTTTGTCAGCTGTTTTTGCAGATTCTTTTCAAGCAGGACATCTTCCAAACACACTGAATCAGGCATGCATCACACTTCAGCCAAAAAAGACAAATATAATGATATTTGCGCATCATATTGGCCTACTTCATTGTCAAATAACTATTGGAACATTTTTGCCAAGATATTGGCAGGGCATTTGGAAGAAGTCTTACCCAAAACTGTATCTCAGAATCAGACCAGCTTTGTCACACAGAGACATTTTTTGAATACCCTTTACTCCCCTCACCTTGGATGCCAAAAAGGCATTTGATAGAATATTGTGGAAATACCTTTTTGAAATAATGAAAAAATTTGGACATTTGGGAAATTAGTTTGTCTTGTTAGTCATTCTTATATTACATTCCCACAGCTACTGCTCTAACAAATAACAGAGATTTGAAACCGTGTCATTTATGTCGGGCCACTCGGCAGGGATGTCCTCTTAGCTCTCTGTTGTTTATCTGTCCCATTTAGCCACTGGTAAAAAATTGCCTCCACGATTGACGTCAGTTCTGTGAAGAATGTAATGGGTGCTTGACATACGAAAGAGCCAGTGGAGTCTTATGTGTTGTAAATATTACAGATTAACATTCAAATTTATGAGAACTCCATCTAAATAAAATGAAATTTACAATTTCGCATTTTATAAATACACATTTATTTACCTAAATATTGCAGTAGTCTTCACTGGTGATTGTTATGGTCCAAATGTTTGCCACAGCTTAGTAGTTGTAGGAGTAACAGTACAGTGGCAGAGATGGGAGCAGTAGTCAGGGACCACCATGGTCAGTGGATACTGTAGAGGGAGCAGCAACAACAAAAGAAAAAGCAGCAGTCACAGCTGCTGCGGTTTAACTAGCAGTATTCAGATAAAAAAGGTACTGTTACCACTACCACTGTTATTACTGTAAATTATCTTCTCTTTTTTTTTTGCAGTACCATGGGAGACGCTGCAACAACAGCAGTGGCTACTGGTAGAGTAGTAGTGTCTATTTGTTGGATGTGACAGAGCTCAACGATCCACATAACAGAGTGTATCTGTGGTAGATAACTGGCTTGTACTGAAGGAAAGAAAGAAGGTGTCTTCAGAGACGCACCATTTGTTTTCCTTGTTTTGTTTTTGTTTTCCAATTTTTGTCCTGTCTGCTTCTCTTACCATTTGCTCATGCAAATGAGAGCCGTCGCATTGATTTGGCCCGCGGTTGCATGTTTCCATGGCAACGGCATTAAAAAAAAAACTATAAAGTGCTTAACGCACCGCACTTTTATCCCAATGTCCCTCTGATCATCTGAGGAAATTAGCATACCAGGAAGCAGTGGAAGACAGAGGAAAAAATGTGCTTTTGGAAGGCCTGACTGGCTGCAAAAATGAACAGGGGGAGGTTGGCGGGGGCTAGTCATCAGGCGTTTCTAGATGCCTATCATGTTTTTTGGTCCCCTAGAGATGTCATGGTCCGACATCTGTGTTTCCTCTGCTTGTTCGAATGTGTCATCCTGCCGACTTTCAACTGCTGTAACATGTAAGCACAGTAACTCATCACGTGGTCACGTGGACAACATGGTGGACAATCACATTTCTTTAAATGTAACTGCTGAGAGGGGCCATCATGCTGAAAGAAAGACAATGATGATGACAATGACTACAAAACATGATGGGAAAAAAATTTGTAAAGCTTATGTTAAATACAACAAATCTCTCCAACCATTGAAGTATCTCAAGTTAAATGAGTGCTCTTTGGTATGTTCATTAAAATAAGTGGAACAGCAAGTGCTCATTTAACCTGAAGAAATGTTGCACTTAATTTTGACATTTGACATTGTATCTTTACCGTGGAAAAACGCTGAACTCCGTCAGCTTTTGGTTTTCAATGTAGAAATACCACTGTATCGTTACAAAAAAGAGTGCAACCAATGTTGTACTTCATTTTTATCAACCTATTCTCACTCCCATGGTGCAATATACTGATGTTGGGAGATGTTGGGAAAGTTTTGCGTTCCTACAATGACATAAAAGGCAGTGTAGATTGTTATGCAGAGGTGTTTCAATGGACTAAAAAGAGACAGAAGTCACCGTAACTAAAGCACACGGCTGTTTGATGGTCTTTAAATAACGATTTTACACTACTAAAGGTAGAATGAATCCCATAGCTTACCGTAACCTCAACCTCCGTCGCTGAATGTAGAATGAAGCTCATGATACTAATTCAATGGTAGCTAAAATGAATGGTTTCAGCCCAACTCCACACTCTTCACAGCTGAGCTGCAGGTTTCCCACTTTTGATGTGTTTGTGTTTGGCTGCGCAAGGGTTGTTTTTATGGACGAGAAAGATGTAGGATGGCGAGGTGGACACTGAGGCCAGCCACCAAAGGAGATTTGAAGGCTGACTTCAAATGCTGCATCAGCTCATTAATGCATGAAATGGTGACCTGGCCCCAGCATGCAACAACAACAACACATCAAAACCGCCTTCACTGCCCCCATCTTGACCGCCATCTCTCTGAGCCCCGGGAAGGCTGTGAATTCCATGCAATGCGTCCACGTATTTGTTTATTGTAGACGGAGGCTACGCATGGAGCCTGGACCATACAGCATGAGGTTGTCAGAATATTCATGTCAATATAGTTTGGTCGTCTTTCACCAGTCTGCTGGGTGAGTGACCCGGAGATTGAGGTATCTGAATCCTTACAGTGGTCAGATATCAATTTTGTTTCCCAATTTTGCATCCTGCATGAGGCGGTTAGCTACAGATGAAAAACGTTGTGCTTCAAACTGTCTCATTCACTGGATGGCTCTGCCTGAAAGCTACCCAGCTTGCAATTCCAAAACAAAGAGGCCTGTTTTTGATTTCTACACAGCGTGACCTTTTTTGATTGGGTGAGATTGGTTGGCATGGAAATCAATACTGTGCCGTGTATTTGATGCAGCCTTATCTCTTCTCCACACTGTCTGCAGGTGGAGACAAAAGAGGAGTGCGTGTTTGGCGGGGCGGCGTGTGTGCGCGCGCGCGCGTGTAATTATTTGGCTGTGTGGACCACAATAATGATTCGTCTTCATGGAAAACCTATTCATCTTTAAAACATTCACAAATGTAAATATTTAATGACTATATAAATAATAATCTGTTTACAAATGACAGACAAAACTGTTGGTTGATAATCACTGGTTTTTGCTTCATGAATTCTAAGAAGAAAAAAAAGTCATATATTGAAAGCGGAGATCCCGTGACATTCAATGAACCATGATGCTTGCGTGCTCAAACCTACACAAATTTGTTTGGCGGACACTGTGATTCCCAAATCTAGTGTACCATCAAGATAGACAAGAAGATGCTCTATCAAGGTATGGAATAAAGGTTCCAGCGAGTCTTAGCTGCTCACTTCAGCTGTACATCAACAGTTGCTTCTTAGTGAGCTCCTCCATAAAATACATCTGAAACCATTTAAATCAATAGCAGTCACAGTTTCCACACCGCATTATCGGCATTCCAGCGTGGCCTTTCCTTGACGCTTTTTAGTGAGCCTCTGCATGGGGAGAGCACAAAATAAAGTGGGCACACAGTAACAGAGATATGCAGCCCACTGCTAGTTTCCCTCAGGAACACTAAAGGAAAAAGACGGAGAAACACACAGAAGGGGAGGGGGTTTCTTTGCACCGGCTTCTCGGGTTAAAACCTTTTCCCCGGCCTCAGATAAAAACCTTTCTTCTTCTGTTTCTTCTTTGAATGCTTTGTCTCCCGGCTAGATCAGGGAGAAAGAGAGAAGAAAGAGGCGAGCGATACTTCTGGCGCACACATGGTGGCTGCTCATACCAGAGCAGAGATAGAGAACAATAGTTAGGACTGACCGAGTGGAGCTTGGTTAGCAGCGGTCTGCTGGACCCGCTGACAGCCTCATTACAGGCTGCTACTATATATACTGTATATACATAGATGGGGTGAGACGAAACAATATGAAACTGGTACAGAGATGATGATACAAAATACTCACAAAATGAAACAATGATTAAAAAAAAGAAATAAAATAAAGAAAATCACCAAAGACAACAGTTTGATGCTCTGCAAATGAAGTATGATTAAAAAAATAATAATCTACCAATCGCATTGATTATTTATTAATTCTTGAACTTAAATATCATAAAAACTCAAAGGCTCAAATGCAGACAGTAAAATGGACATTTATACACGTGGGATGCATTTTAAAACAATTTTCAGACCTACAGGGGTTGGACCAAATAATGGCAACACCTTAAAGCTAAAAAAGCTTTAAGACTTTTTTGTCCAACCCCTGTATAACCCAGGACTCATTTTGAGAACTGAAAACTAAGGTGCAGTTGGCATAACTGGCCAGCAGCGGCGGTTGTAGCCAAATGTTACTGCAGGGGCTAAGTGGGAGCTGGGGTTCACTCATGGCAGCAGATTAAGACCAACAACAAATGATACTCAAACCACAAAACCTTAATTTAACCAACATTTACTGTGAACCACAGAACAAAATAACATTAAAATCGTGCAGTAAAATGTCTCCAAACTCAGTCACGTGACTGATACCACCCTGATAATATATATGGTCAATTACGCCGACGATGGCTCGCCTGGCATTATTGTCCAATATCTGCTCATTTTTATGTTTCAACGGTGCATCTGTGTGTTCTTACACTCAAGATGAGTTTATTAATATCCAGTGTTGGGCAAGTTACTTTAAATTAGTAGCGTAGTTACAGTTACTCGTTCAAAAGTAACTTTGTTACTTCAAGTTACTCTACTTTCAAAGTAACAAGTTACTAGCAAAAGTAACTTTTTAAAAAACTGTATATTATAGCGGATTTCAAACATAATCATCTTGGAACAGTCACAGTCATTGGGCTGGGTCAGGAACCAGCAACATTGGGACAGAATGATCATTATTTGTGTGGCCTGCTAAACTAGATAGTCAGGTAATAAAAGTCCATCTATTGATCTATAAGCTCTAACCCACTTCAAGTGTAATAAGATTACAAAGTCGCCACTTAGTGACCTAAAGGAGGAATGGCAGGGGAACGAATGACAATATTGAAACTTTTGATGTCCATATTTATTGTGATCATTTAGTTTAGAAACTATACTTTTAGCAGTGCTCTTTTACAGAACACTCAGAAGTAGCAGGAACAAACACTAGTGCCAAACTGATGCTGAAGATCATCTCAACAGCAACACATCTATCGCAAATGGAAACACGAACTGCAGTGACAACTCCATTGCTGCGATAGGCATGTCTTCCACAACATACCTCGCTGCTAGTGTGTTCAACTGCTTCTGAGATAGAGGCTGTGCAACAGGCGCTCCCAAGTCAAGCTTCTGCTGCAGTGGCTTCTCTACTGTGGCGTCAGACCAGCGAACCTTAGCAGCGTCTGCTTTGGGCTCTTTTCCCACGAGCTTGGTCGCGTGCACTTTCTGAAGATGTTTCGCCAGATTGGAAATGCTCGTTTTGGACGTGTTATCGAGCCTAGCTTGCCGCCACTACAATGTTCCTGTGGTCTTTTACAGCTAAAATGGAAACAGAATGAGAAAATATCCACAATGGGAATCCGCAGCCATTATTGTTTTCACATGCCCGGCGCTGTGTCACATGACATGCGGGCTTCACGTCCACCACAGAAGCTTTTCATGCGTATTATGGCGCATGCTTTTTAAACTTTTTAAACAGTTGTGGATATGAAGTAATGAGTAATGAACATGGTTAAATCACAGTAATGATAAACGTGTTGGTGATTTTGTCGGAGGAACGTGTTATGGCACTCATATTACACAAGATAACGTAGTTCCTATTACACGTTACTTAATAACACTCAATAACACTTAATAACAGTCCCAACACTGTTAATATCAGTCACTCGCTTATTAACTGTATTTTTGTCAGTTTCAGAGTCAGTCCTCTTTTTGGCTGGACGAAAGAGACTGGAGGACGTTCATGCAGCTCAGCACGTACTGGCGGATCAGGTCATGCATGTGGAGTGAACTTTTCCAGACTCCGCTGTTATTGTGCTTGGTGACTACCCAGGAGCTTCCCAGGTACAAGCAGGTGGTGAAATGCCCCACCAGAGAGCACAGCGTGTTAGATCACTGCTACACATCGCTGCACAACAACTCGCCCTGCCTCGAGCAGCACTGGGACTCTCTGATCACTTGATGGTTCATCATGTTCCCAGTTACAAACAGAGATTGGAGCTTGCAAAGCCTGGTGAGTGGAGCATGAAGCTCTGGACCAGTGAAGCTGCAGCCTTGTATGGAGCCCACAGACTGCAAATGACAAACCTTGGTTCACAGCGAAACTGAGCCAGATCAGACGGAAGAAAGAGGCAGCTCGCAAGAGTTGGGACAGGAAGAACTACAAAGAGCTGAAGTTTCGGTTTCAGAGGGAGCTGAAGGATGATAAGGCCGTACTCTCAGATAAACTTAGGCAGCCGTTCTCTGCCAGTGACTGAGCTGCAGTGTGGAGATGGCTCAAGGTGGTCACAAACCACATTCAGAACGACTATTACTGTCGCTCCAGAAGTCCCACCTTCCACTTTACAGCAGAGGACTGTGATGTCTCTGAGGGGCTTTTCACACTGCAGATTCTGTCTCAGGTGAGTTCGTTTCGCCTCTTGCTGTGCAGCCTCATACCTGTGTGCCTCAGGCAATGTCCTTTTTTTCTCCTCAGCTGGGGACGCTCTGCGCACAATAGCTGGTTTGTGACCCACGACGAAGCACGTCTCAAGGAAGTCGTCATCACTCACGCGACATTAGGGTCTTGAGCCCGCACCTACGGCTTGACCACCTTATTTCTCAGTGACTTCTTAACACCAAGACTCATTGTCAACTCAATTATGAACTGATGAGGGGGACAAAAGGAAAAAAGGAGTCAAAAACGAGTGTTACGGTGAGAAATGAGACACAGCCTACATGCTTGACAGCCCCTGTAGGGCTCTGTGATGTGTCAGTGAGGAGGATGATCTCGACGCTGAAGACGATGACAAATAATCCTCAAGGATAAATCCAGAACATAGTCCACAACATTAATGCACGGCTAGAGATAGAATTTTCACTGGAGAAACATAAGACTAAAAAAAATGTCTAGTTAATTAGAGAATTGTGAATTAATCTCAATTAATCGCAGTTTAATGGTCGAAGAACATTTGCCACAAAAAGCGACATTTTTCAATTTGAATGAATTTTGTGTATTACTGAATCAAATGATGGACCCATACGTACATTTAAACAACAATAAACAATATTTTGCATCAGTTTGGCAATAGCACAGTAAATCACGATGGTGGCTATATTGAGGGTTTTTATATCACCTTATTTCAACTAAACCTCTTTTAATGTCTTGATGTAAGAATTTCAGTTTTATAAGAATTTCAAATACATTCAGAGTAGTGGAAACCCTGACCACTGTGTAGCGAAAAACATCCCTGAACAAAAGCAAACAGATGCTTTTGTTTGCTTTTGTTCTGGGATTCCTCCATGTTTGTTGTTGTTGTTATCATCCTAGCCGCCACGTGTCTTGTGCATCAGTGTGGTCAGTGGACCAGGAACTCCTGCACTTACAAAGGTTCCCTGTTGTCTGGAGAGCAAACTGTTCAATTAAATTTAATTAAAGTATATTAAAAAGATCAAATGTGATTAAAATATTTAATGTATTAATTATGATTAATTAATTCATCATAATTAACTCATTAATGTTCCTCCACTAATTTATTCATATATATATATATATATATATATATATATATATATATATATATATATATATATATATATATATATATATATATAGTGCCAAACTGACAACAACGATGTGTGGACTTAAATACCACACTGAGATTGGTAATGACATCACAGTCCTTTATTCAGAGAAATATAGTGTCAGATTTCAAATAATGTCTCTTTACTGGATTTCCTATTTCATGCTTATAGATGCAGCTTGTTTGTTGCAGTGACCTCATTGTATCTGACTTTCAGGATTCAATCATCGTGTTGAGGTCTTATTCCTGCACATGGACACTACATGGGGGCGAGGACTGGACCAGAGGTCATCCTTGCATGTGGAACAAATGTATTACCTCTAAAAGCCTTCAGCCAAGTTTAGGCCACCAGACGACTCCAGTTGTTGCCTCCCAGGAGCACAGGCAGCAAGGCATCAGTCCCGGTGGTCTTGACTCATCTCATCTTTCAGGAGAGGCAGGAACTATTCACAGGGATAAACAGATGCTGGGTAAAGGCAGATAATGGCTTCCTCCTGAGCTGGCGGTAAAGCTGCTCTCAATGTAATGAACGCTCACCTTTGGGCTGGAAGGATCTGCCTTTAACTAGCTTCCCAACATTTGTTAATTAGCAGAGACACGTTAATGATGCTAGAAGTTCTTTAAGGCACGATATACGTTGAGATTGTTAGATTTGCAGCTGGTTAAAGCTTGTGTGTTATAATCCAACAGTGTTAGAATCTCACCTATCTTGTCCATATATAGATATATATAATGTACCTTGTAGTTAGATCTGACATTGATAAGAAAGGAACACATCTTCTTTGTAGTGTTCTGGACTAAAGACCAGCCTCATTACAGCTTCTCACAGACCTCAACGATGGAGGAGATCTTGAGGGTTTTGGCTCGTTATGAGGGAAGTCTTTCTCTGACGTGTAGTCATATGATATACATGATATATTCGAGGCAAGTTGTCTTGTCGCGTCAGGAGGGCATCGCATTTCATCTTGGTACCCTTGACCTTCGTTGTCAGGCTCACAGTGGGAGGCGGTTGTTGTCAGTTTTGTTCTCGTCTCTTGTTTATAGATGTGGCTAATGTATGCACGGATCAACACACATGGCTCTTGAAGTAAAAGCCTTGCAGCGATGATGATGGCTGTTTGCAGTCTCACAGGATGGATGAAACATTTCTGTTTTGATGGCGATGAATAAATCATGTTCATTCTGAAACCTATGTATTATTTCTGGATGTGTCTGCTTTCTCCTGGACTCTGGCATGAAGAACTTTGATCAGGCTTTGGTTTGAGGATAATACCATCTGCATGAGCTCACTCTTTCTTGCTCTATAAACGCGGCCTGGTTGGTGTTCAACTTCCTCTCTGTGATAAGCAACCTCTGACCTTGTAATATCATTTAGTTTTTGAACATCACAGCTCACTACCTGCATTAGTATGGTGTATGTAAAAATGTAGTTTTCAAAACGAGCCTACCCAAAATGTTTCATTTTACCTGATCCATTTGTCCACAAATTTCTATCACAGTAATAGACACATCACACTGCATAAATACCTTCACAACTATGCAGACAGACTTCTTATACTGTTTATTTTCCTCGAGAAGAAGAAACATGCTTGAGACTGAGAGGAAGGTGGATGTGTATTGGCCTTCTACACCTGCATTATGCAAGCGGTTCACAGTGGACACAGACCCACAACAGACACGTGACATTCATCATCTGTCAAGGAGCACTTCCAAAAACCCGTCCTGGATCTGAACGTTGATGTCCATCAGAGTCTGTGAATCTGTCTCCCTGAAGTAGAAACCACCACACCAGTACACACCTTTCAGAATGCATGAAACTGAACTTTGTGGTGCCAACAACAACAAGGAGGACAAATATATGAACTGAAGGTGGAAGAGAACATCACACAGTACTCCTTAAATCAGCAGCTCATTCGGTGTGACATTCAAGTTTATACAGTACTGTTGCAACAAAAAAACAAGATGACACAGAAGTCAACTTTTGTTTTAATCACCAAACGGGCTTCTTCAAGAATTATGATTAATATTGAAAATAACAATTGTGTTTTCTACATTGACTTGTGTTCATTCCTGGCTGCTTTCTGCTCATGAGTGGGAACTGTGACGGAGCAGATCACCTGTATCAGGTGAGAGTCAGCGAGGTGATGACACTCTCATGTCAGCGCCACATCTGGTTGTGAAACTTGGGATGCTACACATGAGGAGGATTCAGCACTGCGTTGAGTCTGTTGGCTCAAGCTCGCCTGGACATGGTATTCTGTGACGCCAGATCAGATCTGCTGTACAGGGTCAGCTTTATGAATTTTCCCCCGCTCAGGTTGATGCGGCATGTCAGGCAGCAGAAACTCTGGGTCGTGACGGTGGCACCTGACAGTCCAGGCACAAGGTGGTTTCCGGACCTGGACGTCCTCAAGTTTTGGGCGTTGAAAGGTTAAAGTCGCTTGACTTCGTCTTCTCTTCTGGACGGTCTGTGTAATACCCCTGTTTGATCCTTTGGCGGAGTATTCACTGGGGGATCTGACTCTTATGACAGTCTTGCTTTTGCCCTTGGCTACGGTGAAGTGGGTGAGTAACATGACGACTTTGTCAGTCAATCCCAGGTGTATGTCTTTTGGGGGTGAAGGGCACTGGGTGACATTCTACGTGGAGAGTTGAACATAGGTTATCAAAACAAGTTGTTTAAGATTAAACAAAATCAGATTAACCTGGACAGTTTTTCCGATCTTTTCTCTGACTCCGTATTCTGGAGCTTCTTTTCTTGACACTGCTGCATGATGAATTCCAGCTACTACTAAGCTAGTCCTGGTTAAGCTGTCCAAAAATCAAACCTGAAATCTAAATGGCAGATGTAGAAACGTCAGTAGAAGGAGAACAGCAACTTGAGGAGATTGAACTGTTTCCTTCCCTCAGCAGAGATGGATATGCAGCCGTATAGCTGGCAGCTGACGGCATTAAAAAAAAAAAAGAAGTCTTTTCCTCTCAATGTAGAGTGACAACTTTGACTTGAACTGTGAGAAGAGACACTAAGGCGTCAGGCCGGAACGGAGGAGAACGTTGTTGACTGGTGACATTGACTGATGTTTGTGTGTCATTGCAGATGTGCAGTGTTTGCAAAGCATTCAAGAATCCTGGCTGTGATGGTTTTCACTCGTCTGCTATTTGTTTATGTTTGAGGGAAAAGAATCAGCTTTATTGGGACATCCTGACACATAGAGGCCATCACTTATGGTGACGCTGTTCTTTACACAGATGAAAAAAATTAAATATACAAAACTGAAGGGCAGTGCTGCCGTTCAGTCCTGCTGTACATGCTGGGATGGCTCAAGGGATGAACGTGGATCAACATGGTGATCACCAAGAGCCAGGTTTTCAGCATCAGAATCTCCAGGAGCAGATGGTCAAGCTATAGAGAAAGTTGCTTGTTGGAGATGTTTTGAAAATCAATGGTTATTTGGCACTGCATCAGTGACAAAGGACAAAATATTATGTAAGCTTTTAAAATGATTATGGTCGCACAGGAGGCAAGTCTGATTGATGGAGGGTTTCTTCATAAGAGGTTTATTCATTTGTGACCCATCATTCACATCTCTATCACCACATCATCTGAAGCAACAATTGCACTGCCAACGTCAATCGTTGTGAAATGAAATGAAAATCTCTTTGTGTTCAAAACACAAGCTAATACATATGCACAACCATATTCACAGAAATAAAGGATTCAGGAATCAGATTCATGTGCGTGCAGCTGAGGTTTATCACAAGTGTGTGTGTGCATGTATGAGGTCATTGAAAATGTTCAGATCAAGTCTGAGGTTCTCAAGCTTGGATAGCCAAGTCCAGACAGTCAGGTGTTATGACACCTTCAGTCAACGTCATGCAGCAGTATTTTTGGTTTACGGAGGAGTTTATTTGCAGCTGTTCACCCAGCAGGTAGAACGCTCCTGGTGATCAGAGTTGGAGCTGATGGACAGCACCAGGTGGTGAAGACATTTCTGCTGCTACAGCCACACTTGACTGGTCAATTGGAGGTGTTTGATGGCCATTGGTGAAAGAAAAGCTCAGTTATTAAACATGGCTCAAGGCCTCCTGGCAGAGTCAGGCACAACAGCACTTCTGGTACAGCACAAATCAGAAAATCCAGGCCCAGATGGTGCTGTGAATAGTTTTGCAGACAGCTATTTTGGATATCACAAAAATCGTCTTATGGGAGAGGAGTGAAAAGGTTTTAGGAACAAACAACAGAGCTGTATTCAGTCAGATGTGTTTCATTTCCTGCTGTTTCTATCACGCTCTTTCAGACATTGAGCTGAGTTCTGCGATGACTGGGAATCTAAACCATCCCACCTTCCACACTCTGCTTAATTACAACCCCATGCAGGAATGTGCTCTCTCACCCCAGTGCTTTGCTTTCTGCCTTTTGAAATGGCAGACGAAGGAAGCAGTGCTGAAAGACTTTCAGTGAAGCATGTGAATGGCAGCCCCAAACACTATCTCACACTTCACAAATCAATTCCTGATTATCTACACTGATCTGTTGTGACATTTCTGAGCAGATAGCAACTTGGAAAAAATGGAACAATCAGTATTTTATTCTGGAGACCTCTGAAGTTCTATGTCCCCATCTAACACATTTTTAAGACCAGATGAACATACCTTGATTTTTGCAGGGCAAGTGGCGTTGCATGTCTCATGAAATGCCTTTTATTCCAACCATTCTTTTCTCTGCGGACGTTTGCACTTCATAGTGTGTCGAATATCTGGGAAGTCATTAGTATGTGTCCCTGTTGCCAGTCTCGTTGCCCCCTCCTGGTGTTGCCTGGCTAGAGTCTTCCCAACCTCCCCTAAGCACAATCTCCTGTCCTTCGCTGGCTTCCTCTGTTTCCTTTTTCCTCAACATGCACTTTGAACCCCCCGCAGTCTCGCTCCAAGCTTTGATAGAAACTTCCCCTTCCCCTTGCTCAAGGTGACAGGCTGTTCGTGGATGCTGGAGATGACCAAAACAAGGACTGACATGCAAACCATCGTGACAACTGTCACGCACTTCACTTATTTTATTTTATGTGGGAGGTAAAAGTCCAATGACTCAGCAGAGTGAGCAGAGCATCCAGTGGTCCTCAACACGACTGGCTTTGGGACCCAACATTTCCCCTAAATAACAACAGTAACATTTTCAACATATATATATATATATATAAATCAAAGCTGATGAGGTAGCTAAGGGTCACTCAACTAAAAAGATCGCTGGACCCCATGCCTTCCTGGATTTACAAAATATACATAAAGGCAACAATATAGTACGGAGCTGTGGAAGTGACTTGCATGTGTTTATTTTTTTGGGATGTGACATGCATGACTATTTTTATTTTTTTGAATTTTTATCTCAAGATTATTTTTATCTCAAGATACCTTGGTAAATGTCAGCGCATGCGTAGCTGCCTCTCTGGCAAAGCATTTTGTGTACGTCCTCCTGTAACCACTATGTCTCCTATGGCTTCGTAACTGTTCGTCAACGTTGTCAATCACTGTCTGCAAGTCAGAATGTAGAATAAGTCGCTGCGCTTTAAATAAAAAAAAAAATAATATCATTTGTGGCTAACCTTCATAGACTCTCCTTGTGAGTAATACCTAAATGAACAAAAAAGCCGAGCAACCACTCTCGGTCCATGGCGCTTGTCCTCCCACAACTGACTGACTGTATATAGAGATTTATTCACAAAATCCGGTCATGACATACGGAAATAAAAATTATAGTGAATTAAATAGAAGTTATTTTTATCACGAGTTATCTTGAGATAAACAAATAAATAAAGTCATGTATGTCACTTCCGTAATATTGTTAGATTATAGAGAATAAGCAAAGTGTAATTCTTTAGTTTAAAGTCGACTTCAGGAGGAAACAGTGACAAAGCTACAGACAATATATTCATATTTAATCATGTTAATATTTCAAACTGAAAAAAGTTTAAGTTAATGGGTTATAATTTTGATCCTCTTGGACCTGATTTGCTTAAAAAAATTCCTATTAAGCTTTTTACAAATCAGTTCTGACTATTTTTGTTGAATGTATTTAAAGAATATCCGTTGCCCTTGGTATGCTCTTGGATATTTTTGTTATACAGCGATCATAAAACAGCATAATCCTATGACTCTTTTGTAAACTGATTATCTAAATGGTGGATATTTGCACATGATGAGGTTTATTCAATCTTTATAAAAAAAAACATTTGATACCATTTTATTTTCCAAGTGAGTCCTCACCTATACCAATACAACTGGTAACTTTGATACATTAAATGTCAATTAGCACAACGGCAGAACAGACATTTCTTCCATGTCTGAAAAAGGCAGTAAAGTCACTCTGCAATGGAGAGTTCAAGTCCAACATAAGACACAAACAACTCCCTGATATCAATATTCAAAGGTGCATGTTCTATTTTTGCTACTCAGCTAGCGGCAGTGTGCGTAAAATAGCTGGTTTGTCATCCACAAAGAAATGCATCTCAAGGCAAGTCAAGTCGCTGTCCCGACTCTGTCTGGATGCTTCGCACCTGGACAACACAAGGAGGCTCCATCTCAAACATCTTTCTCATGATGATTTCAAAATAAATATGTGGTGTCTCAAGTGATTGTTTTCATCAACATCAAAAAGAAAATAGTGGAAACAGATGACAGCACTGAACTGAAGTATAATGAAGAAAAAAACAATAACAATGACTCAATATCACTGAACCGGATTTTATCTGACAACAACAAGTCCGACAATGTTTAAGTCATCCAAATGAAAATCAGCCAAAACATTCAAACATTCGTGATTAAAGTACATCCGCCAATCAATTAATGGAGATGTTTATCAAATTAAAAGCCACAGCTCACTCGACACCTCGAGCACCTGAATGCATGAATGAGTACCAGACTGCTCTACTATTCAATGGCTGCTCTCGCCATCACACTCGCGCTGGTGGAAGTGCCTCAGTATTATGTGCCAATGCGGAAGTTTGGGGCTAAAGCCTGGTGCATTTGTGTTCACATCAGATTTGACTTTGTCCCTAGACAGAATCTCCTGCATGAAAGCAACCTTTTTTTCAGCAACCCGGTACTATATACATTGTGTGACTGCCAGCAGGAGCAGTTTCAAAATAATAAATCATTCATTTTTATTCGAAGGGAAAATTGAAATGAAGCCAGTATACCTGGTATCTGCACTCGCCCGTGACTACAAAAAACATTTTTATGAATTCCAACTCACTCTAAACAAGTGTTTCACATGCAGCGTGACCATACACTATATTACCAGAAGTATTTGCTCATCCATCCAAATGATCAGAATCAGGTGTCCTGATCACTTGGCCTGGTCACAGGTGTATAAGATCAAGTTCCTTAGAACTGCAGACTGTTCTGACAAACATCTGTGAAAGAAGCTCTCAGGAGCTCAATGAATTCCAATGTGGAACTGTCATAGGATGCTACCTGTGCAACAAATCCAGTCATGAAATTTCCTCACTCTTAAATATTCCACAGTCAATTGTCAGCTTTATTATAAGAAAATGGAAGAGTTTGGGAACAACAGCAACTCAGCCACGAAGAGGTCAGCTGCAGGGGTTGGACAAAATAATGGAAACACCTTCTTTTAGCTTTAAGCTAACAGACAGACAGACAGGGGCCAGCGGATGCTGAGGCCAATAGTGCAAAGAGGTTGCAGACTTTCAGCACAGTCAACAGAGCTCCAAACTTCGTGTGGCCTTCAGATTAGCCCACGCACGCAGAGAGCTTCATGGAATGAGTTTCCATGGCTGAGCAACTGCATCCAAGCCATACAGCACGTCACCAAGTGCAATGCAAAGCACTGGATGCAGTGGTGTAAAGCACCTGCCACTGGACTATAGAGCAGTGGAGACGCCTTCTCTGGAGTGATGAATCATGCTTTTCCATCTGGCAATCTGGACGAGTCTGGGTTTGGAGGTTGCCAGGAGAACGGTACGGTTCCGACTGCATTGTGCCAAAGTGAAATTTGAAAACATTTTGGACAATTCCATGCTCCCAGCCTTGTGGAAACAGTTTGGAGACGGACCCGTCCTCTTCCAACATGACTGTGCACCAGTGTACAAAACAAGGTCCATAAAGACATGGATGTCTGGTGAACTTGACTGGCCTGCACAGAGTCTGGACCTGAACCTGATAGAACACCTTTGGGATGAATACGAGCGGAGACTGAGAGCCAGGCCTTCTCCACCAACATCAGTGTGTGACCTGAATGGTCCGAAATTCCTATTAACACACTCCTCAACCTTGTGGACAGCTTCCCAGAAGAGTGGAAGCTGACATAGCTGCAAAAGGCAAACCAACATCATATTGAACCATATGGGTTAGGAATGGGATGGTACTTAATTCATATGAGAATCAAGGCAGGTGAGCAAATACTTTTGGTCATATAGTATAGCAGGTCATGGATGCACATGTTCTCACGCTGCAGGATCTGTTGAGGCGTGATCTGGTACCTTCTTTCTAATTATTGCATTTTAGAATTTGTTCCTTGCAGGGTTCATCATCATGCATGAAGTCATACTTGTGAGGCGCGATGTTACGTGAACATAACGTAACATAACTCAAAATCTCAGTGGTCCACTATAGCCTTCCTTCCCACTGTCACATGAGAGAAGAAGTGACACCACAGGTTTTCTCTGCTCAGTGTATGTGTTTGTGTGTCCTAAAATGATTTAGACAATATAACTTAAACAATCCCGTAGGTAATATCTGTCCATTCTCAGCACCATTCAAATCTGCTCTAGCTCTTGTGTCTCTGGAAAAAAGACGCAATCAAAGGAAAAAAAAATCAATCTGTCCTCAAGCATTGAAGAAAAAGTCGATAACTTCCAGAGGATCTATATTTAGTGCAGAATGCTAGATCCTCTACAATTGCTGTCAGACAGATCAATGTTTCCACATTTGCTCCTTCATCATCATTTATTTAAAAAACATGCTTTTTGAAACCATTGTTCTTACCACTGATTCTTCTCCTGAAGGAAGCCATGCAAAGCCAGGTTTACATCAGGATCATGGTTTGGAGAGGGTGTTGTGGTGGTATCCAAATACTGGCAGTTTGATCAACCAGAAACACTAGAAATGTCGATTACTGTTTAAGCCCATCTGGGGCAAGATGAGTCACAACATTGCTGATATGTGGACAACTTCCGGTGTGGGTGTCTGAGTGGAGGGTTGGAGTAGAAAATGACATTTTGACATATTGTCTGTGAATGAAAGTATGGGGATGGGCGAAGCCTCAAAGTCGAGCCAGGTCAGGCCCTTCCTGCTTTAATTTTTTTTTTATTGATTTCCAACTCATGGCAACCAAAAGTAATAGCTGGCATTTTGATATTGTCTGTCTTAAACATTTTAGCTGACCTTTTTTCTTCCCTTTTCTTCATTTCAAGACCCACTTCACTGCACACGCCCTAGTGCTTGGCATGGTGGGGCTATTTTTTATGTGTTGCAGGTAATATGGGGGTGTATTCATTATATCCGCAACATTCCATCCTAGCCAAATCTCTCTTACTATCATTTTATCTTGATTGAAAATCTTAACTCATTTCACTGTGTGATTGAAATATATATAAATGTTGCTGGGAGCCACACGTTGCTTAAATAGCTTCTTTTGATGAGGAACCTTTTATTTAAATTCCTTTTACATCGATTCTAATTGAGAGTTGAACCCATCGCACATGTAGCTGGGCGCACAGGAGAGACTGTCTGCCGGCAGCAGCTGGATCAGGATTTTTGCCTTAAAACCTATTTTCTCTGTATAAATATATACTTGAAATATCCTGGTCTACTCTGCATCCCAAGAGCTCCATCTTTACCTCATGGTTGGTTGCAACCCATCCTCACTTCCATACAATGATAAAATGATGTTGAGAAAGTTGACATTTCGTTCCATGCTGATGCAGAAGGCAGCCTGTAAGTAAGTAAGTGTAATAACAATTAAAATCGTATCGATCTGGCATCATTCAGAGAGCTATACAGATGAATGTGGACTTAAACAAGAACTTTCTTAGAATGAGCACACAGTTTATCCACACGCACATGTATAAATTATAAATGCATGGGCAAATTTTGGATGTGGTCGCTGGGGCCAAATTGGATCTTAGAACAGAATAGTGAGCCAAAAGCATACTGCCAAAGTAGTCAAGAAACTGCTGTCTCAAAGTGGCTTGACCAAAGCTCTGACCTCAGGCTCATTGTAAATTTGTGAAGGGAACTTAAGGTGAAGATCATTGAAAGGAAACCAACCAATTTGAAAGACTTGGAGTAAATTTGAAAGTGGGAGTAAGACAATCTCATTTTGTTTCCTTCATTATCATCGTTTTTCCTGCATTGGCGGGTTCAAATTATGATTTCAGCAGTCGGTGGATATTGCAGACTTGTCCCTCACTAAAAGCCATAGTCAAAGTACACCCTAGTAGTTGACATTAAAAAAAAAAATCAAAAGTTTCCGAAATGGAGTCATTGCAGATGTATTTGTTTCTTGTTCCACAACGTTGATGGTATTTACTGTACAGGCCCAAAGTTTGGACTTCTGCTCATGGCAAGAATGCCAAGAGTGAGCAAAGAGTAATCAAAGCAAAGGGTGGCTGTTTTCAAGAATCCAAAAATTCATAATTTCATAATTCTATTCAGGCTCATTCATAGTTTTGATGCCTTCAGTGAGCACCTACAATGAAGATGCTCAATGCATCTAGAATAGTTAGAAATATGTTTCCAACTGTAGGGTATGTTACAGAACACATGCTGGACTGTTTCAGCAGAAGACCAGCACTTTGAGTGAACGACTGAGTATACGCAGAACTTAAGCACATCAATATTCGTATCTATAGTCTCAATAGGCTCAAAACCGAATGCAATCAGAGTGGCAACTACTACAAACCAACAACATACCCTCTGTGTTGTGACTTCAGTCATACAGATTGTAATTTAGCGCACCAAGACATGCTCCAATAACGTGTTTGTTGACATTTGAAGTGGCAAAATAATCAACAGAAGTCCCCCATTGGACAGTCTGAAAATAATTTTGCATAATTAGTGGAATTTCTACTCCACACTGGACATGTTTTGGCAGCACAATGGCTGTGGGATAACCTTCGCGATAATAGGATGAAGAGTTCGACTGCAATGTCGTGATGACTTTATGGCAGACCTGTAGCCCTGGATGAATTCAAATGAACTGAGTATGATTTTATTCCTTCTGCTATCTAACTGTTAGGCTGCACAAATGAAGGACAAATTGTATTGTTACTTGTGACACTTGTATGTGGTAGTTGCTGGAGCAGGGTTTCCATTTACAAGCACCTGGCATCAGACCAGCAGAATGCACATTTGACCACAGAAATGAAGCTGGTTACTGTCTGTCCTTTATCTTTAAGTGCATCTGAGTCCCTGCTAATAGCATGTCTCCATTTCCTCATCTCAACTGAGCACAGAGTCCTCCACAGACCTCCTCTCTAAACACTCTGCCCATCTGGCGACTTTTAAGTCAATGTCGGACTGTCCACAATCATTGTGTCAGAATCGCATCCTGTCACCAACACTTGTTCTGAGGCAGAGCAGAGCAGGAGACTGAGGCCAAGCAAAGTCCAGTATGCCTGCCAACCTCCTTCATGTTACATGAGGAAATGAGTTAGTGTCAGGACTACTTTGGACTTGCTTTGAAGTCTTACTCCCCGCCTGCCTCCAGGGGGATAGAAAGTTGTGGTTGAGGGCGGTGTGTGTTGTGAATGAATGTGGGAAAGTCTGCCGAAGTGACTTGCTAACCCAAAAGACACTGGTCTAGTGCTTGGGTGGCCAAGCATCATCACAACATTTCTGTTGCTCATTGCCACTATCTGTGTGTACACTTTAGGATGGAAGAGCTCAGACAGTTGTTGCCAACAGCACCCAACAGACATATCGTTATAATTGTATTGTACAAATTCATAGATCAATAGTCTGCAGAGGGTCTGTCAATACCAGCCTTCAGCAAACAAAGCCTCCTCGGAAGAGTAGGGGAGGGGAGCTGATCTTAGGCGGATCAAACAATGATTTTTATTCACTTACAGGCAAACACAAATAAGCACACACATGGGAATCCCTGAAAATTGCTTTGCTTCCTGAAGAGCAGTTGATGGATTGTAAATGGGGCCCCAAGGGTCATCCATGACCCCCAGTACAATTATTTTTGGTAAGTAAGTGGTTCACTGGATGGTGAGTTATGGGAGTTATACTGTATAAGCTTTACAATTTATTTTGGCCTACGTACGGTCCTCAGTAGTTGGGGAAAAATAGACTTGTGTTCACACTGAAGCCACTCGTGCACATGCACTGTGAAGCTGCCTGGAGTAAGAGAGACTAGACCGTGCTAGTTCACGCTTCACCCCCTGTTGGGGGACAGCCAGATGGGCATCCCGCAGTGCAGTGGGAGCGTCTTTGCCAGTGCCAGACATCTTCACTGTCGCTGCCCTAGCAGGGGGCGGTAATCACATCAGGCTTCGCTGACAAGAGCCATTGAATTCAGCTGCGGTCCCCTTAAGAGTGGCATCCAGCACGACTTGCTGTTGACGATACAATGAGGATTGTGTTTTTGTTTTGTTCACACTCCATGATGTTGCGTTTTCTTTCTCTCTTTTTTTTTTATTATTGGAATGAAGGGTGTGTTAAACATTTTGCTGGTGACACTTTGTGTTTTCATATAATTCATTCACCATGCTTGAGGTGTTGTGTCCCGCAAATGATGATAGCATGTTATTTTTTTTAAACCACTGCAATTGTTACTTTTTTGCTATCATTTACAAGTTCCTTTGAATAATACATGAAACATGACCAACCCAGTGAGGCATTATTTATGAGTCGAGCCCTCAACTGGCTCACTGGCCAATATAACACATTTCCCAGTGTTCGAGCGGGAAATTATATTTTTTTCCCTCAAATCCATCAAAACAGAGGAAAACACAACTAGATTCTTTCATGTAGCTTTGTAGCACTATGGTGCTTCTTTGCTACCCGGGGTGCCTGGTTTCCAGCAGCTATGCCACATTCATCACCTGCCTTCAATAGCCCCCATGAGATGCCGCTGGCTGGAGAACCAGGTAGGGAGCCGGGTGTTGCACAATGTTTGGAGGATTAGCAATCAAAGGCTTGAGCCCTCTGTCACAGACTTCCTTTCACTCCAAGTAAGAGAGGAGAACTCCAGCAGCGGCCAAGGTCATCATCTCAAGCTCGGCAGGAGGTAGCTGGGAAAGGACCCTGGGAACGGGGCGCTTGCACTGTGCTAATCGTGAGCTAGCAGGATAGCAACACAGCAGGCAGCCGTCTCCTCTGACATTCTTCGGTCTGTGTCGTAGACGAAAACAAGCTGACGGCTTTTACTTTTTTTCCCTCTCTCTTTGTATAAAGTTGCTGTGATCCACCTTCGTTCTGAGTAACAGTGCGTGCTGGATTAGCTAACAAGTATTTTCGGCGCTGGGAGGGTCATGACTGAAGATGGGCAGGCGCCTTGACAAAGACCCTTTCAAGTGCTGTCCATCTTTCTTATTGCGATTACCACCACTTGACCAACTACTGTTCTTTGGTAATATTTCTGTGCTGGATCATGTCAGGGAATCATCGTCAAGTCAAACTTTTGGCAACTGCAGCAAGTATGTTTGCCGTCGCCACCCTCTCTAAGCTGATTTGGCATCCTGTGGTGCGAGACAAACCAGCATGGGACAGATGGAAGAAAACTCAAAACCGTACTCAAACATCTCCGACTCGACCGATTAGCATTTCCTACGAGGACTGAAAGGGGGGACCGAACTGGTGAGGCAACGATGACGTCAAATGATTGTCGAAGGCGAGGAAGCATCCGTGCCCGGTCACCCCGCCCTCCCGCAAATACACCCCTGTTGGGATATTGGCAAGTTGTCATGACGACAGGGATGTTCTGCTGATCAAGTCTCGCTGAGAACTGTCCAATCAGATCGTGGAGCTACAACCGCAGCGTGAACAGGCAAGGACGCACCTTTTCCTACTGCACAATGCCGAGAAAGGACAGGCGAAACCCAGGACCACCAACGGGAAATTGGCAATCTCCGGGAGGCTGTCAATGGGCCGCCATGGTTTGACAATACTCAAACAGCGGGGGTCGTGGATACAGGGGCTGCCAGGTAGGGGGTCGCCATCACGATGCTTGTGAAGCCGCGATGCTTAGCATTTATCAATACAATGTGCAAATATATTATTTATGTTTCCGATGTAAGTGCGGTGTATCTTACCTTGCTGCTGTAGTGGCTAACGTGGTGATAGCCGGTCATTCGGACCGCTCAGGGTCTCCATTTAAAAGGCAAAATAACTCCTGCAGGTGGTTTATACAAAAGTGCAACAGTCGCTGGAAGTGCAATGCGCAAACAGGGACTTTCAAAGAGGAAGAGTGGCGTGTTGTATTAACTGAAATGGAATTTTGTATTCATTTCACGGTGGGATGCGGAGCAGCATTTCAAGAGGCTAATACGCAGGAACTGTGTGCGGCCAAGTCAACTAAAAACTCTGCTGGTGTTATTTCAATTCAGGCCTTTTTCCCAGCTCATGGGCAACATCTTTGTGCTCTTTTTACTCTTGGATGAGCATGTGGGAAGCCTTAGCTTTTTGTCGCAGTTGGGAAGAAAGAGGGCTTGGCGGGGCGCACTGCAGGTAGCTCCAACGGTCACCATGCCCCTGCGCTTTATTGCTTAAATATATCTACCATTCCCCTTCAAGAAAAAAAAAACATCAAAACTTCTAAAACTGATGAAGTCATTGTTGATAGTCAATTTAACACAGTCCATCCAAACAAGACTCCTTCCCCTTGTCACCCCTCCCTCACTAAACCTCCTCATATAGGGGGTCTCTGTGGGACGCCATTTGTCAGACTAACCCACAAAAGAGGTTGTGTTTGACTCTTCAAACTTCTGAATCTAATGTAGTTTGTCAGCATAGAAAACAACCCTTCTTATATCACTTTGCCTTTTCATTTCCCCCTTATTTTACTTTAAGGGCACATTTGGTCATTGGCTTCATCTCCAACAAAAACTAGCCAAATTGCTTTACCTAAGTCGTGCAGATATTTGGAAAACTACTTTGCAATTAGAAAACATTGAGGGTGAAGTTTGACCATTTATGCAACCAGTTGAGTGAATAGCAGTTAGAGGACACTGTTTCTCCAACATTTTTCCACCATACCATGTACAGACAGTTTGGAGAGTTTGTTGAATATATCCATAAAATAATGACTCTTGGTGTTGGGAAAAGTATGACCCTGTTTTTATGAAATGTTCAGATAAACATGGCCAAACAACTACACTAATAATCACATGTAACTCAGGTATCTGGTTTCACTGGAAAGCCAGCCTATCAAACCTGTGCTTGTCAGGGTTTTACTCTTTGGCCCTTGAAGGTGCAATCGTTTGATCTCTGGGATGATCCACTGGTCCACAAACCTTCTGTTGGCTGTTCATATGTTGCAGGAAGTGGATGATCACTTCCTTGTTGACTGCTCTCCTAGCTCTGTGGGCAAACTGTCTGTACAAAACGTGAGGGGACACCCAGCTCTAGGAAGGTGCTTATAAAGATGACAACTGATCCTTGTTGGCTGCATGGCAGAATGTTGATCTGTCTCAGGACCAAGGGCTTTCTTGGTTCAAAGTTTGCCGCATGGATGAAGAGTGGGGGACTCAGGATCGGGGGGAAAGGAACCTGGGACATGCAAAATGGGAGGAGAAGGGCTGGTCTACGGGAAATAGTCTCTTTGTGATATTGCTGATGCTTCTCCACAATGAAACCACTCCTCTCCTATCGGCTGCGTCTTTGGCCTGGTGAAGTTGGTTTTGAACCAGGGCTTATTATTGTTGTATGTCTATGTTGCATTTGTGCAGATCCCCAGGTCCTCACATGAAGTAATGGAAGACTTTATTCTAATCCATGGTCACAGCAGTCCAGAAAGACCAGCAAATTCTTTGCATTCAGCTGTCAGCGGTGCAGTGGTGGCCATGTGGGAAACTATTCCTTCTGTTTTTGTCTATGTTGTTCAAGCTCATTTAAGCACACACTTAATTTGCAGCTCCTCTTTATTTTCATTGCTGGTTGAACATGTTGGTGTTGTGAGGTAATGTGGCCTTTTTGCTAATTATTAATTTCTGTATCCACATGTCGATATGCTTTGTCCAATACAGTTTAATATGAGAGAACAAGTGTTGGATGCATCCCTCTTCTTCACTCTGAAATATCTGATTTAATAGGCTGCAACAGAGATCCACAGAGTGGAGAGCACAGCGCAACACTGAAACACAGGCATGAAGTGGTGGAGCAGGATAACAAACAGGTTTGATCTCCTCTGGGCTGTCCAGATCGTCTGACAAGGAAGGGGAGGGGGAAACGGAAGCAAGGTGGGGGATGAATGATTTGGACTTCCTTTATTGTCTCCACAAACACCTTTTTGTTGCCGACAGCGTTTGTCATTTGGGTTGGGCAAAGTGAACGTCCGGCACCAGCAGAAACAAAAAAGACAGACACGCGGGCAGACGAATGCACCTGGAGGCAGAGAGTGGGGAAACAGCTGAGACCCACCCGATTGTTATCAACAATTTATAATAGAGCTGTAACGTTTTCTCCCACTGCATCAAATTTTACGCCCAGGCTGCTCAGTCGAGACACAATTTAATGGCAAACAAATCAAATTGATTGCACTGTTGTGATGTCTCTTCTTTAAATTCATCAAAAGCATTTTGTCTCTTTTCGAATTTGAATGAAATTGAGTTGCATTTATCTTCACAGAGTGGTGATACCACACTCTTGGTGTCAGAACAAGGAGGAATATGCAGATGGGGAGATAATCACTGCTGCTCTTTCTTCCAATAATGAGGCCCAGTCTGAGAGTGACACGGTCTAAAGATGAAGAAGAGTCCTCCCCAGCCAATTTAGAAATGGAGAATTAAAGGTCTGCCATCGCTAGAAAGCAAGTCACGTCCTTCTAATATCATTTGTGTCTGGGAGACAAACGTCTCTTCCGCAGAGAACTGTGAGAAATCAATCTCTCTAATGAAAACAGTGAAATCCAAATGAAGCCTCAACCCACTCTTTTTGGACTGTTCATATTGGACTACAGTATACTGCTAATGATTCCAGCAAACTACCCCAAAGTAAACACATTCACTCGCTTTTCTGCCTTTGGAAATCAGCTCATGACGCGTCATGGAACTGTCATAATGGTGAGCTGATATAAGGCTGAACATTCATAGGTGCATTCCTCGCATTCTGCTGTGGTGACAAGAAAAAACGACAACTTCACACAAGAATGCTCACCTGAACCAGTTCAGCAGTTCAATTAAGTTAAGTTTTGTTTACTGAGACAGCATAACATGGAAGATTTAAAATTGTATTTTGATGCACAGCTACTAGAAATCTAGAAGAGAAGCCACTTCTTAAGTCATTAAAAGCAACTTTTTTTTTCAATACTCAAACATGAGTGAATCTTGTACCTTTCGATTGTGATGCTTCATAGTTCTAGTCAAGCAGAATAGGTAGACATTCATGTGAGCGCTGGCCTTCAGTCGTTCTTCCTTCATGCCGACTGTTTTCTGTTGTTTTTGAGACAGACAGGTGTTTACATGACTCTACACTCTTGCTTCTGTTGTCCCTCCTCCTGTCCATCCATCTGCCCACTTGCATGTGCGAGCACAATTAAGTCAGTGAAACTGCTCATGTGTCTGCTCCGCTCGTGCATGCTCTGCCACATTCCCCGCAGATTTGGTGGTCCTTTTTTCTGGTGCACAGCTGCAAAAGAAGGGGATTGATGTGTAACCCGAGTCGGCACTTTAAAGGGCAAGAATCCTGGACAGACGTGGTCCTGCAAGTCCACCAGATGGGGCCTTCTGATGAAAAGAGCATAATCCCCATCCAGGCATCACTTCTATCACTTGTGGACTTTAAAGCCATGCATGGCTTTTTATTGTAAGGTTGTCCCTTTTCCCAGCCCAAAACAGAGATTTGTATTTTTTTTCATTTTCCCTCTTTTTGCTTTTTAAAATCTTTATCAAACCTTCAGACGATGATTCTGATTCTTCATTGAAAATCTCTGTAATCTCCCCCACCATCAGTCTGAACCCCCCATGTATCCCCACACCCCCTCACTGTGCGCTTGAAGACTTGCAAATGTGGCATTAACTTAAATCCAGTGAGTGAGGCAGCACTTTCCCTTTATCCACCAGGGCCCCTCTGATTGAGCTACAGAGTGTTGTGCATTGGAAATGAGAGCAGAAATGAAGCTGGCGAGCCCCACGTCTCTGATTGGTATTCACTTTACATGTCACTGCAGGACATGCTTGTTTAGGACTAAGGCTGGTCACCATTTCTGTCGCCTATTATTTCTTCTGACTGATTTCAAAAGTCACTTTAGGATGAGGCAGTAAGTTATACGGTCAATCAATGTCGGTAGGAATCAATAGGAATCAATATGAGCATGTGCAGATACATCCAGTATCCTGTGATGCTAAGAAAAACACATGTTGAGAATGAACATGAGCAGGCCAGACCACGTATAACTTGGTGGAGCAGAAAGGAAAAATGTAAAACAACATTATGCATAAAATTAGATGATAAATGAATGTTAAAGATTAATATTCCAGTTTAAATAACCCATCCTGCTTTACTGCCACAGACACATCTCATGCTCCCTGCTTGCTGTCGGTGAGTCAGTCAGATAAACCATAGGAAGTACAGCTCTGGAACGTCTTTAAGAACAGCACCCTTCCGTTGGAGATAATTTTCCGAGAGTGTGTCAGTGAGTATCTAACATGTCATCTGCAACTTTATTGAAGTTTTGGGCAGGGCGTTGATGCCAATTCATGTAACAGTCACACTGCCAGGAAAATAGCAGGTAATTCCGGTCTGAAAGGGTAGACCTGTTGTGTTGAAGCTGGTGAAACAACCTTCTGGTGGAGATACTACCTCAGCCTTGCATTGAAGCAAAAGTGATTGTTTGACCACGAGAGCTAGAAAGAGAATGAAAAACAAAGTAAATGATTAGTTCTTGATGATAACTTGCATGACAGAAAACAATCTCCATGGTCAGAGTTAAACAAAAGTGCACGGTGCACTCGCTGCATTGGACTTGCAACCATGAATATGTTGACCGTGATGGCACGGCAATGCTCAGCAGCTCTGCGGCGCTTTGACAGCCGACACCGGCTTGTGACAGTGGTGGAGAATCTGGCGGTCGGTGGTTCATAATCTTAGTTTTAATTGTAATACAAGAAACTCTCAATAGTGACAATAGTCTTCTGCAGGGGTTGGCAAGAGATAAAATAGTTGGAATAGTTGAAATGAGCTTTAACCTTGACATTATTGAGTGGATGAATCCTGGTTAATGGGTTTGAAGAGGTATTTCAAAGAAATTGGTGGAGCACAGTCTGGATTACAGAACATTGTAAATGGGGTGTGTTTAACATAGAACTGGCAGATTACTTTCACAATGTTAACTTTGTGGTCCCCACTGAACTTATTAGTTTAGAATTCCCTGTTACTGTCAAAATAAAAACCTGAAAGGAAGAATCAGAATCAGCTGTATTACTTATTTATTTATTGTCAGTGAGGATCACACCAACTAGGTAAGTGCTTTGGAATAATAAAATAAAAGTACACAGTAATAATAGAAGTAACTAATAAGTAAATAACCCACGAACAACAAAGGCTGATCACAAATTCAACAGTCTGACGGCCGAGGGGAAGAAGCTGTTCCTGTGACTGGAGGTTCTGGTCTGGATTCTTCCCCAGAGGGAAGAGGGACAAACAGTCCATGACTAGGGTGAGAAGAGTCGGCTCTGATCAGACCTGCACGTCTCTGGGTCCTGGAGACATACAGGTCCTGAAGAGGTGGCAGTCTGGCCTAAAAGATCCTCAACTTTGCCTGAACAACTCCAGACAGAGTAGGGTGATCAGGTATGAGAAATGTAGTGAGAGGTCATTGGCACAGAGCAAAGCCTTCATTCACAACAAATTCTTCTTCTGCCTCCCTACAAACTGTGAGAGCCACTGCAAATGCTCCTCTCACAAAGAAGGCCACAAGTCTGGTGGTTTACTTTGTGTAAGCAGTGAACATAATAAAGTGTTGAGAGGGCGTTGTGTCAGAAACAGATTTAGCAGAACTCTTCTTGTTCGAAAGGTTTTTCAACATCGAATAACATCGACACATTCAACAGACCTCACCAACAACTACCCTTATGACATTTTGTAGTCTTCCCATGTTGAAGTACAGCAGGAGTTTCTGCCTCACCTAGATCATTTTATAGGCTCTAACTCACGACCTTCTATTTTTGTGTTCACAAGACAATGTGTGAAAAGGATAAATTTTTTTGCCTCTGTAAATGAAGGGACAAGACAACCTTCATGACTGAGTTAGTTTGGACTTTTAACTGTGAGGACTGAACATAACATAAAACTCTGAAGCCTTTGGAAGCCTGCAGTACAGAGATACAGATTCCTCCTACATTTTTGGAATGTTTGGTTTGTTCAAGTTGTGTGTTTCATCATGATCTGTCTGGCGTTCTGAGGTATGCATATTGGGGTCGTAAACTACGGTATATAATTTGATTCGTTTGTATATGGTCAGGGATTAGTTTGACGTTTCATGTAGACACTGAAATATTTGTATGGTAAATGGCTCATACTTATATCACACTTTCCATGCTTATCCAGCACCCATACACACACTGACAGCAGTAGGCTGTGACGTAGTGCGCTTTCTGAACCGCCAGGAGCAAACCGTACGTATACCATATGCATATATGCGTCATCATTCCAGCCAGCCCTCTCTCTGTCTGTCTATGAAATGGTTGTAGGACTGTAGGTCATCTATGCTAAAGATTTGTGCACGTTTGAGTTGTGGTGGGGTGGGTGCAAAACGAACCTCCGTTGTTTGTACAGCATTGCCTGCTTAATGTGCTCAGGTGATTTATTCAAGTCAAGACATTGTTGATGTGTTTTTTGTAATATCTGTTAAGATGGAAAGAAGATGAAATTCACCACTTTAAATTCACACAATAAATGACACAAACTTCCAGTTGCTGCAGGGTAATTATGCAGGGATTTCATGAATTAACTCGTGCTACCACTGCTGTGAGGATGCACCCCATCCTGAGGCCAGAGGCCCCACCAGAAAGGCACCAAACCTTTCTGATTTGAAACCATAGAGGAACTCCAGTGGCAGTAGCTCATCTCTTCAGATTTTAGTTTCTTTCTCTGTCAAAGTTGCAGCAATATATTCCATTCTGACTTGGACTTACATCACACTTGCAGAATGTGTCAAGGATTGGATTCACAATTGTTTCTGGTGCCGGTTGCATGCAGAAGTGACACATCAGAAACATTTTGTGTGGCTCCAGCACCACTTGAGTTGTGATGTTCTGTGAGCAGGTCTGAGGCATTGTCGTCCCCGGGGCAACAGCTCCAGTGGTGGGGGCCTCTGCTCTGAATTCAGGAAAGAATGATTTACTTTCAGAATAGAGAGAAAAGAGGAATGCAATCATTGTACACATGTAGAGGATTTAAATGCTTTCAGAAAACAAACAACGACGCACCAAAAGCAATGAGGCAGTCCCACTCTTCACGCACCAGCTACATATGTGTCACCGTGTTTCACGCACAGAACACAACCTCCTTCTGTTTCAACGAGCAGTGATGTTAGTCTCGGGAGCACAAAGCAGCGCCTGAAGTTAGTGAATGTTCCTCAAATCAAATGATTCCTCCTCCCAGGCCATTTTCCAAGTTTGCCTTGGCAGACGTCCAGGTGAAGAAAGGGAAATGCAAAGTGTTTACAGATCAGCTGTGGCTATCAAGGGCTAAGGGCTTTATCATGGAGGATTGTAACCTGAACACCACTCTGCACGGAGGCACGTATCTTGAACAACCCATCCTCACTTCCATGGCGTAATATACTGACGTTGGGAAAGTGGACTTTTGCGTACTATACTGACGAAAACGGCAGCCCTCACTGTAGAATCTTACGCATCTGTGTTTCAATGGACTGAAAGAATGTTTTCCTTCCGTAGCGTTCCAGGCGGGGCCTCGTGGATCATGCTTTGCACAGGGCCACAGAAAAGAAACTCATCTTACTTCCATATAGCTCCATCCGTGGGTGTAGATTGCTCGACGTGGAGGGCAAGGAGCACCACACGCGAAGGTGCGGGAATGAACAAGTGTGAGGAGCATTGCAGGGAGACGGGGAGACACTGAAGGACTCCGTAGGTCATTTGCTATTTTTGTACCCCTCTCGTGGCTCTCCTCCATAGTGACGTTCCTGGAAGTTACCGTGGCTAAAATGCCCGGCTGATGGGCTTTAAAGAACACATTATTAAATGTAGAATGAATGGAGCAGATGCCATGGCTTACCCTAACCCCAACTTACCTTTTTTTTTAAACGTACGATGCGTGAAAATTGCCTTTTTCGTCAGTATACAACGCAAAAGTCAGCTTTCCCAAAGTCAATATATGACGCCATGGAAGTGAGGATGTGTAGCACCTGGTCATTCAACTAACCCAGTGAGGTAGCATTTAACAAAGCTCAAGGATAAAACTTTTTTAATAATAAAAATGTAAAATAATAAATAATTAAAAAAAAAAAAAAATTTTTATTCCCAGCAAGCGGCAAAGTCTGTACAGTCAAAATGAACAATTGACAGTAAAGCACAATAACTTGAGAGTCTGAGTTTCCCGATATAATCAGAGCTAGCACTCTACACGCGTTGCTGTAGCTCCCTCACATTATGACTGTCGTGTCATTGCCGTTCTATGACCTGACGTTTGAAACCCACGACCAGATGTTTTTATTTGATCCAATTGAAAGAAACACACAGAAAGGGATTGTTGGTTTTGGCCACAAGTCTCACCGTTACTTTAGAACACACTCTGGGCGCTCATCTCTCTGACAGCAAGCTAGACACTGCACATGCCACGGTCATGGAACTCTAACAGTAACAACAATCATTAATGCACATCATTCATTCATCATGCATTCATCAGGCTCATCTTTTCTCTGACACATTTCTGCAGTAATTTGCATGTGAGAGATGCATATAAAGGGTGTTTACAATCATTTCACCGGAACTCTAAATTAAGTCACCAAGTAATACTTCTAATTCATGCTGTGTTATGTTCTTCTTTTCCCATCTTAATAATTCTGTTTGGAGATTGGCTGGTGACAGAGGGGCATGGCTCATTTAAATGTGATTTGCATGTTTAGAAGAAGGCCTGCAAAGGGAGGGGTCAGACACTCCAACATCTCTGCTCAAGTCCACCTTGATTGGCATGTACTACAGGTCCATGCATGCTCACAGATTCATGATTCTGGATTTATTTGTACATGTGCCATTTTCAGTCCAGTCAAGAAATCAACACAAGTACATGACGTCGCAGGTGAAGTAAAGCATTGGCTATGGTATGTGCTGCTGGTGGACTGTCGCTACATGTAGAAGAGGCATCACTTTTTGTCTCGTTTTACCAGTGAACAGCTTCATCACTAAGTGAATAAGAATGTGAGTCAATGAGATTTGCTGCCATGCAGTCTGCTATGTTGCGTCTATTTACTCCAAACCTTGATAGAGACATGACCACAAATAAGGCATAGATGGAAGGGGCCAGTGTTTGCTCTTTGGTTTTGTCAGGCTCCATTTTTACAACTTGGTTTGTTTAAATGCCACCACGTTGCTTGTAGCAATTTTGTGACTCTGGCCCTTAAAAGGTTAAGGCAGCTGTGCTTGGTGGGTATGGCCTGAATGAACACTGTGTATCAAAGCCTCCCGTTAGGCTTTTCACTCAGAAGAACATTTTTACAATGTTTGAACTTGTTATTAAATTCTGTCTTCATTGTCATAGTCAATAAACATACAAATCTCTTAGAGGGTAAACATACACATGATGTCAGGGATGGACCCATAAGTGTCATTTCCACATCTCACACTGGTCCAGAACTGGATATATTCCTGGTGTTCATTTCATTTCATTGTGAGTTCCTGAAGTGAGGACGTCACATGACTTGTGTGCTGTAGCATTAACAGTGGGAAGAGTGAAATAAGGTGCTTCAACAAAGAGGAAACAGACATGTATACCCAAGGACACACAGCGCCCAGCAGATGAAAGCCGCTGGAGGACGCGTTTGATGGGAAACCACGCTGGCTTTCAAAGCTCCGTCGCTCTGCATCCGACCGCCCACCAGCACCACGATTGAAATCTGAATTCATTCTCCTGTCAATTAATTGAAGCCCGGTCCGGTCCCTTGGGGACAGCAGCCCAGTCTTCTGAGAACGCCTTTGTCCTGCTGCGTGCTTCATACTAATTATGGTTCCTCAATCACCTCCTCAATAACACCATTTATTGTTGAAATGTGTGTTCCTCTTCTCACAGATGCCACGTCTCGGGAGAAGCTGTTCCACAGAGATCACACACTACCTCCGAGTCATTCTTATCCCACCAGTCTATCTATAGGGACGCTGCGTTTGATCACAAGATGTATTTCATTCTTTGTTTGTGATAGCAACAGAATATATGGTAGAGGACATAAAGGGCACTATCCAGCTTCCATTGTGAAAACACCACAGTCCTATACTGACTGAGCTCGTGCACTTGATCACACACATGCACTTGTCTTGTCATCCATCCCTGCAGACCAACTGGCTTCCTGTCTGTCTGGAAGACTGTCTACATGTGAAGTTAGTGAGGACGGGATGAATGCTGTCAACTGACAGCAGCGTCACGGCTTTCCTGCCGCTGCCACCCACGGAAGACTTACAGTTCGGCATATCTGACACATATCAGTTATGTCGTCTAGACTGAGAGTTGACACAAGGGCAGGAATATCTGACTGCTTGATGAGAAACGGAAGCTATGTTTGACTTTTGTGGAGGTTCTGCGTAATGACAGGTGTGAACCTGCCACCTGAACCATAAAAGCAGTCCCATCAAACCTTCATATTCTGGAGCTGCCGCTTTTTCTTGGAGTTCATTCAAGCTGTCTCACTGACAACACTTTAACCAGTGTTATTGCCATGAATTTCCTGAAAGCTCAACTCACCAGTGTATCCAGGTTCTTGACATCATGCTGATGCTGAGGATGGAGAAGAGCTCTGTTTCTAGCTCTTTGACTACATTTTTGTCTGTTAATTTGCATTAACACGAGGAAAGAAAGTTAAAATCTATAAAATAAAGATCATTATTTCATGAACTCATGGGGCATGAGGTGCTTTATACCTCCATCCGTATATATGATCTAATAAGACAAATACAGCTGACCAGATTTCAATTACATGTATTTTTTTATAAATAAAATGATCATAATGTAAAGAGATACAGATGATTACAATGTGGCGCATTGGACTGCTATTTGGATCCAGAAATCTTTTCCTGAATGTGCGTGTGTGTGTCTGTAGAGCAACATGACCAGCTAGGAAATTGAAAATCAGTGAAGTCCACTTCCATGGCAAAAGCTATGTACTGTAAAACGTTAATAGATAGCATCTTCACAAATCTGATTGGCAAGAACATCAGAAGTGGACTGTTATACTCAATGTATATGATACTTAAGATAAATCTGTAAACTGTTCAAAAACACCACTTGGTGGCTGAATCGAGCCATTGCCTTGCAATGTAATGCAATGGCAATGCAATATAATTCTAACAATTCTGCCATTGACCGTGATATATGTGTTAGATATACTCGTCTCAAACCTGGAAGATTATGGGGTCAGAGGCGCAGCAAAAGGATGGATACAACATGAAAGACCTCACACAGTTTACACAGAGTTACAACCACTGTCCAGGGAAAGAGTGGGAATAAGGGACAGAAAGGATGAGAACTGTTCTTCACTGTGTTTCACATCTCTGTGAAAAGTAAGAAGAGATATTGACTGAATTTCATGTACCATAACAACAATGGGGAAAGGTTTTGTGAAATGTAACAAGTAATGAGTTGGAGGAGATTGAAATAAGCATTCATTCATTCATCTCAGCAGGGTTCTGCAGTGAAGCTGGTTGTATCCACCGAATTGATCAGAATCACTCACCAGTATTAATAGTAAATGAAACGCGCTTCACTCGTGCTGCTGGATGGGCAGATTCAAAGCAGTTGTTCTTTGGGACGACGGGTGGGTGGAGGGAAAACAGAGGCTCCGGGGTTCAAAGCTTGCAAGGTCAACGTAGAGAGTCGTCCTCTCAGCGCCTGCTTGAATACATAACTGCCAATTGACTTTCTAATGGGGAGGGGCCTCATTAAATATGCACTTTAGCAATCACAGTCATTAGGGGCCTTTTTTGTTTTTGCCGTACGGCCAGCATCAGAAGTGAGCTAATGAAGGAGCGGCTGCTGGAGTTGCTCTGTATAGCCTCCGCATGTGAATGAGCACTTCCCTCCACCGCTCTCACTCATGAAAGCAGTCCTTTGCTGGGTTTCCCTCTGATTGGATCAAAGTGTTGACCTGTGTTGCCAGGTGACCTGCCTGGGCCCAGTGATGCCTCAAGAGCCAGGCCCCTTGCCAGGCACTTGGGAATAGTCCTGACGGCGCCACGTTCACCGGCTGTCACCGTCTCTTGTCTGCTGGAAGGACGTGTGATGTCCGTGAATAATAGAATATATGTCCTCAGTCTGCGCTTGACACCCGCCACACCTGCCCTGAATGCTTTCTCAACCTCCCTTCAGCTGAGATGTCTTTGTTTTGTCTGTTCCAGAATGCAGATCATGGAGCCACATGAAGGAAGGAAACTAAGTCATCAGTGGGTGGGGCTGTCAGAAAGCCAAAACATGACTTTCCTGGATGCAAAAAAGTCCAGAATGCCATCTTGGGATGGATTGATGACAGGTAATCAACATGCTTGTTTTTATCGTCCAACTTCCTGGACGTGACTTTGTCAGAGGATTTTATTGTTGAGCTCAACCAAAGTTGTTCCTCAGGGAATAAAATGAATAAAAAATGTTTGGTTTCAGTGACGTCCGATGAAGAGTCAGTGACAACTTTTTCATGTGTTCATTTTTTTTCCAAATATGTCCACTCCAAGAATGTTTTTCTATTAAAAAAAGGTACATTTGACTTCTATTGTAGAAACGATGTATGTGTATCGTTGTGCATCTACTTTGACAGATAGAAAATGAATCTGCTAGCATCACAAAAGTAAGCTGTAGATTTTAGTGTCCTTGTAAACCTTCAGCCTGATTTAACTTGAATGGATTGCCTTGCTCTTGATCCACTGGCCACTCTACTCCTTTGAGCCAGAGTTCACCGGCCAAACAGCAAACAGAGCACACATGCATGTACGGTAAATCAGTGAGCAGGAAACATTGCTTGAGGCTGCGGGGTCACGATGGTTGCCATCAAAGTCGGCAACTTCATAGAGCACACGTGCATGTCAGCAGCCATCTGCTGGGAATTAGAATGCTATGGAAATGTCTGCGGGCCACCATTCTGGTGCCACATGTCACTTCTTTTTATTAATTGTGGGGAAAAATTTTCTTTGGAACCTTTGAATTAAAAGTCATTAATTTATCTTTTGAATTTGAATTCTACACTGATCTTATCATACTGGAAATATTGTCAGACTGAACTCCGGCGTTCTGGCTCGATCACCTTGACATTGAATTGAACTGTTCCCTTGATCTAGACATGAATGTTAGGACAGAAATGCATCACGAAGTTCAAAAACTTATTAAAGTCATTTAACATACATGAATAAAAAACTTTATACTAAACCAACCAGGTTTCATTTCTGAAGTCAAGGTGACAGATTTTTATCGGACGTCAATCATGAAGAATGAAGCAGTTGGTGCATGATGCTGATGGCGCTTTAGAACTTGCGGAAGCAAACGGCTAACTCTGAAACAAACAGAACTGTGTTGGGAGCCAAGTAAGCAGACTAATGTTGATGACATTATATGCATTATGAGTAACGTACGAGCTGGAGTGTTCCCACACACGTGCAAAGAAACGCTCCCTCCCCTGACTCGCTGCTCATTTCCCTCAATCTCTGCTGTGTCTCAAAATTGGTTGGAGTTGCAGTCTGGCTCCCTTGAACCTGCAGAGAAATCTGCAGCATTCTGGTGTCAGCACTTCTTAAAATTGGCTGCTGCCATCATACCTCCTGCTTACAACGACCCCCCCACCCCACAGCTGCCTCTACAAAAAAAAACAAAAAAACAAATCCAGTAGAAATATGAGGGTCGGGAAAATCTGCTAATTCTGCTTTTTTTTTTTAACAAGTTTGTATTGAGGAGACTGGAAACACCTAAGGAAGGCGGATTCAATTCTAAAACTGTGAGTCCATGTAGAGAAGTTATTGCTGATATATGAAAATGATTCATTACCAACTGTTTGTATTTGTAGATTTCATTCAGATGGTGTATTTAATATGATAATGCTTTTGATTTTGAAAAAAATATTTTACTTATGGGCTTTCTCTTTGTCGGACTACACGACCTGAATAATGCAGTTATCAGTGCGACTAAGCTAGCATGCAATGCTACATTGATCGCTATGGGTGATGTCTGGCTGCGCGAAGTTTAGCGACTCTGAGGAAGTAAAGACACTCTGAGGCTAATCTTCTACTAGACTAACCTTCTGTACAACTGAGATGTCGTGTGTGTAACCTGATGTGTTCTTTGGTCTTAGCCGATGTCTGCGGTGAACACAATTTGTAACTCCCGACGTCGACACAAACTTCCTTCACTCAGGTCATTTTTATCGTTACTTCCCACAAGAAGACTAGAAGACATGATTTGATGGTTTTAGGAGACGATAATTACCCCCATGTTAGCAACTGTTAGCATAGTTGCTAACTGAGTCGCGGCGCACACCGGTGATCATAACAAGACTCTGTGCTTTAGTTAATCGACACCTATCAATCTGGTAAGACTTGGAAAACTCCATATCCGGAATATTGAATTTTATTCAGAAACTTACGAGTTCATTCCAAAACCTGCTAAAGGAAGCGGGTGTCGGCTTCGATTGCTCTTCCTCAGGGGTCACAGGAACTTGACTGAAGGCGCCACCCCTAGTCATGGAGGGGCACTACTCATAGCTTGATCGTCTCTTTAATATAAACCAGGAGAACATGATGCAGTCGGACTTGGTGGCTGAATTGAGCCATTGCCTTAGTCGCGCTACGCTCTGAATGCAATATAACCGCGGTCAGCGAGCACGCGAAGTGTTTGAATAACCGTGTATTGACCAGCAGCTTGAGCTCAAACGACTCCCGTCGTGGATAAATCAAGCACTTCTGCACTAGGTGACCTGAAGCAAGGGGATGTAAAGCGAGTAACTTCTCCTCTAGTGAGCAAATGTGTTATCACAGCACACTACATCGACATCGCCTGTTTGTTGATGATCACCGACTTGTGCCCTGTAAGTGCGATTGAATTCACTTGCATTCGATGGGGAGGAGGTGTGCAAACGCAGCCTGAGTCCAGTTTGGAACCTCCATTTTCTTTTTCACAAGCTGCAGGGATTATGTTGGTGAAGCACCTGGAAGACAGTTGATTGCATTTTCCTGCTGAAAGTGCAAGCTGTGTAATACAATGCTTTTCCATGCTGTTGATGCCAGATCTTTATAGTATAATTATCAAGCCCCAGCAGCATCAGCTGACATCTTATTTGCAAGTGGTCACACAAAATAAATGCTACCACCACTGCTGGGTGTCATCTCCCGCATCCATCATTAAAAATACTGTGCAATAAAATGGACTCACAGTTGAAGATCGGGTTAAAAAGGCAGCTTAAAGAACTTTATCATCCATCTTCATCTTTCAAGCTAGAAGAGTCATACTTCTGAAACAAGCAGCCACCGACTCCTTGAATTCTCTCGTGTTCTCCCATTTTCATCAAATTGCCGTCACATCTTCCTACCTTGACATATCATAAATAGTCTGTAGTGAAACTATTGCTCAGTAGGTGTCATTGGAATTGCTCCGAAATAATGTGACCAGCACCAGGGAGCAAATGCCTGCCCTGCACCTCCTTCTCCGCGAGTCCAGACCAATCAATACTCTGACAAAATGAAAAATGAAGATTGCATTTGACATTTTTGGTATGTCCAGCACCTTGTTATCTCATCACCCCGGCTCCATACGAAGGATCAGTCAGTAGCAGTACATGATTTGGGGTAATCCCCGCCTCCGTGTAATGGGTTGCTGAGATCCTCTCACTACAACATGCTGACTCTGTCACTCAGAAAAGATCTGACAAGCCTTTTTTGGCTGCTCCCCCCATTTGGATCAGCCCATGATAGCAGACACACATGGGGACCTCCGTGGGACTGAAGGAGTCATCAGCATCAATAATGCGTGATGAGTACACAATCCTTCTCTTAAGTCAAATAGTGACAGTAGGATTCCAAGTATTCCCGGCGTGTGTAAATATTTAATGCTTTGTGGCAAATGCGAATTCTTCCATATGCAAGAAAAGATGTCACCAAAACATAAAATATGGATCTCACTTCATCGTAAATGCATCAGCACCAACAAACACCCTGACAAAGCCTGATCGACGCAGATAAGGAGAGACTGTGGAGGCAGAGCCTGGCGGGACGGGCTGGTTTTTTACTGTTTCTTTCCTCAACAGTTTTGTCCTACAGCCGTGTGTCACTTCCACATGACTTGCTCAAGACAAACTGTCCAGCTCTACTCACAGTTCGAGGCTGACAGAAGGCAGAGGAGAGTGATGGAAGAAGTGCGGAATGATAGGGATGCACCAGCATGTAGAAGGAGGGGGCATCGAGGGGTGGACAGGAAAGCATGGGGTAGCAAAGATGAGAAGAGGAACTGGGGGAGAGAAAGTAAAGAGCAGGGATGATGGATGTTTCTGCCTTTTATTGTTGTTTTGTTAGAAAATAGCATTCGACTCTGCGCCTTGCTGATAGTGAACGAAGCCACATTATACATGCATACAAATACACTCGCTCAATCCTTTGGCTCGCCCGACACAGCAGTCACCATGGAAACAAAATGTACAGAACACAATCGAGGTGGGATATTTTTAAGATTCAAAAGAGTGGAAACAACAACAGCCACAACAAAGTGGGGAAGAGGACCAGGGAGAAAGTGGGAGTAAATCTGAGTGCAAGCAGATAACATGTGCATCAGTGTGTCGCATTGTAGATGCACAAACAAGGGGACCAATCGGTCTGTATATCGGATGTGAACAGTGATATTGTTTGTACATTTTATTCGCCAGCCTGTGATCAGAACGTACGAAACGTTACTGTGTCCACAAACACATCTGGGTCTTCTGACTTTTTTTTTTTGTGAGAATGTGTGTCTGTATCTTTACATGGCAACTCAGAAAACCACATTATTGCTGGACTAAAAGACAAGTAAACACAGCATGCTACAGTATCTTGTTTTTTTTAGGTTGGTTTTATGGGGTCTACTTCAGACAGAAGGAAATAATAATGGTTTGGATCCTTAGTCAAAGACGAATGCTGCAGAGGCACGACACATGGAAATGATGGCACGTGGGTGGGAATGTCAAGTTGTGTCGAGCGCTTCCTTGGCCTTTTTGCAAGGCCTCGCTCCATGGAAGTTGGACAGGACTCAGTGACGTTTGCCGTCCAGATTCAAGTGTCAACTCAAGCTAATGCTGGCCAAACATTTGAGCGACTATTTCGTCTCACATCGCGAAGTATCTATGGTGTAAGGAGAAGTGATTTACACCACACGACCGCCTTACGATCGGATGAAAATCACCCTTGTGAGTCTGTGGCACTGTTGAAGCAGTGTTGAGATCTGATTTGCCTCAACCTGTCACACATGCGTTAAAAACATATGTAGATATAGAAGTAATGTGTAATTTAGCAGTCATCCTCCTTGCTTGCCTCTACCTGTCAGAGAACTGACAAGACCATACTCCAGGGATTCTACTACGTGTCAACAATCGTGGAGCATCAATGAGAACCGCCTTCAGAATTATGATCCCTTTCTAAAAGATAAAAATGAATGTGAAACATCAAAACAGAAAACACAACACACATCATGGAGGTGGGCAGGACCCTGGTGTTTCAGTGTGTTTGTAATGAAAAAAGTGAGTCCGATGTGTCGTATCTGGACGTACAGTGTGAGCAGTCAGATCGCTTCCAGCAATCGGATTGTGTAGTGTCAGAACAAGAGCTGGGAGTTGTGAGCAGCAGCTGAATACCGTAAAATGTAGTTTACATGTATGCCCATGCAGTGTCTTCACTGAGTGGTCAGCGAGGTAAGCGGTTTATTTTGACTGGAAAGGTTTCATTTTTCTGAGGCCTTTCTCAAAACTGTAACCCTGATAGATCTCGACATTTGACAACACTCTGCCAGTCAAGTTTTTTGTTGGATGTGTGATCAGCTCATCCCCAAGTGGAATTCAGCTGTCCAAATGGGTCAGGCAAGAGTGTGTCCTCTTCTTTGACCACCATCTTCAGCTGGCCAATAAATCAGTGAGGTCTTGTGCATGCTGCTAATTCAGACTTTCAGGCCAGTACATGTAACAATACATGGAAGCCGTTGGGAGACAGTAATGTTGGGTTGGAGCTGTATTGTTTGTGTTTGGTGCTAGATTGGTCTCGACTTTTCAACCAGCAGACTGCGTTATTGAATTGTTTTCTAGTACCTGCGAAACCACATCCTCAACAAATATTTCGCAAAAAAAAAACTGGCATTGTCTCTGTCCTTGTCCAGGTAATTTGTGAGCATATTTTCCTGCTGCCCCCATGTTCTCCTCCCATCCCCTCCCCTGGTGTGGGAACTTATTAATTTCTGTGTGGAGCCTCTCGCTGCTATTTAGAGATACTACCAAATCACATTATGTCTGTCAAGGATTACGTGAACAGGCAACATTTTTCCTTGAAGTAGGAAGAAAGAAAAAGATGAAAGATGTGCACATCATCACTTCTGAGCGGAGGGAGACGTGTGTGTGTGTGTGACAAACGTGTCTGTGTGCACATGTTGATGTTTACATACATGTCACCATATGTGAAACCAGTGTTTTAAATATCTGTGTGTGTGTGTGTGTGTGTGTCTGTGTGTGTGTGTGTGTGTGTGTGTGTGTGTGTGTGTGTGTGTGTGTGTGTGTGTGTGTGTGTGTGTGTGTGTGTGTGTGTGTGTGTGTGTGTGTGTATACATGCTTATCCAAAACATTTTCAGAATACACAGCAATAGATTATGTTATTCGATAACTATCAATTTGAGAATGAAGATTTCAAAATAACTGGGTCATTATCACTGGGTGTAAGTTTGGTTCAGGGTCCTGGTTGAGGTCAGGTTGGAAGGTTAAGTTAAGGGTGAGAGGGTGGGGAAAGCATTATGACAATGTGATGTTTCTAAAAGTTGGAGAAGCAAACTGCGGGGCGTAATTTCAAATACACAGCAGCAAAAAGGAGAAAAACAAGAAATAAGAATATAATATACAAGAACACATGTATAAACACACAAAAAAACATCCAAGTTACAACTTATACTTATATCTATTATTGCCCATAGTGTGCAGTTTGTGTTGTGAAGTGTAACAGCAGCAAGACAGGAGGACCTTCAATACACCTCTCCTCCACACGCTTCATTCCATCGTGGGCGAAATAATAATTCACAGGCAAATTAAAAAATCATAAAACATTCAACACTAACATTCAGGCTGAAGTTGAAAGGGAGGTGTCTGACTCCATTTATGGGCTTCTAAAAGGATACACTGCATTTGAAATTAACCATCCAGAAACAAATCACTAACGGTAAGAACTCTTAACGGAACTTAAACCCAGTCATAATGACCTAGTTATTTTGACGTTGTAATCCTCAAATTGAGGTTTTAACTTGTGAGCTCCAGCAAAAGGTTCCCATATACTTGGACCAAAATTTGTAGTATAGTTATACAAGCTACAACACACACACATACATCATACGTGTGCAAATCATCTACTATTGCCAAGGTAAACTGAACTTAACTAAGTTTCCTCACTTGTTGTTTGAGTCAAGCACCCTGTGTGGTATAGATGTGGGTGATTAGGGGCAGCCACGTGGTAGCCCTGAATGTAGTTCATTTGCCCTAGTAAAGTGTGAAGATCAGCTGATCTATAAACAGTATAAATAAGAAAACAAAATACACAAATAAATAAATACTTCGGTCCCGTCAGAGTATGGACTGAACTGAGTACAGAGTGGTTAAAATGTGGTTAAGCCATGTTGCGGCAGCCAGCCATGTTACTGTCACACACGCTCAGTTGAGAGATGTCACTGCTGAACTGCACAAGTGCACAAAACACGCAATAAACTTAAAACAGAGAGCGAGGAGACGACAGTGTTCATCATCAATGAAGAATTGCTTGGTTTCCTAATGTTGGTTAACTTAAAAAGAAAAAATAAATGTATGTGTTTACTGGACAGAATCTGGGACAGAAGTGGAAAACTGATTTTGTAAAAGAAGAATGACATTTTGTATGAGTTGAGTTTAGCTGCCTTAAACAGAGCACAAATACGACGCATTCACCTCTGGCTCTGTCATCATTCTGTTATGTAGCGATAATACATGCTCTGCTAAACATATATCTACACTAATAACAACCTCAATTATGCAGCCTTTTTCATGTTTAATGTCCACTTGTGGACCACAGACCAAATGTGGCACCCCTTGAAGAATCAATGAAGGTTTCGGCTGATTCGTAGAGTTTATTTTGCAAAATATAATTGGAATAATGAAAAAAGAAAAGACAGAAAATTCCATATGTTCGATATGAAAAAAGAAAACAGAAACTTCTGTGGACCATTGATGTACCCAACCGAAGCATTAAAGTGAGATCAGTTCCCAACTGAACTTGTGGTGTACCGCTACACCCCGTCCAGTTGCAACTCTGCTATTATGTATCACTTTAAATGGCTTGTCTAGGTCAGGAGATGACAAGGAAAGCATAAGCTTTGGTGTTGCTGCCAGCTTATTTATTTCTAGGTCTGCAAAATGATTGCCAGCAACTGATGTCTTCATTTTTGTCCCTCAGCTAATTGTGACTTGGATCTCTTTGCTCTTATTTTAACCAGACTTGCACATTGATTTGGAAATATCACATCAACATATTAGCAGCAAGAACGACAGAGCCGTGTCAGCCTCCGCTTCCGACAAGTCAAATTCTGACCCTCTTTGTTCTGGATGTAACTCCCGACTTCAAGCCCGTCTCCTCTTTCACCAAAAACAAGCAGAGAAGGCACGGAAGTCGAGAGGCGCCCAGAATTGAAATGAACCCATTGTGGTAGGTTTATCACCTGAACAAAAACACAAGGCAAAGCCCACAGACATTTCTTCATTCCGCATGTGTGTGTGAGAGAGGATTTGAAGCTGTCAGTTTGTAATTACCTCAGCAAATACAGGCTTGGAGTGAGTTGACTCAAGTCTTCCATTCGGAGAGCCCCAGAGAAAATGAGAAGTGACATACCACATAATACGGCGTGGGACGTAAATAACTTTCTCGCTCTTCATCATTGGAACATGGCTGATACTTGAAGGAATTTGAAAGAGAGCAGAGCTGAAATGAGAGAATATCCCTTGCTTTCATCTTCAAAAAAAATCTCTGACATCCTCCTTCTCATGCTTTGATGAAAGTCTTTGGTTTTTGGCCGTTTTATCCTCTTACATGAGGTGTTTGTATTACAGTGTGTGTGTGTGTGTGTGTGTGTGTGTGTGTGTGTGTGATGCACACTGGCTCACCATGGTATCATTTTCTCTCAGTTTTGTGTAGGTGGCATGAGGTATCGTTCTGTTTGTGAGAGGCTTTTTTTCCACTCCTGTTTTGCAGTGGCAGGTATGAATCTTCACCCCGTGTCCTCAGAAAGTTCCTTAGATTTGCATTTTACCCTTCTCTAACACAGCAATTGCTCATTTGCCCCCAAAGCATTAGTAATTCAGCGACACTCAACATCTGCACCAGGGAAACTGCTCATTCTTATTGATCCAGCTCACTACACAACCACAGTAACTGATTCTATCTTCTCCCTCCTCTCCAGGGATGAATGAATACTGAGATAAAGACAAATCAGAATTGACATGACTCTTGAGATTCTCTGGCCACTATATAAGGTGCACCTTTAAAAAAGTAGTCTTGAAGTTGCCTTAATGCACTTTGCAGCACTTTTGCAGCACTTTGGTGTATATTTTCTAAAGTTTCCAACATGACAACAGACCTAATCGAACATTGACCAAGTTGAAAAAAAAATAGTTGACAGTCAAGCGGTGCAGACTCCAGTGACAAAAGACGACTGTCTCAATTTCTGCTGCTACTCTTTGATGGTATTACTGTGATATTTGTTGAAATATGGTCAAGCTATATCTGTGACTGCATTAACCTGTTTCCTACACAGTTTACTACAGGTACATTTGCCTGACAGACGCTCCTTGACTATGTTAATATACTGACACTTTATGAGGTGTTAGAATGTCTAGTTGAGCATCATGTATATTGACAATAGTGAGCTCTCCGCAGCCTCTCACCTTAAACCTAACCATCCAAAACAAATGGCTAACATTAACCAGGGCTCGAAACCAAACTTGAACCCAAATATCACAGTCTTAATCCTTAAACCGAGGCTTAAACTTGTTGGGACCAAATGTCCTCACAAGGAGGTGTTTTGCCAAGAATCGTTCCTTAGAGGAATAGATAAACAAACCCCAGAATTTCTGTAGGGATTAGTGATGTCTGTGGGGGATACTGTGTCTCTCTGAGTGCTGATTTGAACAGCCTGACTTGACTGTCCGTTGCAAAGCTCAGGAGTCTAACAATCTGACATTACCATGCATGAGAGCCTCCCGTTTCTAGAAGCCAACCTGCACAACATGTAGGACCTATCCCTGGTATTTTTGGACCAAAAAAGAAATATGTATATGTTGGTCAACACACTCTCAGCTGGACGCCACAAGTCAGGGTTGGGCAATCCGGCCCTCAAAGGGCCGGGGTGGTGCAGGTTTTTGTTCCAACCAAACAAGCTCACACAGTTTGACCGATCAGGAGCAGCTGAAAAAAACAGCACCAGACAGACAAGCAACTCTTCACACTGTCAACATACATGATTGGTGAAAAGGTGTCCTCTTGATTGGTTGGAACAAAAACCTGCACCCACTGTGACCCTCTCAGGAACAGTTTGCCCACCCCTGCCACACAGGCTGTTCTCACCACCTGCATTTGACTCGTGCTTGGTTTTGATGGTGCTTTCCTCCTTTCTCTCCTTGTCTATGTTTGCCCTGCTGTGTCTCATCAGGATGCACAAAGACATGAGAAGTAAACATGAAGTTCAAACTGAAAGATCTGTCTCTATAGCAACTGACCGTGATTTATACAAAGGACAAACTGCTGAAGGTGTTTAAAAGGCTCCAGGGACTTTTAAGTTCAGTTGGTGTTATCTCTCGCTAGATGAAGGACCCGGAAGAACAGAAAACGACATGAAAGGAATATGAGAAATAGCCAGTGCCATAAAAAGGCATCCTTGATGATCAGTGTGTCACATTCGTGTCTGTCCACAAGGACGGCAGACAAGGATGTTGATATCGGTGGGTGAGCTGGAAAATGACTTTCTGTGTGTACTGTACGCCATGGCAGCATATTGGTCATATGTGTAAAAATGTTTCAAAATCAGTAAAGACTTTTGTGTTTAATACTGTTTTTTTTACCGTGACATGGCTCAGTTCTGAGTGGCGCTGGACAAACTGTCCTCACTACCACGGCATAATACATCATGTGCTTCAGTCGAAAGCCTAATGCACCAACATGCAACGCTGAATGGTGCTTTTGGTGTAAATATAGGACACAAAAGTCCACTTTCCTGATGTCAATATATGATGCCATGGGAGCGAGGATTTGCTGCTCTTGAACATTTACCTAATGACAGACACCATTTCACCTACATGCAGCACCGTCAGGGTGTGTTGCCCCTGCACACAGAAATTGTACATTAAGATCTGGTCCATGTGAAAAAACATAAACTCCATGACACCGGTTTTCCCTCTTACTATTGTATTTATGGTAGTATTCTTCAAAAAATCTGTCGGTACCAGTCAGACTTGAGCCTGTGTCCCGCAGCGCCATGCACCTCTGCTCAAAGCACAGAAGAAGCATAAATTTCAGCACCTTGTTTAGCAGGACAAAACAGGCCACCACGTCTGCAGTAGTAAAGCCAGAGCTGCCAACCTATGAAAGGGCGGTGGGTCATCGTGCTTAGTGCAAGTTTATCTTTCATAGCTTCACCTAGGAATTTAAATTTGTTTGAAATTTTCGGGGAGAAAAAAATGAGATTTTGTTTTTTGTTAACATTGTCGAGCCCTGAAACGCGGAACTATGTAAGGAGATGAGTGGGTGGGCAAGTTCAGAGTTGTAAAGCACAATGTTACAACACATTGCTTTACTCTCGTCGTCACTCATTCCCCTAGATTTAAGACATGGACAACTTCATGAAGCAATTACTTCTAAATGGAGCACTATTATGATGTGGGACTCGCTGCATCATGGAGAGGAAGACTTCAACATTTGAAACATGCATAAGTCAGAGAATAGGCGCTGTTTAAATAACTCAACTGTCTTACAAATGCTCTGTTAGTGTTTTTCAATTGCTTTTTTGAAATAAATGGAGCATTTTCCCTCCCCCTGGAACTGCAACCTTATCGTGGTGGGGGAGTTTGTGTACCTTGAATGATCATAGGAGCTATGTTGTCGGGGGCGTCATGCCCCTGGTAGGATCTCCCAAGGCAAACAGGTCCTAGGTGACGGGTCAGACTAAGAGAAGTTCAGAAGCCCCGATGAAAACAACAACATCAAGGACCGTGACGTCGCCCATGGCGCATGGCGCAGCCGGGGCCCCACCCTGGAGCCAGGCCTGGGGTTGGGGCTCGAATGCAAGCGCTTGGTGGCCGGGCCAAGCCCGAATGAACGACATGGGCCGTCCCTCCTGCGGACCCACCACCCACAGAGGGAGTCATAGGGGTCGGGTGCAAAGAGAACTAGGTGGCAGTCGAGGGCTTACGGACCGAACAGCAATGCAGACTACCCGGCTTTCTTGGAGTCACTGGGAGGGGTACTTGACAGTGCCCCAACCGGGGACTCCATTGTTCTACTGGGAGACTTCAACGCCCACGTAGGTAATGACAGCAAGACTTGGAGGGGCGTGATTGGGAAGAACGGCCTACCCGATCTGAACCTGAGCGGTGTTCTACTACTGGATTTCTGTGCCACCCACAGTTTGTCCATAACGAACACCATGTTTGAGCACAAGGGTGTCCATAAGTGCTCATGGCACCAGGACACCCTTGGCCGGAGGTCTATGATAGACTTTGTGATCGTGTCATCTGACCTTCGGCCACGTGTCTCGGACACTCGGGTGAAAAGAGGGGCAGAGCTGTCAACCGATCACCACCTGGTGGTGAGTGTGATCCGCTGGCAGGGGAGGAAGCCTGTCAGACTGGGCAGGCCCAAACGTATTGTGAGGGTCTGCTGGGAACGCCTGGCGGAACCCGCTGTCAGTGGCGTCTTTAACTCCCACCTCCGGGAGAGGTAGGTGACATGGAGTCTGAGTGGGCCATGTTCTCCTCCTCCATTGTCAGTGCGGCTGCACGTAGTTGCGGTCGCAAGGTCTCCGGTGCCTGTCGTGGCGGCAATCCCCGAACCTGGTGGTGGACACCGAAAGTAAGGGATGCCGTCAGGCTGAAGAAGGAGTCCTATCGGGTCTTGATGTCCTGTGGGACTCCTGAGGCAGCAGACCTGTACCGGCAGGCCAAGCGTGCCGCTTCCCCTGCAGTCTTGGAGGCAAAAACTCAGGTCTGGGAGGAGTTCGGGGAGGCCATGGAGGAGGACTATTGGTCAGCCTCGAAGAAATTCTGGCAAACCGTCCGTCGCCTCAGAAGGGGGAAGCAGTGCCTCACCAGTACTGTTTACAGTGCGGGGGGGAGACTGCTGACCTCGACTGGCGATGTTGTCGGGCGGTGGAAAGAATACTTTGAGGGTCTCCTCAATCCCGCCGTCACGTCTTCCATTCAGGAAGCGGTGACTGAGGACTCAGACGACTCTCTCATCACCCGGGCCGAAGTCACCGAGGTTGTTCGTAAGCTCGGTGGTAGGGCCCTGGGAGTGGATGAGATCCGTCCTGAGTATCTGAAATCCCTGGATGTTGTAGGGCTGTCGTGACTGACACGTCTCTGCAACACCGCGTGGCAGTCGAGGACAGTGCCTCTGGATTGGCAGACTGGGGTGGTGGTCCCCCTGTTTAAGAAGGGGGACCGGAGGGTGTGTTCCAACTACAGGGGGATCACACTCCTCAGCCTCCCTGGAAAGGTCAATTCCAGGGTACTAGAGAGGAGACGTCGGCCAATAGTCGAACCTCAGATCCGGGAGGAACAGTGTGGTTTTCGTCCCAGTCGTGGAACACTGGACCAGCTCTATACCCTCCATCGGGTGCTCGAGGGTTCATTCATTCATTGGGAATTCGCCCAACCAGTCCACATGTGCTTTGTGGATTTGGAGAAGGCGTTCGACCGTGTCCCTCGCGATGTCCTGTGGGGGGTGCTCCGGGAATATGGGATACAGGGCCCTCGGCTAGGGGCTTTCCGGTCCCTGTATGACCGGAGCAGGTGCATGGTTCGCATTGCCAGCAGTAAATCAGACCTGTTCCCGGTGCATGTTGGCCTCCGCCAGGGCTGCCCTTTGTCACCGGTTCTGTTCATCACTTTTATGGACAGAATTTCTAGGCGTAGCCAGGGGTCGGAGGGGATCCGGTTCGGGAACCAGAGAATTTCATCTCTGCTATTTGCGGACAATGTTGTTCTGCTGGCCTCGTCGGACCGGGACCTTCAGCATGCGCTGGGGTGGTTTGCAGCCGAGTGTGAAGCGGCCGGGATGAGGATCAGCACCTCCAAGTCTGAGGCCATGGTTCTCGACCGGAATAAGGTGGTTTGCTCTCTCCAGGTCGGTGGAGAGTTCTTGCCCCAAGTGGTGGAGTCTAAGTATCTCTGGGTCTTGTTCTCGAGTGAGGGAAAAGGGGAGCGTGAGATTGATAGACGGGTTGGTGCAGCGGCAGCAGTGATGCAATCGCTGTATCGGACCGTCGTGGTGAAGAGGGAGCTGAGTCACAAGACGAAGCTCTCGATTTACAGATCGATCTACATTCCCACCCTCACCTATGGTCACGAGCTTTGGGTAATGACCGAAAGGATGAGATCGCAGATACAAGCGGCTGAGACGAGTTTCCTCCGCAGGGTGGCTGGGCGCACCCATAGAGATAGGGTGAGGAGTTCGGCGATCCGGGAGGAGCTCGGGATGGAGCCGCTGCTCCTCCACATCGAGAGGAACCAGTTGAGGTGGCTTGGGCATCTGATCCGGATGCCCCCTGGACACCTCCCTGGGGAGGTGTTCCGGGTATGTCCTACTGGGAGGAGACCCCGGGGAAGACCCAGGACTCGCTGGAGAGATTATGTCTCCGGTCTGGCCTGGGAACGCCTCGGGATCCCTCGGGAGGAGCTGGAGGAGGTTTGTGCGGACCGGGAAGTTTGGGCTTCCCTGCTCCGAATGCTGCCTCCACGACCCGACCCCGGATAAGCGGTAGAAGAAGGTGAAGGTGAAGGTGAAGGAGCATTTTCCCAACATATGCATTTTTACTCTCATTTTTCAAAATGAGAGTAAAAATGACATTTGTCATTTATTTATATATATATATATATATAAATATATAATATATATATAGGTGTGGTAGGTGTGTAGTAGTAGTGTAAATAGGTGTGTCTCCAAGAACTGGTCCCCACAAGTAGCAATACAACGACACGCACTCGCGCACACACACACACACACACACACACACACACACACACACACACACACACACACACACACACACACACACACACACACATACACACATACACACACCACACACACTCCCCAGGCATGTTTTTAAGTCTTTGTGGGGACATGTTATTGACTTCCATGCTTTTCCCCACTCTAACCATCCAAAACAAATGGCCAAATCTTGTTGTGCAGATTGATTTTGGATGATGTTAAAAGAGCTGAAACAGTGATGGGCAATAGTGTCAGTCAATATTGTCTGGTACAATAATAACAAAAAGAATACATAATTGACATGGTAACATATACCACAATGTTATTACACACTGCATTTCCTTGCAACGGAGTGGATGGAGAAGTTCATGTCCAGCAAAGTATTTGACCTTTATATTCCTGCACAGACATCAACAGGAGGAGAAAGAGAGGGGGGCTTGGACTGAACTGGAATGGGAGAGAGACGGTGAAAGAGGCTGAAAAAAGGTCATTGGAGAGGAAAAAGTGAGAAAAGAAACCGTCTTCCAAATGAAAGTGAACGTTAGCAGCCGCACAAATATCTCTCCCTCTCCACCTGTAATCACCTCCCGCAGGTCAGCTCCCATCTCGCAACAATCCTGCTGCTAACACCGAGCTGCAGCATCAAACATCCCTCCTTCCTCCTCCTCTTCCTCCAGTCTTTTCTGCACTCTCTTTACACTAGCCCAGAAGACCTTGATGTTTTTCCAATAATTGGCAGCAGAGGTTGACTTTTTTCTCCTCCCCACTCCCCTCCCTCTCTTTCTGTTTATCTTTTTCTCTTTTTTTGCTCTTCCTCTTCCTTTAGAGATGAATAGTTGGCGTGGGATCAAAGCCAGACCCCGACCGGCCACTTGGGCTGACACAAAGGGGTGCTGGGCGCTGGCGAGGGTCCAGGTGCTGCACATGGTCACATATCCAAGGACGGGCCGCGCAGATGGGCCTGCAGAGATCGCGGCCTCCCCCCAGCCAGAGTATGAGAGGTCAGTGGCTAAACTATCAGAGCGTGTGCGTTCTGTAACGCAACACCGTGCGACTGGCTCCCTTTTGTGTCCATCTGTTTAGCGTGCTCTTGTTGACTTCCTCATCTACACTGCCTTTGTTGGCTGCTACATGTGTCACACATTGTTTCATATCTCTGCAGCTGCGGACTTGACAGACAGCAGAGCGGAGGCCGTCTGTGGGACCAGAGCGGGCTCAGTGTGGAGGTAAAGCTCTGCATGCTTAAGTGGGACGTCGAATGACACTTTGACCTCCCGTCCACTGATCCTGTTTAAGTATAAGTGTGTCGAGACTGGGGTCGATAAGGCCAGCACAAATAAGCTGAGGTGGAGCATGTATAAAATATATATATATATATATATATATATATATATATATATATATATATATATATATGATACAAATGAGCAGCTCAGACATTCAGTACAGTCACCCTCTGGAGTTTGCAATGTTTAGGTTTAAAGTGGAGGACACTGAGCACAGCTGCAACACGCGTGCTCTTCTGGATCCTAAACAATAGTTGTGGTGCAATGAAAGCATTTTTGTTTCACTGATCTTTAGCAAGTTATTTATTTTTTCACTACTCTGAAAAGGGTTTTATTGGTTTATATTTGTCATCGCTCATCTTGAACTCATACAATCAGGAGTCACTTGACAGCCAACTTGACTCTGACCTGGTTCCAGGCCTCTTATTTTACTTCTGAAAAAAGGGAGCAGTAATGACTTGAGGCAGCCATTTTTTAATACCACGGGTGGGAAAATACATTTCCAGCGGCACCACTCAGTGAAGAGCAAGTGTAATAATCAGGAAATACAATAAACAGTGCTATCAATGGTTTCCTGTTTTTATTCTTAAAGAAAGGACAACGATGAGTGGGAATAAACAGTTACACGTTGAGTTAAATTTATATTGATTTTCATAAAACAACACATTTTGAAAATCATTTAACTATTTGTTATTTCAAAAAACAAAATCAGACTTTGGAAAAAGACACAAACACTATATAATGAAATCGCTTCACCTCTTCAGGGTCACTTAAATACAGGCCGTGCCGAATTTGCCAAGGTCAGTTCAAAGCTGGCATGAAAACCCAGTGCTTAGATAAATAAATGCAGGCACTTTAAAAAACATGAGGGTTTTAATGCACACAGACTCTGATGATCCCTAAGGGGACAGGACCAAAAAAAAAAAAAAAAAAGAAAAAGATCTCACAAAAGTAATGCAAGATATTGCAAAAAAAAGTAATGTGAGATATTGCAATACTTTTGTGAGATCTCGCAGTACTAGTTTGAAGTGACATCGTAACTACTTCCAGATTGAATTTTATTTCGAAATTGGACTAAAATATGAGGACATACAGTCCGTGATTCATGCATGGTTTTGGTCATCCTCCATGACTCCTCTATTTCTCGCAGCAGAATCAATACATTTGAACGGCCTGAGATGTTGCAAAAGTATTAGTAGACAGTAGACAAAAGTACAGCCGTTCCGTAGTTTAGTTTCTTCTTATATTTCACTGAAACACTGTGTAGTGGTCTCCAGAAAACAGAAACAATTGCAGCTCCTCGCTCTCCTCAACAACTCCCAAAAAGCAGAACTCTCTCTCACCCCCAGAACAGCATCTCGCTCCACCCTCACTCACTTGTTACCATTGAACTCTTAAAGGAACAGTAGCATAAACCCAGAACGTTACAGTATTGTGAGATCTGGCAAAACTTCTTTTTTTTTTTTTTTTTTTTGTTCATGTCCCCTTTGGGGCTTCGTAGATAATAGCACACATAACACCAAAGACAAGTAATTAATAGTGCCAAAGTGGAAATGAAGAAGGGTCAACAGTTTGGCTGCTCAGCTTCAGCATGATGTTGTTGACTGTTCGTAAATGAGAAGAGCAGACTAATGTTATTTTTTTGCTAATGACGCGCATTATTTTCACTTTTATGTGTCCCTCCCACAGATGAAATAAGCCTGATCTCTCCCTTTGTGGCTGCTCCAAGCGCTCACTTCCACCTCCCACACACCACATTTCCCAGGCAACAAGTTTACACACAATAAATAACGCCATGCCCAAAGCAGTTAGTCGTGGCCCCGCTCTCCGTTTCCTGGCTGGAGTTGAAATGAAATGGTAATTTTGACTTGAGGAGGATTTCAAAGGGACGGCCTCCACTTTTCATCTTGGTGCGTACCACGAGCTCGCCGACACATTCACACTGGGATTTGAGGCACAAAAAGGAGACGAGAGAAAGAGAAAAGCAGAATTTTAAGTTTGTCTATGAACTTCCTTCTTAATTCTTCTTTTTTCAGCTGTGTCCCAACAGACAGATGTGAGGTTGCTGAGATCTCTCCCCCCGATGAACATTTATATAAACACCCACCCCCAGGCAAAGAACGAGTGATTGATGCATCATTGTCCAAAGATTGTTTCCAGGCATTTGAATAGATAATTCGCTTTTTTTGATGGAGGCTCTTTTCTTCAAAGAAGCAGAGGTCAACTGAGGTGTCCTCTATCTCTGGTGCTATTTTTATTTCAGCCAGCCTGGCTGCTTCTCACTGGGGATTTTGACTGACACTTTAATCGTCCGTAAGCTTGAGACATTTGAAACCAAAACCTTTTGCTCAATGAGGCTGATAAGCAGATGCTTGAATTCAAAGTATCAAGATAGTACTGTTTATACCCACAGCAGGACTAGACTTCTTTTGCTGTGTTTTTGGGTGTTCCTGGGCTGCAGCCATGAAGAGTGGCATCAACTTTATGGGGAGCCCAGGATCATTCCTTCCTGATCAATGTGGTGGTCCAAACAACTCCAGTGTTATGGTAGATCAATTTGAACGTTCACCATAGATGTTAGAAATCGTCTGGTCTTGTAGTATAATAGAGCAGTACGACCACTCAAACAATAATATCTTTGTGAGGACCTCTCATTGCCGGTATGCTTTCCCCAGCCTCTCACTTTAAAGCTAACCATCCAAAACAAATGGCTCACCTTAACCTGGACTCTAAGCCAAACTTGTATTGCTGCTTATTTAATAATTAAGGACTCCCATAGAAATTCTGTGAAAACCACAAATGGTTGAAGACATTCTGCATCATAACTCGTCCCTCCAGACTTCATTTTGTCGTAGTAAGATGACAGATGATGTGTATGTCTGTATGTTTTTTGCTCCACTGATGTTTCTCCCATGGACTCTGGGTGCAGCAGTGGGAAAACAGCCCCTGTTCTGGAGGTGAATTGGACAGCCAAGCTTTCTGCTCAGTCATGTGTGAGGTGTCACTGTGACACAGTCTTTTGTGGGCAGCTAAGCAACGCAGTTGAGTTTCTATTATCTCGCAGCTCCCTGGCCCGTGAAGAGGCGAGGGTTAATTGCTGCTGATTAGACGCCGTACATTCAGCTAAGTGAACACATTGATCTCACTGAGGGACAAACGAGGAAAGGATGAGGTCGCTCACGCAGATTAAGGCAGACTCAGTGTCAAATGCTCGGCCTCTGAGGGCTGGGAAGCCGATGGAGTGCTCTTTGCGTAGCACGCCTTATTATCAATGCTGTGATAAAATATAAGATGTCAGAGTGTTCACTGCCTCATGGGAAAAAAAATCCCATTTCATTTTAAGAAAGGAACATATTTTTGCACGTGTTTATTAAGCACTTTTAACTGCTCACGTCCAAAAGCTGAACCTTTAATTTGTGAATTTTGCCGCTTGAACTCATTATTAAGAATTTCATTGCAGCCGAACGTAGAAGTGGTTGGAGTGTTCCGAAGGCTTTGAGCACACACATCTCCACTGTTACCTGCATGTAACCAGTTGTGTGTTGCATACAGACATGCACCAGGTCTGGTTCTATTTGCCTCGACGGGTGCATTTTATTACTGTGCTCTTTTGTTTCTGAAGTACTTGAAACTTTGGCCAAAGGCAGGTCTGACAAGGTTGGTACGGACAGGACAGCTGTCATGTCGTTGGGCACTTGCTGGCCTACAAATGTTTGTTATATGGTTCCTGATTATGCATGAATATGAAATGATCTATTGTCATCTACAATGATGGTTTTGTTGAATTCAGCTAAATGTTGCACTGAGCCAAGTCATGCGAGGCGCCTTCATGATGCAGCAAGAGGAATATCCTGTCGGCTGATCCGTGCACTGTCATTTCACACAAGCTCTTCCAGATCAGCGGATGTTCTACTTGTGCCAGTGAAAGTGAAGCATGTTCTTCTTCCCAAGAGATGTACATGTTGTACATGATGTCCACAAATCAGAACAGTGGAGAGAAGCGACAATGGCAAGACTGGGAAAAGAGCAAGTCTCTTTGTGTATGTTTCTGGCAGGGTATTTTGTTACTAGCTCAAAACAAGAATCCATATTCTTTTGTCATTATTGTCGCTATTCCGTGAGCCTGTAGACCAAAGCTCATTCTACATACACATGTATACATAGATGCCACACTGAGCACTGTCTCCATTCAGAGTAACGTACCTTCCGGGCGGCCATCTTGGAACAGTTCGAGCGCCAACTGTACTACATTATTAAATTAAACATAGATTGCTCTTATGTGAATATATAGTCAAATTATTTGTTTGTTACAACCATCAGATATACAACCAAACGAACCAAGAAAACTTCCATTTTTACTTTATGTACTTTATTTACCTTTATTACAGTTGATTCCAGCGTTTATATAGCATTTGAAAAGTTTTGGTATTATTAGTGATATAATGTTAGTCATTGTTCTTATGATCATCATTTGTATATTTTATAATATAATTTTCATCAATATCAACGTATAATATTACCATATCATGCTTATTCTACTAGTATTGCCATTTCACGATTGTTATTATTATCGGTGCTATATATCGTTGCAACATCATTATAATAGCAATATAACAAACATTGTTTTTGTTAGTCTTGACTGAGATAAAACTCCAGAAAAAAAGCTTGTTTTGCACAGCGTACTGCTGCTCTGGTAAGAATTATTTATTTATTTTCAATATGGCTAATATTGATGAACATGAACATCACTAAGCTTGACGTCAGAGTGGCGGTTGTCAATGCCAGACTAGGTTCCTACGACATGCTCTCTGTGAAAAAGTACTTCCACAGTACCAAACATTTGACGACAGCATGCATGACGTCTGACCCCTCCACAGCTGAGACCTGGCCAATCCCCCACTCTGCTGCTGTGACGGCCGTCACTGTACCATCTGATGGAACATCAGCCAGCCCATGTATTCTGCAGAAGAAGGTGGGAACTCTCATCAAATGACACTGGTATGGCAGGCATCACAGGAGAGTGCCTTCTCTGTCACTGACCAACACATCCTGCTGTTTACACCAGGGCATTTTTCTCTGGACAAACAAAGTGTGGGAAGGTAGCTGCGGTCACATACGCTGGCTGAGATGTTGTCATGCTCTCCAGCAGAGGACGTGGCTACAGCAGACCAGGATGCTTGGTTGGACCGAGACACTGTGCCATCCGGTGCTGCCACGATGGCCACTTGTCCACATCTGACCATCAGATGGTGGAAGATGTCGCAAGATGATTTAACTGGCCAGCAGATGGATTGTTGTCCTAGTCACATAAAACCATATACACAACCGAAGGAAATACAAAAACAAACAAAAACAGATTTTTTTAACGACCAGATGTTGGTAATGACCAGATGTTACAGCAAAGCTGTATCATCAAGCTGTGTCATCTTTCTTTCTCTCTGGAGAAAGTAAAACAAACAAAAAAAAATTGGCACCACACAGCATCACAATATCAGCCAGATACATCAGCCGTGGTTGGTGTCACTTTACCTGCTATATAACATCTTGACTCCTGTATGACATTAAACATTAAATACAGGTTTTCTACAGCATAACAACATTAGAAAAAAAAAGTAGGGTCTTTTTTTAAAACAAAATTCTTGATCGGAACAAGAGAGGCCAGTGTCTTCTGAACTTATTTCATGCCAATGCAACATTCATGTGATTAAAAGACTTTGTAGACTGGTCCACAGAAGCACAAGTTTATGGATAACACTGCTTTCTACCTGACATTGCACGACCTGCCATGGATGGAACCCACAAGCAGAGCAGAGGGTTTCTTTCTGTCAGGATTTATTTCACTTGTTGACAGATTGATCTCTCTCTTTCCTGTGAAAAGCACAAGTTTCTTTTCCTTTCCTTTTGCTCATTGTAGCTCCCTTAAGCGCCACAGAAGTCTGGTAACAGCAGCGTCTTTTACAATTGCATCAGCTGTCCACTGAAAACACTTTTGTGCAGAAAACCCAGAATTAAAAATAAAAAAATAATCTTGCTCAATACTTTCTAATGAATCAATCGGTTTAGCAAATGTAATGTGATATTACTAAGTTTTACTTTGCTCCATAGACTTGCAGATGGATTCCACTTAAACTGTACCAAGATGGCAACACGGTGTTCATGCCCACTCGCAGTCAATGTGGTGTCTCATGCAATGTTATCATCCAGGTTGCAACAACCCAGCGGTGCACCAACCTGCATCGTAGTGTATTCCATACTTTTGTTTGGAAACAAAAAGTTATTTACTTTTTTTTTGCATGCACAGAGTATAGTCTTTTTTCCCTAATGACAAATTGGTATAATCCACGTAGCGGAACCTTGAACTTCCTCTGATCAACAACTCCAGACACATTTACCGATTCACGCAGCTGAATTGTCATTGTGGTGATGACAGGAGCTGAGCACAGGATCCGACTGGTGTGATGCCTTGTCTGAGAACAATAACAACACAAGGAGAAAAAGTCCCCCGAATTGCTGTTACGGATTTGATCCTTCTTTGTTGCCCTAATGAAGATAAGCACCATTGTGGTCAAACGTCGCAGACGATTACAATAGCCGTGACAAAAACAGGGGACCCACAGAAATTCAACTGGGAGGCAGGGTTGAGGAAGCAGTTCTTGTACTCCCCACAACTGGCACAGACTCGGCTCACGTAGTGGGAATATTACAGCAACTCTAATTTGTTTGTGTGTTGTTGAATGCCACTGCCAGTTGAAAGAATAACTTTGCCTGTGGGAAGGACGGGGCAGCACAGGAGCCGCTTCAGCTCTGCTTCTGATAACACGTTGCATTCTTCAGGCATCTGCTGTGATGGCTGGTGTTTGATTGTGTCTTTCATCCATTCTTCACACCTCCGGTATCGGCTGTCATGCCTAGGTGAACCATCGACCAATTAGCTTCACGGTGGTGAGAAACGGTAGAGAGGTGTTGCTTTGCCATGTCAGTGGACTGAAGCTGGACTTAAACTTGAATTCACTTATAATGACCCAGTTATTTTGAAGTTTTAAACCTCAAATTGAGGCTTAACTTTATGGGTTCAAGCCAAATGTCTCCACAAAGTCATACAGTCCTCACAAGGAGATGATTTGTGAAGAATTGCCCACACACACACACAGAGTCGTGTTTGACTATTTTGAGGTCTTTGCTATGATGCTTTCCCCAGCCTTTCACCCTAAACCTAAACATCCAAAACTCATGGCTCACCTTAACCAGGACTCTGAACCAAACTTTTACTGGCTTTTCAACCTCACACTCCTCTGTGGTTGAAGCATAGATCCTACCTGTCATTCCAATTGTAAAATGTGATTATCCTTGTGACGAAGAAGCAGTTAGTATGGCATTAGTTGACGTTTGTTGTCATTCATTCACTTTTGAACCTCTCTTTTTTAGACTTCTTTTTGTCAAAGATCAAAATGAGAAGTTCAAGAATAGAAAGACACAGGCACCCCAAAATAAGTAGACTGATTATCTGGGTTTCCTTCTTACTAATAGAAGATGCCTGAAGTAGGCCCTCACTTCTCGGGCCAAAAACAGAATACCGTTGTGGGTTGGCAGTTCTCCGAGGGATGCGCTGGCATGTGTGAGGTGCTGGTGTCTGAAACATGAGCTGGAGGTGATGAGGGAGGTCTACTTCTGTTGGGAAATTGTCCATGATCTCAGCACCACATTCAGTGAAAAAAAGGGAGAATGAGCATGAGTGGAAAATAGTATATTGTAAGGCTTTTATTGACGATTTAACCGGCAAAACCAAATTTGTCCAATGCCTCAAGATGTCAGATGAGTTGCCAATGAGGATGAAAGAGAGAAAAAGCCAAAGCTCAGACGAGAATCTCTGCTGCGTCTTTCTCCTCCTCATCCTACTGAAGACATTTCTCTGTATGTGAGAACATCAAACGCTGAGCTCTCATAACCAATCGTTGTTCCAGGAACTGCCAAACTGCACCACGGCTTTGATCGTAGTGGAGGACCTACGAATTGTTAAGGAAAAGGGAAAGGAAAATAACTGCTCTCATCTGATAATAATGAAGTCATCTGCAATATCTGACTCATCATCATGTGTCTTAAATCAACTCGTTGAGCCATCTAAACAGTAAATAAAAAAGTGTCCTTGAGATGTCAACAAAACTCTGGACAACCAGCAATTTGTCAGCTGTGATCGTCCGTGTGGATTGTGGACATTCAGCCTGTTACTTTGAGTGGAAACAAGTCACTGTCCTCTCTCAGTGCGGCTTGATTGTGATGTCGTGTGCTGAGGAGGAAAAGTGATTTGACCTTTGAGCTTCGACCTGCTAAAAACAGCACTTACGGTTTTCATACAAGGAGACTTTTTTCAGGATGGTTGCATTCTTTTTCTTTTCAGGGTCTGCCAGGTCAATGAAAACAGCAGAGCAGAGCAGATTGCACGTGTGTTTGGTATGTACAATCCCTTCCCCTTCTTTTACTCCCAATTTCTAACGATTTTTCTAAATTAAAAAATTAATCTGTCCCACTAAAAATACTCATTTTTAGACTATTTTCTGGAATTCCTCCTATTATTATTGTTGTTATTGTTATTGTCATTGTTATTATTATATTATTATTATATTAAATTGTGTGTAAATATCCTCATCAATAGTGGCCTCTTCATGTCACTTCCTGGTCCTCCAGTTTGATTCAGTCAGACATAATACATTCTGAGGAGGGCAAGTGTTGCCCAAGCATTTGGTCTTAGTGTTGTAGCCAACACCGTGTCAAGACCTGAGTTTATAGAGACCAATACCAATGACTGGTACAAGACCAAGACAAGCCCAAACTGAATTTATAATACAGAAGCATAAATCATTTATGTCTTACTACAAAAGCAACTTTAGTCATTTTCCCAAATAAAAACAAGAACTGAAATGTTTTCATTGTATTCAGTTTGGTCTTGCTCTTGGTTATGGTCTCTGCCGATGTGCTGTTCTACACGTGCAGAGCCACACTGTTGCAGCAGTGGTTAACAAGCAGTGAGAGATGTCAATTGATCAGGGGAATAAAGAAAAAAACCATGAAAGTGAAATAATTCTATTTGAATGTGCCATCTAAGGAGCCAGTTTCACTTTATCTGTGGGGGATAAATCAACATTGCATGGCACTGAAGAGGAAACTAAATTGCAGTTAAGCAAAGCGCCACCAGGGGGCTTGACTTGAACCTTCAGTACATTCATTCACCGGCAGCCTCTGCACTGCACTGACCCGCTGACACTGAAACTGGTGTCTGACGTGTCTCAGTGACATCAGCTGTCACAATGAGTCCAGTGCCTCGCCAGTCTCCTTTGTCCACTGTCTTCCTCATAGTGAGCGGCCTTGTTCTGGGGCAGGACGGCACCAGCGTGGCACGCTCCCTCTGTAAATGGTGAAAGAGAGTGAGAGGCGTCCCCCCTTGGCCGAGCCTTCCTCCCTCAACAGTGACTTCAGTGATCTGCAGAGATAAAGTGAGGAGAGGAATGCGTTTGATGTCAATAAATGCCCTAATGTGAATCATTTCACAGAGTTAATCACATTAGTCATAACACATCAGCTTGTGTGTGAGCTTCTCAATATGATAGGATTTATTGTTCCAGCAAAATCATTCAGGCTTTGAAGTGGAACACAAATACTTACAGGTGCAGTCAGCAGCTGATGCGACCTGTGGCTAGAACAGCAGCGCTCATTCAAACAAGTTACATGGAGCTGCCGTGAAATGGGCTTTGCACCAATGAGGCCATATGCCTGTGTTTATGAAGCTCTCATGAGCTCAGAGTAAAATTACAGCCTAATTCTTATTATGCTTTTTTGTTTTCATCTTTCATTACTATTTCAAGTATAACTAGTTATTTTCTAATTAAGATCTTTTACAATTAATGCTGTTTTTTCCCGTATTTCTCGACTCTCAAAATAAAATTAAAAAAAAAAAAAAATTGAATAATAAAGTGCGTTAATAGAATAGTTAAACGCAGTTTAAAATGTTAAATAAAGAGATCTTCCAAAAATGGGATTTATTCTGACAATCTTTATGTATAAAATCACGTTTTCAGGCATAAAATGTCATGGCATAATTAAACCTTTCCGATCACCGCTTTGCTTCATAATAATTTAGAAACAAAACGAAATTACATCTTTAACTTTTAGACTCTTTTTGTTCTTTCGCTTGGCTTCATGGCCCCTTGTGACAGTCCCAATATATAATGTGGCCCCCATTGAAATTGCCCACTCCTGGCTCAATGCTTTTGGCACCATGGTTAAATCAGTTAGAATATTTAAGTACAGCTTCTTTTAATGTAATCTCTTCCATGTCCCAGTACTCACTTCTTCTCCCTGAGTAATGTCCTGCCTGACTTTTGTTCCATCGTGTGGTGGCCTCCACGGTCCCGCTCTGGATGTTGTCTGCTGGCTGTGGCGGACACTCAAGCAAACCTAGTGAAGCTATTATGTCAGCAAAATGTAAATGAAAGATGAACATTTCATGGAACATCTCAGTGTGGTTCTGGTCTACACTGCCTCTTGCAGTTTAGTTTGAAGTCACGTTGCTTATCATCATGAAAAAGTCAAGGTCGTGATGGTGGAAGAATCATGGAGAAAACTTAATAGCTTATGCTGACTTTTATTTCTACGTGGCCAAAAGAATACGATGTTAAAACTTCTTTAAATAACTTTTTAAGATTGTCTAGGATTGTGTCAGACTTTTGGAGTTTAATTCATTTAAAATGAAATTAAATCTAAAACTTTTACTACTGAAAATGTAAAAGTTTTACTTCCACAAACGTGACAAAAGCCAGCTGTGCGTGTGCTTGCTACTACGGTTGTCTTAACCTGTTGTTTTTGATACATTTGACACCAAATGACGATGAACAGATGAGATCGTTTCCGAGAATTCCACCGGGATTGACATCTGGAAGGTATTTTGCTCTGTGTTCTGAGGGCCAGCCTGCCCCACCAAACACGGAAATGTACTACAGCAGATCAGATAATGCAGGTTTAGCTCTCAGACAGTTGGTAGCCTGGAGACTTGCTTTGGGGTGGTACACTGCATCACAATAGCTGACTTCAAAACACAAGCAACATACATTTATAGCTTTGTTTTCAAGCACTTGTCTTGTCCATTTCTCACAATCTGCTCCATTAGGTTTTTGATCCATCCAGTCAGTTTGATCATCGCCTGTCGCTTTATAGGCTGAGACAGTTCCAGGTTTTTGTGATGTAAATTCCTCGTCCTATGGCCCGTCTTCTCAGAAGGATGAGAGACGCTTAGACAGACCTAGACGGAAGCTTTATTCTACCACTCACCATAGGTGTCACGCAGACAAAGCCACTCACTGCCACGCCGCCATATCGAGAACTGTTCCAATTTCTTCTCCTTTATACCAAATGTGTTTCAAGTCAAATCTTTTGTAGCATATACCACTTGTGATTTGGGCTCTAGCGTGCCAACTTTGTGCTGTCTGACAAGTTTCTGTCACTTCTTTCCTTCCTCACTTTCATATTTCCTGCGCATCGATTGATTAGCACACATCAAGCTCCTGTCGTCACGGCAGAACTTCATTTGAATCTTCAGTACTTTCCCCCACGTCTCTCAACCAGCAGCTGTCAGCCACATCAACGCAAGATGCGCTCGCAGCAAGACAAAGTAAGATTCCATCACTATATATAGATAAAGTGTCACATCTTTCAAGAGCGAAGGCACCTTCACAGTTGTCAATACGGACTCCTTCATCGTGGGTAAAATAACTTTGAAACGGGAGCACAGACGCAAGATGAAATGTAAAATCTCACTTCCCACTTTGGGCTTGAAAGAGGAGAAGAGGCGAGATGATGATTCTGAAGTGGGAGGAAGTGTTTTTTGGGCCGCGCTTTTTGATCTGTCAGTCCATCAGCAGATGTGAAGAGAACCTCCTGAAGCTTCTGATCGTTAGGTGTCCTCAAAGTGTCTTTGTCACAACCCAGCGCGTCCATTAAAGCCTGCTGTATCATTTATTCATTTTGCCATTGAATGTAGAGAGAAAAGGATCTGTTCGTTTGAGTTAACTCCTGAGGTGCCCTGATGAAGTCAGCTTTTCTTTTTAGTGAGACATCGCAAGAGCTGACTGATCTCCACCATGAATTAAACGCTCAAACTTTGAGCTTTTCTTCAACCTGCCTAAAGCCTGATGACACTTTCGTATATATATATATATATATACGTATATATATATGTATATATATATATTTATATATATATATAAATTGTATGAATTTAATTGTTGTGCATCTGATAAGAGAAAACATAACAAACTTACATAGCGTGTATATGAATATGTAAAATACATTTGGGGGCTGAGGAAACTTGTCATATTTTAATGCTTTATCTGTCGAATTCTTCCTTATTTTTGAGGACAAAACTGCCTTCATTTCCACTCCAGTGGTGTCAAAGTCTTTAATGTGTGTCCCTGCATTCCTGCTATTCATTTCCTCCTTCAAATACTCAATCCTGTTGCGAGGTGTCTCTCAGAAGTTGAAAAGTTCTTTTCAAGTCCAAACTTTCTGCCGTCTTCACTTTTCAACTTGCAAGATGAATGTGGTTGGGACAAAGCATGGAAAGGGAAGACTTCTGACAAGACTTCTGAAGGCCCAGGAGCTCGTCCTGTCTCTGCCTTTTGCAGTTTTCCCATAACTGGCTTTCTCACGTCGCTGCTATAAAGACAGCGTATCAAATGCAAACTGAGAAGTCACAGTCTTTCATGATATATCAGTGGAGCCCTTGTGGAGACACTGCTCTGCTTCAGGCTTTTTTTCCAATAATAATATTTTTAAACTCCTTCCACTGTATTGTATTATCAGAGGTGCTGGCTGTCAGTGGTGCTGCCCTGAGTTCATGGCCTTCACAGCTGTCAGGGTTCACAGATCAATATCAGTTCATTGTACCCCTGAACTACTGCAGTTTTCCTGTCAAAATGACTCATTCTTTAAAGGGCCCGTCGTGTGGTGTTTTTTCTCTACAGTAATCAAAAACACCACACGACGGGCCACAGGAGGAGCTTCACCTTCAAATAAAATATAAAATTCATAACAAAGTTATGAAGTTAAAGTTAGCAAAATGGCTGCCTCACTCAAAACTCTCCATTAAACTACAAAGAGCTACAAACGTGGGGCATGAACTGTACATGTGAATCACTTACGGTTTCGAATGATCACTTAGTCAGTCACTGGAACCATTTCAGAAAATGAAGCTGCTAAAACAAACCTGTTTTTAATAATAATAATCATTTAAAAATGACACTGACTCATGTGTCGTCCTGGTGTGACATGACTTCTGCAGTTTAACTGGAAAGACGAAACCAGGTGATGCTAAACCTCCCCAGCTGAATGAGCAGCTGTCATGCACATCACACACAGTGATGAGTTGAGTGTGTGATATACAAATATACAGTGGTAGATGGCTGCTGGGTTCGGATGACCGACCACCCAACATACATATATACATATACATATACGTAATCAGTGTTGAAAACCTGTTTTTCAAAAAGATGGCCACATAGGGGCTTTTCACACTGCGGACTCTGGGTTGAGACAAGGTGTGTTTGGCTCTGAAAACTGACGTGAACATAAGCGAACATGGCACTGAAGGTTCTGATCGCTGTCTGGGTGGACAACCGTGTTCAAAAACAACTTTGCAAACTCCCAGAACACTGAGGTTACACATCAATGTAGATGGAGCATAGAGCCACTTCTGTCTCCAAGTCACAGGGACAGCGAAAATCACTGCAGTTTTCACAATAAGATGAGATGACATCTGTGTAAAAGACAAAACACAAAAAGAAGTCCAGTGCAGCCAGTTTCAGTCAGACTGTGTAGCTCAACACAGGAACACAAAGATCCAGCACACAGGCTGATTAAACTCGGGTCAAGGCCGTGATGACGACCTTGTGATCGAGCAGGTTGTTTCAAGCCAAATGTCCTACTTTTGTTGTGTGAGCTAAATTTGAATTGAAATACAAAACCACAACTATATATTTTAGACGGATCTAATGAAAAATATTGGAATAGTAGTAAGTAAATACTCAAAAAGATTTTCCTCACTCTCAACATTTTGATGTTACAACCCTGCGTGTCCCTCCTCATTCATAGAAATGTCAGTTGGAACTCTCAAATCAAAACAAAAGAACAGTAAATTTAACCTTTTGATGGAGGCGGAGTTTCGTACTCCAGCCAATCTGTCGGCTATCACAGTCTAAGCTATCAGCGTTTCATGTTCCCCGAGGAGGGGGCCCGCTGTTTAGCACTTAGAAGGATGGTTTTGTGGGCTTACATGGAGAGGCAGCCTCCAAAAACCCTGAAATAGCTGAAACTAGACCTCTGTGCATATAATTGCCGCGGGCGTCTGTAAACCATCATGTTTATGCATTGTAAATTGTGAAAAGGAATGCTTTAACATTGTGTGGCATATGTATTTCAAAGCTTTGAACATTGGATGCTTTCCGAAGTTTCACCCACACACCCAGAGGCTCTCTTGCTTTTTTGACTGAAACATCATTCAGATTCCAAAGGGCCCAAAGAAACGTAACCTTTTTTCAACTTCCCCAAGAATGTCACAGAAACCAATCCCAAGCTGTTTCTATGAACTTGCTGATCATCGCTGCGGGGTCAGAAACCTTCCCGCTACTTCTCAGTATTCCAAGTTTGACTTTGATGACCGTGCGTTTTCCAGACATCACAGGCAGCTTTGAAAAGCTTCAATCAGACCCGGCTTCAAAATGTTGTAAATCCACAGAGGACAGATTCAGTGCGGCGCTAAAACCGGACATGCTGGCTAAAAACACAGCCAGTGCTTTGAACACACAGTCCGGCATATTTAGATGTTGCATCACGCCCATTGAAGGAGTTTACAAGTTTTTTTTGGCAGCGGCGCAGTGGCCACACCGGTTATCTGCACAGTGTAATTCACATAAGAAACACTCCTTCTTCTTTGA